>NC_090921.1:1106207862-1107457862 GCF_040938575.1 Ambystoma mexicanum | reverse complement strand
GTCTGTGTATTGGGACGTAATTGATTCCACGCCTTGTTCACCGGTGTGTGGAAAAAAGAATGCTATGGCTTCCTTAAACTCTCTCGTGCTAAGGAGGGCATCTTTCCCTTTAGAGAAGCGATGCGCGTCCATATAGAGAAATATACTTCCTTCATCTCTTGTGACCCCTGACAACATCTGAGCACGCTTGAATTGCCCCTGCTCAATCAGCTTTTTGGGTGTGTCAGTGAGAAACACACCATCAACCGTGGGCACAAAGTGTGAGAGCAAGAAGCGATCAGGCGGTACGAGAGGAAATTGGTGATCTGTTATTTCTTTGGGACTTTTCGCTTGAAGGCAGGCAATGAGCTCTGATTCGTTAGTGAGTGAGCAACCCACTAATTGAGCCAAGTTAAAGGCTGTGTTCTTTGCCTCAGCATCGGCTAAAAAGGACCAGGGAGAATTTATGGATCCACTTTCAGTGATGGCTCTTGTGAAGAGAGGCCGACTTAGAGGTGAAAGCATGTGATAGTCAACAGAAACTGCCCCGGCACTCATTCCAAAGAGAGTGACACTGTCTGGGTTCCCTCCGAAGGCTGCAATGTTCTCCTGCACCCAGCTCAGGGCCAACTGCTGATCAAAAAGGCCAGCATTGCCAGGGGCCTCTGAGTTTCCAGGCAAAGCCAAAAAGCCCAGAGGACCGATTCTATAGTTCATAGACACAACAATGATGTTCTCAGCCTGGACCAAATTCCGGGGATCATAGACAGGTAAAGAGGATGCTCCTCCTAAAAAGGCCCCACCATAGATGAAAACCATGACAGAAACGTTGCTGCCACTAGGAGAAGGAACCCACACATTCAGATTCAGACAATCCTCACTGATCTCTGTTTTTGGGTACCACATGTGTGCATCCTCAAAACTGGGGGACGGCTCAAATAATTTCTGGTAACACGCATTTCCAAAGTTAGTGGCATTCCTAATTCCTTGCCAGGACTTTGCTGGTAATGGTCTTTTGAACCTAAGTGCCCCAACCGGTGGTTGTCCAAAAGGAATACCCAGGAAGGCTGTGACAGGTCCTGAAGTGGAATTTAAGATGGTCCCTCTCACAGGTCCTTTCTTAGTAAACACAACAGGATCATGATCTTCAGCATGCACCTCGCCAAGAAACACAAAGACCACGAAGAGACAGCAGCAGGCCCAAGGTTGGCCTCTTCCTCTCTTCCTCCACATCCTGTATTCTGCAAGGAGAGAAGAAAAACACACATTGAAACTTTGGATTGCTAAATGATTTAAATCAATTAACTCATTAGCTGGTGCGTACAATTAATGATTTGTCTGCGCACATTACTGCATTTTTCAGCCAGCTTGGATGCATCATTTTTTAAAAGGCCAATATTAAAATATTCGACCTAGTATGTTCTGTGCAAATTCGATAAACGCCAAAACAAGTTCCATTTTAATGCTACATTTAAACATAATTCTGGAATGACAACTAAGCTGCTCGGGAGCTGTGTTTTTGTGATGTGATGCCATCTTTGATGTACTGGGTGTTAGTGTAAGCACTGCATGGCGGGGCGCGAGTTATGGTTGCGCAGCTTACCGTAACTGGTGAATTTCTTTGGTTTTTACAATTTTGCCTTGCAAGCATAGCCTTTCTTTAACAACATTTTTTCCACTGAATTTGATAGGTTGTTTAGAACAACTTAAGCAGAATGTTCCTTTAACAACGTTTTTCACTGAATTGTACAGGTTCTTTAGTGCAACTTAACCGTAAAGTCACTTTAGCAACGTTTATTCACTGAATTTACTTAATAAGTTCTCTTTACAAACTATGTAGTTTACAATCATTCTCTCGCCCATATGCTAGGTGGGATGTCCGCGGACAGTATTGCAAGTCTGCTGACATACCTGGGGACAAGTGACATAAATAGTACCCAAAGTCACAAGGGGATAAATTGTGTTTTTTTTTACATAACGTACCTGCCTCACGGCCCCACTGTGCCTCGCGCCACGCATATCCAGCCTGCCACAATTCCTACAAGACCTGCAGTGGTGCTGACCCTAGATCTCAGGTTGCAGCCCGCACATCACAGCTATGCCCCCCCATCCTCACCTCACCTGCTCCTGGCAGCCACCTGCAAAATCTGCATAAGAAATCAAACCTCTGCGCCCAGAGTCCCTGCCTCCACCCCAGTGGCAAGAGACATCCCACACCACGCTCCACCATCACCACCTGCCACCCCACCTCCAGCATACCATGTGCACTGATTAATGCACGCTCACTTATCGGCCAAGCACCTGATATCCTAGACCTCATTGTTGCCAACAACCTCGACTTCCTAGCCATAACTGAGACCTGGCTCCATGACGCTGCTGGCCCTGCTCTCTCCATTGCCGCTCCACCCAACTACGAAATTCTCTGCAATGATCGGATTGCACAGTAAGGTGGCTGGGTCGCTGTCATATTTAACCCTTGCCATCCGTGACTTAGACTCCAACCCCTTCCCGAATTGCCGGTCGCTCTCACTCAAGCTTTCCTTGGCGCCCACCTCCATGATCACGATGCACATCGTCTACCCCCCCACGAAGATGACCTCACGCAACTACTCATTAGCAACCTGAAAACCAATTCTAAAGCCATTGCACTAGGAGATTTCAACCTCAGCTATTCCGACGCTATGCCACATCCCTCAACAGGTGCCGACTCCGCCCTCAATTTTGCTCATAAAATTCTGAAACTCACACACGCTCATGGGCGCACACTCGACTGGTTACTAGGCCACAATTGTGATATCACCATCTTCTCCAACACTCCTTGCGCTTGGTCTGATCATCATTTCATCACATTCACCATCATGTTCACCATCACACCCCCAGACTAACCCTACCCCCCTCCCATCAGCCCCCCCTGTCACCTCTAGCAGCACACGTAATCTCACCAGAGACACTGGGGGTCATTCCGAGTCGGGCGGTAGGGGACACCGGGCACCGGCAAGGAGACCGGTGCCGGTAATCTCCTACTGCCCGATTCCGAGGTCCCCTAACGGGACCCGTAAGGGACGTGTAGTCAGACCACACGTCACTTACGGTTCCCGTTAGGCGACCAGGCCCGTAAATAGCACCTTCCCCATTCCCATTGAGCCCTATTGGGGCTCAAAGGGGAATGGGGAATGGTTGGTGCAATGGGGACTTACCGGTCCCGCCAGGGTCGGACTAGACTGGTAAGTCCCCATTACACCACAACGGACTCGGTACCATTATTAGAGGCAGTCATGGCGCAAATAGCGCCATGACTACTTCCAATCTCGGAATGACTCCCACTCTCCCCCAGTGGTCTATAACTCAACCTCAACGCAGATATGCCCCTCTCATAAAATGCACCTCCAAATGAGCCACAAGCACCAACTCCTGATTCGCCCCTGAGCTATTTGCCCTGCACGGTGAAATACGTTCTAGCGAACTCACCTGGCGCTTATACCCTACAGCAGTGAACAAAACCTGCTTCACCACACTGGCCAGAACCTACAAAAAATCCCTCCAAAGGGCCAAAGCATCCTCTTACAGTACCGGATTGCCAGGCCAAGTCTAACTCCTGCGAGTTATTTACTATCCGGTGGGAACTAGAGTACCCTATCTCGCCCCATCCATGGTCACCAAGAATGACACCTGGTGCAATGATGTCCAGAAAGCTCTCCTGGACAAAACAGACGGATTACAGAGCAAGATCTAGCTCAAACTAACCACCATCAACACCACCTCTGAGACCACTACCAGCCCTCATCTGCACCAACAGTCTTCTCCTCTAGTCAGCTTCCACTCAGTCACAGTACCAGAGGTCGCTGACATCCTAAAGGGTCTCAAACTTTCAGATGTAAAGTAGACATCTGCCCTGTGCCTCTCCTCAAAGAGTGCACAGACCTCCTAGTGTCGCAAATCACGGACATAATTAATGACTCATTTGCCTCCTGCTCCGTCCCACTCTCACTAAAAGAATTATGGATCTCACCTCTCCTCAAGAAGCCTTCTCTCGACCACTCCATCTCCACCAACTGCCAGCCATCACCACAGTTCCTTTCCTCCTGAAAATCATAGACCGGGCCGCCTACCTCCAGGTTCAGCAACACCTTGAACGACATCACATCCTAAACCCACGTCAATCTTCTGGCCATGGAACTGAGTCTGCACTTCTTGACCTCAAGAACCATCTGGACGAAGCCAGAGATTCAGGAAACCTTGCACTCCTTATGCTTTTGGACCTATTTGCAGCCTTCGAACTTGTTGATCACTCCATCTTCTGCCACCATTTAACTGCCACTGCCTCCTTCTCTCCAGACTCCACCAAATGGGTTGCGTCCTTCCTGAGTGATCACACTTCACAAGTCTTTTCTGACAACCACTCCTCCACCTCTACAGCAATCACCTGTGGAGTTCCCCAATGTTTCTGCATCTCCTCCACCCTCTACAATATCTATACTAAACCCCTCTTTGACCTGCTTGACTCTCTCAACATCAAGTATACCAATGACGCTGATAATACCAAGATCCTCATCCCCCTCACTGGTGATCACTGCCTGGACTCCCAAAAAATCAACGCCATACATGAAACCATCCAAGGCTGGATGGCCTTCCATCGCTTGTGTCTCAACGATGAGAAAACGGAACTCCTTCTTGTTGGCAACCCCTCACACCTCGCCAAGCTCAGCTGAGACTACCAGTTGTTTACCATTGGCAATCACGCCATCCACATCTTGTCGGCTGTCAAAATGCTCAGCTTCCATATCGATGCCACTCTCACTTCAATGCCATTGCCATCTCACCTGCATACGTGACCAAGCTCATCAACGCGAGCCAACCCTTTCCTTCATCTGACAACTGCCTTAACAGTGTCAGGGCCATTATTGGTGCAAAAATTGACTACTGCAAACCCCTAACTGGAGGCACCTCAGAGCGAAACCTGTACAAGTTACAAACCATCCAGAATAATGCCTTGAAAGCCGCACTGGGGGTAAACAGACAGGACCACATCACTGCAGCTAGGAGAGCACTCAGACTGCTTATGCTAACCGCCTATGTGCTCCTAAATTCAAGCGTCCCAAAGCTGTAGGCTCCAGCTTCCGTTTCTCCGCAGCTATGCTCTGGAACTCCCTTCCCCCCGCCTTAAGATCCAAGCCCTCCTACACCATGTTCGGAAAGAGACTGAAAAGCCACCTATTTCGTTAGCAGCCCTTGTTCCTGCTAGCTGTTTTGTAACAACCTAAGCTGTAAAAAGCGCATAGACGCTTACAGGTTAAGTTTGCTATAAAAAGTATAAATAAATAAATAACATTTTTTTAAAATCACAACCAGACCAATTTTCAAACTCTTAACCATAAAACCATAAGATCTCTAATCTATCTTCTAAGTTTGGAAATTCAACTATTGTTTTTAAAATGAAAACACATTTTTTACAGATTTAACTATATATTCAAGTAAACTGTACACCCTACACATAAAATTCACTTCAACACCTGACAGACACTGAAACACAAAGAAGCAAAATCATCAAGTAAGTAAACAGTTCCTTTTCCTTTTACTTATAAATATATAATATGTAATTGTACAAAGTCTAGTAATCTTTTATATAACTAAATATTAACATTCTATATTGTAATAGAAATGGCAAGCACTCTGGATTGACTTGAGGTATATTTCCCCAAAGAAGATATAAATGAAGAGGAAGAACCTTCAAAGGGTACATTATTTTATATCTCATCACAAAATAATCCAGTTGTGTTACCTACATATAAAGTATTGCATTTAATGTATTAACATATATTTTAAACCTCCAAATATAGAACAAGAAGTCAATGAACGTAATCTTGAAGAAAAAAAGAAGAGAATGTTGAAACTACTTTGCTAAACATCGCAAATCGTGTTAATCAATTATGTATAGATTCCACTCAAATTAAAAGTCAATTTACAGATCTTTCGACATCTGGAAAAAATCATGTATCAAGAAATATTGATTTTTATTTACCTACCTCTTCCTGTGACCCTTTCCCCCATCAATCATCCCAATCAATAATAGAGGACATTTCTGATCAACAGTATGATGACATTTCTATACCTCCTTCTCCCAATCATGCATATATACCACCTGCCAATTCCCCTATTTCTTCCCACTCTGATTCTCCTCTATCTTAATTTATTGTAATGTAAATTTATGTAAATAAATGCCATTTTTTTAAACCAGTTTGATGTCTGAGGACTATTTGCAAGTCTGTGTCCACACCAATGCTGTGATGTCACCTGGGTGTGCTAATGTTTGCGAACATACCACCACATTCTATCCACAATGATGCACTTTTAATTTGTTAGCGTAGGTGAAAGCGAGGCTGTGGTCATGACGATGCACTGGAATGACATCACCAGGGTGTGCTAACATTCACAAATGTCATGATGTGGTCGCGGACAGCCACGGATGTCAAGACATGACTGCACCAGTGCAGCGCAATGATATGTCGATGTCCCTGGTCGGTGTCCGCACTGTGCGGACATTTTGAAATCCATTTTGCTCCAACCCTAACAACTCTTAAGTTAAAACTTTACCCTTCCACAACTACTACTGACATTCCTTGTTGTTCTATAAACGTTGTACAACCTTTACCGCCCTTTGTCAGCCTCTGCAGTTGGCAGACAGGGAACAGTGACTGCTTACAGCACCTCTAGGAGGACCCATCCGTTTCTTATGGGCATTCTCAATGTGACACAGCAGAGAAGAGGAGCAACTATTGGGAGCTGCACAGCTTTTAGGAAATGGCATCAGTCATGGCCATCTCTCCCCTCAGGGACCAGCAATGCCAGCTTGAGGACTTGGAGAAGGGAACAGGGGCACTGGAGCAGATTAACTGCAAGAGGAAGAGGGTGATGATGTCATATAATCCAGTGGTTGGAAGGAAGCATTGGCGTGGCAGTTTCTCACCACCATTAGGGGCGTGCTGAAGGCTTAGGCTACCCGCGTGCGCTGCGCTTAGTGTGTTGCACTCAGTCATGGCCAGAAGGGGCAGTTCTCCTTCAGCACCACCTCCATGTGCCACCACACTCAGACATTCCATCAGACCGCCCTCAAAAAGGCAATTACTTCCTTGAGGCATCAAGGTATCCCTTCTACGGCATCATCATCCTCCATCCCTGCCCACACTCATACCACCTCAGTTTGGCAGAGTGTTCCTCCTGCCACATCACAGGCCATGCAGCAGACAGTCGACTCAACTTTCAGGAAACAACTGTCCTCTGTATGTGCTGTTATGCTCTCATCTGCAGGGGGGATCAATTCAGGAGTGCCTTTGAGGCAGCTGCAAAGGTGCATGAGAAGGATTGCCCCCTTCTTTAGTTACAATGCAGTGCTCAACGTCGTCTCTTCTTTATCTGTCCCTCCTTCTTAGTGGTTGGTGCCCCTCACTTCCCTCACCCTTCCTTCCTCCCTCCCACGTTTGCTGGCTAAATAAATATAAATTTAAAAAAAAAACAAGAAAATGTAGGTTCCATGTTGAACCATATTTCAAAGTAAAAAAAATAGAATGAAACACATACTATAACCGTTTATGTATTCCCACTCCTGATGTAGACGATCAGAAAACATGGAATGGAAGTTGTATCGACTCAGCTCCTATTTTATGTTTTACTCTTTAATGTTGGCTCATAAAATACAATTTCTATTGTTAAAACAATGTGATATGTATACATACCATGTGCAGACTTAAACTTTTTGAAAACATAATGCAGTTTTCACAATGTAATTTCTTTTGCAGAAAATATGCACTGTATTCTGAATATTGGAAAGAAAATGTTAATTTCCAAAATTTGTAAGATCTACTCCATTCTTTCTAAAAGTGTTTACTCCATCATGTCGAATAGTGTCATTTTCAAAAGATGACATTCCAAAATCTCAAAGAAATGCATAGACAGCTTCATGCATATTCCGCCTTCCTTTTTCTATTTGAAGACAAAACAGATTATATCTTTTCCACCGTTGTCTCTGTGTAATTTGGTTTGCGGAAAAAGATTCATCATTGTAAACGTATCTTTCATAGCAAACTGCACAGTAACATAACATAAACTATTTCCTCCTCCATGTACTATAATAATTTCTGGTTGTTTCAAATGCACCATATCTTCATATATGGGTAACAGTTGATTCCATTTCATTCCACACACTCCATACCATACCACCTCCAAGATTATGTGAGATAACAAGCTGGTTTGCATATATCTCCAGCCAATAAACCAGTGAATCTCCTATGATCCAAAGAGTCGTCTTGTTCAGCTTTGTGCATTCAGCAATGCAAACAAGAAATTAATCACTTGCTGCACTGTCCTCTGCAGTTCAACTCCTCCACAAACAGTAGGCCTGATTGGTTGAGCCTCCCGACGTTCTTGGACATCTCTGATGTACACGATTTCTGCAGTTATCTTTCCCTGCTTGGCATGTTAAAAATACCTGCGTGGCACAAGCGGTCCGCCTGTGAACAGTCATATTTGTCTACGGACATCGCGCACAGAGTAGCCCTTATTCCCCTGTTACACTCATCTCTGTAAAACTCTTTAATTGGCCATATTCAAACAGTCACAGACCTATCCAACAATCACATTCACAGACCCTACATCCAACCTTCCCTCCTTAGTTCAAGACTTGAGATGTATCTTTCAACTCTGGGAGTGCATTTGTGCTGTGATTCAGAGTCTGCTCTATCACAACGTACTTAACAAACTTTTAGATATGTCTATATCCAGGATCTACAACCGTCAACATAATATCAACTACCACCTTTTTAGTTTGGGCTCTTAGGTGTCATTTGAGACACCTATAAATTGAAACTATTGCATTAGAGTACAAATAGGGTTAAATGGCATATGTGGAGACACACAGCTTGCAGGTGTTGTTTGGTTATTTTCCCACCCATTGACTGCCCATTGCATGCTAATTCCTATGGCAATTCCCTTTAAGTTGTTGCCCCACCCCACCCAAAACACCTCCTCATGGGAACTCTTTGAGCTTGCTTTAATGAAGCCTTACCATCAATCTTTGCACTCAAAGTGCCTGCCAGTGCTTTTGCAAAGCAGCTGAGAGACAGGAATGGTATCAAACGTTCTGGGGTTGGTGTAATACCTAATTGGCCCTAACTCTAAAGGGATTGTTCTCTCAACTGATGTTTCTAAGGGCCGTCGATATCTGAAAGTCTAAACCCAAAATCTGTCTGTGTCTAAACCTATGCTTTTATTTATTTATTTAGTTTATTTATTGGACATTTATAAGGAGCTTATACAAGAAGGCAGTGTTTGACAAAATTATTATATAGGAAATCTTCTTAAAATAAAAATGGTAGTTCAAATAAAAAGAAATGTAAACCACAGCTGGTTTCAGGTAGGTGTAGTTCTGCCAGTTCAAAATAGTTCAACTCAAAAAGAGTCCAAAATGTGTCTAGGTCTCTTGGGGGTTCCTTCCCCAAGCTTCAATCATTTCAGTTCCAAACACAAATCCAAAATTCTTGTTAGGCCTCTTAGGGTTCCCTTCCCCAAGATTAGGCCTCTTTTTACAAGGTTGAACAATGTCTCTTGTGGGCCTCAGGGTTCCCTTCACCAAGCTTAGGCCCCTCTTCTCAACGTTCAACAATGTCTTTTGTGGGCCTCTCGGGGTTCCCTTCCCCAAGCCTAAGCCCCCAAACACAAAGTCACAGTTCTTGTTATGTCTCTCAGGGTAAGTGGCGTAAAACAAAATATGGGGTTTCCCCCCCGAGCCATGCTGAGGGGGCCCCAACCCATCTCTGCAACAAATCACAGGTCGTGCCACACTCTGGGCCGGTCTAGATTATCACGCTTGCTCAATAGACACGAACGTGCTGCTGAAGGAGTATGCCGCACCTGTATTAGGATAAAGATATAAATATGTGCTTTAATGCAATGTACAGCACACTTTCTTTCTGAGAAAAATTTGCTAAAAAGCCATAGTGTTTGCAATTGTTTTGTAGGGTAACCCCATTCCAATACATGCAAGTCACCAACAGTGCACAGGAACATTAATGCTTTGCTATTAAAAATGCCATGCCACATTGAAAACATGTCCCACTGGCTGCACAATGTAGACCAGTGTAGACATGTAATAGCGTTACAGTAAAGCATGCCAGGTCACATTTAGACATACCTAGACTGGTTGCACCAAAATGCCAGTCGAAGCAATAACACTAATCAAGAAGAGAGCACACATGCAAGCCCGGGTCTCTGCGGCTTCTAACAACAGGGCCGAACTCTTTAAAATCAGCAAGGAACTGGTCAATCATGTTGCGGTCTCTACCTCTCCTGTTCCCTCCCAGGCCCTCTGTTTGGCTCTGGCCTCTCACTTCTCCGCTAAAACTCAGGACATCCTGCCCTCTATGTCCTCTTCCTCTCCCTCTTCCTCTCTCGGCCCACCTTTGGCCATCTCTACCTCTCCTTCTCCTTTCTCCTCTTTCTCTCTGACAACACCTGATGAGGTTTCTAGACACGTCCGATCTATGAAAGTGTCATCCAAACAGGTGCTCCGCTGCTCCGACAGAACCATCAAGGACCATATTGACACCCTCGCTCCAGCCTTGGCCGATTTTTGTAATCACTCTTTCACCACTGGAATGCCCCCCTGTCCCGTTAAGCACTCCCTTGTGCACCCACTCCTCAAGAAGCTGTCTGCTGATCCTACCTGCCCGGCAAACTATCGCCCAATCTACATCACACCTTTCCTGGGCAAACTGGCCATCTCCCAGCTTACTATCCACACTGAATCTGGTGGTTGTCTCCATGACCATCAGTTTGGCTTCAGAGCTGCCAGAGGCATGGAAACTGCTCTCCTGAACACTGGTGAAGTTCGGCTCTCTAACCTTGAATTCCAGCATTCCTTCTGTTCTAATCCTCCTTGATCTTTCCTCTCCTTTCGACACAGTCAACCACGCCATCCTGACCAATCGACTACGTGAGAACCTGGGCATCACGGTTCAGACCCTGGAGTGGCTGACCTCCTTCCTTTTGGACTGCCCCTCCCAGGTCCAACTTGGTCCCTTTCTCTCTGCCACCTCTCTGTCTACCTGTGGCGTTCCCCAGGGTTCTATCCTCTCACCCTGGTTTTTCAACCTCTACTTGGCCCCTTTGGCCCACCTGATCCCTACCTTCTCCTTTAACTTTCAGTGTTATGCGGATGACACGCAGCTTTCCTCTCCTCTCTCGCTCATTCCTGACTGTCTATCCACGATTCAGGATTGGTGCGCCTCCAACAATCTCTGTCTTAATGCCAGTAAGACAGAGATCCATCTCATTAGGACCCCTGCCCCTGCTTTCTCTCTCTCATTCTATCCGCCCAACTTGGGCCCTCTTCCTTCGCCTTTCTGCGAGGCAAAAAACCTTGGTGTTATCTTCGAGTCCACTCTCTCTTTCTCTCCTCACATCTCGGACGTCGCCCAGAAGTCCCACTACCAGCTGCTCCTCCTCAAAGGGACTCTTCCCTTTCTCACTTTTCACCAGAAGCTCACTGTCTCCAGAACCCTGTTTCTCTCTAAGCTGGACTACTGCAACAACCTCATTCTCAATCTGCCTTCCTCTACTCTCCACCCTCTGCAAATAATCCAGAACAAGACTGCGAGACCTATCCTTGGCCTGAAGCCCAGGGATCATATCTCTCTTTAGCCCTGAAATCTCTCCACTGGCTCCCGGTGGCTGCCAGGATCAATTCAAGACCCTTTGCATTGTCCACAAGTCTTTCTGGGGTCGGGAGCACACTACATCCAACGCTATTTCCAAAATACCTTCCTTCTCGAGCCCTTCCCCCAGCTACCTCCAACTCTCTATGGGTTAGACGCTTCTCCAGGCAGAGAGTGGGGGGTAGATGTCTTTCCTCTGCAGGTGCCTCTCTCTGGAATGGCCTCCCTGCCCCTCTCAAACTTGAGGGAACTACCCGAAGTTCGGGAAGCAGCTCAAAACCTTCCTGTTCTCATCTGCCTTCTCTCTCTCCCTCCCCTGCTGATTTACCAGACTTACCTGTCTGCTGTACCGACTGGTTGCTTGGCTACTCTCAGAGTCTCACTGAGTCTAGGCTCCTTCTTGATCAGGCACCCTTGCACTGCCTCCGGCCCTACCATGTACTTAGGGGCTGTAACTGTAACCCTACAGTCCCTTGTTCTGCTTGCACTACCCAGAGCCGCACTGCCCTGGATGCACTTACTCAGAGCATTACTGCCCTGTTTTCCCCTTCCCTCTTCCTTGCACTTCCCCCCTCCCTTCTCCCTTGCATTTCTCGTTCTTGCACTTGCACGATCTGAATGACACAAGGCCTGGTAAGATCGTTTATCTTGTCCTCCCTCTATCTTCCCTCCATTGCCTTGTCTTGTTGCGCCTAGAAACACTTGTGTACAGGTGTGTTATAAATGACTTATATCATATCATATCATTTTATCACAGATGCGTAAAAACATATACAGTGCCGCAGTAAGAAACGGCTAGACTGGCAGCACCCAAATGCCGGTCTAGCCAGGTAATTACACTTAGCAGGACTGCTTTATCAGAAATGCACAGCTGTGCTCGCCTTGGAAACAAGACGACATGAAGCAACACAGGTTCAATCCACGGGTCCACGCTTAGAATTCTCTGGGTATTAAGCGCGTTATAAATACGCAACTAAGACATATTCAAGTAACCGCACCTCGATGCCCGCGGGCTGTGTGAGCGCTTTAAAAATGCAAATAAATAAATAAATAAATGCCTCATAGGTAGGTTCTGGGATGAGGAAGATTACAGGTAGCTAAATCAGGCATTACCTCCATGTACCTCTACCTCATCCCAGTACTTGTGTATGAGGCAGAGTGCCTCATATGCAAGTACTGCCTCATACACAATCACAGGGACGAGGAAGAATAGGGCTAGGAGTAATGTCGATTACCAATAAGTAATCAAGGTATTAAACACAAGTAGTGGCATAACACCATTCAGTTGATTGGGCTTCAGCACTCCCCCCCCCTGAAATTTTGGGCTATGTTGACTCAACCTGGCTGACCTTCAGAGCAGTTGCCGGACAGAACAGGACACAGATGTAAAAACCTGGGTTTCGCAGTTAACAAGGGCCCAGCAGTTACTAACGTAAAGAATTTAACTGTTAGTACCTGCATTCAAATGCCAAATATTTTAGGCAATTTAAATCGTGATGTGGGTTTAGTACTTGCAGTTCATGAGTGGGTGCTTTCAGAGTTAAAGGAGAAAGTTAACTGATTGTAACATTGAAGCTGCACTAGAATAGTCTCATTAAAATGCGTAAAGAAGTTAGATGCCCCACACAGATAAGTTTGCCCCTCCCCCACCGCCCGTGAGGTTAGCGCCTCTCCCAACAATTGAAGGATGAGTCCCCGAAATGAAGGTTTTGTTGCACCCCTGAACACAAGCACACACACCATTCACCATATACACACACGCACGGCCAGCCATTTACAGTACTCTTTCACCTTACAGGCACACCCAGCGCCATACATACATTTAAGTGTGCACCCTTTCACCATACAGGCACACCCAAGCAGTCACCCGTACATTTAAGTGTGCACCCTTTCACCATAGAGGCACACACAGACCCAGTCACCCACCCATACATTCAAGTGTGTACCCTTTCACCATAAACTCACACAGGCAGCCACCTATACATGTAAGTGTGCACCCTTTCACCATGCAGGCACACTCAGGCAGCCACCCATACATTTAAGTGTGCACCCTTTCACCGTACACTCACACACGCACACCCAGCCATCCATACATTTGTGTGCACCCTTTCACCATACACTCACACAGGCAGCCACCTACACATTTAAGTGTGCACCCTTTCACCATACACTCGACACGCACACCCAGCACCCATACATTTAATTTTACACCCTTTCACCATACACTCACACAGGCAGCCACCTATTAAGTGTGAACCCTTTCACCATACACTCACACACGCACACGTCATGGGGTTGAGGGGAGCCCTAATACTTCAAAAAGAAATTGTTTCTTTTTGAAGTCACTCTGACTTCATAAAGAAATTATTTCCGTTAAGGACCGAACCATAACGGAAATAATTTCTTTATGAAGGCAGAGTGATTTCAAAAATAATTTTTTTCTTTTTTAAGTCATAGGGCTCCCCCCTCCCCATGACATGGACGCCTCCAACCTGGGGTCTTCCAAGTCATGGGGGGGGGGGGGAGCCCTCGGACTTCAAAAAGAAAGTTTCTTTTTGTAGTCACTCTGCCTTCATAAAGAAATAATTTCTTTCAAAAAGAAAAATTACAGGAGGTTGCCAGTGCTCAGGGTTACCTTCACCTAGATTGGGCCTCTCTTCACAAGGTTCAACAGATGTTTCTTGTCGGCCTCTCAATGATCCCTCCCCCAAGCTTAGACCCCACTGGTTTCACACAATTGTTCAATTCTGTCAGAATGTGCCTTTCTCTTACATATAGTTTCTTCATGGGGCAGAATCAGAGACTTTCGAAAATGCCAGGTTATTTGCTCCTCCAAGCATGACCACTCAGATCTCTCAACCTCTTTCCTTCTTTTCTGTACTTGTATTCCTCTTAGCTTTTCCTTACAGGTGCCTCTTGCACTCCTTTCACTTAATCTGTATTCCTTTTACACTCTTCCTGTTTTATCCTGCACACTTGCACCTTCCTTTTGCTTTGCATTCTTGTGGTTGTGCCTCTTGCACCCTTCTCACTTTGCCATACACACTTGCACCTTTTCCCTTTTTGCTTTCGGGGCGCTTGCACCGCTTTCTTGCTTTCAGGTCGCTTGCACCATTTTCTTTCTTTCAGGTCGCTCGCACACTCTCCTTGCTTTCGGGTCACTTGCACCCTTTCCTTGCTTCCGGGTTGCTTGCACCCTTTCCCTGCTTTCGGGTTGCTTGCACCCTTTCCATTTCCTTATTCTCTTTAAAGACCACCTTCCTCTTATCACTCTTTACTTCTGTGCTTCTAGCACATCTTTCTTTATGCTTTCTCGCTTGCTTTCTACTCTCTCCGCTTTCTCTCTTGCTTTCTTCTTTCTTTACCTTCGTGTTGCTTGCAAATCTTGTCTGTTTCAAATCCCGCTCCAGCCACCCGCACGCTCCTGAGTTTCTCTCTTCACTTTCACAAAACTCACCAGGTAGCACAGCGCTTGCAAGCGGTATCCTCTGGATACACTGGGTCGAGGTCAGGGTCTCACCACCTTCCCCTCAGATATCCTTGGGACCGGCATATGTCCCAAGAGAACGAGCATCTCTCTGGACTTGGCCAGTAGGTCGTAGTCTGCCTCACTCTGGCTCTCTGGAGTCATGCCTCCCTAGCCACACTGCATCCCCTCAAACACACCAGGCCAGTGTCTCGGCACTCCGCTCTACTCTGGACTCTCCAGGCATCTCCTACTGTAGCTCCCTGCTCCTTGGCTCTCCGTGGTCCCGACAGGAACTCCAGCTCGTTTGTAGTTCTTAGCAGAATCACACCTTTTATACCTGAAGTAATTGCCAAGTGGAGTCAGGTGTAAATGGTTTGGGTTAATTGCCTGACTCGATCAGTGGGACAGCCTACTGGTGGACTATAGTAGTAGGCCTCTCCCTGCCTTCCTATGTTAACCTTAGGGGAAATCTTTACTGTTCTCGATCACCTCTTCCTCATCCCAGTACATGTTGGAAATGGGTAGAGGGAGATGGAATAAGATTGAAAAGACCCCCGAAAGGCTGAGGGAGTGTGTGATGATATATACCTGGGAAGGTGGGAATAGTGTGTCCCTG
Source organism: Ambystoma mexicanum (assembly GCF_040938575.1). Taxonomy (NCBI): domain Eukaryota; kingdom Metazoa; phylum Chordata; class Amphibia; order Caudata; family Ambystomatidae; genus Ambystoma; species Ambystoma mexicanum. The sequence goes on along the minus strand of NC_090921.1, from coordinate 1,107,442,093 downwards.
TACCAGTAGATGTTAGACCCCTTTGATTATTATAAGGCAATAACTGTGAGGAAAAGGGGTTTTCCCAGCATATCCTGTGGGTTTTGAGGAAGGGGAGACAATGTTTGGGTCAAGAGTTGTGAAAGGGTTTGTTCTCCCTTGCCATCCAGGATATTTTATCTTTCCTTTTCGTGAGGGAAGGTCAAGGGGTAGGATGGGATTTGGGTGACAATATCCCATGAACGACAAGGGTAGGTAGGATAGATTGGGGCAAGGAACGGGGATACCATGTCTCGCCTTCGGATGCCCTCCCTGCATTCCCAGAGGACCCCCTGCCCAGGGGATCCTCCCTCGCTGGTCCACCCCCAAGGTTGGGATCCAAGAGCGATGACCCTTCCCTGGCCACCTGAGCAATGGATCCCCGGGGACTACTTGTGAGAACTCCCTCAGGTTTTTCACACAGCCTTCTGAAAGTTAATGACTTAATTGGAGCTCTTAATCCGCTAATGGTGAAATAAAAAATCTCTTAACCAGTTCTGGTTTCAGCCGCTCAATTTATAACAACTATGTGTGTCCTTCCCTGAAGTCGTTTTATAAAGAAGAATTGGCAAAGCCAACAGTTTTGGCTTGTTTATAAGTATTAGGCATATGGCAGGCACTGGTATTCGATGTGCAGGTACTCACACCTTTTTGCACCAGCTATCAGTGGCCAGCTAATACCACTACAGCACTGTTTGGCAAGTGCCTTTCCCATGCCTACACAAATGCCTAAACTCTTGGCATGACCATTGCTTGTTCATAATATGGCTACAACTATAACTTGTTTTCCGTGATGCAAAACATGCTTCTCTTCAGCACCCTTCCTAATTGTTCTTTAGTGTTTTTAAAAGTACTTCTGCTTACATTGTGACTGCTACATATCCCACTACTTATAGAGTGCACATTTCCATAATTAAAAATACCTCAATTCCCAAGCCATGTTTAGTTTTCTCAAGGTTTGCCCTTTTATTTTAAACAAAAATAAACAATAAACCCTAGCCAAACATACTCTACCAGGGGATTCCCTACCTAGTCTAGGATCTAAGGGGAAACCTCCTAGCATTCACAACACTAAACCTCACACTTAACAACATCAACGTTTAAAGACACACAGAAACAACATAAATGAAAGGTTAGCAAACAACCAGTGTCTTGGATGACTTCTACCTGTCCTCGGCAGATCTTGCTACCTCAGGAATGTCCCAAAGTCAAATCTTCCAAGGAAAAGAAAAGTCTTGAAAAGTTACAAAGAAATAAAGTTCACACAAATAAAAATCCATTGGTAAAAGTTCTTCTCCACTTAATGAAAAGATTCCCCTTTCCAGGTTCCACAAAGAAAACAACAGCACCAATGGGACTCCTGGATAGCCTCCTTCCAGGAAAGAATGAACAAATTTGAAGACAAAAGCACCACTCCTGTTGAACAACTCTTCTACTTGCAAATTCTGCTGTGATTTTTATATACAGTTTTGTCAGGATGCTTCTGCTTAGGGTTTGCTCTCTCTCCAGCAACTCCCTTGACTTCTGCTACATTCAACTGTTAAAGTTCTGACAATTGTATTGGGAACCTCAGTTCTGCTACTGCAACTTATAGGGTTAGGCAAATTCCACAAGAAGTTTTTGACCTCTACAGGTTGGCGTCACAAGAAAGGGCAGCCGCTTTGCCTTTTCTTCCATCTTGCAGCTACCATAGAATCTGGGGTCACTATACGAAGATGTAGCACTTTTATTGGGAAAAGGAGAAAATGTGTTTCTTAAGAAGCTGGCCCTAAAGAGTCAGGAAATCCTGTGTAATTCAGAATCTTCATGGGAACTTCTGATTCATAACCCAATGAAAGTCAAAGTTTATTTGTAGCGTATGGATTGGATTCAGACTTTCGACAACATGAGGCTTGCAAAGATTTCTGCTTTACATTCACGATTAGATAAACCGAGGTCTTTTATGCCCCAATATCTAAGAAAGTCACCTGATCCAGTGATCAGAGCAGACTTTCTAAGATTCAGACTAAATTTACTCCCCACGTTGGAAATTCTCTTAATAAGAAACAGAGAGAAGTTGCCTACTGCCAGTTGTGACAGATGCGACGAAAGAACTAGTTACTCTTACCTTGTAACGTTCTTTCGATGGGATGTTCCTCCGACGTATTCCTTATCTTAGATAGAAATCCTCCAGCTTTGCTGGCCTCGGAAAATTTTTTCGCCAGAGGGCGCTGCGCGTCGATGATCGCCGAGTCGATGACCCTCGACGGCCTCCGTGCCGACGTCGACGTCATCCTGCCTATAAAGGCCGCGCGCAGCGTCCGTTGCTCAGTTCCGTTTTGTAGTCCCCAGTAATGTTTTTGGATTAGACTAATCACCTTGAAGGAGCATAGGCTGCAAACCCACAGGAAGTCATACTGCGGGGATGGATGGGAGGGTCGATAAGGAATACGTCGGAGGAACATCCCATCGAAAGAACGTTACAAGGTAAGAGTAACTAGTTCTTCGAAGGGATTGTGTCCTCCGACGTATTCCTTATCTTAGATAGACTCCCATAGCAGTGGTATTGTGACTGGAGGCGGGAGTAATAAAAGTTATGTTACCCTTCAAGAATGGACAGAGTGTAACACAGCCTTGCCGAATCTAGTTTCTTGACTAGAGGAGGAATCCAGGCTATAGAATTTGGTAAATGTATGTGCGGACGACCATGTGGCAGCCGCACATATATCTCGAATTGGCACCCCTCTTTGAAGGGCTGAGGATGTTGCGATACCCCTGGTAGAATGAGCCCTTAGATTTTGAGGAGGCTCCTTTCCTGCCAATTTGTAGCACTCCAGAATGGCTAAAATAATCCATCTGGAGATGGTTTGTTTTGTTATTGGAAGGCCCAACTTATGTCCTGCATAACCTACAAAGAGTTGGTCTGCTTGTCTGATCTTAGCCAATCTGCTGATATAAAAGCTCAAGGCTCGCTTAGGGTCCAGCCTGTGCAGTCTCTCTTCCTCCTTCCCCGGATGAGGAGGAGGGTAGAAAGAAGGTAATGTAATCTTCTGAGTGATGTGAAACTCCGAGACTACCTTCGGGAGGAAGTTAGGCTTCACCTGAAGAACAACTTTGTCCTTGTAAAAGATTGTATGTGGAGGTTTACACGATAAGGCTTGCAACTCGCTAACCCTTCTAGCAGATGTCAATGCTATTAGCAAAACAGTTTTGAGGGTGAGAAGCTTCAATGAACAAGAGTGTAGTGGTTCAAAAGGGGCACCCTTTAGGAAGTTTAAAATTAGGTTTAAATCCCATAAGGGAACTTGAAAAGGTTTCGGGGGATAAACATTAGTTAATCCTTTTAGGTATTGTATTACCAATGGAATTTTGAAGTATGAAGGCTCCTCTGCAGTGCGCTTAAAGATTGATAGCGCTGCGAGATAGCCCTTAATTGTGCCAACCTGTAGGCCTGAATTAGCCAGGTAAAGTAAGAATGACAACACCATAGGTGTACCACAAGAAAAGGGTTCAATATTCTTTTCTCTGCACCAGCTGCAAAATTTGTTCCAACGGCAGCGGTATAGAGTTTTAGTTGCCGGCCTTCTGGCCGAAAGCAACACCTCCATAACATCATCCGGAAGGTCCCAATCCTTGTACCTCAACCTTTCAGACACCAAGCGTGAAGGTTGAGGGTCTTGATGGCTGGATGGAGAACCTGACCTTCCTTCTGCGAGAGAAGATCCTCTCTGTATGGCAGTCGAATTGGAGGGCAGATGGACATGTCTAGAAGGTCCGGGTACCACGTTCTCCTGGCCCAATCCGGGGCAATTAGGATCATGGTCTTCCGAAACCTTCTCAACCTCCTGATCATTTGAGGAATGACAGGGACCGGAGGGAACGCGTACAGAAGTGGGAACTCCCAGTCCACTACGAACGCATCTCCTAGAGCTCCTCTCGGGGGAAATTCCCTTGAGCAAAATCTGTCGCACTTCCTGTTGATACTGGTGGCGAACAGATCCACTTGAGGGGTTCCCCAAAGGGCGAAGATCTCTTGAAGGACTTCCTGAGCTATCTCCCACTCGTGAGAGACTGTGCTCTGCCTGCTCAGAGCGTCCGCTGTCAAGTTCTTCTCTCCGGCTAGGTGAATTGCCGATAGAGAGATTCCTTCCTGAATTGCCCAAAACCAGAGCTGCATCGCCTCTCTGCACAGTGGTAGTGAGCCTACGCCTCCTCTTTTGTTGAGGTAGTGCATGGCCACTGTATTGTCCGTCATTATTAGGACGTTTCTTCCCCGTACAGACGGCAGAAAAGCCTTCAGCGCTAGTCTGATGGCTCTCAGCTCCAACAGGTTGATATGTAGTCTGGACTCCGATGGAGACCAACGACCGCTGATGGTCAAGTCGTTGGCGTGAGCTCCCCACCCCGTGAGTGAGGCATCCGTGACTACTGTTATCTCCGGCCATGGTTGCCAAAACATTTCTCCTTTCAGGATGTTCTCCCGACAGGCCCACCACTGAAGGTCTCGGGCTACCTTGACCGGGATCCGAAGGAGATCTGTCATCCTTCCTGAGAACTGTGACCACTGAGTTCTCAGTGCCCACTGGAGGGATCTCATTCTCAGGCGAGCCTCCGGCACGAGGAATATGCAGGATGCCATGAGGCCTAGCAACCTCAGAAAGTCGTAGGCTGGGAGATATTGGGCATTCTGAAATCTGATGACCATCTGCAGAATATCTCGAGCCCTCACCTCTGGTGGCAAGGCTCTTCCCAGGGAAGTGTCCAGGACTGCTCCAATGAATTGGAGTCTCTGTGATGGTATCATCTGTGACTTCTTTAAATTGAGGGAGAAGCCCAGCTTGTGAAGGAAGTGGCAAACATAATCTAGTTGTCTCTGAGCCTGTTCCGAAGATACAGCTCTGATCAACCAATCGTCTAGGTAAGGGTAGACATGAATCCCTTCCCTCCTTAGACTTGCAGCCACAACCGACATTAGCTTGGTAAAGACCCTCGGGGCGGAGGTTAGCCCAAATGGCAGAACTCGAAATTGATAATGAGAGCTGCCAATTGCGAACCTCAGGTATCTCCTGTGCCTGGGATGGATCGGCACATGGAAATAAGCGTCCTGGAGGTCTAGAGATACCAACCAGTCCTGAAGCTGGAGGGCCTGAAGGATCTGAGAGAGAGTCACCATCTTGAACTTGTCCTTTCGGAGGAATTTGTTCAATTCCCGTAAGTCTAAGATGGGTCTCAGTCCTCCGTCCTTCTTCGGTATTATGAAGTAGGGGGAGTACCAACCCTTGTTCCTTTCCGCTACAGGTACCAGTTCTATGGCACCTTTCTCTAGCAGGTCTAAAACCTCCTGCAAGAGGAGCGGATCTGGAAGCTTCAAAGGGTTGTTCCCCGGTGGATGACTCTGAGGGATATGTAGGAAGGGCAGGCAGTAACCTTGGGCCACTGTCTCCAGAGCCCAAGCATCTGACGTAATAGCCTGCCATTCCGTCAGATGGTGAGTTAACCTGCCCCCTACTGGTGTTCTGTGAGGGGAGACCTCAGAGTGGTTTTGAAGCGGCTGATGCAGTTGCCGAAGGTAAAGTGGCTCCTGCTCCTGCGGGTGCGGCTTTCTTTCCCCTACCCCGTCCACCACGGGTAAATCTTCCTTGGCCTCTTTGAGCCGGTCGTCCTCTGCCCTTTCCATATGAGGAATAGTAACGAAAGGACCGTCCTCTCCACGATGATCCCGAAGGACGAAAGGTATTCTGACGGATAGCAGCTCCCAATGACTTGGCTGCTGCCTTGGACGTTTGCAGTTTCTCCAAACTGTCATCCGCCTTCTTTCCAAAGAGGGTAGAACCGTCAAAGGGCATATTCAAAAGCCTGGTCTGCACGTCAGAGGCAAAACCAGACTTCCTCAACCACGCATGCCTGCGGATTGTGGTACTTGCCGCCATGGCCCTGCTGATACTGTCAGCAGAATCTAGGCCAGTTTGTAGGGTCTCGCACATCGCATCTTTACCATCCCTGATGATGTTTAAAAATGCGTCCCTTTCCTCTCCTTCTTGGAGGCAGTCAGCCGCTGATGAAGCGCACTCCCAAAGGGTGTGGCTGAACCTAGCGAGCGTACAGGTCGCGTTAATAGACTTTAACGCCATGCTACAGGCAGAAAAAACCTTCTTAGCCATGGCATCATACTTTTTGTCATCCCTATCCTGCGGAGCAGTGGGGTATGCAGATGTGCTGCCTGATGAGGTTGCAGCCTGTACAACCAAGCTCTCAGGAGTAGGGTGTTTTGACAAATATTCAGGGTCAGAACTAGCCACCCTGTATTTTGTTGACAGTTTTTTATTTACTGCCGGGATAATTTCCGGCGTTTCCCAGTTTGTCAAAATCCTTCTCTGTAGAGCAGAGTGAAATGGAACCACAGGATCCTCCTGTGGGCCCTTGTCCAGTATGTCAGTGAGGTCATCCTGCTGAAAGGTAGGAGAAGGTGCAGACCAACCCATAAATTCTATGATTCTAGACATCAGAGCTCTATATGGAGTCTCCGCATGTTCTCCTGGGTCTGGTTTGATAAATTCTGCTTCAGGAGAAGTGTCCAAGCCACTAGCTTCCTGAAGTGCATCCTGAAGATTTTTTAATCCTCTTTCCTCAGAGGCGAAAGTCTCTGGCTCTGGTGATGTGGTCCTCTGTAAATCAATATCTTGGTCTGAATCCTCCCTTTCCTCAAAAATCGAGGTTAAAGGGGGATACTTTGGTTTTTGGAATGGTATAAACCCCATTTCCAATGCAGAAGGAGCCATCATCACAGGCCTTGAAAGCGTCGATGTCGTCGACACCGACGTGAAAGTACTCGAAGGCGCCGTGAAAAGCGTCGAGAAATGTGTACTAGGCCTCGAAGAACTCGAAAAGATCGGAATCCTGCTCGAGAACGACGTCGACGTTCTCGGCGTCGAGTCGGAGGTCTTTTGTCTAACCGTTGGCTGTGGAGTAGCCGTGGTTCTTTCCTTCACCGGCGTCGATATCGGCGTCGACGTCGGCGTCGACTCGATCGACTGATGCGCCGATGAATCCTTCGACAACGGCGTCGATGGCGCCGACCTCTGTTTCGAAGGAGTTTTCGACGATGGCGTCGATGATGCTTTATCTCCCGATGGCTCGAGGCGCTTTCGGGTTGACTTTTCCGCCGGGTACTGCGACTCGCGGCGTTTAGATTTTTTGGGTTTTTTACCCGGGGTATCACCCTCAGCTGTCTTCGAGGGGGACGAGGCCGCTTTCTCGAAGACGCTTAGCATCTTTTTCCTGAATTCCTCCCACTCAGCTTGCGAGCTGCGTTTTGTGGGGCAATGAACTCTCTCAGGAGAACTCGACGAAGATGACGAAGGGGATCTCCTACGTCTCTTCTTCGAGTGTCTCGATGTCGACGAGTGGTGGGAGCCACTTCGTGATCTAGATCGAGAGTGTTTTTTATGGTGAGGAGACGAACGTCTCGACTCTACCGAAGAAGCTTTCGAGGAAGTTAAAGTTGACCTACCTCTCTCGAGCTTCCCCCTACGCTCCTTCAAGGCTTTCGCCGTCATGGAAAGGCATTCCTCACACTCCGAACTCTGGTGCGTGATTCCCAGACACCACAAACAGACCCTGTGAGGGTCCGTCAACGACATTTTCTTCCCGCAGTCTCGGCACTTTTTGAAACCGGACCGAGGGGTCGTCGGGTCGGAGGAGGATGCCATCGATATCGAGGTAAATAGTAGATTATATACGTTATCTGACGAGAACTGAGCAACGGTGTTCCGAGGCACAACGAAGCGCGGAAAAACGGAACTGAGCAACGGACGCTGCGCGCGGCCTTTATAGGCAGGATGACGTCGACGTCGGCACGGAGGCCGTCGAGGGTCATCGACTCGGCGATCATCGACGCGCAGCGCCCTCTGGCGAAAAAATTTTCCGAGGCCAGCAAAGCTGGAGGATTTCTATCTAAGATAAGGAATACGTCGGAGGACACAATCCCTTCGAAATATAGTTCTGTGGCTTCATCATTTATTATCAAAATGCTCAGAAACCTGGGCGTTACGAGTCGTAAGATTCCAGAAATTTGTTCATGATGTTAGGTGGCTGAATTCAGACATTTTCTGGGACAGGCTCTCGTCTGGCAATGAGACTCTCTTAACCGTTGAAGTGGTTGCTGTTGTAATAGCACTTAAACTGGGGGGCTCAGGGCTTAAGTTGGGCTTAAGTTGGACCGCAGTGTAGAGATTTAGTTTTGAGTAATCCTGAAACGTGTTATTTCTCATGATTTGATGATCTTTTTATCTGTTTATGAATTAAGTTTGTTTTTTTAAGTGTGCGGGGGGATCCTTTGATCCCTCCCCTTCTTGTAATTGGCTGAGAATATTATGTGTATTTTATGGCATAAGTGTTAAAAGTCATTAATTTGTTTTTTGCTCTGTAGTTTATGTATGACTATGACACTATAAATACATAATAAAAAATAATAATCTGCTTTTAGCTTTCAGACTATTTCTTCTTGACCTAAACAGTCTCAGCTCTGCATATTTTAAATGTGTTGATCTGAAAAGGTACACAGCTCTCTTCCCCAGCTTCAATGACACTGTTTCTCCAGTGGTGATCCCAAAATTGTAGTGCCATGTTTTCCAGCCTTGTATAACCTTTGTCACCCCTATGTTAAAGGTCTCTGAGGTAACAACAGCTTCAACAACTCTCAAACAACAGTGTTAAGTTATTAGATGAGCTGGATATACTTTAATAGGGTTTGATTTACTAGCTTGGGTAGTACTTGTTCTCTGCTCAGCTTCAACCCTGTCTACAACTTCTGCCTCATTGTTCAGGATGTTACAAGAAGTCTGTTTTCTAATAAAAATGAAATTAAACACATGCAATTTCATTTTACTCTTGAACTGCCACGTCAAAAGATGCGTGTACCCACCTTTCGGTCAGCTTCTAGCCTCCAAGGTAATCAGGAAGCAATGTCTCACTCGCAACTTCTTAAGATGGTATAACTGTGCTTGCAATATTTCGAGAAAGTCATTTAGGATTCAGTAGGTTTACCAGCAACGTTCTCTGTGTTAACAGGAGCCACGCGATCGCTCGGCATCGAGTTAAAGCTTAATAATGGGAAAAGGCTTTCACTACATGCAGATGTTTCAGCTTTAATAATCACATTGCGTGTTACATTTCCCTTTTTAAAATTACTTCCCACTTCTACGACCAACTTTAGCTCGCTTGAACATGTACGCGTGTGACAATAAACCTGGCTACAGTTACCAGCAAAATATTTTGGTTGATTTGGAGTACAGAGCTTCTCTTTCCTGCCTCCACAATCCCAGCTTGGTTTCTTCTACTACTACTGCTGAAGGCACTTTTGGGGCCCACGCCCCTCTGCTGCAGGGGTGTCTCTGATCTGGCCTAATCAAAGGAGCCTTCTATTCTCCAGTTTGTCTCGGCTTGCTTCTGCAAACAGGCCTTGGGTGGTTGCACAACTTCAGCTCTGCATTCATAGCAATTAGGTGCACCTGGAAAGACGGCCTGTTTCTTCCAGTCTCTTCCAATTCTGCCACAGCCAAACAGGGTTTGTGAGCACAGGACCAACTGAGAGTCCTGCAGGTGAAATCTGCTCTTCCTCTGCTCCGACGTCCATTCTGTGGTCACAATTCCTTGTGAACTGCCAGCCTCATTCTCTACTTCTTCTGCTTCTGCCGACCTTCCAGCTCCTGCTCCAGCTTTTTTCTACTGATCCTCCCTGCTGCAGCCTTTTATACCACTGAGGTGGGTTAATTAGTTTATGCTACAGACCCTTAGAACTAATTGCCTGAACCTGCAAAAAGCTATTGGGCTTGCCTGCCTGCCTGACCTGAGCTCATGCATGTCTATTTAGCCCACTTCTTCTTCACAGTACCTGAAGGATTCTGGGGCATGCAGTGCATTGTAGAACATTTCAATTTCTCTACGTCTTTAAAAGGGTTAAGTAGAGATTATCCTCCCTTGATATTAATATAAGAGAAGTTAACATTTTTAACCTTTCTAGAAACAGATGGGGTAGAAAAAGTCACAGGTTCATCGCTCCTGTTGGCATACATTTGGCATTGTGGAGGATATGGAATTTTAGGGGTATAAAAGAATGGTTCTGGAAAGTTAACATCTTTAGACATTTTTGTCCCAGATTTTACTGGCTTGGTTTTAACCCTAGACTGACATGCATCTGAATGACAAGATGCTATAACCTCTCTGGGAATTATCTTACTAATCTCCAAGGAACAATACGATACCTCATCCTGTGAAATCACCCCACTACCCTGGGTCTTGTCTCAATCCAGGTGATCCTCCCACAGTACTCCACCCCCAGTTTTGGGATCAGGAAGCACCTGCCCTCCCCTGGCTACCTGGGAGGTGAAGTTAGGCAGAGTTTTAGGGAGGGATCCTCAGGATTCGCCACACTATCCATTCATACTGTACTCTTTGTCACATTTCCCACTTCCTTATCCCATCACTCCAATCACACTCTTTTGACTTACACGCACACCACTCTTCCTCATCCTATAACACTATCACTCTGAAACCTATAACGCTACAAATATTTTAACGCACATCTCCCATTGCCTTTACCCCCCTCGTCCACATGCCACTTTGCAGTTAAAATAGATATAATTACGCCAACACTCCTCTTCCTCGTCCACCAGAGTTCTATAACCTGTGACTCTAAAAATGTTTTGACCCACACCTCCTATTAGCTATACCTCTCTGTGCCTCATGTTACTTCCCAACTTTTACAATGCATATCATTTCCCCAACACCCCTCGTCCTTCTCCCAGTGCCCAATATTTATCCATATCATTATGCTTACACCACTTTTCCTCATCTCAGTACACTAACAGCAATCTACTAATTGCCATACTGTTGCCTTACTCGCACCATTACTGTAATCATACTCCTCATTCCAGTACACCAGTGATCTATATCAATAGCCCCATACTCCTCTTCCTTTCTTAGGTACACTATAGATCTACAGTCTGTCACTCGACAAATACTTTGGCACACAATACCCATTACCTGTGCATCCCTCTTCATCAAGCTACTTTCCAATTATAACCCATATCATTATCACAACACCCCTCTTCCTCATCCCAGTACCCAACTTGAATCCAGATCATTCTATATACAGCACTCTTCCTCATACTAGTGCTGGGGAAAGAAGAGAAAGAGATACAGATTTGAGAGTTGTCCTTTTAGACATGGGTAGGGAGACCAAAGGAGGACATAAGAGGAAGAACGATGGGAAGTATAGAGAGTAAAAAGAAGTGGACCCATACAAAACCCTGGGAACCCCCATATAGAAACGGAAAGGTAGGGGATTGTTTGCCAGACCAAAAAGTTGAGAATGAACCGTTGTCAACGAAAGAAAAACAGAATAGGGTGATCAACTGTGTCAAAGCATCAGGGAGATCGAGAAGAATAAGAAACAAAGACATGTTTCAGTGGGCTGAAAGGTTCGAAATGCAGATTGAGACTGAGGGAAAAGGGAGTTAGCATCAAGATAATTGAACTTGTGAATAGATGACTCTTTCCAATCTTAGATAAGAGGGGCAGAAGAGATACAGCATGATAATCAGCTAGAGAAGCAGGATCAAAGGTAGGGTTTTAAGGATAAGCAGAACAACTGTATTTTTAAAGCCAGTGAGAAGCAATGCCAAAGAGAGAGATGAGATAAACTTTGGAAACACAAAAGGAAGAGAGGGGATCAAAACATGATGCAATGGGTTGAGCTTGGGCGCGATAGCGAGCAGTATCAGAGTCAGCAAGGACTGTAACAGAGGAAACAGAACTAAGAAAGGAAGCAGGGGGTTGTTAGTAGAAGAGAGATGAGCGTAGTTGTGTAACGTGGTAAGACATTAAATTAACCATGCATTCTGTTTACTGTTTTATAATGTATTGTGATGATTTCCTTTTATGGCTTTGTGCCAAATAAAGGTTAATATTGATTCATTGATTGAATTAAGTTAGGAAACTCACAAGGAGAAAGGGGAAGAAAAGCGATGGAACAGGTGGGGGGAATATTGTTTAGGGGCCAAAAAGACTGCAAGGATGTGTCAAATAAGAAAGGATCAGGTTAGAGGAATAAGAGTTTCTTAGCAGATTAGAGAGAAGAGTCATAAGAGGAATGAAGGGAAACTGATCATGTTTAACAATGTATGGTGTGCAAAATGACAAAGCATCACGCCCAAAGATATTTATCAAAAATAAGGAAATATCCTTGTATTATATTGGGTTGGTGAAAGACGTAACTATAGCAATAGCATATAGTCTACAGTGACACAGAGCTTGCTCTATGCGACACAGTTTCTTTACACAAGGATTCAGAATGTGGCTAGGACAGTGTCCCCGAATCATGTTGTATTTACAGAGCCTTGTGTCTTGTCTTCCAATCAGTTTTTTCACATGAGGATTCAGAAAATGGATCTGATGCCTTCTCTGAATATCACAGTGATACATAAGAAAACAAAAGACTATCAACCCTTGAATGGGGCTTTGTCTAGTAAGTTAACTCAATAAACAAGCAGAACGTGGCAAGGATTATAGAATGCAGGACTTAATGCCTCCTTGTTTTTTCTCCCCCATACAGTATCCTAGATGAGCACTGAGAACACACATAATGTGTTCATTTATTGATCTTTAAATTCAGTAGGCACATGTTTAAAATGGCAAGTTGTTAACAATTATATGCCGGGCATAATTAAATGTTATTAGTATACTGTCCCAGAGACCTTCAGGGATGCACAAATGACTGAATTTCAAAGATACATCTGCTTGATTCCGAAGGGATTTGCGCATTACAAGGTAGCAAACACAAACATTTTAGTGCCAATCAAACATTTCGCCTCATTCCACATTTGGTGGTAATTCGGCAGTAAAACCATTAAATTAACGCAAAATGAGATTACATTTACCACCACTTGGTCATGTGGATTTACCATGGGATTACAACTGGTGGTAATTTCCCATTTTTGGAGTTCATACGACTCCATGGATATTTGTATCTGAATTTACCGGTGGTGGGATTACCAAACAGTAAATCCACCAATTGTTGGAGGTAAAGTGGCAGAGGTAAGGTGCAGCTGGAAGTGAATCCTCCACTTTACCTGCAAATTGCTTGGGCTGTCAGTGTTGTGGAGCACTGAATGAATCTGAATGAATCTGTCATCCATTTTAAGTTGCTATGCCCTAGTTATAGTAATCTTAGGGAAATGTACTTAATGCCAATTTGCAGACTAAAAGGTATCAGGAGGGTGTCTAAAGCACGGGAATTCTGTAAGAAATGTGAATATCTTAGCATGTTACCCTTTATTGCCAAATATATTCATAGGTGTAAGGAACTCATGGTGGCAACAGTAAAGACAGACACAAGTGATCACGATTCAAGGGTGTTTATTTAAACAATATGCAGGTTGGAAAAACGTTTAACCTAAACCTAAATCTAAGATGGGAGCAAGCGTCGACCATCAAATGAAAATAAGACAGTCCTCGTGGCGTCTTGTCAATGTAAAAAGGCCTATACTAATAAAAACCTATTGCCAAATCCTTACAAATAATTATAGAAAGAGTTTGGGATAGGGATTTCAATAAAGGAGAACGTGTTCACAAATAATAAGTCAGGATGTGATTGCCAGGGGTCTCCCTTCCCCACGTTTTCAGCACGGGACAAGGTGGGTCTCCTGAGCACAGCACACACTCAAGCTTTCCCAGCACGAGTTGACAGTTCAGTTCCAGCTATCAGGTTCTTCTATGGTTAAGTCTCTTTTCAATATAAAGTCTCTTGCCTTCGAGGGCCTGATGCTTTCAACAAACAAACACGAAAGTTCTATTCCACGAATGGCTTTGGGTGACGGTCTCACCCCTGGCTCCCCCTCTTCCGTGCGCAGACCTCTTCCAGTCGTACTCAACAATTCAATTTAACAGTTCCTTTCTCAACAAACATTGGGTGGTGATTTTCCACCCCTGGATCTCCTTCTTTTGGGTTCAGACCCGTTTTTAGCTTCCAGCTTCCCCCCTTCGGGTTCACAATGGCTTTCCTTTTGGGTTCTCCCTCTGCCGGGCTCAGATTCCAATGCCAAGGGGGACACTCCACTTCCTATGGTATTACAATGCTTTTGTATTAAAAAACCTAAATATCTATTTAAACAGTTCTTCTAGGACTTGCCCCTTTTTCAAAACAGTTCACTGTGGACATCCCTCTGCCGGGTTCACTCTTGTCAACACACTGTTTATAGAACTTTAGACTCTTAAACTCACAAGTCTTAATGTCTTTTCAAACAATTCACTATGGACTTCCCTTGGCCGGGTTCACTACTGTCAACACAATGTTCATGGGACTTCAGATTTCGTCCCCTCTTGTTATCATCCCTCTGTCGGGTTCACTCTTGCCAATCTTTACAACGCACTTCTCATACCATGCGGGATTCGTCTCAATCATCTGTCGGTCAACCACTTTTACCCCTTCTGCCTTTTCCTAAGGCCTTCTGGTTACTGTAGTTCAATAGCAGGGTAATCGCCAACCTTTCTCGAGTAAACATCCCCTTTTCCAATATCAACAGTTCTTTATTCAAAATTCAATTAGCAGCTTGCTACTTTTGTTCAACACAGTTCGGTTTCTTTATCGGCTCTCTCCTCGATTCACCGGCTTTGATTAACTGCTTTATTTTCTTGTCTGTAGAGTCAAGGCCGGTACCATTGGGCTATGCATCTCTCCCCGGCTTGGCTGTCAGCGCAGGAGGTGCCCGGGCACCGTTGACATCTGCTGCAACAAAAGCTGGATTTTGTTCGTGGTCTTAAGATTCCTTCTCTTGAGGCCTCACAGGTCTCTGTCGATAAGGGCAAGGTCCCTTCTCCACTTGGTATCTTCTTGAATTGTGCCGTCTTTCACCTCCTCTTCAACTGCCATGCTGAGTTAGCTCTCACATTGTGTGGTCTGCCTTGCTCCTAGTGTGCTCTCTTGCTCCACATTTTATCCCTGTGAGGAAAGGAAAGGTCCGTCAGGTGTGTGTGATTCGGGTTAATTGCCTGACTCTGCCTCACCATTGGGTTGGGACATGTCAGATAAACAGTTTTAACATTATCACAATGTAAAACAGTGTTCGTATTGGAAAAAGAGGGGGTTAGAGTTTCTGAGTGTCCTACGGGGTAGGATTGGCAAAAGGTGTCATAAAAAGGTAGGTGGTTAGGCACTCGGAAAGGTAGGATTTGTAAAGGTTATGAAACGAACAGGAATGACGAGGATTCTTATCGTAAAATAAACAGGGGGATTTGTGGGAATGGTAGGGTTTTGTCAAAGAGGACCGGGAGTACTCGGATAGGAACCAGGAAAACAGGGATTCTGGGAGCTTTGGTTCTTAGCAGGTTGTCTCGATGAGAATGGGTTGTTGGCTTTACCTTTGGGTAAGGGAGATTCAATGGGTGTAAGGGATGATGAGTGGGAATAGCTTATAAAAGCTTTAGGGACTTCGTTTCCCTCACCATCCTCCCCATGATGGTATTGTGTCTCACCTGGGGTATTCCCCCCCAGCATAACCCTGGGCTCCCCTACCCAGGTGATCCTCCCCCACTGGTCCACCCCCAGGAACTGGATCCAACAGCGATGGGTGTGTCCTGGCCACCTGAATAAGGGATTCCTGGGCTCTATCTGGGGAAGTACCCTTAGGTTTCTTACACAGGGCATGGCTCAGAAGGAGGAATGTGTTGTGTAGTAATGGAGAACCTATATAGCAAGTTATATAACAAGATGAGAGCCTAATTGGTCATCGTTATCATGATGGCTTGGTCTTAAGATTGTATATAATGTTGCCTAATTGGGGTATTTTTACGATTTAGAGTAGTTAACTGTCATCTCATTGGCTTATGCAAATTCAATGTAATTTTAAAATGTGGAACATTGATCCCAAATGTAAGTTGTGTTAGGAGACATACTTTAGTGTTCTAACACCACCCCCATTAAGAAGGGGTGCATGACATTTCTTATATGAAAGTAATCAGATTTTAAGAATCTACTTTTTGGTCAATTTGACTATATTTGTATATTCATAAAACAAATTAGCAGTGATCCATGCAAACCTTAACTCCCACTTATCATATCATGTATAAGTTTGGTGCCTGTTGGTCCCAACCAGAGATCTCTGCATAAATGCAAATCACATAAATGAGATTGCATGTAAATAATATTTTAATGTCTAATTAATACACATAGCCAACCGACACCTTTTTCGACCTTTAAACTATTATTTTTATCAAATGACATTGATTTTTCGAGAACATTGAATACAGATACCCAATTGCAAGTTCAACATAAATTTGGTCTGAGTAATGTGGATGGCCATGCTGACATTTTAAAAAAACAAATAATATAAATCCATTGCATTAGCATATACACACAAATTAAAAGCCACATTCGTTGTTGCAATAATGGCCACACAGGTGAAAGAACATTTGATAGTCCACAGTTTATATTAACCAAAAAACAAAGGTAAAGGGAACCAAGAAGGGGGAGGGGAAGGAAGGAAAATACAAAAATGGAAAACAAAATCCATATAAGTTATATTTGAATCATATACAGGTCCTACATGTAACTGTTCTTTAAGGCTTATAGCTTCACATGTGTAGGTTTAGTAGTGCCAAAATCAACCCAACACCAATCATGCTTTTGAGCCGTACGTCAAGTGAACACAGTCTTTTCAAATTACTTAAAAAATTGATTCTTGCGTTATTCAAGTTTAGTCTGACAGTGTTGAGTCCAGAGGGTGGGTCTATTAGCCCTATACACCAGAGTGATCTCTAGCTAACCACATCTAAGTGTCCACCTGTTAGTGAAGTGATTTGGTGCATAGTCTCTACTACGCACACCCCTTAATCATATCCACTGATATGTTAAATTGACTCTTCTCAATTACGCCAATTAATAATATTCAGATGAAAGAACAAGGTTGCATATGTTTGGTGGAGGTGAAATCATAACTTGCAAGCATACCTGCTTGGTGTTTTGTCCCAAAGCACCTCTGCTAATGTTTTATAGGGAAATTGGCACAACAAGCACTCTTGGTTGGTAAGCTGTAAAAACCAAGATCAATATAAGAAGGACTAAAGTGTCTTGAGGTAAAATTCTCAAAGGATTTTAACCAGTCTGATGGTTCATAAACCCACTTAAAGGTCCCTTACCTGATGATTGCTAAAAATTCCAGAGGTGTAAATGGCCGGTGGCTTGAGAATCATGCAGTCACTCATCCTCTCGGAACTGCCGGTTCAAGATTCCCTATAACAGGCTTGTTTGGTTGTTTGTTTTTATTATTTATATAGCGGACCAGACCCAGGGGTATTCGGGCGCGAAGGCAACAAGAGAATTGTTCAGCTTTGGTTACATGTTACAGATAAAACATAGAGGTACAGCTGCGGTTACAATGCTGTAGACCTATAGTATCAATGAGTCACAAAATATATACAGTAAATTTACAATAAGACAGGATTGGCATATGAGTAAAACAGAACAGAAATACAAAATATACATGAAATCCCAGATGTCAGTGGGGAGAGGTTAGGCATCATGTACTATTAGCCGTTGGATCAACTTAAATCTGAATTGCCGGTAGGGGAGATCTTCCCTTAGGGCAGGGGGAAGGGAGTTCCAACATTTTGCTGCTTTGACAGCGAAGCTACTCCCACCAGATTTAGTGAGTTTAAATCTGGGTACTAGTAGAAGGTTGGAGTTAGCTTTTCTTAAGGGGCGAGAGACTGTTTGTCTGGTGAATCTGTCTATGAGGTATTGCGGGGCTGCTTGGTTGAGGTATTTGTGTGTGAGGGAAGCTGTTTTAAGGAGAATTTGGTCTTTTGTGCAAAGCCAGTTAGTCGATCTCCTGAGGTCTGATATATGGGCATTTTTAGGGAAGTTTAGGGCAGCTCTCAAGGCATTATTTTGAAGTGTCTGTATTTTGGCGGTGATGTGTTTGTTGCTACCTACGTAGAGGGCATTGCAGTAGTCGAGTTTCGACAGGATTAGCGCTCTTGCTAGTGTGACGCAGTTGTTAGGAGAGAGGAAGGGCTTGGCTGCTCTAATTAACTTGCAGGTGTGAGAGGTGGATGAGGCCATAGCACTCACTTGTTTACCAAAGGTAAGCGTGGAGACTATATAGAAGCCGAGGGTTTTAACTACTTTGGCCACCATAATGGTGTTGTTGTCAATTATAAAGGAGTCATAATTGGGGCCTAGTTTTTTGATGTTGGATGAGGTGCCTAGGATGAGGAGTTTGGTTTTGTCATCATTCAGGCATAGACCGTGAGAAGCCATCCATGCCTGGATGATGAGGTAGATTCTATTCACAAAGGCCAAATCCTTGTC
Source organism: Ambystoma mexicanum (assembly GCF_040938575.1). Lineage (NCBI taxonomy): Eukaryota > Metazoa > Chordata > Amphibia > Caudata > Ambystomatidae > Ambystoma > Ambystoma mexicanum. Next base: position 1,107,423,729 of record NC_090921.1, on the reverse strand, counting down.
ATAATCTCCCGTCAACGGTATGAGGATCTGTGTATAATCTGCGTAGTTCGTGTAGGTGATACCTAGACCGTCTAGATCATCGAAAAGGGGCTTTGTGAAAATATTGTAAAGAGTAGGGGATACACATGATCCTTGTGGTACGCCACATGAAATAGGTGCAGGGTCTGCAGCTGCTAGAGAAGAGAAGACTCGTATTGTCCTGTTATCTAAGAAGGACTGGATCCATGCGACTGCTTCATGGGAGAAGCAGGCTGACGTGATCAGGTGATTGCAGAGTGTTGCATGGTCTACCAAATCGAGTGTGGCAGAAAGGTCGAGGAGAAGTAGGAGTGAAGTTGTACCTTTGTCTCTTAGTGTGTCTATTTGTGCCTTAAGGTCTATGGGCCTCATTACACGGTATGCAGTAACCATGGCACTATCAGCCCTATGGTTGCCGCCGGTATTTTACCGTGTCCGCCTTGGTGGATGGCGGAATTACCGCCCTACTCCAAGGTGAGCGGGGGCGGTAATTCCCCATTCACCAAGGCACTTCCCCATTCCCATTTTTGCCCCCATAGGGCTCAATGGGAATGGGGAAGGAGCTAATTACGGTACCGCAAATTGCGGTACCGTAATTAGCACCAAGGTCCCTTTCGGGCCCATTCCTTAACGGCTGGTAAAACCAGCCGTTGAGGTCGGGTCCCGCAAAGGGACCTCGTAGTAAGGCGGTAAGGGTTTTCCGGTACCAGTGCCCTTACCGGTACTGGTAAACCCTTACCGCATTCTGTGTAATGAGGCCCTATGGGTGCAGTTTCAGTCCCATGTTGTGGTCTGAAACCGGACTGTCGAACTCCTAGGAGATGATTTAGTTCCAGGTGGTGCTGAATTTGTAAATAAGCTACTTTGTCTAGGATTTTCAGTAAGAACGGCACAGTAGTTATGGGGCGGTAGTTGGTTGGGATGGAGGGGTCCAAAGTTTGCTTTTTGAGGAGGGGGAGGACCCAGGAATGTTTCAGGTTGCTAGGTATGGTACTTGATGTGAAAGAGGCGTTTATGAGTTTAGTAATAAAGGGTGAGAGTTCCCGGGCAGCGTCTTTTATGATTTGGGCTGGACATTTGTCGCCCTGGCAGTTGGAGGGCTTGAGAGTGAGGATGACTTTCTCAACTTCTTTGGTGGAGACTTTGCGGAAATAGAAGGGAGGGATGTCCAGAGTAGGTGAAGAAGGGGTGGATTTCAGAGTAGATAGTGAGTTTGTGTTGTCCTTGGGAGTGACAATATTTGGGACAGTTATAGATGCTTTTTTGTTGTTGATCTTTGGCTGAAGCATTGTTATTTTGTTGGCAAGGGCGTTTTGTATGCCGGTGCACCAGTTCTTATCCTTGAGGCAGGAGTCAGGAGCTTGGATAGGGGATTCTACCTCCTTTAGGATGGCGAACTATTCTTTGGTGTTGGATTTGGCTTGGTTGATGCAGGTGTTGTAGGATATTTGTTTCGCAAGGATGAATTATTTTTTGTAAAGGGTAGCTAGTTTCTTCAGGTTATTTTTATTAGTGTCCGAGAGGTCTGATCTCCAGGTTTTTTCACTGAGGCGTTTCTTTTGTGTGATGTCTTTCAGTAGGGGTGTGAACCAGGTATTTAGGTGTTGGCAGAGTTTGCTCTTTCTAATTTTCAAAGGTGCAATAGTGTCCAAAGAGGCAAGCATCACTTCATTGTATTTTTCTACCATAGAGGTTGGGTCAGACTGATCTGAGATGGAGTTTAGGGTGGGGAGAATGAAGGGGATATGATTTTCAAGGGTAATGTTTTTTTTATTTCTAGTAGGTGCGGCGGGAGCTCGGATACAAATGTTCATGGGTGTGGTGGCTTCTAAGGTGAAGGATACCATGTAGTGGTCGGACCATAGCTGAGGCATTATAGAGTTAATAGTGATAGGGCAGTTATGTTCGGCAATCCAATCGAGAGTCCTACCTTTGATGTGGGTGGGGTCTGTAATCTTTTGGGTGAATCCTAATTCCTCAAGGGTGCTGTTGATTTGTAGGGCATTGGGGTCGCGAGAGTCATTGAATCCAAGGTTGAAGTCACCTAAAATGAGACACTGAGTCGAGTTTTTTAAATTGTTAGATGGTAAGTTCGTAAGGTCTTCCTCAAAGGAACCTAGGGGGCCTGGTGGTCGGTATATGTGGTGATAGTGATAGTTTGATTGTTAGCAATGGTAAGTGTAGCAGTGAGGGATTCACAGGAGTTGGTATTGTGGGGTGGGGAGAGTCTTAAGGCAGGGTATTTTTGACAATTATAGCAAGGCCGCCACCTCTAGACGTAGTGTGATCCATGCGAATAAGGGTATATTTATCTGGGATGGCTAGCATAATGGCTGGTCCTGCTGCGGAATGAAGCCAGGATTCTGTGATGGCCAGGAGATCTAAGTTCTCATTTTGGATTATGTCCGCTATTTCAGTTGCATGGGCTACCATAGAGCGGGTGTTTATTAATGTACCTTTTATTCCAGGTAAGGTAGGTGGGGTGGATGGCAGCTGGACTTTGTGTTGGCATTTCGGGGTGGAGGAGGATTCTCTAAAGATTCGACTGTTGAGTTGTAATCTGTGTTGCCCTATGTTGTCTGTGTGTGGTGGTGAGTTGGTGGTGTGCAAGGTGTGCCTATCGTGATTAGAAGCGGGTTGGGCCTTAGATAGAGGGTCATAGATTCTTGGGAGTCTGGTGCATAGTTTTAGGTTTCGCTGTTGGAGGCTACAAGGTTTAGTGGCCATGTTGGCTTGCTCTTGAGGTACACTACCGTGAGGTAGTTGATTCTGTTAGTTGGAGAAGTTCATATTGTGAAGGGTGGTCAAATAGAGGACAGTTCTGAGTAGAACTGTGTAGAGTAGTGGTAGATACATAGTAAACTAGTGTAGGTGGCTTGGAGTACTTGCAACCTAGGTTGCTAATGGGCAAATGCAAGCAGCCTAACTGCGGGTTTGCTAAGGTGGGCAAGCGTAAGTAAACATTGGCTGGTAACTGGTGGACATATACATGCATATTTTACTGAGTGGGCAACCTAAATACAAAGTTGCTGAAGCAAGCATGGATAGGTAGGCTAGAGGCTAGTGGACAATTAAAGGCAACCTAGAATAGGCAACCTATATGCAATTTAGCTAGGACAGGCAACCTAAATGCAATTTAGCTAGGACAGGCAACCTAAATGCGATTTTACTGATACAGGCAATCTAGATGCAATTATACTGATACAGGCAATCTAGATGCAATTTCGTGTCTGTAGGCGATACTATTTTAAGGTAACAGAAATTACTGACTAAAGTGGCCTTAAATCCACGGTCCCATTCCTCATGCGCATAGCATCGAATTCACTTACTATGGAAAGTGTGTTAGGCACACTCTTCCAGTGCTCAGAATCGTGAGTTTTCCTGCAGCGCGTTGTTTCCTACCGCCATTTTGAAACGGAAGCCTATTTAAAGCGGCATGACATTGCATGTTGAACGTGTGACGTCATTGCAATTCAAATATGTAAAAAATATGGCTACTGCGTGCGAACTTGTGATGTTATCTTGGTTGTGCCAATTCATACTAAAAAGGGATGCATTACTAAAAGGCCCCCTGGTTGGGGAAGCCATGTTATTACAGGGCTCATGAAAAAAAAAAGAATTGAAATAAAGTAGGGTGATACATGAGACTAGGATAAAAAGTCCTGTCCAAAGTTTCATTTTCTATGCACTGATAACTAATTACCTATTCGAGCGAAGTTCTCTTACCGTTCTAATGGCACTCAGTCAGCTGTTTTTGCTTAAAAGGTTTATATTAACAAGGGTGTCTGCCTTAATTAAGAAAAGTCAGATCTATACACTGTTTGCAATCTATTCTATTCCAAACAATTGGAATGTTATTTGGTTAATTAACCTATAAGCAAGCTTCTTCTAAAAATCGAATTCAGTTTAGTTATCAACACCTACTATCTTTTGAAGTGTGTAACGGGAGAATTAATCCCTATTCCCTGGTTAGTGCCTGCTCAAGAAATAACGGTGTGTTCAAAGGTGTCGTTGAAACACCTCAAATGTAATATTGTAGCACTGTGCAAATAAGCGAATGGGTGCGGAATTGTGTTGGCACTACTAATCATTTATCTTTCATCATAGCTGTTTTTACAATGAGTCAAGTTTGACAATATCTCCTGTACATTTCCTACCACATTGTACCCATAACAGTTGGAACCTTTTAATTGACCAATATAAGATCAATTGCACCGCCATACAATATCACAAAAACACTCCCATTTCATGATCCGAGTTCAAACCAAGTTGGATTGTTCGGAATTGGCAGTTCATTTGTGCTTCAGCTTGTTTTAGGGTATTTTCTCTGTCACCCCCTCTTTCTGCATATGGTATAGGCTTCAATCCTATAAATCAAATGTCATGCTTATTTCCCATTTGATGTTTGCTTAGCCAATGCATAGAGAATGGGAATGTAGCATCATCATGCCCAAAATTACTGAGGTGCTCCCTTATCCTTATCTGGAGTTCGCGGATGGTACTCCCAATGTAGGTATGTCCGCATATACAAATTAATCAATAAATGATAAATTTGGATCTGCAATTTATGAATTCTTTCATAATGTGTAATTTTTCAATATTAATGTGCACCGTTTGTGTTTCCTTTGAAAATGTGTAACTACTGCAAGTCCTGCATTTAAAAAAAACTTCAAATCTCTGTTTAACAACGTTCTCTGTATATTTGATGCTTTCATGTATAACAGACTTAATACTGTTTTCAACGTAGGTGCATGTGTCTACACAAACATTGAACTGTCTTGGATGTATTCTCGGAGACCCTCATCTAAGGCTAAGGTCTTCCAGTGCTTTTTGAAGATTTTGTGTACAAGGTAGCTTTCTGTGGAGTATCAGGTGATCATTTTTACTCCCTTGTTGCTTGTCATTTCTCTAGTTTTTGGCTTAAGGAGGTCTTTCCTCTGAGTGTTTAATCCTCTCTTTCTCGCATTGTCCACTACTTCTGTGTTGTAACCTCTTTGTCGAAATCATTTTGAGATATCCTCACTTTCTGTTCGGTAGTCTGTGATGGAGGTGCAATTTCTCCTTGCTCTTATGAATTCCCCTTTGGGGAAATTCTTGATAACACTGGCATTATGACATCTGGTAGCTGTTGGTATTGAGTTGGCCTCTGTTGGCTTTCTGAAGGTTCTGATAATAATTCTCTGGCTACTTACAAATAGGTGTACATTCAATTTTTGTGCAATGGTTGGTGTAAGTGAATGTTACACCAAAGTTGTTCTTGTTTGAGTGTTCAACAAAGCCATTTAATGTCTGATTATTGCCCTGCCAGATCATAACAACATCATTGATGTATCTTGTCCATAGTTTGATATGTTCTATGAAATGATTGTCATTGTACACATATTTGTACTAAAAAAAACATTAAAAGGTTTGTTGGGGTGGGGGCATAGTTGGCCCGCATTGCCACCCCTATAGCCACCCCCCAGTTTGTCTATAAATATTATTATCAAATAAAAAGATGTTGTTGGTCATGGTAAATTGTATCATCTCCTTCAGCATCATCAAATGCATCAAGTACGAGGCTGATCTTTTGCCAAAAACAAAGTCGATGATGTCTAACGCTGTCATGCCTAATTGATGTCTACAGCGCCTTCACATCAAGAGTGACTAGCCTGTATTAGTCACTCCATTCAAAGGTTTCCAAGGTCTGTAGAAGGTGCATGGTATACCATAAGTAAGATGGTATTTTTACTACTTCTGTTTGTAAAATTGTATCACTATACCGTGAGAATTTTTAGGTAACCCATCCCATGTCACTGACAATGGATCTTCCCTCTAGTATTTTGTCAAAATATTTCTGCACTTTCAGCATAATGTAGATAGTAGGTAACCTTGGATGTTTAGTTATTAGGAAGGATTGTTCCTCTTCCATTAGCAATCCTGTACGTCCCCGTTGTGCCACTATCCCATGGGCTAATGTGTTGATTTCCTTATTGGGACTATTTGGTAATTTTTTGTAACATCCTGGTTCCTGGAGATGAGTCTCTGCCATACAAATATAGTCTGGCCTGTCCATCACCACAATGTTTCCTCCTTTGTCAGCTTATTTGATGATGATTGTTTCATCTTTACTTAATGCTTCCAAAGAATTCCTCTCAATCTGTGTCAGATTGTCATTCTTCATTCTACTTGTGTGCTTGTCAATCTTCCAATGGATGTCTCTTGTGAAAGCTTCATGAAAAAGATCAATGTCGTGTTCAGGTCCAAAGGCAGGGATAAAATGCGATTTGTCTCTAGGTTCACTCTCACTCAGACTTTTGGCGTTGATGTTTAATTCTCTCAAAATGTCAACTTCCTTGATTTCTTCTTGTTCTCCTAATAACATCAATAGTCTATTGTTTCTGATATCTTGTATTGTTACCTTGCCAGCCCTGCAGATAACGTGTGTTTTTTGCCATTTATACACATGAAATTATGACAAATACACATTAATTCATTTTCTACTGCATACCGTGTACGCTTTGATTTATTCATTAAAAAAATACTTTCCACCACTAGCTGGCACTGTAGCATTTCATTTGTCAGCAGCATAGCCTTTCTTACACATGATGGTGAATTTCTAACTGAAAGACCAAATCTGTGACAGCTAAGCGAGCAACACAATAAAGCATGCACCCTTTTAAAATGTGTTCATACCCATAACATCTAATAGCTTGATATGCTAAAAAGTAAAGTTTGCTTTGATGTCCTAAATTGAATATTCTTTAATAACCATACATAACACGCTGGAAGTTTGTGACGAATCTCCAAAATTAAGTGAGTTTATGGCAAAACTTATTTTTTGGAGCGTTTTTAAAGCGCTGAAAATGAAGTGGCTAAATCCAGGATGTTATGCCTTTTGCGTCTTCTAGTTTCCCATGCAGGATGTGGAAAATAAAGGTACAGTGATATTATTTTGGCACAAAATGCTTCTATAAGGATTTACATCTTATGATGCTTTACTATGCAAGTAAACTCTATAGGACATTATTATTGTAGGTCTTGACACCCAAAACTAAAAGTGTGTGATGCTGGGCAAATAATGTAATCTCACCCTGACTTCAATTGCAAAAATTGGAGTGCATATAAGTTTACACCCTTACAAAAGGACAGTTTTAATAAGTGTAGGGACACATTGGTGTATACTGGTGCTCCTCTACTAGTGGCTCCAATACTGATGAATAGAATTGCATTATTGCTGCACTGGCCCTCCCCCATTCTTGTAACACTGGATTTTACAGGCAGACATAGTGTCACCAGCCAGTCAGTGCACCAGAGATTCTTGTAGAGCAGACTGTGGTAGAACCCACATTACATTTTCTTCCCTGTTGCTCCCAGCCACTGAAGGTGCTTGGGCCGTCCAGAGTACTGCCCCACACTCTGCAATGCCCCGTTATGCTAGGATATTGAGTCTTTCATTGCACACCATCTGCCATTTTCACACTTTCTAGGACCTTCAGGTTCTGCAAGAAGTGGGTGTTTCAAACTCAAAGGAGAGAGCAGTTAACTGATTGTAACATTGAAGCTGCACTAGAATATTCTTATTACAATGAGTAATGAAGTTAGATGCCCCTACACAAGTAGGTTTGCCATTCCTCCACAGTCTCTGAAGTTAGTGCCTTTCCCAACATTTGAAGGGTTAGCCCGAGCCTACATTTTAGCCTAGGTGCACCCCTGGATGTGCGCACTTGCATTTTGATAGGCAGGGAGGTGAGGGAAGTCTTTCCCCCAAAATGGCGGTGTTAATGTTTTACTGTGTGTGCTCAGAAAAATGTACTTGAACAAACGCAGTAAAACTTTAAAGCTGTTACTTTCAAGAAAGTCTTCCATCACCTCTGCATATTGCGCTTTAAAATATACTATTCAATAGTTCTTCCCCACACCAGACCATGGGAGGAGTTGGGTAGAACAGTGGGGGCAGAGCCTCCAAGTTTGCCCTGTCTATTTTCTGAAGTGGCCCCTCCCATCACAACTTAATTCCCCTCGCCCCACGAAATGTAGGTTTTGTTGTGCCCCTGCATGGGAGAGAGGTCATGTAGGTCGGCTTAGTCTCACAAGCCACCAGCCACCCCCACCACTCCCCTCAAAGTGCTGAAATAAAGGGGCGGGAGCCAACACATCTGAAATTATTCCTTTACTTGGTGCCTGTTGTAAACCTGCTCTGTAATGTATAATTTAGAAAGTTATGCTGGCTGTAGTAAGACGTGCGCTTGCTGTTGGGCTATACCACGAGGGATGGGCCATCACCACATGCAGGGATGAACCGTTCCATTAGCCTGAACTGAATATATTTGCCAATAGCACATGCAGGGAGGTCATGTGCCACTGGCGCATGCAGAAAAGAGATGCTCAGTTAGCATGTGCAGAGAGGAGATGTGCTGCTGCATGTGTAAGGAAGCTATGCCAATAACAGGCCGAAAGGGAGTATGTGTTCTTACATAGCGCTTTTAGCCAAATTCCTTCTGCTTTTAAGCACTGTGGTAACAGTTATTATCCCATTTCGAATGGTACTTAATTTATTCGAGCAAAACACAGCAGAATGCCAGGGGAGCACTGTTGGGCATTGTGGTGGGGGCTGGCGAGGACATGTTCGAGTCAGGCTGAATAAGGAAAGGGGAGGGGGAAAATCAGGTACATTTGGCCCCAGTTCATTTTGTAAATTTCCAGCACTGATAATAACTTGTGTGAATGGTCATTCTTCATTATTGCATTTCTTGTAAGAAAGAAGCGACTCCTCTGCAGTCTTCCCTCTGCGCCACACCCATCATGGCTGCATCACGTAATTGGAACTTGGGTAGTGCAGGCCGCCCTCCTTCCCAGTATCTTTCCACCCTTTCTTTGGATGCAACGTTTTAGCCTGTGCAGAAGGGAGCCCTGCCGTTATGGCTGGCAAAGAAGAGATGTGCTGTTATAGCATGGGCAGAGAAGATGCTACGTTAGCACTCACAGAGAAGAAATGTCCCCATAGTACGTACTTAGTAAGATGTGTCATTTGCACATGCCATGGAACAAAAGGGCAATTAGCATGCAGAGGCGAGATGTGCTGTTAGCATGCAGACCCGAGATGTGCTGTTAGCATCTGCATAGACAGGATGTGGAGTTCGCACATGCTAACTGCACATCCCGTCGCTGCACAGGATGTGCAGTTAGTACGTGCAGGCATGGGATGTGCAGTTAGCATGTGCAGAGAGGATACGTCCCATTAGCATGTGCGTAGAAGGCATGTCATTACCATGCATATCTCCTCTGTGCACATGGGCGCAGTTATCACACATGTACAGAGAGTTGGCCCATTAGTATGTGCGCAGAGAAAATGCACCATTAGCAGACGAGAAGAGATGTACCAATAGCATGCGCAGAGAAGAGATTGGAGGTCACTATGGGTAAAGATATGTCCTGTTAACTTGTACAAATATCAAGTTTGCTAAAAATAACATGTTCTATCAATACGTGAAAACAATGTCTGCCATTAGCACATGCATAGAGAGGTGCCGTTAGCATGCGCACAGTGTAAAGGTGCAATTTACACATGCAAATGACACAAATTTGCTCTTCAAATGCTAACAGCACATCTCTGAAAATGCTGAAAGTAGATGTGCCTTTACCATGTGCACAGAGTACTTGGCGTACTCGTTAGTATGTGTCAAGAGGAGATTCGTAGCTAGCATGTTCAGGGAGGATGTATGCCTTTATCAAGTGGAGTGATGTGCTGTTACTATGTGCCCAGACGGGATGTGCCGTTTGCATGTGGAGTGAAGGACTATGCACAAGCCAGACAACTTTGATCTACAACGCTTTTGGCCTATGGGTCTGATTTTACGTATGCATTGGGTGTATGTGTTGGATAAGTTTTACTCTCTTGCAGAGGAGAAAACCCATTTTTACTCTTTTGAAATTGCATTTACTCTCTAATTTGAAAAATCATGCGTAAAATACTCCCACGTCAAAATATTATCTGGAGCACTGCACCTTGCTATCCCTTCCAACCACTCCTTTTGATGGTCTCCATGGTTGTTTAGCATGAAATAACTTTTTTAACTTGAGCTTCCTCACAAACTTGAATAAGTCTATTAGTATTTTTATCAAATGATTAAGGTTGCTGAAAGTACTTTACTTGATAGGTTCATCACCAAATTATTCACAGTTTCTGTCTCTGTTCCCTCTGTGTCTACGACCGGGTGATCCTTTTCTTGGGATCTGTGTCCTCTGACTCTTCCTCCTCTTCTTCTTTTCCCTCTCCGGTGTTGATTGGTTATTATATTTGTGACTAGTGCTACCTGAAATCGAACGTGCTTTGTTTGCACCTTGAAATGTCCTTTTCTGATCCTCTTGATCTGTTCTAAAAAGTTTTCTTTTTGAGATAGGTGTTAATTGTATTTGAGTTTACTGTCCCAGTATCAGGATCACTCTCTATATTGGAACTTCCTGGGGCTGATTGTGGGGTGCTCCCTTGAGATTGGGCCTCATTACGACCCTGGCGGAAGACCATGGTGCTATTAGCACCATGGTCCATGCCGGTAAGTTACCGACTCCGCCATGGAGAAAGGGGGAATTACCACCCCATTACAAGGTTGGCAGGGCGGTAATTCCCCCTTCCTCCATGGCCCTTCCCCATTCCCATTTTTGCCCCATCGGGCTCAATGGGATGGGGAAGGCGCTAAGTATGGTGCCGCAAATTGTGGCACCGTAATTAGCACCAAGGTCCCTTTGCGGATCCCTACTTTAACAGCTGGTCTACACCAGCCGTTAAGGTCGGGTCCCGCAAAGGGACCTCGTAATGAGGCGCTAATAGGTTAACGGCGCCTCAGCCTTTTACGGCGCCGTTAACCCATTAGCGCCTGGGTCGTAATGAGGCCCATTATGTTTTAGATTCATTGTCATATTTTTCTTGAAAATTGTATACATGATCCTCTTGATAATGTCTATCATCCCTAAAGAATTTCTGTGCTTTCCTCAATTTAACCTCATTTTGGTGGATTTTCAGTAGCTCATAAATCTTTTTTTATAATTCTTGTCAATGGTCGCAGGTGCAGCTTTCATCTGTTCTATTTCTGTTTTTAAGGTCTCTATAGAAAATTATATTTGTATGTTGCTGCTTTTATGGTTCTAACCCACAATAAAGCTGATGAATAGAATAATTTGGTGGTGCAGGGAATATGGTGGTAAATGTGTTACCACCAACAAAGTGGCAGTAATGGAATTATCACCACTTTTTCTCCCCACCATTGAGCTTGTAATTAGGCCCGATGTCTTTCACTGTGGGTGCTAAATCCTCTTGTTCCAGGGTGTTGACCAATTGTGATGAATCCTATAATCCTCACTAAAACCCTACCTAAAGTCTCCTCTCAGGTGGCCAGGGAAAGGCAGACACTTCCTTACCTGGGGGCGGTGTTAGCCGGGAGGATCACCTGGGAGCAGAGGGGACCGGGGTCACAGGAGGACTTGTGGGATGAGATGCAGTATTTGTCTTCTTCAGGGAAGGGAATATCATTTGTATCAGCACATGTAATGGCATGTTGCCAAAGAGAACTATTTTTCCCTGAAGCAAATTGTCAGATTATGAATGAAGACAATCATAACCGCTCACGTATGTCACCGCTCACCCTTCCTGGCACTTATGGAGCAGGTAGGTGCTCCGCTGCCAATAAGGTGCTGCCACGTTTCTATCTGTCTGTTTGCAGCGGTCTAGTTTTTTTTCATCATGGCCGCCTCCAGCTGTACTTATGCCTGTCTGCAACCAGTGTTTGCCACGTTGCAACCCTGTTTTTCTTCCTCTTTGGGTAATACGCTACCAGTATTCCTTTTCACGATCACACTGCTTTGCCTTCTCCGTTCCCCCTTCCTTGTCTTTATCCTCTTACTTTAGAGGCGCCTTCCTCTTTACCTTGCAGTATTTTGCGGGCAATTGGAGCCTTTTTTCTTACCTTTGTTTCCGTTCTAGTCCTGTTCCTCTTGCCTTCTACTTTCCTTCTCTTTCCAGCAGCGGTTATTTCTTTCCCTTTACCGCTCCCTGAGGCACTATAGCGGCTCTCCTGGTTTATGTGAACTACTGCTCTCCTCGGATCCTCCGGATTGTACTCATTTGTACCAGCACTCTGACATTCCTACGGACTACAACTTGCCGCATAAAAATAAAGGGATTTTTTTCCCATTATGGGCTTTTCCCCCTATCCTTGGCTGTTCCGGGAGGAGATCCTTTGGCTGGTCAGTGTTAGGCAGAATCCTGTGCAGTGCCCTTAGGGACCACTACACAGAATTAAGACTACAGGTGGTGATACAAGTTTTACCTTTGGTACAAGCCTGTACTACTATGTCATAGTGGTAGCAGTGGCGGAGCAGCCAGGTCTATCTCAAGAGTATATGAGCAGTAGCAGAGATTACACAAAGGGACCACAATTACTGTGACTCAAGCAAACACTGACTCAAGGTTTCAGGAAGAAAAATATAAGAACATTTATTTTTAAACCATTCGTTATAAACACAACACTTCTACTAAACTTAAATGAAAACCACACGGTAAATATACTACAACTAACCAATTCACTTTGTACAGTAAGTCTCAAGGTAAGTACCCTGTGTTGGAATGAACCGGTGTTAGGCACAAAAAGATGTTACCGCGGATATGAATGCCATAACTTTTTGAAAGTTCGGTCTACTAAACAAACATGTATCCGTGACATGAAATGCTACCGGGGCAAAAACACACATAGCACCCGAGATACCCAGAGGGAGTTGGAGGCAAAAATCACAGGCAATATTTTGGTTAGGCAGGCAGAATCAAGAAACACTCAGAGACAGGAGTTCAAAAGTCAAAGGGCCGGAGCCAGGGTCGAAAGACACCGGGGTCAGTTGCCGAAGATCACACGGTCTAACAGTTCACTATTCAACTGAGCCAAAAGTACTTTGATATTGTCAATGTTCGGAAGCAAAAGTTATAAGAAGGAGGGAAGACAAGGTCAACCCTTGGAAATGAAGAAAAAGGGATTCGCCCAGTTTCCTCAACAGAACACAGTACCTTGTTCCAATGGTGCAGAGAGTGCCCTGGCAGTTGTTCCTGTTGGTTTCCCGCAGACCCACGATTCCTGGAGCTTCGTCGAGAAGGAGGACGTCTTAAGGGGGTCTACACCACACAGGGATGAGGCCAGCAGCAGCGACACGGAATAAAAGGTGCGCTCCGTAAAAACAGGAGAGGCTCTTCAGGTGGCTATCCGGACCACTACAGCAGGCTAGTTTTGATAGCATATTGGGCCATGAGTGCATCACTCCCTTGGCCCTTCTCCAAAAAACCTATCACTACTCCGGATAGGATGTTGAATGGTAGTCCCCCTATAGTAGTCCCTATAGAGGTTATTGGAATGGCTCTTACCATGTCAGATGGCAGGCCTGGACCATCCCCGAAAACTGCAACTTACTAATTGTTACAGTATGTGGACCTGATGGTTGGTCAGTGGCCCCAGCTACCCACCCGTAGGGCCATGAGTTTGTGATTGGCTGGGCTGTGAGCCCCCAGGCCTGGGACAAAATCAATTCCCAGCTCGGACTGCACCTGCTTGTGGTGCTTTGTTAACCACTTGTGCATAGGCACGTTATAAATTCCATATCATATCATAACTATGTGTCTGCGATGTAACCGTGTGTAACCCAAAATTGATATGAGAGTGCTCCCTTCACATCGCATAACTGTAGTTCGCATGTAACAATTTGTTGCGACCAATGTCTGGTCCGTGAGACGGCTGCGCATCTCAGCCATCAATTCTTGGCTCCCTCTCAGCTTGGCTGTGTCACGTGCCCAGAGACCGCATTTGTGAGCTCTAAAGCTCTGAATTATTCTGTATTTAAGGAGAATTATGCTTCTTTGCTGTCAATGTTACTTCGGTTCAGGGTAATGAATGTGACTTTGCAACAGTGCAACCTTGGCAGGGGCCTCGTTCTCTGCCGAGGCAATTCTGCTTGCACAGCACCCAGTTTTCTGAGACGGTTGTAGTCTATTATGATTTCCTGAGCCATGGACTGGTTTTCCCTGTAAGTGCCCTCCGTATAGCATCAATAAGTTAGTGTGTATGGCTTGTCAGGTCCCTTGAGTGCTCCTGCCATTCCATAGGGCTATTTGCATGTAGGCATCTGCATGCATTTCCATTAACTCTTCTGGCTTCTTGTGGGTTGCATTGCTACGAGAAGCTAATGATAAAATAATAAACGTGCAAAGAGTATGTGCATGTTACTGTCCTCTAACTTATAGAACTGTTGCGCAGGTGTTCTTCATGTGTTTTGGGTGCGTGATTGTGTCCCGATGTACAGACGGAACCTGTGCTTCATGTCTAACACAGCTAGGTCGTGGTGTCTCTAACGACTTGTCATGGCTTCTCAGCGCTTTAGTCGATTCTGTCCATATAGCTATCTCAGGTTCCATTTTGTGCATCTTCATCCGCTCAGGGTAACGTTCATACTGCTCCGGGGCTGTAAGGACGGCTGAGAGGGTACTTCTCATGGTACTTATACATTGTGGCGGCAGTGGGTGTTGGCGTGAGCTCGTGCGATCGGCAGCCATATTCTCTTTTGTACTTCTTTTGGTTAGGGTGTCTTCCGAGACGGGGGAATAGTTTGATCTCCTCTCTTCAGTCCTCACTCTGGTCGACTTGTTGACCACACCACCATTCTCTCCTCCATCATCCACCAACTGCCACACCTTTGTTATCCCTCCGAGGTGTCTGTAGTAGTTGACGTGATCCTCAAACTGCCAGTACATGTATACACATTCACCTTCGGGCTTGCACCATACCCACTTCCCTACGTACTTCTTTGGGTTGCATGGGTTGTCTACCTTTATTCCAGGCCGAAACAGGTCTGATTCTGCTATTTTTTGTCTTATTTGTACTCTTTCTTTCACAATACTGTCCCTTGCTTCCCCAGTTTCTATTTCCATCGCTTCTTCTGCTGTTTTCTTACACCTGCCAATACATATCTTGACCCCTCTTAGAGATGCTGCTCCCAGTGCCAAAGCTCCAACTATCACCTTCAGCCCATCAGCCACCGAGGACGGCATTCACGACCAGATATATGTAAACCAGCTCTTGTCGTTCCCCGTTCCTCTTGCCTTGTTTTCCAGTTGTGCATGCATTTGGGACGCATCTGAGAGTGTTCCGTTATCTTCGTCGTTGGCAGGTATGAATGTGCAACAGGAATGTCCTTACTTTGCGCAAACTCCTCCTTCCATAGCTGTGAGGAGACCCAGAGCATATAGATTCTGGAGTGCCACCACCCTTATCGCTCTGAGTTCTTCTTTAATTGCGTTGGACCCGTTCACCGTTGAGTTTGTGGTTTCCATCAACTCCTAGTGGGTGATCGGCAGCCATTTGGCATTTGCATATGTCTGTACTCCAGGGATTAGTGATGCGAAGAACATTTGTGTTCTGCTGAATAATCTGTGAGACGCTGGTACTTCATCCAGTGCTGCCTCTGATCTTCCCCATAAGTAATTCCCCTCTCTCCTCACTCTGCTTACTGTTTTCTGCTGGCCCGCATTCTCTGTTTGGAGAGTTGGTACAGCATTCAGCAATCTTTTCTTCCTCTTGTTGTTTTCCATTTTTGGAAAATCATCGATCTTCACATCCTTCTTTGGTACCACCAATGAGGGCATGTTGATGTGTGCTAGGGAGCATACTCCTCCCCAGTTTGGTGGCAACATGTCATATGCTTTAGATCTGCATGCCCAATAGTGATCCATCAGCACTGCTGTTCCTTCTCCCATTTCCGGTATCTTCTCTATTCTTTGGCACCCTACGTTTTCTCCTACTTCTTCATTGCTGTTATGCTGATAATAGAGAGCTGGTGTCTTCAGGGGGATTACAGGCAGTGGTCAAGATTCATTGTCCACCCATGTCACTAAGTTTGCACCTCTGTCCCACTCCTTGAGACACTTGTCATTTTCTTCTTGTACCTTATTCACTGCAGCCTTCATCAGGGTCAGGGCCTTGCTTCCTACTACTCTGTCTTCCCATCCGTCATTAGTATGTCATCCATAGATCAGCAGGTGTGGCCTTTCCCAGCAGACATGCTCTCCCCCTACTTCCTTTACTCTTGACCACGGGCATGGCAAGTATTCAAGCATGATAGTCTTTGTCTCTCCTTTCTCTGGTCCTTCCGTTATGTATTGCATTGTATTGCCCCCTCACTGAGCTGCCAATAATTGTTCATCATGGCCAATGTCTTCATTTAACTGTCTTGGTATGGGAAAGTCCTCTTGGACATCCACATCAATGTGGCTCTTTTGCCTTGGAGTCTTCCTTGTGTCTGGAACATCGCTAGATACATAAAGCATTGCACTCTTGCTGCGGATATCTCTGTTGCTATGAATGTTCTGGGGGCACTCACGGCATAGGGTATTAAAGAGCAGACATAATATGCTCTCTCTGGTCGTATCCTTACCAATTTTGAACATGTGCTTGTACCACATGTTCTTTGTTATGTGTGCTGTGTCTGTAAAATACGTGTTAACTCCCTTTATGTCTGCAGAAACACTGCGCTTACCTCTCCTTACCTTATCAGCAGTGTCTTCTCTCCCACCTGACATGGCCGTCCTCGTTGTTTGGGTCAGGAAGCATTAGTACGGGACACAGCTGTTGCATGCAAAGCAAGGTACATCTACCAGAAAATGGTACCCAGGAGCCCAATGGATAATAGATCCACACAACAGTTTTTACAATCTTTATTTTATTCATCATAACCACCTACGCTGCTTTGTGAACAGCTGAATGTATGATAAAGTTGCCCGCCTGAAATTCATGATAAAAAGCGTTATTTGTTTAGTAGTTGTAAGTGTTAGTCAAGCTCCGCGAACTAGGTAATCATTAAGTGCCCATGCAAATATTTCCTCACAGGTTTTCTGTATGGATGGGGTAAACCATGTGGGCAAGGCGGGATATGCGCTACATTCAAGTTGGGGGTATGTCTGGGTCAAGTATTCTATGAATACCAGGAAGTATATCTCTGGGGATCATGCTCTAAAATGTCTGGGCCTTCTTATAGCATGGACAAATTGATTCCGGCGGTGAATGGAGGCAACATTAAGCTACTTTTCTAACAAATGTATCAACAGTCGCAGTACCCTGCATGTGCGAGAAAGAGACAGATGTTATGCACATGTTATGCACATTCGACAGCAGTGTTACTGCTGTCGAATGTGCATAACCTGCGTGTGCGGGAAAAGCAAAGGTGAAATCGTGTTACCGCTGTCAATGTGCACATGGAATCAGGTTAAGGCGTTGGCGCTGGACATAGTTTTGGGCAGGGTGCAGACAATGTTTCTTATTGGTTGATTTATACCAATACTGCTGTGGGGATTTCAGCGGTTTGGGAACGTCTGACCATAGGATAGCCAGTAGTCTCTAGTTCAGGGGTGGTTGGGGCATCTGCTCCTTCTTGTGGATCATTGGTAGATGTACCGTTGGCCCTGTCGATCTCTGCAGTTGTGTTCTTGGGCGAGGCCAATGCTTTGTAGGGCTTGATGTCGTGCAGGTAAAGGCAAGTATTTTTCTCATCTAGGCGTACTGCTCAGTTGGTAACTGCCTCAACAACGTGAGGTTCAGTGAAGCTGGGCACGTTCCAGCGTTGTGTAAAGTTCTGTAGCAGGACAAGATCATCTATTTGCACTAAAGGGTCTGTAGGGGTCCCCTGCTCAGTCGCGTCAATGTTGTATTGTATGTTGTCTTCGGGCCTGCCCTGGGTTCGCTGTATCTGGCGAGAGATAAAAGAAGTACTAGAAACCAGTAAAGTTACAAATTGAAACATCTCTTGACCCAAAACCTCAGCAACATTCTCACAATCCTTTAAGGCCCTAGTGGGAGGAGCCAGTGGGAGATGCAGGAGCCATCCCATCACCACCTTGTGGGGCACTAAATGCTGGTCGTACCCTGGATTGTTGTGCAGTTCGAATAGTGCCAATGGCAGGCAATGGAGCCAGTTTTTCTTGGTGTGCTGCTGAGTTTTTGCAATGCTCTCCTTCAGGAGGCCGTTGAGGCGTTCACACACCCCATTCACTTGCGGGTGGTATGCACATATAAATGTGTGCTTTATTCCTAGTAAGGTGGTAATATGCTAGAACATTTCATTGGTGAAGTGAGGGCCGTTGTCAGACCTGAGGAGAATGCTCCATCTTGGGAATACCTCCCGGACCAGAAATTTAGCAGCTCGAAGAGCGTCGGCATGGGAACAGGGTCCAGCCTCTATCCATCTTGAAAGAGGACAGACGACCACTATCATGTATCAGTATCCTTGACATACTTGAATCATGTCCACTTAGTCAACGTGGAGTTGCAAAAATGGGCCTTCAGGTTTAGGTATGGCTCCACTCCCAACCTTCACTGTATGTCCAGCCATGAACTGCTGGCATGTCAAACAGTTACTGATCAAATTTGACACATGCTCATTTAAGTTGGGACAGAACCATGCTTCTCAATGCGTCTTGCAATGACCTCCTTCCCTGTGTGTGTTGGGTGATGTAACTGTGCCAGTGCTGCTTTCAGTAGAGCAAGTGGCATGACCACCTTCCCAGTGTCGTTTTGTCACCATAGGGCGTCTGTGGGGGACATTGAACATCCCCTCCTTACCCAGAGTTCCTTTATCTCCCTAGCTGCAGCTTGCTGTAGCTCCAATGTTTGTGTCTCTGGTAGGTGATTGTACCCTTCTTTCAACACCATTTGCCTTAAATCTCCCATGCGCTGTGCTCTCTCCTTCAACCCCCACAACTTCCCAAAATATGATGCACATTTTGCCTCAGAGTCTGCTGCTTCGTTCCCTCTGGATATTGCATCCTCTCCTTTAGTATGGGACTGACACTTTACCAATGCTACCTCTTGTGGGTATGTGATCACTTCAATCAGCTCTCCCGACAATAGTGCATGCTGTGCTGGGGTCCCATCCGCCCTTCTGTACCCCCTCCTGAGCCATCATGCCAAACCAGAGTGGACAGTGGACGTGATGTATACACTGTCCAAATATATTGTCTCTCGCTTATTTACACTGTTTTGTAGGGCCAGTATGAGCCACTAGTTCTGCTGCTTGTGCTGAATAATGGGGTGGTAATCTAGCACTCGGCACTCCCTCACTCATCCCATCTTCTTTCAATGACACTACAGCAGCGCCTGTTCTCCTGATCCCATCAGTTTGGTCAATAGTTGAAGACCCATCAATGTAGAGCACCTCTCCCCCCTCAAGTGCATCTTCTTCCACCTTGCATGTCTCACTGAATTGCTCTATAGTTTTAGTGCAGTCATGAGCACAATCTCCTGGCTATTAGACGTCTGCCATGAATAATGCTGGGTTTACAGTTTTGCATCTTAATATCTTTAACTCTGCTCTTGATAGTATTATCTCATACCCTGATGCTCTTTGGGTTGTCAATGTGCGCTTTGGCTTGTGCAGTACTGCAAATTGTGCGTGTTCCACATAAAGGGTGGTGGTGCACCCCATTGTTATTGTTAACGCCTGTTCCATTGCGAAAGCTGTGGCAGCCAATGATTGTTCACACTGATAGTGTCCTTTCATTACTGGGCCAAACGGTCCACTTTAGTAAGCAATTGGCTTATGGCCCATGCTTATTTTTTTGCATCAGTACTGCCTTCATAACCACACCATCAGTGTGTGAAAACAGGAAGAACTCTCTTTTGCAGTCTGGGGTCCCTAACACTGGAGCCTTGCATATCGCTTCCTTGAGGGCATTGACTTCGCCGTCATCTCTTGTGTCCAGGCCAGTGTTTTAGTTCTTCTCTGAGCCTCCTTCAATGCAGTTAGTAGTGGCCTGGTGTATGTGCTGTAATCAAAAACCCATACTCTGCAGTAATTATACAACCCAAGGAACTGTTGCATTTCCCTCACTGTTTGGGGCTGTGGTGTGTGTTGTATTGCCTGTGCTCTATTTGGGGCAATACGCCTGCCATCTTTGAATATGAGCTGTCCAATGTACAATACCTCCTTTTGACAGTACTGGAGTTTGGCTTTGTCTACCTTGTACCCCTTCTCTGCCAGTACTCTGAGCATGTGTATGGAGTCTGTCCTGCATTCTTCTTCTGTCTTGCTACAGATAAGGATGTTGTCCACGTACTGTAAGACTGCTCTCTGTCATGATGTTGCTTAAGTCCATCTGAATCACCCTGTTGAATATGGATGGTGACTCACAGTGCCCTTGGGGTAACCTCGTGTGTTTCTTCTTCTGGTTGCCGTACATGAAGCTGGTCAAATCTTGCGAGTCTGGGTGCAGTGGTACTGAAAAAAGGCGATCTTCTAATCAATGAGTGAAGCAGGTGGCTTCCGCTGGAATGCCACACAAGATCGTTGATGGATTTGCTGCTACAGGGTACTCTGCCTCAACAATGTGGTTGAGAGGGCGTAAATGTTATATAAAACGCCACAACCCTCAGTTCGCCTTACTTATGGGGTACACTGTGGTGTTGCATGGAGATTCTGATGGTACTAGGAGCCCTCTCTCAATGAGTGCGCTAATCGTTTCATGAATGCCCTAATATGCTTCCTTGGTTAGGGGGTATTGTTTCACCCACGGCAGTATCATTCCAGGCTTCAGTTTAATCTTCACTCCCCCTATGCTTTTTATGAGCTCCACATCGTAGGGACTCGTAGTCCATAAGCTGTCGGGTACCTTTGCCAAATCCTCCTCCCAGAATGGCGGTGGCACTTCTAGGGCCATTGCCATTTTCTGTGCAACCTCTCTGTATGTAATCTGCAACCAGAACCTAACACTCATTTCCAATATCACCTCTGTCCCTACTCTTTCTTCTGAAAACAGTTCCTCATCCGTTAATTGTGTTAGCCTGCATCCCTCTGCCACTGTAATTATTGCTCTCAATGCTCTCCCTTGGTCATCCGTTGCATATACTGCAACCCAGTCCTCTCTTGCCACCACTGCCTCGATGTCTATGGACACAATTGTTCACTCCTTCTCATCTAGTGGTGTCTCGGGTCTGAACAGGTACTCACCTGACATCCTCCATACCTTCCCTGCTATACCTGGCATCCAGGCAAGGGCCACGTCTGTCCCATACTGGAACATTTCTGGATCTGATGGCACCCCCCTCTGTACCACATTCCCACAATATGCTTGGACAAGCTGTCTGGCCGTTAGCATGTATATTCCTGGTGTAAAACATAGTATGCCCTTATCTGTGAATGAAATGGTCATGTTCAGTCTGCTCATTATGTCACGCCCCAGTATGTTTACAGGTGCTTGTCGGGAGTAGAGTAAGGGTAAAGATAAGTCATGATCTCCTATAGATAAGGAGATGTTATCAGTAAAATAAATCACTTCTCGAGCCCCAGAGAATCCTTGAGTGTTAATGGCATCGCCTGACAATGCAAATGTCCCTTCCCGGATGCATGACCTAGTCGCCCAGTGTCAACAAGAAAGGAAAAATGTTGTCACCTATCGCCACCCTTATGCAAGGTTCCTACACAGGATTAGGTGTGACCAACAGGATGGGACACAACAAGTTTGTCTGTGGGCTGTCCTATTGAGGATACATCGATAGTCTGTTCCCGTTGAAGGGGTTGTTCCCTACCATGGTCACCCCTCCCATCCTTCTCATTGGCACCGTTGCCACTGTGTCCATGGGCTCTGGGGAGTATCTGCGCTAACTGTTGTGTACCTTGCGAATATTGTGGTGCTGTCATTTGTGGTGCTGTTTTTGACGCAGCCTGAGGGCAAATCCATGCCCTCATCGAAATCCTCCCCTCCCAGGTTAACCCTGTTGGAATCCGCCCCTACCCATATACCACCCTAAGATGGGCAGGGCATATTGTTGCATGGGGTGGTAATGCAGCTGTGGTTGGTGTTGTGGCTATGGTGCTGGTGCCTGTGTCTGTTGCGTGGGACTTGTTATTACCGCCCCTTCCATTGCATATTTTGTCAATTTCTTTTTTACTGACCTTGTCACATCTGCGTTCCTCTCTTCTGTCTTTTGTTTAACTTTCTCCACTTTAGCCTGCAGTGATGCATGATGGTGAGCTGTATTTCTGGCCAGCCCTTTGCTTCCATCCCCACCAGTTTCTTCAAGCTTTTCTGCATGGGTTCTGGCCATCCCTGCTTCAAGATATGATAAAAGATTGCTATTGTTTTGTCCCACGGCTCTCGAGTTTCAAGGCGCCAAAGCTATTGAATCTCTTGGATATAGTTAACAGGATCTTCGTCGTCACGCATCTTGCGTCACGTAATAGCCCCTATATCTGACGTGTCTGGGTATTGGGTCCGCAATGCTTGCCATACTGCTGCTCTGCAATTTGCAAATGGTGCTCCGTCATGGGCAGTGTTGTGGATAGTCAACCCTGGGAACCCTGCCCTCTTCCAAATGTCGTCAGCTGCATCACCCAATATGGATACCATTAACCCCTTGACGTCTCCCACTGCTAACCTGTATCCCACTGTCAGCTTTTCCATCTCGTATATCCATTTCCCTGCTCCTGCACTTAATGAGGGTAGCCTGTATTTGACGTTCTCTTTCCATGGTACATACTGTGGTCGTGTCCCATCTCTCTCCAATAGGGGCATCTGTGAGTATGCTTCCCTCTCTTCTGGCGTCCTTCTGTATTGTCAAATTTGGATGGGTCCCCAATCGTCCTCAATGTCTGTACATATGTCGGTGGGTTCTAGTCTGGGTATGCGGTTGGTTCTGTCATGTGCACTAGACGGTTGCCCTCTGGAGTGAGCCAGTGATGTCTCCTCCCACCTGCGCCCTGGGAGATCCCTTCCCTGTCTCGGGAGGATAGCTTAGCGGCAACATGCTCGCCTTGGAAGCAAGAGGACACAGAGCAACACAGGTTCGATCCCCGGGTCCGCGCTTAGAAACCTATAGGTATTAAGTGCATTATAAATAACATATCATATCATACATCATATCATATCATATTATTAATCTATTGATGTATGGAGTCTGTGTAGTGCCCTTGTCAGTTGTCTGGTGTGTATGTTCTTCGTGATCTGATCCTCCTGTCCTCTGGCTTTGGGACCTACACTCCCATGATGTTCCCTCCCCTGTCCTAGTGAGGTAACGTTTGCTGTGCCCCCTCTCTCGTCTTCACTGTGTTCAAAATTATTGTCAGATCCTTCATCCATGTCACTACAGAACCCTTCTGAAAAGTTCAGCCTTCTTGTGGTAGCGTTGCACTCGCGCTCTACATTGAGGTCGATATTTACTAATTTACATATGTTCTCCTCCTCTCATGTCCTCAGGTGTGTGGTGCCTCTTTCTAAGGAAGCTTCTTTACATATGTTGTTTCCCTTCCCTTCTCTTCATCCCACCTTTTCCGGTCTAACTCAAGTGCGATCTGTTCAGTCATCGCTCGTATTGCTCGTGCATCCTTATCTTCCTGCTCCCGTTCCCTTAGCAGTCTCTCTAACCGTAACTTCCTCAGCCTTCTCTCCTCATACTTATGTGCTTCCTGCACTAATATTTTCTTCCTCCATTCTGCCAACTGGGCTTCCTTCTCTTCTTTCTCCCTCTTCTCCCACTCTTCCTTCTCCTTTTCCTCCCGCTCCTTCTCTATCTTCCCATCTCTCCTTTTCCATTAGCTCTGCTTCCTAACTTTTTATGACAGGATTTCCTTATTCTTTTTGAACAATCAAACATGAGTCTGCTTGAATCTGTGGAAGGGGCATTCACCCAGGTTATCAGAAGAAGCTTCTATTTCAATGTGAAATCAACTCTTATATGTGTTGTTGTTGAAATGCCATATATTTCCTTATTGATGTGTTTTACATTCAAGTGTGAGGGACAAAAACCTTTTGTTAGAGTGTTTCCTTTAGTTTATTTTAGGCATGCTAATCCTTGTCAGGGTAGGGATAGTGAGCTATTTATCCAACCCCTTCAGTTAATAAAACGCCATCTTTTGAAAAACCTTCACAAAGTTTCCCACCTCACATTTCTGACCCCTCAATCAATTTTGTAGGATAACTAGATGCAGGCTTTTCTTGGGTCCAATACCCACAGCACACAGCTTTCTGGTACAAAGTCCCCTGCACAAGTGCAGACCAGAAGCCACATCTTGAAGCCCCTTTTTGATATGTTGCTGCATTGCCTTCAGCAGCTACAGGTATATTTGAGTTTCTTGAGTGTTTGGATTGTAGTCAGGAGTTCCCACCACCTGTATCTAGTACCCAGACCCTCGCTCTGCCTTCATGGTTGGACTCCTGGACATCATTTCCCTTTGCCTTTCTGAGCTGACAGTAACCTTCCTGTCCCAATCTTGTTTTCCGTCTCCCACCATCTAGTTTTGCCGATAGACGTCCTGGTCCACTGGAACCTTTCTACTCTTGGTGTGGGTTTTTTCACACTCTCTCTGTGCACGGAAGGCACTCTCCTGATTAACGTGACGGTGGGACTGTGCAAGCACAGACAGGAGAGACAACAGTCAGTTTGAAGAGTTGAAACAAGGCGAAGTCCAAGGTGAAGGTCGATGCACCAAGCTGCAGGCGAACTTCGGATAGCTGGTTTAAGATGGGACACCAGGCACCAGGCGGAATTAGACTGAAAAAGGGGAACCAGATTGGAAGGGAACAGACTGGAAAGGGCCCAATAGGTCCCAGGGGAATCAGCGGGGAACCCTTGAACCAGGGAAACACAGGGCAAGAACAAGGAACCAAGGAGACTGAAATCAGAACAAGGGGGACCCAAAAGACCCTAAGCTAACTAGACTCCCAAGCAGACAAAAGGGGTAAGCAGGCAACAGGACCCTAGGTAGAACAGGGTACCCCGGTAGACTGAAGGCAGGGTAAGTAGAACAGGATACCCAGGCAGGCTGAATGCAGGGCAAGTAGGACAGGATACCCAGGCAGGCTGAATGCAGGGCCAGTAGGACAGGATACCCAGGCAGGCTGAAGGCAGGGCAAGAAGGACAAGGGACCCAAGGTAGGGAAGGGAGCCCAGGCAGGCAGAGGACAAGGCAGGGTAATAGGAAGCTGGAATCTCAGGAAACCAGGAGCGAGCAACACGAACGAAGCTTCCACGTTGAGACGGGATTAGCTTCTGTTGCGGTTTCCTTTTATGGGCCGCCGGCACCCGCGAGGCCTGAAACGCAAGCCGTTTCATCTCCGAGCGCCGGCGGACCCAAAACGAGGCTTGGAAGGCAAGCCCTTCCCAGTGTACAGGCCCAATCTACGGCGCATGCGCGGAACCGAGACAGCGGTCTCCCGCGCATGCGCCGCAGCCCACCAACAGCGGTTCCTGAAGCTCTCCTCCTGGCGGCTCCCCAGACGCGAAAGCGCGGGTAGATCCGCCAGGAAGGAGAAGGGAGAGCAATCGCACTGGACCTCGGTCTCCCCAGAAGTGGCGTGACACTATGTCCCCTCCCAGGAAGACCCGGAGCCCCGGGTTTCCAAGGAAACCGATCATAGAACTTCCGCACCAAGCGGGGGGCATGCACATGCTGATGAGGTTCCCAAGTACGATCACAAGCCGGATACCCTTTCCAATCCACCAAAAAATGGAGCACCCTCCTACGATAGCGGGCATCGCAAATCTCTTGTACCTCAAATTCTGGGACCCCTTGGACTAGGACAGAGGCAGGGCGAGGACAGGACCGACCATAGGGATCTGCCACATAGGGTTTCAAAAGGGAGACATGGAAAACAGGGTGTACATGCCAAGAGGAAGGCAACTGGAGACGAAAGGCCACAGAGGATAGCCGTTCGGTTATCGTGAACGGACCAAAGTACCGGGGAGCCAGTTTAACCGGTAAATTGCGCAGTGGCAGATTTTTGGAGGACAGCCACACCTTATTCCCTACTTGAAAATCTGGTTCCAAACTCCTTTTCCTGTCAGCCTGGGCCTTCATCCGTTCCTTAGCTCTCTTCAAGATATTACATGCCAATTCTTGTTGACGTTGAATATTAGAGACCAGGGCATCAGCAGATGGAACGGTACTGGTGGGCACAGGATGGAACGGCACCAATTTGGGATGTTGACCAGTAGAGCAAAAAAAAGGACTGATTCCAATGGAAGCATGAATAGTGTTGTTGTAGGATACTTCAGCGAGATCTAAGCATGCCTTCCAGTTGGACTGGGTGGCATTGGAAAAACAACGGAGGTACTCCTCCAAGGTCTGATTGGTCCTTTCAGTAAGTCCGTTGGTCTGCGGATGATAACCAGAACTCTACGCTCTACGTATACCCAGATGATTACACACCTTGTTCCAAAAGGCAGAAAGATATTGAGAACCACGATCCGAGATTATCTTTTCTGGAAGACCATGTAATCGATAGATTTCGTGGAGAATGACGGAAGCCATCTGAGCAGCTGTAGGGATCTTGCGGAATGGAATGAAGTGAGCATATTTAGTGAAACTGTCGACCACAACCATGATGCAAGTGTACCCGTCAGAGGGAGGTAGATCAACCACAAAATCAGTGGCGATAGTATGCCACGGGTATGGTGCCAATTCAGTAGGTACCAGTAATCCCAGAGGTTGTCTCCTTGGGATTTTACATTGAGCACAGACGGGACAACTCTCGATAAATCTCTGAACATCGGTAGCCCACCTAGGCCACCAGAATTGTCGAGATATCAGTTCACGTGTAGCTCTCACCCCTCGATGCCCACCAATGGGTGAATCATGAAACCCATGCAATATGCCTTCACGAATCTTACCCTCAGGAATGTAAAGCCTCTTCCGGAAAAACAGGAGTCCATCATGTTCCGATACGGACTTGCGCCGAAGAAGGGCCGGTCTTTCGGGATCCGTCCAGGTGGCGTCAGCAATTGATTGTAGATGAGACGACAAAGTCAATAAGAAATGTTGGGGGGAAATCAGAGGCTGATCCAAACTAGGTGTTTCTTCCCCTTTCTCCAGGGATCGAGAGAGAGCATCCGCTTTCCAGTTAGCTGTTCCCGGAATGTATGTGACGTGAAATACAAAAGGGGAGAAAAAGAAGGCCCACCTAGCCCGTCGGGGTGTTCGGCATTGCAAGGAGCGTAGATACTGCAAGTTGCGATGGTCGGTACGTACTTCCACCGAAAAACGGGCTCCAAGTAGATGATGCCTCCATTCCTCAAACGCAGTTTTTATAGCCAACAGTTCCAACGCGATAACGGCATAATTTCTTTCACTGGGACTCAGCTTGCGCGAGAAGTAGGCCACCGGATGTTCAACGGAAGTTTCTGGATCTTTCTGCAGAAGTACTGCACCCACAGCAAAGTTCGATGCGTCCGCTTCTACGATATAAGGTAGATCATCCAGAGGATGGCGCAGAATTGGGGCGGCCATAAAGGCCGACTTCAAGGTGTCAAATGCCTGGGAAGCGAGAGAATCCCACCTGAAAGTGATCTTACTGCTGGTCAGACGGGTAAGGGGCGCTGAGATTTGAGAGAACAGTGGAATAAAGCGCCTGTAAAAATTTGCGAATCCCAAAAAGCGTTGTAGAGATTTTACATCATGGGGTTGTTTCCACTCCTGAATGGCTTGTACCTTCTTGGGGTCCATCTCTATCCCATCCTGATTGATCACAAATCCCAAGAACTCAATACTGGATAAGTGAAATCTGCATTTCTCAGCCTTTGCGAATAGGTGATTGGAAGATAAACGTCGAAGGACCTCACGAACATGTTGTACATGTTCTTCGATGGATCTGGAAAAAACCAAGATATCGTCCAAATATATCCAGACTGACAAACCAATGAGATCACTAAAGATGTTGTCCATAAATCGTTGAAAGATGGCTGGGGCGTTGCACAGACCGAATGGCATGACTTTATACTCAAAATGCCCAAATGATGTCTTGAAAGCCGTTTTCCATTTGTCCCGTTCTTGATGCGTACCAGATGATATGCTCCACGTAAATCCAGTTTAGTGAAGATCCGGGCAGTATGTAAAGTATCCAGGATAGTGCGAATCAATGGAAGTGGATATCGGTCTTTAGCTGTTATTTCATTAAGTTCACGATAATCAACACAAGGTCTCAAGGTGCCTTCTTTTTTCTTCACAAAAAATAAGGGAAACCCTGCGGGAGACTTAGACGGAACGATGTAACCTTTCTGTAAACAATCCGACAAGTAATCCTGTAGCACTTGTTTCTCATCCCGTGTTAAAGCGTATAGTTTCCCATGAGGTATCACGCAGTCAGGTAACAACTCGATTGAACAATCAAACGGGCGATGTGGTGGTAGAGGTATATCGCCCGGTTCAGAAAACACGTGCTAAAACTCCTGAGGAACATGAGAGATAGAACACACACGGACCCGACTTCCATTAGGATTCAAGGGGGTCGATGGAGCCCGAGTTGGCGAAGACACACAGCACTTCTGAGCACAAACTGCAGAGGAAAAGGTCAGGGTGTGCATTCTCCAATCTATCACTGGATTATGGTGTTGCAGCCAAGGTAAGCCCAAAACCACCTTGTAGGTGGGGGATTTAATGACGTCCAAAGCGAGTTCTTAAAGATGGTTGGCGATCTGAAGAGATAGACCCACTGTGGATTGTCGGACAGGCCCAGAGGACAAAGGATTTCCGTCGATGACTTGCACGGGCAGAGCAGTGGCTCTGGACAGGAGTGGAATCCGATGTACAGAGGCAAATGTTTCATCAATATAATTGCCGGAAGCCCCGCTATCCAACAGAGCAAACACCTCCAAACTTCTGCCAGGTAGCTTGATTCGAATCTTCAGAGTCTGTAGTACCGCAGGTTGCATGGGATGTAGAACCGAACAGAACGTGGAAAGGACTGAAGAAAGAGGAGGACCTGTCGCTGCCTTCCCAATACACGACAGGTCCACTAGTTTTCCGCCTTCTTCTTCTGAGATCGTAGAGGGCACGTACCCAGGAAATGCCCAGCAGCTCCACAATAGAGACATAGGCGTAACGTTCTTCTCCGTCTTCTCTCTTCCTCTGATAAAGGACCCCTCATAGCTCCTAGTTGCATAGGCTCTGGTCCGGATTCAGTAGACCCGAAAGATCCGGCAGGTAAACTGGTTGTTCTGGAACTGCCCCTCTCGAACCGACGTCTCTCAGCCTTCCGTTCTGCCAGTCTATGATCAATTCGGAGCACCTGCTCAATTAGGAGTTGAAGAGTCTCTGGTTCGGGTATATGGAGTAACTCATCCTGCACTTCTTGCGAATCCTCCATCTCAAGGTCTGAAGGCAGGCGTCTCAATCTGTCAAGCTGAGATGTTCGTGAAGACTGCGTACCTGTTTTCCTTGATGTGGATCTTGTTGGGGCCGCCAGACTGCAGTCAGCTGAATGATGAGTGTGTGATTCGGGGAACCCGCCTCTCCACCACCCAAATGGTACAGGGTGGAGGATGGACAGACTCCCAGCGTCACGGAAGGCACTCTCCTGATTAACGTGACGGTGGGACTGTGCAAGCACAGACAGGAGAGGCAACAGTCAGTTTGAAGAGTTGAAACAAGGCGAAGTCCAAGGTGAAGGTCGATGCACCAAGCTGCAGGCGAACTTCGGATAGCTGGTTGAAGATGGGACACCAGGCACCAGGCGGAATTAGACTGAAAAAGGGGAACCAGATTGGAAGGGAACAGACTGGAAAGGGCCCAATAGGTCCCAGGGGAATCAGCGGGGAACCCTTGAACCAGGGAAACACAGGGCAAGAACAAGGAACCATGGAGACTGAAATCAGAACAAGGGGGACCCAAAAGACCCTAAGCTAACTAGACTCCCAAGCAGACAAAAGGGGTAAGCAGGCAACAGGACCCTAGGTAGAACAGGGTACCCCGGTAGACTGAAGGCAGGGTAAGTAGAACAGGATACCCAGGCAGGCTGAATGCAGGGCAAGTAGGGCAGGATACCCAGGCAGGCTGAATGCAGGGCCAGTAGGACAGGATACCCAGGCAGGCTGAAGGCAGGGCAAGAAGGACAAGGGACCCAAGGTAGGGAAGGGAGCCCAGGCAGGCAGAGGACAAGGCAGGGTAATAGGAAGCTGGAATCTCAGGAAACCAGGAGCGAGCAACACGAACAAAGCTTCCGCGTTGAGACGCGATTAGCTTCTGTTGCGGTTTCCTTTTATGGGCCGCCGGCACCCGCGAGGCCTGAAACGCAAGCCGTTTCATCTCCGAGCGCCGGCGGACCCAAAACGAGGCTTGGAAGGCAAGCCCTTCCCAGTGTACAGGCCCAATCTACGGCGCATGCGCGGAACCGAGACAGCGGTCTCCCGCGCATGCGCCGCAGCCCACCAACAGCGGTTCCTGAAGCTCTCCTCCTGGCGGCTCCCCAGACGCGAAAGCGCGGGTAGATCCACCAGGAAGGAGAAGGGAGAGCAATCGCACTGGACCTCGGTCTCCCCAGAAGTGGCGTGACAGGCTTCATGGTTGGACTCCTGGACATCATTTCCCTTTGCCTTTCTGAGCTGACAGTAACTTTCCTGTCCCAATCTTGTTTTCCGTCTCCCACCATCTAGTTTTGTCGATAGACGACCTGGTCCACTGGAACCTTTCTACTCTTGGTGTGGTTTTTTTTCACACTCTCTCCCAGCTGTTAGTATGTCCTTCTTGGGCACCTTAACTCCTCTTGCTGTTACCTCTTTATCTTATCTCTTACCACCTTCTCTTGCAATCATCCCATCCTGAACCCCTTCCTCCTGATTTTACTGCCTCCTCCAGACTCTTACCACCAGCACAAGAACAACCATTTCCAAGACTTCCTCTCCACATCCTACTCCTGTAGCTAACTCCTCTACACTCTCACTACTACCTCCTTTAATCACCAATTCCTCCTGATCTTTACCACCCCCTCCTGGTGGCACCACCTCCTCCAGACTCCTTTTCTCCTTTTCCTCCAAAAGATTCCACTCATCCACAGTCCTTTTATTGCACGGAAACCTCCAACTGACACCCAAAAACTACTTCAACAATCTACATTCTGAAACTGGGGCTGTGTGCATTTGTACTATGTCCCCACCTCTCCCTGGGTGGTCCTTTCACTAGGAGTATGTGGGTGGTAATTGAGGGAGGGCTGTCTTCCCTGAGTGTATATGGTGCTGCTTTGGACTCAGTGGGTGGGACCAAGCATTCATCTGGCCTGCCATCTTGGATGATCTTAAATTGGTTCTCTGACACTGAGGCTACCTTCATTGAGCTGAGCAGTGTGGTGTTTCCAGCATGTAAATTACAAAAACACTGGATAAGCTACTGGTAGGGTTGTGCAAGTGGGGAGAGTAATACTTTGTCTCCCCAGTGTAAGATTCTGTTGCTGAGGAATACAGGAGATGGAACATTGCTTCCTGTGTTCTTTCGCTGTGCTCAGGAAGCTGCAGGCTTGAAACAATGTACCCGTGGGACAGTGGTGTTCCATGACTGGTTCTGCGAACCTTCAAACATAATGTGGCGCTATGCTCCCATTCCACGGGTAACATCAGGGGGTAACGGCTCAGTGGCCCGAGTTAACCGGTGGACCTGAGCTGGAGAAGGAGGCTGGAGAGAGGTGGCTAGAGAATAGCCCAGAAAGGAAGGGAGCAAGAGGTAAGGAGATTTGACAGAAGAGGCCGCAGAGGAGGAGGGAGAACATAGCGAAGGTGGCAATTAAGGAGGAGGCGAGAAGGAAAGTGAAGACCATCAAGGGAAAGAGAAGAGGAGGGGAGAATAAAAAAGGAGGTGGTAACTATAAAAGAAGCAATAAATAAGAAGTTGAACAACATCAAGAAAGAGTCACAGCATTAAGATTTTCTGAGATTGTATGTTTTGAAAGGCCTCATCAAAAAAAGAAGTAGAATAGGAAGGGGCTGACAAACAAAGAGGAAGCAAAAGACCTGAAGGTTGTGGAGAGTGAAGGAGAAATGGTGGATAGATGCTGTCAAGCACAAGAAGAACTATTAAGAGAGAAGGAGCCTGCACACCACAAGCCTGAGAGAAGAGAAATGAGGATTTGGGGAGGTACAAGCATGTGGTGGAGAATCAAGGAGGTGGCAGTTTGGTTCCTGGAGAGGGCCAGGTAAAGGGCTCTGTCCAGTTTGTATGTACTATGAAAATCTTATATAAGGACTGTCTTGAATAAATACTAATGTAAAGGTTCTTCATTTGGTGACTGTGTTATGTCGATCCATCACAGTTACATGACAGGTGGTCTTAGAAGTGGGATTAATAGGCCCAGACATTATGGTCACCCAATGCCAGACTGATCAGTCTGGCCACTGAATCTGAGCTTCTAATTTACTTCTCAACCCTTTGTGCCCCAAATTTCTGGAAAAGAAAGTATAGATGGAATGAGCCCCTAACCCCCTTTTCCAGCCATTCGATGAGGCTAACCCCCACCCATCCCCAGTAGTCTCCTAGTCTGGATGACACCTGCGATTCTACATCTTGTGAGGAAAGCCAAACCTTGCCATCCCTTATTGGCAGCTACAAGAGTGACACTCCACAAACTTCGGAAAGCTCTTGGAGGGCAACAAAAGGAGTAATAACCGGATTTTGAATGGTTTGGAGCAAGGAAAAGAGAGGTGGGAGACAAGCAGGGCCTCCAATGAAGAAGAAACTTTCAACACAGTAGCTCTGCCCAACATTTGCTAGTCCTTCTCCCCAATTATTAGCCTCAGCCAAGCAAACATCAGTTTCTACCTCAACCCTCAAATGTACAGGCCAGCGTGGACAAGCCCCAAGGGTATTTACAATTCCAGTCCTGTATGCTTGTTCCTCGACTGGCACACCAATACCCTAATGTTTTTGCAGCTGTTTAGCAGGGTCAAAGGAATAGCGGCTGACTTTCGCGATGACATGGATGCTGATGAAGTTTTTCTCAACCAGCCAAAGAGGCAGACTCCACACAAGAAGGCGAAAAGTAACCAGTGGGGAGCAGGTAAGGGAACTCAGGCAGCTTCCTGGAGTGCCAGATTGTAAGGGACCTACCAATAGGGAGAAAAAGTAAGCCAATGTAACTATCTCTGACAGTGAGTTGTGCACTGCTTGGGGCTCTAGCTCTGCAAGCCTGGCCTTGTGTGCTGCCAATCAAGTTATACAAAAGCAACATTGTTGTCTTCCCAGGTCACACGCTACACATGTGTGCCAGTTAGCACATGCATTGTGCAGGACTCAGGAGGACTCGGTCTGTACTAAGTGCTGGTCACCTCTTTCTGATCTCTGTGCAGCAGAAGGTTGACTGTTCAGCAGCTCCACTACAGGAAGCAAGGTATCAGCCAAAAACAAGGACGGCCTCTGACGCTGGTGGTGGCAACTTGTCTTGTTCTCTTCTAGTCTCTGACCCTGATCCCATCCATACGGCAAGTGAGGCAAGAGCAAGTGCTTATTATTATCACCAAATGCAGGCACGAGAACTGATGGTTGCATGAGGCATCTATGTTTGGTTGTAGGAAGTGGTGTAAGTAGGAATATCTCAGACATCCTCACCAGCACTTTTTAACAAAAACATGCAGTCCAACACTGCACTTTATGTGTATGTTTACAGCTGTGCCATAACAAACATGCTGAAACTATAATATAAGAAAGGAAGAATTGGCTGATCCTCATACCCCTTTCTCCCCAATGACCCTATTAAAACCCTACATACATCTATAAACAAAACATTGGTGATCCTCGTACCAGGGTCTAGGGTTGAATCATTGTTGAACATGTCATTGAGCAAACTGAAACACACTTTGCGGTGGTTAACTACGTTAGGTCTCTCTTTCACTGGTAGGCCAATCCACTTTATTTTTTTTATTTATTTTTTTTCTTTATTTAAAGTGCATTAGCCAAATTTGACTTTTAACACATTTCATACACAATGTATTAACATAAACAATAAAAACAAACATTTGCAATTTCTAGATAAAAACATATATCATAATAAAAGAAAAGAAAAGAGTAAAAGATCTAACCAACAATTTTTTTTTCATAAAACGAAAAATCAAGTTGTTACTAACTTCAATTCCTTTAAAATTCTACCCACTTCAATTGATAAAGCCATCTCATTACCGGAGGATAGTCTCACCCAGAAATCATCAGTATTCAAATGAGACTCCTCATGAACAAATCTGCCAAAAGAACTGGCCCTGATACTCCAAGTCCCGATACACTTAGAAAGTAAATGCTTAGTAGTCTGCACTTCCATAGTTAAGCATCTATCACATATTGGTGCAGTACCCCCTTCTTTATCCCTTATAGCAAGTAATTCCAGGGTAGGGAGTAAATTTAAACGAAATCTCAAAAAAGCAGATCTGAACCAAAAACTGGGGGACTTCTTAAAATAAGCCGGAAGAAACGATAAACGCTTATCTAACAGTGTCAGTGAGGCTGATCTTGTAGTTCTCCGCATCTTATCAATCGTGTGAATCCAATCAGTCACTTTCAATTTTTCCTTTACTTTTAGAGGATTCTGTAAAAGGGACTCTACATCAGAGTCACAGCCAGACAATAGTGCTAAGCAAGTTAGTTCTAGCCTACACAAAAAAACATTATTTCCTTGTTCCCGCTCTACATCAATTTCCTCAAAAAGTGAGTTCCTAGGGGGATCAAGAATTGACCTATAGAGAGTAAGCCACTTCCAGGCTAGCCATGATCTTAGTGAAGACAAGCCAAGCTCATATCGTAAAGAAACAATCAGAACACAATCAGGAAGGCCCAAAGTGCGTTTCCAAATCTTTGATTCAATAGCATCCCAGTCTAGTTGGAAGGCTAAAGAATTGTAGTCCATGCCATATAGGATTATGGGAACTACCTTCCCGATATAAAATCTTATAAGAGGGAGGATGGTAAATCTGCCAAACTTAGAGTAGATTTTTTTCATCTGGTCTCCCAATTTGATCACCTTTAAATCAATAGAGGCCATCAAAGTAAGCCTAGATGGGAAGGATCTTAATTCAGCTCCCAGATAGGTTAATTCGGAGACAACCTCTACCCGGGCGAAATCTAACTTACAGAACAAAGTCTTCACTATTTTGTTAGGCCTCCTAAATACAAGAATCTTGGACTTTGAGGGATTTATTTTTAATTTATTAGTCCTGGCATAAGATTCTAAAGCAGTTAACAAACGCTGCAACCCCACTTGTGAGTAGTCCAAGACTACTATATCATCGGCGTATGCTAACCAATTGATTTTTACGTTACAGCTGGAAGGAGATATTAACCCTATATTCTGTAACCAAGCCGCTAAATCCGCCATAAAAAGCATGAAAAGCAAGGGAGCTAATAAACAGCCTTGACGTACCCCTTTAGTTATCCTGATTGGGTCAGAGAGCAAACCGGACCTGCCCAGTCTGACCTGCATATAATTGTTAGAATGCAGCTCTATTAAGATAGAAAGTAGGCCAGCAGGAATACCCCAGGCATCCAATTTACCCCATAATAGATTTCTATCAACCATATCGAATGCCTGGGATAAATCAATCCAGGCTCCAAAAAGGGCAGGGCCCCCCTTGGTGAAAGACTTTGCCGCAAGACAACTCAAGACTAACTCATTCAGTGAGGTAGAAAGACCCTTTCTAAAGCCAGATTGCTGCTTTGGAATAATTCCCTTTGTTTTCGCCCACGATTCCAATTCACCTAGAACAATGCCCGTAAAGATTTTACTATCGGCGTCTAGGAGAGAAATGGGGCGATAGTTTGAAGCCAGTAGCCTATCACCCTTTTTGTAAATGGGAATAACTATTGAATGAGTCCAAGAGTCAGGGATTCTCCTCTGGACAATTATGTTGTCAAAAAGGGCTTTAAGGATCTTCGCCCACATTTCTGGATCCGATTTCAAGATCGAATTACTTAAACCATTTGGACCAGAAGCTCTAGAAGTTGAGGATTTTTTAATTAACAATTCTATATCCAGAACGTTAAACTCAAGAGACCAACTACGGAATACGTCCGCAACCGAGCATATCGAGGCGTCAGAACCATAAACCTTAGAAAAATGGTCAATCCAGATCCCCTCTTGAATAATTGAATCTTGTTTCTGATGTTGAGTAACCTCATTCAGATTCACTAAAGTCCAGAAATTTCGAGAATTCCTAAAAGACAGGGCATAGAGCTTTCTCTCGGCATCCTGTTGAACTACCAGATGATTATGTGCACGAAGCCAATTCCTATAGCTATTTTTCAGCTTTACTAACCCCTCTCCATAGGCTTTCTCACATAAGCCTGATCTCTTAAGGATAGATATCTGGGACCTCAATTCTTTTTTACGACTTATAATTTGCACATTAAAAGAATGTTTATGCAGCTTATGTGGTTTCTGCGCGGGGGGCTCCACCGACGCCTGTACCGACAAAAAATTCCAAAAAACACTAGGGATACAAAATTCAGACAGGTTCTGAGTAGATAAATGGCTCGTCCTAAGACGCAACTCGCCATTTAATAACTGACCTCCTTTTTTAAATTTTCTAATGACATTTCCTGAGTTATTAACAAGTAGCTCATGATCATAGCGAAAAGTTACTGGAGCACAATCATAAGACAGAGCCACCTTCAACATAGCATGGTCATCAGGGTTCCCATTTCCAACTATCAAACTATTACAATTTTCGAAGATATTTCTAGAAACAAAGAAATAATCTATCGTGGAGAAAGAGGAACCTCTATGCCAGGAGGGGGAATTAGGAATATCCCCCCTAATATTTCCATTTAACATATATAGATTCCATTCCTGCATACATTTTAACCATATTTTGCCATTAATATACTTCTGCTTACAGTTGCCTGATCTGGGATCCACAGTGGAAATACATTGGGAGTTAATGTCCCCGGCAATAAGAATTTCATCCGCTGAGTAACGGATAGAGCAATCAAGTAAACCCTCAGAGAGAGCACACAGAAACTCACAAAGTGGAGAAAAACCTGGGTTCCAATACAGGTTTGCCACAATCCAACTTGAACATTCATTGGAGTTTCTCAAAGATACTCTCACCATGAGGATCCCCTGGCTGCTATTTGAAACAATCATCGAAGATTTGAACATCTCGTTATTAGAGGCTACCAACAAACCCCCCATCGGTCTGCCCACCCCAGGAGCCAAAGCCAACTGTTGAAAAATGTATTATCCATCAATACCCACTAGACCAGTTAGCCAAGTTTCTTGAAAAAGAATTAGATCGAAAGTTTTAAAAATTTCCGATCTCCTAGGCTCCTCAGAGAAGGATGTGTAGCCTCTAGTGTTCCAAGATAACACATTGACCTCAGTTGACCCTAAAGCTTCGGATTGGGTCATCCCCATCTTAAGAAAGACTTGAGAGATCACTTCAGGTAACATGTCCCACATATTTGTTGTAATAATTGGGGAAATATCCTTACTGATTGCCCCCCGACAATGATCTTGCTTGACTATCTGGCGGGAGTCGGTGGGAGAAAGTACTGGGCAAGTCAGAGAGATCTTCAGTCCCCTCTGCTCCCATGCCACCGCCTCACCCATAATTATATTCAAACCCAATCTTGATTTCAATTCTATTGCCGCTATATTAGTATCAGTGTCACATGGGAAGCTCACTGCTTCAATATCGTCTGAAGAAAAGTACTTCAAGGCTGGGA
Organism: Ambystoma mexicanum; assembly: GCF_040938575.1. Lineage (NCBI taxonomy): Eukaryota > Metazoa > Chordata > Amphibia > Caudata > Ambystomatidae > Ambystoma > Ambystoma mexicanum. The sequence goes on along the minus strand of NC_090921.1, from coordinate 1,107,386,253 downwards.
TTGACTTCATTTCCATTATAATTGCAGAACGATTTAACGGAGAGTCAAAATGGGAAGATGCAACAGATCTTGATAGAAAAACTCTCAAATCTAGGTTCTGTTTATACAGTTCATCATGCACCTGGGATGATGTATCAAAGTTTCCACTCTCCGTCAAGATTCCTAAACCAGCTGGAACATCAAATCCTACAGCCCGTGGTTCACCATCAGACAAAAGGGAAGTCAGTCTATTAGATGGATGCTTCGTTATAGCAGCAGTATTCGCTTACGGATTTTCAAAGCTAGAAGTGGCCCCCTTGGCACCCTGATCTACGGCCACCCTCACTGGTTTTTTCAAAAAAATAGGAGCAATTTTAACCAGAGGGTTAGGCAGCAGCTTTTTCTGTTTAGCCATTAGAAAGATCGGTGCAATTTTTTTTGGTTGGTCCACATAGTCAGTTTGACTTCCCACTGTAGATTTACCTCCAGACAGTATCGTTTCATCCATAAAATGTACTTTTTGAGCTTTTGATTTGGGAATTTTCTTCCCCTTTTTCGAGCTAGGAGTTATAGCCAAACCATTTTGAGATTTCTCAAGGGTTTCAGAGCCATCATTTGATTTTCGTGGATGCTGATTAATTCCAGAATTAATCTGTTTTTCCCTTCGTTTCGCCTTTTTAGTTATGGGGGTGATGGCTTCATTGGCTATTAACTTCCTACTTTTTCTCTTTTTTTTTGGACTTCCCATTTGATTTCTTTTTCTGAGGGTCTGGTAAATCCGAGTTCGAAGAAGAGATATCTATCGGAGAACCCACAATTGGGGCCCCAACTTGAAAGTCACTATCAGCCAGAGCAGCCAATCTCAGAAACTCCTCCATCACAGATGACGAGAGGGGAGTATCAATAAAAATGGCCTCAGCGTGAGGGGGAATAGAAGGACCCACCGGGCCTTCCTGTGTCTGGTTATCACAGCGATTAACTTTTTCTAGTAAGATCATAGACACCTTTTTTAAATCCCCACATAAATCAGTCAAAAGGGCCATTTTGCACGATTGATCCTTTACTTCTTTATGGAGCTCAGTCAAAAACCCTCCCAATGATTCATTGACTGCTGATTTTAAGGCTACCATGGCAATTTTGTTTAATTCCAAATCCTTGTTAATCTCCAATAGTATACCCGTATGCTGATAGACCTCTGTTTTCAAATTTTCAAAAACTTTAACCAAGGAAGATAAAACAAAATTTAAAGCTTTTATAGTCGGTGGCACTAGTGCTTCGGGGGAATTTTGAGCAGGGTCAACCGGTCTCTCATGTTCGGGTAAAGAGGTTGGCAGTTCCTGAAAGATCTCGTGGGAACTTACTTCGACCGGCCTCAAAGCCATTCCCATGTCGGGAGCCAAGGCTGCAGCTTCCAACTCCAACATGTCCTCATCTCTAGGCTCATTAAAGTCCTCACATCGATGAATCAAAGAATTCTCTAATTGGACTGAGCCCATCCTAGGGACTAACAAGGGAGGCATAATATTAGTCAATGGAGGCTCACTTGAAGAGACTAGATGGTTTGAAATCACATTCTTCATGGTGGAGGTCCTCAGGGTAAAGTCAATATCCCCATGGAAAAGCGCACAGCTGGGTTGATTTAAAGGCGTTGACAGGTCCTCCCTGTGCGATAGAGAATCCGCCAGACCCGAGCCAGCTGGTGCCTGATCATCTGTTGGATAAACACTCGGTGGGGGAAGAAAAATACCACCACCTGATTTATATGGTTTAAAGAAGGATGCCCTCGGTCTTGCCTTCTCTTTGCGAGGTGCCTTCTTTCCCACATCCACTGGAGTAGAATGTAGAGGTCTCTGAGCTTCTGAGGAAAGAGCCGCACTGCGCAGATCATACATGACCCCCTAATTAATTCAAAGCTACGCTTTTGCTGAGAGTAGTGCTTCTTCTAAAATAAGTCAGAAGCCCAAAGCGGGAAAAAAGAGGAGAGGTGCAGCAATGCGATGCAACGGACGGCCAGCAGACTCAATCCCTGTCCGCTACCTATCCGCTGCCGCCCTCCACTCCTATTTTCACCTGGTCACACCCTTGTCACTTATTATAGCCACAAAGGGTAGTAGTGGGTAGTAGTGGGTAAACTTGCAACACTTTGCAAAGCTGTTTAGATTAGAGTAGGGTAGGTTAATTAGGGTCAGATAGGAATAAGAGGGGGACGGGCGAAGGGAGGCCTCTTTGTAGGCGCCTTTTTAGCCTCTATCAACCTTTATCAACCTTTATCAATTTTAACAGTTTTGAGGCTGTACCCAATTTCATCCAGTAACACCCGAACCCCCCACTTTAACCTAAACCCTTTACCCTTTACCCTTTACTTTTTAGCAGTTTTAGCAGTTAGCAGTTAGCCGACAACTATCGTCGACCCACTGCCACACCCACTACCACACACTTTCTCCCCGCAGCACAACTCACTCAGAGCGGGTTCAGCAAATTCCACGGCCTCCACCCGGAAAAGTCCTGTGAGGATCCAACTGGAATTTGCAGGAGTTTGCAGGAAAGACTGTAGTGCCGGCAGCGCACGAAGGAAGTCCAGGAGCAGTCCAGGAGCAGCCAACACTCGAGAGCTCTGGAACTCGACACTCGGCTCTGGCAGCAAGCCGGTTGGCCTCAGCTGGGCTCCCGCTCCCGCTCCACTCCAGCGATCCGACCGTGATCCTGACCGCGATGCCGACACCACGACTCCACTTCAGAGGAAAGGACCTAAAGTCCCAGGACGTCAGCCCGTAAAACCGTCAAGCCGCACTGAATGAACTGAACGCAGGGAGCGAAAACAGATCAGCCGCTTCCGACAGTAGAGTAGCCAATCCACTTGGATCACGTGACCCAGGAAATCCAAACAAAGAGCAAGGATCTCGGAGGAACAGAGAGACAAGTGGGAATAACTTTAAATCCTGGTTGCATTTAAGCACCATTTGATCAGGTCACCCAGGTACCTTGAGGGCGTCATTGTCCTGTAGGTACCTTTATATACTTCCCTAGAGGTTTACGTGTTGAAGAGGGCTTCAGCTCTTGTTGGGATTCTGTACTGGACTCTCAGTGCGTTATCTAGCTCTAGGTAATGACCCTTGACATTTCGGTTACTCATCACTTCTTCCACTCCATTTGAGAAACTTTGGAGCCTATTGAGCCATTGGTAAACCTAATTCATACACTTGTCAACCCTTTGTGCCCCAAATTTTGCTTCACCTTATCAAGACTTTCAGGACCATCAGACAAAATGACTCAGTGGTCCCACTCACAACATTAAACTTATTGGGCTGAATTGCAGCACTTCTTCAATCTTTGAGACAGCCATCAAGCCTTTGGACCCATGCCGTCCCAAACCTACACTGGCTGAATTTTTATGGTTCGAGCCATTGTGCTATCCTCGTCATCAATCCACTAGGGGGTTCACAGGTCCAGCAGAGACAGCTTCCTGCTTCGAGCCATAATTCAAACCAAAGAAAAGCATGAAAAAAAGACTCCCTCAATGCCGTTGACCCACTAAAAAAGACTAAGGTAGTGATGGTGAGGACTTAGTGACTCTTCAAAGTCATTACTAGGCATTCTGACTACCTGTTTTTTTTCTTTGGGCCCTAAAGACTGGTTAGGACCACTTTCCCTACCCTATCAATGGCATTTGAAAGTAAGCATTTTTGTTTTTCTTTTTTTTCATTTTTAGCAATATATTGTGCTGATGCATGTATATTCAGCAACAAACTTTAGTTAATGCAGAATTACAATAGAACGATTCATCAAAGAATAAAAATCAGGACATTCGATAGATGTGGGAAATGACAGCCATCTTACATAGAATCTCTCTGGTAGATGTCACCCATTATGTCATGTTTGAACTCATTGTTGATCCCTGCTCTTATCTCATGTACATGCTTATAGGCTGAGCAATGGGGGTGGAGGGACTCTGAGTTAAGATGGTTGTAATTTCACACATCTGGCAAATTATCCATACATGTCAAGGGTTTTGTTATGCTATATCTTCTCTTGGCCTACTGCCTTGCCTTTGGCGGTGGCCAATGACCATGTTGCACCAATTAGTAAAATATACAGTGGCCCAGTAACCATGGCCTATGGTCGTAGCCCATATCCTTCCGTCTATCAACTAACCAGATCCCACCGACCATGGCCTTTGGCAGTGGCTACTGTCAATGTTGCAACAATTAGACAAGACGATTGTGCCACCAGTGGTATCCCTCTGCTTACTAACTGCCTAGTAACTTACCAGATGTCTTCAGCATCCCCACTGCCACTTTCCACGTGTACATCTCCTCCTTTCTAGGCCCTGCAACTTCTTGCCATCTAAATCCTTTCTGCCTTCGCTTATTATCCCCTTTCAACGTCCGGTTCGTATGTCATTTCTTTTCTGTCAAGTTTTTGGGAGAATCCCGAGGAAATCTGGAGGCATTCCTGCGACACAATGAAAATGATTTGCCAAAAAACAGGTTCTCCAGCCCAATGCAAATGATCAAAGCATGCATGTTGTTCTCTCCCACACAACTCTACTCAAATTGGAACCCACCCCTCCACCCTCCTCTGTAAAGCTCATTTTGTAAGTATTTGATGACCGGGGCAATCCTTCTCTTTTTGAAAAGTACTGCAGCAGTTTGTGTACAACTTTTTTCTTGTGTGGTGTAAATCCGCCCAGCGGTTTTCCCGCTATGGGTCTTCAATGGAAACACCTTTTACAGTATGGACAAATAAATGCGAGTATGCTAAAAACAGCTTTCATTGATTTTTTATTAACATTTTAACCATTTAATGAATGTTCCCCAAAATTCTCAGCTTGGAGTGGCCTATACAAAGCTTTTATTTTGGAGAATTCATCCTAATCCATCCAATGATTCAAACACTGTGAACAGGCAATGCAAATTACTTACAGGGGTTGATTTTTAGTGTTCTTGATACTATCTGGGGTTATGATATGATATGATATAAGTTATTTATAACGTGCTTAATACCCAGAGGTTTCTAAGTGCGGACCCAGGGATCGAATCTGTGTTGCTCTGTGTCGTCTTGCTTCCAAGGCGAGCGTGTTGCCTCTGAGCTATCCTCCTGGGACAAGAAAAGAACTTACATGTAGATAATATTGATTGGCCATTTCATTTAGTTTGGCACTTGTAGTAGTATTGTTTTTTGGAGGCTTTCATTGCTCACTCACATCTCTGGTGAGTGTAGCCTACTCTCAGCCCATGTTATCATTATAGATGTGAAGGAGATGTAGTATTCATGTTGTCCATGCTTAAACATGATAACAGACACACCACTAAGCAAAGATAAGATAGGCGTGGTACAACCTTAGGCATGGTGCATAGATGTCTTTGCTCTCCTTTGTACTTCTGGCCAGGTTTCCTCAAAGCCACATACCAATGTCCAGGTTCTCATGTGGTTGAGGAAGTCTGTTCATGCCTAATGGCTCAGAAACCTCACTGCTCTACTGCAGTTTTACTCTAGCTCTGTGGACGCTCTGGACGATTCTAGCCACCCTCGGTAGCTTCAGATTGATACACACATGAACAACCTGCTGGCTTTACAAGAACAGTGCCATCACAAGCTCCACCTACAGAGTCATCTCTAGCTGATGCATTCCCACATTTCTCTAGTAAAAGCTCAACAACAAGACTTGAAGCAGGACATATAGGGATTGCTTTTACTAAGATCTATAGCAACTTCCTGGCATTAAATTAACCTCTAAAAGATATAAGAAAACATTGGTCAGGCATAAGAACAAAGTTGATGAAAGTGAAACAAGAATTGGGGAGGCTAAAGATACTTTTGAAGATCCATCGGATTGTCGAGGGGTCCCCGCTATGGCCCAAAGTCTGCAGAGGTGGCCTGTGGAGAGCGGAATTACGTGTAACAGAGAGAGGTCGACAGGAGCCCCTTTGGGGAAAGTCCTGTACATTCTATGCAGGGCACCCCATAGGGCAGTTGGCTGTTAGGGGAGACTCGACACCAAAGACCTTCAGCAGATCCACGGTTGTAAAGGATGGCATAGGCCTGGCAAAATAGGGGAAGTGGATTGTTTGTATGAAATTAAGAGATAAATGATAAAGGAGATAGCTTCTAACAAGGGTCAGGAAAGACCATGTGGTAAATACCTCACCAGGAGTTGGGAAGATGGCTTTGCATTTGTAAAAGGTGGATTGTTGTGTTAATTGGTATATATTGTGGAGGACGTGAAGTTGTGGTGTGGACCGAGGAGGGTGGTCTAGTGTGGGACCACTGAGGTGGGGCTGCTCAGAGCGTGAGTGATGGTTGTGGCATCACTCAGAAGGTTTGGAGGGAATAGCGAGGTGTGGCTGTTCGGAGTGTGAGTAGCGTTCTTGTGGTACAGCTCAGAATAATTGGGTAATGCAGGATATGTGGTCTCAGAGAGAGATGCAGTAATATTAAGTGCAAGAGAAGTATTGTTGGGGAAAAATGTGAAAGGGAGGTAAAAGTGGGTGGGTGAGAATTGAAATAACGTTTGGTAAGTATTGGTAAATTAAGCTGTGACGTATTATCATGGGAGATGCTCCCATTATCCACCTGTGCAAAGTATTAACCCGGCATAGTGACAAAATAATTAAATACCATACACAGTGGGTGCGGGGCACGGCAGGTAAAATGTTTATGTCCTGGCCGCAGGAAGGCATTCACTCGAACACAGTACTGCATCACATGTGCACTTATTTACATGCCGCGTATAGGGGAAAACAGTGACAGGATCGACTAGCCATTCTGGGACTGTGGACAATGTATAGGGAAGAGATAGAGGAGCCACCCGCAAAATAATGCATGCTTAGTCAGCATGAGGAAGGGGGCACAGCACCCACGGATCCTCCTCCTCTGTCCCTGAGCATTGATCTGTCTTCGGAAGCACAGGGATTATATCCATTATGAGAATTAAAAGCAGCGGTGGGTATACTAATCCCACATATGCACCCCCGCGTACACTATAGAAGACATAAGTGGAGGAAAAATAATAAGTAATCAAAGGCCATTGTCCACGGATATACGCAAAGGTTTTGGTTAAAATTTGGGGGAGACACCGCGCCCTCCCAGCTACCCCCACCGTAACTATTCCCTTACTCCCACCTCCCCTATATTTCTAAAAAATGTCCCCAAAATTGGAGAAATAACTGCAAAAAAGATGCAGTCATTTCTCCATTCGAAATCTTTCTTGCGGCTTTTTGTACGGATACCATTGTCCACACATGCGGAATATGACGAGCGCTGTGACTTACAAGCAAAATTGACAGAAGCTGGGGAGGGGGTGCAGAGAAAAAGAGGCAGGCAGGGCCACAGGTATGAGATGGCGATTGTATCAAATGAATGGGTAGGAGGACAGATAATGCTCAAGTTGGACGGAAAGGGCACGGACGATTTTAAAGAAAAAGAAAGGGAAGTTAGAGAAAGCTAGGAGCAAGAAGAAGAAAAAATAGAGGAGAGAGAGAAAGAAGGAATGAAGAAGACTGGAAGAGAGAAAGGAAGCAAGAGGCAGACAGAAAAAGGGCGATGTGACAAGAGGAAGAAAGCAAAAATGAGAATCGAAGACATGAGGAATTTGAAAATCAAAGGAAAAAAGAGGAAAAAAGGGAAAGGGAGAGACAACGAGATGCGGAAAGAAGTAGGGAAAGGCAACAAAAAGAAGTTGATGATATTATTAGGGGGCGTACGCTCCCAGCCAGAGAGAGAGAGACACACACACAGTAAACAAGAACAGAGAGAAAGTGAGAGGGGGTTAGAGAGATGTCACAAGGATGTGGATGAGATTCTTAAAAAGCATACTCTTCCAGATGACGGGGAGGAAGGGGCTATATGAAGGAGGATTGGCAATCTGTACAGGAGCAGGAGGGATGGCACCAGCAGCATAAAGGGGAGTAGAGGAGGTCCTCTGCAAGATGGGGGAAGGAATATACTGGAGGGGGTGATTAGTGGAGCATATAGGATGAGTCCCCTTGGGAGAATAGATATTGAAGACAGACAAGACGATCAAGGTGATGATAGTGACGACACTATGTTAGAGGATGAAGAAAGAGAGGAAAGTAGCGAGGAGGAGGCAGCTCAAGCCCCTTCTACAAACATGGGGGTAGGAAAAGAGATAGTGTGGTTAGATTTGGAAGAAACCGTGAGGAGGCCAGAGTCTGTTAAATATCCCAGATGACCGAAGATGCGTTCAAACAGTTTAGAGGAGAGAATGCTGTATTTGAATAGACTGAGAAATTTACCAGGACGGAAGAGAATTATTATGGCAGATGCAGTGACAAAGACAAAGGGTACAACTGCATTTGAACAGGGTGCTGGGTTTACACAATTCCCCATATTTGAGAAAGGCGGGGGACTGCTCAATACATCCCGTGGCCCCAAATGGATACAAATAATTTAATTTGCAAATTGACATCACTTAGATCAGGGGCGGGTAAATGGATCTATGAACTACAGAGAATGACAGCTGGTATGAATTTAGCAGCAGATGACATAAAAAGCCTGCTTGCTGCCATATTAGAGGAGCAATCAGATGACAGTTGGAAGTGAGCGTGAAAACCTTGGGTGACAGCACAAAATACTAACCATGACAAAGCACCTTTCAATAATTGTTGAGTATTTGTATGGAGAGGACTTAGGGTTCAGTACTCAGACTTGTGAGACATGAGCGCAATTATGACTCGTAAAATGAGAGCAGTTGAAGATCTGACAGCTTATTATCTGGACATTCAGGAAAGATGGTGGTTAGAAACTAGAGAACCATGGGACAAAAACATAACTATTTTTTATCATATTTTATGTCAGGGTATTCCAGAGAAAGTGCAAAGACAATTGAGAAAGATTGTGGGAATGGAAGCAAAGCCATGGGCGGAGATACAACTGGCGATTGCTCACCATTGTCAGTTAAAATAAGAGAAAGACAGAAAGAAAGTTGAAGACAGGAAGATTGACGAAGCAAAGTTAGTTCAGAAGAAATTGTCAACATTTTCAGTTGAAGGAGCAGTATTACAAGTGGAGGATAAAGTTTGAATTCACAAGGAGCACAGCAGGAATAGGCAGCAGCGAATGGAAATTTTGCAGGAAGGGGAGAGTATAATTACTTTCCGTGAGGGTTTGCACTGTGAGAAACCAGACAGTGTCTCACGCGCTAGTCCCCAGGGGTCTCTCTCTCCAGCGGCCAGGGCACGGCCATCTCCTTTACATCCAGACCCTGGGGATGGACCAGTGCGGGGGGATCACCTTGGTGAGGGGTCTTCAGGGAATGGGAGTGCGACACCTGATGGCGAGATGCAGTATCCCCTTCCTTGTAACACCTTTTCCCCATCATACCCGGTAGGGAACTTGGGATCTTTACCCCCACCTTCCCTTCATGTATACTTTCACATGGACAGCCCGCTCTGGGAGAAAACAGACTCACACCCGAGCAGTGTACCTGGCATGTCCCATTACTATCGTCAAGCATGGTCAGGCAATTACTGGTAACCACTCACACCTGACTTCCATTAAACTTCCCCACATGAATAAAGGCAGAGCACAAGAGCACACTCGAGCGAGGCACAGCACACAAAGAAATTGCATTTTCCAGATGGCAGCTGAACAATGGGAGAAAGACGGCAAATCTAGAAGGGTTCACAAGAAGGGAGATATCTTTGACCCTTCCGGCAAGAACCCATGACTTTTTCAAATCCCTCACATTAAAGAGCATAAGGCCAGGAAACCAGACTGAAGAATCCTGCATTGTGTGTCAGAGATACCCAGGGCCCTCCTACATGGCTGATCAAGTCGGGGAGGAGCAGCAGACGCTGTAGTACTGTCCTTGGGTCCAAGAATAAAGCAGCACCAAAGAGATTAACACAGCTGGTGAGTTCGGGTGACTGATGCACGACCGGTCTGTGTTGAAAGCGGCAATATTGTATAAAGAGTGCAAAAGTACAAAGATTGGTAACGCGTGTGATGAAAGACGCGAGAAAAGTTTAATTGCTGGTGGATGTTTGAACACAAAGGAAGAAAGATACAATACCAGTAACAGAGTGGTCCATCACCGTGAGTGGGCTCAATCGAAGGTCTCTGTGAGGTATCCAGCTAAGAAGTGGCATAAAAGAAAGTCAAAGAACCAGAATGAGGAATGAAGTGAATTGAAGTGGTCCTGCGACGGTTTAAGCAAAATTCTTTGCACAATGGAAAGTGTTCGATTCTTGAAACAAAGAGGTCCAAGCCCAAAAGATGGAGACTCATTGTGAACATTGTATTTAAGGGGACCGAGCCCGAACGTGGGAGACCAATGATGAATGTGAAACAAAGGGGTCAGAGCCCGAACGAGGGAGACCAAATGTGAACATTGTGTTGAAGGGGTCCCAACCCAAAATGAGGGAGACCAATTGTCAATGTGAAAATCCTGACAACAAAGTAAATTTGGTGCTTGTTTTGTTACATCAGGCCCTCTATAATAAGAGACCTTTTATTTGGAAAGAGACTTTGGCACAGAAGGCCCTGATACCTATGCTTTGCATGGAATCCGGTCATTTTTTCGAATGCATTATTTCGAAATGCAATTATCTCGAAAACATTTTGTCAAAAAAAATGTTTTCGATTTTATTTTGTTATTATTTAATACTTTTTTTGGGTTTTGTAAGTAAAAAAAGTGTTAAAAAAACAACAGGGGTTTGGGGGGAACCCCCCATTAAAAAAAAGAATAAAAAAATAAACATTAGAAAAAATGTTTTAGGCGAAATGTTTTCGAGATAATGTCATTCGAAAAAATGTCATTCGAAAAAATGACTGTAAACCGACTATAAAAGCTCAAGCGTGCCACCTTGTACCATGCTGAAAAATTTGGCAAAGGAAGCGGACTGCTCAACTATCCTGACATATCATTTCTTGAACACTTTTCTTTTTGCATACATTGTTACCCCACACCATTTGTATTTACAAATAAGGATTGGCAATAGGTTTATTAGTATAGGCCATTTTATTTTGACAAACACTCCACTAGGACTGCATTATTATTTGATGGTTGTAGCCTGCTCCCATCCTTAGTTTTAGGTTTAGATAGGCGTTCAACCAACCCATCGAAGTTCAATAAACCCCCTTGAACTGTGATCACTTGTGTCTGTCTTCACTGTTTGATACCATGCCTTCCTTACAGCAACCAGAGGCAGAGGGTTCGGGTTTCAAGCTCCACAAGAAGGCGTGTTTAATGGGGGCAACCTAGGTTTGGAGGACAGCCATAGCAATGTTGGACATGTGAGAAGATCGGACACATTTCACGTGTATGTAGAAACACAGGAGGGGTGCACCAGAACTGGCAAGCAGCAGATCCAAGAGAGGGGACAGCATACCCCCACCATATAGCGCAGAGCCACCTTAGTATTATACCCAAGATCACACACAGTATCAGGCACAAGCAATACCAATACAACAGATGCAACAAGAGATGCCACCCCAAACTCAGCAAGCACTGATGCAGATACAGCAAGCCCCAATGCAGACACAGGCACTAACACAACAGAATGCAGAGACACCATCAAACACAAACATATTGCCACAGGCACCTTGTTAGGGAGAATTCTCATAAATGGCTAATTTCCCTTACCTAATGAGTCCCTCAGCAGCTTTGATGGATTTCTAGGGTTTATTTTTTTCACCTGGTAAGAGTGTGAGCCTTTTTCCCACGCTTGCATGTGTTTTGCTGTGTGTGTTTTCATTTTTTGTGTGATCTTGGGCACTGGAGCCTCACCTACTCCATGGCCTCATGTTTTTCATGTGTGTTACAGAGCACTTCAGTGCAGTGACACCGGGTTGTCTTTGAGACTTCCCTCTGACTCAATTTTCTGGGGCTGACTACTGTCACCCAGAAAAGGTAAAGTTGCCATTATCTTTACTTTAGTCACTTTAAACCACAGACCCAATACACCCCATCTTACATGGAGTATTGGAAAGGGTTGATTCCTATCCCTTTTTGTCTGTGTCTCTTGGAGCATTGTTTCGCTCCCTTTACACTAAGACTTGGCTGGTGGCAGTGGTATCTACCCTATTTTTTTATACTGCGGTTATCTTAAATAACCCTGGTATTGTTTTGGGCTATTATATCAGCCTCAAACATAAACCCGCTTGACCATATATGTTTTATTACGGTTCCGGCTGGGTTTATTCGCCATTTCTTTTTGTAAATGTCTTTCTCGTATTTTACTCTGCGCGCCAAACCAGGTTTGGTCCCTTTGTTCGCCGTCTTTTCGCAGGCTTCTGCACATAAGCCCTCCTCAAGGTGCCTGAAAGTCTGGGTAGGCAGGATGTGAGGGAGGGGTTTTAGGACCCCAGCCATGGGTTCCCTTGGTAACCCAAGTCGCACTCCTGTTTGATTGGCTGGGTGACTGTCCTTGCCAGGACAGCAAACCCTGCGGTGTGATTGACAGCCAGGCTGTATGAATGGGGGAAAACTGCATAAAGGTCTCTGGGACTGGAAAGACAGAATCGCCACTGGAACGAAAGAACCAACGAGGAACTGGCAGAAGAGGACCCCTACAATGACTGAACCGCCCGGTGAAGCCCTTCTGCAGGTCTGAATCTTCAGAATCCGCCGACAGATAAGATCCTCCAGGAAACTTCTTCCCTTGAGCTGGTGGGACCAACCAGTTCACCCAAACTGCAAGCCAGGACCCCTCCTCTGTTTGAATTCGCTGTACAGAGCTACAGTGGGCCGGATAGCCAGGAAGGTCGACCATGCTTGGGTTTTAAGGAGCGCACCTTTAATTTGTTGCTTTGCTCTGCTGCTGGTTTCTTCCCTGGGTAGTGCAGGACCCTCGAGTCTTCCTACTTCGTGTCAGTCCGACAGTCGCTTCAGGAACCGTGAGCCTGTAGGAACTACCAGGAACGTCCGCCTCAGCTACAGCTCCCTCTCCGTTTTAAGGTACTGTACAAATCCGGTTGTCCGTTTTGTTCAACCGCGGTGAAAGTGTTTGAAATCTTTCTCCGATCCGAGGGCTTGTCTTTCTCTTCTCTTTGAACTAACTTTTGTATCAACCAACCTCGTCTGGAAACCGTGCCACGAACTTTACCGCGAACTACCCTGAACTGTGTGATCTTGAGCAAAAGGCTTTTGACCCATTGACTTTGGCCCTAAGCCTTTTCTATCTGATGTCCTCATTGAAGTTCCTCTTGTTCAACTGCCCTGAGTACTTACCTGTTGGTTTGATCTAATTTCTAATAACTTTTGTCTTTCCTCCCTTTTAAATTGCTGGAGTGCCATTTTGCTCCCACTTCATTTTGTGAGCTTAACTTGTCTGGAATTTAAGGGAAGTGGTGTGGTGTATTAAGATTGTGATTTTTGACTTGCTTATAATAGTGTAATGTTATACAACTGAAGAGTGAAATACATGTATATGTTTTTACTTGGAAACCTTGAGTCAGTGTTTGCCTGAATCATAGTAATTGCTGTCCTTTGTGTAACTATCTTGACCTGCTCACTTACTCTTGAGATAAGTCTGGCTGCTCCGCTACTGCTACCACTCTAACTGTGTAGTACAGGCTTGTACCAAAGGTGAATTTGTACTGTCACTTGTAGTCCTAATTGTGTGTGGTGTTCCCAAAGGGTACTGCATATAATTCTGCCTAACACACCTAGACCTAGAATATGGGGTGTGACAGTAGTGGAGGAAACCCTTTCACAGGCACAGGACTGGACATGTTTCCACAATAGGACAGCCTACAAAAAGGCTTGATGTGTTCCATCCTATCGATTATACCAGACCCACAAGAGGAACCACGTGTCGAGGTGACCATAGGTGACAAAACATGTGCCTTCTTAGTAGATACGGGGTGACGCAATCTTGTGTTAAAGAGGGAAAGTTTCCAACATCAGGCATTGCCATGAACGCACAAGGATTTTCTGGGGTGACAACTACGGTTTGTTTTACAGATGCTTTACCCATCACCATAGGAGAACACGTCTATACCATTATTATATTCGCGCAAGACACCAGTTAACATATTGGGGAAGAGACTTGATGAGCAAATTAAACATGACAATATAATTTACTGACCAGGGGATTGTTGAAATGGATTTCTGAACTCTGACCTGGTGTGCAGAGGTTCAGGAGGCCAGCCTAGTTTCGTGGAACAGGGTAACCTCCTGGACAAGCCAGAGCAATCAAGGTAGCTTGGCGGCGGTCAAGACTAGGTCAAGACTAGGTCTCAGGAGGGATGGGGGTGACTGAAAGACCTCAATGAGCACACAGAGTAAAGGACACTTACAAATCACTCCCAGTCAGGTGTAGATATATTAAAAATACATATACATTTATTTCAGTTTCAACACACAAATCAAATCACAGTATTACTATTAAGCCAACACAATCCTATCTAAATACATATATACCATTGGGGTCTAGAATGTTAATGCATGAAATGGGGCCACAACCTAAAAGGGGAAGGAAACAGGCAGGGCAAATAGTCTTTAGCCCTTCTGCATCCAACACACACCTAACTAAGAGGCAGTCCAATACCTAAGAAGAGTGGAGCCTAATGCTCAAATGTACATGTCCCCCTCCCCACCCCCTCTCTCCTTCCCCCTTCCCCCACTCCCACTGACCTCAAACCAGACATTTTAACCCCCATCACCTACCTCCTCTCCCTCCGTCCCCACCTCTTCCCATCCTTTTAAGTAAATTGTTCTACATACTGTATCACTGGTTTGTTTCATGTTTGTAAATATGCTTCTTTCATTATTGTACCTTGTTGTTATACTGTAAAGTGCTTTGGATTAAAGCGCTATATAAACTCAATAAACATAAACATAATGCCAGCACACGCGGTAGTTCAAATGGGTAAAACGGGGTCTCTTCAAGGGTGTGTAGCAACTCAGGATGGTGGGTCAGGCGATGAAGAATAGGTTCCCACTATTCAAGGAGGGTCTCCACTTGAGGGCAGAGTTGATTCCAAGAGTTGGGAATAGTTTGCTAGATCGCACTAGCAGTGGAAAGGAGATGGGCCCCCAGGGGTCACTCGTGCATAGAAATGGATGGAGGCGCTAGGGGCCACCGGTTAGGGTTGCAATTACTCACCCCGGTGCACTCCAGACCAAACTTCGGCAGTAAAGTCCATTTCGGTTGCAGGTTCAAGTGCAGCAATTTGAGAGCTTTGCAGCTTTCAGCCGCGAAGATACAGTGATGATTCCCAAATGGGACAGTGGTGATTTCTCTGCTCCTGGTGGATGGATCAGGCCAGTTGCAGTGCAGCGGACTTCAGGGGCAAGAGGGGCACAAATGCAGCGCACCTGCAACGTTCGTCACCACGGTTGGGCGACATGGTAACCGCGTATGCTCCGGTTCTGGCACACTCATCTCACTTCAGACCTGGGAATGCCAAGTGTACAAAATTCGGTGTGAGGGTGTCGTGAACACAGAGCTAGCAATATACCAAGTTTCGAGGGCCTCCTCAAATTGGCGGCGGTATCAGGGAAAAGGGTCTGCGTAAGCTGGTCAGCCCACTGGTTGGCCCAGAGACACTTCCGAGAAGGCTTACTTACAGATTTTGAAGAAGGTGCCGAGGATAGTTGGTCCCACTATTCCAATGGCTCGAAGCATCTTTGCAGACCTTATAGGATGACCTGATGCAGAGGGGTCCCACGGGACGACAGTGGGCTTAGGGTGGCAAACCTTCTAGCGGGTCACCAGCGGTTCTTCGACTCAGCTTCTTAGTTTCAGGATACTTGGATCCTATACTTAGTTCAGTAAGAACTCCAGAGATCGACATGGTATGGGTGTTTGTGGCCTTCTCTTATCCAGAATCTCCTTTGCGCCAAAACGAGGACCCAGTGCGAGATCTGCTCACATACAGGCATAACATACATGGACCAATCACGGACCACAGTAGTCCCAGGCATTCACAGCACTCCAGACTCTCTGGCACCCAGGATGTGTATTGGCGTTTCGCGGGAGAATGCATGCCCAAATAAGGACTGACCCGGGTCGGCTCGACCTGGGGAAGGTGAAGGGGCAAGATGGCCAAATGACATGACAAAGAACCTTGTGGCATGGCCATTTTGAAGCCAGGCCACCTATTTGTGCCAAACGCGGTAATGCCGGTTTACTTGGCAGGAAAGGGTTAAAAACATATGAAATGATAAGCTGCCACCAGCCCTGTCCAAGGCACACCCTACTTCTCCTAAAAAATCCTTTGAGAGTATCTAGGGCCTTTGGAAATTACTAATAGACCCAAGTGTACTGTACTGGAAGGTACATTGTACACTTGTGACATGTTGCAGAAAAATTGCAACAGTGGAAAGGACGAAGGGAAGCAAAGTCTCCCAGTACTGACTGTCTTAAGGGCATGTCAGTTTCCCCATTAGAAGTGAGCGAAAAGCCCAGAGGAGTGCAGCTGAAGGCTGGACTCCTCTGATAAAGTCAGACCATGGTGTTAAACATCAGCAAAAGGTTGGGTGGGGTACACAACTGGAAGGAAAATTACACATAAATGGGAATCTTTCCTAACAGGGATAATATGTTCTACCCCAGGGATTCATTTACGTGAATGCACAAGAATTCCTAACAGCATTTTTATGGTCAGGAAGCACAAAGAGGATTGCCACTAAACCTGGAACTATTCCTTTAAAGCGTACACAGATTGTTAGCATGGCTTCCAAGAATACAGGACAGACTATTGTGGTTACAGACAGAATTTATCTTTCGACCAGAAGTACCCACAGACGTGGAGGAAGGACAGATAATTACAGTTGAGTTAGAAGCAGCAATAGTGAGGGAAAACAGAGTAATTGTACACAGAGTTGATGAGAACGGGGCAAACTGGAGAACAGTGATAGCTCTTTACGAAGGACATAGATCGACTGACCTAACTGATGAAAACATGTTTATAGATAACGACTCAGATGACAAAGTGATGTTTAATATAAGTCTTACCTATCAGTTAAAAATTGAAAATAGGGAAATACCCCAGAGAATGTCACTAGGAAAGAAAATACTGTTTTTCTCCAGGAAGATTTAGCATACATACAGAGCACATTGTGGAGTGCATTGTCCATATGACATTGGTCAATTGAAAGGAGTGGGGGCAGTCAAAATTAAATTGAAGCAAGGAGCTATTTTACCATGAGTAGGACAATATCCCATGCCAAAAGAAGTTGACAAAGGTATTTATGAAACTATTGTCGCCTTAGTGTGAAAATGGATATTAGTGCCTTCAGAATCCCCATGTAACACGGCTGTGTACCCAGTGAAAAAAACAACAGCGGTGTTGTGGAGATTTATCCAGGATTTATGCCCCTTGAATAATATTGTTGAGGCAGAGATCCCATTAGTCCCAAACCCAGCCACAATATTATGTAACATCCCCTTCAAAGCTAAATATTTTACAGTGATTGATTTAAAGCATGCTTTCTTTTGCATCCCTTGCATGAAGAGTCTCAGTATTTGACCTTGTTCACTTACCGAAGAATCAAACTTAAACATACTTGGTTACCCCAGGGGTACTTTGAATCCCCCTCGGTCATTATCCAAGTGTTGCAGATGGACTTGGGAAATGTACAACTTGACAGCACAATAATACAATATGTAGATGTATTTTAGTGTGCAGCAACACGAAGGAAGAATGCAGGAGGGACGCAGAAAAGCTGATGACAGTATTGGCCGAGAAAGGGTACAAAGTTGACAAAGAGAAAATGCAATATTGCCCGGCAGAAGTCCTATATATACCCCAGCTAATATCAAAAGAAGGAAGGAAGGTGACCCTTGAAAGAGCAGAAGCAATTATGAAGACACCCAAGCCAGAAACATTGAAAGGGTTACAGCTATTTCTAGGCATTTGAAATTATTGCAGGGTGTGGGTTTTCGTATGCAGCGCATATGTAAGGCCCCTTTTAAAAGAACTGAAGGAGGCAGAGAAGGATACCAGTGATGGAGCCTGGACAGGCGAGAGGCTAGAAGCCTTTGAAGAATTGAAACTACCAATTGGCAGAGCTCTCGTGTTAGGGATCCCTGACTACAATGAAGAATTCTTATTATTCTCCCATTTAAATGGAGTAGTGATGATGGCTGTCGTCGCACATAAAACTACCAAGGGACACAAATCATTCGCATTTTACAGTGGGATTTTAGATCCAATCGTGAGAGGTCATTATCCCTGTGAGCAAGCATTGGCAGCAGCACCCTCTGCAACTTAGAAATCTGCCAGTATAACTATGAACTGCACAGTTACATTATATGTTGAGCATGCCCTATTTTCCACACTTGAAAAGCCCAAAAGCACATTGTCTACACAGAGAGCCTCTGGTTAGGAAGTCATTATATCAAACCCATCAATTAAAATTATCAGGTGCTAAGTCGTAAATCCAGACAGATTTATAGCAGAACCAGTAAAGGATGGAGATAACATGCATGAAGGCACTAAGCAGACTGAATACCATGATGAAATACCACATTGCAAGGAAAATGCCCTATGAGGGGGGATAATTCTCTTCATTGACGGGTCAATGTCAATAGACCAGAGCACTGGTGAAAGGCACAGTTGCACAGCAGTAGGGAAGGCAAAAGAGAATAACAGCTTTGAGATAGTGACAAGTACGAGATTGCTAGCGCATTTCTCAGCACAAGCTGCAGAATTGGTAGTTCTGATTTTGGCACTTGAAGTGCATGAAAAAGAGGTTTTAACAGTGTATTCCGACTCCACCTACGTGACACCAACAGTACACACAGGACTGTAATATTGGAAGAGGAGGGTCTTCTTGCACTTCTTGCGCACAGATGGCACACCAGTGCATCATGCGCCATTACTACATAATAAACGCACTTGAACTTCCATCGACTATTACCGTGGTGAAGTACGCAGTCCACACCAGAGGTATGGATTTGATTTCTTGGGCCAATGAGGCCGTCAACCTTGAAGCAAAAAGAGCAGCATATTTTCCCAAAATATCTGACATTGGGACTGCACCAAACAAATACACCTTTGCAAGAAATATGGTGATGAAGGAGGGTTTTAATGTGCTACCCATAGCACAAATTACCAAACTACATTGAAGGCCACCACCAGAAGAGCAAGAATTGGAAGGGGGTAGTCATTGTCCCCCACAGTTGCAATGTGGAGGCAGGACAGCAAAGGAAAACCAATCATGCCCCTATGACTGCTTACAATAGCACTAGGCCAATTGCATTACCCAGCACACACATCAAGAGAGTGTCTTGCAGTACTGATTTCGGAGGACTGGTTTGTCCCTAATTTGGTGGAACACGGTGCTAATTCTACTGTAAATTTTTTGACATGCCAGAAGTTCACTGCTGGGCATATTCTGCAAACAGTGAGAATAGCAATACCCCATCCTACTGGACCATTTGGGCATTTGCATATCGACTATGTATATATGCTCCAAATTTGTAATGGCTACAGGTACATGCTAATTGTTGTATGTCCCTTTTACCGATGGATCGAAGCAGGTCCATGCCCACATCCAGATTCCACATGTGCTGCAAAGTTCCTCATACATGAGGTATTTCCAAGGTGGGGAGTGTGTGAGGTGCTCCGGTCTAACAATGGACCACACTTTGTGAAGTAGGTGTTTGAGCACATACCTATCATGTTGGGTATAAAGCACTAATTCTCATCAGCTTATCACCCACAAGCAAACAGCTTTTGTGAGAGTCTCAGCGGCCTTCTAAAGAATTGAATTGCTAAACTTAAAGAAACACTAAAAAAGTTGTCTCTATTGCCTTTGTTTAGCCCTATTTGCATTATGCAAATCAGCCCGGCTCTGACCATTACCTAACTCCACATGAGCTGGTGATGAGATGCCGAATGAATACCCCCCTTGCTGCTCACACTCAAGCAAGAAATGCACAATTATTTCACAGCTATGACTAAATATCTTGAATGTATTTCTCGACAGGTACAAGCGTGGCAGGGGGGGATCAATGAAGACTGATGAAGTAAATTAACAAATTGATCCATATGTCGTGTTGAGACCTCTGGCATTGTTTCCTGGGGACAAGGTCTAGTATAGGAACTTTACACAACAGTGGCACAAGCCCCAGTTCGAGGGACCATTCGTAGTGGAGGTGATTTCACAGTCTGCAGTGAAAGTTCAAGGAAGGAGTTCCTGGTTGCATCTCAGGGATGCCAAACACTACAAAGAAGAGACCCCCCTGTCTGCCAACACTAAATCTGAAGGTGAAGAGGTGAGATGAATCCAAACGAGTTCAGGAATGAGTACCAATCAGCAGCAAGAAGAATAAAAAACACATTGGGCCTCATTACGTTAATGACGGGCCCGTTGTTAGCATCCTGGTCTGCTAGCAGGTCCCGCTAAGGATGCCTGGTTTTACCAGACGTCCTTAGCGGGACCCGCAAGCAGACTTCGTAATGAGGCGGTAGAGGGTTAACGGCGCCGGCAGCTCTACCGGCGCCGTTAACCCTCTACCGCCTGGGTCGTAATGAGGCCCATTGTTTTTTTCTATGGATACAAAGACACGTCAGTTCGACATCCTCTCAACGACGCTTGCCTAAAACAAAGTGTGAGACTTCTACAGTAACAGGAAAATAACAGATGTTCCCTATAGCAATTTTATCTTTCCTTGTCTTGTTCTTTTTCTATGAACATTTATCCCTTTTTAGGG
This sequence comes from Ambystoma mexicanum, assembly GCF_040938575.1. Classification (NCBI taxonomy): domain Eukaryota; kingdom Metazoa; phylum Chordata; class Amphibia; order Caudata; family Ambystomatidae; genus Ambystoma; species Ambystoma mexicanum. The sequence continues at coordinate 1,107,365,644 of NC_090921.1, read as the reverse complement.
GCTTGGGACCTCTGCATAACAATATTATTACTCAATCTAAGGATTATATAGTGTTGGAAAGAAATGTTCTCTAAATATTGACATGGTTTTTCATGTGAAAATCTGTTTTTAAAGATATGAAAGAAACGCTACTCCTGATACAAGAATGCACATGTTGAATCATATAAGATATTCTCTTTTTGTAACGCTCACCTGATTCCCGTAGAGGCGCCGGTCTTGACTGGGCGTATACCGTATCTGCAAAGGTGATGTGTAACACACGGCTGGCTCTTTGGGCTGGACCTCTGTGCACTGTATGTCTGACTTGAAGGGTAAGATGTCTGCAGATAGAAAATATGGGATTAAGGAACTGGGTTATCAAATGTCTCTCTCTTCTTCCCTTTCTCTTCTCCTGTAGAACCCCAAAGGTTAACGCTCTCACCTTAGGTAAGTGAACGCCGTGCTCTCCATCTGCCTCGGGGCAGGGTGCTGTAACCAGTTTCTTCACTGGATAAGGGGAGCAGGCCTCTTGACTTCAGAGGACTGCTGTCCGTCGTTTACTGCACGAACGGTAAGTTTCGAGTAATTCTAATGTCTTTAAAGTCTTTAGTAATGATGTTTCTTGTTTTGCAGGGTTCCGGCGATGGCGGATGACGGGCTGAAGTGAGTTGAAGATGGAGCCCGTGTGATGAATAGAAGCGCCTGGAAGCACGTAAGTAAGCGCTTGTTGCCTGCTTCACGATGCGCTCTAACTGTCTTTTTATTTTGCAGGTACAAGTTCGGAGCGGCTGCAGAGTGCCGGAATACCCACTAGGTTAGATGTGGAAAGGAGTAATGGCACGTGAGTATTAAAGTTCCCCAATGTCTTTAAACGCACCTTGTTTTGTCTTTCAGATGCGGGATGCAGCGCCGAAGGCCTCCGGAGCGTGCGAAGAGTTGGTAAGCTTTTGTCTTTCAGATGCCGGAATGCAGAGTGAAGACCTCCGGAGCGCACGAAGAGTAGGTAAGCCTTTGTCTTTCAGATGCCGGAATGCAGCGCGAGGCGTTGGTGACAGCCGATGGACCAGGTAAGTGAAGAGCTGTCACTGAAGACCGTAATGCTAACCTGTTCTTTCTTGTCTTTATAGGTGTTGCTGAAGACTGGATTCAGGATGGTAAGCCTTTTTCCTTAGGCCCAGGATCAGATGCAGAAGACACGATGAGCGTTCTGCTGCAGAGGATGCAGAATAACGCAAAGCAAGATTCATCCATCGGGTGTGGTTTAAATAGCCTCCTGTAGTGCTTAGGTGTCTCCTTCCACAGCCACGCCTAGGTAAGAAAAGAGTTCCTGCTTTCCAGAAGAGTTCCAGTGTTCTGAATCTAGGGAGTGGCTCCTGCCCCACCCAACAGGAAAAGTAGTTCCAAACAGAAGAGGATCAGAGGCTCAACTGGGAGGCAAGTAAGCAGCATGGTCTGCCGCAGGTAAGTCCACCCAAGCATTATGAGCCCGGCGCTTCCAGCGCTGGGACTGGGCATATTTATGAGCCTGGTGCCACTGGCGCCAGGACTGGGTCCAAAAGGTCCCAATTGGGACTGGTTGGCACTCGGAACCTGGGTTATGGATCTGCTTCCAAGGGAGTTGGGAAAACCCTGACCTTTTGGAAGCAGAGATCATGACAGTACCCCCCCTCAAGGCCCCTCCCAAACCGGGCTTCTCCGGGGGTTTTGGCTTGTCAGGAAATGTTCGGTGAAATCTTTTGATTAGGCGAGGAGCGTGGACATATTCAGCAGGTTCCCAGGATCTCTCTTGGGGGCCGTAGCCTTTCCAGTCAATTAGGTAAAATAGTTTAGATTTGGAGATCTTGGAGTCCAGAATGCTTTTGACTTCAAACTCGAGTTCTCCATCAACTAGGATAGGTTTTGGAGATTTAGTTAGTCGGGTTTGAGGTTGCACGGGTTTTAATAGAGAGACGTGGAAGACCGGATGTATCTTCATGTGCGGGGGCAAGTCCAACTTGACCGCTACTGGGTTTACTATGGTAGTGATGGAATAGGGACCAAGGTATCTTGGGTTGAATGTGCGTGGCCCTTTTAGAGGTAGATATTTGGTGGATAACCAGACTTGATCCCCTACTTGATATTGAGGGGCTTCCTTCCGATGTTGATCTGCTCCTTTCTTGTATTGTTCTTTAGCCCTTTGAAGGTGAGAAACAGCTTCCTTAAAGGCTTGGGTGATTGTAGAATGCAGGTAGTCTACTGCTGGTGTTTCAAGATCTTGGAGGGGATCCAACTCCGAGGTTCGAGGGTGACTGCCGTACAAAAGAAAAAACGGGGTTTTCCCAGTTCCCGAATGGACAGAGTTATTGTAGGCATATTCGGCTATCCAAAGGATGTCTTTCCAAGTTTTTTCAGTTTGTTGCAGCATGCAGCGTAAATACTGTTCCAGAGTTTGATTGGTCCTCTCGGTTTGTCCGTCGGTCTGAGGGTGGTGACTGGTCGATAGTCTCACATCAATTTGAGCTGACCGACAGCAACTTCGCCAAAAATGAGAAATAAATTGACTACCTCGATCCGAAATTAGAACCGAAGGAAAACCGTGCAGTCGGACGATGTTTTCGAGAAATTCTCGGGCCAGAGTTGCTGCTGTTGGCAAGCCTTTGAGCGGAATGAAATGCGCCATCTTGGAGAATAAGTCCACGATTACTAGAATCGTATTGTATCCGGAGCATGGAGGTAGATCGGTGATGAAGTGCATAGAAAGCATATGCCAAGGGCGAGGTGGGATGTCAATAGGGCGTAAGAGGCCTACTGGTCTTTCCTTTTGACTCTTGTTTTGGGCACATACTCCACAGGACATTATAAAGTCTCTGATATCTTTTTTCCAAGACGGCCACCAGAAGTAGCGCTTGATCTTTTCTGAGGTCTTGGCCATACCGGGATGTCCTTCCATTAAAGAATCGTGATAACAAGAGATTATTTTTTTCTGTAAATCTGTGCTGGGTAGGTATAATCGTTCTTGGAAATACAATAAGTTGTCCTTTACTGCAAAGTCCTTTCCCTGCAGATGCCAATTCTGCATGTCTGCTGGAGTTACAAGTTGCCTGGCTTTATCCTTAACTTCCTCTATGGATTCTGTCGCGATTACACCCAGAATTCTTTGTTCGGGAATGATTGGTACAGGTTTAGGGTTGATAAAGTGTTCTTCCACTCCCATCCGAGAAAGGGCATCAGCTTTACCGTTCTTTGTACCAGGTCGATAGGTAATTATGAAGTCAAACTCGGCAAAGAATAATGCCTAACGGAGTTGTCTAGAGGATTGGGCTTTTGCGGTTTTCAAATTTTGCAGGTTTCGGTGATCCGTAATCACAGTAACGGTGTGTCGGGCCCCCAGCAGATAATGCCGCCAAGCCTTAAAGGCAGACTTGAAAGCCAGAAGTTCCTTGTCAGTAATCGTGTAATTGATTTCAGGAGGCGAGAATTTGCGGGACCAAAATGCCACGGGATGCAACTGATTGGTTACCGGGTCCTTTTGTGATAGAACTGCCCCCATGGCAAGACTTGAAGCATCAGTTTCCACGATGTAGGGGAGTTCGGGGCGAGGGTGTTTTAAGATTGGTGCAGAGATAAATTTAGTCTTCAAATCCTGGAAAGCTTGTTCCGCCTCGGTAGACCATTCAAAACGTTTGTTTTTCTTTAACAAGGCAGTGATGGGCTGGACTATTCGAGAGAATTCGGGGATAAACCTGCGGTAAAAGTTAGCGAAGCCTAACATGCTTTGCACACCTTTTACAGAGGATGGTGATGGCCATTTGAGAACTGCATCGACCTTCTTTGAATCCATACGCACTCTGCCAGGTGATAATATGAATCCCAAGAATTCAACTTCAGTCACGTTGAAAACACATTTTTCCAACTTAGCGAAAAGTTTGTGTTGACGCAATCTTTCGAGGACCATTTTCACGTGTTTCCGATGTTCAGATTCCGATGAAGAATAAACGAGGATGTCGTCAATGTAAACAACAACACACACATCTATGAGCTCTCTGAGGACATCGTTCATAAAATATTGAAAGGCGGCCGGGGCATTGCAAAGTCCGAAGGGCATGACCTGATATTCAAATAGCCCATACTTGGTGCGGAAGGCCGTCTTCCATTCATCGCCCTCTTTTACTCGTACCAAGTGGTAAGCTCCTCTAAGATCCAGCTTTGTATATATGCATGCTTTTCTGACTTGGTCCAGGAGTTCAGGGATCAAAGGTAACGGATATCTATTCTTAACGGTGATCTGGTTCAGGGAGCGATAATCTATACAAGTTCTAAGGTCTCCTTCCTTTTTTGGAACGAAGAACAAAGCTGAAGAAGCAGGGTACTTGGAAGGACGAATAAACCCATTTGCCAGGTATTGATCCAGGTATTGTCGAAGGTGAAGGTTCTCAGGCTCGGTGAGGGCATAAATTCTACTACAAGGAGGAGTAGATCCAGGTATCAGGTCTATCTGGCAGTCATAAGACCTATGAGGAGGTAGAGAGTTAGCCTGATCCTTCCGGAAAACATCTTGGTATTCTAGGTATTCGGGAGGTAACTGGGGAGTCTCTGAAGAAATTGCTGCCAGTGCAACACCAGGTGGAGGGTGACAAGTAGAGACACATTCTGGAAACTGGACCGTTCTTGCTCGCCAATCGATCAGAGGATTGTGTTTCTCTAACCAAGGTATTCCTAGAATAATCTGAAACTGAGGGGCCTTGATCACATCGAACACGATCTTCTCATGGTGTCCATCTTGACTTACTAGCGTCACCTCTTGAGTGGTATGCGTTACTGGCCCGGAGGCTATCTCCGTACCATCCACCGTAGTAATGACGTCCTTTACAGCCTTGGGACAAAGAGTTAGATTCATCCTCAAAACCATTTCATGATCCACATAATTGCCGATGGCACCGCTGTCGACGTAAGCTTCAATTGCATGTAATCGATCCGGATTATCAGGGCTAATGAGGACCATAGGTATTACGAAATGCGAGGTCACGGAACTGGTTTTCACGCTCGGCAAGAGGACCTCTATTCTTGTCGGGCGAGGTCGTTTCCCTGCTCAGAGTTTGTAACTTTGGTAACTGCAGCTCCTACTGCCTTCTTGGCAGGTTTCACCGGACAGTCTCGAAGAAAGTGCCCTGAGTTTCCGCAATAGAGGCATAATTGCAACTGTTTTCTCCTTTCCCGCTCCTTTTGTGTTAGAGGACATTTCAGACCCCCTATTTGCATGGGTTCCCCGGAGTCTACTCCTTTGGAAGGAGTTGGCGGTTTGGAAAATACTCGAGCATCAAACTTGGAACGATCGGCCTTCCTGTTCTGCAGTCTGTGATCTATTTGAACGACTAAGTCTATATAGTCCGAACAATCTTGTGGGGGATTCACTACTTGGGCTAACACATCTTTGAGCTCTCCACGTAGACCTCTATAAAACAGCGTAATCCTTTTGTCCTCAGGCCATTGAGTTTCCACTATCAGTCTGTTGAAAGACGCAATATAAGCCAAAAGGTCTTGATTACCTTGCCGCAACGAAAGAAGCTCATTGTCCAAGGCCTGCCCCTGTGAATGTCTTGCGAACAGTTTTTCCATACTGAGCTGAAAAGCTTGAAAATCATGGAGGACCGGATCATCTTGATTTACTAGAGGGATCGACCAGTCTGCCGCATTGCCACTAAGGTACGAAAGCACGAAAGCTACTTTAGCTTGATCAGTTGGAAAGGCTGCTGGCCGGCATAAGAAATGCAACCGGCACTGATTGATAAATACTGCAAACCTCTTTGGGTCACCAGAAAATCGTTCGGGCGGAGCCAGAGGTACATTCCCAGGTAGGTTGATCTGCACTGGATTCATAGAGGATGTAGAAGGAAGATTTCCCCCAGATGCGGGTAACGGGGTCTGTCCGGCTTGTGACTGTAGCAATTGTCTAGCGAGATCATCTGTTCGCTCCTTGGAAATAATCAGTTCCCTTCTTAGAGCGTTTGTTTCCTGACGGGCTGCATGCACTTCTGCCCTTAGTTCCCCAAGTAACTGGGCTAGCTGGTCGGTATCCGAGGTTTCTTCCATAGCGCCTGGACGGGAGTTTTGTGGTAGGCTTTGCGTTCTGTAACGCTCACCTGATTCCCGTAGAGGCGCCGGTCTTGACTGGGCGTATACCGTATCTGCAAAGGTGATGTGTAACACACGGCTGGCTCTTTGGGCTGGACCTCTGTGCACTGTATGTCTGACTTGAAGGGTAAGATGTCTGCAGATAGAAAATATGGGATTAAGGAACTGGGTTATTGAATGTCTCTCTCTTCTTCCCTTTCTCTTCTCCTGTAGAACCCCAAAGGTTAACGCTCTCACCTTAGGTAAGTGAACGCCGTGCTCTCCATCTGCCTCGGGGCAGGGTGCTGTAACCAGTTTCTTCACTGGATAAGGGGAGCAGGCCTCTTGACTTCAGAGGACTGCTGTCCGTCGTTTACTGCACGAACGGTAAGTTTCGAGTAATTCTAATGTCTTTAAAGTCTTTAGTAATGATGTTTCTTGTTTTGCAGGGTTCCGGCGATGGCGGATGACGGGCTGAAGTGAGTTGAAGATGGAGCCCGTGTGATGAATAGAAGCGCCTGGAAGCACGTAAGTAAGCGCTTGTTGCCTGCTTCACGATGCGCTCTAACTGTCTTTTTATTTTGCAGGTACAAGTTCGGAGCGGCTGCAGGGTGCCGGAATACCCACTGGGTTAGATGTGGAAAGGAGTAATGGCACGTGAGTATTAAAGTTCCCCAATGTCTTTAAACGCACCTTGTTTTGTCTTTCAGATGCGGGATGCAGCGCCGAAGGCCTCCGGAGCGTGCAAAGAGTTGGTAAGCTTTTGTCTTTCAGATGCCGGAATGCAGAGTGAAGACCTCCGGAGCGCACGAAGAGTAGGTAAGCCTTTGTCTTTCAGATGCCGGAATGCAGCGCGAGGCGTTGGTGACAGCCGATGGACCAGGTAAGTGAAGAGCTGTCACTGAAGACCTTAATGCTAACCTGTTCTTTCTTGTCTTTATAGGTGTTGCTGAAGACTGGATTCAGGATGGTAAGCCTTTTTCCTTAGGCCCAGGATCAGATGCAGAAGACACGATGAGCGTTCTGCTGCAGAGGATGCAGAATAACGCAAAGCAAGATTCATCCATCGGGTGTGGTTTAAATAGCCTCCTGTAGTGCTTAGGTGTCTCCTTCCACAGCCACGCCTAGGTAAGAAAAGAGTTCCTGCTTTCCAGAAGAGTTCCAGTGTTCTGAATCTAGGGAGTGGCTCCTGCCCCACCCAACAGGAAAAGTAGTTCCAAACAGAAGAGGATCAGAGGCTCAACTGGGAGGCAAGTAAGCAGCATGGTCTGCTGCAGGTAAGTCCACCCAAGCATTATAAGCCCGGCGCTTCCAGCGCTGGGACTGGGCATATTTATGAGCCTGGTGCCACTGGCGCCAGGACTGGGTCCAAAAGGTCCCAATTGGGACTGGTTGGCACTCGGAACCTGGGTTATGGATCTGCTTCCAAGGGAGTTGGGAAAACCCTGACCTTTTGGAAGCAGAGATCATGACACTTTTAGCGCCTAGAAGAGAATTTATTTGCAGAGGAGATACCTTATCAATAATGATAATAGCAATGTTTTTACATTATGTAGTCTTTACATAACAATTTTTATTGCAGCAAGAGAAATGATCATTTATAACACTGCCAGACCGGTAAAATGAGCATAAGTACTGTAACAACAATAAATTAAATGGCACCAGAAGAATTCCCTGTAGTAAGCACAAATATTAGGAGACTAAAAAGAACTGTGCAAGATGGCTCTAGACACTTGAGCAAATATATTACCGATTCTGGCCATGTTACTAATAATTTATGGTACCAGGACATGATCAAAGTAGGGAGAGAGATGTCTAATGAGAGCTGTTAGGAGTGTCCCTTCATTCCCTATGCCATGAGTGCTTTCAGGACATGTGTGGCCATAGAAAGGCCTGCACAGAGAGCACAAGCCTAACGCACTTAGCATTTTGCACAACTAGGGGTTGATCCCAAGGAAGATGGGCCACATTTCAATGGATGACAAAAAAGAGGATTCCTTATGAGGATAGCTACATAAAACAAATAGTTATGATGGATGATCCTGGAAGAAAAAATAAGGTGATGCAATACACATTAGATGGCCAGAGTAGAGGAGAAGTTAAAATAACGGACCATAAGTTATTACAGTGCATACATGCCACAGGGAAAGAGATACGTGGGTGCTGGGAAAGACCCCAGTTACTAATATACGGACAGGTATTTACCTCAGAAGGTTGGGTCAAAGGGATGATGGAGTGCAAAGCACAAGCACACCTGACAGTACCAGTAGACTCAAAGAATGGACTGAATATTCCAAATTGCTCACATGGGTAGAGTATGAAGCAAGCCCCCTACCCATAATACCCACGAGGAATGGCACATTATGTCTCAGTAATACTGGCCCAGTGAAAGAAGAGGAAAAAAGGGTGCAAATGCATTTTTCGATGTGCGAGGAATTAAAATAGGCACTGCCATATTAATGGACCACTGTTGGGCCTGTGGTTCAAGGGCTTATATGCAGCTCCCTCCAGTTTGGGGAGGATTGTGCTCACTGGTGGTAATAAGTACACCAGCCTTGGTATTACCCCAGAGTGAAGTACAGATTGGCGATTTCCCCAAAATGAAAACACACAGAGGTCCCTGACACTTGCACTCATGAAGAGGAGCAACTATAACTCAATGAAGTTGGAAAATGCATATGACACCATACCAGATGAGCATGCATTGTTTGTCAGAACTGTGATGTTCTTTACATCCCTCTTTACTGTCGGGTTGCAAGCCAACATGAATGCAAAATGACTGCAAATAATCTGCTGGGAGCTGTTGCAGACAATAAACACAACAGAAAAAAAGTCTTTAATGCCATTAGAGAAGAGCTGAGGGCAATAAGATTCATGACCCACCAGAACAGGTACATTCTCGATCTGATAACGGCCATGGAGGAGGGCGTGTGCGCAGAAATTGGGCCATCTTGATACACGTACACACCCACCCACGATGAGGAGAATGGAACCCTCACAGATGTCATAGCCACCTTAACAAAAATACACACAAAAATGGTGGAGGAGATAGACGATACTGCTGATGATTAATTACCTGTTTTCATAGATCCCCTCATGGTTGGCTAATGCATTCAAAATATTGCTGGCCATTTTAGTACTAGTACTATTTGACTTCAGTGTTCTAAGAATTGCAATAAGCCAATGCAAAAAGACTGCCAAAAAGGCAGTAGGAATGAAAATAGTAATAAACTTGGATGCTCACATACACAAGTATACTCAAACTAATGACCTCCCCATGCTAAAGCAATGAAAAGCCCTATCGACCCCCTCCAGGATCAAAATGTATTTGTCTTCAGCACCCTCACAATTACACTGATCACTTGGTATATTGTGATACCAATGGGTAATGCTGCTATATGACCTGGAGTGTGGATGAACATGTTAGACATACAGGATGCTTGAGGGGGGTGACTAGGATATGGATAGTCAAAAAGCCCTATGTGGGAGAGGGTCGAAGGAGGAGTGTGGTTGAGGACTCGACCAGACGGGGGAATGTTGAGAGGCAGATGAATACATCATCCATAGCTTCTGCCCCTCCCCCAGCTCAATACCACACAGGTGAGAAACATTACTCACTAAGACAAGCGTACCACTCTTATCCCAGGCAGGTACAGCAGGAGATGGACACTATCTAAGCTGAAGATGGCACAAGTAACCAAACTAACGTTGTGACAATACATGTGCATGCATTAGACTCAAAGCAAATGTGCACCCAACATGAAGAACATGGACACTAGGTAACACAAATACTCTTACATGAAGAATAGTAACATACCATCCATAAGACATAAAAAATACTAACATAAGCAATGTATAAGCTGAATGCAACACGAACGACACTTGAATATAGCTCACTAACATAGAAACGCAACAGTAATGGACAGCCAGCTTTTCCAAAATGGAAGTCACAACATGCTTCTGATAACAAAAGGCCTCAAGGCTTCACGAGAACTAAAAATGCTAAAATCCCAAAAATACAGATGCATGCACAGCTCAGGAAGGAGCTGGCAACCACAGACAATGTTACAACGAATTAAGGGACGGTCAGAACTTTGCAGTGAAAACAATAGATAGCAATTTCCAGGACGTAATAAGGATACTCCCAGATTAATTGAAGTTTTAGAAGAGTACAACCAGCCTTTGTAAGCCAGGTTCAAGACAACTATAAGCCAAAAGACTCCATGAAAAATAATTTAAGAGCGTCCCCAGTGGCAAGAGAAAACATAACACTTGCATCAATATTAGCTACATTCCCAATAAATGAAGGATGAAATAAGTCCAAACACTGTCCAATCACACGTGACATATAACTGGAGAACACTGTCTATTCATTAGCAATGAACACAGATAGGACACTTGCCTTTCTCCTTATTCATATCTCCAGGCATGAGGCGCCACACTATGCCAACTACAAAGAGATGATCCTGGCTCATGGTCTAGAAATGAGGGATGGTATCTTCTTTAATTAAAAGGAAAGCAGTATGTTGACCTCTCTCCCCCTACTCCTGTCTGGCTCATGTCTTGACGATCCGTCAGTTGTCCAAGACTGGCTAGTAAGGAGCCAACCAATGAAAATCTCTAATGTTAAGCCACCCATGAAGTAAGGTGCCAGCCAATTACATATTGCAAAGATGATGGGCCTCATTATAACTCAGGCGGTCCGGAAATAACGGTGGCGGTAAACCCGCCGTCACAGTTGTTTCCGGACCGCCTGATCCCGACTCCAGCAGCCGGGAGGTGATGTTCCAGCCAGGTCTGACCTGGCGGGTTTAACACCGCCCGCTTGCAGGCGGACAAGGAAACACCGGCAGCATTACGAGATGCTGCCGGTGTTTCCATGATCCCCATTCCCATTGAGTCCCATAGGACTCAATGGGAATGGGGATTAACACCATTCCGCCTCCGTGATTCCTGGAAAACCGGGGTTGTAATGCCCCGGTAATTCCGGGAATCACAGAGGCGGAATGATAATATGAGTCCGGCGGTAACCCGGCAGTTTTACCTCCGCGGTTACCGCCGGACTCGTAATGAGGCCTTTTTAAAGTTATCAATTTAGAGGTGGTGAGAGGAAGAGCCATCAGACAAACGTTACCCAATTAGAAATGTAACCCCTATAGAATGTATATGTAGTCACCACTATTAACCAATCCCCATACCCTGTATGTTTTGGTAACTAAGATTACAGTATGATGTCAGCTATGACAATTGTTGAATGTATAAATCATTGTTTTTGATAAACTCCTCGAGAGCGCCAAGAATTCACTGCTTGTATGCTGTCCCTGATTTATTTTGATGATAATAAAGCTGGGGTTTGCCTTGCACTTTGTCTATTTCCGTTATTGAGTGCCGTTTAAACTGGCTCCAGAACCTCTGTGTAATTTGTGACTTCCCAGCTCGTCTTAACATCATCATTATATAGCGCCAGTAATTTTCATCCAAAACCTTTCCAAGAGGCGGCTGTTATACATGTGTAAAGTGCTGGCTATTTTTTCAACAATAGCTGTCTCACTGTCATTTAACAGAACCCCTTTAGTCTGCACATGCATACTCTGTCCAAAATGAATGTGGATGTCCTGTTGTCAAAAAGGGTTCATATGCGTTCAGGCACACATCATAGCCAGAATGTTGGTGGACCATAGTTTCGAAGGTTCGCCTGAGAAATTAGCAGCCCTGAGAGTTGTGGGTTGTGGCCATGGATATGATAGCCTCAGTGGGCTATTGGGGACCAGCAGGCTACAGGGAGGGCACAGGAAGTTGGAGGGGTGGCAATTTGTACACATATGAAACAAGTATTCGTTATGCCAACAGTTTTGGCTTTTGTGTATGCATGGAAAAGGCATTTGCCAGGCACTGCCGTGGTGGTAATTACTGACCATTGATGCTAGCAGCTGCAAAATGGTGCAAGCCTGTGCATATAATAGCAGTACCTGGCTAATGCCTAATACCTATACACAAGCCAAACCTGTTGACTTTGCCAATGCTTGTTTTTAATAGGACTTCAGTGATGGACCGGCATGGTCCTTATAAATCGAGTGGTTGAAGGCAGACCTGGTTAAGATCTTTTTTATTACACCAGTAGTGCCTTTACAGCTCCAAATAAGTCATTAACTTGCAGACAACTGCGTTAAAAAAAACACTGGTCGGCACTTTGAGCTCAAAGGTTGATTGTAAGGCTTAGTAAACCTAGTTCTAAGAGATGCTAGGAGGATGTGTTTTGGGTGGGGAGGGAAAGGAGGTTGGTGGGGATGGCCATATGGATTAACAAGACCCTATGGGTGGGTAAATAACCAAACAACACTACGATCTTTGTATCGCTTCTCATATGCCATATGCCATATTTTCCTATCTGTAGTCTAATGCAATATTTCCGGCTTATAGGTTGTGGTAAAAACCACCTAATAGCCAAAATTAAAAAGCAAGAGCATATTTAAAAAAGCACATAAATGCACGTCAGCATAGGGCTGTCAAGATTCCAAAGACCATACAAGCTCAACGTTTATGTTTAAACATCAACACAAAATCTTCATCTCGAATTTACATGGATTAAATATCCCTTTGAAAATTAAGTGAGCTTGCTTGAAAATCAAGGGATTTTACCCGTATATTTTTATATCCAAGACATGAATGCAGCCTCATCAGGTAAAGCTGAAATTGCTGAGATCTCTTATGTCTGGTGCATCTTCTCCTCACTCTTTCAAGAGAGCGAATGCAATTTTCATTTATAAAAAGTACTACACTGCATAGTAAAGCTGAAACTCAGGGCAAATTTTGCAATCTGTAAGGAAGGCATGGTATCAACAGTAAGACAGTTCACAGTTCAGGGGTGTATACGGGTTAAGGCGGAACACTCGAGCTTGCACAGTCTCTAGCTTCTCTAGTACAAGGGTACAGTTCAAACATTAGCATCAGGGCCTTCTCTGCCCAAGTCTCTTTGTATTTCAAAGTCTCTTCCTTCAGAGGGTCTGATGCAACAAACAAACAATAAGTTATTTTCCTCTTAGGATTTCACACATACTAAATTTCTCAGGTGAATCACTATTCACCTCGGATCCCCCTCATCCGGGCTCAGGCCCCCTTTAACACAGTGTTCGTAGGATTTTCATGTATCCAATTTCTTGGGTGATTCACAGTTCAGCCAGACTCAGATCTGTTTTAACACAATGTTCAATCAGTTTCCCTCCACTGGGCTCGGACCAATTTAATACATTCTAACACAAACTTGCTTTAACCTAAAGCTTTCAATTCAGCTCCCTCAGTTGGGCTCGGACCAACTTTATCTATTTTGTCATCAACTAATGCTCAATCAGTTTCCCTCTGCCTGGCTCAGACCAACTTTTTTTGGCAGTATCAACATCAAAGACTTTCGATTGTGCACATGATTTTGCTTGACCCGCAGCAGGACCACATCAATGCACAGTTCTTTGCCACTCTTTCACCTTTGTCAGCTCTCTGTTGGATACCATACAGAGACCTTCGAATGAGAAAGCATGCGGTGCCGGACCACTCTGTCAAAGATATTGTGTCTTGGTTTCAAAGTTCAATCACTCATCTGTTGTTCCATGTTTACTTGGGTTGGTTATCACATGCGTTTCATACAATGTTTGCTTCAGCGCTCACCATACAATGTTGCTGCTTGCAACCTTGGCTTCAACAAAGACTGGTCTGGTATCGGTCTCCCCAAATCACTGGCTGTGTTGATTTCACTGGTGCTGATTTGTTGTAGGCGCCAAGGACAGTACCATGGTAGCAGGCGATTCTCCCCACCTTGATTATTGACACAGGAGGGCCCCGGGTACCTCCGACACACAATGCAGGTTTCTTCAGCCTGGTCTTACGCTTTCTATTCTCAAGGTCTTGTGAAAGTAACGGTTCCGTGTCAAAAAGGTCAAGGGCACTTCCCTCCTTGAGATCACCTTCTGATTCCCCGTCTGTCTCCTTGTGTTGAACTGCCATCTTGGAACTGCTGTTTCCTTGTGTGCTTTGCCTCGCTCAAAGTGTGCTCTCGTGCTCTGCCTTTTATCTGTTTGGGGAAGTGTAATGAAAGTTAGGTGTGTGAGTGTGATGGTCAGTAATTGCCTGACCCTGCCTGATCATTGTATTGGGACATGTCAGGCTTGGGTATTAGTCTGTTTTCTCTCATAGCGAGCTGTCTGTGTGAAAGTGTTCGTGTTGTGAAAGGGTGTGGGGGTTGAGTTCCTAAGTATTTTACCTGGTAGGATGGAGTAAAGTTGTTACAGGGAAGTGGATACCGCGTCTTGCCATCCAGTGTCCCAATCCGAAGACCCCTCACCCAGGTGATCCTCCCACACTGTTCCACCCCAAGGAAATGGATCCAAAAGCGATGGCCATGTCCTGGCCACCTGGATGATAGATCCCCAGGGACTTGCGGGTGAGGCACCATCAGGTTTCTCACAAATAACAGAACTATTGGTACAAGGCAGTGTTTATTACTCTACCTATGTTCAGATCATGTAATGATCAGCAGTAATATTTTGATACTTTTTCATCAAACCTATACTTTCCACACCACATACTTTCCTGTGGGGGATTTGCATGTTGTCAATAGTTTATTGAATTCAGATTCCTCCATTAACATCGGTTAAATCGTTCAATTTAGCAAAAAATTAGCGCAAAATCAATTCCTAAGCTACAACACCTAATTTACAAAACATTGCTAAAAATCCATACAAAATCATGCATCTGACTTTTTAGAATCTTGCATGAATTCAATGAGTAGCCTGGTTTTTAATAAACCCTAGATGGTGCATTAGCGCATCCCTAACATATTCATACAAGTAAAAAATAAAATCTTCATTATTACAATCCATAATATACCACATTGCCTACTATTAGCACCTGATGTTATTCAGGATAAAATGGGGTTTTAGCAATTTTTGGGGTAAATCAGAAAAACAGTTACAGATCAATAAGAAGTGGCGCAAGCCTTCTGGTTCCCCCATATCGCAAAAGCATGATCATTGCTATGGAGTCAAGACTCTGCTTTCGTCTACGGAAGAATTAGAATATAACCCTGGAAATTGGCAGTCATTTATCTCGGCATATGATGTGATCCAACGTATTAATTGGTAGGATGGGTACTGGCACGGTACCATAGACGTGGTTCAATGGGGGGAAACAATCATGGATCGACTATGTTTTGATTACCCCACAAATGTTTGACCAAGTTGTTGAATTTAGAAAAACTCGAATATGCTCTAGCGATCATGTTATAATAGCAAAGACCCATAATAGACTGGTTGGGAAATACCATATTAATGCTGGTGGAAATCGTGTACCCCGGACTGAAGATAATATTCTTGCTTTTAATTATTGTATTTTTAGGTAATCTATTAAGTGATGGTGTCTCTAACTTTAAAAGTGTTAATGAATTTGAGACCATGGTTGATAGTATCCTAAATTGTGTGTTTTTGTATAAAAATAATAGGCATAACCTGATTAATGATTCAAAAAGAATAACCATGACATGCGAATAGAAATCAGCACAAATTGTAGTGACAGGTTTGCACAAAACGGCACTAGGGAAACAGTGGAAGAGATTGGAAAGCTTTGCATCTATATACACAACAGGGATACCAAACAGTAAGTGGGGTTTCACTTGTACTTTACAGTGCAATTTCTACTTTGCATGAAATTAACACTAAAGGTTTTTTCATTAAACCAGCGTAGTGCATAAGATGTTAAACATTGTTTCTCCTTTCTCTAATTATGAACACTTTGCACATGTATGACTTGAAATGAACAGTTTCCTCATATACAGTTTAACAGTGTAAAGTTATTTACAGCATATTTCACACTTGAAAGGTGCGCACAATGCTTAAATGCAGACTGAATAGTTCCAAACCTCAAGGGAAGAGTCTAAAATACCTAAACAGGGCTCTGAACATGAGAAACATAAGTGTTCAGTAATTCAATGGCAAAAGTGATGTGAGGGAACTCTAGAAGTGGTTAGACGTACTGCGATTAAACTAGACCATTGTCATGCCCGCACCGCTGGCGCACGCATTGGCAACCATCATGGACTACTTGGTACTCATTTATCCTCCTAATACTCCTTGAACAACTCCTTTTCACGCCTTGGTCTTTTATTTCCATTTGCTCAACTTTGGTTCTTTCTTATTTTATTCAATTACATTTACCATAATGCACCTGGCTGCAGTCCTCAATTCCTGGCTATTCTCATTCATCGTTATTGGGACCACAATCCCCAGAAGCCCTAGCGGCCAGTGCTGCTTCCACCTGCTCAGGACCAGAGAGGGAGGAGGCAGATTGTCTTCAGGTGTGCTGCTACAGGTGCTGTCAATTAGCCTGCCTCAGAACAGGGCAGGGCTGTATATAAGCAGCTGCCTGCAGGAGCACAGTGTCTTGCATCTTGAGATCTCCCCGCTCCTGTTTGCCTTGACCCGCTACTTTGTATGCTGTTCCTGTTGCTGCATTATCCTGTTTTGATCCAGTGCCCTTTCCGGGCTCCCTGCCTTGCAGCCGATCTCGCTCAGCTGCCTTCTACCTACAGCCCTTGTCCTCTGGACTCCCTGCCCTGCAGCCTGCCTCACTCTGGCTGCCTACGGTCCTTGTCCTCTGGACTCCCTGCCCTGCAGCCTGCCTCACTCCGGCTGCCTACGGTCCTTGTCCTCTCGGCTCCGTGCCCTGCAGTCTGCCTCACTCTGGCTGCCTACAGTTCTTGTCCTCTGGGCTCCCTGCCTACAGCCTGCCTTACTCCGGCTGCCTACAGTCCTTGTCCTCTGGGCTCCCTACCTTGCAGATTGCAACACTCTTCGCTGCCTACAGCCCTTGTCCTCTGGGCTTCTTTCTTGCAGCCTGCTCCCTCCGCTGCCTACAGCCCGTGTCCTCTGGGCTCCTTCCTTGCAGCATGTCTCCCTCCGCTGCCTACAGCCCTTGTCCTCTGGGCTCCCTGCCTTGCGGCTTGCTACACTCCTCTGCCTTACAGCCTGTATTACACTTAGCTACCTACGGCCCTGCTCCTCTGGGCTCCTTACCTCACGGCCCTATTCATTTGGGCTCTCTGTCTGTCGCCTACTTCTAATCTCTCTCTGTCCTGTTCTTCTGGACTCCCTGCCTTGCAGCCTACAACAGTCCTGCGCAGTCCACTACAGTTTGCCTGCACCTAGTGCCACTCTTGACTGCAGACCTGCTTCCTACTTTGCAGCCCCTCTGTTTTCCTGACTGCTGCTCCCTTGTTCTCTTCCTTGAGTCCTCTGTACTCCACCTTAGGTTATCTACTTCAGTCTAACTGCCTTTCCTTCATTTCCTTCTGCTAGATTGCTCATTGACTTCCTTTTCGCTGGATATATCTGTTCTTGTCTTCTCATGTGTCTAATGTAATCCCTTTGTACAGAGCTTGCCTGTTGGTTTCCGGCAGGCAACCTCTGCCCCTTCCCTTGTCCCGTTTTCAGTGTTACAGACACCCACTGCTGTTGTTCCCAGCCATGAGCATACAGCGTGGGCCTCTGTTATAGCAATCTGTGCAGAAGGCTGGAGTTTCCTAAGGTTCGTGGAACACTCTTTCCCATCTCAGCATACACCCCAAGAGGGAATCCAGTTTGTTTGTACCTTTGTATCTTTTGCCCCTTTTGGCTCACAGCTACAGTTTCCTACTCTTCTTTCTTGTTGAACTTCCTGCTGTGCGTGCTTATCTGCTACCTTACTTCAGCACAGCCACCCAAAACCTACCTGGGTACCCTGTGCCACTCTTGACAGAGTGCCATTCTTGACAACCATAGAATTAAATCACCCAATGAAAGTCAATGGAAAAGTGAGTGCAGCACCACCTATCACCAGCGACAGAGGTTTCTTCCCAAGGGTTAAGCAAAGCAGAGGCATTTATATGGGGAAAAAAGCAAAGATCCAGAGGAAACAAAAGGTGAACAATATAGAGGAGCTATCTGCCAAGGGACTGTAGCATACTCACAAGCATGGATTCCTGGAAGCTGGTAGCAGCTCCTTCATGGCGAAGGGTCCCCAGATAAATCCATTCATGGTAGGATGAACAACAACAAAGCATCACATAGGAGTGTTCAGGGCCTCCCAGAGGGACCGGTCTCCAGCAGCAGTGGGACAGGACCCAGATGGGTTCCACATCAGAAAACAGGCTGATGCAGAATCACTCCAGAAGGTCTCAAGGGAAAAGCCACACCCAACCCCCAGGGCTCGGGCTAAAATAACCAAGGCAAAGACCAAGTGGATGTGGTGGTGGAGGTTCACCAGGAGGGTCTCACTGCCTAAAAAGGGGTAGCAACATCAACTATATAATCAATAAATAGCAAATGAAGTGCTAACTGAATAATACCCATTAAACAACACTTCTAATAATAGAATTACACACTACAATGAACAATTAATGAAATGACACTATGTTTTCTGTGTCCATAAATTAAATAAATAAATACATGTTCCAGAAGGTGTCTGACTGGCATCCTGCAACTATACACAGGTGGACTGTCTCTTCCTGAGGGGGGAAGGAGGCCTGGAACCTTCCTCCATTACAGGGATAGGGAGAGTGGAAAGAAACCAATGTAATATTTGCGAACTGTTACAACTGAAAAGTATGGTAAGTAGAATATGGGGGATGGGCTGGGAGCAAAGCTGGAGCACTGGAAAACTCCAGCGCATTGAAATCAATACATTCCATTGAACAGAATGAGGGTATTTTGAAGATAATAGCTGTCTATAGGAATCAATAAAATTTTAAAGCACATTTTACATACACGTTTTACTTTTAGCCCAAATCAGTTTTACAGTCCATATGCTCTCAGTAATTTCTGTTCTGGGTCCTTCTGCACCTTGGCCAGGCCTTATCTGTCAGTCACATGGTGCTTATAGATGACAGCCCAAACATCCACATCTGCAGAGTCTGCAGGACCACAGAACACTACATTCGGGGCCAGGTGTCAGTCTTAGTTTGCCT
The DNA here is from genome assembly GCF_040938575.1 of Ambystoma mexicanum. Classification (NCBI taxonomy): domain Eukaryota; kingdom Metazoa; phylum Chordata; class Amphibia; order Caudata; family Ambystomatidae; genus Ambystoma; species Ambystoma mexicanum. The sequence continues at coordinate 1,107,346,590 of NC_090921.1, read as the reverse complement.
CTTGCACACAGTGGCGTAACACAAAATGTGGGGGTCCCCCAGCGAGACTTCCAAATGGGGGCCCCTAAGCTCCGCCCCAACATAGCTATGCCGTAGCCCACCAATTTAGACCACGCCCACCACCATATTCCCCACCCATACACATTTGCTCCACTCGTATATTTATGCTCCACTCCTAGCCATTCGTCCCACTGATACCGTGGGGCACATCTGCACTCAAGTACACACCATTGTTTTAAGTCATTGTTTCACACAAGCATTTTGTGAAAAAAATGGGCAAGCAGTGCAAAGCATTAATAGCACACTGCTTTCATACCAACAAATTAGACACATCACAGACAAGCATTGGCTAGCTAAGCAAAATGCCTATGTGGTGGAGATATTTACTGTGAAGTTAGTATACACAGGGTGAGGGACTGCTGGGGGTGGGATGGCTGTGAGCTTATAACGCCCGTTGAAGCAACCTTTAAAGCAGGTCATCATGGGCATGCAGGTGTGATCTGACTGATTAATGGAGCATGTACGATTGGTGTTTGTCAGAAATAAAAATGATTACATCCAGAATAAGACTGCAGGGCAAATGGAGAGCTTGGCAGTCGGGCCATCATGGAAGCATTGGGAATTCACTTCAGTACCCCATATATATAATAAGCATTGGTAAAGCCAATAAGCTTTGTTTTTGCAAATGTAAAGGATAACCTTTTTTGTTCTGTGGGACTTTATAATAAAAAGTCCCTCTATATTTACACAACCGCCCAATTCGCTTTGCAAAGATCCAATGTGTAAAACAGCAATAAGCTATGTAAATGTGAGCCTACATTTACATTTTTCCTGATTAGGTGGTGCTAAGGGGACATCTATAAGCCAAAACAATTGGATATAAATACAGCTAGGTTGGAGGTAGGATATGGGGAGGAACACAAGGCTGGTAGGTGTTTATTTACCCCCCAGTCACTGCACTTGGTCATGATAAGGCCTATGGCCATTCCCATCCACTCCCTGCCTCCCCCCCTCCAAACACATCCTCCTAGTGTCTCTGTGAGCTAGCTTTATCAAGCAATAACATCAAATGTTGTGTTTAAAGTGACTGACAGGGTTATTTCAAGCAAGTTATCTGAGTTAACGGGAACTGTACATGTGCTGCTGGTGTAATAAAAATGTATTTAACTTAGTGCGCCTTAAACTACTTGTTTTATAAGCTAATATAAGCTATAGGTAATAGATGGGCCTTTGCCAGGCACTGCTGTTATATGTTGAGGTACTCCTACCATTTTGTAGCTGGTACCATTAATGGCCAGTTAGACATTTGCCAGGCACTGACAAAATGGGGTACTAGTTCATGCCTACACAAAATCCCAAACTGTTGGCACTGCCAATGATTGTTTGAGTTGAATCCCCCACTCAGTTTCCAGCTGTAAAGTTACTGCTGCAGCATATCCCTTCCTAGGACAAATGTAGGCAGAAATTGTTTCCTGAAGCCATTCATGGAATAAACCCACTGAAATGTACATGGTTTAAGGCGCAATGTTGCATATGGGGACTGGTGTCAAGCCTGATGGATGATTTGAGCATCTGTGGGAGATATAGCCTTGAATCAAGACAGGGACCCAGTTGCACAGGGTCCTCTGTATGAGGTGAAGGAGCTGGCAAATATATTAAAATGAAGGTAGCCAGGCTAATCCACATTTGGATCTCTGTGGGCAATATACAACAGTCTAATACACATAAGGGTTACCTCTTCACTCCACCCTCCCTCTGCTCGACTCCATGGGCCTCATTATGAGGTTGCCGGTAAGCGAAAAACGATGCCGGTAAAGGATTACCGGCAGCGCTTACCGCTCTGGTGTATTATGATCTGGCAACCCGCTATTAGCGGCACCCTAAAGAATGGTGCCTCTAATCGCGGCATGGGCGCGTACACACACCCTTTGGGGAGCAAATACCGGCATGTCGGTAATAGGAGGAAATCCCAACCCACGCGGACATGCAAATACCAGCATCGCGAAGCCGGTAATCACGGGCTGCACGATGCCGGCCATACAGGCATAACGGACCACCTGCAAACAGCAATCAGGAAAGAAGCCAACTGCCACATGTGCACACAATCCCCACAGGTGGAGTCAATGGAGGCTGGGCCAGTATAAAATGAGCACACCCACACACCACACCCCTTCCAACACCAAAATGCTACCACTAGCTGTTGCATTCATGGCTCTGGAGGACATGCCAATATTGCTACAACTACAGCAACAACACCAACTACAACAACAACAACAGCAGCAACAACAGGCAGCACAGAGGAGACGCAGGAGGAGAATAAGGGTGAGACAGGCCCAGCAATTACCACCAGCACAGCCAGCAGTGCCTCGTAGGCAGCCACCAATCCCTCACACCAGACCCAGCCCATTCAACCTAACCCCTGAGCAGATCCACACCCTGTACCGTTTGGACCGGGACACCATCACCACCATAGTGGAAATGATACACAACGACATTGGCAGCCTCATAGAAATACACACTGCCATCCCCCCGCTACTAAAGGTGGTGTCTGTGCTCCACTTCCTGGCCACAGATACCTATCAACACAGAGTGGGCCAGCTGCATGGCATTTCACAACCACTATTTTCACGCATGTGGAACCAAGTGCTGGATGCCCTCCTGAAGCACGCAAGCACCCACATATCCCTACCACGGACTGCCCAGGAGATAGCCGACACCAAAGTAGGCTTCCATGCACTGGCAGGCATGCCAAATTGTATTGGTGCCCTGGATTGCACCCATGTCGAATTGGTAGTCCCCCATGCCATAGAGGCGGTATACCGCAATCGCAAGCAATACCACTCCATCAATGTGGAAATGGTATGTGACTCAAGCAAGATCATCACACATTGCTGCGCCCGATTTCCCGGATCAACACATAATGCCATGGTACTGCGCAACTACACACTACCCCGTCACATGGAGCGACATGCTGGACCACGTGCCTGGCGCTTGGTGAGTTGCACAACTGGCCCATGGCAGTGCTTTGGGGTACTGATGTGTAGGGATGCATACTCCACCTGGGTGGGAAAGGGGGGATGCATACTCCACCTGCATGGGAAAGGGGGGGATGCATACTCCACCTGGTTGTGAAAGGGGGGGTTGCATACTCCACCTAGTTGTGAAAGGGGGGATGCATACTCCACCTGGGTGGGAAAGGGGGGGATGCATACTCCACCTGGCTGTGAAGGGGGGGATGCATACTCCACCTGGGTGGGAAAGGGGGGGATGCATACTCCACCTTGTTGTGAAAGGGGGGGATGCATACTGTCACGACTCGCTCCCTTCACTCCCGTTCCCGCCACTTGGGGGCATGATTTGGGGTTTATTCCCTACTGGACCTTTCCTCCGAACCTTATGCTACAGTGCGGAGATGAATTGGGAGCGCTAAATCCCTATTTTCCAAGCTACTTCCCTTCCGGATCCATTCCAGGTTTTTGGCAGCCAGCATGCTTCTTTAACCAAATGACTATGCTTCCCAGAATACCTGGCCCACTGCTCCACCTCCACCCTTGCAGGACAAGGTTGGGTGGAGGATAGGTAACAGCTGTGGCTGCAGGTGCAGCAATCAACACACCTGAGGCGTGTGCTCGTTAAGCAGCTTTAAAAGCCTCAGTCTTACTTCAGTCCAGCGCTGGTCATCGTTTGCAGTTTCCTGTTGTGACTAGTCCCTTGTTCCTTGTTCCTTGCCTTTGTACCTAGTTCCTAGTTCCTGTTTTCTTGTTCTTCCGCCCTGAATCTCGGATTCATGCGCTAATTGATTTCTGCTCCCTTGATTCCCTTTTTGTCTTCCTCTGTTTGCAGGCAGAATTTCTCAGTGCTTTCCCCTTTTAGATGCAGCCCAGTTTGTCTGTGTTCTATATTTCTTTGACTCTGTCCTTTGCTGCTGTAAACCCGTATGCCTTAGCCTTCCTCTTAGATTAGCTTCCTGTCTTTTCCTTGGAGGGGTAGGGAGAAGTTTGCATTGGTTATTTCGTTTTTTCCCTGCTCCTGATCCTTACTTTCTATTGGGATCCATTCCTTGTTTTCCATTGCACTTCTGCATTTATTTCCCATTTGATTATTAGGTGTGGTGTGCGGTTGTAGCTAGCTCCTGTGTGAATGCTTATGTTTTCCTCACTAATTTGTAATCACTATTCCAACTTAGGTATTTAGTTTTCTGCAGCGGATCACACTCTGCTGCCTTCCAGCCTTCGCCCTTGCCCTGTCGGGCTCTCCACATTGCAGCCGATCACGCTCTGCTGTCTTCCAGTCTCCGCCCTTGCCCTGCGTACCCGCTACATTGCAGCTGATCACGCTCTGCTGCTTTCCTGCCTCAGCCCTTGTCCTCTGGGCTCCCTGCCCTGCAGCCTGCCTCACTCCGGCTGCCTTCAGCCCTTGTCCTCTGGGGCCCCCTGCTCTGCAGTCTACCTCTCTCTGGCAACCTACAGCCCTTGTCCTCTGGACCTTCCTACTTCTCCCATTGCTGTTATAGCCTTTATGGGTCCCAGCTTCATCAACAGGATTCGTGGGCTAGCTGACATTCAAGAGGTTTATCTCGTCCTCGTGAGTACTGTTCTTTAGTTCCCTTATTTAATACCATCAAGAGTGTTAGGTCACAGATCCTGTAATTGCTTGCCCTCCACGTGGGTTTAGCGCTGTCAGTACCTGTAACAGCAATTGGGGGTAAGGCGCTTGCCGACTTTCCTCGCGGTCAGGTGCTTACCCCACATCCCTTTTCATATATTGGTTTTGTTGTCACACTCTATTTGCACTCCTGGGTTCTAGCATACATGAGTCGTTGTTCCTGGGTGCACGTAGTTTAATTCGAAGCTATTCACTGTGTGATTTAGTGCACATTTCCCTTGCCATATTCGCTGCCTTTGTACTCGCCTGACTAATCCTGACACATACTCCACCTGGGTGGGAAAGGGGGGGGATGCATACTCCACCTGGTTGTGAAAGGGGGGGATGCATACTCCACCTGGGTGGCAATTTTCGGTGATTGGAGAATGCATGCAGAGCTAAACACTCCAGACCTGAACCCCCCAAATGGAACATGACACATCACTGGCACAAACTTCACAAATAATGCATATCGATGACAACAAGTAAGAGGCACAACCAGGCCACCATGGTGATGGCAAGCAATGCATGACTGTACAGGATGGCAACTGTGCCAATGTGGCTAGTGTGACCATGCATAGTGTAGAATAAACTGCATGAATGGGAGGCTAAACATTGCCGTACTACCACAGTACATCCGCCTCAGCATGCATTATTACACTCTGCATCATCTATTGAACGCCATCCAGACTACCACACCTCATAACAGTATAGAATACATCTAGGTGACAATTTTGCATACGTACAGGGACATGTGCATGTCCACACCAAATAGCTGCCGCCATGACTGTGCTTCCTGAAGGTGGCAGCTCAGAGTGACACAAACCTATTTGTATTTGCTTGCAGGTGATGTAGGATATCCCTTGAGGCTGTGGCTACTTACCCCTGTGCAGAACCCGCAGAACAGCCATGAAGAGGAGTACAATCGTGTGCACACCCGTACCCGTGTTGTGATTGAGCAGACCTTTGGCCTGTTGAAGGCGCGTTTCCGCTGCCTAAGCAGGTCTGGTGGGGCACTCCTATATAGGCATGAGAAGGTGGCAAAGATCACCATGGCCTGTGTCATGCTGCACAACATGTGCGTCCGGAGAAATGTACCACTGCCACCTGACATTGATATGCATGCACCGGGTGAGGATGATGAGAATGGAGACGGAGGTAAAGTAGCCCCCCTGCCAGTACGTGATGCATGGGATGGCCATGCTGTACGCCAAGCACTAATTCACGAATACTTCTGAACCACAGGGACTATGATAGACATGTGTCAGTGACACACTGGTTCCATGTGGACATACACACTTGGATTGTTGGGAGTTGGCCACTGAACACCATCACACATTAAAAGGATATGCACAAAATGAACAATGTCCAGCCATTGAATTTTTTGGCACACAACGGGTGTATTTTTTTAAAACAGGCAAAAATGTGCACACTCCCCGCCAACCCCCAGTGAACTCTCGAACCCACCCTACAAGCCCCAAAAACCCCCAGTGAACTCCCTAACCCACCCTACATGCCCCAAAAACCACCAGTGAACTCCCTAACTCACCCCACAAACCCCAAATGTCCCCAAATGTACTCTAAGAAATGGTTCCCTTCACCCACAACCACGTGTCCCACTCCCATTGTCTGGGCACTCTACTTCCTGGCCTTTCTGTTGTCTGGGGTTGGCATCTCCGAGTGCCGTGTACTCCTCTGGGTCATCCGCACAGGGCTTGCAGGGAATTGAGGATGCAGGTGTTGTAGCAGTGGATGTGTCCGAGGCAGGTTCCACGCCTGCTCCAAGGCGTGGCAGCTGCATATGGAGCAGGATAGATGTTAGGACTTGGGTTACTGCCCACAGACAGTCCCTCATGAGGACAGCCGACGCATTCACAGCAGCAGTGTTCGCAGCGATGGCCGCTGTGGTCTCCCCAATGGCAGTTGTAGTCCCTGCAATGGCAGTAGCAATGGCTCTCCTAGTGTTCTCCCCATCGGCAATATACTTCCGCATGAGATCCAGCATTGCCTCCTGTCATGCCTCCACCCTCGACAGCCGTGCCTCAAAGGTGTTGGTGGGAGCTGGAGTGGTGGGAGCTGGAGTGGTGGGGGCTGGAGTGGTGGGGGCTGGAGTGGTGGATGGTGCATGCACGGGGCCTACATCCTGGGTGCTGTCCTCCTCGAAAGGGCACACGTCCGAATCCCTGAGGTCGGAGTCATGGAGGCAGGGATAATCACTGCTGTAGGCCTCCATTTGGGGTGGGTGGTGGGCAGGGGTTTTGGGGTGGGTGGCGCAGGAAGGGACACCCCACCAACTGTTGTGGGATGTGTGCTGCTGGTCCTAACGTGTGTGGGACACACTGGCAGCAGGTGTTGTTTGCTGGCTTTCCACCCGGTCAGGCACACTGCCTGTGAGTCTGGCCTGTTTGTCTGGCTGGGGGGTGGTGGTGGCGGTGGCCCTTGTCCTATGGTGTGATGTGCATGCCCTTGCACTCCTCTCCTGACTGGCATCTTCCTCATCGGTGCCTGGGGGTCAGAAGAGATGCAGGTCATCAGTGATGGTGTCACATGCCAGCGACATACAATTGTGCTGTTCAATATTCATACATTCATGCATCCATGTCTTACAGGTGTGTGGCACTTGGTGTTGTGAGGGGGCATATTGGCAATCAATGCATGGCAGGTGGCATGCCGTTGATATGGGGTTTGTGTGTTGGGTTACATGGGCACGGTCGTGGTATGTTGCCTGTGTGTTGGTTATGGGATTGGCACTCAGCATGCATTTCTGTGTGGCAGGGTTTGGCACGCAATCTTGACTTGGATATGTTGATGTGGGTGTAGGGACATGCATTGCCTTGCCTGGTCTCACTTCCACGTCACTTGTGCTACGTCATGGTTTCCTCTGCAGGGATGTGCAGGGTCACTCACCTCCTTCTGGGGATGATGCGGCACCCATCTCCATCTCTCTGAATCCCTCAATTGACTCAGGATCAATGAATGTGCTGGCAGTCTCATCCCAGGGCATCAGCTTAGCAGGTGAGTGGGGACCCCCGCCTGTCGCCATGGCCGCCCTCCTGTTGCTTGACAGGATGTTTCTCACCCTCATGCGGAGGCCATCCCACCTCTTGCGGCAGTCACGCACAGTACGTGGGGTGGCCCCACGGCCGACACCTTCCGGGCAACCTCCTGCCAGATATCCCTTTTCCTCATCTGGGCAGCATGCTTCATGTCATTGGCCTTGATTATGTCTGCATGTGCAGCGAGAGTGTCCGCCAGCATGTTTAGCTCTGCGTCTGAGAAACGCCGTTTCCGCTGCCGGGGGGTCGTCTTCCTGGTGGCTTTGGACATCCTCAGGGTTTTCCAACACAGCACAACACGAATAGACTGGTGGTTTTGGAGGATTGCAATGGATTGTGTTTTTAAAGATGGCCGCCGGCCAATTTCCCGTTCCGACGCCATGACGTTATTTCCGGGTCCGGTTTTGCGAGCCCAGTATTAGCATGGTGGTATTACCGGGTCGGTATTTAGGGCTTCCTCCTAGGCGGTACTGGTATTGGCGGGTCCCGTGATGCTGCTATCGGGGGGTTGGAGGGCCTTTAGCGGCATGCCGGTATGGCCATTACCGGCATTGGGGTTCGCGCGTGCTCGCGCACTCGTAATCAGCCGCTATTAGCGGGTTCATGCGAGCACGGACCCGCACTAACCGGCATGCCGGTAATGAGGCCGTTTTTACTGGACTACTCGTAATGAGGCCCCATTTCTTTTCTTCCACCATTTCTAGTAAAGGCAGCTTGTATGACTAAGCAGGAAACGTAGCAGACTACAACTTTATTTTGCATATATCTTTTGGTCCAGTCATTCATCATCTGCCCTGTGTGCCACATTTCCTCCAGGAGTTCATGCCCAGCCTATGAACCGGACAGTTTCTCTCTTTACCTCAGATGGCTCTCCAGAACGGTACCCACCCACCACATCATGGCTGCTTCACTGAATTTGGTGAGACGGTCGTTTTGCTGCATTTTTCACTGCACTTTTTTCGAGGTGGGTGGCTTAGAGATTAAAAAGTGATGTTTAAGGGTGTGGGAGATGGGGCATAGGTGGGGGGTGGAAGTAGGGGACGGGGTGCTTGCCCCCCCTAAAATAAATGCACTGGAAAGACCCCAACCATGAGATGTGCTAGATCACCTCAGAAAAAGTAACTTCTGAGTTAGAACATTTTGTAGGCCAGCAATGGTGACAATCCCTCTTGTCCTCTTTCTACATCCACTAATTGCTGCTAGAAAATACCCACAAAGCCGCGGAGCGGCCGCAGAGTCTGCTGCAGAGTCTTTTGGTCGTGCCTGGGAGAGACTCTACGTCGTTTTTGCTCCAGTATTCAGTGAGGAATTGTAATCCCTCTTGTCCTCTTTCTACATCCACTAATTGCTGCTAGAAAATACCCACCAAGCCGCGGAACGGCAGCAGAGTCTGCTGCAGTCTTTTGGTCGTGCCTGGGAGAGACTCTACAGCGTTTTTGCTCCAGTATTCAGTGAGGAATTGTAATCCCTCTTGTCCTCTTTCTACATCCACTAATTGCAGCTAGAAAATACCCACCAAGCTGCGGAGCGGCCGCAGAGTCTGCTGCAGAGTCTTTTGGTCTTTAGGCTCTGCAGGCTCCGCGGCGCTGCCACAACCCGCTCGCATTTCCACTTTAAAGAACTCTGGTGAAAGATAACCTTCAAGCGGCCCCCTCTGCCCAGTTCACCGTTGCTTTGCTGCCTGCGCGGTGAGTGAGTACCGCCCCCTCCCCCTCCCGTACTTGCTCCCACCTCTCCCGCGTACCTCGGCCGTACCCCTCCTACCTCCCCCCTTCCCGCTCTGTGTGACCCGAGCTACGCGCGACTCCGAACCCTCCCTCTGCCCTCCCCCTGCCTGCCTCCCTCCCGATCAGATCCCCGTGTTCCTCGCCAGCACCCCTCCCGTCTCCCTCCTCCCTCCTTCCCGTTCCTTGTGACCCGCACTATGCATAACCCCCAACCCTCCTCCTGCCCCCCTCCTCTTGAACAGATCCCCACTAGTGATCTCCTGCGCTCCAGCCCCTTTCCCCGACACCTGATAGCCATTAACGACATCACCGTCCTGCACCTTCACTATCACCTAACTGCCCTCCTCTCCCGTTTCCTGCAACACAAGTGACAAAGGGCTACACCCCGAAGAATCTCATTACTCAGTGTCCGCCGATGGACTGCGTTTTCGATTCTCTCCCCCTTCCCATCACACAGACCTTCAAAGCCCCCTCTTCCCACTGTCCCCACGCCAGCAACCCTCCGCCCTCCCCCTGTTGCCTACCAAAACATCAGCGATAGGATCCCTACCACGACGTCTTTCCACCTTTGCTCGTGAATACCGCTGACAGTGTCCTTCTGGCTGACCAAGGACGACAATTCTTCTACTTGCACCATCTGGATTCCGCTCTTCTGCTTGCGAATCCCGCTGGCAGTGCTTACCTGTTTGAGTAACGACGACAATCCCTCCACTTGCACCGTCTGGATTCCGCTCCTCTGCTCGCGAATCCCGTTGCCAGCGCTCTCCTGGCTGCCTAAGGACAACAATCCCTTTACTTGCATCGCCTGGATTCCACTCCTTTGTTCAACTTCTGATCCTGCACTTGAATCAGCATTTTGCCGCCAAACACCCACAATCACAGACTGCAACCGTCCCCCCCTCCTCTTTGGGATCACGCTGAAAGCCCACTGTTACTTGACTCAAAAAACAGTTTCCTTTGAATATACCATATGGTTGCCTCTTCTCAAACACACATACAGATTTTTACCTAAGCCTTTACCTTGCTGGAAATCAGCCCAGACGCCTGCACGGCTATTCAGAAGGAATCTCTCAGCACTAACCTATTAGTGCACCATTAAAGAACGCAAACTAAGAAGAAGATCTAATCGAAGCCTTCATCTTGCTGAAAACAACCCAGACACTAGTGCAATCTACGCAGACTGTACACCTAGCACTAAACTATCAGCGCATCTCCAAAGACGCATATTACTAAGAAGAAGACACTATCACTCTGTGCCAAGCGGACCAGCTGCCTAGAAGAATTTGGATTATCTCGATCAGAACTCCCATAGGGTATAGCTTTCAAATATACACAGAGACAATACATTATACCTGAACAAAGAAGAAGAAACTATACCCGGGGATCAGCAACCCACAAAGACTTTGACCACCAACAATTACACCTGCTGAGAGACCGAAAGGGTTCATCCCTTGGATCTCAACAGTGTTTTTCAATGCCTGCCCTACAGGAGACCGAAAGGGTTTGCCCTTGGATCCTGTAGCCGGCAGGGCCAGCAACAAATTACAATCTTGTCCGGCAGTGACCAAATCTGTTGAGAGACCGAAAGGGCCCGTCCCTTGGATCTCAACAGAGTTCTTCAAAGTTCGACACACAGGAGACCGAAAGAGCTTGCCCCTTGGATCCTGTAGATTGCAATTGCAACTCCAGACTACAACCTTCTCACACAGCATCTAAATCTGCTCAGCGACCAAAAGGTTTTCTCCCTTGGATCTCAACAGAGGCTTCTCTATGTCCTCTTTATACGAGCCAGAAAGGGCCTGTCCCTTGGATCCGGTACCTCACCTAGACGACTTAAAGACCACGCCCTTTGGATCAGGATAAGACCTGCACAACAGATTGCAACACACAACACAGACCATAGACCAAACAAAGAAGAAATGTCAGCAACCCGACCCAAGCAACAATCAGTTGTTCGCCCCAAAACAAGACTGAGAACCAAACTTAACACAGCAGCCATGTCTTCCCTAGATTCTTCGCAACTAACTTTGGAACAATCACTCTCCAGAGCTCAGCCATTAAAACTTGTCCAGAATCACCATCAACAAAACCCAGATTCAGACATCGAGCACCCTCTCAGTATAGACGACCCCCCCAAATTAGCAATTGAATCAACAAAGCAGCTGAACGATCAACCAGTCCCTCAGAACCAGACCAACATACAAGCACAAATCCATAACAGCACTACAACAACTGAACATCATATCATCCAAGGCTTCGACACCAACAATGATCATGATCTGGCAACTGCTCGACCAGACAACGCCCCTACTCAACCACCCAACAAGACTCATCTAGCAGAAGCCTACTCACAAAGTTACGACAAACAAGATCTTCCATCAGTACCGACGTCTCATAAACCACACCACCTACACCAACCAAATACAATTGAAAGAGCAGAAAACGGAAACCTAGAGTCCATTTCAAACAACATCACGTTTGACGATACCACGCAACAAAACAGCAAAATGAAACCTTCAACTCTTCAAACACGACCAGCATTACCACCACAAAATACATCGACCAGCAGCTCAGTCTATGAGCAAACAGAAAAACCAACTACCTTACCTCACAATCTTTCCGCTGAACTACACCAAGAATTGCCCACGCCACCCTTCGAATCACACTACCACGAGACCCCACACAATACTGCCAAAAAACAATCAAGTGAACACAAGGCCGAGTCTCCCAAGACTCACCTTGCGAACATAGAAGAACCACGGGCGACCGCTAAAGATACAAAGCTTCATGAAGCTGCCAATTCTCAATAAAAAAAAACACGATCCCCAACAACGTAGGAAAATTACCTAACAGTGAGACTCATCAAACGAATAAGGAAAAAGAAAGATTAAGCGAACGCAAAACACCAACACACCCAAAACCCATTTTGCCAACATAGAACAACCATGGGAGATTGGAAAAGGCTTCAATACCCATGAAGCCGTCAAATCACAACCAGACGAACCACGAACCACTACCATCCTACGAAAATCACCAAACAACTTAACACAACAAACGAAGAAGGAAAAAGCAAGATTAGCCAAACTTGCATCGCAACATACTCACAATTCAAGCAAACTCCCTCAAGCTCCGGAAAATGCCAATAATCAAACCATAACCAAGGCAAAAAGACTATCATTGGATATAACAGAAATTGAATCAATCATGCTAAGTCTCGACAAACGAAAAGAAATATTTGGCACAATACATGGAACCCATCAATCACAGCTCACCTCAACCCCATGTCTGACAAAAGAAATTGGAAAAAGACCGATCAAAAGAGAACTCGAGACAAATCAAGCAGGAAACCACAACATTCCTACTCGATTCACCTACAACACAGATGAATCCTTCTATACACCTGACCCCACGACCAAAAATGAACGGCCCATGCCCCTACCGGGCGCATCAGAAATTAAATCCACCATTCCAACGATTAACAAAATCGAACATGAGGATGACACCAACTCCAGGATTCCGACTACCATGCTTGACTTGCAAAACATGCTTATCGCAGTACTTTCGCAATCCATGATACCCTTTATGAAGCTACACGAAACCATGAATGACAATATTAAGGATCAAGCAACCCTTTTAGCAATGATTCACTCCAAACAGATTTACATCGAGAACTTTTTAACTACAATAGAATCCCGTCTCAATTTGGAAGCTGAGCAATCCAATCAATGGCAACAACGCCTGGCAGAAATGGCAAGAAGCGATCAACAGGAAAAAAATCAACCTAAATACCAAACAACTAACTTTACTCAAAAGTACAGCAACAACACCAAATAACACAGAAAACAGATACAACGAGCAACCAACTTCCATCAGCTCCCCAAGCAACCAAGACGTCTCATCAACCAACTGGAGGAGCTCGAACTACCGGCCCAAACCTCACACAACGGAAAACTGAATCTGCCATAATTCTACATTCAGAGACTTAAGATGCCAATCAAATAACCAAGACTACCACAGAGCAGTACCAGATTTTTTGGAAAGAAAAACCAGGCACTGCTGTGAAAGTACAGCCAAAATCAAACAAAAAAAGACAAACAGGCTCTAGAGCGTTCCTCAGAATAATAAAAACAACAGCACAAAGTCAACCGCCAACAACAGAGAAGACGCTGAAACAAAGCCACCCATTACTTACAGAGAAGATACCATACCGCTCGACAAAGGACACAAACATCTCAAACCGACAGCAACAGACCACGGTATCATCAAACCGTGAACAACCAGAACCACTGTCCGAACCCTCCTCCCAAGATGATGATCTTCTAAACCTTTCAACCCACGAAGACCAGGAAACAGATGACACACTGCTACCTACACACCCTGTAACACCCTCAAGTTTCATAATATTAGACGAATACAACACCACTCATGATCCACAACCCATGAACATATACGAAGAAATCTCGGAGGGCTCATTACAAGAAATTTCAGACACATCTCTTAACCATGGCTCTTGTGTGTCTTCACTATCAGAATCCTACGACCAAGTATCAGATGACTCTTTCAGCTCACATACAGTATCTAATACCGACTGTACCTTTCCCTCCTTCGTAAATCCGCTACAACAAAATCAAATCTACGAAATTTATATCGAAAATAAAATCAACAGAGCTGAACCATTAATACTCAACAGAACAAATACTCTTCGTCTGTTTGGAGCGATCTCACAATTGCAACATATAACAACAAACAAGATTGATCTAATAACTTTCAAGGATGACAAGCTCCTAGACAAGATTGTTGCCGAACTTTCTGATCCAAACAACCAAGAATTGATTCTATCAAAACGTGCCTAACTTCTCAAACTTGGCTTTAACTGTTGGGCCTCCACATCAACAAGAAAACACCCTTCAAGAAAGCAGATGACCAATCACACCAAAGATCACCTAGGAAAAAAAGTAAATTCGACTTATGTCGCAAAACCGGAAGAATGGAGCATATCAGACCGACCATTCAAAAGAATCTATGAGCTAGAATCATCATTCACAGAAACTGTATCCTCAAGAATTTCAGTTTACTCTCAATCATAACAACTAATGAAACCAGATATTATATGGTCACTCTGCTCATGGAATACAAGAGGAAACCTGCATCTGTTCACTCAGCCTTCTACTAACCTTGAAAATTTTCATATCATATGTCTCCAAGAGACTTGGATCAGTGAAACGCCAGCGTGCAACGGTTTCCTTGCCTTTCTAAATCCCGCCATAATCAAAAAACAAGGAAGGCCAGCATCAGGCCTACTCACCTTAATCAAAATAACTCCTGAATGGAAAGTACTGGCCAATGAAAATATCAATCCTTGGATTCAACTAACAATAATAACAACGAAGACGAACAATCAAAATAAAAAAAACGACGAAACAAGAATTGCTATACTGAATTTATATTGGAACCCTGCTGCAATCACAAACGACGCATTTATTGACGATGTATTCTTCACAATTGACAAACTAATCGGAATCCATCACCATCTAGAAATAATACTCTGCGGAGATCTCAACATCAACCTAATCACACAGAATGGTACTCCACGACCTCTTGATCAACTCTCACCAAAAGCATCAAGATGGATGAATGAAATACTCACGCGAGATCTCACCCTTCTAAACCACGCAAGGAACAATTCCACCCCCTTTGTGCCAACATGGGTCAGAGGTTCTTCAGTCGCAATTATTGACTATGGGCCTCATTACACGGTAGGCGGTAACCATGGCGCTATTAGTGCCATGGTTACCGCCGGTATTTTACTGTGTCCGCCTTGGTGGATGGCGGAATTACCGCCCTACTCCAATGTAAGTGGGGACGGTAATTCCCCATTCACCAAGGCTCTCCCCCATTCCCATTTTTGCCCCCATAGGGCATAATGGGAATGGGGAAGGTGCTAATTACGGTACCGCAAATTGCGGTACCGTAATTAGCTCTGAGGTCCCTTTGCGGCACCCTACTTTAACGGCTGGTAAAACCAGCCGTTAAAGTCGGGTCCCGCAAAGGGAACTCTTAGTAAGGCGGTAGGGGTTTACCAGTACCGGTGCCCTTACCGGTACCGATAAACCCCTACCGCCTAACGTGTAATGAGGCCCTATATATTTCTTTCACAAACTTTGCAAGAATCGGTCAAGACAGCTCAAACGATAGTCTGCGATAACAGTGATCACAACAAGTTAACAGTTCATTCGCATTCCACCATCAAACAAGACACACTCTTGAAAGCATCTTCACTTGAACTTGATGCAACATCCTCAAGGCTCCGCATTCCACAAACAGCGATATCACTTCTACCGATGAAACTACTCGCTTCACCTAAGACAGATCTCGAAAAACTGAACTACGGGTGGATTCTGCTCCCCTTTCAACAAACAGTCAAAAACCGCCATACAGAACTCATCTACATACATATAATCGGGAAATAGCAGAAAAGAAAAAGGCACTGCCAAAATCGTTAAGACACCTGAAGAAAACCAAAACAGTAGAAAGTACTATGCAGATCACAAAATTGAAACAATCATATAACTGGCATAAATCGCAAAAATCGATCTTGTTGCAAACAGATGCAGAAACCATAATGAAGACATACCAATCAAACAACACAAAAGAACTTTGGAATCTTTTGAACGACAATCCTCAAAAACAACACAAGCTAACGGCCAACGTACCACAACAAACATGGATTACCCATTTTTCGACCATCTATGCGGATCGACCACACCCATCTGAAGAAGAACCAACCAACAACAAACCAAAATGGACAGTATCCGTCTCCTACGACGATCTGCTATGTATGATTAAAAATCTCAATTCATCAAGAGCACCTGGTCCTGACGGACTCTCAAACGCTGTACTAAAGCAAGATCCTTCAGCATGGGCAAACCTCATGTGCCAGATAATAGACATCATAAATACACACAATCAAATTCCAACTACTTGGAGAATGGCTACAATAGTCCCGATTCATAAACAAGGACCCCGCGATCAACCACAGAATACCCACCCAATTGCTCTTTTGGACCCACTTGGAAAACTTTTTGCAACAGCACTTCTGAGACAACTCACCTCTTGGGCCACTTGCAATGGACGATTTTCAACACATCAAACAGGTTTCACTCCCAAGGTCGGAACTAACATTAACCTATTATTACTGCATCTCATCAAATCCAAAGCAATCAACAACAAGATTATGATTTATGCTGCATTCATCGATTTAAAGATGGCCTTTGATGCCATACCACGGCAAAAGCTTGGGCAAAACTAAGAAAAAAGATTGAACTCCGAACATTCTGGAACCAATCATCTTACTTTATTTACAAACTTCAATAAAAGTGAGACTTACAAAACAAGGTTTGACCACCAACCCAATAACTACATCAAATGTCCTAAAGCAAGGATGTCCTCTAGCAGCAACTCTCTACAATCTTTTCACATCAGACATCGAACAACATTTGACAAACACCCAAACTAATCCGCCGAAAATAAATTCAACACCAGTTCCTGTTATGGCATATGCAGATGATATCATCTTGCTCAACAAAACCCCATCTGGATTACAAGCTGCCTTGACATCACTGAGCAACTACATGAATGAAAATGAACTAACAATGAACATCTCAAAAACAAAGGCCATGCATCTAACGAAACCACAATCAAAACCAAAACAACAACCATATTTCAACATCAATGGAATACGATTAGAAAATGTCACAACCTTTAAATACCTTGGCATACTAATCAACCAATCAAAGACTGAAGCACAATGGTTAGATAAAGTGGAACAAAAGGCTCAAACACTGGCACGGCAGGGATGCATTCTCCATAGGAAATATGGAAAACGTTCATTTAAACCAATCATTGCGTATTACAGGCAAAAATACACCCCGATTATAACATACGGAACGGAAAGAATGATGAACACAGAAAAAGTAAACTGGGTGAAATTCGAGTCAACTTTTTGGCGCAAGATACTACCTCTTTCTCAATCGTATCCAATGTCGAGAATACGATACGAACTAGCAACACAATCCATCGCATCCATTGTATGCTGGAAACAACTAGATATCTATCGCAAAATACTATCGGACGACAAAACCCCTGCTATCCAAATCCTGAAAACCCAAACAAACACCCTCAACAACACGGTGTTAGAAAAATGGAAAACATCTATCATCAAAGAAATGGAGCAGGAAGAGATATCTGAAGAACTTCTAATCATGCGTCCTCAATACGCCAAAACCAAACTGTTACAGAATGACTGGATCAAAACCATCAAACAGAAAAACACCTACAAACAGACACTTCAATGTAACAAAGACAACAGAAAAATACATGAACCACAGCCGTACTTGCTTTCATTTCCTGATCAAACCATCAAATCAACATTTTTAAGAATCCGGCAGAATATTCTACCAACAAACTCTTACCTGGCCACAACAAGACAGATTCCAAAAGCACAAAACTATTGCCGCTTCTGCAAAACTGAAACCATACCGGAAACCATATTCCATCTGGTTATGGAGTGTCAGTCTCTTGCACTCCAACGCAAGCAATTTGGCTCCTACTTTGATCTTGCTTCACAACAAATGAATACAGAAGAAAGATGGGCTGCCATCCTCAGTGAAAACAACAACAAATATATATATACAATTGCCCTTTTCCTCTCCAGTATCCTTGATCTCAACGGGAGAAAACTTTGAACCACAACAGAGCCCGGATTTTAATGTTCCCCCCCTTTTTTTCTTTTTTTTCTCTTTTTCACTGCTCTGCACTCTTCTTATCACTTCATATATCATTCACAATGATGGAAAAGTTTGACACCAAACTAAAACATCAAGAAAAAAAAACAGAAAAAAATGGTGACAAACTTACAGCCATTTGTTTTCTCAAAAATTGCTGAACGAGAAATACTGTATTGTCAAACAGCAGATAAGGGATTTTCTGCTGACCTGTTTTTATTTAGCTCATGACATTTTGCTCATTTCACAATAGTGAACTTTAATTTCCCTAATGTAAATGCTGCTCAACAAGTAGCAGATTTGTATAGTGATGCGTGCGTGGAGGCCGGGAATGATGCAGCATCTAACACTTGACATTAGACAGACTTACCAGGTTACTCACCGTAGTGACCACCTTACTCCTAGTCCATAGTCCCCTTTCCTCCATACTTATGGGACATCTCTCCGTCCCGTGGGACAGGACCGGAGCACTTTGTAAAAAGCATCCAAATTTTTTTTTTTTTAAATGTGTCCTTCCTCTCTTTCTTGCGCGGGGCCCGGCACGCGGTTGTAACCCTGCCCATCTTGGCTCCGCCCCGCGCATCGCCCATCAGTCCTTTTCTATCGCCAGGTCAAAGACCGATTAGCAATAACAGAGGAACCTTATTAGAGGGTACGGCTGGCGGGCATATGGAGGAAAGGGGACTATGGACTAGGAGTAAGGTGGTCACTCCTACGTCCCGTCCCCTTTCCTCCATACTTATGGGAGATTCCCAAGCACTCCTTACATGAACTAGGGGTGGATGGAAATACCCCTCACTGAAACAGGTTCTTCAGCACAGCCCAACCTACTGAGCGTCAGCCCTTGGGCTCATGTCGAGACAATAATGCTAACAGAAAGCAGATGGGGAGGCCCAAGTAGCTGCCCTAGCGGTGGACTCCCAGGGGACATATTTCTGAAAAGCAACCGCGGCTGCCTTGCCCCGCACCAGGTGTGCATGAATACCCTTAGGAGGTTTCAGCCCTTGGACGGTGAAAGACTCCGTGATGCAGGCGGCGATCCACTGAGAAATAGTTCCCTTAGATGCCTGCTTGCCCTGAGGGTTACCAAAGGTCACAAAAAGTTGAGAAGAACTCCTAAGCTCGGAAGTCCTGTCCAGGTAGAACTTGAGAGCTCTTCGGACATCAAGACAGTGTAGAGCCCGCTCAGCCTCAGAGGCAGGGTTCGGAAAAAAGACAGGTAGGGAAATAGACTGATTCAGATGGAATTCAGTCACAACCTTTGGCAGAAAGGCCGGGTTAGTCCGAAGGACTACCTTGTCCTTGTGAAAGACCAAGAAAGGATGCTCCACCGACAATGCCTGGAGCTCACTTACTCTCCTTGCTGACGTAACTGCGACCAAAAAGGACACTTTCCAGGACAAGTACTTGAGGTCCACAGTAGCCATTGGTTCAAAGGGTTTATGGCACAGCACCGGCAGGACCACATTTAGGTCCCACGGCGGGTGCGAATTACGAACCGGAGGGTAGAGGCGTGTCAAGCCAGCAAAATGCCTCTTCACCACTGGGTTAGTCAGGGAATAAGAACACTGGTCTGTAGAAAGATAAGCTGAAACCGCTGAGAGATAAGTCTTGCATGACAAAACATGAGCCCCTAACTCTGCTAGGGAGGACACGAAGGACAGCACAGTGTCAATCGTGGCCACCCTTGGATCCAACTTCTTCTCCAAACACCAATGACAGAACCTGAGCCATTTATTCCTGTATTGGGATCTGGTCGAGGGTTTCCTGGCTGCCTGGATAATACGCATGTTATCTGTAGACAAATTCAGATGCTCTAAAGACTTGAACTCAGGCACCATGCCGCCAAGCTGACCGATTGAGGGGACGGGTGCCACAGCTGCTGTTCCCCTTGGTGAAGAAAATCGGGAGTTACTGGTAACCTGATCGGCGGATACACCGACAGGTGTTGCAGCTCTGAGAACCAAAACCTGGCCGGCCAGCACGGGGCTATGAGCAGAAGTGAACAGTTCACCGAATTCTTCAACCTCCAAATTGCCCGGTGAACCAGAGGCAGAGGCGGGAAGGTGTAAGCTCTCATGTTGTGCCATGGAATCTCGAGAGCATCCCCCAGAGAGGAGGCTCCCAGCCCCCCTCTGGAGGCATACTGAGGAAGCTTCTAGTTTACCGCCGTCGCGAAGAGGTCCACCTCCGGTGTGCCCCAACACGAGAAAATCCATGAGAGGACCTCCGCCTTCAACTCCCACTCGTAGCTGACCACTGTCCGCCGGCTTAGGGCATCCGCTGTGACATTCAGCTGGCCCGGGATGTGTACTGCAAGCAGCCAGACACCATGAAGCACGGCCCACTCCCATATCTGAATAGACAGGTCCACGAGGGGGGGAGACTTCGTTCCCCCTTGTTTGTTGATGTAATACATTGACACCACATTGTCTGTGCATATGCAGACCACCTTGTTGGCAATGAGCGGTTTGAACGCCTTGAGAGCCAGAAAAATCGCCAGAAGCTCCAAATGATTTATGTGCAGGAGCTTGTCCTGAGGCGACCAGAGGTCTGAGACCTGAAGAGGATCTAACGTCGCACCCCACCCCAGAAGGGAGGAGTCCATCGTGATCGTCACCATGGGGGCCAGGTCCTGAAACCCCACGCCCACCGACAGGTTGCTGAGAGATGACCACCAGTCCAGGTCCACTCTCATGGAATCCGGAATCATTATCCGCTTGGAATCCGGGTCCACAGCCTGATGCCAGGAACTCCGAAGAGCCATCTGGGTCCGTCTCATCTTGAGATGAGCAAGAGGAAGAGCCAGCATGCACGAGGCCATGAGGCCCAGAAGCCTCTGGAACCACCAGGCCGACATGCTCTCCGACTGCACAAACATCTGACACGTGGCTAACAGATCCGCCATTCTGTCCCCGGTCAGGTACACTCTGCAGTCGATCGTGTTCCAGCGAAAACCCAGGAAAATCAGGTCCTGCGAGACCGTCATGGAAGATTTCCGCCAGTTCACCGACAGCCCAAGATGGAACAGGAGCTGAAGGAGAGACTGGAGATTGCCCGCTGCTGCTAGCGGACAAGGGCTGCGTAAGAGCCAGTCGTCCAAATACGGATACACATGGATACCCTGGAGACGAAGATAGGCCGCAATCACCGACATCATCTTCGTAAAGACGCACAGCGCCGAGCTGAGGCCAAAAGGAAGCACTCAAAACTGGAAGTGCTCCTCTCCCAAAGAGAAGCAGAGATATCTCCTGTGTGGGTTCCAAATCAGGATATGCATGTACGCGTCCTGAAGGTCCACAACGCTGAGCCAGTCGCCCGCCTGCAAGGAGGTGCGTATCTGGCTGGGCGTAATCATTTTGAATTTCTCTTGGGGTAGAAAAAGATTGAACTGGGAAAGGTCTAGGATGGTGCGTAGGCCAGCCTGGTTGGGTTTGGGCACCGTAAACAGCCGGGAGTAGAAGCCCTCCCCTCGCTCCCCGGGGGGAACAGGTTCCACAGCTCTGAGGTCCAGAAGTTTCTGAACCTCGGCTTTGAGGGAGGGCGAGCCCGACAGCTGAAAAGGAGGGTTGCGGGGTGGGGTAGGGGGTAGAAGTAAGCGGAAGCCCGCTCGAGCAACTGACAAGACCCATCTGTCTTCTGTGATGGTCTGCCACGCCTCCCAATGAGACGCAATGCGTCCTCCCACCGGGGTCTCGTGCGAGCGCGGAAAACCCTCATTTAGTAGGTTTATCGGTGGCAGTGCCACCTGAACCTGAGGAGGAGGCTGAGGAGCAGGAGAAAAAACGTGTCCGTTGTTGCCTACGGCGGTTATGCCCCGCAGGGGTATCCACTCTGCGAGATTTGCGGTCGAGGAAGCCCCTAAAGCCAGAGGAGGGTCGACTTTGTGACAATGGTCTCTGGGTTTTGAAAGGAGCCTTAACCAGGACAGACACTGACTTAGCTGTCTGCGTGCTATCCTTCGTCTTGGTGAGCTCTACATCTGTTGTAGAATGAAAGAGCTCCTTACCATTGAACGGAAGTTCCAACACCTTGTCCTGCACTTCTTTTGAAAACTTAGTGGCATGCAGCCACGCCTGCCGTGAGGTATCAACCCCCAGCATAAGGCCCCGAGCCGAGGTGTCTACGCAATGAGCCGCAGCCTCCAGGGATCCTGGGCCAAGACCCAGGCATCGGATAGGCCACCCTTGAAGTCTTCCAACTTCTCGACCGGGATGTGCTCCTCAAACTCCGACATACCTTTCCACATCCGCATGTAAGCTCCCGCTAATATCAACTCAGCATTGGCCTGCCTGAGCTACAAGGCCGAGTTGGCAAAGATTTTCCTCCCTAGGGATTCAAGGAGCTTGTCCTCCTTACCCAGGACCTGAGTAGCCATCGTGGAAGAGGATGCTGCAGGTCTGGATTGCAAAGTGGCTGCAGCCACCACTGTGGAGGAGGGAGGCGGACAAGACGACAGGGCCACCTCTTCCGAGGAATGTAGCCTGTACCTCGCGTCAATTTTCTTATTGACAAAGAGTCCCGAGTGTGGCTTTTCCCAGACTCTTCGGACTTCTGCAGGAACAGGCCAGTACGCTCCAAGGGAGACAGGGTGAACGCCCCAGAAAGCATGCCCTCTTGCAGAGCGGGTGCCTCGGGCATCGGAACATCTAAGAAACTCATCATGTCCATTACCCAGTCATGAAAGGCTCTGATAGAGCGGGGAAGGTCCTTGTTGTCCTGATCGCCTTGAGGGTCATCTGACAGGTCAGGATCCTGCTGAGCCATGTCAGGCACTGCCTTGTCCACTGGAGACAGCGGAGGCACAGGCGGAAGACCCGGGGGAGGCACTACGGGTGTCAGGAACGGAGAATGGAAGGTTTGGAAGCGCTGGAAACATTGACTTGCGAGCGCTCTAGTCCTCATTCAAGATGGTGGCCGTACCTTTAAATTCTGACTCCTCCCCCAAACCGATGCGTTGTATCTGTACACATCGCTCCGGTTCGTGTGGAACTTCGTTGTTGGATATTTCCTCCTTGCCGACCATCCTTGCAGCTACCTTTTGCCTTCCTTGTGCCTACCTTTTGTGCTTTACATAATTTCTTCCCTTGTTACCTGTCTCTTGGTTCTTGCTACTTCTGCGAGCGTTTCTCTCCTCTTCTGTTCTATAGCTCCGCCTCGCTTGTGCTTCTGTACTACACCTCCGCCGAATCATTTCAGTTTATTTGATTTGGCGTTTTCTGCCTTTCGTCTTCTCTACACTCTAATTTTTCATTTGCAGACTTACTGCACTCTGCAGGCATATTTCTACTTTCTGCTTATGGTTACCTACACACATTTCCGTATTTAGCACTGTTATTTACGGGCATTTCTCTCTGTTCTGTCTTCCTTTAAGATTTATTTATTGGTTTATTTGAGTTCCTGTACCTTTTCTCTGTGTGCTTCGCCCTACTGTCACCGCAGGGCTTAACTGGCTCTCTCCACCGGAATTGGAGGTCAACTACTTCAGCTATCAGCAGCAGCCAGACTTCAATTACTTGTGAACGGGAATTCTCCACTCCTTATAAGAACCCATCTGGAAACAGGGTTTTTTCTGCCTTTGTGCTTTTTCCCTGATTTAGGTCTGGCCCCCTGGGGTTCCCTGCGGACAGGGTTCTATCTCTGCCGCGGTGGCCTCCGGAGGGGCTAGACCCTATTTGCACGAAAAGAAAGCCAAGACATCAAAGAACAAGACTCCTGTAAGGAGGAAGGACCGTAAGAAGACGGAGTTGAATCCGAAGGAATCTGCCACAGAAGATTCAGGTGAGGAGGGACGGGATAAGGCCTCCAATCTTGACAGCATACAACGCCCAATATCTACCATGGCATTGTTAGAACAATATCAAGAATTGGTAGCAGCGATGCAGAACCTTACCATGGAGGTCCAGGCTTTGAGAACAGAGAACATAGCCCTCCGACAACAGGTTGTGTTGCATCGTGATGACAGGGGAGACCTGCCTACAATGCCAC
Source organism: Ambystoma mexicanum (assembly GCF_040938575.1). NCBI lineage: Eukaryota > Metazoa > Chordata > Amphibia > Caudata > Ambystomatidae > Ambystoma > Ambystoma mexicanum. Next base: position 1,107,322,392 of record NC_090921.1, on the reverse strand, counting down.
TCTCCTTTGGCAAATATGATGGTCACCCGGGAGGGCTGAAGGACTTTATTGACGCATGTAAGGTGTATTTTGCCTTTCGACCTCATGCTTATGAGACTGCTAAATCTAAGGTTGGGTTTATAATTGCAAACCTAATGGGTAATGCGCTTTCATGGGCTACACCGTTTGTCACCGGAAACGACCCGATTTTGGGAGACTATGATCGTTTTACAGAGGTGTTTAAAGAACGTTTCGACCGACCAGAAGTCTTCTATTCCTCTCTAGAAGCTATCCTAGATGTCAGCCAGGGAAACACTGACGTACAAACCTATCTGACTCGTTTCCAGAGGTTGGCAGCCAAGGCAGATTGGCCTGATTCCGCTCAGCAAACCATCTACAGACGTGGCCTTCGTGATGAAATCAAGGATGAGCTGGCCCGAGTGGCGAGACCTGCATCCTTTCAAGATCTGGTTACATTATCTCTTCAGATTGAGTTTCGTCTACAAGAGAGACGACTAGAAAGAAGACGAACCCGAGGCGTTCCGCAGCCAACTGGCCTCCCCTCTCCTGTCCCTCCCACCAGAGCTACCCATCCTCCTGAAGAACCTATGCAGATAGGGGCGGCCCAGGGACCTCTAACTCAAGAAGAAAAGAGAAGAAGAAGAGAGGCTGGACTGTGTATGTATTGTGGCTCCTCGAAGCACTTCTTGAGAGACTGTCCTGAGGTGCCACCTCGACGACAGGGAAACTTCAACCCCCGATCTACAGCAAGGGAGGTTTCGGGGGGAGTAACAAGCACCCTTGCAACTACACAAGAGCAGTAACCACTCCGGATGACAACAGTCTGATGGTGTTTCGAGTTGACTTATGGCTGTCTGATGCAGGTCCCACAGAGGTACTCGCCATGCTTGACTGTGGAGCAGCAGGGAATTTTATCGACTCCAAGTGGGCAGCAGAACATTTTGTTCCAACAAGATCTAAAGCCGCTCCCATTCCGGTGGAAGGGGTGGACGGAAGACCCTTATCTTCGGGACCTATAACCAAGGAGACCACTCCGTTGAGAATGAGGTTAGGCCATCACGAGGAGTTCCTGGTATTCGATCAGATCAGGGCAGCTCATTTTCCATTGGTCATTGGCATTCCTTGGTTAAGGAGGCACAACCCTCTAATTGATTGGATGGCTAACAAGGTAGTCTTCAATTCTACATTTTGTAAATCACACTGCATGAGCTTGTCCTCAACGTCCAACACTTTAGCATATGACCGAAACAGTACTCCAGTTCCAATCATAGTGGCATCAGTGCCCATTCATTATCAAGAATTTTCAGAGGTGTTCCTGGATGCAGTTCCCCATCAACTCCCGCCTCATAGAACAGAGGATTGTGGTATAGACTTAATACCTGAGGCGGTGGTGCCCTTTGGGAGGATGTACCCGTTGTCTCTACCAGAGAGGAAGGCTCTGAGAGAATACCTCGACGCAAATCTTCAAAACGGACTCATCCAAGAGTCCAGATCCTCCTGCGGGGCTTCCTTGTTCTTCATTCCTAAAAAGGACTCAGCAGAGCTACGCCCTTGTATAGACTACAGGGGGCTCAACAAGGTTACCATTCGAGATAGGTATCCTATGCCTTTGATCCAGGACATCTTGGAGGCCGTACATGGGGCAGTGTTCTTTACCAAGCTTGACTTAAGAGGGGCTTACCACCTTTTGAGGATCAAGAAAGGGGACGAGTGGAAGACAGCGTTCCGTACCCCTTTTGGACTCTTCGAATACCGAGTGATGCCATTTGGTCTTGTGAATGCACCGGCTATTTTCCAAAGGTATATGGACAAGATATTCACAGATATGCTGTTTGTATCGGTGGTAGTGTACCTGGACGACATCCTCATTTTTTCCAAGACTCTATCAGAGCACAGGTCACTGGTCAGACTAGTCTTACAGCGTCTGCAATTCCATCAACTACTGGTAAAGCCGGAGAAATGCTCATTTGAAACTACGTCCGTGTCCTATCTAGGATATATCTTATCCAAAGAAGGTATCGAGATGGACCCCAGTAAGGTAAAGGCTATCAGAGAATGGAGAAATCCTGGCAATATCAAAGAACTCCAAAGCTTCCTAGGATTGGCCAATTTTTATCGAAGGTTCATTCCCAACTTTTCTAACAAGGTACTTCCACTGACCTCTCTATTGAAGAAAGGAGTCAAGTTTGTATTCAATGAAGGGCCCCAAAAAGCCTTCTGTTTTTTAAAAGAATGTTTTTCCACAGCCCCCATTCTGGTCCAACCAGATCAGAATCGACCTTACATTCTGGAAACAGACGCTTCTACAGGGGCGGTGGGAGCAGTTCTGCTTCAAAGGTCAGATGACGACTATTAACATCCGATAGCTTATTACTCCAAGACACTTACCTGTAGTGAACGCAACTACTCTGTGATTGAAAAGGAGCTATTGGCTATCAAACTGGCCTGTCAAGAGTGGAGACATCTTTTACAGGGAGCTACTCATCTGTTTACTATTAGAACAGACCATCGTAACCTTCGGGTTTTACAACAGTTGGAATGTTCCAACGCCAGGCATGCCAGATGGGCATATTTCTTTTTACAATATGATTTTGTAATTACATACTTACCTGGTACCGAGAACATGAAGGCTGATGCCTTGTCAAGAAGCCTTGGGGATACCTCTGGCTCCTACACGGGACACGAATTGGTTTTCCCTAATCTCAAGGTATTGGCTTCAACTGTTTCATTTCTTCAAGACCTCATTCCACAGTATCAGATGGGTACCGAGCTTCCGTCAACTGTCATTCCAGATAAGGACGGATTGTATTATCATGAAGGAGCTCTCTATGTTCCCACTAAGAAGCTACAAGATCAGATTCTTTCCTGGTGTCATGACACTCCTTTATCTGGACATCCCGGAATCAGGAAGACGTTGGATCTGATACGGAGGGGTTTCTGGTGGCCGACCTTAAGAAGAGACGTAAGCCTGTACGTTTCCACTTGTTCGGTCTGTGCATCTAACAAACACCGAACGGGAAGACCTCTGGGGCTACTTCAGCAAGAACCCTTACCGGACAATCCTTGGGAACACATCTCTACTGATTTTATTGTAGACCTCCCTCCGTCATATGGCATGACTACGATTATGGTGACAGTTGACTCATTTAGCAAACTCACCCATTTTTCGGCCTTTAAACAGGTTCCTTCAGCCTCCGAAATGGCCGCAACCTTCCTTCAGGATATAGTCCGTCTACATGGTTTGCCCAGGACCATAGTGTCGGACAGAGGACCCCAATTCACCTCCAGGTTCTGGGCTTCTCTCTGCCAAGTTCTAGGGATTCACAAGGCACTCTCTTCTGGATACCACCCACAGAGCAATGGCCAGACGGAAAGATTAAATGCCAGCCTCGAACAGTACCTCAGGTGTTTTTGCAGTCCGCAACAAGAAGAGTGGTATCGTTTCCTCCCACAGGCAGAATTCGCCTACAATAACTCTTTCCATACCTCGATCCAGATGAGTCCTTTCTATTGTACCTACGGATATCATCCTCAACATTTACCCTGGCTTAATCCTCCTTCTACCAAGATTCTGGCGTTGGATGGGGTGCTACAGGACCTACAGGAGGTACACAGACTCGCTAAGGAAGCACACCAAGCGAGTCAATTTACACACAAGAAATGGGCAGACAAAGGTCGTACTGCCAACCCGAGCTGGAAGATAGGGCAGCTTGTCTGGTTGTCCACCAGATTTCTACCCAGATGGGTTCATAAGGGGAAGTTCTCCTCTCGTTTCCTTGGGCCATTTCCCATTCTTCAACAGATCAACCCTGTTGCATATAAGATAAAGCTACCTGAATATCTCAGAAGGGTACATCCCATCTTCCATGTCTCCCTTCTCAAGGAACATAAGGATGACCCTTTTAAGAGACCTGTGTTCAAGACGCGTGCTCAGGTGAGCTCTACGCCAGAAGAATATGAGGTGTCTCGTCTTGTCGATTCCAGATACCGCAAGGGACGGTTGCACTATTTGGTTAATTGGAAGGGTTATCCAGTGGAAGAGAGGACATGGGAACCTGTGAGCCATATACATGCCAAAAGCCTTGTGCAGAGGTTCCATCGCCTTCATCCGGGCAAACCAGGGGGTCCCCCGAGAAGACGGGGGTATACTGTCAGGAACGGAGAATGGAAGGTTTGGAAGCGCTGGAAACATTGACTTGCGAGCGTCTCTAGTCCTCATTCAAGATGGTGGCCATACCTTTAAATTCTGACTCCTCCCCCAAACCGATGCGTTGTATCTGTACACATCGCTCCGGTTCGTGTGGAACTTCGTTGTTGGATATTTCCTCCTTGCCGACCATCCTTGCAGCTACCTTTTGCCTTCCTTGTGCCTACCTTTTGTGCTTTACATAATTTCTTCCCTTGTTACCTGTCTCTTGGTTCTTGCTACTTCTGCGAGCGTTTCTCTCCTCTTCTGTTCTATAGCTCCGCCTCGCTTGTGCTTCTGTACTACACCTCTGCCGAATCATTTCAGTTTATTTGATTTGGCGTTTTCTGCCTTTCGTCTTCTCTACACTCCAATTTTTCATTTGCAGACTTACTGCACTCTGCAGGCATATTTCTACTTTCTGCTTATGGTTACCTACACACATTTCCTTATTTAGCACTGTTATTTACGGGCATTTCTCTCTGTTCTGTCTTCCTTTAAGATTTATTTATTGGTTTATTTGAGTTCCTGTATCTTTTCTCTGTGTGCTTCGCCCTACTGTCATCGCAGGGCTTAACTGGCTCTCTCCACCGGAATTGGAGGTCAACTACTTCAGCTATCAGCAGCAGCCAGACTTCAATTACTTGTGAACGGAATTCTCCACTCCTTATAAGAACCCATCTTCTCAAGGAACATAAGGATGACCCTTTTAAGAGACCTGTGTTCAAGACGCGTGCTCAGGTGAGCTCTACGCCAGAAGAATATGAGGTGTCTCGTCTTGTCGATTCCAGATACCACAAGGGACGGTTGCACTATTTGGTTCATTGGAAGGGTTATCCAGTGGAAGAGAGGACATGGGAACCTGTGAGCCATATACATGCCAAAAGCCTTGTGCAGAGGTTCCATCGCCTTCATCCGGGCAAACCAGGGGGTCCCCCGAGAAGACGGGGGTATACTGTCAGGAACGGAGAATGGAAGGTTTGGAAGCGCTGGAAACATTAACTTGCGAGCGCTCTAGTCCTCATTCAAGATGGTGGCCGTACCTTTAAATTCTGACTCCTCCCCCAAACCGATGCGTTGTATCTGTACACATCGCTCCGGTTCGTGTGGAACTTCGTTGTTGGATATTTCCTCCTTGCCGACCATCCTTGCAGCTACCTTTTGCCTTCCTTGTGCCTACCTTTTGTGCTTTACATAATTTCTTCCCTTGTTACCTGTCTCTTGGTTCTTGCTACTTCTGCGAGCGTTTCTCTCCTCTTCTGTTCTATAGCTCCGCCTCGCTTGTGCTTCTGTACTACACCTCCGCCGAATCATTTCAGTTTATTTGATTTGGCGTTTTCTGCCTTTCGTCTTCTCTACACTCTAATTTTTCATTTGCAGACTTACTGCACTCTGCAGGCATATTTCTACTTTCTGCTTATGGTTACCTACACACATTTCCTTATTTAGCACTGTTATTTACGGGCATTTCTCTCTGTTCTGTCTTCCTTTAAGATTTATTTATTGGTTTATTTGAGTTCCTGTATCTTTTCTCTGTGTGCTTCGCCCTACTGTCACCGCAGGGCTTAACTGGCTCTCTCCACCGGAATTGGAGGTCAACTACTTCAGCTATCAGCAGCAGCCAGACTTCAATTACTTGTGAACGGAATTCTCCACTCCTTATAAGAACCCATCTGGAAACAGGGTTTTTTCTGCCTTCGTGCTTTTTCCCTGATTTAGGTCTGGCCCCCTGGGGTTCCCTGCGGACAGGGTTCTATCTCTGCCGCGGTGGCCTCCGGAGGGGCTAGACCCTATTTGCACGAAAAGAAAGCCAAGACATCAAAGAACAAGACTCCTGTAAGGAGGAAGGACCGTAAGAAGACGGAGTTGAATCCGAAGGAATCTGCCACAGAAGATTCAGGTGAGGAGGGACGGGATAAGGCCTCCAATCTTGACAACGGGCAAGGGAGGCGCCGGCGGAACCACCGGAGGAACGGGTGGAGCCAGAGACGCAAGTGGACATATCTCCTTGAAAAGCCCTTTGAAATATTCCCTCATGGGGTCGGTGCGCATAAGCGCCTGAAATTTACTGAAAAAGGCGTCCTCAGGAGATTGTTTCGGAACCTGAGGAGGCCTCTCATGAGGTGGACAAATCCAGGGACGTAACAGGGAAGGGTGCCACACCGGCCCCTCCACTGATACCCACATAAATCAAGGGTGCCGCCCCCGCGGGCAACAAAACATTGTGCAGAAGAGGCATCCGGGCGTTCCAATCATAAACCAGCCGGTAAGGATGCACACAAGGGACCTTAGGTTCACCAAAGGGACCGAGCCCTACACCAGAGGCCGATGACGTAGTTGTAGGGGTAGCACCTAAAATGGCCGCCGTGGTCGTGGCGGGAACGGGTGCCATTTTGTCCTCATCTGAGGGGAACTGTGGCACGTGAGGAAGTGAGGCAAGGGTCCCCGTCGATGGATCAGGGGTCTTAATCTTAGCCTTAACATAAGGAATCTCGGCAGAGCCGGTACTATGAGGCCTGGAATGTTTTTGAGACATACCAACCGCCAAATTAGCCTTCGAAGGAAGGACCTCGACACTGCCGGTAAAAGAAGAACTTTGCTTCTTTGCCCCCTCAACAGATCTGGTGTCACCACAAGAGCGGGAACAGTGAGCAACCGCTTTCACCGACAAGGCCTTGTCCGGCCTCTCAGAACTGTTGGTAGCTTTAGCCTCTGAAAGAGGGACCTCGGACCCAAGCCCGGTAACAGCCTTATCTGCACGGGCCTCGAACATCCATTCGGTAACAACAAGCCCAGCCAAGGCCTCGGGGCGCACCCCGGTCTTGTTTTTGAGGGAAACCAACAGAGAGGCCTCAGAGGGAGCTCCGGTACCCCACGATTCAGTAGAACTGGGTCTACAAACAGCCCCCACAGGAGGGGCCTCAGAGCGTACTCCGGTGTTCACAGGCCCCTTACGGAGACCCTCAGAGAAAACTCCGGTAGAATTATTAGGCCCAACAGGCACCTCAGGGCGAACCCCGGTGACGCAGCGATCAACGCCCCTCCCTGCTCTGAAAAGTAAAGAATTTACCTGCCGTTTTTTCTTCTCGTCGATGAATGCCTGAAAATGTGAAGGAGGAGTTCGTCGGAACACCTCCTCCCACCGCTCCAACCGACGTTGAAGGTCCCGGACCCAAAGGGAGTCACAGTAAAAACAGGAGTCCCAACGGTGTTCCGGACCCAAACACTCTAAACAAAGAGGATGGGGATCCGCCCTCGTGAAGTGACGGTGACATGATGAACAATCTAGAAAGTCTAACTTGAAAGACATAGGGCCTCATTACACGGTAGGCGGTAGGGGTTTACCGGTACCGGTAAGGGCACCGGTACCGGTAAACCCCTACCGTCTTACTACGAGTTCCCTTTGCGGGACCCGACTTTAACGGCTGGTTTTACCAGCCGTTAAAGTTGGGTGCCGCAAAGGGATCTCGGAGCTAATTACGGTACCGCAATTTGCGGTACCGTAATTAGCACCTTCCCCATTCCCATTATGCCCTATGGGGGCAAAAATGGGAATGGGGAAGAGCCTTGGTGAATGGGGAATTACCACCCCCGCTCACCTTGGAGTAGGGCGGTAATTCCGCCATCCACCAAGGCGGACACGGTAAAATACCGGCGGCAACCATGGCGCTAATAGCTCCATGGTTACCGCCTTCCGTGTAATGAGGCAAGACAGGCTAATAAACGAACGCTAGCGAGAGCCAGAGAGGAAAAAAGGGAAGAAAATCTTCCGAGGATACAAGTGCGTCCAGCCCCGATCGAGCAGAGAAAAGGACTGATGGGCGCGGGGCGGAGCCAAGATGCGCGGGGTTACGGCCGCGTGCCGGGCCCCGCGCAAGAAAGAGAGGAAGGACACATTTTTGGAAAAAATGTGGATGCTTTTTACAAAGTGCTCCGGTCCTGTCCCACAGGACGGAGAGATGTCCCATAAGTATGGAGGAAAGGGGACGGGACGTAGGAGTATAATAGATCTACAAGGAGGGGAAGACATTCCAACAAAGCTTTACATATTAAGTGCTTTCATGACATGCCCGCCACCACCATCCATCATCAGCTGCTTCGTGAACAGCAATGTTTGTTGTCTGTATTACTTGCACATCAAAGTGCAGAGCAGAAATAAAACGATGGTGTATGCAGCAGATTCATGTATTCATCAGATTGGATTCATAAGGTGCTGTATGCAACAATTGCTCCCAGGTGCCAACATTTTAAACCAGAGATCTAACTATGCCCCATAATACAAAGTTTTGGCTGTAAAACAAGCAGGACGTTTTGTAAATGTTTAACAGTAAGTAAGATTTGGAAGTTGAATATAAAGGGGTCATAGAAGACAGATAACCATGCCCTCAAACCCATTCCCCATTAACTTCTGCCTCTGGGGCAGCCCTTATCTGTCAATAGGGCTGTCAATCACAGCTCCAAGGCAGAATGGAAGTGTAAAGTGGAGAGGAGGAGCCAAGTACCCCACCTCAACCACTTTGCCCATATTGCCTATATGTTGGGAACCAGAGTGTGAGGCACGTGCGGTACCAGTGAAAATACTGATACCAAGGAGAATCCTGGAAGCAAGGTTCCCATTGAGAAAACCATACCTGCATACGAGACAGTATGATGGCCATTTGAATAAAATTCTGGAAGAAGCAGAGCGAATAAATGACAAAGAAGAGTGGTGACCTCACACAGTCAGATTGAAGTACATGAAAAGGATGCAGAGACAAGAGAATGAAGATCTTCTATAAGGCATCAAGAAATTATCAAAGATAAGTGACATCTTGGGACCAAGGTGAAGAAGCTTATGCCACAAGAAATGATGAACATTTCAAGTCATTTTACACGTGTACAGATGCAAAGAAACGCAAGCAGATGAAGTATTCTTGAGGCTAGCTTTATAGTAAATAGATTGCGGCAAGCGCCAACGTATATATATGGGATACATTACTCACCGTAATCGTATTTCTGATGCTTGTATCTGCTTAGATTCACATGCTGTGCATAGGCCGACATCTAGTGGAAGCTGCAGAGTTTTACAGTTTGTTTTTCGAAACTCGAAAATGGGCGTCGACACAGGGCGTGCCAGTAATACTATCCCTAGTGTGACGTCCACTGTACCCAAGATCCCTCACGCGTCTAGAATCCTCAGATTGTATTTTTTCTGACATGAGGTAGCATGAGGAGTAGCGTGAGTACAGATAATCCAAGCAGATAGACAGAAAGGTAAGACTACAAGCAATCATGCGCCTTCTCTCAGAGGGGAGGAAGGGTGGGTTGCATGTGAATCTAAGCAGATACAAGCATCAGAAATATGATTACGGTGAGTAATGTATCCCTTCTGAGGCTTGTGGAATCTGCTTAGATCACATGCTGTGCATAGATTAGCGAGCAGTACCTGAAGAAGGAGGTGGGATGTGAGAAGGGTCATGAGCAAATAAGTGTCTTAGAACCGCTTGTCCCACTTGTGTATCTGCCTTGGAATGGGTGTCAATGCAGTAATGCTGAGTAAAAGTGTGAATAGAGCTCCAAGTAGCTGCTTTGCAAATGGTGTCAAGGGGTACATTTGCAATGAAAGCCAGAGTGGCCCCAATGCCTCTAGTAGAGTGGGCTCTTGGCGTGAAAGGCAGAGTTCTTTCAGAGAGTGAGTAACACAGCTGGATACAGTTAATAATCCACTTCGAGATGGCACCTTTAGAGACGCGATCCCCCTCTCTGCCTGTAGCTACGGAGACAAACAGTTGATCTGTCTTTCTTAGCGGTCTGGTTTTATTTACATAGTAGAGGACCGCCCTACGCACATCTAGGGTGTGTAGTTTCACCTCAGCCGAGCTTTGCGGGTTCTGGAAGAAAGCCGGAAGCTCGATGGACTGGTTTACATGGAATTTTTATATAAATTTAGGTGAGAACCTAGGGTGTGTGCGTAAAACCAGTTTGTCTTTATGGACAGTAAAGAAGGGATCCTGCACTGACAGAGCCTGAATTTCACTGACCCTTCTTATAGAAGTAATAGCTACTAAGAAGGCCGTTTTATAAGTCAGGTGTTTGAGACTGCTTTTATGCATGGGTTCGAAAGGGGGCCCATGAGCTTGGCTAGCACCACATTAAGGTCCCACCCTGGTGGTGGGTTTGAAATAGGAGGGTGAAGTCTCTTTACTCCTTCCATGAAGGCTTTAACTACTGGTACTTTCCACCACGAAACCTTGCTATGGGAAGTGGTGTAAGCCGACAGGGCTGCCAGGTGTACTTTCAGTGAGTTAAAAACCAATCCTGCATCTAGCAGGTGGAGCATGTATGTAACAATAGTGGAAGGAGTGCAATCAACCGGGTTGATTTGTCTACTCTGGCACCAGATAACGAACCTCTTCCACTTGTCAAAGTAACAGTGCCTTGTGTTTGGTTTCCTAGATTCCTTTAGGATGTCCATACACCTCTGTGGTAAATTGAGATGTCCAAACTCTATGACCTCAGGAGCCATGCTGCCAGGTTCATTGAGTTGGGTTGCTGGTGCACTGTTTGACCTGGGTGCTGGGACAGTAGGTTGTACCAGGCTGGAAGTTTGATGGGCTCGCACACCGACATCCTGCGTAGGTGTGGGAACCACGGTTGTCTTGCCCACATGGGAGCAACTAGGACGAGCGTCATCGACTCTCTGTTCATCTTGTTCACCACTTTCCTGATGAGAGGAGTTGGTGGAAAAGCCTACGCAAACATCCCTGACCAGTTCATCCACAGGGCGTTCCCCTGGGAGTCTGGTTGGGGGAACCTGGATGCAAATCCTGGGCATTGTCTGTTTTTGCTTGTGGCGAATAAGTCTGTAGTGGGGAAACCCCACTGAGAGAAGATATCTTCTACGACCTCTCTGTGTAGAACCCATTCGTGTTCCTCTGGGAGGGAGTCTCTGCTCAGAGCATCCGCTAGGGAATTCAGCTCCCCTGGAACATGTTGTGATGACAGGAAGATGTTCCGTCTGAGAGCCCATATCCAGATTTTCTGGGCAAGCTTGAACAGATTTGGCGAGCGAGTCCCTCCTTGCTTGTTCAGGTAGAACATGGCTGTTGTGCTGTCCGTCCGGATTTGCACTGACAGGTTTAGTAGGTGGGGCTCGAACGCCTGAAGCGCTCTGAATACTGCCAGAAGCTCTAGCAGGTTGATGTGGTTCTTGGCCACTGAGTGAGACCAGAGACCCTGAGCTGTGTGGTGAAGATGGTGAGCTCCCCACCCCGTCAGGCATGCATCTGTAGTGACTATTGCCTGTACTTTGGGATCGTAAAAGGGTTTCCCCTGTGCGAGATTGTCTCTTGTCCACCAGTGAAGGCTTTGTACCAGTGTTGGCGAAACGACCACTAGATCGTCCCACTGACCACTTGCCTGAGACCACTGTTTCGCCAACCATTCCTGCATGGGACGCATGCGCAGGCGCGCGTGGGGGACCAGGTAAATACATGACGCCATCATGCCCAGTAAACGCATAGCTTTGCGTACCGTTATTTGTTGGCCGGACTGATAATGCGGAATTTGCAGTAGTATATTCCGAATTCTTTCTTCTGAAGGAAAGGTCAACCCCTCTTGAGTATCTAGGATTGCTCCTAGGAATTGTTTGGAGGTGCTTAGCACCAGGCTTGACTTCTTCTCGTTGATTGAGAAGCCTAACTCGTGGAGGAGGTTGATCGTTCTTTGAATGATTATCCTGCAAATTCCTGGGGTTTCCCCTGTTATGAGCCAGTCGTCCAGATAAGGGTACACTGGGATTGCCTCCCTGCGTAGGTGTGCAGCCGCCACCGCCAGTACCTTGGTGAATACCCTTGGTGCTGAAGCTATCCCGAAGGGCAGTACCTTGAATTGGAAGTGTCGACTGTTCACCTTGAAGCGCAAAAACTTCCTGTGCGCTGGGAACATGGAAATATGAAAATAAGCATCTTTCATATCCAAGGTTGCCATGTAATCCCCCTTTTTTAGGAGGGGGATTACCTCTTGTAGCGTAGTCATGCGAAACTTTTGGGGCTTGACATACTTGTTGGCAGGCCGTAAGTCCAATACTGGGCGCATTGTCAAATCTTTCTTTGGCACAAGGAAGTAAGTTGAATAAATACCCTTGTTTACCTGGTGTCCCGGGACGAGTTCTATCGCGTCCTTTTCTAGCAGAATGGCGATCTCCTCGAGGAGAATCTTCTGATGTTCTAAAGAGTGTACTCTTTTTCATGGAGGATGGTTCCGGGGACGCTGCAGTAGTTCTATACAATATCCTGTGGATACTGTTGACAGCACCCATCTGTCTGATGTGATCCCTTCCCAAACCTGGGTGAAGGTGGAAATGCGTCCCCCTACTGGGGTTGCATGAGAAGGGACCCTGAACTGAGCGTCACTGCTTTGGTGGAGGCGTGCCGCCTCCCTTGTTGGGGCTGCCTCTGCCTCTACCACGACCTCTCTTATTACCCCTGCCGTACCCCTGGGTAGACTGTTGGTTGTTGTTCCACTGTGTACCCTGCCCCTGGGAATAGTTAGATCCTCTCTGGGAATTTTGGCCGCGTGGGCGAACAAAATTACTATTCCCTCTCTGGTTAGGGGGTTTATTGGTTAACTGGCCAAGGGACTTGAGTGTTTCGTATTCGTCCTTGGCATTCTTTAGTGCGTCTTCGACCGCCTTACCAAACAACAGATCGGTTTCCACCGGTTTGTCCAACAATGATGCCTGGGTTTCTGCCTTAAAACCAGACTGCCATAACCACGCATGTCTTTTGATAACAGTGCCTTCCGCTATCAATCTGCCTGCGTTGTCTGCGGCGTCGAAGATTGCTTTCAAAATGCAACCAGACACGGCTCTACCCTCTGCGGAAATCCGAGCTAATTGGCCCTTTAAAGGTTCAGGAGCAGAGGCTATGAGTGCCGCGACCTCTTCCCACTGATGGCAGTTGTAACTGGCCAACAGGGTGGTGGAGTTTGCAATCCTTGCTTGATAGGCGGACGTTGAGGCTACTTTCCTGCCAAACCCGTATAGTTTTTTGCTCTCCTTGTCGGGAGGAGCTTCGGACGATGATAAGGGTGTTCCAGCCCTCTTACGAGTGTTGGTGACAACTAGGGAGTCTGGCTTCAGATGTCCTCTTATATAGAGAGGGTCAGACTGGGCCGCCCTGAAAAGTTTTTCAACCCTGGGATTGACTGCTCTGGTGAGGTTCGGGTTCACCAGGGACGGATCTATTCTTCGCTGAATGGACTTAAGGATAGGGATGGTCTGGGCAACAGGCCTCCTTTCTCCCACTAACTCTTCTGCGAAGTCCCTCTCCTCCTGGACACCGTGGGTGTGAATGTGGAAGTGTTCTGCTGCGCGTGCGAGAACCTCGTTTAGGAGGGGTTGGTTATCGACCGGGGAGTCGGTAACCGGGGCTTCGTTCTCTACCGGGGAGTCTACCCTGTATGTTTCCGGGTCCTCCTCTTCCTCTTCCTGGTCCTCATCATCCCCATAGTAGCCCGTCCCGGTTTGCTCTTCTACCATGCCAAATTCTTGGTCCTCACCAAAGGATGCCTCTCCTTAATACAGTGAGTATGGTCTTGAGTATGGTTGTACCTCGAAGGGGTCTGACCTCATCAGTGTTTTAAACCGGGGCTTTTTATTTGGGGGGATAGGATCCTTAGAGCTTGAGGGTGTCGCCCCTTGTGGGTCATACGAGAGGAAATGTTCTGGATTTTTATCATAAAAGTCAGCTAAAGAAGACATTCTTGACATGACCCTATCTATGTCTTCACTGGACCATTTTTTGGAAGTGGGAATGACTCTCTCAGCATGTCTATGGGATTTATCTTGCGTAGCTTTGCTGGTTTTAGACATATCAGCAGACCTGGTCTTGTCTGTCTGTCTAGGGGGAGTGGTGTGTTTCACAGGTGTGGAAGAGTGCAAAGGTTGTTTCTTCTGCTGTTTTCCCCCCTCCCCGTGAGTGGAAAAGTGTTTTCCCTGTCCTTTCGTGGCTCCGGAGGTTTTCGACGCCTGGCGTCGAGGATCGGGAGTGGTGTCCCTGTCCTTCAAGCGTGGGGCCGCGCTGATTTTAACTGCGGGCTCCGACTCCTGGAGCGCGGCCTGGGGGTGGAAGTCGTCTTCGTCTCCCGACGATCGAACTTCTGTTAGCCTAGGGAGCGAGGCACTCTTGGCAAGAGTGGATGATTGCCTGGAGTCATGCGGCGATCTTGATCGAGAGCGCCCAGAGGACACCGAATCGGACCGTTCTCTTTGTGCCTCTTTCCGAGAACTCAACGTCGTCGAGTCTCGGTTGGACTTAGTGTGTTTAGTGTGTGTAGTATGTGAAGCGCTTGTGTCGCCGGGGGTCTTCCCCATAGCCGCCCTGCCGGACGAACTTCCGAGGTCGGGGACCTGCGCTCGGCTGTCTTTCGACGCCGTACTGCCCTCGCCGTCCGAAAGTACGGCGTCGCTGCCGTCGCTGAAGGCGCCCTCCGCTGCCATGGCCGCCTGCCTGGCGTGGTGGGCCCAACGCTTCGTCGAACGGTCCTTAAGTGTCTTAGGTGTAAACCTACTACACGCTCTGCAGTTCGCTTTGGGGTGGTCCCTCGGCAAGCAGAGATTGCACGTGGCGTGCCTGTCGACCCAAGGGTATTTGCGATTACACTTGGGGCAGAATTGAAAAGGGGTACCCTCCATACGCACCTTGAGGCAGCGGGCTGTTAAGTGTAGGAAATGTATAAGGTGTACCTATATACCAAGAGTGTAGAGTATGTACCACCCCCCACTCTCCCTACTTGCAGGGCCGAGGCCAGAGGCCTTCCAAGGCCCGGGCCGAGGCCAGAGGCCTTCCGAGGCCCAAATCCGTCGTGCAGCAGCCGACGGTCGATTTCTTCTCCAGCCGGCGTCGAGTTGTCGAAGTTCGACGTTGGGGTGGGGAAGGATGTCAATAAATTATTCTTTAAATTTTTAGCAAAAGTATGGCTAAGGCCACGGGACTCCGCAAGATGCTTCCGACCAGTATGGCGGAAAAAACAATCTGAGGATCCTAGACGCGTGAGGGATCTTGGGTACAGTGGACGTCACACTAGGGATAGTATTACTGGCACGCCCTGTGTCGACGCCCATTTTCGAGTTTCGAAAAACAAACTGTAATACTCCGCAGCTTCCACTAGATGTCGGCCTATGCACAGCATGTGATCTAAGCAGATTCCACAAGCCTCAGAAATGTATATACAAAAAAACTTTGTTAAGGGGACGTTATGGTTAAGTTGCCCTACCAAAAACCTGTGCACTTCACTAAAAACCTTTCCCACCTCCCCACTATGGTTCAAAGTAAAACCGAAAAACCCCTGAAATTCGCCAGTTATGGTAGACTACGCCACCATACCTGCCATCACCACTGTGCACTGCTAACACTAACACCCAGAACATGAAAGATGGAATCACAAATGTCATTGATGACATCACTGACGCCATCACCTGTTTATCCCCTTTGTTTTCGTTCACTGCCATATATATATATATATGTCCATTCAGTAAAACAACTTTGTTAAAGGGATGATACACTTCATAGTGAAACCAAAAAATACTGCACTTTCCCTAATTTTGGTAAACTAGGCAACCACCTACGTTCATTGCTAAGACTAACACCCAGTACATCAAAGATAACATCTCAAACGGAATGACATCACTGATGACATCACTGGTGACATCACATGTGTACCTCCCTCATTTTTTATTTACTGACATATGTAAGCCAGGTGCCTTTCTTCACTATCAACCAGGAATTGAAAAGGTTAAAAGTGCTATATTTTGTAGGTGTAAGCCTTCTCATATGTTCCTAAAATACTTTCCTTAGGGTACAATGACATGATATCATACATATACATAGGATAAGAATGAAATCAGAAACACAGCAATTTTTTCTGTGCATGAAGGCAATGTGGGCAGTTATGAATAGTTTTTGGTAATACAGCAGTTTTTTTTGTCTACGTTACGATCCCTGTATATGCTTCTATTGGTATACATTGTGGTCTCTTTGTGTTTTGTGAGTAATAGTACAATTATGCAGTAAGGGAAGCATTCTGCACATGTGATGTCATCAGTGATGTCATGAATGACATTTGAGATGTCATCTTTGATGTCCTGGGTGTTAGTCTTAGCAATGAACGTAGGTGGTGCAAGTTATGGTTGCCTAGTTTACCAAAATTAGGAAAAGTGCTGTGTTTTTTTGGTTTCAATGACATTTGTGATTCCATCTTTCATGTTCCGGGTTTTAGGGTTAGCAGTGCACAGTGGTGATGGCAGGTATGGTGGCGTAGTCTACCATAACTGGCACATTTCAGGGATTTTTCGGTTTAACTTTGAACCATAGTGGGGAGGTGGAAAAGTTTTTTTTTTTGCGAAGTGCACAGGTTTTTGGTAGGGCAACTTAACCATAACGTCCCCTTAAAAAAGTTTTTTTGTAGTGAATTTTACAGGTTTTTGGAAGGGGAACTTAATCGTAAGATTGTGTTAATGAAGGTGTGCTGAAGATACACTGTTGTCATGTGATTTTGGGAAAAATGTAGTATAATGTACGTACTTGATGTACATGTAACATTGAACATAAAGAACCCCCTCCCTATTGATATTAGAGAGGGACGGACTGAGCGCCCGTTTGCGGACGGGGGCGGACGAGGGCAAAAGTACCCAACCAGGCAGGGGGTATCTGAAAATGTACTATTTTCTTACACAAAAAATGTTGTACTTAGAAAAAGGACAGAAAGACATTCTAAGTATTAATAAATAAATATGGAAACCTAAACGTGTGAAATAAAAACGATGCATTTAATAACCACGTAGAATGAAATGGATGGTACCATAAAAAAAAAGGATGCCTCCATCGTAATTGCTTCACAGAAACTCTGCAGCCTGGACCGACAGTGGACGGACGCAGTAGGACGAAGGGAAATAACAAACCGCACGACTTCTTACTGTCTTCCGCATAACCTATACATACGTTACAATCATTCCTATTTAGGGCGAAACTCGATTTTTTATTAGAAAACGTCGGAGTTGTGTACTGTGTACAGCCTACAGTAATGCTACTTGCAATGTGATCGTATGAGAAAAATAAGCACTCCCGATTGCTGTGGTGACATATCCCCCTGAGGGTCTTCCGATGTTTCGGCATCGTGCTTATAATTTGCAAGTAGAACATTTTTTCCCATCTACTATTATGCCCTATCGCTTACAAACCTCTCTCCTATAGATAGTATACCTTTTAAAAAACAAGGCATTACCATAACCTTAAAATTGTTCTCAATTCAGAAGGATTTGCAAGTAACATATTGCAAATAACATACAAAGGCAGCACAGAGTGAAGTGAAAAGCACACGTTCACTGGGTTGAAATATGAAAGGAGAATGCTCTGACGTAAGATGCACAATTAATGTGTGCAGTATCATCACTGCTGTAAACACACAAAGTAATTGTTTTATTTTTCAATCGCAGTGAAGACTACTCTCCTGAGAATCAACAGCATCTACACTGCAAACGACATATCCAAAGAAACCTGGTCATTTCGCAAAAAAAGGTAAGCACAGTACTACCTTTATATTGTAACTATTCCTCAAAGAGGCTGCGTTGGTTATTTGTTTAATTTGTACACCAAAGCAAACATTGATTTCTGAACCATTCTACCTACAAATACCCATTTATTAAACAGAGAATAACAGGCAGAATGGCTCACAAATCCCTGTGTGTTTGGAACTCAAATAACATACAGAATCATTAGAATGTTAGTTCTAGAAAAGAAGTTGCTGTTTCAAGTTTATGGCTTTTCGTTTGCTAATAATGCTTCTCGTCACCACTAGGCCACTTTGTACTCTCATCTGAAGCACAATGTAGTAGTATACAAACAGTAAAATAGCCTTACCAAATCATTGTAAGAGTCCAATGCACATTCACACACCATGACAAAGAGCTTCCCCATCAGACTCATGCACGCATGCACACAGCACACATACATTGGACAAGAGACCAAAACATGCCTTCTTTTTCTCAACAGACACCAAAGAATGCCTACCAAAAAGCAACTTCGTAGAAAGGAACGCAGAAGTAGAGCAAATAAAAATAAAAGTGTTCAATCTAAGCATCCATCTGTAGTAGAGCTTGTAGAGAACGTTGGAACAAACCAGCTAATTCAGTCGTTTAGCAAAACAAAGGAAGCTTCAACTACCGAAACTTTACCTCCTCCATAAAAATGTGTCACAAAACGCAAAAAGCGTGGCAAAAAATCGGCTACAAGTACATCCAACAATGCTCCTAATAATCCTGATATAGTAACAAGAACCCATAGTAAAAAAAGTATTTTAGCAAAAATGTTTCGCTACAGAGTGCTTCAGAATCTACTAAGAAGAGGACCGAAATCATCCTCACCCCTTAAAACCTACCGTAGAAAGTTAATCCTACAAGCTCTCGAGGACAGTGCAATCCTTCTCAAAAGGAAGTTGTTTATATTAGTGTTAAGTAGGATGAAAGCACTAACAAAACTAAGTACCAAACTACAAAAGAAACTCATCAATAAACGGAATGTGAACAAAAATAATGGGCCTCATCAGAAGGTTGGCGCTAAAAATCTGGCCGAACTGGCATGGCAGTAATAACACGTCCGGCTTGGCACCAACCCGCAAATAGCGGTCAATCAAGAGTGCGCAGATGCGCGCATCCCTGCATGCCGGTTACGGCCGTACCGGCATGCTGGTAACGACCCCCCAAACCCCCACACAGCGGCATCGACCAATACGCACAGAACGGCTCCGCCCTCGGCAACCCCTAAATACCGTTACCGTTATTAACATAGTGCAAATAACGAGTGCGTTAATACCGGACCCGGAAGTAACGTCATCGCGCCGGAACGGGAAATGCCATGGCGGCCATCTTTAAAAACACAATCCATTGCCATCCTCCACCTACAGGACCCTCTACACCCCAACTCCCAGGCCACCACTGACAACATGTCGAAGACCACCCGGAGAGGCACGGCCCGCCTGCGCAAACCACGTTTTACAGACGATGAGCTGAACATGTTGGCCGACACCCTTGTGGCAAATGCAGAAGTGGTGTTCTGCAACAACCTCACGTGTCCAGCCCAGCTCAAGAAAAAGGCCATCTGGGAAGAAGTTGCCCAGAAAGTAAGTGCAGTCGGCACCACCGCACGCACAGTGCGTGATTGCAAAAAACGTTGGGACGACCTCAGGCTGAGAGTCCGGCACATATTGTCAGCTAATCGGAGCCAGGGGCTGGCAACAGGAGGAGGACCACACTCCCCACTGAAATTGGCCAGATGGGAGGAGACCTGCAGCTCCATCCTAGACGTGGAGTCCATCGAAGGAGTCGGTGAAGCAGAGTTTGGCGTGCCAACATCGGCAGATGAAGGTGAGTGTGCCTACTGAAACAGTAAAAATAATCATAATCATCCTCCCCCAAATGTGGCTGCCACACCAGCCAACAAATGGGCCATCATGCACACCTACACATATCCATGTACACATTCTGGGTCTACCACCATCCCATCCCAATGCATGTTGCGGTCATACACAAATACACCCACAAGACACATTTCATGGGCATGTTCCACCCAGGACGACCCTCCCAAAACACATCAATGTCCAACTGCACTCAACAATGCGTACATGTGGACACGACTACGCTATCAAAATCCACTCTTCAACATTGCATGTACACAGTCCCCTACAAAGCCACGAATTCAACTGATCAGATGGCGCCACATGTCCAATGACTAATGCATGCACAATGCAAGCGGAACAATCACTGATATCCTGCCACTCTCTGTCCCCCACAGGTACGGATGCTGACAGTGATGAAGCGCAAGGGAGTAGACAATGCACAACACCAGCCAAAAGGCCTAGGAGGCAATCTGATGGCACAGGTCCATCAACCTCAAGTGGACCAAGGATGGGCCATGCGGGAAGCGGGCCAAGAACCGGTGCACAAACAGCACCACAGACAAGTACACAGGACGAGCTGACGCCTGCACCTGCATCCGTGGTCACACCATCCACACTGGCTGAGGACACAGCAGGCATGGAGGATGGCACACATTCTGCTGCTGCCAGCACAATTGGGGAGATGGCTGCATCGGCAGATCATAGTGTTGATGAGGTAGCTGGGCCGGACAATGAGGGCGATGCAGGACTTGTCCACTCAGAGCCTGTAGTGCACACACCATGCCCGCAGGCCACCCCACAGGACACACCTCAGCGGGACTCATCCGACCAGGGCAGCCATGGACAGTGGTCTCCGGCCATGCACAGCCCCATGATCCATGCTGTGCCACCACATCACCCACCGACCACAATCCACACCCCCATACGGGACCTTGAGGGACATCTCTCCAGGATGGAGGACCGGCAGGAGGTGATGCAAGGCTATGTGCAGCAGTACCTTGCTGAAGGGGAGACAACACGCCATCTTATCCAGGACAGCACAGCGTCCGTTATCCAGGCCATTAACTCAAGTGCACAGCAAGTGCGTGATGGCTTCAATGCCTTGGGTCAGATCCTCACCAGGATTGCTGACCGCATGGACCAACGGCAAACCCTGCCCCTTGGATCACAACCATCTGGGTCATCCGTATCATCCACGCCATCGGGCTCGAGGCAGACCAGCCCCGTGCGCATGTCCCTGCGGAGTTCGCGCCACTCAGAGATCCAACCCCCACCTCCAAAGGGGGCTCAACAGTAGCAGGGCCACCCTGCATAATCCCTTTGGGCATACATCCAGACACATGTCGTGCCATAGTTGACTTTGGGTGTTAGGGGGTGGGTGGAGGGTGGTGGTGGGTGTTGTGTGTAGTACTGGGGTGTTTGGGGGCATGGGAGTAGGTTGGGGGAGGTGGAGGGTGTAGTGCGTAGTACTGGGGTGTTTGGGGGCATGGGAGTAGGTTGGGGGAGGTGGAGGGGTAGTGGGGGCGTGGATTGTTGAATCATGTTGTACTTAATTTCTCACGAATACACCAGTTGTGTAACAAACATCACATGAGTGGACATTGCTGATTTTTTGTATGTCAATTTATTGTTTCATGGTGATTCGTGCACGTGTCCACACAACCAGTGCCCACAGTACACAACACATGGCACCCTCTGCATTAAAGTACATCAGAATGATTGGTCTATGACCATTTTGCGAACTGCGCGACCCTCACGATTTTTGCGTCCTGGCCTATGTCCTACTTCTACTCCTTCCTCTCCTTCTACTTCACCAGGTGGTGGCAGCTCCACGTCAGGTGGCAGGGGTATGTTCCGCCGGATGCACATGTTATGTAGCATTACACATGCCGTGATGATCTTGCCCACCTTCTCAGGCCCGTATATGAGTGCCCCTCCCAACCTGCTGATGCAGCGAAACCGTGCCTTCAAAAGGCCAAACGTCTGCTCAATGACCACACGTGTACGTGTATGTGCACGATTGAAGTCCTCCTTGTGCCTGTTCTGCGGGTTCCTGACAGGGGTGCGTAGCCACGGCTTAAGGGCATATCCAGCATCACCTACATGGGAGCAGAAGGAGGTATGTGTGAGGATGAGGCTCAGTTGACAGGTGTGCTCAGCCTGTACATCATTCAAGTTCATATGCACTATCTCGTCATTGGCAGCCACATCCACATGTCTTTCAGCCCTGTACAGTGCATGCCAATCCATAGAGGGAGACTTGTGTGACATACACGACCTAGGGTCCTAGGATTTTAAAGCACCAGGCAATGTATGTCTTGGCTAGGTGCATTTTGCATGCAAATGTGAGGGCTGTGTGTCGGCGGATGACTTAAGAAACTACCATTCCCCCCAATCCATCTGCCCCCATGGCCCAGAGGGCATTCCCCTAGCATATGCATGTACCTCCCCCGCAATCCATCTGCCCCCATGGCCCAGAGGGCATTCCCCTAGCATATGCATGTACCTCCCCCAATCCATCTGCCCCCATGGCCCAGAGGGCAGACTCACCCAACAGCCAGCCACTTCATACAACGTCTCCTTCCATGTAGCGGGGTAGTGAGGAGTTCCGCAGCACCATGGCATCATGCGTGGATCCTGGGTATCTGGCACAGCAGTGTGTTATTATCTGGCTGGCATCACACACCATCTGCACATTGATGGAATGGTATAGCTTCCGATTGCGGTACCCCGCCTCCACGGCATGTGGGACTACCAACTCTACATGGGTACAGTCGAGGGCACCAATTACATTGGGCATGCCTGCCAGTGCATGGAATGCTATTTTGGTGGCATTTGACTCCTGTGGTGTCCTTGGTAAGGATATGTAGGCATTTGCGTGCTTCAGAAGTGCATCCAGCACTTGGTTTAACACAACAGAGAAGCATGATTGGGACATGCCATGCATTTGGCCCACTGTGTGTTGATAAGTGCCTGTGGCCAGGAAGTGGAGCACAGATGCCACCTTCAGCAAAGGGGGGATGGCTGTGCGGATGTTGATCAGGCTGACCAAGTCATCCTGTATTAATTCCACTATGTTGGTGATGGTGTCTCTGTCCAGGCGGTACAGGGTGTGGATCTGTGCTGGGGTTAAGTCAAATGGATTGGCCCTTATACGTTGGATTGTTGGCTGTCTGCGGGGAGC
The DNA here is from genome assembly GCF_040938575.1 of Ambystoma mexicanum. NCBI lineage: Eukaryota > Metazoa > Chordata > Amphibia > Caudata > Ambystomatidae > Ambystoma > Ambystoma mexicanum. The sequence continues at coordinate 1,107,299,590 of NC_090921.1, read as the reverse complement.
GACTGCCTGCACTGGTGGGATTTGCTGGGCATGTCTCACCCTCCTTCTCCTCTGGCGTCTCCTCTGTGTTTCCTGTTGTACTGGCTTCTCAAGGAGTAGCAGTGCAGGCATGTCCTCCAGGCCCAGTATGGCAAGTACAAGTGGTAGCATTTTGCCTTGGAGGGGGGTGTGGTGTGTGGGTGTGCTCCTTTTGTGCTGAACCTGACGTCATTGCCTCCAGCTGTGCTGATTGAGTGCACCTGTGGCACTTGGTTACACAGCAGTTTGCTGTTTACGGGAGGTCCGCGATGCCGGTATTGCCGGCATCATGGTGGCCCTTCTTACCGGCATCTCGATGCCGGTATGTACTTGTACGTGTGACTCGTGGTGTCCCCTTCTTTGCGGCATGCCGGTATTAAGACCTCCCCATATGCGCGGGAGACCGCATGCCGGTACGGTGGTGCACGGCCACAGCGGGTCCTTGACGATGCCGGTAGCAACGGCATCTAGGGTCATGATACACCGGCCCGGTAATGGATGCCGCTATTGCCTTACCGGTGCCGTTCTTACCGAAGCGCCAACCTTGTGATGAGGCCCAATGTCTTAAATGTTTGTGGAGGTGAATGGAGTCACACGACAACCACAGAACCATATTTTAATGAAGAAGCATACAAACAAAATCAAACAAACACAATTGCCATCCATAGCAGTGGACGAGGGTATGAGAAAATCAATAGTACCATCATGGAACAAGAAACACTGCTTACAAAAGTATCCCCTGAAAACTCAGAATTACATCTCGATTCGACAGAACCACACCATCCAGTATACAAATGGCCGTGCACATCAATGTGTGCCATTCCATACAAAGCTTTCAAATCTTTACATCAGTTCCTCAATCTGTATGTAAAAGGGAACGACAAAAGTAAAATGAAAGTGCTGCAAAATATGGATATTTGTCCAGTGCGCAAATACACAGGACTACAAGGACATTCATTAGCCTGCATTTCTGGGCCTATTTGCAAAAGCACCTTCCATGATATCAAAAGGATATCAGTACATCATTCAAATGTAAGAAATCTAGTGTATAAAATATACTATGCAAAAAGTCCAGCTTCAGAATTAGGCAATTTAAATAACACTCTTCTGCATGGTACACCCAAATACTTACAAGAAGAAATTGACCATATTCAGAGAAAATATTTGGAAGTGAAAGCCACTTACAAAATGCAATAGTTTTAGAGCATGTAGCAACAAATCTGCACATAGCAACCTTTTATTACACACATACAGAAAAGAAATAATAAAATTTAAAAGGGCATCGGCTGAAGTACCAAACCATGTGTGTGTGTGTTGCCGCAGAACGTTTTACAAAAGGAACACAAAACATGTGGACATAGCATACAAAATAGAAGACAATGAAGATTCCAAATGGTTTGAATTAGCTCTCTACCTTTTAGCAGAAAACAAATATGAACTAACTGAACGCCTAATTTGTTGCAGTTACTGTACTACGAAATTAGACAACAACCACACTCTTTCACGTGCTATTACAAATCATTTGGAATTGTTCCCACTACCAAAAATCCTGCAACAACTCAATTTGTATGAGAGCATCATAATTCAAACAGTTAACCCATTTCAAGCAATTATACGCCTTCATCCAAAAACAGCAAAATTACCTCCCTCTGAATTGGTGAAAGGCATTTGTGGCAAAGTAGTTTATTTGCCATTAGATCTAACCGAAAATGTACCCACTCTAGGAGTGCAACGTTCAATAGAGCATTCTTTAATAGTCTTGGTAAATGGTGTACCAACAAAATACAAAAAAATGTGACTAAAACTGGTGGACTTACATAAAGTTAGACAAGCATTGCAATATCTAAAAGACAATAACGAGTACTACAAGGAAATAAATATTGAAGAAAGATTAAGGGAAACAACTGAAATAATTCAAGAGCCATCAGAAACTGGACAATTTGAACTTCTGGATCCTGCTACAGTATCTACTCTTTTGGACCAGTACACAATTCATCCATTGCATTCCAATGAAAGCATAGATGATGCACTAGAAACGTACCAAATGCGACAAACCAAAGGTTCACAAATGAGTATATCGGAAAAAAGCATAGAAGCACGTGCTTTTCCACTGCTATTTCCTACTGGCAAAGGTGGAAGATACGATGATAGACCCATTCAGATTGGGGCATCAGAATACCGCTCATTATGAATGTATTCGCAAGATTCCAGATTTAGACAAAATGTGGAATACATATTCCACCTACTCTATGAAAGTGAATTAGCAATGCTATGTTACGGAGTTGCACACATTTTGAAATCTGGAACCCACTTTCAAAATATGTCAGCTACACAGTTAATATTAAAAGTACAGGAAAAAGATGAGGTTTTACAATCCAGTATAACAAATTGGTTTGCAAACATGCATGGTACAAAGGAATACTGGTTCTGACGGCACGGAGACGTGCGTTGTATGATCAGAAACCTTGGACCACCAACTTGGTTTGTTACACTAAGTTGTGAAGAATATGCATGGGAAGATTTACATGAGTTCCTACGCATAGCAAACAGCAACAAAAACAACATAGATATATTAACACCTGGAGAACTTTGCTCTCTAGATCCAGTTAATGTGTCAGGATATTTCCATCATCGTTTCATTGCCATGCTACACTTTATTTGCAATAAAACTGTTCCTCCCCTTGGAGAAGTGCAACACATCTTTTGGAGAAAAGAATATCAAGCAAGAGGAGCACCACATATTCACATGCTGTTATGGATCAAAGGTGCACCTAAATTTGGTCACGACAGTGATAGCACTGTTTTGCAGTTTATCCAAAAATATGTCACTTGTGAAATCCCTTCACAACAGACACATAGTGAGCTGCATGGGCAGATTTAACAATTTCAAAGACACAAATGTGGAAAATATTGTAATCGCAAATACAAAAACAAAGGTAAATACTACAACAAATGCCGCTTTGGTTTCCCTGGACCAGTTACAGAAACAGGTGAAGTAAACAACTTCATGTCTTCAGTTCGACATAGTGTTAAGGGTAAATCACCTAAGAACACATATTACATAAAAAGAACAGAAGAATCAAAATATATCAATGATTACAATACAATCATTGCCCTCTTATGGAATGCAAACATAGATGTGCAGTACATTGCAGACAATTCTACTGCTATTGCATGATATGTTAGAGCCTACTTAACAAAAGCAGAAAAAACATAGCTTCAAGACCTCTGGGATGGCCTAGCATCAGACAAAACACTATCACAGAAATTGTACAGCCGAGGCATAAAAATGCTCTCTCATAGAGAATGTCGAGCCTATGAAGCAGCAGATCGTTTAACCGGTACTGCTTTGTATGGAAAATCAGGCAACATAGCATGGCTAAGTCTTGGTCCTGATAAATCTAGAAAAAGAGTGCTGAAATCATATGAGGACATAGAAACAATTGCGAGAAATGATCCCAACAGCCAAGACATTCTAAAAAACAATTTACTGGACACATACTATCCGAACAGGAGTAGCACTTTGGAAAGCATGTGTCTATATCACATAGCTCAAAACTTTGCATACAAAAATAATATAAAACCCAATGAAAGCAAAAGTAGATATAGAGTGACCGATTGTGAAGGGAGCTTAGTGAAACTTACCAAACAAAGCTTAATTAATCATGTAAAATTATCATTAAAAACTCCTCAACAGAAAGAACTATATTACATGTCTCTATTACAGCGTTTTAAACCATGGAGAATAGAGGAAGACATATTAGATAACTATGACTGCTATGAAGATACGTTTAAAGCAAATGAAAGCGCTATCACCGAAGTGAACTTTACGCAGTACAAAACAATGTTACACAATGAGCAGCAACAGGAAGAAGAACTTCAGGCCCAACTAGATAAGGACTCTTCCGACAGTAGTCAACCTTCTGTAAAAAGAAGTCAAGAACCACTAGGACAACCACTAATAGCAAATGAGGCAGAAGTAGCTATGGCAGAAGTAGAAAACACCATGTATCAGAATCAAGAAGATACAGAAGACTTAACTGTACAACAAGCACAACTTAACAAAGATCAGCGCACCATTTTTGAAGACGTAACAAAACAAATTGTACATGGTGTACAGCACGAAAATAAAGAATGTACCTGCCAAAATACAAACCTATACTGTTGTACGTGAGTGGTGAAGCTGGTTCAATAAAACATTCTTAATCAAAATCATCAGCAAGTTCCTTCAACAATTGACAAACAACAAACTGTCTGCTGTTGTAACGGCCCCCACAGGTTTAGCTGCCTACAACATAGGCGGTGTCACTTTACACCGATTACTACTGCTTCCAGTAGAGCATCAAAATAAATGAGACTATTTCAAACTTTCTTCAGAAGCTGCAATGGAAGTACACAGAGTATTAAAACAAATGAAAATGCTACTAGTAGATGAAGTGAGCATGGTGTCCAACCTAATGTTGGCTTTGATTCACCTCAGATTGCAAGAAGTACTTAAAAGTAACAACGAAGAACTCTTTGCAGGAAAACGCATTATCGTTTTCGGAGATCTTCTACAATTGACACCAGTGAAAGGTGAACCTATTTTTAAAACCTTTGGCCACAAACTCTGCCGTAAAAAATTTGGCAGCATAGGAAATGTCAACCTTTGGCAACATTTCCAATACAGAGTATTAACCGAGAACATGCGGCAATCTGCAGATCTCACTTATGCCAACATCTTAAAAAGTATGATAGTTGGTGTACTATCTCAAGAAGCACAAGCAGTATTGAAAACCGGCACATTCATGCACTTTATGGCGATAATGCATGTGCAACTGATGTTGTGGAACAAATTGCGCACAAAAATGTCAATTGTATGGCCTTAATGCCAACTCTTGCAAGCTGTTTCAAATTCAATGAAACAATGTTAAATAAAGAAATGCAACCAATAATTGAAATTAGCGCCACAGACAAACTAGACATACATGGTATGACAGTACCCATGTGTGAGCAAGCCACAACAAGACTAAATAGTTTAGAAAATTCAATCTCCAACACAGCTGGGTTGGAAAAAATATTAAAATTATCCTCAAATTGTAAAGTAATGCTTAAACGTAACCTTGACATCGAGCAAGGGCTAGTTAATGGAGCACTGGGTACAGTTGTTGGCTTTCAATCATACACACATGACAGCAACATTCAGTTTGTCAATATTAGCTTTGATAAACTTTCAGATGTGAAAAGGATAGGAGGCTCAATTGCTTGATTCCTTCTCTTCAAAGACATGTATGTACGTAGAGAGCAATTTTCTCTAACTCTTGCATATGCAGTTACCATTCATAAATCCCAAGGTCTTACCCTAGACAAAGCATTGATAAATACAGGAAACACAGGGCCTCATTCCGAGTATGGCGGTAAGGGATAGCGGCAACAGGTAACGAGACAGGTGGCGGTAATCCCTTACCGCCATACTCCGAGTTCCCTTTGCGCCCTCGCCCTTAACGCCTGCTTTGAGCAGGTGTTAAAGTCGAGGGCGCAAAGGGGCCTCCAAGCCTATAACGGTGACCGTAATGAACGGTCACCGTTATTTGCATCTTCACCATTCCCATTGAGCCCTATGGGGGCTCATTTGGGAATGGGGAAGAGCCTTGGTGAATGGGGAATAACCGCCCCGCCGACCTTGGAATGGGGCGGTAATTCCGCCATCCACCAAGGCGCTGCCGGTCCGGGTACGGCGTCAACCAAGGCGTTAATAGCGCCATTGGTTAGCGCCGTACTCAGAATGAGGCCCACAGTCTTTAAAGAAGGCATGAGCTACACAGCATTATCACGCTTACGTACAATTGACGTCTATTGCTAATGAACTTTGATGCAAGTAAAGTCAAAGCTGATATTCCTTGCATTCTAGAATACAATAGACTGCGTTCACTCTACACCTGTAAGGCATACCTGAAATAACTCTGCAGGAGCGCCCTGGAAACCTGAGGTGGTATTTTCTTTCCTAGACCATCAGGTTAATTCTGTAAGAAAATATAGAAGGCTTAGCTATCTAGATAACTGTTGAATCTCAGCACAAACTCTTGACCATTGGACTCCCTTTAACTTTCAGGAAAAAAACACCAGGGCTCACCTTAACCTTTAGTTTGTGGAGCTATCCATCCTGAACTCAAGCAGGGGTGCTAGTTCTGAAGTAAATGCGAATCAATTCTGGGAAGTGGACTTCAGGAAAGGTTCATTTTGACTGGGGAAAAAGGAGAATGTAAGATGTAAAGGATGGAAGAGAAACAACCAGTGAATGGACTTCCTACCTGAGCATTGACAAGGTTGGCGCTAAATGTGGCAACAGGTGCTTACAGTGCGCACCTTCAGTGGGCAACAATAAGGAAGGAAAATTAACCAATCTTGTCAACAACAGCCAAAACCTAACCAAGGTTAAAATGCAGGAAGCTTATCAATGACCAAAATAAACGCTAGTGAACAGCGCTCAATTCTCTTCAACAAATAAACGTCACTAAAACGCCGACACCCAGATGTGCGCCTTAAATAGCCCTTGGAACACTAAGGACAATAACTATGAATGTTGCGCATGTGTCGACCTACATAAAGAGAAAAAATGTACTTGCGTGACACGAAAACAGGACTTTGTTCCTTTAAGAAGAAACACTTCGTAAGGTGACAGCTGCGACTGACAGCAATTCACAGCCGGGACTGACAGGAGTTATCAGCTGCGAGTGACAGGAAACTTGAGGGAGGAATAACGGAAGAGAACTAGGACCAGACAGAATTATACGGACAGATAGGGACTGCGAACTGAGACCAAAAATACTGGTTAGAGCTTTTGGATATTCTAAGGAACTTCTGAGGAAAACTCGGAAACCGCGGTAAGCGTTGCTCTGCTGAAGCAGTAACGACGCGAAGCGCGGACCTCCAGGGGGGCGGGGCTTAAAAGGGGAACGTAGTATGAAACCTACACCGGCAAGGTTAGTTTTCAATGGCACAATGCAGGCAGCCATGATAAGAAGGCAGAGAGTTACCATTACACATAGCCTATACCTTTTCTGAAGCAGTTAGCCAACCATGTCATGCCAATGCCCAACCTGTCAAGACCTTCTTATGGGAATTAACACCGAGTGTCCTGCCCATGATCATGACAGTATTCCCCCTCAAGGACCCTCCTCCTGGTTTGTTAGGATGGTTTTGATGGAATCTTCTTAATAACTTGGGGGCGTGGATATTTTCTAAGGGTTCCCAGGTTCTGTCTTGCGGACTATAGCCCTTACAGTCAACTAAGTAGAATAGTTTGCGACGCACCACTTTGGAATCCAAAATCTCTTTGACCTCAAACTCTGGCTGATCATCTTCAATTTCTACTGGATCTGGAGCCTGTTCAACACAGGTATTTGGGTTCATTGGTTTTAACAATGAAACCTGAAACACTGGATGAATTCTCATTTTCTTAGGGAGTTTCAATTTCATAGCCACAGGATTAATGACTGCTTCAACTGTATAAGGGCCCAGAAATCTGGGAAGAAACTTCTTGGAACCTTTCAAGGCCAGATTTCAGGAGGTCAGCCAGACAGAGTCTCCCACTTGAATTCTTAGGGTGTCACTACGATGGCGATCAGCAAACCTTTTTTGAGAAGCTTTAGCTGCTGTCAAGTTTTCCTGAGCCCTTAATGCAGCAGTAGAGATAAGATCGTGGAGAGGCTGGATTGCAGGCATCTCTAGCGGCTCTGGAGGGTCAAAAGCAGAAGTTTGAGGATGACGACCATGCAAGGTAAAGAACGGAGTAAGACCTGCAGAAGAATGAACTGAGTTGTTGTAAGCATACACTGCCACCCATAGAATCTCTGACCAAGAAGCGTCAGTCTGGTGAAGCATACATCTCAAATATTGCTCTAGTGTCTGATTGGTACGCTCAGTTTGACCATCCGTTTGTGGGTGATGACTTGTGGACAAACATACATCTATCTTGGCTATGGCACAACATTTTCTCAAAAATTTTGAGATGAATTGACTGAATCTGTCGGAAATTATGATGGAAGGAAATCTATGTAATTTAACAATGTTTTCCAAAAAGGTTTTAGCGAGATTGGAAGCAGTGGGAAGCCCTTTTAGGGCCACAAAATGAGCCATCTTGGAAAATAAATCTACCACTACCAGGATGGTATCATAGCCTTCACTAGGAGGGAAGTCAGTAATGAAATCCATGGACAGGGTGTGCCAAGGGCTGGATGGAACGTCCAAAGGTCGTAGTAGACCAGCCGGTTTCTTCTTGGAGCCTTTATTTTGAGCACAATTTCCACAGGTTTGAATAAATTACAAGACATCCTTACGCCAAGTAGGCCACCAATAGAATCTCTTAATTTTCTCCATAGTCTTGGTCACACCAGGATGACCCTCAATCAAGGAGCCACAGTAATTTGCGATGACCTGGATCCTAAGCTCTTCAGTAGGTAAATAAAGACGACCTTGATAATAAGGCAATTCATCTTGAATGCTATATTGATCTCCTTGATTTGCCCAATTCTGCAGGTCTGTCTGAGACAAACTCTTCTTAACTTCCTTCAGCAGTCCTTCAAAAAATGGATCCATGGTATTAATTAGACCCAATACTTTCTCTCCTGCAATGATGTCAACTGGAACGGCAGGCACATACGCCTCTTCTCCTTTACCAATTCTAGACAAGGCATCCGCCTTCCCGTTTCGCACTCCAGGTCTGAAAGTGATGATGAAATCGTACTCGGCGAAGAAAAGAGCCCATCGCATTTGACTTGAAGATTGTGCCTTGACTGAACGGAGGTACTGTTTTTGTTTGTTTATGTTTATTATTTATAGTGCGCACCTAACCCGTGGGTAGCAGGGCGCAGAAGCGACAAGAGGGTTGTATAGTTTAGGTTACAGAGCACACAGTAAATGAATCCAACTGGGTTACAATGTTGGAAGCATCAAAACATTAGATCCGATACATCAAAGTATAATTACAGGTAAGTATACAAAGTTTACAGGTTGTAAATATATCTCAGTATATACAATTTATACATAATTACAGAAAGCGCGGCAATGGAAGTGCATTAGATGTCATGTTCTTTGATCCAACGGATGGTGTTGGTGCTGAATTGTGTGTAGGGAAGTCTTCTCTGAGGGAAGGTGGTAAGGAGTTCCAAAATTGTGCTGCTTTTACAGGAAAGCTATTCCCTCCAGACATAGCGCGTTTGAATCTTGGTACTAGAAGGAGGTTTGAGTTAGCCTTTCTAGAGGGGCGGCAGGAAGTTGGTCTGCTGAATCTCGTTATCCGGTATTGAGGGGCAGCTTGGTGTAGGCATTTATGAGTCAGAGAGACAGATTTAAGGAAAATGTTGAATTTTGTAGAGAGTCAATTGACTGATCTTCTAGTCTCTGAGATATGGGCTTTCTTTGGGATGCTTAAGGCTGCTCTTAAGGCATTGTTTTGTAGGGTTTGAATTTTATTCATTATGTATTTGTTACTGCCTACATAGAGAGCATTGCAATAATCCAACTTGGATAGGATCAATGCTCTAGCTAACGTGATGCAGTTATTCATTGAGAGGAATGGTTTGGCTGCTCTAATAAGTTTACATGTATACGATGTGGCGGAGGCCATAGCATTAACTTGTTTTTTGAAGGTAAGTGTTGAGTCTAAATAGAAGCCAAGGGTTTTGACCACCTTGGCTACAGTGATGATATTACTGTCGATCACAAAGGAAGAGTAGTTTTGGCCTAGTTTATTGAGGTTAGGTGTGGTGCCTAAAATAAGGAGTTCTGTTTTGTCATCATTCATGTCACGACCCTCGCCAAAAACCCCTCTGGCAAACCCATTGGCCAGGTGGAGTCAGGACTCGGGCCTCTAGAGCCTGGCATCCTCTTCAAAAGCCCTCATGGGGCCAGTCCTGGCGCCTATGGCGCCAGGCTCATACACCATGAAAAACAATGTGCTTGGGAACTACTTATTGTATTGTCAGCCAACATGGAGGCATCCACATAGCTTGGTTTCTAAGAACCAAGCTATGCGGTTTAGTGTTTTGGGTGTGGTAGCCTAGGGACTACTTTACCTGGACTACTTTGTTGGGGCTATTTAAACCACACCCGAGCAAGACAACACGCTTTGCGTTACTTTGCAGCTTGCAACGTGACGCTCACCGTGTACAGCTATTCCCTCGAACCTCGGAGAAGCAGAACCTGCAAGGAGACAAAAGGAACATCATTACCAGCAGCATCTTACCTGCAGTCTTCATCTTTAAACAATCGCAGCTACTGAGAACAGCTTCCTCGAATCTGCACGCCTCCCGGACAGAACGACCTGAAAGAGGAAGATAGAGGCAACATTAAAGAAAGCAGTAGAGGCATTTACAAATTACGAACTGCTCAAAAGGCTTACCTGGCTGGTCGCCCCTCGGCTGGCACCACTCCGGACATTCCACTCGCGCTGAAGAACACCACGACCTAAAAGGAAGGAAAACACAGGTTAGCAAAGGCAAGACTTCGCAGCACTGCGCATAGCGCTTACTTACCGCATCATAGCGCTCTTAATGCGCCATCATTTACCAGCGGGGCTCAACCAAGCCAGTGCGCCGCGCTGAAGCTCTGCATACCTAAGGGAGAAAAAAGAGACATTTTAAACAAAGAAAGGCATGCAGGATAGCAACAAAACTAAAGAACAGCAATAAGACCTACCTGAACAATATCAAATGGGCCGGCGTCAGTGAAGTAACTGGACCGCACTCGCCCTTGAAAGACAACACGCCCCTGCAAAGAAGGCAGGAAGGAGAGCAAGCCTAATTCTACCACAAGGTGAGGAGAGGGCGCCAGAGGGACTGAAATCATAAGGGGGTGGAGGGAGGATACTTAGCCCAGTCGGTCAGTCTTGAACATAGTCCTCCTGTATTTTCAGGCAGATCCTTCCCCGCAGACCACATCAGGGCAAAGCTCAGAAGCATACCAGCGTGTAACCTGGCTGGGTGGCGTCCCTGTGGATACCAGGTGAGCGTAACAGAATGCAAAGCCTACCATAACAATTCACCTGGGTGCCATGGAGACATCAGAAATGGACCAATTGGCCCAATTACTAGGAGAGCTTCGTGCTGAGGTTCATTCTGCCCGAAAAGAGACTAATGCCCTCCGGAGAGACCTAATAGTGACCAAAGAACGCACTGATGAGATTAGCAGGCAATACTTGCAATCACAGAAAGGACAGATGCCTCTACCTGGAAACAATCCAACGATGCAAAACCCCGCCATACCACCCACTCCGGTACAGATCACGTTACCGGAACAGTGCCCCTGGCACCACCAGAAAAGTTCTCAGGCGACCCACGGAAGTATGCAGCATTCATCAATCAGTGCCGCCTTCATTTTCTTTGTAGGCCTGGAGCATTTCCAAACGACCAAGCTCGGGTAGCTTTTGTCTTATCATACCTGAGTGGTAGAGCAGCAGATTGGTTGGTGCCGTTGGTAACCCATGACGATCCTCTATTACATGACTTTGGGGGGTTCCAGAGAGAAACTTTTTGCTCGCCATACCAAGGAACAAGCAGTAGACAATGAACTCTTGTCCCTCGGACAGGGGAATCAGGACTTGTTAACGTACATTGCTACCTTCAACAGACTGGTTGCCGAAGCTAGGTGGCCAGAAAACAAAAGAACCATGTTATTCCATTGAGGCTTACGAGGCGAATTAAAGGACGTCTTAGCCCAGGTGGTTGATCTACCCACAGACTGTGCAGAATTCATAAATCTGGTTGTGCAGCTAGACCACCGGTTGCAGGACCGAAAGGCAGACCGGTCTAAGACGGACCCTCGGACCGTGTATGTTCGACCAAGGGAAAACACACCCCGTGTACATGAAAATGCTGTAGAACCCATGCAGATTGGAGGGATACAGCCTCCATTAACAAAACAAGAGCAGGACAAAAGAAGACAACAACAGCTTTGTTTGTATTGTGGGAAACCAGGACATTTCCTGAAGGACTGTCCAGTAAAACCCCCAAGAAGAACAGTCGGGGCCACAGAGAAGGATGAAGCTAAGGAATCGGAAAACTACCAAGCTCGACACACGTAGAGGTCAGTTTGTCGAGTGAGAAGAAAGAGTTGCTGACCTCGCACTTTGCAATACCAGTGATCTTAATTAACCACCAACAGTCATCAAGAATGCATGCCGTTGAAGCATACATCGATAGTGGAGCAGTTGGAAATTATATTGATCAAGAACTGGCAGCAGAGATGGGGCTTCCTTTGTGTTCTAAGCCAACTATGGACAAGGTAACCACCGTGGATGGGACAGAAATCACTTCCGGACCAGTAACCCAGTGCACAGCCAGGGTATCCTTGCTGTGCCGGACAGACATCGGAAGTCTATTTCATTTGATCTCATCAAGGCACCTCATTTCAGGCTAATACTAGGGATGCCATGGTTGGTTGCTCACAACCCTTTGATAGACTGGCGGGCACGAAAATTAACCTTCCCCGGTGACTGCTCCCCTGCCTGCTATTACTAAGAGGAGAAACCCGACCTCTGTATCCCCATGACTCCCGGAGCGACAGTATCAACCCTGGGAGCAACTAATACCTTGCCAAGTGAATACCATGATTTCCAGGATGTTTTCCGTAAGGACCAAGCCAATACATTGCATCCACACAGGCCCTATGACTGTCAGATCGACCTTGTTCCTGGTGCACAAATCCCTTGCGGTAGGATCTACGCTCTCACAGAACAGGAAAACCTTAATTTGAAATCCTATTTAGACCAGTACCATGCAAACAGATTTATCCGTCCTTCGAAGTCTCCCGCAGCCAGTCCTTTGTTCTTTGTACCGAAAAAGGAAGGAGACTTGAGAACCTGTATTGACTACCGCGCATTGAACCAGATCACCGTGAAGAACCGCTACCCCTTGCCACTTATCCCTGAGATGCTAGACCAAGTTAAAGATGCCGAGATTTATACCAAATTGGACCTTTGAGCAGCGTACCACCTGGTCCAAGTCAGAAAAGGAGATGAATGGAAAACTGCCTTCTGTACTAAGTACGCCTTGTTTGAATATCAAGTCATGCCCTTCGAGTTATGCAACGCTCCTGCGGCATTCCAATATTTCATGAATGACGTATTAAGGGAGTTAATTGATGTGTGCGCCTTAGTGTACACAGACGACATCTTTGTATACTCAGCCTCAGAAGAAGATCATGTCAGGCACGTTCGTTCGGTCCTCACCAAGCTCCGTCAACATCGCTTGTTTGCAAAGCTTGAAAAATGCTTTTTTCACGTCACCGAAGTAGAGTTTCTTGGTTTTATCCTTACTCCAGGAGGCATCAGAATGGACGTGCACAAGGTAGATGCCATTCTGAAATGGCCTTCACCGACGTCTCTGAAATGGGTACAAAGCAAGCTGGGCTTTGCGAACTTCTACCGCCGGTTCATCCCAAACTTCTCTCAGGTTGTGCACCCAATCACAGTACTATTACGAAAAAAACAATACAAAAGTTTGCTTGGACCGAAGAAGCAGAAGAAGCCTTTCAGGAACTTAAACAAAGGTTTACCTCTGCTCCAATCCTGCGACATCCTCGTCCAGACTTCCCTTATGTCATTGAAACTGATGCGTCCAGTCTCGCAATGGGGGCTGTCCTTTCACAGAGAGACCCGGAAACCGGCCAGCTACATCCTGTGGCTTTCTGGTCGAAAAGTTCTCACCTCCAGAGATTAATTATGCCATCACGGACAAGGACCTCCTGGCTATCAAATCCGCCTTTAATGCCTGGAGGCACTACCTTCTGGGGCCAGACACACCATTACAGTCATCACAGACCACCGAAACCTGCAATATCTCAAAACAGCCAAGGCCCAGTCCTCATGCCAATTACGGTGGGCCCTTTTCTTCGCAGAATATGATTATGTAATCACATTTCGACCAGGAGTCAGAAACGGAAAGGCGGATGCCTTATCTCGCATGGGCATAGATGAAATAGTATATACAACTCCACACCCAGTACCTATTATACCTGAAGACAAACTCTTGGGTATCACGACAGCCTTAACACAAGCAGAACTACGAAAAGAAATCCAACGGACAATGAATCCTGATGCCTACCTCGCATGGCAAACTCAAGGAGAACAATATACCATCAAGGACCATCTACCCTTTTTAAGGGATCGCCTATATGTACCCAAGAAGGAATTACAACAGCATATTATTTCAAACTATCACAATTCACTGATCGAAGGGCATCCTGGGATCGCCAAAACCCTAGCTAAGGTTAAAGAGAATTTTTGGTGGCCTACCTGGCGTAAGGACATCATTCAGTATATTCAGTCGTGCAGTGTCTGCGCACAAAATAAATCACAGAAACAAAAACCATCTGGTCTCCTACAACCATTGGACATTCCTCCAGTTCCATGTCACACTCTTTCCCTTGACGTCATCACTGATCTACCTCCAAGCCAAGGGTTCAACACCATCCTTGTAGTTGTGGACTTATTCTCGAAGATGGCCCATTTTATTCCTTTCAAAGGCCTCCCAGACGCAGCCACTTTAGCAAATGTGTTCCTGGAGGGCGTGGTAAAGCTACATGGCTTCCCTTCGGTTCTGGTCTCTGATCGAGGCAGCCAGTTTGTTTCAAACCTCTGGAAAAAATGGTGTGCAATGGCGCAGATCGACGTTCGGCTATCTACCAGTCACCATCCCCAAACGGATGGCCAAACCGAGAGAACCAATCAGACACTCGAGCAATATTTACGGTGCATGCTGCACCACGAACAAAGGAATTGGAAAGACCTACTATGGATAGCTGAATATGCATATAACAATTCTTTGCATTCAAGCACAGGACAAACGCCCTTCTATACCCTTTATGGCAGACATCCACGTACCTCTGAACTAGACTTTCCAGCCAGCTTGGAAATGCCAGCGGTAAAGACTCTACACACAACCATTACTCAGGCTTTCAAAGGGGCAAAGGAACACCTTCTTCATGCCAAAGAAAAACAAAAGAGATTCACCGACCAACAACGGAAAAAGGCCCCTGATTATTAAGTAGGAGACAGTTTGGTTAGCCGCTAAATTCGTACCTATCAAGGGAACCCATACCTTTCATCCCAGATTCTTAGGACCCTATACCATTAAGGCAATTATCAACCCAGCAGCCATGAAACTGGATTTACCACCTAATCTACACATCCACCCGGTATTGCATGTGTCCCTCCTGAAACCAATGCAACCCGGCACACAGATTGAGATACCACCTAAGCCCATACTTGTTGACGGAGAACCAGAATTCGAAGTCAAAGATATCTTGGACTCTAATTACTCTAGGACCAAGCTATATTATCTAGTCGATTGGAAAGGATTTGGACCACAAGATAGATCCTGGGAGCCCAGTGAGAATATCCACGCACCACGTCTAATCAGGAAATTCCATCGGAACTTCCCAACCAAACCTGGGTCAGACAGAAGGAACACCATGGGAGGGGCCTTAGGGGGGAGTGCTGTCACAACCCTTGCCCAAAAACCCCTCTAGCAAACCCATTGGCCAGGTGGAGTCAGGACTCGGGCCTCTAGAGCCTGGCATCCTCTTCAAAAGCCCTCATGGGGCCAGTCCTGGCGCCTATGGCGCCAGGCTCATACACCATGAAAAACAATGTGCTGGGAACTACTTTATTGTATTGTCAGCCAACATGGAGGCATCCACATAGCTTGGTTCCTAAGAACCAAGCTATGCGGTCTAGTGTTTTGGGTGTGGTAGCCTAGGGACTACTTTACCTGTACTATTTTGTTGGTGCTATTTAAACCACACCCGAGCAAGACAACATGCTTCGCGTTACTTTGCAGCTTGCAACGTGACGCTCACCGTGTCCAGCTATCCCCTCGAACCTCAGAGAAGCAGAACCTGCAAGGAGACAAAAGGTACATCATTAGCAGCAGCATCTTACCTGCAGTCTTCATCTTTAAACACTTGCAGGTACTGAGAACAGCTTCCTCGAATCTGCATGCCTCCCGGACAGAACGACCTGAAAGAGGAAGATAGAGGCAACATTAAAGAAAGCAGTAGCAACATTTACAAATTACGAACTGCCCAAAAGGCTTATTTGGCTGGTCGCCTCTCGGCTGGCGCCACTCCGGACATTCCACTTGCGCTGAAGAACTCTGCAACCTACAAGGAAGGAAAACACAGGTTAGCAAAGGCAAGACTTTGCAGCGCTGCGCACAGCGCTTCCTTGCCGCATCATAGCGAGCTCAATGCGCCATCATTTACCAGCGGGGCTCAACCAAGCCAGTTCACCGCGCTGAAGCTCTGCATACTTAAGGGAGAAAAAAGAGACATTTTAAACAAAGAAATGCATGCAGGATAGCAACAAAACTAAAGAACAGCAATACGACCTACCTGAACAATATCAAACGGGCCGGCGTCAGTGAATTAATTGGACCGCACTCGCCCATGAAAGACAACGCGCCCCTGCAAAGAAGGCAGGACGGAGAACACGCCTAATTCTACCACAAGGTGAGGAGAGGGCGCCAGAGGGACTGAAATCATATTGGGTTGGAGGGAGGATACTTACCCCAGTCGGTCAGTCTTGAACACAGTCCTCCTGTATTTTCAGGCAGAACCTTCCCCGCAGACCATATCAGGGCAAAGCTGAGAAGCATACCAGCGAATAACCCGGCTGGGTGGTGTCCCTGTGGATACCAGGTGAGCGTAACAATTCAGGCATAGACCGTGAGAGGCCATCCATGCCTGGATGATGAGGTACACTCTATTTACAAAGGCCAAATCATTGTCATAATCCCCCGTCAACGGGATGAGAATCTGGGTATCATCAGCATAATTAGTGTAGGTGATACCCAGGCCATCTAGATCGTCGAAAAGGGGCTTTGTAAAAATGTTGTACAAGGTAGGGGAGACACAAGAGCCCTGTGGCACACCGCAGGTAATGGGCGTAGGGTCAGCGGCTGCTGATGGGGAAAAAACTTGCATAGTGCAGTTGTTGAGGAAGGACTGAATCCATTCAGTTGCCTCTTGGGAGAAATGGGCTGCTGACTGTAGGTGTGTGCAAAGGATCTCATGGTTGACCAGATCAAATGCAGTTGAGAGATCGAGGAGTAACAGTAGTGCTGTCTTGCCCTCATTTCTCAGCTCATCTATCTGTGCCTTAAGATCTATAAGTGCAGTCTCCGTCCCGTGCTGGGGTCTGAAGCCTGACTGTTGGACTCCAAGAAGGTGGTTAAGATCAAGGTAATGTTGGATTTGTTGGTATGCTATTTTATCAGGAATTTTGAGTAAGAACGGGACTGTGGTGATGGGACAGTAGTTGGTGGGAATGGAAGGATCTAGATTAGGTTTTTTGAGGAGTGGGAGGACCCACGATTGTTTCAGATTATTAGGTACGGTACCTGCTGTAAAGGATGCGTTTATTAATTTAGTAATGAATGGAGAAAGTTCACGAGCTGCATCTTTTATCAATTGTGCGGGGCATAGGTCCCCATGGCAATTGGAGGGTTTGAGTGTGAGAATAACTTTTTCAACCTCTTTAGTAGATACGTTACTGAAGTTGAAGTGGGGGGTAGGCACAGGAAGGGGCATCGGGGTAGTTTGTGCCAAATGGGAGCTGGTGGTGCTCCATTTAGATATGGAGAGAAGGGATTCTTTTTTGTTGCTAATCTTAGTTTGCAGAGAAGTAATTGTATTGGATAAAGCATTTTGTATATCTGTACACCAGCTTTTGTCCTTGATACAGGAATCAGGTGGCTGGACAGGGGTTTCTACTTCTTTCAGAATTGCGAAAAGCTCTTTGGTGTAAACTGTAGATTTCGATTGTCAGTAAGAATAGTTACAGTATGCTGAGCCCCTAATAAATAGTGTCTCCATTTCTTTGACCAGAATGCCACTGGATGTAGAACTTGGGTATCTGGGTTGCGTTGCGACAACACAGCGCCCATAGCCACGTTAGAGGCGTCAGTCTCCACAATAAATGGTAAATTGGGTTGAGGATGCTGCAAAACTGGAGCCTCTGTAAATTTTGCTTTTAAACTCTGAAAGGCCATTTCAGCCTCTGTAGTCCATTCAAACTTCTTGTTCTTCCGAAACAGAGATGTTATGGGGTGCACTAACTGAGAAAATGTTTCCACAAAACGACGATAGAAGTATGCAAACCCCAAAAAACTTTGGACTCCTTTCACAGATGTGGGAGCTGGTCAGGTAAGTATAGTCTCAACTTTCCACAGGTCCATCTTAACTCCTTGAGAAGACAACACAAATCCCAAAAACTCCACTTCGGAGACATGAAAGGAACATTTCTCCAGCTTTACAAATAGGGAGTTCTCACGCAGCTTCGGACGAACGGTCTTAACATGTTTCACATGTTCTTGACGGTTAGCAGAAAAAATTAAGATGTCATCAATATAGACGACGGTGCAAACGTCTAGGAGGTCCCTTAAAACATCATTCATGAAACATTGAAATACTGCTGGGGCATTGCACAAGCCAAAGGGCATCACTTGGTATTCAAAAATACCATATCTAGTGTGAAAGGCAGTCTTCCATTCGTCACCCTCTTTTATTCAAATTAAATAGTAGGCGCCTCTGAGATCAAGCTTGGTGAGAATGTGTGCTATTTTGATTTGATCCAATAAATTTGAAATAAGGGGAATAGGGTAGCGATTCTTCACCGTAATTTGATTTAAGGCACAGTAATCGATGCAGGTTCTGAGATCTCCTTCTTTCTTTGGTATGAAAAAAAGAGGGGAGGCAGCAGGAGATTTGGAAGGTCGAATGAATCCATTGGCTAAGTATTGATCTAAGTATTTTTTCAAGTGAGAGTCTTCCTTCTCGGTCAATGCATAAATTCGACTACAAGGAATCTGGCCCCCAGGAATAAGATCAATCTGACAATCGTATTGCCTATGTGGAGGAAGTGCTTCAGCGAGTCTTTCTTTAAAAACATCTTGAAATTCCTTATATTCCGAAGGCAAGGTCCCTATTAATCCGAGGGTCGAAACAACTGCGTTCTGGACTTGGTTGGGCATCTCCAGATCCTCCAATAGATAATAAGAGTCTCCATACTCAACAGCGAAAACCAGAGATCTAGACCTCCAATCGATCTTGGGATTGTGTTTCTCAAGCCAAGGCATACCCAAGATAATCTGAAATTGAGGAGCACTTATTAGGTCAAACGTAATCCTCTCCCTGTGTCTCTCCTGACAGAGCATAATAAGATCATCAGTGTGTTGCGTGACAGGGCCAGAAACTAATGGAGTACCATCAACTGCTGACACGTTTTCCGCTTCAGACTTATTCACCAGAGGAAATCCAATCTTGCTCGCCAGGTTAGAATCCATGTAGTTTCCAACAGCTCCACAATCAATGTATGCTTGTAAGGCATGCATTTGCATGGGCTGTTCCTTACTACATAGGATAATGGGGAACACAGAGTGTGAGGTCATTGAAACCCGTTCCATGCTCGACAAGGTGACCTCTAAACTTGTCGGGCACTGGAGTTTTCCGAAGGCTGATCCTTTTTGTCTTGATTTACCCCTCCGAGGGGTTTTCGAGAGGGCTTAATAGGGCAATCCTTGAGAAAGCGGACAGCCTTACCACAATAAAGACACAATTGTTGTTGGCATCTCTTGTCTCTTTCTGACTGAGAAATGGATCCTCTAACGACTGCCAGTTGCATTGGTTCAGAGTGACTGTCGGATCCATTCCTCAATTGGCCTTCTCTAGGACGTACAAAATAGGTTCTATTCTCAGAGCGAGAACAGTCAACCTTTCTATCTTGCAAACGCTGGTCTAATTGTATGGTCAAATCAATGTATTCTGCAATGCCTTCCGGGGGATTTACTACCTGCGCCAAAACATCCTTCAACTCGCTACGTAATCCTCTATGAAACAAGGTTGTTCTTTTCTCATTTGGCCAATTGGTCTCCGCCACTAACCTGTTGAAAGTGGCTACATAAGCCAACCATTCCTGGTTACCTTGTCGAAGTGAAAGCAGTTCATTATCCAATGCTTGACCTTGGGTATGTCGTACAAAGAGTTTTTCCATCTCTTTCTGAAACTCAGGGAAGTTTCTTAACATGGGATCATCCCTGTTTACTAATGAAATAGACCAATCAGCAGTGTAACCACCCAGATAAGATAATACAAATGCTACCTTTGCTTGGTCAGTGGGGAAAACTCCTGGGTGGCAAAGTAAATGTAACCGGCATTGATTTAAAAACACTGAAAATTTCTTGGGGTCCCCCAAAAACCATTCAGGAGGGGCTAAGGGGATGTTACCAGCAACAATTACTTGAACAGGAGCTTGGGGCAACACTGGGACTGAAGCTTGTGGATTGGCAGTTGGTAAAGGAACTTGTCCAGCTTGTTTTTGCAAAAGTTGACGGGCTAGTTCCTCAGTCCGGTCTCTGTTAACCACTAATTCCCTGCGAAGGGCACTTGTCTCTCAGCGAGCCGCGTGGACCTCAGCTCTCAATTCCCCCAATAACTGTGCTAATTGATCCATTTCTGGAGTTTCCATAGCGCCCAGGCAGAGTGTAATTATTTCAATATAATGGGATGGCTTTGAGTTCTGTAACGCTTACCTGAAATAACTCTGCGGGAGCGCCCTGGAAACCTAAGGTGGTATTTTCTTTCCTAGACCATCAGGTTAATTCTGTAAGAAAACATAGAAGGCTTAGCTATCTAGCTAACTGTTGAATCTCAGCACAAACTCTTGACCATAGGACTCCCTTTAACTTTCAGGAAAAAACACCAGGGCTCACCTTAACCTTTAGTTTGTGGAGCTATCCATCCTGAACTCAAGCAGGGGCGCTAATTCTGAAGTAAATGCAAATCAATTCTGGGAAGTGGACTTCAGGAAAGGTTCATTTTGACTGGGGAAAAAGGAGAATGTAAGATGTAAAGGATGGAAGAGAAACAACCAGTGAATGGACTTCCTACCTGAGCATTGACAAGGTTGGCGCTACATGTGGCAACAGGTGCTTACAGTGCGCACCTTCAGTGGGCAACAATAAGGAAGGAAAATTAACCAATCTTGTCAACAATAGCCAAAACCTAACCAAGGTTAAAATGCAGGAAGCTTAGCAATGACCAAAATAAACGCTAGTGAACTGCCCTCAATTCTCTTCAACAAATAAACGTCACTAAAACGCTGACACCCTGATGTGCGCGTTAAGTAGTCCTTGGAACACTAAGGACAGTAACTATGAATGTTTCACATGTATCAACCTACATAAAGATGTATAAAAATGTACTTGTGTGACACGAAAACAGGACTTTGTTCCTTTAAGACCTTTAACCGCGACTGACAGGAGTTATCAGCTGCGAGTGACAGGAAACTTGAGGGAGGAATAACGGAAGATAACAACTAGGACCAGACAGAATTATACGGACAGGATAGGGACTGCGAACTGAGACCAAAAATACTGGATAGAGCTTTTGGATATTCTAAGAAACTTCCGAGGAAAACTCGGAAACTGCGGTAAGCGTTGCTCTGCTGAAGCAGTAACGACGCGAAGCGCGGACCTCCAGGGGGGAGGGGCTTAAAAGGGGAACGTATTCTGAAACCTACACCAGCAATGTTAGTTTTCAAGGGCACAATGCAGGCGGCCATGATAAGAAGGCAGATGGTTACCATTACACATAGCCTTTACCTTTTCTGAAGCAGTTAGCCAACCATGCCATGCCAATGCCCAACCTTTCAAGACCTTCTTATGGGAATTAACATCTAGTGTCCTGCCCGTGATCATGACAACCCCCCCCCATCTGAAACAATATCCTGTTCCAGATAAAGTGAAACGTGGTAAAAGAAAACTAAATCAAACAGAAATGCAACAGAATCCAACAGCAAATCCCTCAAATAAAACAAAAGAAGCTAAAGCTTCATCAATTACCACAAACAAAGAAGAACCTATTAGGGAATGTAAACCAGGTACGTCTTCAAAGAAGGAACAGAAACTCAGAAAAATGCACTCAGATACAGAACTAGCTGGTCCATTCAAATTTGTAAATGAAACTGGGGTAAGTTTCTATGCAAATGTAGCAATGAATATTCTATTTCAATTGCCACCAATTGTTAACAATATTTACTTACACAGTACAGACCAATTGTGTTTGCAAATGTTAGTGCTTCAAAGAAATGCAACAAACAGTCCTGACAACACATACAGTGTTCATGGAATAAGGCAAGAATTGGACTACTGTGCTGGAATGGTGAGATTCACTATGAACTCACAAGAAGATCCATAAGAATGTCTAATGTACTTACTACTAGTATTGGAAAACAAAAGCATACCTGTAAATGAAATCTTCCAGATATCGTACATGTGGAAACATACATACACGCTCTGTAACAATATGATACAGGAACAAATCCCAACTGAGCGATTTGTGTACGTTTCCATACCTAATTGTGAATCTATTACATTTCAGCAACTTGTACAGAATGCAAACCATGGCAGATTATGTACTATTTGCAATTCAGACAAACGCTCCACCTTGCTGATACATTCGCATAGTGCCTACATAATACTTACGCTTCTACGTTATAATGCAGACGGTACCAAAAACAACTGCAAACTGACTGGATTCACACACGGTCAAGTGTCACTTGGAAAGAAAACCTTTACAACAATAGGTATAATATACCATGCAGGAGCTACAACCAATGCAGGTCACTACAATGCATACATAAAAAAGAAATGCGGATGGTTCGAATGTAATGATAGCACCATTACTCTAAAGCAGAGATTGCCAGCTAATCTTACAAATGCGTATTTAATGTTCTTAAAGCCAAAATTTAATAAATAATGTGTACTTCAAGACTACCAGAAAATTATGGAAGAGACTACAAACAGTTAGAATATGCCAACAGGTATCTAACTGCCCAAGAGGATATAACAACGACACAAATAAATAAATATCACAGAACTGTAAGAACAAATGCACAGTTAGAATAAGCCTACAGGTATCTAACTGTTGTTAAAAATCGGCAGCAAGGCAACAAACATAACCTTAATCAGAAAGATGAAGGAAACACTCAAAGGAAACAAGGAAGTAGTTAGTACCATAGCAAATAAAGTTTTTTTTTAATCCGACATGGTTTTTTTTTCCCCTGACACAAGGATTAGAAAAGCAAACACAGAAACTGAGCAGAATGCACAGTACACTGGTTTGTAAACTAAATATGAGGGTAAAAAAAAGAAAGGTAAACTGTCTATTATGCAATGTAGTAAGTTTCCATAAAATGCAAAGACTAACATACTTTTTTCTTTTATCACAGAAATTAAAAAAGGATACTTGCGCCAAGTACTAAAGGCATTTAAAACATATATGGTTTCTGAACAAAGTAAGGAGTAAGTATATTGGCAGTCATTTTGTACACATGCGAACCTACACGTCTAATCTATGGTACTAATATGCTGCAGTGGCTGTAGGCTGGCCCTTGCATCTTGGTTGTGTAACCTACCACCTACGCCTTACGACCAAGGTACAAAGAGTATAGTTCCTACCCACAACCATCGCTGAATATCAAAAACACGGTCCTTGTAAATTACTTTTGGGACCATCGTCTGCAGCCATGCAGCCAAGACGCTAGGACGGGCACACAACTACCGCATTACACCACACCCATATTCACTTATAACACCACAGCTTATGACTTCAGTCTTGGGTGCATGGCCTTTGGGCATGCAGGCAAGACTCTGGGTCCTGGGCAGAAACACCACAGCATATCGGAACCATTGTGCCTTGTAATTTCACTACATACAAAGTTGGTACTACGCCCTCCCCACAACCATCTTAATGATGTTGCATAGTACAAGTGTACCTATAGCTGTGATATGCTGCAGTAGTTTGTAGCCATAGGCTCAGACGTGAGTGTGAGGCTATAGATTTATCAATGTATGGGTATACAGTATATAAAATCCATAGTTGCTTACAACTGCAGTGCTTATTATTTTGTTCAAAAACTCGACATCCTGGCCACTACTACCACACCATATGACATCCATTGGGGCATATAACTACACTACGTACAAATGTGCTTTTGGGGGCATGGCCTTTGGCCATGCACCCATGACTGAAGCCCCTCCCCAAAGCCGCCTGAGTGATGCACTACCACACCATATCACACCCATTGTGACTTGTAAGTACGCTACATATAACTGTGCTGTTGGGTGCATGGCCTGTGGCCATGCACTCATGACTGCAGACCCTCCCCACAGCCACCTGAGTGATGTTCAATACTAGGGGTGTCTCTGTAGCTGTGAAATGCTGCAGTGGTTGTGGGCAGGGCCTAAAATCTTAGGTGTATGTCCATACATTTCAATATATGGATGTGAAGTAGCTTATAACTCCAGTGCTTAGAAGTTTCTTCGGCTCCCCACAACCACCTCAGTGATGTGTGGTAGTTGGGGTTTTTCTATAGGTGTGGTATCCTTCAGTGCTTCTGGCCAGGGGCTGCACTCCTAGCTGTATGTCCATAGATATTACATGTGATGGGTGTGCAGTGGCTTCAACGTCCAGTGCTTATAACTTAAATTCTTGGGTGCATGGCCTTTGGCCATGCACCCAAGACTGTACACACTCCCCACAACCAGGCAATCGATACGCAATACTACGGGTGTATCCATGGGTGTAACATGCTGAGGCGGTTGTGACCAGGGCCTACAGTCTTGGAAGTAAGGCCTTCGACCGACGGCCATGCATCCAAGACTCTAGGCCCTGGCCACAACCACCATAGCATGTCACACCCATGGCGGCGTACTAATGAATGCAATATCCGTAGGAAAAAGTAATGCAATTAAGGCATGTTGTCAATTTCAATGTTCGCTAACACCACGCGTGTCCTTACAACAGTTACAAGTTCCCTGTGCACTGCATAGACTGAAATACTACCGTTATTAGACCCTTCATTTTCTGTGCGTACAAGGTGGCCATAGAAAAAACATCATGAAGACCGACCGCCAGAACAAATGCATTCATCACCCAAGTCTTACTGTCTGAACCTTTCCCAACGCTCTATGACACAGCAAAAGAGTTTTAT
The DNA here is from genome assembly GCF_040938575.1 of Ambystoma mexicanum. Taxonomy (NCBI): domain Eukaryota; kingdom Metazoa; phylum Chordata; class Amphibia; order Caudata; family Ambystomatidae; genus Ambystoma; species Ambystoma mexicanum. The sequence goes on along the minus strand of NC_090921.1, from coordinate 1,107,274,542 downwards.
AAATATAGCATGTTTCCGCTGGTTGTCGCTCCACTATCCGCGGATCCAAGATGTTGGGCGCATCCAAACAATCTGACGCAGAACACGTCTCGCTCCAGCCAATCGGCAGAGACGCTGTGTGTCCGCAGTCATCACGCCAGCCCCTTAGCCAATCGGTATCTTGTCCATGGACCGAACAGGGAAGTGTGACCGCGAAGCGGACATAGATATCACTAATTTATTTACACCTACTTTTTGGTCATTGTAATGAAAAGAACTGCACGGAAGGTCACCTGCACGCTTTCTGGACCAAGCTCCGGCCCTTGCTGCAAATTTGGTGAACATCCATCCAGCGGTTTGACCTCTAGCCATGCGCAAAGTTTTTCCCCCATTCAGTCTGTGGGAAAAACAGAAGTTTTGGGACCCCCCCTATAACTTTGCCCCCCCCTGGACCAAACCTCACCAAACTTCAGAGTGGCCCATATACTTTTTATGCAAAGTTTGGTGAGGATTCGTCCAGGGGGAGCGAAGTTATAAGCCGCCCAAAAAGTGCTCTTCCTATGGAAACAGCAACTTAACCATAACTACACGGCCACTACTGTGGCCGTGTAATGAACGAGTAAAGGATGGATGTTGCAGAGCTGGACTAAAAAAGGAAGGCCTCTTTTCCAGTGTGTCGCAGTTAAAAACAATTGAATTACAAAGTGAATCTCAGAAAGGCGAGGCTGGATGAGCCTAGGAAGCCATGGTTTTATCAGGATGGGTGAGCTGACAATGGATACAAATCGTGTGAAAGAACGAAACTCCTGTTCAGAGGACAAGGGCGAGAACAAAGAAGACGTCAGAGGTCTATTAGAAAATAGTATTTTAAATGCTCCAGAAGCTCGATTTTGTGGTCTTCAGTCACGTGGAAGGATGAAATTGGACAAACATGACGACCACACCTACGCATGAAGGCAGAGAGTGCCTTCTCTCCCCTGAATTCTGCAGAGCAAAGAACACTCCCAAGGACAAGTTCAAAGTCCTAGTTGACAGCGGACCACTGAGGTGATGATAGATGAGTATGTAATTGGTGGGAAGCTATGGTTAAAACAAGCTCGCCAGCACCTGGAAGCCCAGCCTGCGTGCTGCTAACATAGGTGAAAAAGTACTGACGAAGGTTAAAGTGCCAACCAATTGTAGGGGGCAGCATGATTAAGGACCCTATAGTTTGTGTAACCAATGGGACTTTGTATATTTAGTGACTAAGGGCCCTATAGTTTGTGTAACCAATGGGATGTTGTATATTTAGTGACATTCATAGTGACCAGTTTGAGGGGAGGGCTTAGTTGCCCCACCTGATGTTAAGAAGCCTATCACTTTCTTTCACTTTCTTAGGAACATATACTTAGATGTTCTCGTAGATCCTGTCACAATTGCCACTAGGTTTTCGTAGTTTGCCACATAGGATGACGTTAGTAAATACGTAGGTTGACGTTACCTATGACAAATTCTTGTAATAAAAGGATGCTTTTTTAAGATGCATTGAGAGAACTTGCGCTGAGACATCTGTTGATGTCCATTGTACTCCCTGTTTTAAATAACTGATGTTAAAACAGTTATCTTTTTTGCCAGCTACCTGGGTCGTTTCGATTATTGATGTATGAATACATTCTGCATACCCATCCATCTCAAGGGTATTGCTACCTCATCTTAAAGAGCTGGGGTCCTCCAGTTCACCTGGTAGCAGAGGATGGTTAAAAATCCATTGAGATAAGTAAGCTTTGGGGTCCCAGAAATATCGCACAACCTCTGCCATTTGGGCTGAAAGGACGTGAAGCTCCCTGTAGATAGTGGAAATAGTTAAAATTATCAGGCTTGCAATAGAAGTGAGACGGGTCCCTTGGTTTCAGACAGAATCCCTTCCCAGTGTCTACAGGAAGCTGAACGAACTTAAAGTTGATGAGGCCGATAAAGAGGCGGACGAACCCGAGAGTCGGAAGTTGAAAACACGAATGGTAAGTAAAACTGAGTGAGGTGGCAAAATTGTGTATGGGCAATGAGTGAAGAAAAGTGATAAGGGGAAAACGAGTAACAGAGGGAGGCTGGGGTAAAGCAACTTGAAAAAAATTAGTGTTAAATATTGAGGAAATTGACTTGAGGAGAGGCCAAGCAATTAAGAGATATCGTGAGGAGAGATCACGATAAAGAGTATGCCCAGTTTACCTGCGTCGTAAAGGCGTAATAGAAGGAACAGTACCTAGGGTCCCAAAGCGGATGACTTACAAACCTGACTTTTTTAAAGACTTGTCTAAAGAGGACAGTTCACACTCTGCAGGAGTATTTTTTAGGGGCAGGATAGGTCTTGAGGAAAAAAACTGAGATATATGTGGCCGGTCGAGTATGTCCGTTTGTCTGTTTGTTTTATGTGATTTTATATGATGAAAAAACAATAGAGAAATTGATAAATGTGAAAAGGAAAAAACACGAGATTTAAGAATTCATTATTTATTTGATGGAATTGAATTGATGTTGTTTAGGGAAAAAGTATATTCAAGTAAAAAACGTGATATAGAGGGTTTGGAGCCTGCGACGATTGGTGCAGGCTCATATTGTTTTGTTTTTCTGAAACGTATTTTTGAAAACTGCAAAGAGTAAAAGTGAGTATTGACAGTCCAGAGTGACAAGTCAAAATGGAGGATATTACTCCACTTATACATCTCTGCAAACAGTTGCTGAAACATGCACCCAAGCTTAGACAGTATAGTGTGGAATGGGTTAACATACAACAAACAAGATGTTCATGCCGTGGCCACAAGGGGGATCACTATCAGAGGCAGTTTTACAGCATATGATGACATATTTGCCTGCAGCATATATGGGAAAAAAGTTAGATAAACGAGTAGTGAGCTTAGAGCTCTGGAAGATGTACCAGGAGGAGAGAGAAGAGCCGCCTCCTGTTGATTGGATACTCAATGTATGCAAAGAGAGGGTGAGGAGCCTTCTGCTCCCCCCGCCGCGCCTGAAGCAGATGGCGATAGTAAGAAAGATGACGGGTTGTACCCATTGAGGGAGCTTAAGGCAGCAACAGGGTACAGCAACCCAGCATATGAGTCGCCTGCGCAAAGCAGCGACGAGGACCCAGAGAAAAATCTCTGGGAGAGATGTAATCTCTAAGGTCCCGAGGGACAAGGAGAGACGCAATAAGGAGAGAAGCGATCGACCGAGTACATCCATAGATATAGGAAGGGAAATAAAGAGATGGAAAGGAGAAAAAGATAAGACTGATGAGTTAGAACTCAAAAAGAACGAATGGATGGGTGGTCAGATTTTGCTCAAACTCGATGGTAAGCGCATCGAGGACGTGAGGCAAAGGGAAGATGAAGATGAGCAGGACAGAAAGGATAAAGATAGGGAGGAACGATTGAAAAAGAAAGAGACAAAGACGGGAACAGCTGTATCAAGATGAGCAACTGAAGAAGCAGGAAAGAGCAGAGGAACAAAGAAAGTATGTTAACAGACAGAGGGCAATCGAAGAGCGAGAAAGACTAGAAAGGAAAAGAATGGAGGAAGAGGAACAGAAATGAAGGGATAAAAGAATACAAAGGTGAAGAGATGAAGAGATACGAAGGGCAAATGAGAGGAGAGATGTAAAAAGAAAAGAGGAAGACAGGGTAAGGGAGGAAGCAAGGAGGCGAAGAGAGTTTGACGATGAACTAGAACGAAAGAGAAGGCCAAGAGTACGAGATATTGAATGTATGGAAAAGGAAGTAATGGATCCTAATCCAGTAGTGGCATTGGAGGATTTAGAAGAGTTCTTCCCAGAACACAAGTCAATACCAGGTCCGTCAAGAGCAAATCTAGAAGATGAGTTTGACTCTAGAAGCATGGGAGACGCGATCGATTTTCTATCATAACATGAGAACTAAGAAAAAATTGAAAGGGAAGAGCAAAAATGATCGACTCGAGAGTACACAGTTGTACGACAAAGAGGGAGCCTCATGTAGTTTTTTTCCAAATCATTTCTATTGGCATTTTGCATAAACAAACAATCCAACATTAACTCCCCCCCAATAGATCTCCCCTCCCCCAGGTTTGGGATAGAACTCTTTGCCATATCGCACATGTTCAAACCAAACATATCTCCTTCTCACAGTCCCTTATTTGTTTCCCGGGCGCTGCCACGTCCCTTGTGCCTGGAGCTCATCACACCAGGCCCAGCAGTCAAACCTTCCTAGGGCACCATGCCTTCCTGTAGTCCGTCATGAGGAATTGCAGAACTAAGTCCCAGTCTGCTATGAATTTGGCATGCTCCCCCTTATCTCATAAGTGACTTTTTGTAGCGTAGCAAAGCTCCACATCTTTGCCACCCATTCATGTTCTGAAGGCTGGTCTTTGGCCTTCCATTTTTGTGCCACTAATAGGGCCCCTGCCATTAACATAATGACATAAACCTTTCTCTGGTCCTTCGTGGCAAGTCTCTCTAACTCCCCATCCACCCCCAATATAAACAATCCACATTTGTTTTTTTCTGCACCCCCAATATATCCTTAATTGCTTCCTGAATCATGTCCCAAAAACACAAACCCATGGGCAGCACCACCACATGTGTCTCCAGGACTCCTCTACCCCCAGACCCCCTCGAGCAGAGCCCTGAAGTGGTCTGGTACATTTTTGTCAACCTGCCAGGTGTAAGATGCCATTGGTACATCATTTTAAACCATATCTCCCGGACCTGCAGTGATTGGGCCAACCTGGGGATTTTCTTCCACAGGGATGACCACTGCTCAAGCTTCATCTCATGTTCCGCCTCCTGTTCCCATCTAGCCATCAACCTCCTTGCCCCTTCCTCTTTCCCTTCCTTGATCCGCCTATACAGGTCCCCCACCAAATGCTTATCCCCCGAGCTGAAGGTTACGAATTCCTCAAATGAGGTTAAGGGCTTGTGTTGCTGCTACCTTATTTCTGGGGTGCAGGACCCAATGTCTCAACTGGGCATATTGGAACCTGGCATCTTCCCCCCACTCCAAAATCCCTTTTACATTGAATGCATGATTTTATTTCTCCCCCTTCAAACCCATTGCGCAGCTTGTAGCAACCCCCTTCTTGCCATCTCTCAAACCCCATCCCCTCTGGGCATGAATTGTGGATTCCTAAATATTGGGGTAAGCGGTGAGGTGAACGAGATAATTTTAGCCCATTTCACCACTGTGTCACGCACCAGGGCTTCGATTGAGCTACAGTACATGACCTACCACCTCCTTGTCCATTTCACTCCAACGCTTTCCCTTATCCCCCTTCGACCAGTCCCTGGCCATTCTAATTTGGGATGCCCAGTTATATGCAATTGGGTCCGCTCCTCCCAAGCCCCCTCTGTTTCTAGGTAGGAGCATCAACTTGTGCGGAATCCTAGGTTTCTTTTGATCCCAGATGAAGAGTTGTGTGTTTTTTTAACATCCTAAAGACGGACTGTAGTACTTTTATAGGCAGGGCCATAAATGTGTATGACAACTTCGGCAATACTGCTATTTTTATGACGTTCATCCTGCCCAGCCATGATAGTGAGAGAGGGGACCACCTATGCAACATCCTTTTTATGGTTTCCAGGAGGGGAGGGGAGTTGGCCTTGAAGAGTCGATCTACGGACTTCGTGAGATTTACCCCCAGATATTTCAACTTTCTCTTAGCCCAAGCGTAAGGTGGTTTTGTCTTAACCTCCCCTTCTCCTTTCACTGTCAACTCTAGGCCTAATAACTCTGACTTGCTCTTATTTATCTTCAGCCCTGCTACTATCACAAATTGATTCAGCTCCTCATCCACCGCTTCCAGCGATTTCTCTGGCTTGGTTAGTGTTAGCAGCATATCGTCTGCGAATGCTGCAACCTTGTGAACTCTCCCACCAAATGGGACCTCCTCAATATCTGCGTTGGACCTAATCCTGCTCAAGATGCGCTCCAGGTATATGGCATAGAGAAGTGGGGACAGTGAGCAGCCCTGCTTCGTGCCCCCAGACATATTTACTGGATCAGACAGCTCCCCGTTAATCAAAAGCCTCAGGGTTGGTGTTTTATAATTGGCTGCGATCTTTCTAATAAAGGGCTCCTCCATACCCGTCTTACTCAGAGTTCTAAACAGGAACTGCCATTCCACTCTGTCGAACGCTTTTTCAGCATCTAGCCACACTACCAAGGCCGGTGTTTGCTTTTTATTCACCTCAATGATATATACTATCCTCCTGGTGTTGTCATGGGTCTGTCGTCTCTTAATGAATCCCACCTGATCGGGGTCAATCAGCGTTGGCAGGAGAGCTTCCAACCTGGACGCCAAAATCTTGGTATATATCCTGGCGTCCGTGTTGATTAGAGCGATCGGCCTATATGAGCCACATTGAGTCAGATCCTTCCCGGGTTTAGGCAAAAGTGTCACATTCGCTTACTCCATTGAGGGTGTTATTCCCCCCTCTGTCCCAAACCTGTTGAATAGTGCTACTAGCCTTGGGGCCAGTATCCCCAAAAATGATTTGTAAAACTCGGTTGAATATCCATCCGGACCTGGGGCTTTATTAGTGGGGAGGAAGGTAATCGCTCTGATCACCTCCTCTTCGGAGATCTCTTCCTCTAATTTCTCCCTCTCGCGAGTTGTAATCATAGGCCAAACGCAGCCATCTAGGTATTCCTCCATTGCTCCCTTCTCCGGACTATCTGACTTATAGACCTTCCCGTAGTATTCCGTAAACGCCTTCTTGATAGCTTCCCTCCCCCGTCCTTATTTTTAGGATGGTTCTCTCTTTTTCCTCCATTCTAAGCATCCTAGCCAGCTGCTTGTCCGCTTTATTTCCCTTTGCATAATATTTCTGCTTTAGGTGGACTAGCGCCCTATCTGCCCTACGTGTTGTTGGTGTGTCTAGTTGACCTTTTACTGCCCTGTACTCTCTTCTTACCTCCCCAGAGGGCTTGTTTGCCAATTGTAGAGTGAGCTCCTTTAATCTCTCCTCTAGTTTTTTTTTTTTTTTTTAAATATTTTATTGATTTTATATTTTAGAAAAACAAACGCACAACACAATACAACTGTTAATTATTTACAGAAACCACAAAAGAAAATACAAGAAAGGAAAAAAAAGAAAAAAGGAAAAAAACTCCCCCCAGCCCCCATCAAGCCAGAGCCGGCTCCCTTATATCCTCAGTCGGGGCACCGTCAGGAGAAAAATTGTCCGTAGGCACATCTTCAGAATTCTCAGATTCGTCCAAGCCCTGTTGTGGGTTGGTCATAAAGGCCACCAATTGTCGCCAGGCCAGCAAGGGCCCTATCTCCTCCTCGCCCCCTCTAGTGACTGCTTCAAACCAAACCACGGATTCAGCCTCCGCCCACCTCATAAGGTCCGCCCACCATAGTTCCACTCTCGGCCTGCTAGCCGATTTCCAGTTCATGGCAATCCTGCGTTTGGCCAGAACATATGCCAGGTCCCTCAGCTTGCTCAGGTGCCTAAAGTGACTGGGCCTGGGGAAGATCCCAAGCATACATGACCAGGCAGATCCCACGTCCAACACCACTCCCCCACTTGCGAGCTTCATCTTGACCTCCTCCCAAAATCTATACACTTCCGGGCAGGCCCAAAACATATGTAGCAACCCAGCTTCCACCTCCCCACACCTGGGGCATTTTTGAGTGATCGAGCCTCCGAACCGTGCGATCTACTGGGGAGTCAGGTAGGCCCTGTGAGTAATGTAGAACTGGAGTTGTTGGAGCCGTGCATTTCGGGACACCTTTTTATGATATCCCAGGACCCTCTTCCACTGACCCTCCGTCATGAGTTCACCCATTTCCTCCTCCCATTCATGCCTCAGTTGGGGCAACTCTTTCCCAACCTTCGTTCTGAGGAGTTCGTATATCCGTGATATTTCATGCCCACCCTCTGAGACATCATACATAGTTTCAAGGGTGGCATCAGGATCATCTGCCAGTGCCGTCACCGGCCATCTCTTTCTTACTCGTTTTACTAGCCTGGCATGGGTGATGTACTGGCCTCTGTGCACCCCCGTCTCATCCTGCAACTTTTGAAAGTCCAGCGCCTCCCCCTCTCTCCATATGTCCCCAAGCGTGGCCAGGCCCACCGGCTCCCAGTACCTACGGACAGAGTGAAACAGTTGGGTGTCGTTTTCGCACAGGGCCACCAGCGGGACCTGCCAAGATAGTGGTTCTGACTCCCCCATCAATTTCCATGTTCTGTGCCAGACCTCCCATCCCAACCTCAACAGCCACCCTCTTCCCGTCAGTTTATTCCTTTGTAGCCACACCACCTCTCTCAGGAAGTATGGGGCCGCATCCTCACGCAGCAACCTAGATTCCGCCGAATCTTCATCAGACAACCACTTGGCCACGTACAACAGTTGTCCCGCCAAATAATATAGTTCGAAGTTGGGCAAGCCTATACCCCCCTTCTCATACGGGTTCTGGAGCTTCCACAGGGCCACCCTATTCCTGGAGTTACCCCACACGAAGCCCCTACACATACTATGAAGTCGTGCAAATAGGCTCTTAGGGATCAAATACGGGACGTTCACGAAAAAATGCAGGAGTCTTGGAAGGACTACCATTTTCAGCAAAGCCGCCCTCCCCATCATGGACAGGGGCAATCTGGACCAGAATGTCATGCTGTTCTTGACCCCCTCTATGGCTCTCTCTGTGTTATGCTTGTGTACCGCCTCGGTCCGGTGGTAAATATTTACCCCCAGGTACCTAAACGTTTCGGTCCGCCATGGTATTGGCAACACAGGCAGCCTCTCCAACGGGACGTCCCTGTACCCGCCCAACGGGAACAGGCTAGACTTCCTGGGGTTCACTGATATGCCCGAGAGGACGGCGTAATGATCCAGTACTTCCAGTACGTACTGCAGGTTCTCCTCCGGGTAGCGGAGGTACAGCAGCATATCGTCCGCATAGAGAGATGTTAAGTGGCTGCCGCTGGCAGTGTTAATGCCCACCTCTCCGTATTGTTGCCGCAGGCATATCGCCAGTGGTTCCAGCGCAAGTATATATAACATGGGTGACCAAGGGCATCCCTGCCTGGTCCCCCTGCTAAGCTGCCAGGCATCCGAGACTGTGGCCCCAGTCTTGACCCTAGCCACCGGGCTGCTATAGAACAACTGGACCCATCTGATATAACCAGCGCCCACGCCGTATCCCTGCAGGGCCGCTTTCAGCCAAGGCCATCTCACTGAATCGAAGGCCTTGACCGCATCCAGCGATACTACCGCCATCTCCCCCGTGTCATCCTTAGTATGGTCGATAACATGGTGCAGCCTCCTATGGTTATCACTGATATTCCTGCCTGGGACATATCCCGTTTGATCCGGGTGGATCAGCTTGCCAATCACCTTCTTCAACCTGTTGGCCAGCACCGCCGTGAGTATTTTGCTGTCCTGGTTTAGCAAGGACAGAGGTCTATAAGATCCACACTCAACAGCCGCCCTGCCTGGTTTCAGTAATGGGACAATCATGGCCTCGCGGAGGGACAACGGGAGTTCTCCCTGTTCGTATGCCTCGTTAAACAAGGCCAGCAGTGGCTGCAGCAGCTCCTGCACGTACGCCTTGTAAAACTCACCAGGCAGGCCATCCGCCCCAGGTGCCTTACACGTGGGGAGGCCCCTGATCACCACCTCCAGCTCATCAGAAGTGATAGGGGCGTCCAGTTCCTCCTGCTCCAGGTCGTCTAGGGTGGGAAGACCAATGTCTTCCAGTGTGTTCAGGATGTCCTGGCTCCTGTCCTCCCCAGTGTCCTCATACAAACGTTTGTAGAACTTGAGGAATTCCTCGTTCACCCCATCCTGAGTGTTGCGAAGACCACCATCCTCACCACGGATCTCATGGATAACCGCTCGGGGGGACTCACTCTTGTACAGCCAGGCCAACAGTCTGCCTGGCTTGTCGCCCCCCGCGTGCAGCCTCTCAGTGTATTTCCTATGGTTCAGTCTACATAGTCTGTCCCAAAGAGCGCTGCACGCCACCTGAAGGTCTCTCATCCTTGTCTTGTCTACCTGAGTGGCATTCTAAAGACGAGCCAGGCTCTCCAGTTCCCTTTCGGTGTCCTGAAGCTCCCTCTCGATACCCCCTTGAAGTCCCTTGGATTTAGAGATGGCCACTCCGCGCACCACTACCTTAAAGGCCTCCCACAGAGTTCCCGTAGAACGCACACTGCCCGTGTTTATCTCGAAATATTCCCCGATGGCAACCCTCAGGTCCTCCCGGAAACCCTCATCCTGCAGTGCTTCCGCCCGGAGTCTCCATGTGGGGACCCGAGGCCTAGGGGGTTGGTGTCGCCACTCTACCACCAGGGGCGAATGGTCCGACAATACTCGAGCTTTGTATTCCGCCTCCACTATTTCGCCCGCTACATCGGCAGTTCCAAACACATAATCCAATCTCGTATATGAGTCGTATGGCGCCGCATAATGCGAATACTGCCTCTCCGTGGGGTGGAGTCTCCTCCACACATCCACCAGTCTCAAGTCTCCTAGCAATGTCCCGAGCGCCTTGGCCGCCGGCGACATTTTCCCTTTGGTGTCTGCAGACCGGTCAATTTTGGGATCTAAGACACAATTGAAGTCCCCACCCCACACCATCGCGCCCCCTATCAAGGGGCCAAGTTTGCCATAGAGGGATCTAAAGTAGGCTGCAGTATCATGATTGGGGGCATACAGGTTGAGGATGTGTACTTCCCTTCTCTAGGAGTCCTGTTATCGCCACCATTCTACCCTCCGGGTCCACTATCGAGTCGAGCACCCGGAACGGCACATGCGGCGCCACCCAGGTGATGACCCCTCTAGCATACGCCGAGTACGTGGCACCCACTATCTTGCCCTTCCACTTCCTTGTAACCACCTCCAATTTCTCCCTGGTGAGGTGGGTCTCTTGTAGCAGGGCTATGTCTATCCGCATCCTCTTCAGGTATAGCATGACTTTGTTTCGCTTGAGGTAACTATTGAGGCCTCGGACATTCCAGGTAACTATGCGAAGACTATCCGATGCCATCGGTTTGGTCTGTATTCAGCCCCGCCCTCCCCACAATACCCCCTTGGTCTAACACTCCGCCGGCTCTTCCGCCCTTGATCCCCATCCCCCCTCCCTGTTTTCCAACTACACACCACAGCAAACAACCCCTCCCATCCCAACAAAAGCCCAGCTCCATCCCTGGATCTCAGGCCCACCCGCGTCTGGTCTTATCCCGTTTACAAGGAATAGGACCCCGCGGGGCGTCGCCGATCTAACAGCGACCTAACTAACTAGATATATTACTATTGGGGACAAAGGAAGCCTCTTGGAGCTCGCAATCAAGTGACCACGGGTAGGCACGCCCTACGGGCCAGCCAGTCAGTACCACATCATACGCATCACATATCGTACAAATGACTATATTCAAGTCCCAATGTCTTGGCCCCGTTGCCCCAGGCGGCCCAGCCACAAGCTACTTATCTTCCGTAGTCTCTGCCTGGATGTCCGATTCTTGAGGACTGCCCAGCGCGTCTAGCCAGTCCATCGCCTCAGTTGGTGTTTCGAAAAACAGGGATCTGCTTCTGTAGAAGACTTTCAATTTGGCCGGGTAGAGTAGCATATAGCGATGGCCAGCTTCACGAAGTCTCCTTTTCACCGCTCCGAAGTGCATCCGACTCCGCTGTACTTGTAGCGTGTAGTCAGGGTAGGCCGTAATCTTGGCCGATCCTCTGTCAATCGTTCCCCCTTTTCGAAAGAATTCAAGAATCTTTTCGCGATCACGGTAGTTCAGAATTTTCGCGATCACCGGTCGCGGGGGGGCCCCGGGAGGCGGCCTCCTGGTTAGGGCCCTATGAGCTCTCTCAACTGCAAACCCCTGGGTCAGTACCCCGCCTGTAATCTCCTGAAAAAGCATGGATTCCACAAATTCCGTAGGGTCAGGCCCTTCAGTTCCTTCAGGTAGGCCCACGATACGGATATTGTTGCGTCTGGCACGTCCCTCCGCCTGCTCCGCTCTGTCCTCCAGGTTGCCCACCCGTTGCACAAGGGCGTGTAGCTCCTTTTTATGAGCAGCGCAATCTGCCGTGTTCGTGGCCGTCTCCTTCTCGATGGCCCCCGCGCGTTCCGAGACCGCCCTCACATCCAGCCTAAGCAGATTCACCTCCTCCTGGACGGCACCGATCTTGAGGTTTAAGCCTTCCTGTAGCTCCTTCATGGCGAGGCCCAGCTTGGTCTCCCATGACACTTTTAAGTCCGCAATCGCCGCCAGCACCTCCTGTATCGTGCCAGGTGACTCCGCGGTCGTCACGGGGGTCTCTTTGATCTTGCCTCCTTCCGCCCCTGGGGGGGACTTGGCGTAGGCCTCCATCGTGGGCTGTTTGGCCTTGGGTTTAACACCTCTCGTGGTCATAATGTTGTATGAGTCGGGCGGGGGCCCGTCCCGCCAGTCACCGAGGGGGAGTCACGCCACCCAACGTCCAAAGCCTGACCCACCACACCATGGGGCATCCAACACGCCCGGAGCACTCCGACCACCAGGCCCACGGTCCTGTTGTTACAGCCACATCCGTTCGACACTCCCGCTCGCTGGGCCACCGTGCGTCCTAGGCGGCACTCATGTGTTTTAGTCTCCGAGCAGAGGGACGTAAAGGTCCAGCACTCGTGATCGCGACACTGACTTCATGATCCTCGGTGTTCGCAACGTGTCGCCGCCATTTTGTCTTGTCCGCCTGCCCAGGGCTCGTCCCAGTCAATCACAAATATTTCGGTTTCTGAGCCTTCTGGACGTCCCAAACTTTCACAGGATGCAGTGGTGGCATTCACACACCTGGACATCGATTTCCAACGTCGGCCGGCCCCTGTGGACGTACCCCTCCATCAGGATCAAAACAGGATCAGCGGAGCTCCTCCAGAGTGCGACCTCTTACATGGCCGTCCAAGCCACGCCCCCTCCTCTAGTTTACTTTCTAATAGTCTCATCTCCCTTTCCCGCTTGGATTTTATCGCTATCACCTTAGCCCTAATTGTAGCCTTAAAGGTGTCCCAAATAATACATTGGTCTAACCCCCGGGTATCGTTTGCTTGGAAGTACTGCTCTATCTCCTCCCTCAGTTCTTCTCTCAAAACACGATCCGTGAAGAGATGTGCCAGGTACCTCCACTTCATAGGCCCATTGCGGACATTGGCATTGCAATTGCCATTGTAATGGGTGCGTGGTCTGACAGGGCAATAGTCCCTACCTCCACCTCCCTCACCCTTCCCAACAGACGGCGCAACACCCATATGTAGTCAATCTTGGAGGCTGATCTATGCACGTGTGAATAGAATGGTTAGCCCAGTGCCGTCCCCCTCTTTTCCCTCCACGCGTCCACCAGTGCTAGGTTGTCCATCCTATCCTTCAATTCCTTCATGGGGCGAACCTGCGCAGAGAATATTCTTGCGCTTCTGTCCCCCCCAGCAACACAGGCGAGATTAAAGTCGTCCCCCACTAGAATTATGTTCCCTTTGGCAAAACCTTCTAACGTACCTGCCATTGTTTGAATGAAATGGTCCTGGCCTTTGTTCAGGGTGTACAATGAGGCTGCCGCTAGGTATTCCCCCCAGCCCTGGCAAACTATTGCTATGAACCTGTCATTGCTGTCTCTGTTTACACCCATAATTTTAAGCTCGAGCTTGTTCCTCAGGGCTAGTAATGTGCCCGCTTTCGGACTATTAGCTTGCTGGATAATACTATACCCCCGTATCCGGAGCCTGTGTTCGTCCCGTTCTTGAACGTGGGTTTCCTGCAGAGCCAATATATCCGGGGACTGCCAAAAACCTTTCTAGCTTTTTCCTCTTAAGTGGCGTGTTCAGTCCCCTAATGTTCAATGATAAAACTTTAAGGGTTCCGACCTTAGCCATTGGACTTAAGATTGCTTGGTACCCTTCCATCCCTGCTGGCAATCAAACCCCCCCTCTGAACTAGACACCCGACCTGGCACCCCCCCCACCTCCCCTCACCCCTTCCTCCCTACCCACCCCTCCCCTACTGGGTGGGCTCAACTGGCCTCTGGCCCCTCCCGATTCTCCTACACGGGTGTTGAGCACCTTCTCCCCCCCCAGTCACACTACCTGCAGGTCTTCCCTGACCCATATGAGAATTCCAAAATTGCCCCCCCGCCCAACTTAATGCTCGTCTGTATATAACTCCCCTCCCCAGGAGCTTTTTACTGTTAGCTCAGTTTTAATTGTTCATGATCGTGGTGCTATTTGACCACTGACTCTGCCTCCTTCGACGGACCCTGTCTGTTCCTCTGTCTCTTCCTTGATTCCTGAGTCGACCATTCCCAAGCTTTCCTCTTCGGAAGATCCTTCATCGCTGCAGGCTCCCCTTCGTACCCAGCTTACACTTTGATTCCAATAACTTCAGCCCCTTCCTCCACCGTACTGATTCTCCTCTGCCTACCATCCATCTCGAATAGAAGGCAGAACAGGAAGGTCCACCTGTACCTCTTTTGGCGTTTGACCAACTCCTGAATCACTGGGCGCATCTGACAGCGTTTAATAAGCGTTGTTTGGGAAAGGTCCTGGTATAGGTGCATCGCCATGCCGTTGTACTGAAAGCCGTCTGTTTGTCTGGCAGCCCTTAAAATGCCCTGTACTTGTGCAATGCTGCTAGCACGTCGCGTGGCCTGGCTCCCGGTTCATTATCTTCAGCCCCACTCTGTGGACCCTGTCCACCATGATCTCTTCCGGGTTTGCCAGGTCGAACAGGGAAGCAAAGATTTGTTGTACTGCTTGCTGCAAGTCTATGTGCCCCACCATTTCCGGGAGCGCTTTTATTTGGATGTTGGCCCTCCGTGATCTGTTTTCTAGTTCCTTCCTCGGTCTGGAGCTCTAAGTTGTGCATAGCTCTGGCCAAGTGCTCCATCATCTCCTCCATTTTGTGATTGTCATCGGCGACTTCTTGCAGGCCTCTTTCGTTAGTGTCCACTTTTGCCTCTATGACATGCAATTCGCGTCTGACCTCTTTTATTTCTCCTGACAGATCCTCCTTCATTTTTTCCAGCTGTTTCTGCATTGTGGCCGCCATTCTGTCCCCGAAGCTTTGGAAGCACCGCTCCATACATTTTTGTGTGACCCCCTGCTTCTCCATAGATTCCTCGTAGAGGGGGCATTCCCTGCTTTTGTCTTCCCCCCTTTCCGCCGCCATAGGTGCTTCTCCCTCCTTCCTCCAGAGTCTCTGAATTTGCCCCTCACCAGTCCTCTTGCCCCCCTTCGCTGGGGTCTGTGGGTCTTTTCCACTGTTTTTCGACATCCCTTACTTCTCCGCGGTCTAAGACCTAGTCTTTCTTCCCCAGCTTCCTCCACTCTCGGGATGTCGCCTCTCTCTTTACTATTCCTGCCACACAGATCATGTCTCCCACTATTGTTGCCCTTTCTTGGGCTACCGTCCTTGGTTGGCTTGGCTCGTGTGAGAGGCGGTGGAGGGAAGACCGGCCCTCTATCCCTGTGGTTTCCTCTCAACTCTGTGAATACCTCTCCCCCTTGCTGGAGTGTACAGAGAGAGAGCTGGGGGGCCTCTCCGCGTTCAGAAGCCGCAGCACCCTGGCGTCTGGCTGCCTGCCGCAATGTATTCTTGTGTCGCTTTCTTACCCAGAGGGCCTTCTACCTCTCCTCCACCAGGTGCCCCAATGGGGTGAGCAGCAGGGGTTCGGCCAGCTTCATCTCCTCCTAAAAAACTTGGCAGGCTGGCCCCCAGTTACTGGACTGGACAGCCCCCTCCCGAGAGGACCCTTCTTCTCCCATAGCTTCCATTACCAGTGGGTCCTCGCTGGGGCCAAACTCATCCGCTGCTCCCCAGCTCCGTTCGCCCACTCTCCCCCTCCACTCCGGTAGGCAGAATAGGGGTGGCGGCTGTTATGAGTCTCTCCAACCTCCCTCCCGGGCTCACCAGGGGCACGGCCACCTGCCGACATATACAGGCCAACGAGTTTGTGTCCTTGGTTGATTAGGTCTCAAAGGAGGGTTTGGGGGGGCAGCCGCACCAGCTTCTGCTCTTCTCACTGCACCCCTGCAGACTTTCAAACCCCTACCCCTGTCTCCCCGTACCCTGCTGCTTAGTGCTCCTCACCTTGCTCCTATTCCTCAGGGGCGGCAGCACTCCCAACTGCGTTTTCGTCCATGACTACTACACGCCGTCGCTCTGCCTGCCTCTGCAGCCCCAGCAGGGAACAGCCCGGACCGCTCCAAATTGTCTTTTCCCTTTGTGGCGCCACTCCCCCCCCCCTTGAGTATTGCTGAGGGGGAGCGCCGGTTTCACGGTCCTCGTCCCTTGCCTTCAGGGCCTCTTCGCTCCACCTTTGACCGTCCCCCAGTCAGATGGTCCGCACCTTCCTTGCTGGCTCCGGCTGCGGGGAGGATGGAGGTAATGCATATGGTCCTGAGGGATGTTTTTCAGTGGATAAGGAAGTAAGATGGTCGGATCTAGACGTGCCCATATCTCGGGTGTCAGAATCTTTGACGCGGCTAGATCGACCTTAAGGGCGATCCCATGGTGAGAGAGGGTACTCGCCACCTTTTGTGAGCAGGTTAAGGTCGCTGCCATGAAGGAGGCAGTGCGGAACCATTGTCCCTGCTATGGACAGACAGAAGATGGGAGATGAATGTGAGTTTGGGATATCACAGTGTCCCTTGTTAGAGAAAGGATGGGCCAGACCATAGTATATACCTTGGCCACAGATGGACAAGGATAACTTAAGGTACAAACTCCTGAGTTTAACTTCTGGCTCTGGGAAATGGATACACCAGTTACAGAAAATGACAGGAGGAAACACGTTAGCTACAGGGGACATTAAGGGTCTCCTGATTGCTATCCTTGGGGAAAGAGCTGATGACTTTTGGTTAGGAGCAGGATATTCTACTGTTACCACAGTAAACACTGCTCAAGATGGAGCACCGTTCAATAACTGCAGAGCGGCAGGTTGGAAAAGCGCTTAGAGTACTATATCCGGACACGTCAGATATGGGAGCTATAATGGCAAAAAAGATGCAGGAAGGGGATGATCCACTTGTTTAAACTCAGAATTTCCAAGAGCAGTGGGCTTTGGAGACACGCAAGGCTTGGGTGAAATCAATACTTGTATTTTATCATACATTGTGACAAGGGCTGCTAGACCCAGTACAGAAGCAGCTCAAGAAATCAGTGGGCATGGAAGCAAAACCATGGTCAGAGATTCAGCTGACCATAGTGCATTATTGCAGAGTGTTGCAAGAAAAGAATTGCAAGAAAGACGATGCTAGGAAAGGTGAAGAGGCAAAGTTAGTGGAGAAGAAACTATCCAAGTACGCCATTGAAGGGGCAATGTTGACTAGTGGAGACGGATTGAGTTCACAGCAAGCAGCAAGCATGCCACAGATGAATAACCAAAGGCAGTTTGACCAAGATAATAACGGATTTGTACCACAGGAAAGGGGGGGCTTTCGAGGAAGAGGCTTCCAGAATAATCAAGGGAGCTTTCAGAATAATCAGGGAAACTTCCAGAACAAACAAAGTGGGTTTGAAAACATGCAGAATAATAATCAAGGCATGCAGAAGGGGCAAAATAGGAGACCTCCTCCTATATTTTGGACTTGTGGTATGACAGAGCAATTTGCTCGCACATGTAGAAGTCAAGGGTTTGTGCAGAATGGGCAATTTATGAGAGAGGGGACTACAAACCCGCCTGCATATTTGCAGCAGAATGGAGATGGGTTTGCTCAGAATCAAGCAGTGCAGCAGACACAAGCGCCAAGAATGCAGCAAGATTTACAAACACAGCAGGCAACAATGAATCTGCCACAAGGACAGTCACAGCATTCACCCATGCAGATACAGCAAAACACAAGCTCGGGACAGTTAATCACTCCTAGAATAGGGGCTATCACTGTTGATGGAGGGAATCCTTTCACAGGTGCAGGGATGAGAATGTACCGACAATAGGACAGCTCACTGGGAGATTTGATGTGTTCGATACTATCAGTGACGCCCAATCCTCAAGAGGAACCGAGGGTTGACATCAGAATCGGATGCAAATTCTATTCATTTTTAGTAAGACACGGGTGCAGCACGCTCATGTATACGAGAGGGCAAATGTTCGATGTCTGGAAATGTCATGAATACTCAAGGTTTCACAGGAGCCACAAGCAGAGTTCTTTTCACTGAAGAATTACCAGTCTCTATAGGAGAGTGTGACATGTCGATGCCATTGTTATATTCAAGTGTTACGCTCACCTGGTCTCTGCGGGGACATTGAGGCACGGTTGGGGCCCTCCCTGGACTTGGCTCCCCTGGATCAGCCTTCACCCCCAGCTGCTGTGATGGGGACTGCCCTGTTGTTTTGTAAGGATGAGCTCTCCGTCCTGCTTCTAATCAGCAGGGGCGCCATTGAGGACCTAGTTTCTTCACTGGTCCGTATGCGTGGCGGCCCAGTCCGGCTGTGACCACTCCACTTAGTAGGTAAGTGTTTGTAATTAAGATTATTGTCCGTATCCTTTGCAATGTCTTTTCCCCAATGATTATTGTCCGTAATTCTTGCAATATCATTTTCCCCAATGAGTATTGTCCGTAATTATTGCAATGTCTTGGCCCTGCAGTGTGACTGTGTTGGAAACGGTCCAAACGGTGCCAGAGGAGAATTGAGCTGACCCCACTTGAAGGTAAGTAGGGTTTTATGGTTGCACGCAAGGCTTAAGTGTTGCACGGCCAAGCGTAAGATGTTTATGTAGTTTCTAACCTAAGCGTTCCTTTTCTCTTGTGGGATGGCCTGGCGGTGTCTGATGGAGAGCGGCGATCCGAGGACCTGTCGGTGGGTGCCAGATGGATGGATCCGTGAGGATGCTGGAAAAGGTGAGGATGAGGCCCGACTCTGATGGTTCCGGGAATCGGGTAAGAGGCTACAAGCTGCAGGCGATGGGTTTGCGGAGTTAGGTAAGGTGTGTGCTGAAGATGCCGCGTTGGTATCAGGTAAACTGCGCTCGAGCAATGGTATTGCTGGAGTCAGGTAAGTGCGCGCCGAAGATGCAGAATTGGAATCAGGTAAACTGCGTTCTGAGCGATGGTATGGCTGGAGTCTGGTAAGTGCGCGCTGAAGATGCAGAGTTGGAATCACGTAAGCTGCACGCTGAGCGATGGTGTAGCTGAAGTGAGGTAAGTGTGCGCTGAAGAAGATGTTCCAGAACCTGATGAGATGAGTGCTGAGCTGGAAACAGGTAAAAGCTTCAGGCAACGGTAAGCGTTACGCTGCACACAGCAGACTAACGCGAAGCGCCTGCATGCGGGTGGGGCTGGCTTAAATAGTCTACCCCCAGCCACTCCCCTTTAGCCCCGCCTTGTGGCTCCACCTTGCCACTCCTACAGAGTTCTGCATGTGCCTTCCAATGCTTTCCAATGGCCACGCCCGGCCTGGAAGCACGTGCCCTAGCCATACAGTGTGCAGAGCACACTTTCATATGAACCTGGCACCAAAGGCGCCCGGACTGGGTCCATTTGGACCCTTTGGAGTATTTTGGTAGTGGCCCATGACCAGTGGCCATGACAGCACTCCCCCTCAAGGCCCCTCTCATGGGCGTCCCTCTTCCTGGTCCTGGTTTGGCGGGATTGTCTCGATGGAATTGTTTGACTAGTCGTGGAGCATGGACAAATTCGACAGGTTCCCATGTGCAATCTTGGGGCCCATAACCCTCCCAGTCGATCAAGTAGTATAGTTTTGATCGCACTATCTTAGAATCCAGAATGTTCTTGACTTCATATTCTGGTTCTCCTTCTGTGATCTCTGGCTCCGGCAGTGTTGTGATCCGAGTGTCGGGTTTCATTGGTTTTAGAAGGGAAACATGGTACACTGGATGGATTCTATTAGCTGGTAAATCCAATTTCATGGAGGCAGAGTTGATGATGGCCTTGATGGGATAAGGTCCGAGGTATCTTGGACGGAAGGCCCGAGGTCCCTTCAAAGGAATGTTTTTGGA
Source organism: Ambystoma mexicanum (assembly GCF_040938575.1). Taxonomy (NCBI): domain Eukaryota; kingdom Metazoa; phylum Chordata; class Amphibia; order Caudata; family Ambystomatidae; genus Ambystoma; species Ambystoma mexicanum. The sequence goes on along the minus strand of NC_090921.1, from coordinate 1,107,254,613 downwards.
TGCCAGCCATACCTTATCTCTGACTTGATAACTTAGAGCCTCCCTTCTGTCTCTGTCCGCAAACCTTTTTTGTTGTTCCTTGGCTCGATTCAAGTGCTCGGTAGCTTCTTTAAGGGATTGAGTAATGGTTTTATGTAAGGAGGGGATTGCTGGCATTTCCAATTTGTCAAGTGGATCAAAGGAGGATGTCCGAGGATGCCGGCCATTCATTGTATAGAATGGGGTCTGTCAGGTGCTACTAGGAATAGAGTTATTGTAGGCAAATTCAGTTAGCCAGAGAATGTTTTTCCAGGACCATTCTGTCTGTTGTAACATACATCCTGAGTCTGATCGGTCCTTTCTGTTGGACCATCGGTTTGAGGATGGTGGCTCGTAGATAAACGAAGATCGATTTGTGCTATCTTACAACATCTCCTCCAGAAAGCTGAGACGAATTGAGTTCCACGGCCAGAAACCAATGCAGATGGGAAACCGTGTAATTTGACAATTTGTTCCAAGAATACTGTGGCCAGAGTAGCAGCAATGGGAAGCCCTTTTAGCGGAATAAAATGTGCCATTTTGGAAAATAGGTCTACCATGACCAGGATTGTGTTAAACCCATCACAGGGTGGCAGATCAGTAATAAAATCCATAGACAATGTATGCCACGGTGCTGGTGGTACTGTGAATGGGCGCAACAACCCTGCGGGACTTAATTTCTGGGATCTGTGTTGCGTCTTAGCAATTCCAGTATGTCCTTCCACTAATGACTTGTGGTAGTTGGCTATTATTGTGTTTTGTACTTCTTTGTGTTTGATATATAGTCATCCCTGGAAATAGGGTAAGTTATCCTTGATGGAGTCCTGGTCCCCTTTATCCAACCATTCCTGTTGGGCTGCTTGGTCCATTCGGGATTGGAGATCAATCTTCAAGTCTTCCCAGCAGGCGGTTGCAGCAATCTGGTTGTGAATCTGTTCTTCGGGAATAATGGGCACTGGTTCAGATGGAGTGAAGGCGCTTTTGTCCTCTCCCATACGTGATAGGGCGTCTGCTTTTCCGTTGCGCACTCCTGGTATGTAAGTAATGATGAAATCGTATTAGGCAAAGAAAAGAGCCCAACGAAGCTGACGCAAAGATTGGGCTTTAGCAGTTTTCAAATATTGCAGGTTACGGTGATCCGTGATAACAGTGAACGTGTGTCTTGCCCCTAGAAGGTAGTGCATCCAGTTTTTGAAGGCTCCTTTAATGGCTACTAGTTCCTTGTCCGTGATTGCATAGTTAATCTGTGGTGCAGAAAATTTACGGGACCAAAATACTATGGGATGTAGCTGTCCTGCCTCTGGGTCCTTTTGTGAAAACACTGCCCCCATGGCAACACTGGAGGCGTCTGTTTCAACCACATAAGGCAGATCAGGTCGGGGATGTCAGAGAATAGGTGCTGAGGTGAAAGCCTGTTTTAATTCTTGGAAGGCGTTCTCTGCTTCAGAAGACGAGAAGATTTTTTATTCTTTCTCAAGAGAGAGGTGATTGGGTGGATGATCTGTGAAAATCTTGGGATAAATCGTCTGTAAAAAAGTAGCAAACCCGAGCACGCTTTGCACACCTTTGGTAGTTGACGGGGATGCCACTGAAGAATAGCATCCACCTTGCGTGTGTCCATATGAACTCCTCGTGGGGTAAGCATAAAGCCCAAAAACTCGACTTCTGTGACATGGAAGAAGCATTTTTCTCATTTGGCAAACAGCCGATGCTGACGAAGCTTTTCCAGAACTGCCCTCACATGGCCAACGTGGTCTTCCTTGGATGATGAGTAAATAAGGATATCATCGATGTAAACAAGGACGCAGACGTCCAACAGTTCGTGAAGCACATCATTCATGAAGAACTGGAACGCCGCCGGAGCATTGCATAGCGCGAAGGGCATCACCTGATACTCAAAAAGCCCATATTTGGTTCGGAAGGCGGTTTTCCACTCATCGTCCCTTGTAACTCTCACGAGGTGATAGGCTCCTCGTAGGTCTAGTTTTGTGTAGATTCTTCAATTTTTCACCTGATTCAGGGATGAGTGGCAGAGGGTATCGGTTTTTAACAGTGATTTGATTCAATGCCCTATAATCTATACATGTTCTGAGGTCACCCTCCTTCTTGGGTATGAAGAAGAGAGCCGACGAGGCAGGGGACTTAGACGGGCGAATGAATCCATTAGCTAGGTACTGATCTAGGTAGGTCTTCAGATGTTGATTTTCTTGCTCCGTTAAAGCGTAAATTTGTCTGCAAGGGATTTGCACTCCAGGGACCAGATTGATCTGGCAGTCGTAAGGCCTATGTGGAGGCAGGGTGTTTGCTTGTTCCTTTTGGAACACATCCCGATAGTCCAGATACTCAGGGGGTAATGCACCAGAGAGCCCCACGATAGATATCGTCTTGACTTTTGGGCTCTTCACGTCCTTGTGGTAGCAACATTTAGAGCATTCTTGAGGAAAGGACAGCACTCGAGTTCGCCAGTCAATCCTAGGATTATGGGTTTCTAGCCACTGCATTCCTAGGATCATCTGGAACTGGGGGGCCCCAATAAGATCGAACAAAATGTCTTCCCAATGACCGTCCTGACACATCAGCGTAACTTTGTCGGTATGTTGCATTACTGGGCTGGATGACAGCTGAGAGCCATCCACTGCGGTGATGTTTTCCGATTGTAGCTTCTGCTGAAGGGGAAGGCCTATCCGTGCGGCCAGATCCTGATCAATGTAATTGCCCACCGCTATGCTATCAATATACGCTTACAAGGCATGCACCTTAGATGGTTGCTGGTGGTGGACCAAGAGTACCGGGATGACCAGGTGTGAGGTCTGTACAACTTTCTTCATTTCGCTAGACAATTGGACCCCTACGCTTGCCGGGTGTTGGAGTTTTCTGGGGTTTGACTTTGTCCTCATTGCAGTTGTCCGTTGCTCCTACTGTTTTCTTGGGTGGTTTTATTGGGCAATCCCGAAGGAAATGTCCTGCCTTGCCGCAATATAAAAAGAGTTGTTGTTGCCTCCTTTTTTCAATCTCCACCTTGGAAATAGGAGCTCGTAAACCCCCAATCTGCATAGGTTCGGTTGGCTCATGAGTCTTGACTTGGTTGTCCTGGGGTCGCATATAGACCGATCTCCCGTCAGTTCTTGTGCGGTCCATTTTTCTGTCTTGCAACCTATGGTCCAATTGTACCGTCAGATTAATGTACTCTGCACAATACTCGGGAGGATTGACCAATTGGGCTAGTACATCCTTTAGTTCCCCACGCAATCCCCGATAGAAGAGTGTGGTCCTCTTTTCTTCGGGCCAGTTGGTTTGTGCTACGAGATGATTAAAGGTGGTAATATACGTCAGCAGATCATGGCTTCCATGTCTGAGGGACAAGAGTTTGTTATCTAGGGCTTGTCCTTGGGTGTGCCTCGCAAACAACTTTTCCAATTCCCGTTGGAAATCTCCAAAATTGCGAAGTAGTGGATCATCCTGGTTCACTAATGGAATGGACCAATCCTCTGCGCTGCCTCCTAAATATGAAAGTACAAAGGCAACTCTTGCACTATCGTTAGGGAAGGCCCCAGGGTGACACAAAAAGGGAAGACGACACTTAAGCAAGGCTTAAGTGTTGTGCGCCCAAACGTAAGATGTTTATGTAGTTTCGAACCTGAACGTTCCTTTTCTCTTGCAGGATGGCCTGGCGGTATCTGATGGAGAGCGGCGGTCCGAGGACCTGTCGGCGGGTGCCAGATGGATGGATCCGTGAGGATTCTGGAACAGGTGAGGATGAGGCCCGACTCCGATGGTTCCAGGAATTGGGTAAGAGGCTACACGCTGCAGGTGATAGGTATGCAGAGTCAGGTAAGGTGTGCGCTGTAGATGCCGAGTTGGTATCAGCTAAGCTTGCTCGAGCGATGGTATGGCTGGAGTCAGGTAAGTGCGCGCCGAAGATGCAGAATTGGAATCAGGTAAGCTGCGCTCTGAGCGATGGTATGGCTGGAGTCAGGTAAGTGCACGCTGCAGATGCAGAGTTGGAATCAGGTAAACTGCATTCTGAGAGATGGTGTAGCTGAAGTCAGGTAAGTGCGCGCTGACGAAGATGTTCCAAAACCTGATGATATGCGTGCTGAGCTGGAAACAGGTAAGAGCTTCAGGCAACGGTAAGCGTTATGCTGCACACAGCAGACTTATGCGAAGCGCCTGCATGAGGGTGGGGCTGGCTTAAATAGCCTAGCCCCAGCCACTCTCCTTTAGCCCCGCCTTGTGGCTCCACCTTGCCACTCTTACAGAGTTCTGCACGTGCCTTCCAATGCTTTCCAATGGCCACGCCCGGCCTGGAAGCACGTGCCCTAGCCATAAAGTGTGCAGAGCACACTTTCATATGAGCCTGGCGGCAAAGGCGCCAGGACTGGGTCCATTTGGACCCTTTGGAGTATATTGGTAGTGGCCCATGACCACTGGCCATGACATCAAGGCAGACACCTGTCAATATATTGGGTCGAGATTTAATGACAAAGTTGAATATGACAATTTCATGCACTCATGAAGGCATAGTATGCTCAACACCAGGAATGCATTATTTAAACGTGAGTGAATTTATTATGGCGTTTACAGGACAAATGACCATACGAGGAGTACCATTAGAACCAGAAGTTTTTCACTATGGGGTACGCATTCTGTTAACATGGTTACCAGGTTTAGTGGGAAAAACCGTGAGGATCCCTGATTAATTTTTGTTCAGACCAAGGATACCTATGCTTGAGGAAGAGGGACAAGTCTTTCCCTTGGAGTTACAAGCAGCTATGGTGCGAGTCGAATTAGCTATGCTTGATGGAATTGACAATGAAGGCAGACGATGGTGCACAGTAATCGCCATTGGGGAATGTTACAGATTGACGTCACTGATGAGGATATGTTTAGAGATCACCCGTCAGATGACGAAGTAATATTTGAAATGAGTATTACATATTGGGTAAGAGCAATTAAACGTGAGGTTCACCAGAAAATGTTGTTAGCACAAAAGCGCCCCGAGTATTTGATGAAGATACGACGAAGGTGCCAGTTTCATTATGTTATGATATGTTACTTGGCATTTATATAGCGCTCTATCTATCAATGATATTACCTCAAAACGCTGGTAGGTTGAACACCCTCGGGAACCGTAGTTCTAGTCAGTAGAGAGAGATAGTGTTGTAGGGTGCGTGGGTGCACCGGATATATGTGCGGCTGATGTAATTGCTGGGTGGTAGCTGCATCCTAGCGGTAGGTGTGGTGCTGGAGATATCAGGTGTATGTGTGCAGTCTGGTGATATGATATGATATGATATGGCATTTGTAACGCGCCTATACACAAGTGTTTCAAGGCGCGACGAGGCAGGGAGGGGGGAACAAGGGGAAGACAGACAACGATCCTACTAGGCCAGGTGTCATTCAGACCGCGCAAGTGCAGGGGTAGGGGGAAGGGAAAAAGTGCAAGGGGAAGGGGGAGGGGGGGAGTGCAGTAGAAATAAGTAGAATAGAAATACAATAATAAATAAATAGGGCCAGCTGGTGGCAAGTGCAAGGTAAGTGCAGACAAGTGCTTGGGGGGGCTGTAGGGATACAGAGACAGTCCCGCAGTGCAGGGGTTGCCAGGGAGGCAGTGCAAGTGAAGAGTGACTGGGCCCAGGACCGAGGTCGGTGAGAGTAGCCCAGTTGCAGAATCAGTGCAGTTTTGGTGAAGAATTTAGCAGGGGAGAGGGAGAGAGAAAGCAGAAGTGAAGAGGAAGGTTTTGAGGTGCTTCCGGAAACGGAGATGGTTCTCCTCAAGTTTCAGGGAGGCAGGAAGGCTGTTCCAGAGGGAGGCCCCTGCCACGGAGAGAGATCTACCCCCAGCTCGTTGCTTCGAGAAGCGGCTGACCCTGAGGGAGTTGGAGACGGATGAGCGTAGGGCTCGGGAAGGAAGATATTTAGGAAGAGAGAGTTGAAGGTATTTAGGCCCGAAGCCCCAGAAGGCCTTGTGGACAATGCAGAGGGTTTTGAACTTAATCCTCGCAGCCACTGGGAGCCAGTGTAGAGATTTCAGTCCTGGAGAGATACAGTCCCTGGGCTTGAGGCCAAGGACAAGTCTCGCAGTTCTGTTCTGGATGAGTTGCAAAGGGCGGAGAGTGGAGGCAGGCAGATTAAGATAGAGGCTGTTACAGTAGTCCAGCTTCGAGAGAACCAGGGCTCGGGAGACAGTGAGCTTCTGGGGGAAGGAGAGGAAGGGAAGAATACCTCTGAGGAGGTGCAGCTGGTAATGTGACTTCTTAGAGACGTCAGATATATGAGGAGAGAAGGAGAGTGTGGAGTCGAAGATGACCCGAGGTTTTTTGCCTTGCAGGTAGGAGCAGGAAGAGGGCCAAGAGAGGCTGGCCAGAGAGCTGCAGGGAAGGAGGGAGTGGATGTGCCGATGAGTAGGATCTCAGTCTTACTAGCATTAAGGCAGAGGTCATTGGCAGCACACCATTCCTGGATAGCAGACAGACAGTCAGAGATGAGGGAGGGAGAGGAGGAGGCCGAGGGTAGCCTGAAAATGAGCTGGGTATCGTCCGCATAGCACTGAAAGTTGGGGCAGAGGGCGGCGATGCGGTGGGCAAGGAGTGCCAGATACTGGTTGAACAGCCAGGGAGAGAGATTAGATCCCTGGGGAACGCCACAGGTGGAGAAAAAGATGTCAGAGAGGAAGGACCGAAGTTGGACCTGGGAGGGTCGATTGGAAAGGAAAGAGGTCAGCCACGCCAGAGCCTGACCAGTGATACCCAGGTTATCACGGAGACGGTTGAGCAGGATGGCATGGTTGACAGAAGAGAGATCGAGCAGAATGAGAACACACGGAGTGTTGGAGTCGAGGTTCAAGAGCAGATCCTCACGGATGTTCAGGAGAGCAGTTTCCGTGCTTCTGGCCGCTCTGAAGCCAGATTGATGGTCATGGAGACTACCAACAGCTTCAGCATGGAGGTTAAGCTGGGAGATGGCCAGTTTCTCCAGGAGCTTGCCCAGGAAGGGAGTGATGGAGATTGGGCGATAGTTAGCCGGACAGAAGGGGTCGGCAGAGGGTTTCTTAAGGAGAGGGTGCACAAGGGAGTGCTTGAGGGGGGATGGGTGGACACCTAGACTGGGTTCTGGCTGCGTTGGGCCTTAAGGACGCATATGCAACTAGGCCGGAATGTGCTCAGCAAGCGCATTTTATTAGGGTGATGAGGTGTTCATGGGGTCATATTCGTATATGAACAGCTAGGCTGTATTAATCAGGGGTATAGCTGTGTTCTAGTTGACTGATGGTGTAAAGTAGAGAGTAAGCGTAGTGATGTGATATGATGGTTATCTTTAAAGCGCCTAAGACGAGGCACTTGAACAGGATGGCAGGGAACAGGGCGACACACGGACACATACAGACAGGGGCTGGGATTACAGCGACAGGGGGATAGGGATATATAGCAACAACATAGGGAACAGGAGGGCAGGGTATCCATTGATCCATCCATTCCATCCACTCTATCCATACCATCCACTCGATCCATTCCATCCACTCCTATCCCTTCCATCCACTCTTATCCATTCCATCCACTCTCTCCATACTATCCATTTATCCATTTCATCCATTCCATCCACTGTATCCATTTCATCCACATCTTTTTTTTAATAACTTTTCTTATTTGTATATGGTTTAAATATGAAACCTTTACAATTACATTTAATACAAGAAACAATTCATGCAAGTACATATGTAATACAAAATGTATACACAATGTATAAAATCAGTGCACAAATATAACATTTCCACAGTATCAAAAAATCAGAATTCATACATAACAAGAAATTATGAACACCCATAGTTTAAAAAAGCTTAGATAATTTAAGCAGATATCTAAATAGATAGAAAACAGATAGAGGGCATGAAGCCAAGGCTTTTGAAAGGGCAAATAGAGGAGCTTGCGATCACTCAAAGCACTCCAATCTTATGGAGCATAAAGATCTAACGATTTAATAAAACCAGCAACCGCAAGGCCCTCCACAAAATTAGTGATAGAAAGACATCTTGACCAAATAAAAGCATCAGCTCCCAGGAGTCCCATAGTGTTGAATTTTTCCAGATAAAGAGCCCTTAAGCCTTTTATTTCAGCACAATCTAGAAAACGATGGCAAGCAGTTTCAATAGCCCCTGGCATATGACAGAAGCGAAAAATGGCATTGGATTCTTCAATCATATTCCTTCTATACAAAACTTCTTTAATAGGGAGAATGTTCCATCTGAGTTTCAGAAAGAGGGAACGGCAATAACGGTTAGGGAATTGTACCAGAATGAAAGACAGAGTTCCTCTCTTCTTATGATCAAATTTTAGATCACTAAGAGAGGTATGGGAATTACATTTTTCAATAGTACTGCTCTAATCATGGGAATAAAGGAGTTTTTTGACCTTATCTGGATTTTTAATCAAAGTGTCCCTGTCCGTACAAAGGTCCAACAGGGTCATATCACATAAATCTCTAAACTTAGAGAGATATAATTTGCGAACCAAGCATCCCTGTTAAAAAGAATTTTACCCAGATCAACATAGAGAGATTCCTCCTTTGGACATAGCAGGGAGCGAAAAAGAGCCAAAACCCGCCAAAGAGATTTGGCTCTCAAAGATACAAGGCCCAATTCAAACCTTATGGCCGCAATCGGAACACTGTTAGGCAGTTTCATCACCTTTCGCCAAAAAATACCCTCAATGGAATCCGAAAAAGTGTAGATATCCAAGTAGTGAAGTTCCATGCCATATATCAGCTTCAGAACAACCTTACCGTCAAAGAAATCTACCACTGGTTTAAGGGAGAACCTTCCATACTTTGTGTCAATCTTAATAGACTGGCAAATAAGAGGTAAGGCCTTATGTCTAATAGACCGTTTCAATTCACATACCGAGGGTTGGGCTAAGATCAAGAAATCCAGATAGATATTTTTTGTGCTCTAACAATTGATTCACCCCCAATTTTCCAAACCTGTTTGTATCCTTCTTTTCCCTTAGAAAATACCATAGTACGAGTTTTACTAGGGTTGATTTTTAGCCCATTCATTTCAGCATATTGTTCAAACTTATGGATACATTTTTGTAAACAGACTTTGGTATGATCAAAAAGGAGGAAATCGTCGGCATACGCCAACCAAGAGAACCTGAGATCCCCCAATTTAGCAGTCACCAGCCCTGAATCCCTCAGAAATTCCATGGCATCTGCCAAATATAGAATGAAAAGGCAGGGAGCCAAAGAGCAAACCTGTCTCACACCTATCTGCGTTCTTATTCTTCTAGAGAGAGACCCTTCCAAGTCACCTTACATGTATCCCAGAGTTCTCGGACATAGCCATGATAAGTTTAAGTAGACCTGCAGGGATACCCCACTTCGACAATTTGGCCCAAAGACGGGACCTAATGACCAAGTCAAACGCATTTCACAGATCGATTGAGGCAACCAACAATGTACCCCCAAATTTGCTCCATGCTGAATCTTGAAGTGCGGTTAGAATTAAGCCATTTAAATTGGTAGAGTGGCCAGCCCTAAATCCTGTTTGATATTTATCTAGGATATGATTTTCTTTAATCCACTCATTGACATGTGAGAGAAGCAAAGAGGCAAAGAGCTTACAGTCAGCATCTATCAGCGAAATTTGTCTGTAATTCTTTACAAGATTCCGCTGACCTCTCTTAAAAATGGGGATTATATGTGCGGTTTGCCAACTAGTAGGTATTATGCCAGTCCTCACCACATTTTGAAAGAGCATAGAAAGTAGCTTGGCCCATATTATCGGTAGAGCTTTCAGGGTATTGTTCGTCAGACCATTTGGTCCTGGTGCCCTTGAGTTCTCAGCTTTAACAATTAGCCTTAATACTGTCTCAAATTGAATAGTGGGGTTCCAGAAGGAGGTATGTACATCTTCCCCAATTGCAGGTTCTTTGAGTCCCTCTTCCCCTTGTCCGAAAAGCTCAGAAAAGAAATCCACCCATTGGGCCTCAGAGATAGTATTTAGTTGATCAGTAACTGAAGCAATCTCTTGTGAGGAAAAGAGAACCCAGAAAGCCCTGAGATCCCTCTTGACCAGAACATGGAGCATCAACTCAGCATCCTTTTGAAGCAAACTGCATTTTTTTGCTATACAGAAGTTTTTGTATCTTTGCTTTATCGATCTGATCGTAGCAGTTTTTTCAGACTGGTCAATCACAAGATTTCTAGTTTCTCTAAGGAACTTCCGTACATGAGACTTTTCTTTAGCCAGCTCCTCATCGAAGCAGTGGACATGTTCTCTTTTAGAATATCCCTTTCTCAAACTATGAGAAATATTATTATGGAGGGCTTTCAAGAATTCATCATAGAATGGAGTATTAAAGACCACTTGTTTCCATAGAAAAGAGGTATGATTCACAGTAGACAAAAGTTGGCCATTAAAGAGGTTTATGTTTACAGGAGACCAACGTACCCCCGTACATTTTCCCACAGTTCTCAGATTGCGGGGACCCGCACCAGAGAGATTTTTAATTGGTAGGCAAAAGGAGACGGACAAAGTCCCATGATCACTCCATGAGATAAAATGTACCTGCACTTCGGAGGAAAGAGGGAGCAGAGAATGATCTACAAAGAAATAGTTTAGAGTTGAGGTTGAGAGACCTCTCCACCAGGTTGGTAAAAGTGGGCAACTAGTATCAGTGATACCATTCAAACACATTAGACCAACAGATTCCAGGGAAAGGTTCCAAAGTCTACCCCAGATAGATTTCTGGCCCCTACGAGGAGTGTCCTCCATATCCTGTCCCAGATCACCAAAGTCATCATCAGAAGACAAAGAGCAATCGGAGTTCAAGTCTCCAGCAAGAATCACTTTCCCCTTAGTATTTATAGTTCTCCAGGATAAAATCATTTCCATTAGACTTTCCAGAAAGGGCTCTAGAGGGGCTAGACCTTGGTGCCAATAGATATTAATCAGAAGAATGGCAACCAGGTCTTCTGTATGGGTGGTGTCAAACGCCAATATACCAGTAGGCGAATTGGAGATTACCATACTCTGGAGGCCAAGAGTAGACCCTAGCCCAATAAGTAGGCCCCCTGACGCTCTTTTGGGAATATGTTTGAAAACCATCAATGTAGGGGGACGAGAGTAGCCAGGTTTCCTGTAGATAGAAACAGTCAGTGAGTTTTAAGTTTCAGTAAGCGACTGTATTAATATTAGTAAAGAGATGTAAGTTTTCCCTTGTGTTCCAAGAGAGAAATCCCAATTTACTAAAATCTTGAGTCTTAGGGCCTCATTACACTTTGTGCGGTAAATGAAGGCATTTACCGGCATGGCGTTATTTGCGTCTCCGCCCTCGCAAGAGGCCGCTAATTGCGGACCATTACGAGCATAGCGCCATGCCGGTAATCTCCCTAGCGCCATGCCGTAAAAGTCCCCAAAAAGTCCATTACCGGCTTCGACTAAAGTGCTAATAGCACCTCCGCCTTAACGCTGCATGCAAATTGCGGTCACCGCTATTAGCGGTCACTGTAAAAAAGTGGAACCGGAAATAGCGTCATCGCACAGGAACGGGAAAGAGCACGGCGGCCATCTTTAAAAACACCCAAGGTGGTAAAAAAAACTGCTGAGCGCCAACATAAGGAGAAATTCAGCAATGAGGAGCTGATGATGCTGACTGAGACACTAGCGGCAAATGCAAATGTGGTCTTCAGCAATGACACGCGGCGGGAGACCATCCTCAAGAAGAAGGCCATCTGGGCAGAGGTTGCCAACAAAGTCAGTGCGGTGGGCACCACCACCCGCACAGTCAAGGACTGTCGTAAGAGGTGGGACGACCTCCGGCTCTGTGTCAGGAACATACTGACTGTCAACCGCAACCTGGCAATGGGCACAGGAGGAGGCGGCGAATCACCTCTGAAACTCCGTGAGTGGGAGGAGATCTGCGCATCAACAATTGGAGTGGAATCCATAGAGGGTGTTGGAGAAATGGAGCATGGTGTGGCCACTTCATCCGATGGAGGTGAGTGTATATATCAAAAAATGCACAGTGAAGTCTGAGGTGCCCCCCAAATATGTGTCCGTATGAAGGCCATGGATCCAGCCACATACATACATGCATGCATCACCACATACATGTGCAACACAGACCCATTCATGCATGACCCACCCGACATCCCCTTTACCGCAATCCACAATAATGAGGCCCCAATGCATAGAGTGGCATGACGTAAGCATTCAGCATAAGGCATGTTGAACCATAAACAATGAAAATCCCCATTTCTCACCCCTACAGGATCACAGACAGAAACTGAGGACACACGCACTGCGACACCTGCTCCCCCATCTACCAAAAAGCCCAGGAGAGATGCCACAGGGGACACCGCCACCACCTCAAGGGGAACAGGGAGGAGTGTCCATCAGCAAAGGGACAAAAGCAGCAGGAGCACAAGTTCCATGCAGCCTGCGGCCATGCCAGCTGCCATCGTAGCACCCACGGCAGTGTGTCCCTCTGCATGTGAAATTAGCATGGAGGGCACGCACTCTGCTGCCACCAGTTCAACTGGTGAGGCAGCAGCCACTGCACCACCTTCGGACGAGGATGAAGCACTCGACATTGTGGATCGAAGCCACACCCCCAGCCCAACACGCTCCATTGAGGCAAGCCCAAGGGTGTCATCAGGGTCGGGTAGCCATGGAGGATCAGCTACCCACACCCTGGAAGGGGCATGGAGCCCCCAGGTGTCCTCACCTGATGCCAGTGGCATGGATCAAGGCGCTGCAGTCATCCCACCAGCCCGTAGCACGCTGCATGACCTTGCGTCCATCAGCCAGAGGCAGGCAGAGATCACTGGGCTGGTAGGGCAGCATGTGGCTGAGTCAGCCCGTCTGAGGGAGGACCTCAGTATGTTTGCAAGGCAGACAAGGGAGGGCATGGAGGCATGCACAAACAGGATTTGCAATGAGATGGCCCAACTCAGGCAGGCCATGATCCGTATAGCGGACGCGATTGAGCACCGATGCCCACCCACAACACAGGATGAACCGGGCACCTCCTCCTCTGGGAGTTTATGGCAAACAAGCCCCCTGCGCCGCTCTCTGCGCAACCTGAGGTGCACCACATTCCAACCACCCAATGGCGGAGGAGGCACTGCGAATTAGGGCCAGCAAGGACTAGGTGGCACATGTGGAGAAGGACACGTACACACCATGAGGCTCACATGGGGGTGTTGTGGAGGGAGGGGGGTAAGGGTGTTTTTGGGAGTGTTGTGGGGGGACGGAGGTAAGGGTGTTTTTGGGAGTGTTGTGGGGGGAGGGGGTAAGGGTGTTTTTGGGAGTGTTGTGGGGGGAGGGGGGTAAGGTCATTTGCACAGTTGGGGCCATGCACTAATTGTTTGATTTTTGTTCACAATACACTGTTGAAAAGTTGAAACACAGGCTTGCTCTTCATCATTGTGTATGTGTACTGTATTGGGGAGATGGTTCTTTGTGGGACTCACCACATGCATCAGGGCAAAAATACCCATCTGCATCCATAATAGTTTTACCTTGGATCTCATGGAATCTGATACATCAGATGCTGACGCACATCGTGTCCCTCCTGGACATTGCCTCTTGCATGTCCTGGCGGGACATTTCAACCATCCTCATCACCATCCACATCATCCTCATCTGGCGCTTGCATGTCAGGTGGCATAGGCACAGTCCGTCTGATGCACTTTTTGTGCTGCATCACACATGCCATGGTTATCTTCGGCACCATACAGGAGAGCCTCACCCGGCAGGCTTAGGCACCAGAGCTGTGTGTTGGAGAGGCCCAATGCCTACTCCGTCACGACGCAGGTACTGGTATGTGCAATATTGTTGTCCTCTTCCTGCTGTTTCTGTGGGTTCCATACAGGGGTTAGGTGGTACCTCTTCAGGGGATAGCCGGCTTTGCCTGCATGGGGTGAAGAATGGGTACCTGTTGCCGGCCACCTCTGCTGTGGCCTGTACATGGAACACATATCTTCTTTGCATTGTGATTGGAAGTCACAACTGACAGCATGCATGCAGATGATCTGCGTGACTGCAATGTACAAGGCTGAGCTAGACCATGCAAGTCGACATGGCCGAAACATGCCTCCGACAGTAATGGAAATGTCCTGGGTGAGGCCAGGTCTCAGGTGTCCTTGGTTCCAGGCAATTTTCGTACCGCTATGGCAGTGTACTGCCATTCCTACATCCATGTTGCTATTCTGCGAAGCATCACTTCAGTGGTGCTATGGGTTTGTGGTCAGATGCTATGGCTAGGGGTGATCCCTTTGCATGCATTCTAGGGCACATTGCGGTATTGATGATGTGCTGCCCAAATTCTGTATCACTGTCCTGACGGCATGTTGATGATTTGTGTATTATGTGGTGTGGCATGATGTGAAATGTCGGTGTGGATGGATGTGTAATGTTTCAAATGTTGGATTGTATTCAATGTTGTGCAGCTTCACATTTCATGTGGGGTCTTCTCAAGTACATTGTGGCGTCCCCCAATGTACATTGACGTACATCTGTCTGACCATTTGTCCCACGCACGACAGCCAACTCACAGTTGGTGTATCGTTCTCTCCCCCCCAATCACACCGCCCTGTGCATGCCCTGCTACTCACCAAGTTCCCACGATTGTTGGCCAGCTTGTCGCTCCATGTTGCTTGGTATGGTGGAGTTCTGCAGGACCATTGAATCATGGGTTGATCCGGGATGTCTGGCGCAACAATGTGTGATTCTCTTATTTGCGTCACATGCCATTCGGACAATGATTGAGTGAAATTATTTTCTGTTTTGGTGGACTACTTCATTGTGATGTGGGACCACCAATTACACATGGGTACAGTTGATGGCCCCGATGCTACTTGGGATGGTTGCAAGAGAATAGATGCCAAATTTAGTGTTTGCTATCTCCTGGGCAGTCCGTGGCAGGAATATGTGTTCATGTCCAAGCTTCAGGAGGGCATTGTGTACCTGGTTCGGCGTGCATGGGAATACTGGTTGTGAGATGCCATGCATCTGCCACACAGTATGTTGCTATGAGCCTGTGGCCAGGAAGTGGAGAGCAGCCACCACCTTCACTAGAGGGGGGATTGCAGTTCTGATGTCTATGAGGCTCACGCTGTAGTCATGTATCTTATCCACGATGCTGGTGATGGTATCCCGGTGCAGACGGTATGGGGTATGTATGTGCTCAGGTGTTTGGTTAAATGGACTGCCTTGGATCCTGGAAATTGGTGGCTGGCTCTGTGGTATTACTGGGTGCCCTGGTGGTGCTTGCTGCACCTCTCTTGCCCTCCTCCTACTCCTACTCCTACTCCTCCTGCATCTCCTCTGTGCTGCCTGTTGTTGGTGCTGCCGCACTGCAATCATGTCCTCCAGCCCATGTAATGCTGGCAGTATTGGAACCATTTGTGTGTGGGAAGGGGTGTGGGAAGGGGTGTGGTGTGCTCTTTGGTGCTGTACGTCTCCATCGCCTCCACCTGTGCTGGATGTGTCCACCTGTGGCAGGTGGGAACACTGCTCAGGTCTCTTAACGGGTGGTTCGCGATGCCGGTATTAGCGTCATGCCGGTAAGGGGTTTTTGGGTCTTTCCCATGCCGCTATTGCCATGTCTGCATGGCTGGTGATGGCATGCTATTAGCGCCATGCGCTAATTCTGACCTGGGGGTCGCGCGCCCACGGACTTGCCGCTATTAGTGGCACCGTACTTACCGGTTGCGCTAATAGCGGCAAGTCCGGGTCGTAATTAGGTGTGGGATTTAGCGGTACCGGTAATCGCTTACCGGTACCGTTAATCCCTTACTGCACAACGTGTAATGAGGCTGTTAGTGTCTAATCCTGAGTTTATATTACTTAAGTCAGTTCCACAAGGCAGAGGTAACCTGGGCCCAATCTCGAGGAGCTCCAAATGTCCTTGCTGGAAAATGCCTCCACTGGGGTTGGGAAGACCTTTCTGGATGATATACCATTGTCAAATTGCCCCTATATTCCTCACATCTTCCAGAAATGACAGGAATTTGGGTAGGTTTCACCAATTTAATTTCAAACCCTAGCTCCCGCAGGCCACACATTTCTCCCATTATAAAATCCAAAACCACTCTGGACTTCAGGACAATATTACTAAGGTCTGCTCGATCCTTGAGTGGGAAATAGATCCTTTCTAAGTCATAACTGGAGACCATAGACAATGACGGGATTTGATGGAAAATTTTCTGAATATTCCCTCGATTGAGGCATATGGGCATATCATCACCCCAGAGACTAATTAATTGTAGAGTCTCCAGGGGATCAGTATTACCCAAAGTTTGGGGTAGGGAATTCGAGATATCCCTACTGAATTTATTTAATAAATCATCTTGAATTTTGGGACCCCTGGCTCCCCGTAATATAGTCCCCCTCTACATAACAGATGGGCCCACCACAAGTCTATCCTGATTGACAGAGGAACCTAAAATAATAGGCCTCTTTAAGGTAGAATCAAACATCTTAGGGACATAAAGGTCTCCAATAGTCTTGAAACCAAGTATAGAATCCCCCAAGACTGAATGGGGGATATTCAAATGTGCTCCAGGAAGACGACTTACCTGGCCTATTGTTTGTAAATATCGGGTATCATCATTCTTGATGTTATCAGTACCCGAAATAGAGTTAGCGCCCACAGAAGGGGTGGACTTTCCTCTACATAGATCCAGCAAGAGTTGCTTAGCTGAGACAATATTAACCAGAGTCGGAATATCAGTAATTGGATCAGACTGAACAACCAGTGGCTTAATAGTAGACAATCCAATCTCAGAAGTAGAGGTTACTATTAGCTGGTCTTTATGAGCATTAGATGGAAGGAAACCACTCTCTTCAGGGATAAAAGCCTCTATTTTATCTTTAGAGGGATTGGGAGCAGAAGGGTCCGGGAATAATTGGTTCCGAGAGTAGGCCCCTCTGTCTTAACTAGTTTTGCTTTTTTGTACACTCAATGATAAAATCTGTGAGCTCAGATGGAGAACCCATAAATGAGGCATCACATGTCTGCTGAGTTACATTGTTAGTCTCAGAACATCTGGGCTCCAACTTACTCTCAGCAATCGCTTTCTCTGCGCACTCAATAATGCTAATGTCATCAATATCATTATGCGACACCTCCTCGGTATCCAATTTTTTCACCACTTCTGCCATATGTAGATGGTCTAAACTAGCCACCGATAAAGCCGAGGAAGAACATTTTATTTGGGTTTGCCGTTCTTTTCCCAACATAGCTGGATATCTTCTTTCCCGGACTAGGTTCCCTCAACATACCCTTATACGGTTTCGATTTGGGAGCACTAAGGGGGGTTTTCCCTAAAGGAGTCTTGAATACATGAGGTCTTGATATGGAACTGTCTGAGTTCCCAGCAATAGAGGTTGACAAATTCACAAGTGGAAGTTACCAGGTTACTCACCGTAGTGACCACCTTACTCCTAGTCCATAGTACCCTTTCCTCCATACTTGTGGGACATCCCTCCGTCCTGTGGGACGTGACCGGAGCACTTTGTAAAAAGCATCCAAATTTTTCCAAAAATGTGTCCTTCCTCTCTTTCCTGCGCGGGGCCCGGCACGCGGCCGTAACCCTGCCCACCTTGGCTCCGCCCCGCGCATCGCCCCTCAGTCCTTTTCTTTGCCAGGTCAGAGACCCATTACCAATACAGAGGAACCTTATTAGAGTGGACGGCGGGTGGGCGTATGGAGGAAAGGGGACTATGGACTAGGAGTAAGGTGGTCACTACGGTGAGTAACCTGGTAATACTCCTACGTCCCGTCCCCTTTCCTCCATACTTGTGGGAGATTCCCAAGCACTCCTTACAGGAACTACAGGTGGATGGAAATACCCCTTACTGAAAAAGGTTCTTCAGCACAGCCTGACCAAACTGAGCATCAGTTCTAGAACTCATATTGAGGCAGTAATGCTTACAGAAAGCAGATGGAGAGGCCCAAGTATCTGCCCTAGCGATGGACTCCCAGGGAACATACTTCTGAAAAGCAACCGCAGCTGCCTTGCCCCCCACCAGGTGTGCATGAATACCTTTAGGAGGTTTCAGCTTTTGGACAGTGAAAGACTCCATGATGCAGGCGGCAATCCACCTAGAAATAGTTGCCTTAGACGCCTGCTTGCCTTGAGGGTTGCCAAAAGTCACAAAACGTTGAGAAGAACTTCTAAGCTTGGAAGTCCTATCCAGGTAGAACTTAAGAGCTCTTCGGACATCAAGACAGTGTAGAACCCTCTCCGCCTCAGAGGCAGGGTTCGGAAAAAAGACCGGTAGGGAGATCGATTGATTCAAATGGAATTCGGTCACTATCTTCGGCAGAAAAGCCGAATTAGTTCGAAGGACTACCTTGTCCTTGTGAAAGACCAAGAAAGGATGCTCCACCGACAATGCCTGGAGCTCACTCACTCTCCTTGCCGATGTGACGGTGACCAAAAAGGACACTTTCCAAGACAAGTACTTGAGGTCCACAGTAGCCATTGGCTCAAAGGGTTTATGGCACAGCGCCGTCAGGACAACATTCAGGTCCCATGGCGGTGCGGATTACGAACTGGAGGGTAAAGGCGTGTTAAACCAGCGAAATGCCTCTTTACCACTGGGTTAGTCAGAGAATACGAACACTGATCCGTAGAAAGATAAGCGGAGACCGCTGAAAGGTAAGTCCTGCATGACAGAACATGAACCCCTGACTCTGCTAGGGAGGACACGAAGGACAACACCGTGTCAACCGTGGCCCCCCTTGGATCCAATTTCTTCTCTAGACACCAATGACAGAACCTGAGCCATTTACTCTTGTACTGAGATCGGGTCGAGGGTTTTCTGGCTGCCTGGATAATACGCATTTTATCCGCAGACAAATTCAGATGCTCTAAAGACCTGAACTCAGGCACCATGCCGCCAAGCTGAGCGATTGTGGGGAGGGGTGCCACAGCTGCTGCTCCCCCTGGTGAAGAAGATCGGGAGTTACCGGTAACCTGATCGGCGGATAAACCGACAGGTGTTGGAGTTCTGAGAACCAAAACCTGGCCGGCCACCACGGGGCTATCAGTAGAAGAGAACAGTTCACCGAGTTCTTCAACTTCCAAATTGCCCGGTGAACTAGAGGCAGAGGCGGGAAGGCGTAAGCTCTCATGTTGTGCCATGGAATCTCTAGGGCATCCCCCAGAGAGGAGGCTCCCAGCCCCCCTCTGGAGGCATACAGAGGAAGCTTCTTGTTCGCCGCCGTCGCGAAGAGGTCCACCTGCGGTGTGCCCCAGCGCGAGAAAATCCCTGAGAGGACCTCCGCCTTCAACTCCCACTCGTAGCTGACCACTGTCCGCCGGTTGAGGGCATCTGCTGTGACATTCAGCTGGCCCGAGATGTGCACTGCAAGCAGCCAGACACCATGAAGCACGGCCCACTCCCAAATCTGGATGGACAGGTTCACGAGGGGGGGAGACTTCGTTCCCCCCTGCTTGTTGATGTAATACATTGACACCACATTGTCCGTTCTTATGCGGACCACTTTGTTGACCATGACCGGTCTGAAAGCCCTGAGCGCCAAGAAAATCGCCAGAAGCTCCAAATGATTTATGTGCAGGAGCTTGTCCTGAGGCGACCAGAGGTCCGAGACCTGAAGGAGATCTAACGTCGCACCCCACCCGAGGAGGGAGGAGTCCGTCGTGATCATCACCATAGGGACCGGGTCCTGAAACCCCGCGCCCCCAGACAGATTGCTGAGAGATGACCACCAGTCCAGGTCCACTCTCATGGAATCCGGAATCATTATCCGCATGGAGTCTCGGTCCACTGCCTGACGCCATGAATTCCGAAGGGCCATCTGGGTCCGTCTCATTTTGAGACGAGCAAGAGGAAGAGCCAGCACACAAGAGGCCATGAGGCCCATAAGACTCTGGAACCACCACGCCGACAAACTCTCCGACTGCGCAAACATCTGACACGTGGCCAACAGATCCGCCATTCTGTCCCCGGTCAGGTATACTCTGCAGTCGATTGTGTTCCAACGAAAACCCAGAAAAATCAGGTCCTTAGAGACCGTCATGGAGGATTTCCACCAGTTCACCGACAGCCCAAGATGGAACAGGAGCTGAAGGAGAGACTGGAGGTTGCCCGCTGCCGCCAGCGGATAAGGGCTGCGTAAAAGCCAATCATCCAAATAAGGATACACATGGATACCCTGAAGACGAAGATAGGCCGCAATCACCGACATCATCCTCGTGAAGACACGCGGCGCTGAGCTGAGGCCAAAAGGAAGCACCCGAAACTGGAAGTGCTCCTCTCCCAAAGAGAAACGGAGGTACCTCCTGTGTGAAGCCCAAATCAGGATATTCATGTACGCATCCTGAAGGTCCACCACGATGAGCCAATCGCCCGCCTGCAACGAGGAGCGAATCTGGCCGGGCGTGATCATCTTGAATTTCTCTTGGGGTAAGGAAAGATTGAACTGGGAAAGGTCTAGGATGTTGCGCAGGCCAGTCTGGTTGGGTTTGGGCACCGTAAACAGCCGGGAGTAGAAGCCCTCCCCTCGCTCCCCAAGGGGGAACGGGTTCCACAGCTCTGAGGAGCAAAAGTTTCTGAACCTCGGCCTTGAGGGAGGGTGAGCCCAATGGCTGAAAAGGAGGGTTGAGGGGTGGGGTAGAGGGTAAAGGTAAGCGGAAGCCCGCCCGAGCGACTGACAAGACCCATCTGTCTTCTGTGATGGTCTGCCACGCCTCCCTATGAGACGCAATGCGTCCTCCCACCGGGGTCTCGTGCAAGCACGAAAAACCCTCATTTGGCAGGTTTATCGGTGGTGCTGCCACCTGAACCTGATGAGGAGGCTGAGGAGCGGGAGAAATACCGCGTATGCTGTTGTCTACGGAGGTTATTCCCCGCAGGAGTATCCACTCTGCACGATTTGCGGTCGAGGAAGCCCCTGAAACCAGAAGAAGGTCGACTCTGCGATAACGGTCTCTGAGGTTTGAAAGGAGCTTTAACCAGAACAGACAATGATTTAGCTGTCTGAGTGCTATCCTTGGTTTTGGTGAGCTCTACATCAGTAGAAGAATGAAAAAGCTCCTTACCATCGAATGGAAGGTCGGTTAGTTTGTCTTGCACTTCCTTCGAAAACTTAGTGGCATGCAACCACGCTTGCCTCGAGGTATCAACCCCGAGCATCATGCCCCGAGCCGAGGTGTCTACGTGATGAGCCGCAGCCTCCAGGAGATCCTGGGCCAAGACCCTGGCACCGGAAAGGCCACCTCTGAAATCTTCCAACTTCTCGACCGGAATGTGCTCCTCAAACTCCGACAGACCTTTCCACATCCGCATGTTCGCTCCCGCCAAAATCAATTCGGCATTGGCCTGTCTGAGTTGCAAGGCCGAATTGGCAAAGATTTTCCTCCCTAGGGAGTCCAGGAGCTTGTCCTCCTTTCCCAAGACCTGAGTAGCCGTCGCGGAAGAGGATGCTGCAGGTCTGGACTGCAACGTGGCCGCAGCCACCACTGTGGAGGAAGGAGGCGGATAAGACGACAAGGCCACTTCCTCCGAAGAGTGCAGCCTGTACCTCGCGTCAATCTTTTTATTGACAAAAAGTCCTGATTGTGGCTTCTCCCAGACTCTTCAGACCTCGGCCAAAACATCCTTCTGCAGGAAAAGGCCGGTACGCTCCAAAGGAGACAGGGTGAACGCCCCAGAAAGCACGCTCTCCTGTGGAGCAGGTGCCTCGGGAACCGGGACATCTAAGAAATTCATCATGTCCAGTACCCGGTCATGAAAAGCTCTAACAGAGCGGGGAAGGTCCTTGTTGTCCTGCTCGCCTTGAGGGTCATCTGACAGGTCAGGATCCTACTGAACCGTATCAGGCACTGCCTTGTCCACTGGGGACAACGGTGGCAAAGGCGGAAGAGCAGGGACAGGCACCATGGGCAAAGGAGGCACCGGCGGAACCACCAGAGGAACGGGTGGAGCCGGGGACGCTGGTGCACAAATTTCCTTAAAAAGCTCTTTGAAATACTCCCTCATGGGGTCGGTGCGCATAAGCGCTTGAAATTTACCAAAAAAAGCATCCTCAGGAGATTGATTCGGAACCTGAGTAGGCCTCTCATGAGGTGGACAAATCCAGGGACGTAACGGAGAAGGTTGCCAGGCCGGGCACTCCGCCGACGTATCCACATAAATCAAAGAGGCCGCCCCTGTAGGCAACGAAACATTGTGCGGAAGAGGCATCCGGGTGTTCCAATCATAAACGGGCCGGTAAGGATACGCACAAGTGACCTTAGGTTCACCCAAAGGACCCAACCCTACACCAGAGGCCGATGGCGTAGTTGTAGGGGTAGTACCTAAAATGGCCACCGTGGTCGTGGCGGGAACGGCCGCCATTTTGTCTTCATCTGAGGGGAACTGCAGCACGTGAGGAGGTGAGGCAGGGGTCCCCGTCGATGGATCAGGGGTCTTAATTTTAGCCTTAACATAAGGTACCTCGGCAGAGCCGGTACTATGAGGCCTGGAATGTTTCTGCGACATACCAACCGCCAACTGAGCGTTCGAAGGAAGGACCTCGGCACTGCCGGTAAAAGAAGAACCTTGCTTCTTTGCCCCCTCAACAGATCTGGTATCACCACAAGAGCGGGAACGGTGAGAAACCGCTTTCATCGACAGGGCCCTGCCCGGCCCCTCAGAACTGTTGGTAGCCTTAGCCTCTGTACAAGGGACCTCGGGCCTAGGCCCGGTAATAGCCTTATCGGCATGGGCCTCGAACATCCGTTCGGTAAACACAAGCCCAGCCAAGGCCTCGGGGCGCACCCCGGTCTTGTTTTTGAGGGAAGCCGAAAGAGAGGCCTCAGAGCAAGCTCCGGTACCCTGTGACTCAGCAGAACTGGGTCTACACACAGCCCCCACCGGAGGTGCCTCGGAAGTTACTCCGGTGTACACAGGCCCCTTACGGAGACCCTCGGAGAAAACTCCGGTAGAATTATTAGGCCCGACAGGCACCTCAGGGCGAACCCCGGTGACAGAGCGATCAACGCCCCTCCCGGCTCGAGAGGAACCCGGGAAGGTATCCCCCGGCCGGGGTGCTCTGAAAAGTAAAGAACTTACCGGGAGTTTCTTCTTCTCGTCGATGAACGCCTGAAAATGAGATGGAGGAGTGCGTCGGAACACCTCCTCCCACCTTTCCAACCGACGTTGAAGAGCCCGGACCGAAAGGGAGTCACAGTAAAAACAGGAGTCCCAACGGTGTTCCGGACCCAAACACTCTAAACAAAGAGGATGGGGATCCGCCCTCGCGAAGCGACGATGACACAAAGAACAGTCTGGAAAGTCTAATTTAAAAGACATAGACAAACTAGAAGACGAACGCTAGCGAGAGTCAGAGAGGGAAACAGGGAAGAAAATCTTCCGAGGATGCAAGTGCGTCCGGCCCCGATCGAGCGGAGAAAAGGACTGAGGGGCGATGCGCGGGGCGGAGCCAAGGTGGGTGGGGTTACGGCCGCGTGCCGGGCCCCGCGCAGGAAAGAGAGGAAGGACACATTTTTGGAAAAATGTGGATGCTTTTTACAAAGTGCTCCGGTCCCGTCCCACAGGACGGAGAGATGTCCCACAAGTATGGAGGAAAGGGGACGGGACGTAGGAGTATAACTTATGTTTTGCCAGATCACTAGGGGTACAATCTACACCAGATGGTTTAGAATGAGAGGGTGTTGAATTAAGTTCATCCTCAGAATATAAAGAGGGAGCAACTGTGGAAGCAGATGTAGCAACAGAAATGTTTATACAATTGGCTCCAAAGTCAGTCATCAATGGAGCAGGTAGCGTATTGTCAGGCTGTAAAGGAATAGGGCCCGTTTGTATGGCAGTCACACTTTCCTTATCCACTAGTCCAATAGAGAAATCCCCCCCTAGTAATATTATCTTTATCTCCCAAAATTAGGGGCTAAAGTAGCCGCTATTCGTTCTTCCTGAGCATCAATAGAGATATCAGGATTTCCATTAAAAATACAGCTATTATCGCACATTGCAGACATCCACCTTTTCCTGGAAATGGATTTGAGCAAGCACAACATTTTTTGATACATGAGTGCCTAAAGAACAGAGGTTTGAAGTCACATACAGCTCTTCCAGGCAGTTCACAACTTTGCCAGGGAGAGCCGTGGGGGGAGAGAAGACTAGACTGCCTTCTTTAGAATCCGGAATAGGGCACTCCTCAGCAAGCTTGAGAAAGTCAGAGGTAGCCTCCATAGCCGACTGACTCCTGAGACCTTTGCGTGACATTCAGGAGGAGTCACAGGAGAATCTAACTCAAGAACCAAAGAGGCAAAGAGTACCCAATAAGGATCAGAAAGCAGCGGGGGAAATAGAACAATCAATATACAATCAAGATAGGTGCAATATCATACATATATCTTGTAAATGCTAACAGAAATAAAAATAATGAGCAGATCTAAATTTACAATTTTCATAAAAGTGCACTGAGTTAATTAATAAACAGGGTCCAGGATGGAATATATTCCTAAACCCGCAATTATAGGATAAATATCCTCCAGGCAATCTATCTTAAGAGAGAGTTAAGTATAGCAGCTTCCCACTAAAGATAATAAACAATAGCTAAGCGGTGTTGAGCCACAAGGTCCACCATTAATAGTTCAAACGTCCGAGAAAAGATCTGTTGCTTGGTTACAGGTTGAGGCACGCCCGACAGCTTAAGGAGATGCCAGAGTCCGACTCTCCTCCCTCGCCCTGTCAACCTAGAAGTAGATGATTAGGTAGGGAGTATCCAAACTAGCACTCCAGATATATTATTCCAATAATATCTGAGAAGCTACAGTTGAGATAGGCGACAGTGGGACAGATAAGGTGTTCAGGGCCCCTGCGATTTTCCAGATGTGATAACCAACCTTATGTCATTTATCTCCGGATTCACTACCAGGTGTGTATTATACTGCTGGCAAGCAACTGGTGTGGTCCATATATGAATCGATGGACCAAAGGCACAGGTCACAGCCAAACAGCTAAACAGTGGCTCCAGCCCTTACTGCTCCAGGGCTTAATGCTGCAAGAGCAGCTGTGGAGGATTTAAGCTTCCCAGATGGTCACGTGACACTGTCACGTGGTCTGTAGAGACTCCACTTTTGTGGATGCAGCAAGAGCAGAACGCTCGCAGTGCTGCCTTGTAAAAAGGCCCAGCACAACACACAAGGGTCTGTTAGAATATCAGCACAACTTTAGCAATTGTCACTCTCAGCGCCGCACGGGTGGCTCTGTGGAGGATTTAAGCTTCCCAGATGGATGGTCACGTGGTACCATCACGTGATCGGTTGAGACTCCGCCTTCGTGGATGCAGCAAGAGCAGAAAGCTCGCAGTGCTGCCTTGTAAAAATGCCCAGCATAACACACAAGGGTCCATTAGAATATCAGCACAACTTTAGCAATTGTCACTCTCAGCGCCGCAAGGGCGGCTGTGAGTTGGATTTAAGCTTCCCAGATGGTCACGTGACACCGTCACGTGATCGGTAGGGACTCCGCCTTTGTGGATGCAGCAAGAGCAGAACGCTTGCAGTGATGCCTTGTAAAAATGCCCAGCACAACGCACAAGGGTCCGTTAGAATATGGATCTATGTGATCACTGCGACGGCCGTTAATGCCAACTTTTTCTTTTTTTAATCCTTTACACCACATATATATGCGAGGGGAGACCCCCGCAGCGCCCCCCATATTAATATCATACTCTAAACCCCCCCACATATATATATGGTGTAAGGGAGGGGTTAAAAATAAAAAAAAGTAGGCATTTTCGGCTGTCGCAGTTCCCAGGTCAACATTTTTGTACGATTCCTTTGAATATCAGCATAACTTTAGCAATTGCCACTCTCAGCGCCGCACGGGCAGCTGTGTGGAGGATTTATGCTTCCCAGATGGTCACGTGACACCGTCATGTGATCGGTAGAGACTCTGCCTTCGTGGATGCAAGACCAGAACGCTCTCAGTGCTGCCTTGTAAAAATGCCCAGCACAACACACAAGGGTCCGTTAGAATATCAGCACAACTTTAGCAATTGTCACTCTCAGCTCCGCACGGGCGCCTGTGTGGACAATTTAAGGTTCCCAGATGGCCACGTGACACTGTCACGTGATCGGTAGAGACTCCGCCTTCCTGGATGCAGCAAGAGCAGAACGCTTGCAGTGCTGCCTTGTAAAAATGCCCAGCACAACACACAAGGTTCCGTTAGAATATCAGCACAACTTTAGCAATTGTCACTCTCAGCCACTATCGGACTATCCATTTCATCAATTCTATCCACTCTAATGTTTTCATCCACTCTATCCATTTCATCCATTCCATCCACTCTATCCATTTCATCCATTCCAGCCACTCTAACCCTTTCATCCATTCCAGCCACTCTATCCATTTCCTCCATTCTATCCACTCTAACCCTTTCATCCATTCCAACTTCTCTATCCGTTCCATCCACTCTATCCATTTCATCCACTCTATCCATTTCATCCACTCTATCCACTCTCTTCACACTATCCATTTCGTCCACTCTATCCACACTATCCATTTCATCCACACTATCCATTTCATCCATTCCATCCATTTCATCCGCTCTATCCACACTATCTATTTCATCCCATTTTATCCACTCTATCCACACTATCCATTTAATCCACTCGATCCACACTATCCATTTAATCCATTCCATCTACTCCATCAATTCCACCCCTTCCAACCACTCCATCCATTCCAACCACTCTATCCATCTCATCCATTCCAACCACTCTATCCATCTCATCCATTCCAACCACTCTATCCATCACATCCATTCCATCCACTCTATCCATTTCATCCACTCTATCCACACTATCCATTTTATCAATTTCATCCACTCTATGCATTTTATCCATTTCATCCACCCTATACATTTCATCCATTCCATCCACCCTATCCATTTCATCCACTCTATCCATTTCATCCATTCCATCCCCTCTATCCATTTCATCCACTTCATCCATTTCATTCACTTCATCCATTCCAACCACTCCACCCATTCCAACCACTCCTCCCATTCCAACCATTCCAACCACTCCTCCCATTCCAACCACTACACCCACTCTATCCACACTATCTATTTCATCTATTTTATACACTCTATCCACACTATCCATTTAATCCACACTATCCGTTCATCCATTTTATCCATTCCATCTACTCCATCCATTCTAACCATTCCAACCACTTCATCCATTCCATCCACTCTATCCATTTCATCCATTCAACCACTCTGTCTATCTCATCCATTCCAACCACTCTGTCCATCACATCCATTCCATCCACTCTATCCATTTCATCCATTCCATCCATTTTATCCACTCTATCCGCACTATCAATTTTATCAATTTCATCCACTCTATCCATTTCATCCATTCCATCCACTGTATCCACTTCATCCACTCTATCCATTTCATCCATTCCATCCCCTTTATTCATTTCATCCATTCCATCTACTCTATCAAGTTCATCCACTTCATCCATTTCATCCACTTCATCCATTCCATTCCATTCACATTCCATTCCATTCATCCAACCACTTCACCCATTCCAACCACTCCTCCCATTCCATCCATTTCAACCACTCCATACATTCCAACCACTCCATCAATTCCAGCCACTCCATCCATTCCAGCCACTCCATCCATTTCATCCATTGCAACCACTCTATCCATTTCATCCATTCTATCCACTCTAACCCTTTTATCTATTCCAACCATTGCATCCATTTCATCCATTCCAGTCCCGGGAGGATAGCTGAGAGGCAATGTGCTCGCCTTGGAAGCAAGACGACATGGAGGGACACAAGTTCGATCCCCAGGTCCGCGCTTAGAAACCTCTGGGTATAAAGCGCTTTATAAATAACCTATCATATCATATATCACTTTATCCATTCCATCCACTCTTTCCATTCCATCCTTTCCATCCACTCTAACTCTTTCATCCATTCCATCCATTCCATTCCATCGACTAAATCCATTCCATCCACTCTAACCCTTTCATCCATTTCATCCACTCTATCCACACTATCCATGTCCTCCATTTCATCCACTCTAGCCACACTATCCATTTCCTCCATTTCATCCACTCTATCCACACTATCTATTTCATACATTTAATTCACTCTATCTACACTATCTATTTCATCCATTTCATCCACTCTATCCACACTATCCATTTCATCCGCTCCATCCGCTCCCTACGCTCCATCCACTCCATCTATTCCAGCCATTCCAACCGTTCTATGCACCCCATCCATTCCATCCATCCATGTCATCAATCCCTTCTATCTGTCTGTGTTTTTATCTATTGCGTCCATCCATTCCCACAAGCATCCATTCCATCAATTCCGTCCATCCATCCATCCATCCACTCCAGCCACCCATCAACTTCATCCATCAGTTCTATTGATTTCGTCTATTCTCACTAGTTCATGCAGCCACGCCATTCGTTCCATCCACTTACCCTACATGCACCCATCCACTCATCCATGTCATCAATCACTTTTATCCATCTGTCTTTTTATCTATTGCGTCTATCCATTTCATCGAGCATTTATTCCATCGATCCCATCCATCCATCCACTCCATCCAACCAGCAACTCCATCCATCAGTTCTATTGATTTAATCTATTCTCTCTAGTTCATCCATTCTATCCACGATATATACATACCTTCCATTCCATATGAACACAAACTGTTCAGCCAGACTTCGTCAGTATTCACGTTGATCTTTATGTCGGAATTCCAGGATGGAGCAAATACCAAATGGCTGCAGATTACCACATGGGAATTGCTACAAACAATGAACACTACCATAAAGGGATTCAATCCTATCAGAGAAGAGATGAGAGCCTTACGACTGATGACACTTCAGAATAGATATGTCCTGGACATGATCACAGCTATGGATGGAGGTGTTTGTGCAAACATCGGAGAATCATGTTGCACGTTCATACCTTCTCATGACAACGAGAATGGTACCATAACAGAGGCCATAGAGATGCTGATGAAATTGCACGTCCAGATGATAGACGAAGTAGAAGACGTTGCCGATGAGAGTTGGTTTGGATCACTCTTTTCTTGGATTCCACAATGGATGGCAGACATTTTCAAGTTTTTTGGAGCCCTGATCGTGATGGTATTGCTTGGATTCTGTGTAATTAAGATAATAATCTCACAATGCAAGAAGACTGCAAAGAAAGCTATAGGGATTAAAATCATGATCGATGTTGAGCCAGGATGGAAGGCCAGAGACTTGACAGATGAAGAAATCAGAGACGTTGTAAAGGCCAGCATCCATGCACTGGAGGGAACGAAGTTCCTGTATCCAAAGAACCATAAGAAGTATGTAGGAAAATGGATCTATTGCAGCCCAAGTGGACAGTGCATGCCCATGACTTGGAACAAAGATGAGCATGTGGAATCAGCTGGATGTCTGAAGGCAGTCATAAAGATATGGATCCCAAAGAAGCATTTCTACAGACAAGGATGTCTAGATGTGAAGGATGATGGGAGAGTGGTTGATGAATCACCCAGGGGGGGGAGTGTAGATGAGGAGCCAAGTACCCCCACCTCAACCACTTTGCCCATATTGCCTATATGTTGGGAACCAGTGTGAGACATGTGCGGTACCAGTGAAAATACTGATACCAAGGAGAATCCTGGAAGCAAGGTTCCAATTTGAGAAAACCATACCTGCATACGAGACAGTATGATGGCCATTTGAATAAAATTCCAGAAGAAGCAGAGCAAATAAATGGCAAAGAAGAATGGTGATGTCACACAGAGCCAGATTGACGTACATGAAAAGGATGCAGAGACAAGAGAATGAAGATATTCTATAAGGCATCAAGAAAGTATCAAAGATAAGTGACATCTTGGGACCAAGGTAAAGAAGCTTATGCTACAAGGACTGATGAAGATATCAAGTCATTCTACACGTGTACAGATGCAAAGAAACCTAAGCAGATGAACTATTCTTGAGGCTAGTTTTATAGTAAAAAGATTGCGGTAAGTGCCAATGTATATGTATGTATATGAACGAGTAAAGGATGGGTTTTTCCACTACGTATTATGGCAAAGTTGGACTAAAAAAGGAAGGCCTCTTTTCCAGTGTGTTGCAATTAAAAACAATTGAATTACAAAGTGAATCTCAGAAAGGCGAGACTGGATGAGCCTAGGAAGCCATGGTCTTATCAGGATGGGGTGAGCTGACAATGGATACAAATTGTGTGAAAGAACTAAACTCCTGTTCACTAGACATGGACGAGAACAAAGAATACGTCAGCGGTCTATTCGAAAATAGTATTTTAAATGCTCCATGTTAGGCAGAAACCTGTGCATTTCCCTCTGGGACCACTGCAAAAGATTTAAGACTACAGGTGTTTGGCAATAAACCCACTTGGTAGCAGTCTGTACCACACATATTCACTTGCTAGCTGTGGCTGAGCAGTCAGACTTCCCTCAAGAAGAGTTAGGCAGTATACAGAGTATTCACAATAGGTCAAGAGACCACAATAGAACAAGTAAACACTGACCAGGGCTTGGTGTAAAAGAGATATAATTAT
This sequence comes from Ambystoma mexicanum, assembly GCF_040938575.1. Classification (NCBI taxonomy): domain Eukaryota; kingdom Metazoa; phylum Chordata; class Amphibia; order Caudata; family Ambystomatidae; genus Ambystoma; species Ambystoma mexicanum. The sequence goes on along the minus strand of NC_090921.1, from coordinate 1,107,223,990 downwards.
TTATTTAAAAAACACATCTAGAAAAACACACAGGCACTAATAGTAAGCAATTCAAAAACACGGTCACTAAAAGATATACACTCCTTTAAAAGAATATTAGATAAGTCTTAAGTAAAGCCCCACTTATTTTCAGACAGCGGTGAGCGCTTAACGTAGATGGCACTCTAATAATTTGTTTTAAAAAAAGGGAGAGAAAAGCAGAGAATAAATTGAAACAGATCCCAACACTTTTACAAGAACATAACAAGAGAGGAAGGCAAAGTAAAACCGTGAATTCCGAGTCAGTAGGCTGGATCCGCTTTAAGAGGATCGAAACGAAATGTGTCCAAGGTCACACGGTTGCAGTGCACAAAAGTCTTGAAAAGGTTCAAAAAGGAGTTGGACCAAAGAAAGGGACCAGTTAGAGGGTCAAGGCGGCCAGCCCAGTCCAGAAGGTTAAGGGGTTATTATTACCTTGTAGCAATCTTTAGAAAGGGAGACCTGGCGGACACGGTACCTTAAAGTGGTGAGAACACTCCAGCGGGGGCAGTTGTTCCTGGCAGCGGATGCAAGTCGGTGCTACGTCCGGGGGAAGAGAGGATCTCGTCGTGGAGGAAGACAGGAGTCCGTTGCACTGCCAGAGAAGAAACCAGCCGCAGAGTTTCTCAGGTACAAGGAGCGGTCCGTTGATTCGCGGTTCAGTGGTGAGTGGCTATCCGGCTGCCGTGGTGCTTGGCACGGGCAGTTCGACCACAAACCGGTCTGGGGTGCGAAGAAAGAAGCTAAACTGGTTGTGCCCACCAGTCAGGGGAAGAAGCCTCTCCAGCCGGGAGATCTTCTCTGTCGTCAGGAAGTGGTGAGTCGGTTCCGCAGGGCTCCACCAGTGGTGTCGTCGTGGTAGGTCGGCTCAGCTTCTCCCTCGTCGGATTCTCAGGTCCTGTGGCGACTTCTGAAGTTCCAGTCCCCAAAGCCCTGCTTTTATGCAGCACACCCCCATTCACTCAGCCTAGCTGTCAATCAAACATGCTAAGTGGTGAGCTGGCCGGCTCACCACTTGGGCCAATCACACAAGAGTGCGACTTGAGTTACCAAGGTAACTCAGTCCAGGGTGCCTAAACCCCCCTCCCGCCCCCCTGTGGTACCAAGACAGAGTGGCACCACCTTTGGAGGCTTCTGTGGAGAAGCCCGCCAAAAAGTGGAACAAAGGGCTCGACTTGGGTTGGAGTCACAGAAGAGAACACAAACGCCATTTTAGAATCGAGTCCTGGCAAAAAATACCAACCGGCGAATTAATATCAATTAAATAAACCGGCGGCATGTTTGAGGCTATGAGAATTAAATAATGAAAGTTGGTAGCCTCGAACAATGGGAAAATCCCATAGGAAAATATTTGCGGTCGAATATAAAAAGTAGTTTCCACTGCCACCAGCCAAAACTCGATCAGGGGGGGCGGAGATGTGCCCCCTCGTCTAACAGACCCCGGGGCAATCGAATTGCCCCGACCAGTACGTCCACAATATGATGGTTTGTACTGGTTTCTGTTAATAATTTGGGACTAGTAAAGCCAATGGTGACTTTACATGCCCTGGGAGACAGTAGTCAGTCCCAGGGTATGGAGTCTATGGTGGGGTGTCACCCTGTGTTACTGCACGGAGGGTGCTGTGTAACACACATAGTAAAAACGTATGAGACCCTATGGAGTAAAGGACCCCATAGCCGAAAAAACACATTACCAGTCAAAGGAACACCATAAATCATGTCCAAGAGTGGGAGAAAAAGAGTCTCACTCTTGGCAGGAGGAAAAAACAAACTCCAGAAATTCAGCAAAGCTGCTGGGGACTCACTAGGTTAGGAAATTTAGCCTAAAGAGAGAATTCGCCCTAACACTCCAGAAGCTCGATTTTCTAGTCTTCAGTCACGTGGAAGGATGAAATTGGACGAACATGACAATCACACCTACACATGAAGGCAGAGCATGCCTTCACTCCCCCGAATTCTCCAGAGCAAAGAACACTCCCAAGGACAAGTTCAAAGTCCTAAATGTCAGCAGACCATTCAGGTGATGATAGATGAGTATGCTAATTGGTGGGAAGCTATGGTTAAGACAAGCTCACCAGCACCTGGAAGCCCAGCCTGCGTGTTGCTAACGTAGGTGGAAAAGTACTGACGAAGGTTAGAATGCCAACCAATCGTAGGGTGCCATGTGATTAAGGGCCTTATAGTTTGTGCAACCAATGGGATGTCGTATATTTAGTGACGTTCCTAGTGACCAGTTTGAGGGGAGGGCTTAATTGCCCCACCTGATGTTAAGAAGCCTATCACTTTCTCTCACTTTCTTAGACTAGTATAGAACGTATACCTAGATGTTCTTGTAGACCCTAGCACAATTGCCACTAGGTTTTTGTAGTTTGCCACGTAGGATGACATTAGTAAATACGTAGGTTGACGTCACCTATGATGAATTCTTGTTATAAAATGATGCTTTTTTTAAAGATGCATTGAGAGAACTTGCGTTGAGACGTCTGTTGATGTCTGTTGTACTCCCTGTTTTAGATTTTTTTTTATTCCGTTTTTTCTTTGTTTTTTGGCTTTTCAAAGAAAACCTTTACAAAATTACAAAAGAATAGACATGTTTACCAGTTAAAACATATATATATATACATATATCTTCACATTTGTTATTTACAGCACTCACAAAGTCTACATTTCCCAAATACATTTGATCTCATCAATTCATGTTGGTGACCAGATGGAACTACCTCTCGTAAATATATTTGATCTCATAATTTCGTACTAATAACTAATTTGTGCTAAACACGAAAACAAAATTATTTGTTCAATAATCACCTCTTACATTAAACATTCATCCACAAACATTTGTTAAAACCACACCGTCACCATTTTTCCTAAAAAACTAATTTCCATACTACATATTCCATGTTGATAAACCAATAAAACAATATCTTCTATCCACACCCATTTAGCTAACTCTCTTAAGTACATTTGATCTCGACACCTGGTATTTATAGCCTCTCGTGAGTAGTCTCTTACAATCATGTTGATAACCGAATTGGGCTTAACTACTGAATTCCTTATAAATTCAGACAAACAAGGATAAGTCATACAATAGAAGTTAATCCACAAACATTTGTTAAAAATCTCACTATCGCCATTTTCAAAGAAACAGATTTTCCATGCAACATATTCCACCACATTACATTTTCCAAAATACTCCACACTTTTTAAACGTAAAGTTTCACAATCAAGTAATAAGTGTCTTAATGTTTCCTTTTTAGTAGCATTATTACAAAAACGACAAGGCATATGCCCCCCTCCCAACCTGTCTCTAATTTCAAGAATTTCCCCAGTAGCCAGTATGTTGAAACGAAAACGCATAACATTATTCCTCCAATTACCATTGGGGAATCTATTCAAATACGGTTCCAGTAGGCCCATAGTCTTCCAATTAGATACCAGATGGTAATATAGTGAAGATGACATTACTTGCACATTTGTTTCCGCCCAATCTGAGTACCTTAGTAGAGATTTCACTTTCATGGGATTCTGTATGATATACCAACGCCAATCTTATCAAGTGATAATGTGGAACTTTTATACATAGCAATTAATAACAAAGATGTTGTTTTCCCGATTTTAGTTGAGAACCCAAAATTGCATTTAAGTTTTTACCTGAGGCCATAATCAACTTCTGAAATACTGCAATTTTTTTCCATTCAACAATACTAGTGAGAGATTGCAAGCCCAATTCATACATGATGGCCGAAATTGGGATGCATTTTGGAAGAAAATACAATAAACCTCTACAAATATTTGCTTCCATCCTAATAAAACCATTTTGAATACATTTTGGAAAAATGTCAAGGCCATAACTCATTTTAGGAATAGCTTTTAGGTTATAGAAACGTAGCAGAGGCTGCATACAGCATCTACAGTACATCCTGTTAACTCTTTCCATTAAAGACATCATTGAGACCATTCATTCTTCCAATACATTCCAATATAAAAATGTATTTAAATTAGTTAACACAGGATAGCCCAAATAACTAAATGAACTTCTGATTACGAGTTTATAATCCTTTAAATCCCAACTAAATCTGGTCGATTTTTTATTTTTACCCATAATTAGAATCATAGATTTCTTCTCATTTATACTCAAACCATTCCTGTCAATATAATCTTTAAAACTGTTTATCATCCTCTGCAGGCCTATCTGGGTTTTGTCCATTAGGAGAAAGTCATCCGCATAAGCGCACCAGTTTAACTTCACCCCCTCTATTTGAGGTGAAATAAATTATGATTGGTCTAACGGGATCCCTGCATCACATACAAAAAGATTAAATAGAGTTGGACCAAAAATACAGCCCTGCCGTAGACCGTTCGATGTACTTATAGGGACCGATAATTTACCTTCACTATTCAAACAAACCTGAATCACGGATTCCTCGTGCAAATGAATCAAAATAGCTAACATATACCTAGGAATTCCAAGTAGGGATACTTCTGACCATAATAGTACCCTATCAACCAGTTCAAAAGCTTGTGACAAATCAATAATAGCCACACATATGGGGTCAGCATTTCTTTTCCAGGCATTTTCTTGCAATAATGAAAATATCAACCCTCCTAGTTCAGTCCCATTCTCTTCCTAAATCCAAATGGCTTATATTGGAATATTAGGTTCACTTCTGCCCATTCTTCTATTCGTTTTAGGACTAAACCAGCAAAAATCTTGGAATCAACGTCCATTATCGCTATGGGCCGGTAATTTTTAGGATCACTTCTATCGCCCTTCTTATACACAAAAATTATATATGATATTCCCCATGAATTAGGTATTTCTTTAATAGAGATAATGTCAGAGAACAACATATAGAGTGCATTCGCCCACATCCCTGGGTTTGCCCTAAAAATGACATTTGCAAGGCCATTAGGCCCAGCAGCTCTAGAAGGATTAGATTTCTTAATTTGAGTCATTCTCCCCACCTCAGTCAAATTCCAATTCCAATCATATTCATTTATTTCAGACATTAAGGGAATTGGAGCAGATTTCGCTGAGTAAATATCACCAAAGTGACCTACCCAAGCTTCCTCAGATACACTATTTGCTTGGGATGTCATTTGCAGTATTTCCAAGGCATTTATTAATTTCCAGAAGTTTCTTTCCGGCCCATCTTTTAATGCAGTCAACATTGCTTCATTATCTGCCTGTAAAATTTTTCTCTAGTAAGATTTAAGCCAATTTTTCAGATTGTGTTTTTCTCTTTTAATTCTAATAGAGATATCATCCCAACAAATAGGAAGATTTTTGATTCTATGAATCATTTTGTTACACCAATTTTTGTGCAACTTCACAACACTATCAAAAGCAAGAGTATGGGGAGATGATGTTATCCCATGCTTTGATTTAATAGTCCTGCTTATAATTCTCTCTACATAGGTATTAAATTTAGCACAACTAAATAACTGCCATCTTTCTTCCAATTGTAATTTATGACATTCTGAATTAAAAACCACATTTAATTTTTCCACATTTCCCGCATGCCATGTTATTCTATTTTTTTTTTACATTTACTTCAATAATTTCTTTATAGCAGCTCCTATTGGCGGGTTTGGCCCTGATGTTTATTATGACTTGTAAGATTCTATGATCACTAAAATTTGTGTCAGTCAGACTATAAGATTTACATACAATAGTTTCCCTGACATGAAGATGTGATCTATCATTGATTTTTGTATACCATTTGACCACGTATATGCGTCCTTATTACTCGCTAACATGGAGTTTACATGAAAAAGAGCCCAATTCAGAAATAGAGTGAGCCAAATTTGTCCATGAAGAACTTTCCTTGTACATCCCATTGGCCCCCTTCAATGGAATATCCTTTCTCTCCCTTTACCATAGACACAATTCCTAAATTCAATTAATGATTTGTACTTATGTTATTTACAATAGGAATATGGACATTCAAATCTCCTAACACCATAATATGTAAACCTTTATATTTATTAGTCATATCTGAAAAAAAGGAATTCATCATCTTAATTGTAGCTGGCAAATTGTTCAAGGAGTTCCAGTAAATATTAAGAATCAAAATGTGTACTTGGACTCTGTTAGATGAAAGTTCTACAATCACTGCCAGAAATCCTATTATCACTGATTTAGATTCCAACATTTTTAATCTATCACCAGACCTTACTGCTATAACAAGTCCACCAGACGGACGACCCCTTATGGATTTTTTTACCAATTGAAACCTCAAGTCAAAACCGTCAATGTGAAATTTTTGAGTCATCCACAACTCTTGAATACATATTATATTATTTTTTTATCAAATCCCTGCATAGTTCTTTTGAAGAGATTCAATTAGAAAAACCCCTAGAATTCCAGGAGACTAACTAGATATCATCATTAGTTCTAAAGATCAGACCTTAGATTCTTGAGTTGAGCAATTGAATCACTTAATGATTGTGCCAACCACGTCCAAGATTTCACATCCTCCAATTTAGGAGGATTCCGATTGATATATGTAGATGCACCCTCATTCACATACTCTCCCCCTTCCTCACCTTGATCATTCCATTCATCTGTTTACCAAAATTCTGATTGTACACAAATTCTCTTTCATGCCAGTCACCCATTCTGTTTCATTGTAAAGGGAGACCTTGCGTTTTTAGGACAAGATTAAAGTCTTTAACGTCATATCCCAGTCTATTGAGTTCCATTATTTCTATGATCACCAAATCATGCACAGTTCGAGAATGAAAAACAATACGTACAAAATTGTAACATTCTGAATGTATACAATCCACTAATTTCAGATCCGCTGAAGACAGCAGTCTCAAGTTTGGAATGTGCTTAAATAAAGAAGGTACACATCTTCTATTCAGGGAACTTGGGTCTCCATAATCAAATAAAAAGTATAAGAAGATAGTTGGGCTATCAGTAAATATAGGTTTACGCCACCTAATTTTGGTTAAGTCCTCCGTTAAAGGAATGCTTGTTTGTTTAAGTGGTATATATGGCTCAATCTGAGCCAATTCATAATTTTGATTATCCTTTACAGCATGCCTTCGCACTTCCAAGGAATTGCCCTTTATCTGTTGTTCTGCGAACACCGGATCTGGAGAAATTGGGGTTACCATACCAGTAGCATTAACAATCGGATTTTCAATTTCCACATCATTATTTCCTTGCGTAGATGTTGAATATTGTAATAATGTTTGCTCAATTGTACTCTTAATCAGAGAAACCAAAGAAGAATGGTGGCTATCAACATTTTCTTCAACTTTATTTCCCTTTTTTGTATTGATCTCAAGTAAATCAGGTCCTATTTCTGGCTCCTCTGTCTTACCGTCACTGATTGAGACAGACAAAGTTTTGTTTTGACTCATTTGCTCATTAAATACCTCTAAAAATGTGTTTGGACCAATTAGCTGCTCTTTTTCATTTCTTACTGCAGGTTTAGCTCCTTCTATATCCTTCTTCGTTTTATTATTTTGTGGTTGTTTTCCAGGAGGGTTTCTTAAATACTCACCTCCTCCTTTTGGGAGGATTTTTAATTTCTCAGAGGCAATTTGAGATACTTTTGTTTTTTCTGTCTTTCTGTGAGCAGTGTCCAAAGATTTTGGAGGAGGAAAGGATAATACTTTGGGTATTAATACTTGATTGCGAGTTTTAAAAAAAAATAACTGGAATTCCAAGATGGCGGCTGAGCCGGGTAGACGTGCGTGAGCGTAGCTCCGTCCCCCAGCTCGGGCCGCACCAAAAGAAGCATACAAATAACGCGAACACCGAGCCCAGCAGAGCGCACTGACCCTCCACACTCGACGAGGTGAAGAAAGGAAGAAGAGGTGAAGGTCCGGCCCCGCCGATCCACCCCAGAGCAGCCTGCTCGTCAGCAAGGCTACCCGCAGCCGCGCGGATCCACGGAGGACGTCGTAGACCCACCCTACATCCCGAAACGCCGGCCGGGCTGAGTAAGGTAGAGGGAAAGGATCGGAGCCGAGAGAACGGCGGCCCCGCTCCCCAACACCAAGAATCCCCCCCCCCCGGCGGGAGAAGAAGGCAAACAGACGCAGTGAGCCAGCGCCATCCAGCCGGATCGAGCGGAAGTCCTGAAGGTCGGCCCTGGAACGAGAGCCGAGCCTGCGGAGAGGGACTAGCAGAGCGGAGGCCCGGAGACGAGAGAGGCATCAGCCCAGGCAGAAGCGGAAGCGCCCCAACAAACCCCCGGTCGGAGCGCGAAAGGAAAACAAGGAAAGTCGCAACGGGGACGACAGAACTCAGGTACGAGCTTGGGGAAAACTATCGGGAGCGGCGGGAGGAGCCCCCACTGCCCCTCATGAGAAGCATCATGGACCCCAGGCCACAACACAGGGGGGAAAAACCAAAAAACAAAAAATAAAGAGAATAGCGGCCCGCAGGCACAGGGAAAGCCCAAACAGGGGACCGCGCACCCGCCCCCAGGGAAAAACAGAAAGGCAACGGGGACAAGACAAGAAGCCGGACCTGCTCCCCCCCAGCAAGGAGGACCCCACGAGGGGAAACGAAAACACCCACATACGAAACGTGGGCCCAGAGGAGCCGGTGCCCCCCGGGGAAAGAGAGAGGCAAAAAGAAAAGGGGAACTCCCATCGTGCGAAATCAGTGAGGGAGACCACAACAAACCGACCACGGCACAACCGGAAAGACTCCACTACACGTACAAGACTTCCGGGCCACCAGGAACACCCGAGGAAAACCTAAGACCGGCGGCGAATTAACAATAATACAGGCCCGGTCAGGAAAGAGACACACACACATGTCAAAACCCAGGGCTAGACCACGAGTAGAGGCAGCAGCAATACACAAAGGCGGTCCCAAACAGGCCCGGGATCTAACACAAATCTGGAGACTTGGAAACATAGACAATAAGCAGCAAAACACCCAGGAAACCAAGGGGGAAGCGCCCACAACACAGGAAAAACAGGCAGAAATGGCCACGAAGGACGACATGAAAACCTGGTTCAAGGAATTCCAGGACCAATTCATTTCCTCTACCCAGACACAATTCGAGAACATGAAGGGGGAGCTGAAACAAGCGGTCCAGGACCTGAAGAAGGACATGGAAAATCTCGAGGAAAGGACAGACAATCTGGAAAGGACGGTCCAGAATCTAGATGAGGAGGTTCTTCAATACTCAGAAGCACAAGACCGCCTAGCCAGAGTGGCAATCGAGCTCGAATCACAATGTGAAGACCTAGAAAACAGATCTAGAAGGTCGAACATAAGAATTAAAAATATGCCGGAAACAGTGGAGGATAGAGACCTCCGTAATGCAGTACAACAGGTTTTCCAGAACATACTAAAGGATGGCTCCGGAGAAGAAATCCCTATTGACAGGATACACAGAGTAGGCCCCCAAAGAGCAGGGGAACCCGGAGCCCGCCCAAGAGACGTCCTCATGGCAATGACACAATACTCACAGAAGGAACAAATCTTAAGGAAGGCCAGGACTCTAGATCAAATAAGAATGAACGGAAAAGAAATTCTCCTGTTCCAAGACCTTGCGCAATCAACGCTTAGAAAGAGAAGAGAGATGGGCCAGGTTACGAAACTCCTAACAGAAAAACAAATCCGATATAAATGGACATTCCCCTTTGGACTCCTCTTCAACTGGGAGAAAAGACAATACCGAATTGCCACGTGCGAGGAAGGCCTCAAAATACTGGGAGCACAGGAACAAGAGACAGAGCCCCCAAACAAAAGCGAGCTCCCGAGACAAAAGAGAGCACCGAGGGGGTGGCAAACAGAAAAAGCTCCTTACCATCGAATGGAAGGTCCAATACTTTGTCTTGCACTTCCTTCGAAAACTTAGTGGCATGCAACCACGCTTACCTCGAGGTATCAACCCCGAGCATCATGCCCCTCCAGGAGATCCTGGGCCAAGACCCTGACATCGGCAAGGCCACCTCTGAAATCTTCCAACTTCTCGACCGGAATGTGCTCCTCAAACTCCGACAGATCTTTCCACATCCGCATGTTAGCTCCCGCCAAAATCAATTCGGCATTGGCCTGTCTGAGTTGCAAGGCCGAATTGGCAAAGATTTTCCTCCCTAGGGAGTCCAGGAGCTTGTCCTCCTTTCCCAAGACCTGAGTAGCCATCGCGGAAGAGGATGCTGCAGGTCTGGACTGCAACGTGGCCGCAGCCACCACTGTGGAGGAAGGAGGCGGATAAGACGACAAGGCCACTTCTTCCGAAGAGTGCAGCCTGTACCTCGCGTCAATCTTTTTATTGACAAAAAGTCCTGAGTGTGGCTTCTCCCAGACTCTTCGGACCTCGGCCAAAACATCCTTCTGCAGGGAAAGGCCGGTACGCTCCAAAGGAGACAGGGTGAACGCCCCAGAAAGCACGCTCTCCTGTGGAGCAGGTGCCTCGGGAACCGGGACATCTAAGAAATTCATCATGTCCAGTACCCGGTCATGAAAAGCTCTAACAGAGCGGGGAAGGTCCTTGTTGTCCTGCTCGCCTTGAGGGTCATCTGACAGGTCAGGATCCTACTGAACCGTGTCAGGCACTGCCTTGTCCACTGGGGACAACGGTGGCAAAGGCGGAAGAGCAGGGACAGGCACCATGGGCAAAGGAGGCACCGGCGGAACCACCAGAGGAACGGGTGGAGCCGGGGGCGCTGGTGGACAAATTGCCTTAAAAAGCTCTTTGAAATACTCCCTCATGGGGTCGGTGCGCATAAGCGCTTCAAATTTACCAAAAAAAGCGTCCTCAGGAGATTGATTCGGAACCTGAGGAGGCTTCTCATGAGGTGGACAAATCCAGGGACGTAACGGAGAAGGTTGCCAGGCCGGGCACTCCGCCGACGTATTCACATAAATCAAAGAAGCCGCCCCTGTAGGCAACGAAACATTGTGCGGAAGAGGCATCCGGGTGTTCCAATCATAAACGGGCCGGTAAGGATACGCACAAGTGACCTTAGGTTCACCCAAAGGACCGAACCCTACACCAGAGGCCGATGGCGTAGTTGTAGGGGTAGTACCTAAAATGGCCACCGTGGTCGTGGCGGGAACGGCCGCCATTTTGTCTTCATCTGAGGGGAACTGCAGCACGTGAGGAGGTGAGGCAGGGGTCCCCGTCGATGGATCAGGGGTCTTAATTTTAGCCTTAACATAAGGAACCTCGGCAGAGCCGGTACTATGAGGCCTGGAATGTTTCTGCGACATACCAACCGCCAACTGAGCCTTAGAAGGAAGGACCTCGGCACTGCCGGTAAAAGAAGAACCTTGCTTCTTTGCCCCCTCAACAGATCTGGTATCACCACAAGAGCGGGAACGGTGAGAAACCGCTTTCACCGACAGGGCCCTGCCCGGCCCCTCAGAACTGTTGGTAGCCTTAGCCTCTGTACGAGGGACCTCGGGCCTAGGCCCGGTAATAGCCTTATCGGCATGGGCCTCGAACATCCGTTCGGTAAACACAAGCCCAGCCAAGGCCTCGGGGCGCACCCCGGTCTTGTTTTTGAGGGAAGCTGAAAGAGAGGCCTCAGAGCAAGCTCCGGTACCCTGTGACTCATCAGAACTGGGTCTACACACAGCCCCCACAGGAGGGGCCTCGGAAGTTACTCCGGTGTACACAGGCCCCTTACGGAGACCCTCGGAGAAAACTCCGGTAGAATTATTAGGCCCGACAGGCACCTCAGGGCGAACCCCGGTGACAGAGCGATCAACGCCCCTCCCGGCTCGAGAGGAACCTTGGAAGGTATCCCCCGGCCGGGGTGCTCTGAAAAGTAAAGAACTTACCGGGAGTTTCTTCTTCTCGTCGATGAACGCCTGAAAATGAGATGGAGGAGTGCGTCGGAACACCTCCTCCCACCGTTCCAACCGACGTTGAAGAGCCCGGACCGAAAGGGAGTCACAGTAAAAACAGGAGTCCCAACGGTGTTCCGGACCCAAACACTCTAAACAAAGAGGATGGGGATCCGCCCTCGCGAAGCGACGATGACACGAAGAACAGTCTGGAAAGTCTAATTTAAAAGACATAGACAAACTAGAAGACGAACGCTAGCGAGAGTCAGAGAGGAAAACAGGGAAGAAAATCTTCCGAGGATGCACGTGCGTCCGGCCCCGATCGAGCGGAGAAAAGGACTGAGGGGCGATGCGCGGGGCGGAGCCAAGGTGGGTGGGGTTACGGCCGCGTGCCGGGCCCCGCGCAGGAAAGAGAGGAAGGACACATTTTTGGAAAAATGTGGATGCTTTTTACAAAGTGCTCCGGTCCCGTCCCACAGGACAGAGAGATGTCCCACAAGTATGGAGGAAAGGGGACAGGACGTAGGAGTATAACTTATGTTTTGCCAGATCACTAGGGGTACAATCTACACCAGATGGTTTAGAATGAGAGGGTGTTGAATTAAGTTCATCCTCAGAATATAAAGAGGGAGCAACTGTGGAAGCAGATGTAGCAACAGAAATGTTTATACAATTGGCTCCAAAGTCAGTCATCAATGGAGCAGGTAGCGTATTGTCAGGCTGTAAAGGAATAGGGCCCGTTTGTATGGCAGTCACACTTTCCTTATCCACTAGTCCAATAGAGAAATCCCCCCTAGTAATATTATCTTTATCTCCCAAAATTAGGGCCTAAAGTAGCCGCTATTCGTTCTTCCTGAGCATCAATAGAGATATCAGGATTTCCATTAAAAATACAGCTATTATCGCACATTGCAGACATCCACCTTTTCCTGGAAATGGATTTAAGCAAGCACAACATTTTTTGATACATGAGTGCCTAAAGAACAGAGGTTTGAAGTCACATACAGCTCTTCCAGGCAGTTCACAACTTTGCCAGGGAGAGCCGTGGGGGGAGAGAAGACTAGACTGCCTTCTTTAGAATCCGGAATAGGGCACTCCTCAGCAAGCTTGAGAAAGTCAGAGGTAGCCTCCATAGCCGACTGACTCCTGAGACCTTTGCGTGACATTCAGGAGGAGTCACAGGAGAATCTAACTCAAGAACCCAAGAGGCAAAGAGTACCCAATAAGGATCAGAAAGCAGCGGGGGAAATAGAACAATCAATATACAATCAAGATAGGTGCAATATCATACATATATCTTGTAAATGCTAACAGAAATAAAAATCATGAGCAGATCTAAATTTACAATTTTCCTAAAAGTGCACTGAGTTAATTAATAAACAGGGTCCAGGATGGAATATATTCCTAAACCCGCAATTATAGGATAAACATCCTCCAGGCAATCTATCTTAAGAGAGAGTTAAGTATAGCAGCTTCCCACTAAAGATAATAAACAATAGCTAAGCAGTGTTGAGCCACAAGGTCCACCATTAATAGTTCAAACGTCCGAGAAAAGATCTGTTGCTTGGTTACAGGTTGAGGCACGCCCGACAGCTTAAGGAGATGCCAGAGTCCGACTCTCCTCCCTCGCCCTGTCAACCTAGAAGTAGATGATTAGGTAGGGAGTATCCAAACTAGCACTCCAGATATATTATTCCAATAATATCTGAGCAGCTACAGTTGAGATAGGCGACAGTGGGACAGATAAGGTGTTCAGGGCCCCTGCGATTTTCCAGATGTGATAACCAACCTTAAGTCATTTATCTCCGGATACTCACACGTTCACTACCAGGTGTGTATTATACTGCTGGCAAGCAACTGGTGTGGTCCATATATGAATCGATGGACCAAAGGCACAGGTCACAGCCAAACAGCTAAACAGTGGCTCCAGCCCTTACAGCTCCAGGGCTTAATGCTGCAAGGGCAGCTGTGGAGGATTTAAGCTTCCCAGATGGTCACGTGACACCGTCACGTGGTCTGTAGAGACTCCACTTTTGTGGATGCAGCAAGAGCAGAACGCTCGCAGTGCTGCCTTGTAAAAATGCCCAGCACAACACACAAGGGTCTGTTAGAATATCAGCACAACTTTAGCAATTGTCACTCTCAGCGCCGCACGGGTGGCTCTGTGGAGGATTTAAGCTTCCCAGATGGATGGTCAAGTGGTACCATCACGTGCTCGGTAGAGACTCCGCCTTCGTGGATGCAGCAAGAGCAGAAAGCTTGCAGTGCTGCCTTGTAAAAATGCCCAGCATAACACACAAGGGTCCGTTAGAATATCAGCACAACTTTAGCAATTGTCACTCTCAGCGCCGCAAGGGCGGCTGTGAGTTGGATTTAAGCTTCCCAGATGGTCACGTGACACCGTCACGTGATCGGTAGGGACTCCGCCTTTGTGGATGCAGCAAGAGCAGAACGCTTGCAGTGATGCCTTGTAAAAATGCCCAGCACAACGCACAAGGGTCCGTTACAATATGGATCTATGTGATCTCTGCGACGGCCGTTAATGCCACCTTTTTCTTTTTTTAACCCTTTACACCACATATATATGCGAGGGGAGACCCCCGCAGCGCCCCCCATATTAATATCATACTCTAAACCCCCCCACATATATATATGGTGTAAGGGAGGGGTTAAAAATAAAAAAAAAGTAGGCATTTTCGGCTGTCGCAGTTCCCAGGTCAACATTTTTGTACGATTCCTTTGAATAACAGCATAACTTTAGCAATTGCCACTCTCAGCGCCGCACGGGCAGCTGTGTGGAGGATTTATGCTTCCCAGATGGTCACGTGACACTGTCACGTGATCGGTAGAGACTCTGCCTTCGTGGATGCAGCAAGAGCAGAACGCTCGCAGTGCTGCCTTGTAAAAATGCCCAGCACAACACACAAGGGTCCGTTAGAATATCAGCACAACTTTAGCAATTGTCACTCTCAGCCACTATCGGACTATCCATTTCATCAATTCTATCCACTTTAATGTTTTCATCCACTCTATCCATTTCATCCATTCCATCCACTCTATCCATTTCATCCATTCCAGCCACTCTAACCCTTTCATCCATTCCAGCCACTCTATCCATTTCATCCATTCTATCCACTCTAACCCTTTCATCCATTCCAACTTCTCTATCCGTTCCATCCACTCTATCCATTTCATCCACTCTATCCATTTCATCCAATCTATCCACTCTCTTCACACTATCCATTTCGTCCACTCTATCCACACTATCCATTTCATCCACACTATCCATTTCATCCATTCCATCCATTTCATCCGCTCTGTCCACACTATCTATTTCATCCATTTTATCCACTCTATCCACACTATCCATTTAATCCACTCGATCCACACTATCCATTTAATCCATTCCATCTACTCCATCAATTCCACCCCTTCCAACCACTCCATCCATTCAAACCACTCTATCCATCTCATCCATTCCAACCACTCTATCCATCTCATCCATTCCAACCACTCTATCCATCACATCCATTCCATCCACTCTATCCATTTCATCCACTCTATCCACACTATCCATTTTATCAATTTCATCCACTCTATGCATTTTATCCATTTCAGCCACCCTATACATTTCATCCATTCCATCCACCCTATCCATTTCATCCACTTTATCCATTTCATCCATTCCATCCCCTCTATTCATTTCATCCACTTCATCCATTTCATTCACTTCATCCATTCCAACCACTCCACCCATTCCAACCACTCCTCCCATTCCAACCATTCCAACCACTCCTCCCATTCCAACCACTACACCCACTCTAGCCACACTATCTATTTCATCTATTTTATACACTCTATCCACACTATCCATTTAATCCACACTATCCGTTCATCCATTCCATCCATTTCATCCATTCCATCTACTCCATCCATTCTACCCATTCCAACCACTTCATCCATTCCATCCACTCTATCCATTTCATCCATTCAACCACTCTGTCTATCTCATCCATTCCAACCACTCTGTCCATCACATCCATTCCATCCACTCTATCCATTTCATCCATTCCATCCATTTCATCCATTCCATCCATTTTATCCACTCTATCCGCACTATCAATTTTATCAATTTCATCCACTCTATCCATTTCATCCATTCCATCCACTGTATCCACTTCATCCACTCTATCCATTTCATCCATTCCATCCCCTTTATTCATTTCATCCATTCCATCTACTCTATCCAGTTCATCCACTTCATCCATTTCATCCACTTCATCCATTCCATTCCATTCATCCAACCACTCCACCCATTCCAACCACTCCTCCCATTCCATCCATTTCAACCACTCCATACATTCCAACCATTCCATCCATTCCAACCACTCCATCCATTCCAGCCACTCCATCCATTCCAGCCACTCCATCCATTTCATCCATTCCAACCACTCTATCCATTTCATCCATTCTATCCACTCTAACCCTTTTATCTATTCCAACCATTGCATCCATTTCATCCATTCCAGTCCCGGGAGGATAGCTGAGAGGCAATGTGCTTGCCTTGGAAGCAAGACGACATGGAGGGACACAGGTTCGATCCCCAGGTCCGCGCTTAGAAACCTCTGGGTATAAAGCGCTTTATAAATAACCTATCATATCATATATCACTCTATCCATTCCATCCACTCTTTCCATTCCATCCTTTCCATCCACTCTAACTCTTTCATCCATTCCATCCATTCCATTCCATCGACTAAAACCACTCTATCCCTTTCATCCATTCCATCCACTCTAACCCTTTCATCCATTTCATCCACTCTATCCACACTATCCATGTCCTCCATTTCATCCACTCTATCCACACTATCCATTTCCTCCATTTCATCCACTCTATCCACACTATCTATTTCATACATTTCATTCACTCTATCTACACTATCTATTTCAACCATTTCATCCATTTCATCCACTCTATCCACACTATCCATTTCATCCGCTGCATCCGCTCCCTACGCTCCATCCACTCCATCTATTCCAGCCATTCCAACCGTTCTATGCACCCCATCCATTCCATCGATTCCTTCCATTCCACCCAGTTCTTCCACTCAGTCCATTACATCTACTCCATCCACTTCATTTATTCAATCGATTCTATCCATTTCACTCACCCCATCCATTCCTTCCATTCCGTCCACTCCACCCATTCTATCCGCTCCGCCCACTCCATCCTCTGTACATATCTTCCAGGCATTCCGGAATGCATCCATGCCATCCACGCCATCCATTTCTTCCACTTGCCCCACATGCATCCATCCACTCCATCCATCCATGTCATCAATCCCTTCTATCTGTCTGTGTTTTTATCTATTGCGTCCATCCATTCCCACAAGCATCAATTCCGTCCATCCATCCATCCACTCGAGCCACCCATCAACTTCATCCATCAGTTCTATTGATTTCGTCTATTCTCACTATGTCAGGATTAGTCAGGCGAGTACAAAGGCAGCGAATATGGCAAGGGAAATGTGCACCCAGGAACTACGACTCAGGTATGATAGAACCCAGGAGTGCAAAATAGAGTGTGACATCAAAACCAATATATGAAAAGGGATGTGGGGTAAGCACCTGACCGCGAGGAAAGTCGGCAAGCGCCTTACCCCCAATTGCTGTTACAGGTACTGACAGCGCTAAACCCACGTGGAGGGCAAGCAATGACAGGATCTGTGTACTAACACTCTTGATGGTATTACATAAGGGAACTTAAGAACTGTACTCACGAGGACGAGATAAACCTCTTGAATGTCAGCTAGCCCACGAATCCTGTTGAAGAAACTGGGACCCCGAAAGGCTAGAACAGCAATGGAAGGAAAACTAAATACCTAAGTGGGAATAGTGTTTACAAAATAGTGAGGAAAACATAAGCATTCACACAGGAGCTAGCTACTACCGCACACCACACCTAATAATCAAAGGGAAAATAAATGCAGAAGTGCAGTGGAAAACATGGAATGGATCCTCTAGAAAGTAAGGATCAGGAGCAGGGAAAAACGAAATAACCTATGCAACTTCTCCCTACCCCTCCAAGGAAAAGACAGGAAACTAAACTAAGAGGAAGGCTAAGGCAAATGGGTAACAGCAGCAAAGGACAGAGTCAAAGAAATATAGAACACAGACAAACTGGGCTGCATCTAAAAGGGGAAAGCACTGAGAAATGCTGCCTGCAAACAGAGGAAGACAAAAAGGGAAATCAAGGGAGCAGAAATCAATTAGCGCATGAATCTGAAATTCAGGGCGGAGGAAACAAGAAAACAGGAACAAGGAAGTAGGTACAAAGGCAAGGAACCAGGAACCAGGGACTAGTCAAAAACAGGAACACTGCAATCGATGACCAGCGCTGGACTGAAGTAAGACTGAGGCTTTTAAAGCTGCTTAACGAGCACACGCCTCGGGTGTGCTGATTGCTGCACCTGCCGCCACAGCTGTTACCTATCCTCCACCCAACCTTGTGTTGCAAGGGTGGAGGTGGAGCAGTGGGCCAGGCATTCTGGGAAGAATAGTCATTTGGTTAAAGAAGCATGCTGGCTGCCAAAAACCTGGAATGGATCCGGAAGGGAAGTAGCTGGGAAAATAGGGATTTAGCGCTCCCAAATCATCACAGCACTGTAGCATAAGGTTCGGAGGAAAGGTCCAGTAGGGAATAGGGGTGTCACGGTATTAGTTTTATGACGGTATGATAACCTTCTTGGCAAATGACGGTATATCATGGTTATCGCGGTATAGCAGGTGATGTTAATTAATCTTAACAAATATTTTCTAAAAGGTCATAAATTGTCAGATTTATCATCACAAACAAAATCAGGCACCCAGGGCCAGAATTGGGCTTTTCAACATACTTTCCACTGAAATGCCACCCCTTGCTTCCACCAAACACACGTGTGGAGAGGAGGAGGGGGGGGGGGGGGGAGTCCTGCTGCGACTGGCAAAGCAAACTGAATAGCTTTTCTTAAGTGGTCATTTAGGCTTTTAGCTCCCCCACTGGCTACTGGTGAAGATGAACATGTTGCCATCTTGATAACCTGCATGCCACCGATCAATGGAGGCTGATGGTAGTATACGCTTGTGCGCATACACACCCACCCACACACACACACACACACTCTCTCTCTCTCTCTCTTTCTCTCTCTTTCTCTCTCTCTCTCTCTCTCTCTCTCTCTCTCTCTCTCTCTCTCTCTCTCTCTCTCTCTCTCTCTCTCTCTCTCTCTCTCTCTCTCTCTCTACGTTACAGCCTTTAGTTTACTTGCGGGCCAAAAGGTGTTCAGTAATCACAGACATGTTACCCTTTGGTATGGCTACAGGGAATACCCACAGAGCTGAGTGAATTTAGCAGTGTGACTTATTATATGTAAATTCAATGATGGAACCAGGGTAATCCACCATTGTCATATGTTTAGCAAACTTTATCCATTATAAATATATAAACCCCAAAACCGCCATCCCCCAAAGTAAACCCTTTTCGTTCTTGGCACTGTATTTATTCTTCCTATTGCTAACATATTTATTTTATGTCAGGCACGTGTGATTTATGGAATGGCATTAAAAACTGCTCCAACTGAAACTACTTGGCAGACGGCACATCCAACAGTGCAAGACCAAGACTGTGCAGCACTTGCTTACTGCAGCCTTTCCAAATCAGATTGAAAAGCACACTTAACGGTATAAACGGTATACCGGTATAAACAATGTGACGGTTATTATTGTTCAATTAAGTGGTTCCCGGTATCTTTAACGGTATACCGTTATACCGTTACATCCCTAGTAGGGAATAAACCCCAAATCATGCCCCCAAGTGGTGGGAACGGGAGCGAAGGGAGCGAGTCGTGACAGTATACCCCCTCCTACGGCCGGCTTCGGGACCCGCACGAGACATCTTCTTTCCATGATGGGAGTGCTTTTTCTTTGGAGGTGGCACTGATGGAAATGGTGGCCTGTGGGCAAAGGCAGATGGACTTCCATGATAGGAGTGCTTTGTCTTTGGAGGTGGTGCTGATGGAAACGGTGGCTTCTGGTAAGGAAGAGACTCATGGTTCGAAGAAAGGCATGAAGGACTTGCAGGACCAGAAGCAGAGTTGGAAGGTCCAGGAAGCTCAGTCACTGGGAGTGGACCCTTATAAGTCTTTGAGGAGGGAGGCAGGCTGGTGCAACATGCCTTAGGCAATGGGAGAAGCTCTGTTAGCCTTTCTGCCGAGAGTGGACATGCGGGAGGTGTGGAAAATGCTGGCTTCAGGAAAGGTTTATGCTCAGCCATTAGAGAAGGTGATGGCTGAGGTAGAGGTTCAGATTCCCTTCTGTCTTCCATCTGGGAAAAGGCTTTTGGTTGAAAGTGACTTAGGTTTGACTGCACATGTTCTACGCCTTGGAGACCTGAAAGTCCAATGGGTTGTACAAGGCTAGTACTCCTGGTGACAGTCGTGTAGCCACTTTGTTTCACGTGGGATACCACAGCAGGGATGTTTGGCATCCTGATAGGAGTGATAGACGCAGTACTTGGTATTTCAGGCAGACTCGCAGAAGGAGCAATAACAGACACATCTTGAACTGCAGCAGTCATTCCCTTCCTTTGGCTACTAGCACCCGACTGGTGCTTCTTGGCGGAATTCTGTTGCACAAGTCCTGTAGGTAATACGCCGGTCTGCACCACCCCTTGTGCACACCCAAGTGAGTGGTTCTGACTCACCACTTGGTCCAGCTTGATGACTCTGAAGCGGGAGCTGGCAAAAGTCTCAAACTCTGATGCTGCATCTTTAGGAGGCTCTGATGCTAAAGTGAAGCAGTTGGGAGAATCGTCTTGTGGAAAAGGCAGGCATTCTGATGCTCCTCCTGAAGCAAAAGAAAGGCAGGCTAGACGTTCATCGACTGTAAATGGTTGGGATTCAGGAGGAATCGCTGGAGCAGAAGAAAATACAGCAGAATCTGATGGTGTAGACAGGTATACCTCTGATATTGGCAGCGAGGCTATGCAGGATACAGGCGTCTCATGAACTGAAGGCAAATACTCGGTATACTCCGGGACTGAAGACATGCTCTTTTGATGGATTTCCGGAGGCTCTAAAGCTGAAGGATGATCTGCAGGATGAGTCACTGTAGCTGAAGACAGGCAGGTCAGAGGAAACCTTGAGGCTGAAGGCATGCAAGCTGGAGCAATCTCGGTTGCTGGATACAAGCATGTCCAGGTCTTTGGGACTGGCTCTTGAGTAAATGGCAGACATGGCAGCGGTTCATTGGTTGAAGACAGGTGTGCCAAAGATGACTGCAGGGCTGTGGATTGAATCATAGAAGAGTCAATGGTTGTAGGAGGACAGACAGAAGTCTCAGAAGTTGACAGACCCATCGGTGGCTCAGGAATGAAGGGCACCTTTAGGGCAGTAGACTCCTTGGCACCAGTAACCAAAGACTGAGCTGTACCCTTGCAGTCCCTTTCTTTAGTGGGTGACACAGAGTCTTTTTCTTTGTAGAAGTCAAAATCAATCAGTGGAATCACCATAGTAAAGTCTCTGTTAATCAGGATTTCGTCTATTGTCCATTCCTCTGTTTTAGCTTCTGAAAGAGGTAGATTAACAATCAACAGTTCAGGAACCGCCTGACGGTTCTTTGGTTCAGTATACTGTGGAATGAGTCCATCAGAACATGAAATCTGTACTGTCTCTGACTGTTCGTATTGATCAGAAGTGGCAGAAGGAAGAGTGAACCCAGAGGTAACATTGTTTTCCACATCAGCTTTAACATCTACTTCAGTCTCAGCAGCTGTATCAAGAGCAGGGCCTAAGCCTACGGTAGTGACTGAATCTGTGTATGCCACCATTGTGGATTGTGTTTGGAAATCAGAAGTTTGTATGTGTGCTAGCTCAGAATTATGACAAACTGCTACACAGGGTATTTTTGGTAAAGGAGTGGCTTGTAACTCTTCAGCTAACTGCAATCCCTGATAAACAGCAGAACAATGGTTAGAACCTGTGCCTAGATTAAGCGCTGTGCTAGTCGTAAGACCTTCACTCCCAGTAGATCTAACATATCGACAAATATCATGGTTTACCAAAGTCTCTGCACTCAGGGGCTGAACAGTGTTCACTTCCTCCACATCAACAGATAAAGTCTGAGGTGTATTCAATAAAGAGTGTAAGGTTTCATTTTCCTCTTGTGCAGAAATGAGTTCTTGTCTTAACTCCTCAAGTTTAGCTCTTAGCATGCCCTGCATTAACTGTAAATCACTATCAGTAGACACAGGGGGAAGCATAGTGGCATCAGGGCTGGATCCTGCACTAGCAATCTGGATGTGTATCGATTGTACATTGTCCTCTACTGCTTGCAGGTTCTGTGATTTATAGTTTATCTTTCCAACTTGGTCTGTGTTTCCCTTAAACAAACTATTGACATTAGACCTCTTGGCATTAGGGACTACAGTATGTACCTGTGCAACGGAGTATGCGTTAGACTGAGGGTAGAAAACAGAAGTTATGTAAGAAACCCCTCCATTCTTTATGTTGGTATCATGAAACTGTTCTATCTGAGGTGAAGCACAACTGGAATCATGGGGTTCAACAACAGAGGTACTCTCGTATAATAAGTCTAACAGTGTGTTGTTTTCTGTGGCTAAGGCTTGTGCTGACATAGAATCGGGATCAAAACCAAAGATAGAACTAGGATCAGGCCATGTAGGATGTGCCATCCTATGGGAAAAATATTTTGCACGTAAATGCCCATTTGTGACAAGGAGTTCATTGGAGTCAGGACTAGTGATTTGATTGTCACAGGTAAATGTAGGGGAAGCTTTCTGTACAAACTTGTTAGAGGCCTTGCTGCCTTTCTTTCTTAAACTTGCCATATTCAATGGGAATTTTGGGCTGGTCATACTGTCAGGATTAGTCAGGCGAGTACAAAGGCAGCGAATATGGCAAGGGAAATGTGCACCCAGGAACTACGACTCAGGTATGATAGAACCCAGGAGTGCAAAATAGAGTGTGACATCAAAACCAATATATGAAAAGGGATGTGGGGTAAGCACCTGACCGCGAGGAAAGTCGGCAAGCGCCTTACCCCCAATTGCTGTTACAGGTACTGACAGCGCTAAACCCACGTGGAGGGCAAGCAATGACAGGATCTGTGTACTAACACTCTTGATGGTATTACATAAGGGAACTTAAGAACTGTACTCACGAGGACGAGATAAACCTCTTGAATGTCAGCTAGCCCACGAATCCTGTTGAAGAAACTGGGACCCCGAAAGGCTAGAACAGCAATGGAAGGAAAACTAAATACCTAAGTGGGAATAGTGTTTACAAAATAGTGAGGAAAACATAAGCATTCACACAGGAGCTAGCTACTACCGCACACCACACCTAATAATCAAAGGGAAAATAAATGCAGAAGTGCAGTGGAAAACATGGAATGGATCCTCTAGAAAGTAAGGATCAGGAGCAGGGAAAAACGAAATAACCTATGCAACTTCTCCCTACCCCTCCAAGGAAAAGACAGGAAACTAAACTAAGAGGAAGGCTAAGGCAAATGGGTAACAGCAGCAAAGGACAGAGTCAAAGAAATATAGAACACAGACAAACTGGGCTGCATCTAAAAGGGGAAAGCACTGAGAAATGCTGCCTGCAAACAGAGGAAGACAAAAAGGGAAATCTAGGGAGCAGAAATCAATTAGCGCATGAATCTGAAATTCAGGGCGGAGGAAACAAGAAAACAGGAACAAGGAAGTAGGTACAAAGGCAAGGAACCAGGAACCAGGGACTAGTCAAAAACAGGAACACTGCAATCGATGACCAGCGCTGGACTGAAGTAAGACTGAGGCTTTTAAAGCTGCTTAACGAGCACACGCCTCGGGTGTGCTGATTGCTGCACCTGCCGCCACAGCTGTTACCTATCCTCCACCCAACCTTGTGTTGCAAGGGTGGAGGTGGAGCAGTGGGCCAGGCATTCTGGGAAGCATAGTCATTTGGTTAAAGAAGCATGCTGGCTGCCAAAAACCTGGAATGGATCCGGAAGGGAAGTAGCTGGGAAAATAGGGATTTAGCGCTCCCAAATCATCACAGCACTGTAGCATAAGGTTCGGAGGAAAGGTCCAGTAGGGAATAAACCCCAAATCATGCCCCCAAGTGGTGGGAACGGGAGCGAAGGGAGCGAGTCGTGACACACTAGTTCATGCAGCCACGCCATTCGTTCCATCCACTTGCCCTACATGCACCCATCCACTCATCCATGTCATCAATCACTTTTATCCATCTGTCTTTTTATCTATTGCGTCTATCCATTTCATCGAGCATTTATTCCATCGATCCCATCCATCCATCCACTCCATCCACCCAGCAACTCCATCCATCAGTTCTATTGATTTAATCTATTCTCTCTAGTTCATCCATTCTATCCACGATATATACATACCTTCCATTCCATATGAACACAAACTGTTCAGCCAGACTTCGTCAGTATTCACGTTGATCTTTATGTCGGAATTCCAGGATGGAGCAAATACCAAATGGCTGCAGATTACCACATGGGAATTGCTACAAACAATGAACACTACCATAAAGGGATTCAATCCTATCAGAGAAGAGATGAGAGCCTTACGACTGATGACACTTCAGAATAGATATGTCCTGGACATGATCACAGCTATGGATGGAGGTGTTTGTGCAAACATCGGAGAATCATGTTGCACGTTCATACCTTCTCATGACAACGAGAATGGTACCATAACAGAGGCCATAGAGATGCTGACGAAATTGCACGTCCAGATGATAGACGAAGTAGAAGACGTTGCCGATGAGAGTTGGTTTGGATCACTCTTTTCTTGGATTCCACAATGGATGGCAGACATTTTCAAGTTTCTTGGAGCCCTGATCGTGATGGTATTGCTTGGATTCTGTGTAATTAAGATAATAATCTCACAATGCAAGAAGACTGCAAAGAAAGCTATAGGGATTAAAATCATGATCGATGTTGAGCCAGGATGGAAGGCCAGAGACTTGACAGATGAAGAAATCAGAGACGTTGTAAAGGTCAGCATCCATGCACTGGAGGGAACGAAGTTCCTGTATCCAAAGAACCATAAGAAGTATGTAGGAAAATGGATCTATTGCAGCCCAAGTGGACAGGGCATGCCCATGACTTGGAACAAAGATGAGCATGTGGAATCAGCTGGATGTCTGAAGGCAGTCATAAAGATATGGATCCCAAAGAAGCATTTCTACAGACAAGGATGTCTAGATGTGAAGGATGATGGGAGAGTGGTTGATGAATCACCCAGAGGGGGGAGTGTAGAGGAGGAGCCAAGTACCCCCACCTCAACCGCTTTGCCCATATTGCCTATATGTTGGGAACCAGTGTGAGACATGTGCGGTACCAGTGAAAATACCGATACCAAGGAGAATCCTGGAAGCAAGGTTCCGATTTGGGAAAACCATACCTGCATACGAGACAGTATGATGGCCATTTGAATAAAATTCCAGAAGAAGCAGAGCAAATAAATGGCAAAGAAGAATGGTGATACATCATACAAGATGGGTATCCCCTAAACCATGGAACTGGGGAGAAACAATAAGACAAAAAAACCCCGAAGGGGAGGAGTTCACATGGAGGAGTACTATATTAATTTAAGTACCCAATTATAGGAATAGAGGTGGAAAAGAATAGTGGCCCAATCATAACAGATTCATATTTTCATATTTTAATAATCATCGCAAAACATTTATAAAATTACATAATATATAAACAAAATAACAACAATAAAATAGATGAATTAATGTTAGTATAAAATACTTGTCCAATCTAATACATTAAACTATTCAATCGCAGTTTAATTACCACAATTCATGACCCAGTATTAATCAAGGTAAAGCATCACTGTCTCATATTTTTAAATTTCATTCGAATAATAAGGATGCTGTAGAAAAGAAAATTACTGCCAATGGAATAAAGTGCTAGGTGTAAAAAAGTAATGAGTGCCTAATCAAAATAAAGCATCACTGTCTCATATTTTTAAATTTCATTTGAATAATAAAGATGCTGTTGAAAAGGAAATTGCTGCCAATGGAATAAAGTGCTAAGTACAAAAAAGTGCTAAGTGCCTACTGTACATACATGATCTTCAAATGTCGTTACAGTTTCGGCGAAATCAACCTATCAGGCTCAATTAAGTGAGCCAGTAGTCGCCTTCTTCAGGGCGCACTATATACTGTCAATATTGATGCTAAACTTTTAACAATAACACAGTAGTTCTCATAGGTGAAGCTTTAGACAATTCAAAAGACTTGATTGTAGATCTTGAAGTCTGTTAGAAGCCTTAACCCTTGGTGAAACACATTAAAACAAACAAATAAGAAAAAAACACAAAAACATATGTTAGAATAAAACATGAAATGAAAGAGCCTCCTAATACTCGCCACCTCTAGCCGTTAAAAGAAAACCTAGAGATATATATTCACCTAAGTTAGTCCACATATGGTGCCGAAAATTATATAATTGTTTCGAATCCGCCACCCAAGCAGGACTGGAGATGAAATTGAATTTACATCTAAAGAAACAAAGATATGAAGCTAGTGAGATATCACAAGATTATCTCAAACTTCAAATGCTAACACACAGTGTCAGTGTCCCCTGTCTCCACAGGGAGTAGAACACTAAATTTCCTTCTGACACTAACCTTAAAGTATTGAATGTTTCGGAATCTGGTCATGTCACCAATGGACTAAATTGTAGATAGAACTGAAGACATTCCAAACATAAGGGTCTTAGACGACGTTAGGTCGTGCCAAGAGAAAAGTCCAAAAGGTGCAAACCTTGGGTTAAAAACCCTAAAGGAAAAACATAAGAAATTACATTTTGGTAGTGTAAGAAACTAGGCTTGCAAATAATTACATGCACATAATACGAGTGCATTTTAATTTGAAATCGAAAACATCAAAAGTAAAGAGATTCTATCCGGTAGGCAGCCCCGAACCTCTAAGGTTTAGAATGTTAATGGAAAAGATGGATGGCTGCTTTGATGCACGGCCAGATCCATGTTTGCCAATGAAATAATTAGTCACCAAATAGTCGAAACGAATTCACACGAAAATGCTATCGACGTGTGCCTATAATATCCTGCAGATGTAAAAATTCCTACAGATTAACAAACTGTGGTTGTCCTGGACATTCACACCATTTTAAACTGAGGAAGCCTGCATAAGCCCGCCACAGAGAGAGGCTAAAAAATACTGTCATCGCAACTCCCAACCTCACGTGGACGCACTTTCAACCCGTATATTAGTGACGAAGTCCTCACCTCGCACAGCCTCCCGGATCGTCTCCGCAACAGCCGAAGTAAAGGCACGCCATCAGATGTTGGAACCGCGGCTGTGTTTATAAATAAGAAGAATGGTGATGTCACACAGAGCCAGATTGACGTACATGAAAAGGATGCAGAGACAAGAGAATGAAGATATTCTATAAGGCATCAAGAAAGTATCAAAGATAAGTGACATCTTGGGACCAAGGTGAAGAAGCTTATGCTACAAGGACTGATGAAGATATCAAGTCATTTTACACGTGTACAGATGCAAATAAACCTAAGCAGATGAACTATTCTTGAGGCTAGTTTTATAGTAAAAAGATTGCAGTAATTGCCAATGTATATGTATGTATATGAACGAGTAAAGGATGGGTTTTTCCACTACGTATTATGGCAAAGTTGGACTAAAAAGGAAGGCCTCTTTTCCAGTGTGTTGCAATTAAAAACAATTGAATTACAAAGTGAATCTCAGAAAGGCGAGACTGGATGAGCCTAGGAAGCCATGGTCTTATCAGGATGGGGTGAGCTGACAATGGATACAAATTGTGTGAAAGAACTAAATTCCTGTTCACTAGACATGGACGAGAACAAAGAAGACGTCAGCGGTCTATTCGAAAATAGTATTTTAAATGCTCCATGTTAGGCAGAAACCTGTGCATTTCCCTCTGGGACCACTGCAAAAGATTTAAGACTACAGGTGTTTGGCAATAAACCCACTTGGTAGCAGTCTGTACCACACATATTCACTTGGTAGCTGGGGCTGAGCAGTCAGACTTCCCTCAAGAAGAGTTAGGCAGTCTACAGAGTATCCACAATAGGTCAAGAGACCACAATAGAACAAGTAAACACTGACCAGGGCTTGGTGTAAAAGAGATATAATTATTTATTTAAAAACCACATCTAGAAAAACACACAGGCACTAATAGTAAGCAATTCAAAAACACGGTCACTAAAAGATATACACTCCTTTAAAAGAATATTAGACAAGTCTTAAGTAAAGCCCCACTTATTTTCAGACAGCGGTGAGCGCTTAACGTAGATGGCACTCTAATAATTTGTTTTAAAAAAAGGGAGAGAAAAGCAGAGAATAAATTGAAACAGATCCCAACACTTTTACAAGAACATAACAAGAGAGGAAGGCAAAGTAAAACCGTGAATTCTGAGTCAGTAGGCTGGATCCGCTTTAAGAGGATCGAAACGAAATGTGTCCAAGGTCACACGGTTGCAGTGCACAAAAGTCTTGAAAAGGTTCAAAAAGGAGTTGGACCAAAGAAAGGGACCAGTTCGAGGGTCAAGGCGGCCAGCCCAGTCCAGAAGGTTAAGGGGTTATTATTACCTTGTAGCAATCTTTAGAAAGGGAGACCTGGCGGACACGGTACCTTAAAGTGGTGAGAACACTCCAGCGGGGGCAGTTGTTCCTGGCAGCGGATGCAAGTCGGTGCTACGTCCGGGGGAAGAGAGGATCTCGTCATGGAGGAAGACAGGAGTCCGTTGCACTGCTAGGGAAGAAACCAGCCGCAGAGTTTCTCAGGTACAAGGAGCGGTCCGTTGATTCGCGGTTCAGTGTTGAGTGGCTATCCGGCTGCCGGGGTGCTTGGCACGGGCAGTTCGACCACAAACCGGTCTGGGGTGCGAAGAAAGAAGGTAAACTGGTTGTGCCCACCAGTCAGGGGAAGAAGTCTCTCCAGCCGGGAGATCTTCTCTGTCGTCGGGAAGTGGTGAGTCGGTTCCGCAGGGCTCCACCAGTGGTGTCGTCGTGGTAGGTCGGCTCAGCTTCTCCCTCTTCGGATTCTCAGGTCCTGTGGCGACTTCTGAAGTTCCAGTCCCCAAAGCCCTGCTTTTATGCAGCATACCCCCATTCACTCAGCCTAGCTGTCAATCAAACATGCTAAGTGGTGAGCTGGCCGGCTCACCACTTGGGCCAATCACACAAGAGTGCGACTTGAGTTACCAAGGTAACTCAGTCCAGGGTGCCTAAACCCCCTTCCCACACCCCCTGTGGTACCCAGACAGAGTGGCACCACTTTTGGAGGCTTCTGTGGAGAAGCCCGCCAAAAAGTGGAACAAAGGGCTCGACTTGGGTTGGAGTCACAGAAGAGAACACAAACGCCATTTTAGAATCGAGTCCTGACAAAAAATACCAACCGGCGAATTAATATTAATTAAATAAACCGGCGGCATGTTTGAGGCTAGGAGAATTAAATAATTAAAGTTGGTAGCCTCGAACAATGGGAAAATCCCATTGGAAAATATTTGCGGTCGAATATAAAAAGTAGTTTCCACTGCCACCAGCCAAAACTCGATCAGGGGGGCGGAGACGTGCCCCCTCGTCTAACAGACCCCGGGGCAATCGAATTGCCCCGACCAGTACGTCCACAATATGATGGTTTGTACTGGTTTCTGTTAATAATTTGGGACTAGTAAAGCCAATGGTGACTTTACATGCCCTGGGAGACAGTAGTCAGTCCCAGGGTATGGAGTCTATGGTGGGGTGTCACTGTGACACCCCTGTGTTACTGCACCGAGGGTGCTGTGTAACACACATAGTAAAAACGTATGAGACCCTATGGAGTAAAGGACTCCATAGCCGAAAAAACACATTACCAGTCAAAGGAACACCATAAATCATGTCCAAGAGTGGGAGAAAAAGAGTCTCACTCTTGGCAGGAGGAAAAAACAAACTCCAGAAATTCAGCAAAGCTGCTGGGGGACTCACTAGGTTAGGAAATTTAGCCTAAAGAGAGAATCCGCCCTAACACTCCAGAAGCTCGATTTTCTAGTCTTCAGTCACGTGGAAGGATGAAATTGGACGAACATGACAACCACACCTACACATGAAGGCAGAGCATGCCTTCACTCCCCCGAATTCTCCAGAGCAAAGAACACTCCCAAGGACAAGTTCAAAGTCCTAAATGTCAGCAGACCATTCAGGTGATGATAGATGAGTATGCTAATTGGTGGGAAGCTATGGTTAAGACAAGCTCACCAGCACCTGGAAGCCCAGCCTGCGTGTTGCTAACGTAGGTGGAAAAGTACTGACGAAGGTTAGAATGCCAACCAATCGTAGGGTGCCATGTGATTAAGGGCCTTATAGTTTGTGTAACCAATGGGATGTCGTATATTTAGTGACGTTCCTAGTGACCAGTTTGAGGGGAGGGCTTAATTGCCCCACCTTATGTTAAGAAGCCTATCACTTTCTCTCACTTTCTTAGACTAGTATAGAATGTATACCTAGATGTTCTTGTAGACCCTAGCACAATTGCCACTAGGTTTTTGTAGTTTGCCACGTAGGATGACATTAGTAAATACGTAGGTTGACGTCACCTATGATGAATTCTTGTTATAAAATGATGCTTTTTTTAAAGATGCATTGAGAGAACTTGCGTTGAGACGTCTGTTGATGTCTGTTGTACTCCCTGTTTTAGATTTTTTTTTTATTCTGTTTTTTATTTGTTTTTTGGCTTTTCAAAGAAAACCTTTACAAAATTACACAAGAATAGACATGTTTACCAGTTAAAACATATATATATATATACATATATCTTCACATTTGTTATTTACAGAACTCACAAAGTCTACATTTCCCAAATACATTTGATCTCATCAATTCATGTTGGTGACCAGATGGAACTACCTCTCGTAAATATATTTGATCTCATAATTTCGTACTAATAACTAATTTGTGCTAAACACGAAAACAAAATTATTTGTTCAATAATCACCTCTTACATTAAACATTCATCCACAAACATTTGTTAAAACCACACCGTCACCATTTTTCCTAAAAAACTAATTTCCATACTACATATTCCATGTTGATAAACCAATAAAACAATATCTTCTATCCACACCCATTTAGCTAACTCTCTTAAGTACATTTGATCTCGACACCTGGTATTTATAGCCTCTCGTGAGTAGTCTCTTACATTCATGTTAATAACCGAATTGGGCTTAACTACTGAATTCCTTATAAAATCAGACAAACAAGGATAAGTCATACAATAGAAGTTAATCCACAAACATTTGTTAAAAATCTCACTATCACCATTTTCAAAGAAACAGATTTTCCATGCAACATATTCCACCACATTACATTTTCCAAAATACTCCACACTTTTTAAACGTAATGTTTCACAATCAAGTAATAAGTGTCTTAATGTTTTCTTTTTAGTAGCATTATTACAAAAACGACAAGGCATATGCCCTCCTCCCAACCTGTCTCTAATTTCAAGAATTTCCCCAGTAGCCAGTATGTTGAAACGAAAACGCATAACATTATTCCTCCAATTACCATTGGGGAATCTATTCAAATACGGTTCCAGTAGGCCCATAGTCTTCCAATTAGATACCAGATGGTAATATAGTGGAGATGACATTACTTGCACATTTGTTTCCGCCCAATCTGAGTACCTTAGTAGAGATTTCACTTTCCTGGGATTCTGAATGATATACCAACGCCAATCTTATCAAGTGATAATGTGGAACTTTTATACATAGCAATTAATAACAAAGATGTTGTTTTCCCGATTTTAGTTGAGAACCCAAAATTGCATTTAAGTTTTTACCTGAGGCCATAATCAACTTCTGAAATACTGCAATTTTTTTCCATTCAACAATACTAGTGAGAGATTGCAAGCCCAATTCATACATGATGGCCGAAATTGGGATGCATTTTGGAAGAAAATACAATAAACCTCTACAAATATTTGCTTCCATCCTAATAAAACCATTTTGAATACATTTTGGAAAAATGTCAAGGCCATAACTCATTTTAGGAATAGCTTTTAGGTTATAGCGACGTAGCAGAGGCTGCATACAGCATCTACAGTACATCCTGTTAACTCTTTCCATTAAAGACATCATTGAGACCATTCATTCTTCCAATACATTCCAATATAAAAATGTATTTAAATTAGTTAACACAGGATAGCCCAAATAACTAAATGAACTTCTGATTACGAGTTTATAATCCTTTAAAATATCAACCCTCCTAGTTCAGTCCCATTCTCTTCCTAAATCCAAATGGCTTATATTGGAATATTAGGTTCACTTCTGCCCATTCTTCTATTCGTTTTAGGACTAAACCAGCAAAAATCTTGGAATCAACGTCCATTATCGCTATGGGCCGGTAATTTTTAGGATCACTTCTATCGCCCTTCTTATACACAAAAATTATATATGATATTCCCCATGAATTAGGTATTTCTTTAATAGAGATAATGTCAGAGAACAACATATATGGGCCTCATTACGACCCAGGCGGTAAGTTACCGCCTGGGCCGTGACTTTACCACCATGGCGTAAACTACGTTTACGCCATGGTGGTTGGCGGACTTACCGCCCCATTCCGAGGTCGGCGGGGCGGTAAGTCCCCAATCCCCATTTACCCTTCCCCATTCCCATTTTTGCCCCATAGGGCATAATGGGAGTGGGGAAGGCGTTAATTACGCCACCGTAAATTACGGTGGCGTAATTAACTCCATGGTTCCTTAGCGCCATGGATTTTAACACCTGCTAAAAGCAGGTGTTAAAAGCGCCATGGCGCTAAGGGACCTCGTAGTTGGCGGTAAGGGGTCAGCGCAGCTAACGCTGGCGTTAACCCCTTACCGCCAGGGTCGTAAATAGAGTGCATTCGCCCACATCCCTGGGTTTGCCCTAAAAATGACATTTGCAAGGCCATTAGGCCCAGCAGCTCTAGAAGGATTAGATTTCTTAATTTGAGTCATTCTCCCCACCTCAGTCAAATTCCAATTCCAATCATATTCATTTATTTCAGACATTAAGGGAATTGGAGCGGATTTCGCTGAGTAAATATCACCAAAGTGACCTACCCAAGCTTCCTCAGATACACTATTTGCTTGGGATGTCATTTGCAGTGTTTCCAAGGCATTTATTAATTTCCAGAAGTTTCTTGCCGGCCCATCTTTTAATGCAGTCAACATTGCTTCATTATCTGCCTGTAAAATTTTTCCCTAGTAAGATTTAAGCCAATTTTTCAGATTTTGTTTTTCTCTTTTAATTCTAATAGAGATATCATCCCAACAAATAGGAAGATTTTTGATTCTATGAATCATTTTGTTACACCAATTTTTGTGCAACTTCACAACACTATCAAAAGCAAGAGTATGGGGAGATGATGTTATCCCATGCTTTGATTTAATAGTCCTGCTTATAATTCTCTCTACATAGGTATTAAATTTAGCACAACTAAATAACTGCCATCTTTCTTCCAATTGTAATTTATGACATTCTGAATTAAAAACCACATTTAATTTTTCCACATTTCCAGCATGCCATGTTATTCTATTTTTTTTTTACATTTACTTCAATAATTTCTTTATAGCAGCTCATATTGGCGGGTTTGGCCCTGATGTTTATTATGACTTGTAAGATTCTATGATCACTAAAATTTGTGTCAGTCAGACTATAAGATTTACATACAATAGTTTCCCTGACATGAAGATGTGATCTATCATTGATTTTTGTATACCATTTGACCACGTATATGCGTCCTTATTACTCGCTAACATGGAGTTTACATGAAAAAGAGCCCAATTCAGAAATAGAGTGAGCCAAATTTGTCCATGAAGAACTTTCCTTGTACATCCCATTGGCCCCCTTCAATGGAATATCCTTTCTCTCCCTTTACCATAGACACAATTCCTAAATTCAATTAATGATTTGTACTTATGTTATTTACAATAGGAATATGGACATTCAAATCTCCTAACACCATAATATGTAAACCTTTATATTTATTAGTCATATCTGAAAAAAAGGAATTCATCATCTTAATTGTAGCTGGCAAATTGTTCAAGGAGTTCCAGTAAATATTAAGAATCAAAATGTGTACTTGGACTCTGTTAGATGAAATTTCTACAATCACTGCCAGAAATCCTATTATCACTGATTTAGATTCCAACATTTTTAATCTATCACCAGACCTTACTGCTATAACAAGTCCACCAGACGGACGACCCCTTATGGATTTTTTTACCAATTGAAACCTCAAGTCAAAACCGTCAATGTGAAATTTTTGAGTCATCCACAACTCTTGAATACATATTATATTATTTTTTATCAAATCCCTGCATAGTTCTTTTGAAGAGATTCAATTAGAAAAACCCCTAGAATTCCAGGAGACTAACTAGATATCATCATTAGTTCTGAAGATCAGACCTTAGATTCTTGAGTTGAGCAATTGAATCACTTAATGATTGTGCCAACCACGTCCAAGATTTCACATCCTCCAATTTAGGAGGATTCCGATTGATATATGTAGATGCACCCTCATTCACATACTCTCCCCCTTTCTCACCTTGATCATTCCATTCATCTGTTTACCAAAATTCTGATTGTACACAAATTCTCTTTCATGCCAGTCACCCATTCTGTTTCATTGTAAAGGGAGACCTTGCGTTTTTAGGACAAGATTAAAGTCTTTAACGTCATATCCCAGTCTATTGAGTTCCATTATTTCTATGATCACCAAATCATGCACAGTTCGAGAATGAAAAACAATACGTACAAAATTGTAACATTCTGAATGTATAAAATCCACTAATTTTAGATCTGCTGAAGACAGCAGTCTCAAGTTTGGAATGTGCTTAAATAAAGAAGGTACACGTCTTCTATTCAGGGAACTTGGGTCTCCATAATCAAATAAAAAGTATAAGAAGATAGTTGGACTATCAGTAAATATAGGTTTACGCCACCTAATTTTGGTTAAGTCCTCCGTTAAAGGAATGCTTGTTTGTTTAAGTGGTATATATGGCTCAATCTGAGCCAATTCATAATTTTGATTATCCTTTACAGCATGCCTTCGCACTTCCAAGGAATTGCCCTTTATCTGTTGTTCTGCGAACACCGGATCTGGAGAAATTGGGGTTACCATACCAGTAGCATTAACAATCGGATTTTCAATTTCCACATCATTATTTCCTTGCGTAGATGTTGAATATTGTAATAATGTTTGCTCAATTGTACTCTTAATCAGAGAAACCAAAGAAGAATGGTGGCTATCAACATTTTCTTCAACTTTATTTCCCTTTTTTGTATTGATCTCAAGTAAATCAGGTCCTATTTCTGGCTCCACTGTCTTACCGTCACTGTTTGAGACAGACAAAGTTTTGTTGTGACTCATTTGCTCATTAAATACCTCTAAAAATGTGTTTGGACCAATTAGCTGCTCTTTTTCATTTCTTACTGCAGGTTTAGCTCCTTCTATATCCTTCTTCGTTTTATTATTTTGTGGTTGTTTTCCAGGAGGGTTTCTTAAATACTCACCTCCTCCTTTTGGGAGGATTTTTAATTTCTCTGAGGCAATTTGAGATACTTTTGTTTTTTCTGTCGTTCTGTGAGCAGTGTCCAAAGATTTTGGAGGAGGAAAGGATAATACTTTGGGTATTAATACTTGATTGCGAGTTTTTAAAAAAAATAACTGGAATTCCAAGATGGCGGCTGAGCCGGGTAGACGTGCGTGAGCGTAGCTCTGTCCCCCAGCT
Source organism: Ambystoma mexicanum (assembly GCF_040938575.1). Taxonomy (NCBI): domain Eukaryota; kingdom Metazoa; phylum Chordata; class Amphibia; order Caudata; family Ambystomatidae; genus Ambystoma; species Ambystoma mexicanum. The sequence goes on along the minus strand of NC_090921.1, from coordinate 1,107,188,361 downwards.
CGAGCCGCACCAAAAGAAGCATACAAATAACGCGAACACCGAGCCCAGCAGAGCGCACTGACCCTCCACATTCGATGAGGTGAAGAAAGGAAGAAGAGGTGAAGGTCCGGCCCCGCCAATCCACCCCAGAGCAGCCTGCTCGTCAGCAAGGCTAACCGCAGCCGCGCGGCTCCACGGAGGACGTCGTAGACCCACCCTACATCCCGAAACGCCGGCCGGGCTGAGTAAGGTAGAGGGAAAGGATCGGAGCCGAGAGAACGGCGGCCCCGCTCCCCAACACCAAGAATCCCCCCCCGGCGGGAGAAGAAGGCGAACAGACGCAGTGAGCCAGCGCCATCCAGCAGGATCGAGCGGAAGTCCTCAAGGTCGGCCCTGGAACGAGAGCCGAGCCCGCGGAGAGGGACTAGCAGAGCGGAGGCCCGGAGACGAGAGAGGCATCAGCCCAGGCAGAAGCGGAAGCGCCCCAACAAACCCCCGGTCGGAGCGCGAAAGGAAAACAAGGAAAGTCGCAACGGGGACGACAGAACTCAGGTACGAGCTTGGGGAAAACTATCGGGAGTGGAGGGAGGAGCCCCCACTGCCCCTCATGAGAAGCATCACGGGCCCCAGGCCACAACACAGGGGAGAAAAACCAGAAAACAAAAAATAAAGAGAAAAGCGGACCGCAGGCACAGGGAAAGCCCAAACAGGGGACCGCGCACCCGCCCCCAGGGAAAAACAGAAAGGCAACGGGGACAAGACAAGAAGCCGGACCTGCTCCCCCCCAGCAAGGAGGACCCCACGAGGGGAAACGAAAACGCCCACATACGAAACGTGGGCCCGGAGGAGCCGGTGCCCCCCGGGGAAAGAGAGAGGAAAAAAGAAAAGGGGAACTCCCATCGTGCGAAATCAGTGAGGGGGACCACAACAAACCGACCACGGCACAACCGGAAAGACTCCACTACACGTACAAGACTTCCGGGCCACCAGGAACACCCGAGGAAAACCTAAGACCGGCTGCGGATTAACAATAATACAGGCCCGGTCAGGAAAGAGACACACACACATGTCAAAACCCAGGGCTAGACCACGAGTACAGGCAGCAGCAATACACAAAGGCGGTCCCAAACAGGCCCGGGATCTAACACAAATCTGGAGACTTGGAAACATAGACAATAAGCAGCAAAACACCCAGGAAACCAAGGGGGAAGCGCCCACAACACAGGAAAAACAGGCAGAAATGGCCACGAAGGACGATATGAAAACCTGGTTCAAGGAATTCCAGGACCAATTCATTTCCTCTACCCAGACACAATTCGAGAACATGAAGGGGGAGCTGAAACAAGCGGTCCAGGACCTGAAGAAGGACATGGAAAATCTCGAGGAAAGGACAGACAATCTGGAAAGGACGGGCCAGAATCTAGATGAGGAGGTTCTTCAATACTCAGAAGCACAAGACCGCCTAGCCAGAGTGGCAATCGAGCTCGAATCACAATGTGAAGACCTTGAAAACAGATCTAGAAGGTCGAACATAAGAATTAAAAATATGCCGGAAACAGTGGAGGATAGAGACCTCCGTAATGCAGTACAACAGGGTTTCCAGAACATACTAAAGGATGGCTCAGGAGAAGAAATCCCTTTTGACAGGATACACAGAGTAGGCCCCCGAAGAGCAGGGGAATCCGGAGCCCGCCCAAGAGACGTCCTAGTGGCAATGACACAATACTCACAGAAGGAACAAATCTTAAGGAAGGCCAGGACTCTAGATCAAATAAGAATGAACGGAAAAGAAATTCTCCTGTTCCAAGACCTTGTGCAATCAACGCTTAGAAAGAGAAGAGAGATGGGCCAGGTTACGAAACTCCTAACAGAAAAACAAATCCGATATAAATGGACATTCCCCTTTGGACTCCTCTTCAACTGGGAGGAAAGACAATACCGAATTGCCACGTGCGAGGAAGGCCTCAAAATACTGGGAGCACAGGAACAAGAGACAGAGCCCCCAAACAAAAGCGAGCTCCCGAGACAAAAGAGAGCACCAAGGGGGTGGCAAACAGAAAAAGCTCCTTACCATCGAATGGAAGGTCCAATACTTTGTCTTGCACTTCCTTCGAAAACTTAGTGGCATGCAAATCACGCTTGCCTCGAGGTATCAACCCCGAGCATCATGCCCCGAGCCGAGGTGTCTACGTGATGAGCCGCAGCCTCCAGGAGATCCTGGGCCAAGACCCTGGCATCGGAAAGGCCACCTCTGAAATCTTCCAACTTCTCGACCGGAATGTGCTCCTCAAACTCCGACAGACCTTTCCACATCCGCATGTTAGCTCCCGCCAAAATCAATTCGGCATTGGCCTGTCTGAGTTGCAAGGCCGAATTGGCAAAGATTTTCCTCCCTAGGGAGTCCAGGAGCTTGTCCTCCTTTCCCAAGACCTGACTAGCCGTCGCGGAAGAGGATGCTGCAGGTCTGGACTGCAACGTGGCCGCAGCCACCACTGTGGAGGAAGGAGGCGGATAAGACGACAAGGCCACTTCCTCCGAAGAGTGCAGCCTGTACCTCGCGTCAATCTTTTTATTGACAAAAAGTCCTGAGTGTGGCTTCTCCCAGACTCTTCGGACCTCGGCCAAAACATCCTTCTGCAGGAAAAAGCCGGTACGCTCCAAAGGAGACAGGGTGAACGCCCCAGAAAGCACGCTCTCCTGTGGAGCAGGTGCCTCGGGAACCGGGACATCTAAGAAATTCATCATATCCAGTACCCGGTCATGAAAAGCTCTAACAGAGCGGGGAAGGTCCTTGTTGTCCTGCTCGCCTTGAGGGTCATCTGACAGGTTAGGATCCTACTGAACCGTGTCAGGCACTGCCTTGTCCACTGGGGACAACGGTGGCAAAGGCGGAAGAGCAGGGACAGGCACCATGGGCAAAGGAGGCACCGGCGGAACCACCAGAGGAACGGGTGGAGCCGGGGGCGCTGGTGGACAAATTTCCTTAAAAAGCTCTTTGAAATACTCGCTCATGGGGTCGGTGCGCATAAGCGCTTGAAATTTACCAAAAAAAGCATCCTCAGGAGATTGATTCGGAACCTGAGGAGGCCTCTCATGAGGTGGACAAATCCAGGGAAGTAACGGAGAAGGTTGCCACGCCGGGCACTCCGCCGACGTAGCCACATAAATCAAAGAGGCCGCCCCTGTAGGCAACGAAACATTGTGCGGAAGAGGCATCCGGGTGTTCCAATCATAAACGGGCCGGTAAGGATACGCACAAGTGACCTTAGGTTCACCCAAAGGACCGAACCCTACACCAGAGGCCGATGGCGTAGTTGTAGGGGTAGTACCTAAAATGGCCACCGTGGTCGTGGCAGGAACGGCCGCCATTTTGTCTTCATCTGAGGGGAACTGCAGCACGTGAGGAGGTGAGGCAGGGGTCCCCGTCGATGGATCAGGGGTCTTAATTTTAGCCTTAACATAAGGAACCTCGGCAGAGCCGGTACTATGAGGCCTGGAATGTTTCTGCGACATACCAACCGCCAACTGAGCCTTCGAAGGAAGGACCTCGGCACTGCCGGTAAAAGAAGAACCTTGCTTCTTTGCCCCCTCAACAGATCTGGTATCACCACAAGAGCGGGAACGGTGAGAAACCGCTTTCACCGACAGGGCCCTGCCCGGCCCCTCAGAACTGTTGGTAGCCTTAGCCTCTGTACGAGGGACCTCGGGCCTAGGCCCGGTAATAGCCTTATCGGCATGGGCCTCGAACATCCGTTCGGTAAACACAAGCCCAGCCAAGGCCTCGGGGCACACCCCGGTCTTGTTTTTGAGGGAAGCCGAAAGAGAGGCCTCAGAGCAAGCTCCGGTACCCTGTGACTCAGCAGAACTGGGTCTACACACAGCCCCCACAGGAGGGGCCTCGGAAGTTACTCCGGTGTACACCGGCCCCTTACGGAGACCCTCGGAGAAAACTCCGGTAGAATTATTAGGCCCGACAGGCACCTCAGGGCGAACCCCGGTGACAGAGCGATCAACGCCCCTCCCGGCTCGAGAGGAACCCGGGAAGGTATCCCCCGGCCGGGGTGCTCTGAAAAGTAAAGAACTTACCGGGAGTTTCTTATTCTCGTCGATGAACGCCTGAAAATGAGATGGAGGAGTGTGTCGGAACACCTCCTCCCACCGTTCCAACCGACGTTGAAGAGCCTGGACCGAAAGGGAGTCACAGTAAAAACAGGAGTCACAACGGTGTTCCGGACACAAACACTCTAAACAAAGAGGATGGGGATCCGCCCTCGCGAAGTGACGATGACACGAAGAACAGTCTGGAAAGTCTAATTTAAAAGACATAGACAAACTAGAAGACGAACGCTAGCGAGAGTCAGAGAGGAAAACAGGGAAGAAAATCTTCCGAGGATGCACGTGCGTCCGGCCCCGATCGAGCGGAGAAAAGGACTGAGGGGCGATGCGCGGGGAGGAGCCAAGGTGGGTGGGGTTACGGCCGCGTGCCGGGCCCCGCGCAGGAAAGAGAGGAAGGACACATTTTTGGAAAAATGTGGATGCTTTTTACAAAGTGCTCCGGTCCCGTCCCACAGGACAGAGAGATGTCCCACAAGTATGGAGGAAAGGGGACGGGACGTAGGAGTATAACTTATGTTTTGCCAGATCACTAGGGGTACAATCTACACCAGATGGTTTAGAATGAGAGGGTGTTGAATTAAGTTCATCCTCAGAATATAAAGAGGGAGCAACTGTGGAAGCAGATGTAGCAACAGAAATGTTTATACAATTGGCTCCAAAGTCAGTCATCAATGGAGCAGGTAGCGTATTGTCAAGCTGTAAAGGAATAGGGCCCGTTTGTATGGCAGTCACACTTTCCTTATCCACTAGTCCAATAGAGAAATCCCCCCCTAGTAATATTATCTTTATCTCCCAAAATTAGGGCCTAAAGTAGCCGCTATTCGTTCTTCCTGAGCATCAATAGAGATATCAGGATTTCCATTAAAAATACAGCTATTATCGCACATTGCAGACATCCACCTTTTCCTGGAAATGGATTTGAGCAAGCACAACATTTTTTGATACATGAGTGCCTAAAGAACAGAGGGGTGAAGTCACATACAGCTCTTCCAGGCAGTTCACAACTTTGCCAGGGAGAGCCGTGGGGGGAGAGAAGACTAGACTGCCTTCTTTAGAATCCGGAATAGGGCATTCCTCAGCAAGCTTGAGAAAGTCAGAGGTAGCCTCCATAGCCGACTGACTCCTGAGACCTTTGCGTGACATTCAGGAGGAGTCACAGGAGAATCTAACTCAAGAACCAAAGAGGCAAAGAGTACCCAATAAGGATCAGAAAGCAGCGGGGGAAATAGAACAATCAATATACAATCAAGATAGGTGCAATATCATACATATATCTTGTAAATGCTAACAGAAATAAAAATCATGAGCAGATCTAAATTTACAATTTTCCTAAAAGTGCACTGAGTTAATTAATAAACAGGGTCCAGGATGGAATATATTCCTAAACCCGCAATTATAGGATAAACATCCTCCAGGCAATCTATCTTAAGAGAGAGTTAAGTATAGCAGCTTCCCACTAAAGATAATAAACAATAGCTAAGCGGTGTTGAGCCACAAGGTCCACCATTAATAGTTCAAACGTCCGAGAAAAGATCTGTTGCTTGGTTACAGGTTGAGGCACGCCCGACAGCTTAAGGAGATGCCAGAGTCCGACTCTCCTCCCTCGCCCTGTCAACCTAGAAGTAGATGATTAGGTAGGGAGTATCCAAACTAGCACTCCAGATATATTATTCCAATAATATCTGAGCAGCTACAGTTGAGATAGGCGACAGTGGGACAGATAAGGTGTTCAGGGCCCCTGCGATTTTCCAGATGTGATAACCAACCTTAAGTCATTTATCTCCGGATACTCACACGTTCACTACCAGGTGTGTATTATATCGCTGGCAAGCAACTGGTGTGGTCCATATATGAATCGATTGATCAAAGGCACAGGTCACAGCCAAACAGCTAAACAGTGGCTCCAGCCCTTACAGCTCCAGGGCTTAATGCTGCGAGGGCAGCTGTGGAGGATTTAAGCTTCCCAGATGGTCACGTGACACTGTCACGTGATCGGTAGAGACTCCGCCTTCGTGGATGCAGCAAGAGCAGAACGCTCGCAGTGCTGCCTTGTAAAAATGCCCAGCACAACACACAAGGGTCTGTTAGAATATCAGCACAACTTTAGCAATTGTCACTCTCAGCCACTATCGGACTATCCATTTCATCAATTCTATCCACTCTAATGTTTTCATCCACTCTATACATTTCATCCATTCCATCCACTCTATCCATTTCATCCATTCCAGCCACTCTAACCCTTTCATCCATTCCAGCCACTCTATCCATTTCATCCATTCTATCCACTCTAACCCTTTCATCCATTCCAACTTCTCTATCCGTTCCATCCACTCTATCCATTTCATCCACTCTATCCATTTCATCCACTCTATCCACTCTCTTCACACTATCCATTTCGTCCACTCTATCCACACTATCCATTTCATCCACACTATCCATTTCATCCATTCCATCCATTTCATCCGCTCTATCCACACTATCTATTTCATCCATTTTATCCACTCTATCCACACTATCCATTTAATCCACTCGATCCACACTATCCATTTAATCCATTCCATCTACTCCATCAATTCCACCCCTTCCAACCACTCCATCCATTCCAACCACTCTATCCATCTCATCCATTCCAACCACTCTATCCATCTCATCCATTCCAACCACTCTATCCATCACATCCATTCCATCCACTCTATCCATTTCATCCACTCTATCCACACTATCCATTTTATCAATTTCATCCACTCTATGCATTTTATCCATTTCATCCACCCTATACATTTCATCCATTCCATCCACCCTATCCATTTCATCCACTCTATCCATTTCATCCATTCCATCCCCTCTATCCATTTCATCCACTTCATCCATTTCATTCACTTCATCCATTCCAACCACTCCACCCATTCCAACCACTCCTCCCATTCCAACCATTCCAACCACTCCTCCCATTCCAACCACTACACCCACTCTATCCACACTATCTATTTCATCTATTTTATACACTCTATCCACACTATCCATTTAATCCACACTATCCGTTCATCCATTCCATCCATTTCATCCATTCCATCTACTCCATCCATTCTACCCATTCCAACCACTTCATCCATTCCATCCACTCTATCCATTTCATCCATTCAACCACTCTGTCTATCTCATCCATTCCAACCACTCTGTCCATCACATCCATTCCATCCACTCTATCCATTTCATCCATTCCATCCATTTCATCCATTCCATCCATTTTATCCACTCTATCCACACTATCAATTTTATCAATTTCATCCACTCTATCCATTTCATCCATTCCATCCACTGTATCCACTTCATCCACTCTATCCATTTCATCCATTCCATCCCCTTTATTCATTTCATCCATTCCATCTACTCTATCCAGTTCATCCACTTCATCCATTTCATCCACTTCATCCATTCCATTCCATTCATCCAACCACTCCACCCATTCCAACCACTCCTCCCATTCCATCCATTCCAACCATTCCAACCACTCCATCCATTCCAGCCACTCCATCCATTCCAGCCACTCCATCCATTCCAGTCACTACATCCATTCCAGCCACTCCATCCATTTCAACCACTCTATCCATTTCATCCATTCTATCCACTCTAACCCTTTTATCTATTCCAACCATTGCATCCATTTCATCCATTCCAGTCCCGGGAGGATAGCTGAGAGGCAATGTGCTCGCCTTGGAAGCAAGACGACATGGAGGGACACAGGTTCGATCCCCAGGTCCGCGCTTAGAAACCTCTGGGTATAAAGCGCTTTATAAATAACCTATCATATCATATATCACTCTATCCATTCCATCCATTCCATCCACTCTTTCCATTCCATCCTTTCCATCCACTCTAACTCTTTCATCCATTCCATCCATTCCATTCCATCGACTAAATCCACTCTATCCCTTTCATCCATTCCATCCACTCTAACCCTTTCATCCATTTCATCTTATCTATCCACACTATCCATTTCATCCACTCTATCCACACTATCTATTTCATACATTTCATTCACTCTATCCACACTATCTATTTCATACATTTCATTCACTCTATCTACACTATATATTTCAACCATTTCATCCATTTCATCCACACTATCCATTTCATCCGCTCCATCCGCTCCATCTATTCCAGCCATTCCAACCGTTCTATGCACCCCATCCATTCCATCGATTCCTTCCATTCCACCCAGTTCTTCCACTCAGTCCATTACATCTACTCCATCCACTTAATTTATTCAATCGATTCTATCCATTTCACTCACCCCATCCATTCCGTCCACTCCACCCATTCTATCCGCTCTGCCCACTCCATCCTCTGTACATATCTTCCAGGCATTCCGGAATGCATCCATGCCATCCACGCCATCCATTTCTTCCACTTGCCCCACATGCATCCATCCACTCCATCCATCCATGTCATCAATCCCTTCTATCTGTCTGTGTTTTTATCTATTGCGTCCATCCATTCCCACAAGCATCCATTCCATCAATTCCGTCCATCCATCCATCCACTCCAGCCACCCATCAACTTCATCCATCAGTTCTATTGATTTCGTCTATTCTCACTAGTTCATGCAGCCACGCCATTCGTTCCATCCACTTGCCCTACATGCACCCATCCACTCATCCATGTCATCAATCACTTTTATCCATCTGTCTTTTTATCTATTGCGTCTATCCATTTCATCGAGCATTTATTCCATCGATCCCATCCATCCATCCACTCCATCCACCCAGCAACTCCATCCATCAGTTCTATTGATTTAATCTATTCTCTCTAGTTCATCCATTCTATCCACGATATATACATACCTTCCATTCCATATGAACACAAACTGTTCAGCCAGACTTCGTCAGTATTCACGTTGATCTTTATGTCGGAATTCCAGGATGGAGCAAATACCAAATGGCTGCAGATTACCACATGGGAATTGCTACAAACAATGAACACTACCATAAAGGGATTCAATCCTATCAGAGAAGAGATGAGAGCCTTATGACTGATGACACTTCAGAATAGATATGTCCTGGACATGATCACAGCTATGGATGGAGGTGTTTGTGCAAACATCGGAGAATCATGTTGCACGTTCATACCTTCTCATGACAACGAGAATGGTACCATAACAGAGGCCATAGAGATGCTGACGAAATTGCACGTCCAGATGATAGACGAAGTAGAAGACGTTGCCGATGAGAGTTGGTTTGGATCACTCTTTTCTTGGATTCCACAATGGATGGCAGATATTTTCAAGTTTCTTGGAGCCCTGATCGTGATGGTATTGCTTGGATTCTGTGTAATTAAGATAATAATCTTACAACGCAAGAAGACTGCAAAGAAAGCTATAGGGATTAAAATCATGATCGATGTTGAGCCAGGATGGAAGGCCAGAGACTTGACAGATGAAGAAATCAGAGACGTTGTAAAGGCCAGCATCCATGCACTGGAGGGAACGAAGTTCCTGTATCCAAAGAACCATAAGAAGTATGTAGGAAAATGGATCTATTGCAGCCCAAGTGGACAGTGCATTCCCATGACTTGGAACAAAGATGAGCATGTGGAATCAGCTGGATGTCTGAAGGCAGTCATAAAGATATGGATCCCAAAGAAGCATTTCTACAGACAAGGATGTCTAGATGTGAAGGATGATGGGAGAGTGGTTGATGAATCACCCAGAGGGGGGAGTGTAGAGGAGGAGCCAAGTACCCCCACCTCAACCACTTTGCCCATATTGCCTATATGTTGGGAACCAGTGTGAGACATGTGCGGTACCAGTGAAAATACCGATACCAAGGAGAATCCTGGAAGCAAGGTTCCGATTTGAGAAAACCATACCTGCATACGAGACAGTATGATGGCCATTTGAATAAAATTCCAGAAGAAGCAGAGCAAATAAATGGCAAAGAAGAATGGTGATGTCACACAGAGCCAGATTGACGTACATGAAAAGGATGCAGAGACAAGAGAATGAAGATATTCTATAAGGCATCAAGAAAGTATCAAAGATAAGTGACATCTTGGGACCAAGGTAAAGAAGCTTATGCTACAAGGACTGATGAAGATATCAAGTCATTTTACACGTGTACAGATGCAAAGAAACCTAAGCAGATGAACTATTCTTGAGGCTAGTTTTATAGTAAAAAGATTGCGGTAAGTGCCAATGTATATGTATGTATATGAACGAGTAAAGGATGGGTTTTTCCACTACGTGTTATGGCAAAGTTGGACTAAAAAAGGAAGGCCTCTTTTCCAGTGTGTTGCAATTAAAAACAATTGAATTACAAAGTGAATCTCAGAAAGGCGAGACTGGATGAGCCTAGGAAGCCAAGGTCTTATCAGGATGGGGTGAGCTGACAATGGATACAAATTGTGTGAAAGAACTAAACTCCTGTTCACTAGACATGGACGAGAACAAAGAAGACGTCAGCGGTCTATTCGAAAATAGTATTTTAAATGCTCCATGTTAGGCAGAAACCTGTGCATTTCCCTCTGGGACCACTGCAAAAGATTTAAGACTACAGGTGTTTGGCAATAAACCCACTTGGTAGCAGTCTGTACCACACATATTCACTTGCTAGCTGTGGCTGAGCAGTCAGACTTCCCTCAAGAAGAGTTAGGCAGTATACAGAGTATTCACAATAGGTCAAGAGACCACAATAGAACAAGTAAACACTGACCAGGGCTTGGTGTAAAAGAGATATAATTATTTATTTAAAAAACACATCTAGAAAAACACACAGGCACTAATAGTAAGCAATTCAAAAACACGGTCACTAAAAGATATACACTCCTTTAAAAGAATATTAGACTTAAGTAAAGCCCCACTTATTTTCAGACAGCGGTGAGCGCTTAACGTAGATGGCACTCTAATAATTCGTTTTAAAAAAAGGGAGAGAAAAGCAGAGAATAAATAGAAACAGATCCCAACACTTTCACAAGAACATAACAAGAGAGGAAGGCAAAGTAAAACCGTGAATTCCGAGTCAGTAGGCTGGATCCGCTTTAAGAGGATCGAAACGAAATGTGTCCAAGGTCACACGGTTGCAGTGCACAAAAGTCTTTAAAAGGTTCAAAAAGGAGTTGGACCAAAGAAAGGGACCAGTTAGAGGGTCAAGGCGGCCAGCCCAGTCCAGAAGGTTAAGCGGTTATTATTACCTTGTAGCAATCTTTAGAAAGGGAGACCTGGCGGACACGGTACCTTAAAGTGGTGAGAACACTCCAGCGGGGGCAGTTGTTCCTGGCAGCCGATGCAAGTCGGTGCTACGTCCGGGGGAAGTGAGGATCTCGTCGTGGAGGAAGACAGGAGTCCGTTGCACTGCCAGGGAAGAAACCAGCCGCAGAGTTTCTCTGGTACAAGGAGCGGTCCGTTGATTCGCGGTTCAGTGGTGAGTGGCTATCCGGCTGCCGGGGTGCTTGGCACGGGCAGTTCGACCACAAACCGGTCTGGGGTGCGAAGAAAGAAGGTAAACTGGTTGTGCCCACCAGTCAGGGGAAGAAGCCTCTCCAGCCGGGAGATCTTCTCTGTCGTCGGGAAGTGGTGAGTCGGTTCCGCAGGGCTCCACCAGTGGTGTCGTCGTGGTAGGTCGGCTCAGCTTCTCCCTCGTCGGATTCTCAGGTCCTGTGGCGACTTCTGAAGTTCCAGTCCTCAAAGCCCTGCTTTTATGCAGCATACCCCCATTCACTCAGCCTAGCTGTCAATCAAACATGCTAAGTGTTGAGCTGGCCGGCTCACCACTTGGGCCAATCACACAAGAGTGCGACTTGAGTTACCAAGGTAACTCAGTCCAGGGTGCCTAAACCCCCCTCCCACACGCCCTGTGGTACCCAGACAGAGTGGCACCACTTTTGGAGGCTTCTGTGGAGAAGCCCGCCAAAAAGTGGAACAAAGGGCTCGACTTGGGTTGGAGTCACAGAAGAGAACACAAATGCCATTTTAGAATCGAGTCCTGGCAAAAAATACCAACCGGCGAATTAATATTAATTAAATAAACCGGCGGGATGTTTGAGGCTATGAGAATTAAATAATTAAAGTTGGTAGCCTCGAACAATGGGAAAATCCCATAGGAAAATATTTGCGGTCGAATATAAAAAGTAGTTTCCACTGCCACCAGCCAAAACTCGATCAGGGGGGGCGGAGACGTGCCCCCTCGTCTAACAGACCCCAGGGCAATCGAATTGCCCCGACCAGTACGTCCACAATATGATGGTTTGTACTGGTTTCTGTTAATAATTTGGGACTAGTAAAGCCAATGGTGACTTTACATGCCCTGGGAGACAGTAGTCAGTCCCAGGGTATGGAGTCTATGGTGGGGTGTCACTATGACACCCCTGTGTTACTGCACGGAGGGTGCTGTGTAACACACATAGTAAAAACGTATGAGACCCTATGGAGTAAAGGACCCCATAGCCGAAAAAACACATTACCAGTCAAAGGAACACCATAAATCATGTCCAAGAGTGGGAGAAAAAGAGTCTCACTCTTGGCAGGAGGAAAAAACAAACTCCAGAAATTCAGCAAAGCTGCTGGGGGACTCACTAGGTTAGGAAATTTAGCCTAAAGAGAGAATTCGCCCTAACACTCCAGAAGCTCGATTTTCTAGTCTTCAGTCACGTGGAAGGATCAAATTGGACGAACATGACAACCACATCTACACATGAAGGCAGAGCATGCCTTCACTCCCCCGAATTCTCCAGAGCAAAGAACACTCCCAAGGACAAGTTCAAAGTCCTAAATGTCAGCAGACCATTCAGGTGATGATAGATGAGTATGCTAATTGGTGGGAAGCTATGGTTAAGACAAGCTCACCAGCACCTGGAAGCCCAGCCTGCGTGTTGCTAACGTAGGTGGAAAAGTACTGACAAAGGTTAGAATGCCAACCAATCGTAGGGTGCCATGTGATTAAGGGCCTTATAGTTTGTGAAACCAATGGGATGTCGTATATTTAGTGACGTTCCTAGTGACCAGTTTGAGGGGAGGGCTTAATTGCCACACCTGATGTTAAGAAGCCTATCACTTTCTCTCACTTTCTTAGACTAGTATAGAACGTATACCTAGATGTTCTTGTAGACCCTAGCACAATTGCCACTAGGTTTTTGTAGTTTGCCACGTAGGATGACATTAGTAAATACGTAGGTTGACGTCACATATGATGAATTCTTGTTATAAAATGATGCTTTTTTTAAAGATGCATTGAGAGAACTTGCGTTGAGACGTCTTTTGATGTCTGTTGTACTCCCTGTTTTAGATTTTATTCCGTTTTTTCTTTGTTTTTTGGCTTTTCAAAGAAAACCTTTACAAAATTACACAAGAATAGACATGTTTACCAGTTAAAACATATATATATATATACATATATCTTCACATTTGTTATTTACAGAACTCACAAAGTCTACATTTCCCAAATACATTTGATCTCATCAATTCATGTTGGTGACCAGATGGAACTACCTCTCGTAAATATATTTGATCTCATAATTTCGTACTAATAACTAATTTGTGCTAAACACGAAAACAAAATTATTTGTTCAATAATCACCTCTTACATTAAACATTCATCCACAAACATTTGTTAAAACCACACCGTCACCATTTTTCCTAAAAAACGAATTTCCATACTACATATTCCATGTTGATAAACCAATAAAACAATATCTTCTATCCACACCCATTTAGCTAACTCTCTTAAGTACATTTGATCTCGACACCTGGTATTTATAGCCTCTCGTGAGTAGTCTCTTACATTCATGTTGATAACCGAATTGGGCTTAACTACTGAATTCCTTATAAAATCAGACAAACAAGGATAAATCATACAATAGAAGTTAATCCACAAACATTTGTTAAAAATCTCACTATCGCCATTTTCAAAGAAACAGATTTTCCATGCAACATATTCCACCACATTACATTTTCCAAAATACTCCACACTTTTTAAACGTAAAGTTTCACAATCAAGTAATAAGTGTCTTAATGTTTCCTTTTTAGTAGCATTATTACAAAAACGACAAGGCATATGCCCCCCTCCCAACCTGTCTCTAATTTCAAGAATTTCCCCAGTAGCCAGTATGTTGAAACGAAAACGCATAACATTATTCCTCCAATTACCATTGGGGAATCTATTCAAATACGGTTCCAGTAGGCCCATAGTCTTCCAATTAGATACCAGATGGTAATATAGTGGAGATGACATTACTTGCACATTTGTTTCCGCCCAATCTGAGTACCTTAGTAGAGATTTCACTTTCATGGGATTCTGTATGATATACCAACGCCAATCTTATCAAGTGATAATGTGGAACTTTTATACATAGCAATTAATAACAAAGATGTTGTTTTCCCGATTTTAGTTGAGAACCCAAAATTGCATTTAAGTTTTTACCTGAGGCCATAATCAACTTCTGAAATACTGCAATTTTTTTCCATTCAACAATACTAGTGAGAGATTGTAAGCCCAATTCATACATGATGGCCGAAATTGGGATGCATTTTGGAAGAAAATACAATAAACCTCTACAAATATTTGCTTCCATCCTAATAAAACCATTTTGAATACATTTTGGAAAAATGTCAAGGCCATAACTCATTTTAGGAATAGCTTTTAGGTTATAGAAACATAGCAGAGGCTGCATAGAGCATCTACAGTACATCCTGTTAACTCTTTCCATTAAAGACATCATTGAGACCATTCATTCTTCCAATACATTCCAATATAAAAATGTATTTAAATTAGTTAACACAGGATAGCCCAAATAACTAAATGAACTTCTGATTACGAGTTTATAATCCTTTAAATCCCAACTAAATCTGGTCGATTTTTTATTTTTACCCAGAATTAGAATCATAGATTTCTTCTCATTTATACTCAAACCATTCCTGTCAATATAATATTTAAAACTGTTTATCATCCTCTGCAGGCCTATCTGGGTTTTGTCCATTAGGAGAAAGTCATCCGCATAAGCGCACCAGTTTAACTTCACCCACTCTATTAGAGGTGAAATAAATCATGATTGGTCTAACGGGATCCCTGCATCACATACAAAAAGATTAAATAGAGTTGGACCAAAAATACAGCCCTGCCGTAGATCGTTCGATGTACTTATAGGGACCGATAATTTACCTTCACTATTCAAACAAACCTGAATCACGAATTCCTCGTGCAAATGAATCAAAATAGCTAACATATACCTAGGAATTCCAAGTAGGGATAATTCTGACCATAATAGTACCCTATCAACCAGTTCAAAAGCTTGTGACAAATCAATACTAGCTACACATATGGGGTCAGCATTTCTTTTCCAGGCATTTTCTTGCAATAATGAAAATATCAACCCTCCTAGTTCAGTCCCATTCTCTTCCTAAATCCAAATGGCTTATATTGGAATATTAGGTTCACTTCTGCCCATTCTTCTATTCGTTTTAGGACTAAACCAGCAAAAATCTTGGAATCAACGTCCATTATCGCTATGGGCCGGTAATTTTTAGGATCACTTCTATCGCCCTTCTTATACACAAAAATTATATATGATATTCCCCATAAATTAGGTATTTCTTTAATAGAGATAATGTCAGAGAACAACATATAGAGTGCATTCGCCCACATCCCTGGGTTTGCCCTAAAAATGACATTTGCAAGGCCATTAGGCCCAGCAGCTCTAGAAGGATTAGATTTCTTAATTTGAGTCATTCTCCCCACCTCAGTCAAATTCCAATTCCAATCATATTCATTTATTTCAGACATTAAGGGAATTGGAGCGGATTTCGCTGAGTAAATATCACCAAAGTGACCTACCCAAGCTTCCTCAGATACACTATTTGCTTGGGATGTCATTTGTAGTGTTTACAAGGCATTTATTAATTTCCAGAAGTTTCTTGCCGGCCCATCTTTTAATGCAGTCAACATTGCTTCATTATCTGCCTGTAAAATTTTTCCCTAGTAAGATTTAAGCCAATTTTTCAGATTTTGTTTTTCTCTTTTAATTCTAATAGAGATATCATCCCAACAAATAGGAAGATTTTTGATTCTATGAATCATTTTGTTACACCACTTTTTGTGCAACTTCACAACACTATCAAAAGCAAGAGTATGGGGAGATGATGTTATCCCATGCTTTGATTTAATAGTCCTGCTTATAATTCTCTCTACATAGGTATTAAATTTAGCACAACTAAATAACTGCCATCTTTCTTCCAATTGTAATTTATGACATTCTGAATTAAAAACCACATTTAATTTTTCCACATTTCCCGCATGCCATGTTATTCTATTTTTTTTTTACATTTACTTCAATAATTTCTTTATAGCAGCTCCTATTGGCAGGTTTGGCCCTGATGTTTATTATGACTTGTAAGATTCTATGATCACTAAAATTTGTGTCAGTCAGACTATAAGATTTACATACAATAGTTTCCCTGACATGAAGATGTGATCTATCATTGATTTTTGTATACCATTTGACCACGTATATGCGTCCTTATTACTCGCTAACATGGAGTTTACATGAAAAAGAGCCCAATTCAGAAATAGAGTGAGCCAAATGTGTCCATGAAGAACTTTCCTTGTACATCCCATTGGCCCCCTTCAATGGAATATCCTTTCTCTCCCTTTACCATAGACACAATTCCTAAATTCAATTAATGATTTGTACTTATGTTATTTACAATAGGAATATGGACATTCAAATCTCCTAACACCATAATATGTAAACCTTTATATTTATTAGTCATATCTGAAAAAAAGGAATTCATCATCTTAATTGTAGCTGGCAAATTGTTCAAGGAGTTCCAGTAAATATTAAGAATCAACATGTGTACTTGGACTCTGTTAGATGAAATTTCTACAATCACTGCCAGAAATCCTATTATCACTGATTTAGATTCCAACATTTTTAATCTATCACCAGACCTTACTGCTATAACAAGTCCACCAGACGGACGACCCCTTATGGATTTTTTTACCAATTGAAACCTCAAGTCAAAAGCGTCAATGTGACATTTTTGAGTCATCCACAACTCTTGAATACATATTATATTATTGTTTATCAAATCCCTGCATAGTTCTTTTGAAGAGATTCAATTAGAAAAACCCCTAGAATTCCAGGAGACTAACTAGATATCATCATTAGTTCTAAAGATCAGACCTTAGATTCTTGAGTTGAGCAATTGAATCACTTAATGATTGTGCCAACCACGTCCAAGATTTCACATCCTCCAATTTAGGAGGATTCCGATTGATATATGTAGATGCACCCTCATTCACATACTCTCCCCCTTTCTCACCTTGATCACTCCATTCATCTGTTTACCAAAATTCTGATTGTACACAAATTCTCTTTCATGCCAGTCACCCATTCTGTTTCATTGTAAAGGGAGACCTTGCGTTTTTAGGACAAGATTAAAGTCTTTAATGTCATATCCCAGTCTATTGAGTTCACCAAATCATGCACAGTTCGAGAATGAAAAACAATACGTACAAAATTGTAACATTCTGAATGTATAAAATCCACTCATTTCAGATCCGCTGAAGACAGCAGTCTCAAGTTTGGAATGTGCTTAAATAAAGAAGGTACACATCTTCTATTCAGGGAACTTGGGTCTCCATAATCAAATAAAAAGTATAAGAAGATAGTTGGACTATCAGTAAATATAGGTTTACGCCACCTAATTTTGGTTAAGTCCTCCGTTAAAGGAATGCTTGTTTGTTTAAGTGGTATATATGGCTCAATCTGAGCCAATTCATAATTTTGATTATCCTTTACAGCATGCCTTCGCACTTCCAAGGAATTGCCCTTTATCTGTTGTTCTGCGAACAACGGATCTGGAGAAATTGGGGTTACCATACCAGTAGCATTAACAATCGGATTTTCAATTTCCACATCATTATTTCCTTGCGTAGATGTTGAATATTGTAATAATGTTTGCTCAATTGTACTCTTAATCAGAGAAACGAAAGAAGAATGGTGGCTATGAACATTTTCTTCAACTTTATTTCCCTTTTTTGTATTGATCTCAAGTAAATCAGGTCCTATTTCTGGCTCCTCTGTCTTACCGTCACTGATTGAGACAGACAATTTTTGTTTTGACTCATTTGCTCATTAAATACCTCTAAAAATGTGTTTGGACCAATTAGCTGCTCTTTTTCATTTCTTACTGCAGGTTTAGCTCCTTCTATATCCTTCTTCGTTTTATTATTTTGTGGTTGTTTTCCAGGAGGGTTTCTTAAATACTCACCTCCTCCTTTTGGGAGGATTTTTAATTTCTCTGAGGCAATTTGAGATACTTTTGTTTTTTCTGTCGTTCTGTGAGCAGTGTCCAAAGATTTTGGAGGAGGAAAGGATAATACTTTGGGTATTAATACTTGATTGCGAGTTTTTAAAAAAAATAAATGGAATTCCAAGATGGCGGCTGAGCCGGGTAGACGTGCGTGAGCGTAGCTCCGTCCCCCAGCTCGGGCCGCACCAAAAGAAGCATACAAATAACGCGAACACCAAGCCCAGCAGAGCGCACTGACCCTCCACACTCGACGAGGTGAAGAAAGGAAGAAGAGGTGAAGGTCCGGCCCCGCCGATCCACCCTAGAGCAGCCTGCTCGTCAGCAAGGCTACCCGCAGCCGCGCGGATCCGCGGAGGACGTCGTAGACCCACCCTACATCCCGAAACGCCGGCCGGGCTGAGTAAAGTAGAGGGAAAGGATCGGAGCCGAGAGAACGGCGGCCCCGCTCCCCAACACCAAGAATCCCCCCCCCCCGACAGGAGAAGAAGGCGAACAGACGCAGTGAGCCAGCGCCATCCAGCCGGATCGAGCGGAAGTCCTGAAGGTCGGCCCTGGAACGAGAGCCGAGCCCGCGGAGAGGGACTAGCAGAGCGAAGGCCCGGAGACGAGAGAGGCATCAGCCCAGGCAGAAGCGGAAGCGCCCCAACAAACCCCCGGTCGGAGCGCGAAAGGAAAACAAGGAAAGTCGCAACGGGGACGACAGAACTCAGGTACGAGCTTGGGGAAAACTATCGGGAGCGGCGGGAGGAGCCCCCACTGCCCCTCATGAGAAGCATCACGGACCCCAGGCCACAACACAGGGGGGAAAAACCAAAAAACAAAAAATAAAGAGAATAGCGGCCCGCAGGCACAGGGAAAGCCCAAACAGGGGACCGCGCACCCGCCCCCAGGGAAAAACAGAAAGGCAACGGGGACAAGACAAGAAGCCGGACCTGCTCCCCCCCAGCAAGGAGGACCCCACGAGGGGAAACGAAAACGCCCACATACAAAACGTGGGCCCAGAGGAGCCGGTGCCCCCCGGGGAAAGAGAGAGGCAAAAAGAAAAGGGGAACTCCCATCGTGCGAAATCAGTGAGGGAGACCACAACAAACCGACCACGGCACAACCGGAAAGACTCCACTACACGTACAAGACTTCCGGGCCACCAGGAACACCCGAGGAAAACCTAAGACCGGCGGCGAATTAACAATAATACAGGCCCGGTCAGGAAAGAGACACACACACATGTCAAAACCCAGGGCTAGACCACGAGTACAGTCAGCAGCAATACACAAAGGCGGTCCCAAACATGCCCGGGATCTAACACAAATCTGGAGACTTGGAAACATAGACAATAAGCAGCAAAACACCCAGGAAACCAAGGGGGAAGCGCCCACAACACAGGAAAAACAGGCAGAAATGGCCACGAAGGACGACATGAAAACCTGGTTCAAAGAATTCCAGGACCAATTCATTTCCTCTACCCAGACACAATTCGAGAACATGAAGGGGGAGCTGAAACAAGCGGCCCAGGACCTGAAGAAGGACATGGAAAATCTCGAGGAAAGGTCAGACAATCTGGAAAGGACGGTCCAGAATCTAGATGAGGAGGTTCTTCAATACTCAGAAGCACAAGACCGCCTAGCCAGAGTGGCAATCGAGCTCGAATCACAATGTGAAGACCTAGAAAACAGATCTAGAAGGTCGAACATAAGAATTAAAAATATGCCGGAAACAGTGGAGGATAGAGACCTCCGTAATGCAGTACAACAGGTTTTCCAGAACATACTAAAGGATGGCTCCGGAGAAGAAATCCCTTTTGACAGGATACACAGAGTAGGCCCCCGAAGAGCAGGGGAACCCGGAGCCCGCCCAAGAGACGTCCTAGTGGCAATGACACAATACTCACAGAAGGAACGAATCTTAAGGAAGGCCAGGACTCTAGATCAAATAAGAATGAACGGAAAAGAAATTCTCCTGTTCCAAGACCTTGCGCAATCAACGCTTAGAAAGAGAAGAGAGATGGGCCAGGTTACGAAACTCCTAACAGAAAAACAAATCCGATATAAATGGACATTCCCCTTTGGACTCCTCTTCAACTGGGAGGAAAGACAATACCGAATTGCCACGTGCGAGGAAGGCCTCAAAATACTGGGAGCACAGGAACAAGAGACAGAGCCCCCAAACAAAAGCGAGCTCCCGAGACAAAAGAGAGCACCGAGGGGGTGGCAAACAGAAAAGCGAAGAACGAGACTCCAATCCCAGAAAACAGTGGGAAACGAATAGAATTTGAATTGGAACCTCCACGCAAGAACAGATGGAGGGTGAGGAGACGAACACTATGAAGCCACAGACAGGGCAGGTGTTCACAGGAAGGTGCGGCAGAGCCGGGGATGACCCAGGAAGCGGGACAACAGGCAGGGTTTAAGAACCCCTGCAAACTTCCATACCTGAGACGTTAGAGGGCATGGAGCAAAGGCACAACGCCGGAGCAACCATAGGGCCCAGGGCCCTCCTCAGGTCCAAAGTTGGGGCAGAAAGGGGGGAGGGGGGAGGAAGGGGAGTTGGGAAAAGGGAGGGAGGGCGATTGAGATACCCACCGGAACATATGCATACAAGGGCGATCCACAGGATGAATGAATACAGGAAGAAACACAAGCCACACACCAAAGAATGGGGCTGAAAATTCTAACCCTCAATATTAGAGGCCTGAACACGCCAGTGAAAAGGAAAAAGACGGAACACTTCCTACACAGAGAGATGTTTGACATAATAACCCTCCAAGAAACACATATACAGAGAAAAAGGAAAGGCCTCACTCGGATCAGGGGATACAATCAAATCATCCAATCCAATGATGAAGAGAAAAAGAAAGGAGTACTCATCGTATTCGCAAACTACTTGAAAGTGCAAATTAAAGCGACGATGGCAGATAAAAATGGCCGCTACGTCTTTGCGAAGGTGCAGATAGACAATCACTACCTAACTCTAGCGACCCTTTACGCGCCAAACACGGGCCAGGAGGGCTTTATAAAAGATACGATCAACAAACTGGAACTCTTCGCGGAAGGGGAAGTGATCCTGACAGGGGACTTCAACAAAGCGTGGAACGAAGCAGAAGACCGCTCGAACCCCAGAACCACCCAAAAGGGAATACCCTCACCAGCGCTTAAACAAACGATGCAGAACATGGCACTCGAAGATGTCTGGCGGAGACTCAGAGGCACCGCAAAAGGATACACGTATCACTCACAAGTACATGACTCAAGCTCCAGAATAGACTACATATGGGCCACCGGACCCCTAGTGGGGGAAATCCAAGACATTGAAAAAGGTCTGCTATCACTCTCAGACCATGCCCCGCTCTGGATTACACTCCCCAAACTCAGGAAGCGATCAGGCCTATGGAGATGGACGCTCCCCAGAGACATCATACAAGACCCAGTCACTAAAGAAACAATTAGAGGGAAGATAGAGGAATATTTTGAGCAAAACGATACCACGGATGTCTCCCTGAGCCGTATGTGGGACGCCTTCAAAGCAGTGATCAGGGGACAGATAATAGCGCTGAAAGCGCAAAAAGACAAGATATCGTACAAATGGGAAAACGAACTGGAAAAAAAATTAGAAGACATAAGAGAAGAAATGACAAAGAATACCTCCAGGAAAATAAAGAGGGCATACCGCCACATCCAGAGCCAGCTTGACCTAATCAGGACGAAAAGAGCAGAAAACCAACTACTCCACACAAAACACTGGTACGCAATGAAATCAAACAAAGCGGACAAATTACTGGCAAGACAACTAAAAGGGAAAAGACAAGAACAAATGGTCCACTCCCTAAAAAACAGACATGGTGAATACAAAACACAATCGGAAGACATAAATGAAATATTGCGGGACTTTTACCAGGACCTATATACCTCACAGCGCCCACAGGAAAAGGAACAGAAGGCCTACTTAAAAGATATATCACTTCCAACAGTAACGCCAGCTGAAAAAGAGGCCCTTGACCAACCGATAACAACAGAAGAGGTCACAAAAGCTATGAGGGACCTTCCCAAAAATAAAGCTCCCGGACCGGACGGCTTTACGGCGGCGTTCTACAAAACATATGCGGACATACTAACGCCCTATCTTACAAACCTATTCAACACTTTCAAGAACGCGAATAACATCGCACCATCCATGAATGAAGCTAAAATTCTCGTCTTCCGCAAAAAAGGAAAAGATCCGGAAAACCCGAGCTCATACCGCCCAATAGCCTTAATCAACGTGGACGCAAAACTCTACACTAAAGTAATAGCCAACAGGATAGCCCCCCTGCTCCCCAAACTGATCCACCAAGAACAATCAGGGTTTATCCCCAACAGAAAAACTCACGACAACATCAGGTGTATTGTGCATCTCATAGAGAAAGCAGAAATCATGGAAATTCCCTCAGCAATCATCGCGATAGATGCGGAAAAAGCATTCGATCGGGTTGAATGGTCCATGTTGTTTGCCATTCTACGCAAAATGGGAATAGGCAAGGAGTTCATAAAAATGATCAGGGCCAATTACATCTCGCCAACGGCCAGGATCGCAGTCAACGGGGAATTATCGAACCCCATCAAAATAGGAAGGGGCACGAAACAGGGGTGCCCCCTGTCACCCCTGCTCTACGCAATATTCCTCGAACCATTTCTGGCAAAGATCAGAGCGGCCCCGGACATAAAGGGCAGGGAAATGGGCGGTCATATGCATAAAACAGCGGCCTACGCGGATGACATGATGATGACCCATACACAACCAACCAAGACCCTGCCACTACTTATTCAACAGATAGAAGAATATGGAACAATCGCAGGGCTACAAATAAACAAACAAAAATCGTCGGTGATGGCCCTGGCGGGAGACAAGGACAAGATATACGAGATCACAAAAGACCTACGATTGCAAACAGCAGAAGAAGGCGTGAGATATCTGGGAGTGACGTTGACTCCAGCCATAAAAAATCTCTACAAGGGAAACTATACGAAACTCCTAGACGATGTCAAAAGAGATCTGGACAGATGGAACCCGTTGTCAATCTCCTGGTGGGGCAGAATAACGGTCATTAAAATGACGATCCTTCCCAGACTGTTGTATTATTTCCAAGCCCTTCCCATTCGTATACCGAAGACCTTCTTCAAGACTCTCACCAAATCAATAACCAAATACATCTGGCAGCGCAAAGTTTCGAGATTGTCATAACAGGCTCTCACGTCGCATAAAGCGGATGGAGGGATGGCGCTCCCCCACTTTAGGAAATATTACGAGGCGGCACAATTATGGGTTCTACAGGAATGGATCACAGACTCCTCAGACAAATGGTGGGAAGCGCAGGATAGGGCAGTAGCGCGGTCAAATTTGAGACACCTCCTTTGGAGAAAACCCGAGCACAGACACCAAAACATCAAAATAAGCGAAGTCATGAGTACCACCATGGAAATATGGGACGAAGCAACCAAAAAAGAAACGCTCTCAATCGACCCGGCCCCATTCATACCAATGTTTGATAACCCAGACTTTCCCCCAGGCGTGGAAAAAGGAACGTTCCAGAAATGGCGAGAAGCGGGCTGTACAAAAGTGGGAGACATGTTCGAGGGACATCAGGTCAGAACATTCCCAGAATGTCAGGAGTTGCTGGGCCTCACGGAAAAGGACAGGTTCCAATATGAACAAATACTCCACTGGCTCACGACCCCAAGAATCTCTAAGGCAATGACAAGGGAGCTCACCCCGTTTGAGTCATACATCTTGACCCAGGCGGGTGAAAGGAAATTCGGATCAACCTTATACAAATTTATAAACGTCCAGGAAGAAAACATAACATGGCACTACATGAAAAAATGGGAAACCACGCTAGGAAAACAAATCGAGAGCGAACAATGGACTTACCTCTGGCATATAATCCCAAAATGGACAAGAGCGATACAAACGAGAGAAGCATGGACCAAAGTAATGGTCCAGTGGCATTACACCCCGGGAAGAATGCATAAAATGTTCCCGACAGTACAAGGGAAATGCTGGAGGGGATGTGACACAACGGGAACATGGAGACATATTTGGTGGGATTGTAAAGACCTACAACAATTCCTGACGGAAGTGAGGAAACAAATGCAAGCACTGTTCAAAAGCACGGATAGTCTAGGAGAAGAAATATGGATGTGTGGCATGTGGCCCCCCCGAGATAAATCCCTCACTAAAATGCAAAAACAGAACTTTATGGGCCTACTAATAGCAGCGTGGCTAGCAATCGCGCAGAAATGGAAGCAAAAGACACCTCCATCCACTCAAGAATGGCTCCACAGGATTTGGACCTATGTAGCAATGGAGAGAATCACGTATAACCTCCAAGGGGACAAACAACGCTTTGCAACGGACTGGGGAGACGTCATAGAATATCTGCAAAGCGACTACATGCAACAATGGTGTCCCCACAACCTACGAATACTGGACATGTTCAGAGGCTAAGAATCATCCATCTAGTGAACGCAGAAGAACAGCAAGGACAGCACCGGTGGGGAGAGAGGGGGGAGAGAAGGGGGAGGGGAAGGGGCTATGTTGAGTCCCAAAGTGTTATGTTTAAAGAAATGCCAATAAAAATATTTTGAAAAAAAAAAGAAAATAATAACTGATACATCCCTTTACTGTCTATGCCTCTGTTTCATTTCTTCTGACAGGGTATTTACAGCCAAGTTATCCTCTAATTTTTTTTTATAAGTCTTGCCATTGTCCTCCTGTTTCAAACACCCAGCGAAACGGGCAATCTTTTCTCCTTCTGTTATTTCATTTCTGGAATCTGAATGAGGACCGTCTACCGACTTCAATATCGCCTTATTATCCTCTATTAATCTTACAGCTCAGGGGTTTTAGATTCTTCATCCAACTGGTGAAGATCTTTCAACACATCATCACAAGATTGATTTTTCAGTTTTTTTCCTACCTATTCCGGGTTTTTTAAATTTTTTTATTTTGCTTTGCTCTTCTTTTTTCATCTCACAGGGCTAAATGTTTTTCTTTACGAGTAAGTGCTACATTTGGGGTTTGCATATAAATGCCCCCCTCTTCTTCCTCTACCTTATACTGACTACTTTCCCTTTTTACCTCTGTCTCATCTCCAGATCTATCAGGTTTGTCAAAGCTGACGGACTATCCAATATTACTATGTCCTCCAGAAAGGAGGAATTTGTAGTTAAGTCCAGACTTTCTAGGTATTTCAGAGACTTAATTGCATCCATCAAGGTATTTATGGCTACTATCAGCTCTGCAATTTTCCCCGAATTCAATGCTACTTCTTTCACTAAATCTCTTTCTCGAGAAACCTCCCCCACCACTAGATCCATAGAATTTTTTAGTAAGCAAGGTCCACGACAAAGTGCCTGATTCATGGAATTATTTGCGTGAAAAACGCAGATTTGCGCGCCTTTCTGCCCTAAAATCCCTGTTTGAAGTATGCAGATTTTCGGGCCGAAAGGTGCGCAAATCTGCATTTTTCACGCAAATAATTCCATGAATCAGGCACTTAATGTCTGACTGGATGCAGTGTGGAATACATTTTCCTCCTTACCTTCTACTAAATGTTACGCTAATAAGTTACTACCAATTACAGTATCTGCATAAGTCAGTTCCATTGGTTGCGGTAATACTGAACCAATCGTCTGAGTAGACTTTCCAAGCATATTATTCTGTTTCTTTTGATCAATAACCAAGAAGGCAATGGCATCACAAGTAAACATGGCTCCTTCCATTCTATTTAGTTTGGCAATTACCTCAGCCAGAGTAAGTTCCATGCCCCTTATCTCCCAATGTGTTTGCTCGTGCCCCTTATCGAGCAGATTCAATATACGAGAGATGACTGGAAAATAACTTTCATCTATGTTAACCTCTTCTGTAGCCGGTAATATATCCACCCTCTCTGGGTGAAAATGTCCATTATCAAGTACCCTAGACTCACTTGTTTTTGCATAATCAAGTTTTCTATCCATTGCAATAGTTCCAATTTTTGGTATTTGACCATGGGCCTCATTACGACCCAGGCGCTAATGGGTTAACGGCGCCGTAAAAGGCTGCGGTGCTGTTGACCTATTAGCGCCTAATGACGAGGTCCCTTTGCGGGACCCGACCTTAACGGCTGGTTTTACCAGCCGTTAAAGTAGGGACCCGCAAAGGGACCTTGGTGCTAAGTACGGTGCCGCAATTTGCGGCACCATACTTAGCGCCTTCCCCATTCCCATTGAGCCCTATGGGGCAAAAATGGGAATGGGGAAGGGCCATGGCGGCATGGGGAATTACCGCCCCGCCAACCTCGGAATGGGGTGATAATTCCCCATTCCGCCATGGCGGACTCCGGCATCGACCCTGGTGCTAATAGCACCATGGTCTTCCGCCAGGGTCGTAATGAGGCCCCATGAATGGGGAACTAGATTTAACATTTGCTGACTCTGCTGGCTTCTGCCTATCAAAAGGAGGCTTTATATATTGCGCCAATATTGATGAAGACACTTTCACCAGCATTTCAGATGGAGATTTTCCATCTCCAAGATTATTAAACATAAACACATTTTCAATACCAGCCCTTCTCTGTCTTACTGGGGTCTCTTACTGGGGTCGAGGGAACAAAAGAGAGACGTATCCGCCTGCCCAATTCTGCCTCAATGACTGGGGCAATAATTGAACAGTCAGAAATCTCATTCCCGAACTGTTCACACAATTCACCACCAACCAATGAATCCTGAGCACCTACGTCTTCCCTCCCAAATAAATAATCATTGTTAGCATCCTGAGACACATTATTAACTTCCTTCAATGAAAACGTTAAAGGAGGAATTACTATAGGGGGTTTTAGAGAGTCTTCTTTCAAGATGTTTGTGCCAATATCAATGTTTTCAATCTGTGGTTTTGGACTGCGATTTATTTGAACAACCACCTCAGAACCCATGCGTAAAGTGCCCTCAACTAATTTCTCTTGTACACACAGGACCTCCAAATCCCCTAGTACAGGTTCATCCATGCTTTTGTTTACCGGAGTACTGGTTAACTTTCTGCCGCTCACCATTTTTTTTC
This sequence comes from Ambystoma mexicanum, assembly GCF_040938575.1. Taxonomy (NCBI): domain Eukaryota; kingdom Metazoa; phylum Chordata; class Amphibia; order Caudata; family Ambystomatidae; genus Ambystoma; species Ambystoma mexicanum. Next base: position 1,107,160,895 of record NC_090921.1, on the reverse strand, counting down.
TTTTCTTTTTTTTATGCCTTTTGTTTTGTGCAAGACCCTTGTAACTACCTATGTTAACACGTAACAAAATCCAACTGCCAATACACAATCAATACATGTATGCCACACTCTATTAACTGAGTCCTCCGCCACCTACCTCACCTCCTCACCGCCTAACAGCCCAACAGCACACTTCTCAGCCCTTCTCAGCCCTTCCCGATGCGTGCGCGAGTGCGTGCGCACCGTGCTATTAGAGATGCTTGTTAGGCAGAATCCTTTGCAGTTCCCTTAGGGAGCACTACAGAAGATTAAGACTACAGATATGAGCAAGAAAAATCCCCTTTGGTATCAGTCTGTACCACAAAGATTTAGTTGGTAGCTTTGGCTAAGCAGTCAGACTTATCTCAAGAGGGAGATGAGCAGTATTCAGGGTTTACACAATAGGTATCACAGCACTATGGCACAAGGAAACACTGACCAAAGCTTTGTATTAAAAAGAGAATATATAGATTGATTTTATACACACTTGGTTCAACACATCAATCACAGTTAATAAAGCAAGTTAAGTTTAGTCATGGAAAGTATACACAACTACCTAGTCAATTGGGAAACACCAGGATGAGGTAAAAATGAGGAAATCCAGGAAATTCTCCAGAGATGATAGGGACTTTAGAGATAACCGTGTGTACACCTATCAGCCAAAATGTGATGATGTCTCACAATCTCGCTCCAGCAGTGCAGCATCATCTCCTGTCAGTTCTGATATAGAGAGGGACTCAGATAGACCTAGCGAGAAGACTTCGGATGGAGCTGCACTACTGGAAGACGAGCAAGCTAATGAGGAAGAACTAGAATCTGATGAACCACCAGAACCCCTACTCCTGTGCCTTTTTTTAGAACAAATCAGGCGGTTCAAAAAGGGCAACAGACAAGAAGCTATAAGAAAACAGGTCAGGTTCCGTCTACCGCCCATTGCCAATACCACATTCAAGGGCCAAACCAAGGGGCACCAGGGGTGGCCAACGTAGACGTAGGCAGCGCCGCTCCACTCGGCCAACGTCTAACAAGAGCCTCCTATCAGAAATCTCTTCAAAACTAGAATGCGCAGAGTCAATTCAGAAACATCTAGTACATAATTTGAGCAAATACCAGCTCTCTTCAGAAAAACACTCCTTACTCAACAAAGGTCTTTAATTTGCACCTTCTAGTGTTAACGATTATGTTCAGATTCAGATTTATTTATTTAAATGTATTAGAAAGCTGAAACTCAAAAAATATTTCGCTACTCAAGTTAAAAAATATTCTCCCAAATCACCTACTATTGAACCATCTGAGCTTTCTTTACAAGTAATGTTGTCAACACATATGTTGATGTCTATTGATTATGCTCTCTCTGACAGAGAGTCTAATGTTTTGGACACATTGAAAGAATTGGACATACAGCAACGAAATTTAGAAATTAAAGAATTTTCGAAACCATCCAAGTTTACGCCTGTTTTTGCAGAAGATAACATTATTGACACCTTCCACCGTGCTGTGACCAATGATATCCATATACTCAGTGACCGTTGTGCTCAGCAACCTCAGCACAAATCATTCAATTTATCGAAAGCACAAGCTTCATCCTTGAAAAAATTAGCTTCCAATGACTCCCTTGTGATTAAGGAAGATGACAAGGGAGGGAACGTTGTAATTATGGACAGAGAAGATTATATTAATATGGCGCTGTCCCATTTAAATTTGCCCGGCTGCTACGAAATTTCTAAAGGCAATCCAACGGAGAGTATCCGTAACAAAGTACACATGATTGTTGACAAATGGTATAAGTTAGGGATTATTACAGATGTAGAGAAAACCTTTTTGACTCCTGATCAGCCCACCATGCCAACGGCTTATTATTTACCGAAGATTCACAAGCCGTTCGTGAAAATACCAGAAGGTAGACCCATTATCAGCGGGCAGGGTGGGATTTTGGAACCATTGTCGATATATGTGAATGAATGTATTTCACCTTTGGTATGTACCACACCTACTCATGTTCGTGATACTATGCACATTCTTCATATACTTGAGAACCTATCACCACCATCAGATGACCTATTGGTCACACTCGATGTCAAGGCTCTTTATATGTCTATTGACCACCTAAAAGCTATTGAAAGCATTAATTATATTTTTCACCAACAATCAGCATCCTATCATTTACATATCGAAATGATTAAAGAATTGCTTCTTTGCACTTTGCAAAATAATGTTTTCCTATTTAATAACACATATTACAAGCAACTAATTGGCATAGCCATGGGTGCTAGCTTTGCACCGTCAGTGGCCAATATATTCATGCACCATTTTGAGCAGCTATATGTGTTTAACAACACCGATTTTTTTCCATCAGTATACCTATGGAAAAGGTATATTGATGATGTTATGATTTGGACAGGCACCGAGGTTTCTTTATCTCAATTTGTTAACTTTCTCAATGTTAATCATTGGGGTCTACAATTTACATTACCAGTACAGCACTCGCACAATCGATTTTCTTGACCTTAATACCTCTGTATCCAAAGATGGTTTTCAGACTAGAACATACCGAAAACTGAACCCAACCCTGCAATTACCTTTAGCAGAGCACCTACTTAAAAAATATCTTATGCCCATCCTTTATGTCTCATCCGTCAAGCAGGGGGACATGGCTTTCACAAGGGAGCGTCAAAGGTTTCCATAAATGTGGGAGCTGTAATATGTGCATGCATAACTGGGAGATTGACACTGTTGATTTTGGAATAACCGGCAAACATTTAATCAATGCATTTATTAATTGCAACTCGAAATGTGTAGTTTACTGCATTATCTGTATTTCTGGTTAAATGATTGGCAGTACAATTAGGCCCCTGAAGATACGCATTTGTGAGCACTTTTCCACTTTGTCAAAACAAGATTCTAAATACCCTTTGACCAATCATTGGCAGACCTGTAACCAAATGGATAATGCTAAGGATATTCGATTTACAGGACTACATCAGGTCTCTTTGCCCAAGAGAGGGGGCAATATTGAACTCAAGCTTAGACAACTTGAAGCATGTCTTATCTGTAAGCATAGACTGGTTACCAGAGGCCTTAACTCAGATCATGAGTTTCATGTATTTTTGTGAAAGACCTATGTCTGATACAGATGATGCCGTTTCTTTTCTTCTTTTTTGCAATTTTTTTTGCTTGCTAGAAAAATTACAGTACTTTAGTGGCTTCAGCATAGCGTGTTTAATGGACATGTTTTTTTCGTAATCATTACGCCATTACTGTTAAAATGAATGGGTAATACACTAATGATGTGATGCTGTCTCAACAATGTATTGCCAGTGACATGACTGAATTGCAAGTGCCTTTTGCTGCACACTAAGGCTTCAGCTATATGTAGCATGGGATTTTCAGTTGAGTGGTTAGGCACTCATGGTAAGCTCTGTGGCAATGACTATGGTCTTTTTAAGGCTAATGCAATTTCCAAGAATTGATAGCATTAATATAAGCGAACACGTGCAGTGGTTTCCCCATGTCTGTTGGGTGGCACTGTTTCTTTAATTTCATTTTTCTGTCACTTAAATACTGTTTAACCTCAGTACCTTCTGGCGTCCAATTGCAATAAAATTAATGCTATTATATTTTAGTTTCCTTAAGAATAGCAGGGATATATGATCAGGACTTACTCCTTAAACGGGATTGGGTGCAATGTGATTGCACTTTGATCCCCTCAAGATGGCGGCGTCCTTGTACCGCCGCGCGCGTTGTAGTGTCCAGGAGACGCGGCAGCGCGTTCTCCCTTGGACTCATTCACAGCCGACAGGTAGGTAAGCAGGACATGTGAACCTGCACATGATCCCTGAAACAACTTATTGGTTTCAATTGGCAGCAATGTAGCTTCCGAGCTAATGAGGCAATGCCATTTATCTCTTTTCGTCTTTATAATTGGTGCACGACTGATCATTGAATCCCTTAATTGATGGTTTTGCTGACCTTCCGGTGACTTTTAACTCTTCTCACCATGCCGGCATTTCGAAACCGCTGCAGTCCCTTTATTAAATTTAGAATTGCAACTGCAGGATAACGAAGGTAACATTACCATGATTTATATTTTAATGCAACAAGCCTCTGATTGGTGGAGAGGGTGCAAATGTGTGCATATGTGTTATCTTTCTCTTCTAGTGACGGTTTTGTCTCCGGATTAGAAGCAATTGACTTACACATCTTACTCATTTGGTAAGTGTACTTGTTTGACTTTGAGGCTATAGTACTGTTGTTTATTATCCTGTGATGGCTTAGTTTAGGTTCATTAATAATACTTATCCTTCCCGTTCACTATATAGTGGCTCAATTTGGACAAGACTACGTGGTAAATATGGCTTTCTTTGGCACTTGCTATAGGAAAATTGACTAATTGTTATTGCGCAGACCTATCCCACGACTGTCTATCTACGAATCTGGCTAACTGCTGGTTTTGTTATATTTTTCTCTTTTCCTTTGTTTTGGACTACATTGATGCCACTTCCTGATTGGGTAACATGAATAATTGGCTTTTGTTTTTCATATGTATGCTAAATGAATACTTTTGCTAAATGCATATTTATATTCTCAAATATGTTTTACCAATAATGATATCCATGTTTGATAACTGTGTACTTGCTGATCATACACTATGTTGATAACCCGTATGCCCTCCAACATTTGGCCCATTTATCTTGAATGGTGATGCAAATTATCATGTAAAACTTTACATAATGGCTTGTCATTTTAACTCTAACAGCCTCAGAGGAAGAGCTACGCTCGAAACACGTGTCAGGCTGTTCATTGCATGAATTAAACAACTGTACACTTGTACTCTCTGAACTTTTTGATGTGGCACAGTTCGATTGTTACAATTGTTCTAATTTGCTTTCACTGTGGGTGCTGGGCAAGGCACTCACACACCAACAATTGACATCAGCCGCATAGCCCCCTTAGAATTAAGGCACAAGCGCTGTGATCTTCTGGCCTTTTTTGCCCAATTCTCTTTGTCACAATCAATATATGTATGTATGCCAAACTCTATTGACTGAGTCCTCCGCCACCTACCTCACCTCCTCACCGCCTAACAGCCCAACAGCACACTTCTCAGCACTTCCGGGTGCGCGCACCTTGATATAAGAGGTGCTTGTTAGGCAAAATCCTGTGCAGTTCCCTTAGGGAGCACTACAGAAGATTACGACTAAAGGTATGAGCAAGTAAAATCCCCTTTGGTATCAGTCTGTACCACAAAGATTTATTTGGTAGCTGTGGCTAAGCAGTCAGACTTATCTCAAGAGGGAGATGAACAGTATTCAGGGTTTACACAATAGGTATCACAGCACTATGGCACAAGGAAACACTGACCAAAGCTTGTTATTAAAATTAAAAAGAGAAAATATAGATTTCTTTTATACACACCTGGTTCAACACATCAATCACAGTTAATAAAGCAAGTTAAGTTTAGTCAAGGAAAGTATACACAACTCCCTGGTCAATTGTAGACAAGTTTGCGGTAGAGTGAAAACAGAGCAAAACGGCACAGTGAAAACCAACTACACTCTAGCAATTTAATGAAAGGGAGGGAAAGCACAAGTTAAATCGAAATATCTTCAGACACCCCCTAGCAACACTTCCCTGAAGTTTTGTGAGCAAGTGATGCAAGTAATACTTTAGCAGAAAGATAAGTAATTGAAAACTGAGCAAAATGGCACTTCACAAGTTAAGACAGTAGGAAGGAAGAGGTGTTTAGAAGATTCAGGTGCATCAACACATTTCTCATTGAGAATCAATCTAGTGAGAGCAGATCTAATAAATCAGCCAGAGTCAGTAGGCCTAAGCCAGAGTCAGTGGTACAGGACCAAGAGCTTAGGAGCAAAAATGTTCTTGTAGCTGCAGACAAGTCTTTGGTTAACGAATATTGAAAAGGTAGATGCAAGGCGAAAGACAATGTTAGACGAAAGGGCGGCTAAGCCAACAAGTAGATAAAGGATTTAAAACACCTTTAGGGCTACCACGCAGAAAGGAGGCCTGGCGGAACAAAGTACCTTTGAATGAAGAAGTGGCTCCTGCAGTGGCGGTTGTTCTTGGTAGTTCCTGCAGTTCGGGGGATCCAGCAGAGGAAGAGGGGCTCTCGTTGTGGAGGAAGGTTCGAGTTACTGCACTACCCAGGGATGAAAACAGCTGCGGTGCTGCCAAACGAAAAAAAGGTACGCTCCTTTAAATCGCGGTCCTGGTGGATGGCTGCCTGGCTATCCGGCCTCCAAGTGCTGGGCACTGGCGATTCGACCAAGGCAGGTCCGAGGAAGCGACTGGTGAACTGGTTGGTCCCACCAGCTCAAGGGAAGAAGGCTCTTGCGAAGAAGATCTCCTCTCGTCGTGTGGAAGAAAAGTGGTGAGACGCTGCAGCAGGGCTTCACCGGTGGTGCAGGTGCTGAAGATGTCTTGGCTTCTCTCCCCTTCGGTTCCGTAGTTCCAGTGGCGACGTCTTGCTCTTCCAGTCCTCAGGACCCTGCTTTTATGCAGAAAGAACCCCATTCATACAGCCTAGCTGTCACTCACACAGTGGAGTGGTCATCTTTGCGGGAGACCCTCCAGCCTATCAGGACAGAGTGTGACATGGGTTGCGGAGGCAACCCTGTCCAGGGGTCCAACTCCCCCTCCCACACAAAGGACCCACCCCAGACTCAGTGGCGCTGAAAGGAGGGGTTCTTGGCAGAAGCCCGCCAAAAGGACGAACAAAGGATCCCCAACCTGGGTTAGGAGTTTAGAGTAAGACACAAGAAAGAATTTATATTAAAGTTCTAGTAAATAAAACCTACCGGAGTAAAGTTAATAATAAAATAGACCGGTGGTATGTTAGAGGCTGTCAGAAAAAATGGAAGCCTCGAACAATAGGAAACTTCCATAGGAAACTATTTGCGGTCGAATATTTATGGTAGTAACCACTGCCACCAGCCAGAAACTTTAGTCAGAGGGACTTTATGGTACCCCCTCGAAAATGAACCTAAGGGAAAAACTATTAACCCTTTCCAGTACCTCCACAGTAAGAAGGGTTGTACTGGTTAAGTTCATACAAATTGACTAGTAAAGTCAATGGGGAATTTACATGCCCTGGGAGACAGTAGTCAGTCCCAGGGTATGGAGTCCATGTTTGGGAGTTGCTACGACACCCCTGTGTCACTGCACTGAGGGTGCTGTGTAACACATGTGAATAAAGATGGTTCCTATGGGGGAGAGAAAATCCCATAGGCATAAAACACAAAAATAGCCTAGAACACACATAGCATCAATGCCTAAGAGTGAGAAAAAGAGTCTCACTCTTAGCAGGTAAAAAGAAACAAAACCTTCAAATCCAGCAAAGCTGCTGGGGGACTCTATAGGTAAGGGAAATTAGCCATAGAATGAGAATTCTCCCTAACACTCGCCCCCCCAGACTAAGGAACAGGAGGATCTAATCCACTCCTGGATGAGTATCTTACCTCTAGTCGGTTATAAACATCCTAGAGAGACCATCAGCATTTTGGTGGTGACATCCTGACCTGTGCTCAATGGTAAAATCAAACCCTTGGAGGCAGATTGACCATTTTAGCAGTTTTGGGTTTTCCCCTTTCATTTGCATCAACCATCTGAAGGGTTGGTGGTCTGTTTGAATGATGAAAGTAGATCCATACAAGTATGGTCTAAATTTCTGCAAAGCCCACACAATGGCAAAACATTCTCTCTCAGTAGTTGCCCACCTTGTTTCAGGTTCCTTCAGTTTCCTACTGACGAAGCAAATGGGGTGCTCCTTACCTTTCTCGTCCAGTTGACTGAGTACTGCACCTATACCTATATTGGAAGCATCTGTTTGTACAATGAAGGGTTGGTGGTAGTCAGGAGCTTTGAGAACTGGAGCTTGACAAAGGGCTTTCTTCAGGCTTTCAAAGGTCTGATTGCACTCCTTATTCCATCTGATCTTTTTAGGGAACTTAGGAGAAGCGATTACATTCAGTGGAGAAGCTATGGATCCATAGTTCTCAATGAAATTCCTGTAATACCCAGTGAGGCCTAGGAAGGCTCTCACCTGGGTTTGAGTAGAAGGGGTTGTCCAATTTTGCACAGCTTCAATCTTGCTGAGCAAAGGCCTTATTTCACCACCTCCTACCTCATGCCCAAGGTAGACCACTTTACTCTGACCAATCTGGCATTTACTTGCCTTTATGGTCAGATGGGCCTGTTCAAGAGCCTGCAAAACATATCCTAGGTGGTCAACATGTTCTTTCCAAGTAGGGCTGAACACTGCAATGTCATCCAAGTATGCCATGCAGAAGTCCTCCACCCCATTCAGAACCTGATTAACCATCCTTTGGAATGTAGCAGGTGCATTCTTTAGTCCAAAAGGCATAACCTTAAACTGGTATAAGCCAACTGGGGTGGAGAATGCAGTTTTCTCCTTGGCATGGTCAGTCAGGGCTATTTGCCAATAGCCTGACGTGAGATCAAATGTGCTGAGGAACTTGGCTGAACCAAGTCTATCCACCAGCTCATCTGTCCTTGGCAAAGGATAGGCATCAGTCTTAGTGACTGCATTTAGAGCTCTATTGTCCACACAGAATCTCAACTCCTTGGATCCTGCCTTTGGTACTAACACAACTGGGCTAGACCATGGACTAGTAGAGGGCTCTATTACCCCGAGATCAAGCATCTTGTTGACCTCTCCTTTGATGTGGTTTCTTACATTTTCTGACATCCTGTACCCCCATGCTTTTGACAGGTAAACAGTCACCAGTTTGGATATCATGTTGGCCGCAAGGGGTCAAACCTGGTGCTAGAGAAAACAGAGGGGCAAATTGATTTAACACAACTTTGCACTCCTACTGTTGCTCAGGTGTCAGATTAGAAGAGAGGTTAACTCCTTCTATTTTCTCATCCAAAGATTTGCTTCTGAGGAGGTCAGGTAGAGGTTCACTCTCCTCCTCCTCTTGAGCTGAAGCTAGAAGCAGAGCTCCCAGTTCTGGTCTCAAGACATAAGCTTTTAGACGGCTGATGTGAAAGACTCAAGGAGCCTCCTTAGGATTGCCTAAGTCTACCAGATAGTTCACCTTTCCAAGTTTTCCCACAACCTTGAAGGGTCCCATCCATTTGTCCTGCAAGGCCCTCTGCCTTGTTGGTACCATAACAAGAACTAGCTGGTCTTGACCGAACTCAACCATGTTGGCCTTCTGGTCATGCCAATGCTTGACCAGAGCCTGACCTGCTTTCAAGTTATCACTTGCCTCAGCCATCATGTGTGACATTCTCCTCCAGAGTCCTATCACATAGTCAGTGACTCTGACTGGTGTGGGGGAAGGAGCACTCTCCAACCCCTCCTTGATCAGAGCCAATGGACCTCTAACCGGATGGACATAGAGAAGTTTGGAGGGACTGTAACCCACTCCCTCCTGAGGGACTTCTCTATATGCAAAGAGAAGGCATGGCAGTAGAAGATCCCACTTTTTCTTAAGGGCGTCCTCTAAAGCTCCCATCATGCTCTTCATGGTTCTGTTGAACCTTTCTACCAACCCATTTGTCTGTGGGTGGTATGTTGTTGAAAACTTGTAGGTAAATCCACAGTTTTTCCACATGGCCTTCATGTAGGGGGACATAAAGTTTGACCCCCTGTCGGATATTACCTCCTTAGGAAACCCAACCCTGGTAAAAAAAATACCAAGGAGGGCCTTAGCCACAGCTGGAGCTGTAACAGTCCTCATAGGAATTGCTTCAGGGAACCTAGTAGCATGGTCTACTACAACAAGTATAAACCTGTTGCCTGAAGAAATTGGAGGATCAAGGGGACCAACAATGTCGATTCCTACCCTCTCAAATGGTACTCCCACCACAGGGAGAGGCACTAAAGGTGCCACGTTCTTGGAACCACTTTTACCAGAAGTTTGGCAAGTGTGGCAACTCTTGCAATGCTTATCTGCCTCAGCCCCCATTTTAGGCCAATAAAAGTAGAGAGAGAGCCTTTCCTTGGTCTTCTTGAAGCTCAAGTAACCAGCCAAAGGTATCTCATGGGCTAGTTGCAAGAATTGGAGTCTGTTCGCTTGGGGCACTACAAGTCTCTTGTAGTCTCCAGGGGTTGACTCTGTTGGTTCACTATAGAAGAGGCCATCTTCCCAGTGTAACCTATACTTCCCAGGCTCTTGCCCTTCAAGCTGAGAAGCTGCATCGCGGCAAAGACCTTCCAGAATTGGACATTATCTTTGTCCCTTACTGAAGTCTGCCCTTTGGGGTCCACCTTCTGCCAGTAAAGACTGCAGCTCAGGGTGGTCCAAAGGGTCCAGATCTCCAATAATTTCCTGGCCTCCTACTAGATTTGAGTCCTCAGGCTCTAGTTCAACCAAACAGGGTTGTACCTCCCTCTCAGCCTCAGCTGGAGGAGGAATCAAAGGTGTGATTTTTGACAATCTAGGAGATTTCCTGGTTGGCAGCACTGGAGTGCTTTCTGCTGGTTTCTTCTTTGAAGTCTTGAGTTTCCCCTTTGATTCTGGTTGCTTGGAAATAGCAGTTAGTAACTCCAGTGGAGTAGGAGTGATTTCTTTTTCTATCATCTCCTCAGGAGAGCCTCTCAAGGTCCTCTCCCTTGCAGGTCTGGTAAGCTCATGTAATCTCTTACTAGGAGGTCTGGGAGTACTGGACACAACCCCCAGGTCTTTCAGATCATTGCCCAACAGCACCCTTCCTGGTACTTCAGACTGTACACTCACAGGTATCCTGACAGTCATTTCATTGCACTGGATGAGAGCTGGTAATTGGGGAAGCATCTGCACAAGCCCTCCAGCTAACTTGGTGAGGCGTTTCGGTGCCTTAGCAACATCCTCCACCTTGAAAAAAGATGTGTCCACCACAGTTATGCTGGCCCCAGTGTCTCTAATGGCAGGAGTCTCCTGACCATTGGCTAGGACACTGTCTTTATAATAGTCTTTAGTATTAGGAGGGATAGAATTATACACATCTAAATTCTGTTGTTCCCACAACCCTAGGGATATTAAAGATACACTAGCTGAGACTCCAATGGGGTCTTCAGCCAGTAGTTGAAAGTTTCCACTGACCATATGTACTTCCTTCTCTGGAGCGAAGGCTAAGGAGACAGTGTGGACCCCTGAAGGTTTACTCTTACATCTGGGGTCCCCTTTCACATGATCAGTAGAGCCACAAACATAACATTTCCCAAATGTCTTTATGAATGGTGGCTTGTTCTGACCTCCTTCTGGTCTGGGACCAGAAGGTGCACTAGCCTGATTAGGTTTCCCTTCTGGCTTACCCTTAGAATTTTGTTTGGGGCCCTCTTTGGAATTGGAATCATTTGGATTCTCTGTGTTGTCTTTCTTAGGCTGCTTTCCCTCATCCTTTTTCTGAGTTACCCCTGAATCCTTGTGAGTAGCCCTGTTGGCAACCCACCAGTCAGCAGCCTTAGCTAGCTTCTTAGAATCCAATTATTTTGAATCAGCCAAGTGCTGTCTGAGCTCAGGAGAGCAGCCATCATACATAGACTCCATCATAACAAGATTTCTCATTCCTTCATAAGTGTTACCTCTGTAACCTTTAATCCATCCCTCTAAGTTCTTCAAACATTCATTCACCCAAGTAGCCCAAGGGGTACTATCATGCTTTTTGAGGGTCCTAAACCTCTTAAGGTACTGGGAAGGAGTCTTCCCAGATCTAGCTATCAAAGCTATCTTTACACATTCATAATCCATCCTATCCACCTCCCCCAACTCCATTACCACATCAGATGCAACAGGGGCGGGGGGGCTAGAGAATAACCAGGGGATCAACTGATTCCCTGTGATATCCTGGAGCCCATGATTGTATTCAAACATAGCAAGCCAATCTAATACATCCAACTTTGGTTCATACATACCCACAATCTCTTTAGGCATCTGGGGTCTTTTTGGACTGGAAGATCTAGAGGATTTGGGGAGAGAAGCATTTTCCAAAGACAATTTCTTCATCTTAAGCTCATGTTTGAGCTCCATTTCTTTGAGCCTTAGTTCTTGATGTCTCTGTTCAGTTTGGGCACTAATTCTTTTGAATTCTAGTTCAAGTCTCATTTTTTCTAGTGACATAAATTCAGGACTTAATGTGGGACCTGGTAATGGCCCAGTAGCCACAGGCTGAGGCCTTTGAGCAGGCAGAGGACCAGAGGGGGTGAGATTGTTATCCTCCTCTTCCTCATCTGTCTCAACAATAACATCTTCAACATTGTCCTCATTACTGTTTGCTACATTTGCTGGAGTAGTAGGGCCTACAGCACCACTATCCAGACTTTGTTTCCCTAACAGTCTATCAATAATTTCTGTTTTCTTGCCTTTGACAGGAAGACCTTTCTTTCTGTCTGCACAAATCTTTAAGATAATCAGCAGTTTTAGTAAGGGGGGTATCCTGATTGTAACTTTCCATACTTGACTTTGTTAAAATAAACTTTTTGTGATTGTTAACCTTGTGGTTAATTGAACCAAGGTACTAGCAGCACAGTAACATGTAAATCCAATACTTTTATCCTCACCGCTGTACACCAGTGTTAGGCAGAATCCTGTGCAGTTCCCTTAGGGAGCACTACAGAAGATTAAGACTACAGGTATGAGCAAGAAAAATCCCCTTTGGTATCAGTCTGTACCACAAAGATTTAGTTGGTATCTGTGCCTAAGCAGTCAGACTTATCTCAAGAGGGAGATGAGCAGTATTCAGGGTTTACACAATAGGTATCACAGCACTATGGCACAAGGAAACACTGACTAAAGCTTTGTATTAAAAAGAGAATATATAGATTTATTTTATACACACCTGGTTCAACACATCAATCACAGTTAATAAAGCAAGTTAGGTTTAGTCAAGGAAAGTATACACAACTCCCTAGTCAATTGTAGACAAGTTTGCGGTAGAGTGAAAACTGAGCAAAACGGCACAGTGAAAACCAACTACAAATGGCACTCTAGTAATTTAGTGAAAGGGAGGGAAAGCACAAGTTAAATCGAAATATCTTCAGACACCCCCTAGCAAGTCCTGTGAGACCGTCATGGAAGATTTCTGCCAGTTCACCGGCAGCCCAAGATGGAACAGGAGCTGAAGGAGAGACTGAAGATTGCATGCGGCTTTCAACGGGCAAGGCCTGCGTAAGAGCCAGTCGTCCAATACGGATACAAATGGATACCCTGCAGACGAAGATAGGCCGCAATCACTGACATCATCTTCGTGAAGACACGCGGCGCAGAGCTGAGGCCAAAAGGAAGCACAGGAAACTGGAAGTGCTCCTCTCCTGTGTGGATTCCATATCAGGATATGCATGTACGCATCCTGTAGATCCACCACTCTGAGCCAATCGCCCATCTGCACGAAGTCCGTATCTGGCTGGGCGTGATCATCTTGAATTTCTCTTGGGGTAGGGAAAGATTGAACTGGGAAAGGTCTAGGATGGTGCGCAGGCCAGCCTGGTTGGGTTTGGGCACCGTAAACAGCCGGGAATAGAAGCCCTCCTCTCGCTTCCCGAGAGGAACGGGTTCTACAACTCTGAGGTCCAGAAGTTTCTGAACATCAGCTTTCAGGGAGGGCGAGTCCGACAGCTGGAAAGGAGGGTTGAAGGGTGGGGTAGGGGGTAAAGGTAAGCGGAAGCCCGCCCAAGCGACTGACAAGACCCATCTGTCTTCTGTGATGGTCTGCCACGCCTCCCAATGAGACGCAATGCGCCTCCCACCTGGGTCTCGTGCGAGCGCGGAAAACCCTCATTTTGCAGGTTTTTCAGTGGCGTTGCCACCAGAACCTGAGGCAGAGGCTGAGGAGCGGGAGAAAAACCGAGTCCGTTGTTGCCTCCGGCGGTTATTCCCCCAAGGGGTATCCACCCTATGAGATTTCCGGTCAAGGAAGCCTCTAAAACCAGAGGAGGGCCGACTCTGCGAAAGCGGTCTCTGGGTTTTAAAGGGGGTCTTTACCAGGACTTACAACGACTTAGCTGTCTGTGTGCTATTCTTAGTCTTGGTCAGCTCTACATCTGTTGTAGAATGAAAGAGCTCCTTACCATCAAACGGAAGGTTCAGCACTTTGTCCTGCACTTCCTTTGAAAACTTGGTGGCATGCAGCCACGCCTGTGTTACTGCCTAAGAAAAGAAGAAAAAAATCCAATGAATTGCACGTAGTATGAGCGTGACCCGCGTAGACCCAGCACTAAGACCCAGCACGAGAGACTTGATTCCCTCTAATCAAAACAAGTATTTACTGGGTAATGTAATAAATGGCAACAGTCCAGGTTTTGCCGTATTCCTGAACGGCAGAGATTAGCACACCAGCTTGTTCTTACAGCCTCTTGGAAACAGTCTTGAAAACTCACAGACTTGGTCAAATTTCGGGTAAGGCACAAGTAGGACGAACAGAGCTCCAGCCCAACAGCACACTTCTCAGCACTTTCGGATGCGCACGGATGCGTGTGCACCGTGCTATAAGAGGTGCTGCTGGGAGTTTCAGAGGCAGGGTGGTGGGAGGGGGCGGAGCAGAAATGTCACGTTGATACTGCTGGGTAATATAGTAAATGGCAACAGTCCAGGTTTCGCCGTATTCCTGAATGGCAGAGATTAGCATTTCAGCTTGTCCTTACAACCTCTTGGAAACAGTCTTGAAAACTCACAGACTAGCAGTCAAATTTCAGGTAAGGCACGAGCAGGACGAACAGAGCTCCAGCCCACAGCACACTTCTCAGCACTTCCAGATGCGCGCACATCGTGCTATAAGAGGTGCTGCTGGGAGTTTCAGAGGCAGGGCGGTGGGAGGGGGCGGAGCAGAAACGTCACGTTGATACTGCTGGGTAATGTAGTAAATGGCAACAGTCCAGGTTTTGCTGTATTCCTGAACGGCAGAGATTAGCACTTCAGCTTGTCCTTATAGCCTCTTGGAAACAGTCTTGAAAACTCACAGACTCGCAGTCAAAATTCAGGCAAGGCACGAGCAGGACGAACAAAGCTCCAGCCCAACAGCACACTTCTCAGAACTTCCAGTAATAATAATTAATTGATATTAATAATAGATAATTGATATTAAAACAGTTATCTTTTTTTGCCAACTACCTGAGTCGTTTCGATTATTGATGTATGAATACATTCTGCATCCCCATCCATCTCAAGGATATTGCTACCTTGTCTTAAAAAGCTGGGGTCCTCCAGTTTAAATTGACAGCATGGCAGGAAGATGCTTGGTGACTGTTCTGGGCTGACTGCTTAAGGCCTGACTGGACACTCTTCACCAGAAAACTGGCTGAACATAGGAGTGGTGGAACAGGAACACCCCATATACGCCCCTCCCTGAAGCTATGCCATTGCCCCCTATGTGTAACTAACACAAAAGTTTTCTTTTTTTTTAACTTAAAAAAATGATCACTCGTGCATTAGCACAAATTATGGTGGTTGGTTCTGACTTGAACTCAGATACCACCTGGCTGGTAGAGGAGGCAGAATGTACATACTACTTCAACCCCATATAATCACAGCATCCAGTCACAGAAATACGAAATTAAGGTAACAGCTACATCTTGCAAAATAGCACATTGAAAATATATGGGTCTGTAAAGAAGATGAGAAGGAAACATATTCAAATCGAAAAGTAACATGGGTTCACATGAGTGCACTGTATGACTTCCTTAATTGCCAAGCCATGCAGATATGCAGGTGCCAGAGACATGTTAGGGAAGCAGTGCCCGTGTATCCAAGCCCGTGTTCCATGATGCCTATCAGGTTCTCGTTATCAGGCTCATTTTGTTTAACCTTAGCCCTGGTTTACAGCATTCCTCCTCTGACCCCCCTTTCGCCCACCTCCTGTGCCACCGCAACTACATACCCGTTGTTCTTCACCTTGACCATGAAGCCCCACTCCACTGGACCCTTCACGCAGCCACCTGCTGTCTCGCTAGGGCCTCCCCTCGGATGCCATGGAAATGTGCTCAGAGTCCCATGTTCTATTTCCACGGCAGACTTCAGGGGTCGTGCGCTTGCTGGGGCCCATGTAAGCTCTATTTTATGAGCCCTTCCAACCCTGGGGTTTCGCCCCCTTGGAGATATTAGGATTAATACCTAATTCTAATGGCCGTTGCAGGAGGTAACAACCTGTGGTTCATAGCTCGGTCCTCAGACCCTCCCACAACGGCCCCTACTACCAGTATTATTGCTTAATTGAGCACATGTGACTTATGGACTTTAACAATGATTTGTAAAACTAAAGTACAGGTCTGAAAATTACAGTGCTTTGCAGCTGGAGATATCCACTATGAAACGCTATATGAAAATGTGACATTATCATTACTATAGAGTAACACTTGTAATAATAGAAAGTGGTTTGATTGGGAACCGTATCATGGCTTAATTGTATAACTGAGAGGACACTTATCATTGAGGGCACAAAGGCCTCGAACTGTAACGTCCGCACACTCAATCCACCACTTTCTGCATGTCCCCTGCCAGGCAGGCCACACAGTCGGCGTGTGCGCGTGTCACGAGCATATGCGCACAACCACAGAAATAAAACGTATGTATTGGTATTGTACGCACCGTCATGGTACAAGCAAGCAGTTGCTTTACATAAATAACTTAAGAATCCAGACTCGCTTCGATCCAACGAAGGCCCGACGCTCCTCTGTGTCACTATGGCCGTCAGATCCACGTGGTCAGGGTGCGGCTCTGGTGAGGGCTCGTGCGGCTGGGGCAGGAGGAGGGCAGGACTTGCCATAGCTGCGCGTGCGCGAATCAGCACTGTGCACGCTGACTGCCTGCCTGCCTGCCTGGCCTGTGCGTGCCGGACACCCGTATTCACCAGCCCAGGGCTCAGGCTGCTGTTTTTGCGGACTGGAGCGCTCAGTCAGAGGCAATGACACCCCGACAGTCGGCACCGTAACTACCCGGGTCAGGGGGGCCCCTGCACCGCGTGGGCTGCAGAGGGCCCCTGGTAAGCCACTGCTTGCACATTGTTAACCATTTTCACACTGGTCTCACATACCATTTCAAATTCGATGCAACTCGGACTATCCACACACAGAGTTCACGTAAACAGCACAGGCCATCACCACACAGAGCTGCTGCCTGTAACCTACTGCTAAAATTATTACTGTACTGCCTCATAATGTCATATATACTCTGTAAATATAAATGCAACGTGTGTTATGTTTCTTTTTTATTGTGATTTCGTTTAATTTAAAACAACCTTTCAGTAGGGGTTGGAGCCGAATATGGCATGTGTCATATGCCAGTGACACGTGCCACTGCATGTCACCACTACAAGTGACACGTGCCACTAGCAGCTGTCACATGCCATGCCCCAAAAAAAAGGTTTCAGGTGTCACGGTGTCTCTTCGGTTTTCAAATTATAATCCTCCTTTTAAAAAATAAAAATACGAAATGTCAATTTTATTCCCTTTTTTTAAAAATAAAATTATAATGCTCTACGAAAGATTCGAACTCATAACCTCCTGTTAGGGGCACAGCTCCATTAACCACTGCACCATTATGTCTCACGATATTAAAAGTTCAATCAAATTCTACCTCTAATGTGAACTCCTACATGGTTCAAAACTGCTCCTTTTTTTGTACAATTATGAAAGTTTGTAGCATAGAAACAATTTACTGAAAGTTTTTGCATCTTGTGCTTTTCTTGCATAATACAAAATGTAAAAAACAGTTCAATCCAAAACCTGTTACTGTGTAATGCTTTAAATGTCAATCATGTATTGTGTACATGTTTTCCAAAACAGTATGGTCACAATATTAAAGTGTGTGTTTGTACATTAATTCATGCGTTTCACACTTGACTGTACAAACTGTGATAAATACAGTACAACCATATCCTACTGATAATATGTATAAATTATATATCAGAGTATATACACGATCATGAAAACATAATTTACAAATGTTGCTAAATCTTCAGATTTAGGGCCCAATTCACAGAATCCAGCGCAGAAGCAGCACAAGTGCTGCACGCCGAGAAGGAGCATATGCCATGCGTGCACCAGCTGTGGCACAAACCAGCAATTGCACGGCACGCGTATTCATGGATTTTCTGAGGCATCAGTAACCGTGGCTCAATGAACATCAAGTAGCGCCAGCAACGCCCCAACACACCCCCATGCGCAGGCAAAAGACAGTGAAATGCCCAATACGGCGCAACGCCCCACACCATCCGTGACCCAGAACACATCCACCCCATTGTAATTGCATGAAAAATCAGAGCGTAACCCGCTCGCACCAGCCAAATCGCGTGAAAAGGCCCATGCATACCCCGTCCGCACCCCAGCAAAATCGCGCACCCCGCTCGCACCAGCCAAATCGCGTGGGAAGGCCCGCACATACCCCATCCACACCCCAGCAAAATCATGTACCCCACTCGCTAAATCACGTGGGAAGGCCCGCGTGTACCCCGTCCGCGCCCCAGCGAAATTACGTACCCCGCTCGCACCAGCCAAATCACGTGGAAAGGCCTGCGTGTACCCTGTGAAACATGCACAACTCCCCTGGAGGCAGATGCCTCCTCACGGGACAGCCAGACCCCAGCAGTGGACCATACCCCGCAGGCAGCCCATACCACATGGCCCCCCATCACCCGTGACCACACCCCGCAGGCAGCCTACACCAAATGGGATCTCCACCATCACCCGTGAACATACCCTGCATGGCCAACCCATCACCTGTGACCACACCCTGCAGGCAGCCCACACCGCATGGAACCCCCACCATCACCCATGACCATACTCCGCAGGCAGCCCACACCACATGGGACCCCCACCATCACCTGTGAACATACCCCGCAGGCAGCCCACACCACATGGGACCCCCACCATCACCCGTGAACATACCCCACAGGCAGCCCACACCACATGGCTCCCCCATCACCACACCCTGGAGACAGCCCACACCACATGGGACCCCCACCATCACCCATGACCACACCCAGCAGGCAGTCCACACTACATGGGACCCACACCATCACTAGTGAACATACTCCGCAGGTAGCCCACACCACATGGGACAGCACCATCACCCATGAACATACCCCGCAGGCAGCCCACACCACACAGGCACCCCTTCACCCGTGACCATACCCTGCAGGCAGGCCCCGCCTTATGCCCCCACCTGTGATGGCAACCTGCAGGCAGGCCCCGCCTCATGTCCCCACCCCCCCACCTGTGATGGCAACCTGCAGGCAGGCCCCGCCTCATGTCCCCACCCCCCCACCAGTGACGGCAACCTGCAGGCAGGCCCCGCCTCATGTCCCCACCCCCCAACAGAGACGGCAACCTGCAGGCAGGCCCCTCCACATGTCCCCACCAGTGACAGCAACCTGCAGGCAGGCCCCGCCTCATGTCCCCACCCCCCACCAGTGATGGCAACCTGCAGGCAGGCCCCGCCTCATGTCCCCAACCCCACCAGTGACCGCAACCTGCAGGCAGGCCCTGCCACATGTCCCCGCCCCCCACCCCAAAACACATTGGACCAACATACAACCACGCAGCACATGCCAACTAAAATGCCACCACACGCTGCATCCCCCTGGTGCACCTCAACACCCATCCATTAGTCATGCTCCCTATGTTATGTGAATCCTAACATCACACATGCATGCATGTGCATACACATGAACAACATTGGTGAACAGCAGGGACACGCAAATGCGTCAAGGAGAAGTGAAACATGCACTAAACCGTTGAGACCAGATACCACTTCGATTTCAATGTCAAAAAATTATATTAAAAAACATGTATCTAAGTCACCCACAGTAAAAACAACAAATTAAACATGCATGAACCAAATGAAAAATCAAAATAAAGTGAAAACCAAAATCAATGTGATGTAAAAAATGAAAGAGTCAAGAATGTGGTCCTTGTCCATTAATGTATGTGCAAATGAAATCACATATCATGTGAAAACCATTCCAAATTAAAATCCAAATATTTACAAAGATCCAGGGTCCATGGTCCCAAAACATGTAGAAAAATCCTAAAAATACAATACAAAAATAACTATATACAAGATGCGGAGCAAAGTCCAGGAACTCCAAATAAAAAGAAAAAAAACAAATGAAACCTACTCCTAAAGAACTATATACAAAGGCAGCAGGCTAGTCCATCTCCTCACCATGCTCTTTCATAGTCTCCGCCAGGGCGTCATCGAACACTGCGTCCACTTCCAGTAGGCGGGCCTCGGCTTCGCCCTCGAGGGATTGCAGGGACTCCTTCATGCTCCTCTCAAACTCCCTGCGAGTCTCCTCGAGGACCTCCACCCGCCTCTCTGCCCGACGCAGTGAATTCTCCGCCCTGGCCATGGTGAGTTGCTTCTCCTGTGCCCGCTGCCGCTCTTACCCGTTTTGGCGGTCCAAACGCTCCAACACGGAAGACATCCTTGTCGTAAGGTCCACGTTTGTCTCCTGCCCGATGGCCGATACCTGCCCCTCTGATGATGAACGCCCGAGTCCTGTTGCCTCCTTTCCTGAGCCTGCTGCTGCCAAAATGCCTGGTGCCTGCGCCACAAGGACAGCCTGCGGGATGATGATACAACCCGGGGCTGTCATGCACGTGCCCTCCTTCTTGGTGCCTGCACTTCCTCCCTTGCCATAGCTCCTGTCGCTGTAGTGACAACCTCTGCTGATCCTCCTTCGACTCCCGACTGTGGCAGGGATGTGATCTCCACCAGACTGGCCGCCGGGGTTGGGACAGGTACATAGGGGGCCTGGGTGGTATCTGGGCCGGAAGATGGCAGGGAGGAGGACTGGCGCACAGAGGAGGAAAAGGAAGAGGGGTTTGCAGCAGTGGCCAGCACATGTACCAGATTTGTGACCAGGAACTGAGCTAGCCAGTTAATGAGGCGATAGACCTCATCGTGATGATGTGCAAGCCCCAGATTGGAAGCCTGCACATCATCACTAATGGTGCCTGTATGCCTCGCAATACCGGCTAGCAACGGCTAGCAACAGTTCCACCCTGTGACAAATTGATTCATCCACAGGTAGTGGAGGATCTGTTTGCGTGGATACATCCGCCACCTGCGGAGGGGTCCGGCCTGAGGCATGCCCGCAGGTGCATACTGGGGCAGTCGCAGTTCCAGGGACAAGATCAGTCACATGCCCCTCCACGGTGACCTGCACTGCCTCTGGCCCCTGATCCTGGACTGCACCACTCACACCTACCTCATCCCCCCTGCTGGGCCCCATGTGCTGGGCTGATATGGCCTCCTCCTCCTCCTCCACCACCACCAACCTGGATGACTCCCCACTGTCTTCTGCATAGGATTGCCCCTGTGTGGGCTCATCTGTCCCTCCCACTGCTGAGGTGCCCACGACCAACTTCACACACTTGGGCCTCCCCTCAGCAGCTGTGGCCATTGTCATGGACGCGGCACCAGTCTCCTCGCTCCTGGAAGATGACAGTACCTGGGAGGAGGACTGTGCCCTGCGTCTGTGCCTGGTGGAGGCATCCCTGCTGCGGTGCTCCAAAGCGCCTTCTCCGCCCTCTTCTTCCATCGTCACTGTGGATAGGGAAACATAGAACACAAACATCAGGCTACTGAACATATGTGTGTATGTGTGTTTGTCACAATGCAAATGTACATCAGTGGTACTGTCAAAGGTCACAACCATCATCACCCTCCACTACACACAGGGAAGTGCCATTCACACACATTCACAAACATGTCTATCATTCACAACAGACATTCACATCCATGGACAAGGCACTGACACAAGATCATAATTCTGTATTCAGCTCACACACATCATGGGACATACACATCTCATTCACACACATCACCTGACAGTCATGAGGCAGGCCATGGAGCTATCACGTCACAGTGCACTCAAGGGCAAATTGGCAGCGTGAGGCAATCACAAATTAAGAACTCAAGTAACATACGTGCGGAGTGTTGGGCAGTTACACACTCACTACTCAGACACACACACATGTACACCATGCATGTCCATGATGATGACATAAGCACCTATGCGTCACACCTCTCATATGCCCCAGATCAGACACAGGTATGCAAACATGTGCGCATCGTTACATGCCGGTGCGCAACACAGACACCATTGATGTGGGACACGCTTGAATGGACTCTCATGCAGCACTGTCAGGGACATGCACACAGACATCTGTACAGGAGGCATGCGAGACATAAGGCCAACGTGCACACTCCAGCCACATGTCAACATGCACATGCTCAATGGTGGACAAGAACACATGAACCATTCGACTCCAGAAGGAGCACCAACTCCAAGACCTGGGGGTACAGCACTGGGTAGGCTCCAGGACCCACATCTCGTTGGTGGTCAACCGGCCCCGGCACCTCACTCATTCATCACCAGCCTTAATGAGGCACCAGGCCTTGTTGTGGGTCCTGGACATGAAGTCTTCCCAGCACTTGTGGACATGATGGTAGTCGCGGGGTGCCAGCCCCTCTACATTGATGGCATCCACTATGTCCCCCTAGATCTTCTTCCGTCCTTCATTGCCAACTTGCGATGGGCCGTGGAAGAGGGCATCATGATGCCGCATCATGATGCCCCAGGACTTGCTCTACCAAGATGCCAACTTCCCTGGGTGAGAAGCTGACAGCCCTCTGCCTCTCTGCCAGGGGGTTGCCACTTGCCTCAGATGGTGTGGTGTCAGACATGGCAACCCCTGAGGCAGGTGTGGGTGGGCCAGGTGGTCCTGGGGCTGGGCTGTGGAGCGGTGGAATGGCAGTCAGGAGTCCTCAGGATCAGCAGAGGTGGTCACAATGACAGGATCACTGGCAATGGCTGGTGAGCAAGCACCAAAATGCAGGGCATGTGGGCAGCAGGCACACAGAGTGGGCTGGCATCAGCAGATGGCTCGTAGGAGGCAGCTTGGACAGTTGGAGGCAGGTAAATGGCCTTGTAAGCAGGAGCGTGGGTTTTCCATATTCTTTTGCGCGGCCAGCTGGAAACAGAGTGACTCCGCACATGCGTAAACAGCACGTTAGTGTGTAATCAGAGGAAAGGCCCTAAGCGCGTAAGTTACGTGACATGCGCTGGACATTGAGCGTTGTCATTCAGTATCGGGTTAAAGGTCTGGGTAGGACAACAGTGCACTGTACATGCTTTTCGTGGGGACGGATGCGTGAACTTCATATTTTTGTGGGTTCACACGCAAATAGTTCACTACTGTGGCAGTGCATACTTCTTGTTTTGGCGCAGGAGTTGCCTACGCGCAGACACACGTGTGATTTTTTTTCATTCTACGAGACAGACAGTGAGTCGTGCACACATTTTTCCCACTGTGGTTGCCCCTGTGTGACGCGTACACCATTTTCGAGGTCATAGTAGCCTATGTATTCCTCGCGTACACATTTTTTGTGTTGCTGGGTGACACAGCGTACTGCAGGCTGTTTTTTACTCAAGGTGGGCTACCGAGGGGTCCCATACATGTTGATTTTTGTTTTTTGGGTGCCTGAGCTTTGCGCGACCTGTTATTTTTTCACCAGGGGTCACATAGAGCTTTTCTGGAGCACAGTGGTACATTTTCCATCACGTACCCTGGCCCCTCACTCCAATTTCCTAGGACATTTGTTGGCTGCGCCTCCCATTGCGCTAGTCCATCAGTGCCATGACTGGGAGGGCAACAAGTGGGAAGGGAGGCAAAGGTGGGCGACTTGCCAGAGGTGGCCAAGGTGGGCAACGTGGCCAGGGTGGCCAAGCTGGCCAAGGTGGGCGACGTAGCCAGGGTGGCCAAGGTGGCCAAGGTGGTCCACATGGGCAAGGTGTGCAGGACCATGCATGGAGAAGTATGCCCCACACCCAACCGGGCCAGGGAGATGCAGCAGCTGCTGACAAACCCAGCACCCGTGGGCCGGGACAAGCAGTGCCATCTGCTGTCCAGAGTGTGGAAGCTGCAGGGGCAGCTGCGGCTATCACTACCCAGGCTCAGGGTCAGCCAGCCCGGACGGTAGTGGTCCCGGCACAGGGACAGGGTGACTCAATGGCCGATTTCCATGTCCCGAAGGCCAAGACACGTGCGGTGCAAGTTCCAGGCACCGGCACACGGGGATCTGGAGCAGCGGTGTCATCTGCTGTTCACACCGGCCAGTGTCTGGAAGCTGCAAGGGCAGCTGTAGCAACCGGCACCCTGTCTCAGGGTCACCCAGCCAGGAATGGATTGGTCCCGGCCCAGTGTGACTCAGGGGCCAAGTCCCTTGTCACTAAGGCCAAGCATGTGTGGCGCATAGTCCTGGCAAAAGCACCCAGCTAATGATACCTGCAAGCTGACCTTCTGTAGTTACATTGGTGGCTGATTCCATAGGCCAGTCCACCTGTACTCCAGCCCCTACTGACCAGAGCAGTACACGCCACTCAGGGTCTGCACCACCTCACAGGAAGCAGAAGCATGCTCCAGCAGTACAGGCTAAGACCCCAGACACGACACAGGAGTCCCACACATCGAGAATGAGGAGTTTCTGTGATGAGGAACTGAAGATACTCTTGGACTACATGTTGGAACATGGCTGTGACATGCTGGTGCAGGCAGGGAGTACACATACACTTGCTCAGCGTATGACCCCCCCCTGGCAGTGCCTCGCTGACCGTATTAGCGTCTTGGGCTATGAGAGGCGCACAGCTGGTGATGTTGTGAAGCGCTGGAATGACTTCCAACACCGAGCAAAAGACAAGCTGTCTTCAAAGTTTGCCTCTACATGGTGACTGACAGTGGGTCACCACCAGAGGACGATGAACTCACTGGACATGAGGAGATCACTAGTGATTTCATTGCAGTGGAGCAGATCCAAGGCGTGGGAGAACTGCCAATGTATGAGGGAATGTCCGGTGAGTGGTGATGCGTGTGTGTACAGGCCATGTGTATGTTGCTTGGGTGATGTGTTATGATTGCCTGCCAGTTCAAGCTACATTGTAATGACTGCCATGTGTGACCCGTGTGATGTTGGACTGATACGTGCTTGTTATCATGCAGACTGCATACAAACCATATGCTGCACACAGAGGCAATCCTCATCACCACACCTGCTCCCTCCTTCCATGACACTCTCTGTCCAGCCTCTCTTGGCCCTATTCTTGCTCCAACCTGTGGTCGCGGATAGCCTCTGATGATCTTCCACTCAACAGTCGCCTTCTATCATCACATGACTGACGTCTCTGTGAGGTCACCCTGCAAGTTGCTCATCCTCAGAGGAATTCTTCCTTTCCTCTCCATCCCCCAGCAGCTCACTGTCTCCAGAGGACTGGTAATTCCTTTGATGGACTACTGCAACAGGCTTCACCATGATTTCTATGATTCTACACTCTTCCCTCTGCAACTCTGCCAGTCCTAGACTGTGTGAAAAGTTCTTTAGGCTTGGTGCAAGGTATCTTCCTAGGACTGTGATGATGGCACAGGCTCACAGTGGCTATGAGTGTTCATTCCTGAACCCTGTGGATTCTTAGCAAGTCCCTATGGGTCCTGGGCCAGCAATTCCTTCAACTCCACCTCCAGTATTTACTTCATTCTCATGGTCTTTGATCATCCCTTTCTTACTCCCTCAGGGTCAGTTGCTCCTCATGGAAATTACTTTGTGGTTCACATCTGTGTTGAGCTGGGGCCTCCCTCTGGTACAGCCTCCCTGCCTCTATGTAACTGGAGGTGTAGCTTCTTCAAGGCATGCTAGCACTTCTGATGCTTCCTCATGTGTTGTGCTTTCTGTCCTCCTCTCCCCTGTTGTAGTCCCAGATGACTGAGAAAAGGCACTTGCCACCTGCCCACACTGTCTGCTACGACACGGTACTCTGAGCAACCATTTTAACCCACGCACTGCCTCCCAGCCACCCCCGCCCTTGGGGGTGGGGATTACTGTATCCCTACAACCCACTACCAACACTTTACACATGATGACGGCACTTACCCTTACACTGCCATCAGGCCACGACATTGCATTACTGGATCTGTGTTTTTATTCATAGTTGAGGCTGTACCCATGTACTGCACTGCACCCACACACTTCTAAACCCTGTTATCCCCTTCAATATGCCTATTCACTTGCGTGATGTCAATGTGACCTAGCATTATTGAATCCGTATGCCTGCCCTCACTGTATTACAACACCCTAGCGCTGTTGCACCCTGTGACACATGTGTGTTTTGTAATAGTGAATTCCATGAAATGTCATCTGACATGCATTGTACATGGCTCATGGTCAGGAGTATTCAACTTCCATCTGAGGCTAGTTGACAATTCTGGCATGGATATACTACGTGCCATCTGTGTATTGGCATCAGTCATGTTTGTGGAAGGACTATGCCAGTCACATGCTTGTGTGTGATGCAGGTGCTATGCAGTATATGTGTTATTTTACCCTTTGACACAGACATGGGTCTGCTTTCAGGCGCCCCTTCCCTTTCATTGACACTGCGTGCGTGCCTGACTTTGTGTCATGTGTGGTGGATGGTGCGAGCTGGTGGTGCGAGGTGGTGGAAGAGGCTGCGGTAGGGTTGGCTAATTCCTTGCAGACTTTGAAAACTGTGTCCGTGTTATTGGATACCGCAGAGATGCAGGCTTGTATAAAGACTCTTTTCTGGGAGCAGATGCAGAGTCTATACTGCCTTTGGAGGAGGCAGCAGGTCAGTTTGTCAGAGGGTGCGCCAGAGGAATCCCATTTCTATTTGGCTGCCCTGCACTTGTGTTTAACAGAAGCTGATTTGGAGTCATACAAAGAGTTGCACTTTTTGGTAGGCTTCAATCGTACCCTCATGACAGAGGCAAGAATATAAAGAGTATTGGAAACAGAGAGGTTAAAGTTTGAGAGGGCTGTGGCAGGGTGGGAGTCAGTCGCAGGAGTGGAAGGAGTATAATAGGTGGAAGCAAAGGCAGCTACTGAGACTCTTTTCATGGGTCAGATGACCTTGTAGACGGGAGGCAGTGCCGGGCTTACCTATGCAACGGGAGAAGAGAGCTTCAAGTGAGAAGAGAGGAGAAAATGATCAGTCCAGGAGAGAGAAGTAGTGAGAGGGATAGATAGCGGAATGTCAGTTGAGAAGAGAGCATCCAGGGTGTGGCCAGCGCTGTGCGTTGGGCCAGACGGTAAGATGGAAAGAAAGGGAGAGTCGCAAAGGTTGCATAAAGGTCTTAAGGAATCAGGTGAGTCGAGATGGATGTTGGGATCACCCAGTAGGAGATGAGAAGAGGAGGAAAGGAGAGAGGAGGCCAGGTCAGCCCATTACGAAAGGAAGAGTGAGGGCTGACCAGGTGGCTGATAGAAGGTGGACAGCAGTAGTGAAGAGCTTGGAGAGAGGGACAGCCTGCAGATCAGGCACTCAAAGGATGAGTAGGCCTGAGTGGGAATGACAGACACAGGGATACACTCAGGGAAGATCAATGCTACTCCCCCACCTGATCTGTTTGGTCTAGGAAGAGAGAGTATTGTGTAGCCTTCTGGGAGAAGTGTGTCAAAGCTTGTGACAGAGCAATCCTTGAACCAGGTTTCAGTGATCAAGAACATCACAATCCAGGAGTTCAAGGAGGTTGCAGATGTCAGAGGAGTGTTTGACAGCTGAGCGAGTGCTTACCATGGCAATGTGGAGCAGCTTGCAATCAGTGAAAGACTTATGGGGGGAGCAGGGGACAGTGGGCCCCCCCTAAGTAACGATAGTACCTGAGGGACAGAGGTAGAAGGGGGCAGAGGAGCCAAGGCCGGTAAGGGAGACGGGACCATAATGGGTGAGGAGGGAGCCGGTGCGGGAGGCACCACAGGGGGCAAGGGAGCCCCAGATTCTCTGTTAGTGGGTGACTGGTTCACCCAAGAGGAGAAGGCACATGGGATTGTCAATGTGTGGGGTGGTGGCAAGAAAGCCATGGCGAGGGTAGAATGGTGGTTAGGAGGTGGCAAGGGAGCCAAGGTGGGCACAGCTGGCATGGGAGCCAGGGCAGCTGAAGGAGCTGGTGCAAAAGGCGGAGGGAGGTTGATAAGGCGGGGGAGGAGCCTATGAAAGAGTAGAAGGTTGGTTTGAGGACCATGGACCATGATGGTACCATTGCTGTAGACATTGATGATGACCCTGGAGGTGGAGAGGGCAAGAATGACCTCGCAGCGGGTGCCACCATTGATGGGCAAAGAAGAGAAAGGAGAGAGAAGAGCAATCATATGGAGAGTCCATAGGACGGGTGAGGGAACGACAGAGTATGTCTGTGAGAGTCTCTCTGGCAGAGGAAATGATGTAGGTGCTTGCAATTGGAAGGCCTGGGTTAGAGCTCAGTATGTCCTTCTTGAGGTTCTTCCTGACAGACTTAGTAAGGGGTGAAGGATAAGAGATAGAGAAGCAGTTTGAGAAGATAGGAGAGATAGATAGCACCGTAGCAAACTGCAGAGAGTGAGGTACACTTAACCAGACTGAGGCCACAGAGGCACAGCGAGAGCAGAAGGTAGAGGGGGGGGGAGACAGGGAACAAGAATGGGAGAAAAACAATGGGAGCTGGGGGAGGTAATATGCACAGAAGAACAGTGAACACGCAGAGGAAGGGGACGTAGTGGGTGTATGGCTGAGGGGAATAACAGCACAGAGGGACAATGGGACTGAGGAAGGGTGAGGTAACCGGTGGCAGACTAGACAGAGTACAGAGGGGTGGACTTGTTAACACATTCTCATGAAAAGCAGGTTATGCACAAAGCTAAAAACAAATGTAAACAGGAGCAGGACAATCAAGATGGGCATACAGCTGAAAACGAATTTAAAAAGCAGCAGGACAATCACAATGTGCACACAGATAAAAGCGAATTTAAACAGCAGCAGGACAATCACGATGTGCACACAGCTGAAAACGAATTTAAATAGCAGCAGGACAATCAAAGTGATAAATATTTTAGAGGAGTCATCGATCTGACCATGCTAACCAGAGCTTTTGCCTCAACTTCCACTGCCTCCGATGTCGACGCCCGAAGACCTGGATAACCGAGCAGGTAGTCCATGGGGTTGCCAGCCACTGCATCGAAATGGACAGTTACCATGTAATCTGACAGTTGCAGTCAAGTGCTCTAATGGGAGTGGTGTGCGAAGAAATGACCCTTGGAAAATTGGCAGTAGGGGTTTTGGGTCCATCACGATCATGTTAGGATGATGAAAAATGTAAAGGTGGACATGACGACACCACAACAGACCAAAGAACACCTCACACTCTATTTGTGAATGTCGCATTTCTGTTCGTATCAATGCTTTGGGAGCCCCCACTCTCTGCACCCCCTATTCCAGGGTAAAGGGCATTCCTTCTTTCCTTATGTGGCTCCTGAAATGCCTGGCCTGTTTAATATACCAGGGGACCCCAGGCTCCATCTAGGCCATGTGTCTCTGGAAATATTGTTTTTAACTAAACCCTGTCATGCTTTTCTTCTATTCTTTGTCCCACTGCTGAGATCCCACACAGTAACATGTAAAATGTGACTTGGAAGCAATGGGCCTCACAAAATGAACACATAGCTCTCAACTCTCACGCTTTTGGCGGGTGTCACCCGCCTTGTAAACAGCTGACTCACCCGCCAAGCCTCCAGCACGCCCATTCATTTCAATGGGCGTCTCACCCGCCAAAACTAAAATCGGGTGTTTTCACCCGCCTTCGCGACCCAAATGGTTGAGAGCTATGTGAACAACTTATCAAAATGCAACACATCACACACATCTATGACTCCAAGAAATCAACAGCCTACAGAAGGACAAACATATGATACATAGATTTAAGAGAAAGCTATATTTCACATGGGCCTGCAGTATAAGAATATTGTTACTCTCTTGCCAACATGGACTAGGGGAAAAGCCATATAATTGCTGCCATTTCTTCCATAAAGCTGTGGCCCTGAGGACAGTTGTCTATTTCATGCATGATTTTGAAGAACAATAGAGGTTGTGTAGAGTGTGAGACATATGAGCCACAGCGACATTCAGAGGGACCAGTCTGTTGGGAAGTGTCTGGATTTTCCTCAGGCTGAGGCTTCAGGAAAGTAGACATTAAGGTGAAGTAGTCCCTCCGTGAAGCCTATCCCTTGACATTGACCGGGGCCCGCAGCACCGACCTGGTAGTGATGAACTTGCACATGAAATCAATAAGAGAATTGCAAGATCCTCTCCTTTTCTTATGTAACATTATAAAACGAAAGTACTGGCTTAGAAACTCTAAACTGTGCTTCTTATGAGACTGCAGGATGTGGTTTCTAATAATATTTAGAAGCAAAGCAAGAATATGTCCTGTCAGACACTACAGTCATGTTTGTGTGCCAGAATATGCATGTCAGACCATCACATGGGCTGTGTAGCCTCTCGCACACCACCTGTGCTGAAATTACACACATGATCATCTTATCTATACCATTTATCCCTCTTTATCCAAAGTTGCCACTGAGATCAGCTGGAAATTCAGCAGCAGAGGTGTACAGCACACAGCTTAGCCCCAGTCAGACCAGCATGTGCTGTTGAGTGCTGTGTTCAGCAGTGTGTTACTTACTTCAACCCAGTGTTGCCACAAACAAAGGGACTGTCTGAGGCACAGCTGAATTTCTTTGCAGATGTAGAAAGAAAATCCTGCTCAAATACGAGAGTGCAGGTGTCCGCCTCCTTTTGCTAGAGACTTCCACGATTTTAGGGACACTTGGCAGCTCTGTTGACAGGCACCGCAAAGTACAAGCTAAGTGCTGTTGGCTGTTCGCGACACTATCCCGGGCTAACGTTTCTGATTGCCTACGCATTTCAGATGTATTGAATCCAGATCGGCACTCGTGGCGTGCTGTTTATTTCAGCCCTGGAGGACATCTTTGCTGGAGACACGTGAAGTGCCTGACCCTCCATTCAGGAAGTAGGAGGTGACTTTTGTACTTGCACGTAGGGCTCATAGTGGAGTCCATTGAAAACTGTGTGGCCGCATTGCCATTTATAGTAGGAGCCCATTTGAAAACTGTGTGCCCGCAATCATATCCATACTTGGAGCCCATTGAAATCTGTATAGCCTTGGGATGGGTTAAAACTGAGAATTAATTTTCTTATTTTTTTGAAGTCATATATCTAAAACCCCTTATTTATTTATTTATTTATTTCCTAGGGTGTGTGTTTGGGAGGTTGGCCCCGCCCTTGGTTTTGTGCAACGATCCGCCTACTCCAATAAATACCGGCACCTTGGCGCACCCGCGCCGCGCACTGCAAAGTACAAGCTAAGTACTGTTGTCTGTTTGCGGTTCTCGTTGCGAGGTGTGAAGGCAAGCGTCCCCACACAGCACGAT
The DNA here is from genome assembly GCF_040938575.1 of Ambystoma mexicanum. Lineage (NCBI taxonomy): Eukaryota > Metazoa > Chordata > Amphibia > Caudata > Ambystomatidae > Ambystoma > Ambystoma mexicanum. The sequence goes on along the minus strand of NC_090921.1, from coordinate 1,107,129,642 downwards.
CCTCCCCGCAATGAGAGACAATGAAGGACTCTCCCAATATGGGAATAAGGCCAAGACAGAGTGCGGGTGAGCGTAAATGGGAGTTTATCAATCAGAATAGGGCATGCAAAGAACTCTGCAAACTCCGAGAGCGCTCTGCCTGACAATAGCAAAGACAGGCATATATATTTACAAAAAACGTCATAAGAACCTACACACTATAGGGGGCACAAGTTCATGGGGATTGGGTGGGGATGACTAACTATAGGTGCTGCTGTGATGTGGTTGGCTTTGGCTGGAAGACGTCACTGGGCAGCCTCGTGGGTTGGGCTGGGCCTGGCAGGGTGGCAGAGTTCATCCAGGCGGTGTTGTGGGGCCATTGCGGCCAGTGGCAGAGATGAATGTCTTTTCCTGACTTGTTAGCCCTAAGCCGTGCACACCGCAGTCATTCAAACATTCTGGTATTATCTTCTTTAGTAAATCTTTCAATAGGTTATACAACAGGTTAATGCAACACAGGAGGAATGTACCTTGTGAGGGGTCTGGAGGTAATACGTCAGGACATGGTTACCAGTGTCCTGTTGACCGGGGCCATAGGTCGAGGGGCTAAGCTTCGGGGCCTGGTACGGGCGGTACATGTCTTACTGCCTTGTTAGAAGTTGTTATGGATGTTCCGCTGTGTGTTGTCAAAGTGTTGGGTGTCCTGATTGCACAGGGCCAAAAATCTGAGATGGTCCAGTGGGTTGTGAGGTTTACGAGGGGGCGCGTGTGTTCAGGCAGAGGTTTACTGCTGTGCTGTAAATAATGCAGGTGGCGGGTGGTGGCCTTGGGTGCTACAGAGGGGGTTACAAGTCTTTCAAGCGGCTCCAGTCTAGTTGGGGGAGGTAACGCAGCGCGGCGCGGTCTCTGTTCTCATGCCTTGGCAGCCCTCGCAGGGTGGGAGGGGGAATGGCCTTGCGCGTATTCCACAAAGGTATCTCCCTCGTGTGTTGCCGATTTAGGTAAAGACATCACAAACATTTGAACACTCTATAATACTTATTTAAAACATTACAAAACATGCATTTAAACTTTGCTGGATGTGTCTTGATTATACCCAGTCTGAGTACCTTATTCATACATTATGTTTTAACACGTGCAGTATTTAGTTATATGCATATATATTTGCAGTAAGTGAGGTAGAGTTAGGGTTGGTGGAGAACATAGAAAGTAACCCGCCACTTGTTCGTGACGGTGGTGGCGCATGTGGGGCCTAGACATGCACCTTCTCATGCATTCTTCACATGGGCCCTTTGTATGGTTTACATTCGTTTTCTTGTGTCCTCTAGCAGCATTAGTTCAGTTATGGCACGAGCCCATGGGGTGTACGTTTTCCAGTCATACACGTAACAAACAGATTCCTGGTGCGTGCCGTTATTATTAGTACCCAACTGCAATGGTATATGCTCACCATCGCTTATATCATGGGGGCATGATCTCTTGTAATTATACATCCTACAGGCTTTTGTAATATAAGGGATTTTATGAGAGAAAGGCATCCTTTGCGAGTAGTCTCAGCATTAATATACAAAGATTGTCTGGCACATAACGACCATTTTACTGTTCTTTTCATTTGCCTAGGCCTGCTGGCCGGGTCATGCTGGGAGCGATGATACACTGCGGGAGGTGAACTGTTACAATGTTAATGTATTATACTAGCTCATGTCCGTCTTGTTCGTGGGAACGTGCTCGCAGCGGATCTGCCAGGGTGCTGCGGCAACAAGGATGACTGAAACCCTCCAAGGGTGGGGGCCGCGCTACAGTGCGCTGAGCTCACACCATCTTTACCAGACAAAATGGTTTCTAGGCCTAACTAAATTTTAATACGTGTGGGCAATTGATACGTGCGGGCAATGTCTCCAGTGGGTGAACCCTCCACCACCTGGGCCCGGGTGGCATGAGGGGACGCCCAAAGGAGCCATAGTCCTCACCTGGGGAGAAAGCGTAGGCGAGGGGGGGTCTCTTGGACCAGTCCTCCCCTACAGGTGCCTATCCCCAAGCCTATGTGATTATTGATTTGGGATCTCTGTAATAGATTGGAACGCTCCGAGCAAATTCCGTCAGGCCCATCGTTCCCTCTTTGCCTCGGAGCACAGTGGAGCGGAGAGGTGGGAGAGGTGTATTTCGTCCATCCTTTAATTTTTCTTGACTTGCGCGGGTGAGGGTGAATGTGGTTTCATGGTCATGTCTTTGAAGGCAGGCATGCCAAAGGGCATATGTCCGCTTAGCGCACCGTGTGTGGCGAGTCGGACGAGTAATAATGTCATAAACTGTCATTTAAGTAATACATCCACGCCAAAGGTTTTGCGAAAGGCAAATAAGGTGAAAACCGTCTTAAGTCATGGGACGGATATTAGAGAATTCTGCAAAGATCCATTACCGCCAAGGATCTAACCGCCCTTGGCCGGGGGGGCGGGTGTAGGTACTCAGCCAATTACTATTAATGACTCCAATGTAAATGTGATTGATGCCTTGTCTAGGAGAAATGGTAATCATGGTAAACCACAACAGCAGGAAACAAATGTAAGTAAAAAAAAAACATCACGTTGGGCACAGTCCCGAGGACCATAATGGCAAATCTGAATATTTCAATAACGGACACTAGTTTGCTGAATACGGTGCAATGTACAGCCTTTGATAATGCCTCTAAAGTCGTAGTGGATGGTGGTGAAAAAGATGATGCCATAATTGATTTGAACTTTCTTAATTCTGGGTTTTCTGCACAATTGCTCACAGATAATTTATCGAAAACACCTGATATGTTTTCTACTATTGGTTCTGGTTATTCGAGTGTAAATGTGTCATATTGTGCTCCGACTCCGAGGAAATGTGTTACTCCATATGTGTGTGTAGATGAGGAGGCACCAAGCTGTGGGGAGGTAGGGCAGGAATCAACAGTACCCAATGATGTGGAACCATTGCAGAAAATAGAAATAGGCAACCAGGTCCCAAATAGTGTTGTACTCATGGAAATTGCGCTAAAAGCTACTCAATTTTCATTGGCTGTGCTGTTTAAATTATATGATACCTTGGCTGAACAGGTCCGTAAGCAAGCCCTTCAAATTGAGCATTTGCTTTTATGGCAAAGAAAGCTATGCACAAATTGAAATTGAAAAGTGATAATCCAAGTATAACGCGCCCTGATCTAACTACATGTTCAATAGCAGGGAACATGGGTGTTAGGGCGGGGTACAAACTTATCCCACAAATGGATTGTATTATAGGTGAGGTGTTGGAATGTAATGCGCCTGACAAAATAGCTACGCAGGAGGGTAAGTGTACAGAGAACGAAGTTGTAGGGAGGCGATTCGCTAGTGACACTGTGATGAAGGAAGACAAAGTTGCCTATGCAGTCGTCACCAAACAGGCAAAAAGTGGTACAAAGCAGAGTAACCATGTGAGTAAAAAGCTACCAAAAAATCAACCAATGCCAACAAATAAGAAGGGGGCTAAAATACAAACATTTATCAAAAAGTTAAGCATTCCAACTAACAATACAATCACAACTGCTCAAGCTATTGCAAAAAAATATCACATGCGTACTTACTCAAAGGATGATCGAACGGGAAGTGGTTCATTGCAACCAGTACTAGCACATGCCCCCCTTGATGCTCTGGTTGATGAGGTAACAGATCAGAATCTCCGGACTGGGTCCAAGAGGGAAAAAGTTCCAGTTGAGAAAGCCTCTAATTCTGGAAAAGTGAGGACCACTGTGCCGAGCCTCAATATAAGAGATTTCCATCGCCAGGAGATAAGAAAGGCAGTAGATGCCTACATGAGTAGCAATTTGGTGGTTAACATGGATAAGCCGGAGCCAATGCCCTTATGTAAAAAGATTAAAAGTGTTAGTTTTAAAGAACAAAGGGTGGAAACAAATTTTGTCCCACCCATAAACATACCTACAACAATAGAGTTAAATAATTTGCCTTTGAGACTGGGAGAGAACCATATGGTAAATCCAGAAATCTGCCAAAAGGCCAAAGAGTACATAAGTCCTGTAATACCTCAGAATTCCTTGCTCTCACAGATTACGCCAGAATTTTTAAACATTATACAAAATGCTTTGAGTACCGGTGGCAGACAAAGAAGTTCCATGCCCTCAATGGCAGCAGTTACAAAAGTTGTGTCGGCGACTAAACCCGCGACCATTAAGAGAAAATCACTGGCAAATTATTCATTGAGGCTGTCTTGTAACGCCTCTCCGGCAGTGCAATATGAACTAAATAGAAGAGCTATTTTAGCCATATTCTCGGATATACCAAGTCTTGAGGACATTTGTTCCACAGACTTGGAGCTGAGGAATTCCCGGACAAAGGGAATCGCCAAAGTGTAAGAATATGGATGAATTCGAGGTTGGTGCAAAATACAATCTGGCTTGCTAAAACTGATTTGACATTGTTGGGATTTACAGTATTCACTGAAACAACTGCAAATGTCGAAATCAAAAATGAGGTACTGCTGAATTACAATCTCAATGGTTCTAACCTTTGCCTCACGGAAAAGAAATACTAAACAGGGTGAAGTGTGTAATTGTAATTGTAATCAAAGAAAAGATCGAGCCTAACTAGTAGGATCAGCCGCAAATATAAATCTGGCATTAATTAGTTGGAATACAAGGAGCTTTGTCCATCTGTTAAATAATGACAACAATGATCTAGTGCAATTCGACATAATTATGTTACAGGAAACATGGCTAATGTCGGTACCTGTGTGGGATGGCTTTGATCTTTTTTAAAATCCTGCATCACAGGCTTTGCACGGAAGACCGATGTCTGGCCTACTCATAGCCATTAAATCTAAAGGGGGGATCTGCGCGTAGGCATGGGAAACGCCGAATGAATTTCTCCAACTGGTTAAAGTAAAAGTCAACAATGAATCGTATGGGCTGATAAATGTCTACTGTAATCCAGTGGGAATATCGGACGGGTCCTTTATCAAATCATTTGGAGACCTATGTAGTCTTATTGTAATGGACTCATCAATTTCACAAATTATAATTGCTGGAGATTTTAATTTGGATTGCACCAATGACCAGCCCTTAAAGTATAATCCAAGACTGAATAAATGGGCTGAATTGTCTCATCAAATAATTTGATACAGTTGAATGGTGCTTTTCCTTCCGATATTCCCCCTCATCCAACTTGGCATTGTGGTGGTAGTGTTTCCATAATTTACTTTATTTATGTGAATATGAATATGTTTGAGGGGATCAATAAGTTTTGCATTGTGGAAAATACACAGAGTGATCACAACCAACTTGTGATGCAATGGACAGTCAGTGGCGAACCAACAACCGGACAAAAAAAATCTAATGAGAGTAAATCTTGTTGTAAATAATACTGGTAATAGGCTATGATGGTCGGAGAGATTGTTAAAATGGCTCAAAGATCAACTTGAAAGTCAAAGGTGTACAGGGGGGAATCATTTGCAGCCGTGTTATGCTGACATGTTACAATACCTTCAAGCCGACGGAAGAGGCAAAGGAGGGTGTAGAGATCACCTAGATCGTCCCCAGATACATGTGTATGATGCTGCCACCAGAGCAAGGAAGGCTGAGTATCGGCGTCAAATAAGGGCAGTTAATTGTTTGACCTTGAAGGAAAGAGGACTTGCGTTGGCCCATATTAAAACAACATATACAAATTGGCTCAGAGCTACTAGAGGACTTAGACTGCAGCAGGATGGTGAAAATATGCTGGCGAAAATACAGTCGAAAAACCTAGCACAAATCTGTGCCTTATTGAGTAAGTCAACGCATTACTCACAAAACATTATGCAAGCAAATAATGTTACCGACCAGGTGTGGTGTGCCCATATATTGGAGTATTATGCAGCCCCTTCCAACTCGATAGTGACTATTCCGCAGGATCTGGGTCCCTTTTTCCAAAAGTATGATCTGGAAGATATTAAATTCTTCATAAATAAAATCAGTAACTCAGGTGCCTGTGGACCTGATGGGTTATCAAATAGGACCTTCAAAAAGCATCCTGAGCTATGGGCCAGGATACTCTTTGAAATATTCAGGATAATTAATATGAATCAATCCCTGCCTGCCTCCTGGACACATTCTCTGTTGGTCCCTATATATAAAAAAGGTGACCGCTCGAGCCTGTCTAGCTATAGACCCATTTCGTTACTTGATGCGCCTGGCAAGATCTTTACTAGATTGGTGTTGAGAGACTTCAGAGAATGGACATTGAAGAATGAGCTACATGACCCTTTCAAACGGGCTTTGTAGCTGGGTTGGGTACTATCCCAAATCTTATGGCACTAAATATGCTAAAAAGAACCAAGTGCTGTATATAGCGTACATAGACTTTCAATCTGCTTTTGATTCAATTGATAGGAACATCTTGTATCAAAAACTAGTACAAAACAATTGCTCTCAGTCTTTACTGTAGCTGATTATGCGCTTTCACAATAACACCACAGTACAAGTAAGATTAACCTTGGATGGAAAACTGTCTGACAAATTGAATACATTCCGAGGGGTAAAACAAGGTTGTATATTGGCCTCATCAGTCTTTAACTTTTTCTGGTTAGAATTAGGCATGGAGATGAGATCTCTGAAATGTGACCCACCAAAATCAGGTACAGAAAAAATCTCGCCCATATTGTATGCGGATGATCTCATTCTCTTATCCCAAACTCCAGCAGGGTTACAGTGGTTGCTTGATAAGTTGAATGACTTTGTGATGAAAAACAATCTAATCATTAATTTGCCTAAAACACAGATTATGGTTTGTCGTCCACATTTTAAGACTAAAGTCAAAAATTACAAGTGGCAGCTACAAAACAGAAGTCTTTCTAAGGTAGAGCAGTATCGATACTTGGGTCTAATTTTTGCAGTCCCGGTGTCAAATAAAATTAATGAACTTGAGAGATATAATAAACTTGAGACGCTAATACAACAAGCGAAAATGTTAAAAGGGAAATTTGGGAAATTTGCTATAAGTCATATAATGACTTTTTACCAACAAAAGATCATCCCTACGATATATGGAACTGAGTGTCTAATTGTGGCAAGCATAAGCTGGCAAAAATGTGAATCCCGGTTTTGGAAAGAGCTACTGATGTTACCAAAATCCGTCCCGCTGCCATTGATTAGGCCTGCATTGGGTTTATTATCCCTCGAAGTACAAGTGAAGTAGAAAATGGCTGCCACACTGAGAAAAAGCATTTTAGGTCTAAAAACCTCGAATCTTTTGGGAATAATGGCAAAACATCTGCTTGCTCGTGATCAGGTTTTTACCAAAGAATGGTGTGAATATGTATTGCACGCGTTGGCCGATGCATCAATAACATTGGATTTATTGCTTGAGAATCCTGATCGAGCAAAAGCCAAAATATATCAAAATGATTGGCTTGTAAATCGGAATTTATGTTTTCGATATATTGACTTTAAGTCCAATCCATTTGTACATAAGCATTTTTGAAGTATGGCAGACTATCTCTCCAAATTCCCTAGCCCTCAAATGCGTAACCTATACCAAAGGTTCACGCTGAATCTGTGGCCAACACGTGAAATCCTGGTGAGAAGAAGGATGATTTCCAGAGATTTGGAATATTGTCACTTCTGTAGTAACAAATTCAGCAAGGAAAATTTAGAACATGTTTTAACTAAGTGCCCTAACCTAGAGCTGAGGAGTAGACACTTCAGTAAATAATTTGTAAGTTCATGTAGTAACATGGAACCAGAGGCAGTGAGGCACCTTTTATTTAATAATGGAAAGCTAACGGTTCGTATAGCAATCATTCATTTTTTATTGACCATTTTTCCGGATATAATATCATTTTGATTAATCCTTGATTTTAGAGGGTGATTGCTTTGTGCTGTTGAAATTTTATTTGGTGTTTTCCTTGCATGAATTATGAATTATGACTTATCCTTGTATGAATTATGAATAGTATGAATTATGTTTTGAATAGTATGAATTATGACTTGTATGATGTCATAAATGTGTATAGTAATGAAATTATGATGATGTAAAAATTTGAAAGGATGATTTTATTATCCAATACAAATAAAAAAAAAATTGTGATAATGTAGGGGGCACTCCATGATACGATATGGAATACATTGCCAGAAAAAAGGGACTAGCCAGAAATGCTGTCTGATGGTAAACTCCATTGAGGCAGTTGGTACTGTGGTAGAGTCCAGATTGTCAATACTTTCTTTCAGGAAAGTCATGATTCTATTAAAGACACAGAGGCTCGTATTATGCACACTCTTCTTTATTAAAACTCAAGCAGCAATCTTAAAAAGAAAAAAAACATTAAACAAAAATCAAAGAAAAAACATTTTCTGTGTCAATGTAGTCTTTGCAGTTTGAAACTCTATTGCCCTCAGGCATAACACTTGACCTAGTCCATGAATCACAGCGTTATGGTCCTATCGCCTCACAATTCCTCATCCCCAATTCCTCTTTCTTTCACTGTCTCGCTGTAGCTTCCTAACGAATGACTCCATCTCGAACAGGGTATAGCGAAGAACAAAACCTGTAATGAACCGCCTCCAACTCCAGCAGGGATCCGCCGTGTGTTGTCTGCCTGTTTAGTGTCCGCACCTGCTGTCAGGTTCCCTTGGAGGTTCAGCAGATTCCTTCTTAGATAAGTGACTGTAAAATTACTGACACATGCAACTTGTTATGACATTTGATTGATGGAAAATTGATCAGTTAGTTAAAAGAAATTGTAAACAGAAGAGGTGATTGAGCAAACATAAGACTGTCAAGTAAAGTTTAGTCTTTAATGGAAAGTCAATACTGTGATGTTTCAAAGGGTCGTTCAATTTCTACAGAGGCAGAGATAGTGCCCCAGCTTTGAGTCTGTGATAAACCGCAGGAACTCCATTCTCTGCTGTGGTCTGGTCTCGGATTTCTCCCAATTGATGAGAGTTTCTCTAGGAGACTCGTCATTGGGACCATTTGCTCTGGTAGCCGCATCGGATCCTGCGCCATGAGACAAATATCCTCGATGTATAAAATCAGTCTGACTCCTGAGTAGCTTTGTGAAGCACCAATGTGCTGAAGTTAGTCTGAAAAGGGAGACACATAAACTCTCACCTTTGCCATCACAAGAGGAATTCTAAAAATTGCTGGTGCATCTCAGGAATGGGTACTGCTAGATAGGCATCCCTCAAATCTATGCAGGTTAGCCAGTGCCCTTTCTGCAAAATGTCCCTGAAGAGATGGATTTCCTCCATCTTGCAGTGTCGGTACACGAGAAAGGCGTTAAATTGTCTGAGATTATCACCGGCCTGACCTTTTGCTTCTGTTTCACCAGTAAGACATTGCTTAGGAAGCGTTGCGCCACCTGCTGCGCTGGCCTTATCTCCATTTTCTTTAGAAACTCTCCTACTTCCTTGTCCATGAGGCTTTGTTCTTCCTCTGTGTTTAGGGAGGATTCTCAAAATGTGCTAATTTCCCTTACCTTTTGAGACCCCCAGCAACTTTGCTGGATTTCTAGGATTTGATTTTTCTACCTGGGAAGAGTGTGAGCCTTTTTTTCCCACTCTTCCATGTATTTTGATGTGTGTTTTACTTTTGTGTTCTTTGGTTATGGGGTTTTTAAACAACTCCATAGGCATCATCTTTTTCTTTGTGTCACACAACACTTTCAGTGTAGTGGCAAAGGGGTGTCTTTCAGACTCCCCAAGGTTTAAACACTTTCTCTGGGACTGACTATTGTCTCCAGAGCATGTAAAGGTAAATTGACTTTACTAGTCTCTTTATATTTACTGACCCAGCACGCACTATCTTCCTATAGAGTACTGGAGGGGTTGCCCAGCATCCCCTGAGTCAAAACACTCATGTAACAGTGAAATGTTACCCTTTCCTACCATGGCTGGTGGCAGTGGTTTAGATCAAACTACCATGATTTTACCAGACCGCGAACAATGGTAGCAAAAAATCGGGTCAGCCATGTTTTTCAAGATGGCGCCCAAGACGTATCTGTAAAAACAGACTCCGGTCGATTTTTTTCGCCGTTTCTTTTAGGAAAGGTCCTTCTTGTGTTTAACCAGGTTTGGTCCCTTTGTTCATTGTCCTTTGGCGAGTTCCAGTTCTGAAGCCCTCCTCTGGGGTGGACAGGATGTGAGGGAGGTGCCCGAAACTCCCTGTGCTTAGTCTCCTAGGAGACCTGGATGCACTCTGGCGTGATTGGCTGGCTGGCTGTCCGGCAAAGACAGCCACCCTGCTGTGTGAGTGACAGCCAGGCTGGAATGAATGGGGAAAAACTGTTCAAAAGCAGGTCCCTGGGACTTGGAAAGCAGAGTCGACCACTGGAACGAAAGAACCGAAGACGAGCTGAAGGAAGAGGACTGCTGTAACTCCTGGACGACCGGTGAAGCCCTGCTGTAGGTCCGAATTGCCTGAAACTCCATCGACAGAGAAGCCCTTCAAGGTTAACTTCTTCCGTCGAATTTGGTGGAACCAACCAACTCACAAGCCGCCTGGAAACCGTCCACTCCTGATCAAATTTTCTACAGAGTGCTGTGGAAAACCGGATAGCCAGTGGGAAGGATACCAGTTTGTGTTCTTTAAGGCACTCATACCTTAAACCGACGTTTAGCCAAGCTTGTGGCCTCATCCCTGGGCAGTGCAGGAACCTCCCGACGTCCTCCTTCTTGTCCCCACGACTAAACCTCAGGAACAGCTCAAACTGCCAGGAACAACTGCCTCAGCTACAGCTCTTCTTCACTTTAAAGGTACTGTGCAAACCCGGTCCGGAATCTTTTCGACCACAGAGAAAGTTTGTGAAACTTTCCCGTCTTTGAAGGCTGGTCCTTCCCTAAAAATTTGTCTAACTTTTCACCTGGCCGAATTCTTCTAAAAACCGTGGCAAAGACTTAACTGTTATCTACCAGAACTGTGCTATCCTATACAAAGACTCTGAACCATTGACTTTGACCCAGGCCTATCGAATTTAATTGCTGGTTGTAGTTAACTGAAACCCTTTGCCCTACCTATGAATGTATTTGGGCTGCATTTCTTATGACCTTGTCTATTTACCCCTTTTTTAAAGTAACTGAAGTGCCATTTTGCTCCCACTTCAGGGGAGCTGAACTTGTTCAGTAACTTATTGGTTGTGTATTGTGGTGTATTAGTGTATGATATTAGGCTGCTTTTGTTAGTGTAATGTTTTCTAATTGACTGTGTAAATAAATGTGTATGCTTTTACCAAGAAACCTTGAGTTGAACCACTGTATTTGTTGGTCCCTTTGTGTAACTTGTTCTACTGCTCACTTCAACTCTTGAGATAAGTCTGGCTGCTCAGCCAATGCTACCACATAACTGTGTAGTACAGGCTTGTAGCAAAGGTGAAATGATACTGACACTTGTAGTATTAATTGCATGTAGTGTTCCCAAAGGGTACTGCATGTGATTCTGCCTAACACTCTGAAATTGCGAAAGGGTGCTGCGGTTTAGTTTGTGCTCTTTAAAAATTACAGACAACACCCCTGCACAGTCTCTGCGACCCAAGAGTCCACGGTAAGCTCCTCCCAAGCACTTAGGTGCATCGCTAGCCTACCAACTATCGCGGGAATTGCGCCTTGAAACACTTGTGTATAGGCGCGTTACAAATGCCATATCACATCATATCATTGCTTGCTGCTGCACTGTGTGCATACGACTGTACTCTCACATGCTGCTGCAGTGCCAACCCCTACCCCTGCCTCTTCCACGGGAGGGGAAGGAAGGATTCAGCCTTCTGTCTTCCTGCTGTCACTAGTTGTTTCCTCTATAGGGCCTCTGGCCTCCTCAGTGGCTAGCGGAGACGCCTCTGCTTCTGCCACCCTGGCAGATACACAGGGCACAAACACTCTTTTTTAACAATGTCTGACCTTTGTCCAGAGCAGCAAAGGTGTTAACAAATCTGGACATGTCTTTGACAAATGCTTCTCTAAACAAAAGCTCTTTAGCTGCTGCAGTGGCCTCAGAGGATGCCAACTCCCTGAGTTTCAGGTCGATCTTTACTACAATCGACCGTCTGCTCTCCGCTGCTATTGTACAGTTGGTATTACTTATTAAACAAACTGCTCTTTGTGCCCAATTAGCCAGAATATGCACATCCATTGGCAGGGCCTCTTTGGTCTCTTCCGCCATTTTAATGATCTTGGCCAATGGACCTATGGAATCGGGGAGTGTTTCCTGGCACGCTATCCATGAGCGGTCAATGCCCTTTTCAGGTCCTTGGTGTGCTTCACCATGAATGAGTCCACCTCCAGAGTGTCCGGTACTTTATCCGGCAGAGAAGGTCTGGGATATTGTGCCTTCAATTAGCCTCTCACCTCCTTATTTAAAGGCGTGCGCAGTCACTTGCTCAAGTACCTTTTGGCCTTAAGTGAGAGTCTCCCTTCCGAGGATCTCGGGTGGAGTAGCAGGTCTGGATGAAAGGGGTCGACCAGGGAACTATCTCTGCATTTCTAAACGCTCTTATTGTGCCTTTTGCACGGTTCTCCTTCCGGAGGAGTGGCCAAGCTCACAGAAAGGTGAGAACTCTCAGTGCTGCTGGAATCCCATTCAGTGCCCTCTTGGTCTTCCTGTGGGCTAAGGAGTATTCCACCTTGTCCCTTCCATCACGCCTTATGTTCCTCCTGCCATTGTCTCTTGCAGGCTTTGGGCCTCACAGCTGTCGGCCTTTGCGAGAAGGCGAACCAGCCCAGGAGACAGTCCAGCTTATGGGATAGCGGTACTATGCCTGCCCATGCTGCTTTGTCCATCAGCTGTCCCAGAGAGGGGTCCTGCAGAATGTTTGAAGGCCCTTCTCTGCTTTACCCGCTGTCAGAGGATTCTACTTATACCCAGGCCATATTGTGTAATGCACAGGAGACAGACAGCTAGCAGCCGCAAGGTGACGTACAGGCTTCTTATTATTAAATTTAATTTATAACATCTCTCAATGGTCTTGAGACTATTTCTTCACTTGTTTAATGTCTTTGAAGCCATTTAAACAGTACAGTTTACATCAGCTAGTCCAGAGATTGATGACATGCTGTGGCATGCTGGAGTTCCAAGTGGCTGAAAGTTATGAAATAAAACACAAGAGGCTAAGAGGTAAGATTCCTGAAGTAATTTTGAAGCAATGAAAAAACTGATTTGAAGCAGATATAAAGAAATATTTAGGTGGCATGCCACGCTAAAATTGACACTAAAAAGGAACTTTCAGGCCCTGGTGTTTAAATAGGTCATAAGAACTAGCACCAGGTATTTCCCATCTAAAGCAGTGGTGCAATGGTTGAGCTTCAGACTACAGTGCACGAGGTAGGAAGCTCTCAATATTCAATTTTATTTTTAAATTTCATTTATAACATCTCCCAATGATTGTGAGGCTTTTTACTCACTTGTTTAATGTCTTAAAAGTAATTTAAACAGTAAATTTGACATGAGCTAGTCCCAAGAGGGGTGACATGCTGTGGCATGCTGGAGTTCCAAGTGCTTCCAAACATTCAATTGCTGAAAGGTATGAAACATAAGACAAGAGACTAAGAGGTGAGATGCCTGAAGTAATTTTGAAGCAATGAAAACAGTGATTTGAAGTAGATATAAGACATATCTAGGTGGCATGCCACGTTAGAATTGACACTGAAAAGGGACTGTTGGGCCGTACTGTTTGAATAGGTCATAAGAAATAGCACTGGCCATTTATGACATAAAGCATTGGTGTAACTGTAGTACTCTGGACTACAGTGCATGAGGTTGAGAGTTCTAAGCAGCTGTCAGCATCCACATTTTTTTTTATTATTTGATTTATTAACATCGCAAAAGCATTGTGAGGCTTTTAACTCACTTGTTTAATGTCTTAAAAGTCATTTAAACAGTAAATTTGACATGAGCTAGTCCCAAGAGGGGTGACATGCTGTGGCATGCTGGAGTTCCAAGTGCTTCCAAACATTCAATTGCTGAAAGGTATGAAACATAAGACAAGAGACTAAGAGGTGAGATGCCTGAAGTAATTTTGAAGCAATGAAAACAGTGATTTGAAGGAGATATAAGACATATCTAGGTGGCATGCCACGTTAGAATTGACACTGAAAAGAGACTGTTGGGCCCTGCTGTTTGAATAGGTCATAGGAACTAGCACCAGCCATTTTCAACATAAAGCATTGGTGTAACTGTAGTACTGTGGACTACAGTGCATGAGGTTGAGAGTTCTAAGCAGCTGTCAGCATCCACATTTTTTTTTATTATTTGATTTATTAACATCGCAAAAGCATTGTGAGGCTTTTAACTCACTTGTTTAATGTCTTAAAAGTCATTTAAACAGTAAATTTGACATGAGCTAGTCCCAAGAGGGGTGACATGCTGTGGCATGCTGGAGTTCCAAGTGCTTCCAAACATTCAATTGCTGAAAGGTATGAAACATAAGACAAGAGACTAAGAGGTGAGATGCCTGAAGTAATTTTGAAGCAATGAAAACAGTGATTTGAAGGAGATATAAGACATATCTAGGTGGCATGCCACGTTAGAATTGACACTGAAAAGGGACTGTTGGGCCCTGCTGTTTGAATAGGTCATAAGAACTAGCACCAGACATTTCCTATGCGAAGCTTTGGTGCAACTGTAGAACTGCAGACTACAGTGCATGAAGTTGAAAGTTCTAAGTAGCTGTCAGAATCTAAATTTTTTTTTAATTATTTGATTTATTAACATCGCAAAAGGATTGTGAGGCTTTTAACTCACTTGTTTAATGTCTTGAAAGTCATTTAAACAGCAAATTTGACATCAGCTAGTACCGAGATTGGTGACATGCTGTGGCATGATAAGTACTTAAACTATGCATTTGCTGAAAGTGTTTCAATATAAAACAATCCCACAATGATTGAGAGGGTATTTTTCACTTGTACAATATGTTTGAACTCCTTAAAACTGCACATTTTCCATCAGCCAGTCCAGAGATTGGTGGCATGCTGTGGCACGCTGTGGCATGTGCCACATGTCACATTCGGCTCCTACCCCTTCTCCAACCTTTTACACATTCAATTTCCTGTTACCTTTCATACATGTAAACGCATTGCCATCGCCTACTTTTCCAATAGTCGTGTGTACAGGTTTGCAATGATCCGTGTTTCGTAAAGTCTCTTCACACCATTGTCTCCCTTTATTTGTTTTCTTTTTGTCTTATTACCTTTTCAAGCAGATTTATTCCTGCACATGTTAATTGAACGTCTTTTCCTGTTAGAAATTCGCTCCACCACTCTCCCTCCGGATCTCGACAAGTACTTCCTTAGATGTTTACTTAATACTTCGTCTCTTTCAGTAGTTATGGCTTTGCATTCGAACAGTCGAACAGTAAATGCCTTACTGTTTCTAATGTGTTACCCAAGATACAGAATCTGCATGTTATGTTTCAGACTATGGTCGACCCGAAACACAGTTAGGTTCAGCAATGCCCTCCTGGATGTAGCCTGAATGCCATGATGCCGCACCAGTGGCAGTTTACCGCTTTAGAAATACAAGTAGCGTCATACATCATAAGCGACCTGAAGGGCAAAGCAGCTTGATGCGGCCTGTGTTTTCTTCCCTGTCTCTCGTTCACGCCATCTTTACTATTTCTTAATTAGTTCTACCTTTGTTATACTCAAGCAGTCACACATGTTCTTCAGCAGTGTAGAGTGTGTGTGTGTCACCTACAGGCAGGCTCGAACTGGGGCATACAATTATCTCAGGCAACAATGAAAAAGTGTCCCACAGTTGCAAGTGCCAATTCAGTGCTTTTGTGACACTGTTTGAATAGTACCCAAGGGGCGGGGGGGGGGGTTATAAAATGTGATGCGCATTGTGCATTTTAAAGAATATTTATTCAGCATCACTGGTCAAAACTACGAGGTGAAGTAACTCATCAAAGTGGCCGACGTTGACAAAAGAAGTGATCAGCTTTGAACCAAAAAACGGACCCACACCGACATTTTGAATTTCTATTTCGGCATTGCCCTATATATAGACCAGCCCGAGCCCGCCTACAGGGATGCGTCCTATTGCCAACTTTTAACTCAGGAAGGCGACTGAATGTTGGGAAGGGGCATTTTGGAAGCCATGTTATATGCAGCCTCGAGACTAGAGGAGTATAGGACTAGATTACACAAGGTCAGCTTTCAGAGAGCCACACATGTAGCTAGCGTGACTTGTTGGATGCGAGAAGGGAATGCATACATGCCAGACATCAGCTTGGAACTGACGAGCAACCGATCCTTTATTTCGGCTCATAGCCATAAAAGCTTAAAACATACAACACACGGGTTAAAAGACAATATAAATGATTTGTTTTAAAGACACAGGCTGTATGTCTACACAATTAAAGATTCAATGGAACATACTTAGTAGCTGGTTTAATGGACAAAAAGTGAATGTTGAAATAATCCAGCCCTTGATCTCCCATATCTATAATAAACCTTCTCTTTACACTAGCGACGTAGACAATGCAGACCTTTCCATTTGCTCTAGTTCCCATCAGATCTTCAGGAACATTCGGTGAGTATTTAGCATAGGGAGTCAATCCGTTTCTTTTCACAAATCCATGCTGGAAACGAAAATGTTGCCAAAGTGTAGCCGGAAGCATCATCATAAGAACATTTACACGTGTTTAGAGCATCAGTGGTGCTGCTGACATTCAGTTTGTTGAGTCTAGATCTTAAATAAGATCTTCTCAGACTCGCATATAGGAAGCACAGGAAAAAGAACTGACTAACAATTGCAAGTATCCCCTGGCTATCCCCAGATATCCGCCCAGGATCACAGAGCATGTGTGCAGGGTTTTGGAGCTGCAGCGCTTAGTGCACACCCGGTAGTTGCACTGAGGCATACTTGCTTTACTACAGTTCGCGAAGCCTGTCTTTCCTCACAGCACAGCAGTATGCTGCCATGTCTGAGAGCACTGGGAAGCAGCCAAACAGAGTACTTTTAGGCTACATTGTATGTTTCTTACATGAAATCACACCTTTATTTTCTTGAACCTGGACCACAAAGCAGGAGAAAGTGCACAGAAGCAGCCTTTGCACTGAACATGGACTAGTTACCCTCTTGCTCACGGTTTCCTTTCCCACTGCACTGGTCTATTTACTTTCTCACTTGTTGACATGGTCCTGTCCGACAGCCTCAGGCTGAGCAGTCCCAGGGTTTCTCCACAGGGTTTGAATTTGAGGGCTATATCTGTCCCCATGCCCAAACAAGCCTCCATGTTTGAAGGGAAAGCTTGAGCGCGTCTCAAGTCCATCGCACCAGTACACACAAACACACACACACAAAGGGTTCTTTGTATTTGAGTAGCCATACTCTGCCGCAGCCAGCATTTTGTTTCATTGTATTGGCATACTCTTTCTCGTGCCCCACAACTCCAGTCAGTACATTTTAGTTCACACTCATTCCAGTTGAAACAAGCACGAGCCCAACTGTCTGCCCATCCTATACGTCAGTTTATCTGAAGCAGCTCCCACTTTACCCTCATACTTCAACCCTCCCGGCTCATCTCCTCAGTCTTGTCTGGAGTCCCCAGTCGGGGGCAGAATTTGCAAACCTGCGGACAAGCATGAGCGCTTGGAGTCTGCTAAAGTGGTATCCGGCCGAGTATAAAAACCATACACAGTTCATTCACCCCTCTCTCCCACTGGACAGCGAGTGATGATGCATTTGCTAGCAGTGACACTTTCAGAATAAAGATTTTCTAAGAGGAATTTTCTCAGGTAAATTAAAGCAGCAGTGGAGAGAAATTTCCGGTCGGTGCTGGTGGTGGCATGATGAGTTTCAGAAATACATTCTTTTCCGACAATCGTGTCTAAATCCCACCCCAGTGCTACTCCTCCAAACCCTTCACTTTCTCCCAGTGGTGAGTACCTGGAGTCATTGTTGCAAAAATAAAGTGCAGCATTGCCATTACGGACTAAGGGGCAGGGGCTGGGCTGCTTTTCAATAGGCAGAGAGTAAGGAGTTTATCTGAGAAATCATGGCTTGCTTCCCCGGAGCCTGGAACGTAGTAGGTCAAGTCCTAAAAATAAAAATGGGGGGACTCGTCAACAAACGCGATGGGATGTGTCGTCGCCAGAAATTACCATATCAAGGTGAAATATGCTCTTTTCATTAAATTGGCTTTGCATAACCACCGAAATTTCACAGGACGAATGGTATTTGCCTTTCATAAAATCAACACCCACAGAAAACCAAGAGGATATTTTCTTCTAGTAGTGTTTTTCAAAACGTTAAAAGGTGTGCATGTTTTAAACTCCAAGAACCAATACCAATGTTTTCTCTGGAACTTGCAGTGCTGAAATGCCACATTTTACCTTTAGTTGTTTGTTATTCTGCATCAGGTTATATTGTGCAGTGGTGAAGTGTACGGCCAGCAAACATGACGACTGTGGTTCGATCCCCGAAGTCGCTTTAATTCATCAACTCAAAGAGGCCATTCAATGTTTCTCATTTTAGCAGGGGGCTGGGGGGCTCTAGTGCACCCTTTAAAAAAAGTGGGTGGACTCCGTCCACCCGCGTGTACCCTCGACTTGAGACCTGTCAAATGCTTTTAAATAAGCAGTTAAAGATAACCTTTGTTGTGTGTAAAAAGTCGAACTTTACACCAAATATCCTTGTGGGGAGTCACTGAATCGTTTTGACGCCCTGCACCGGTCGCCCCTCGAAAAACGATCTAAATTCATGTGGCAAACCCCCAACCTCGTTCTGGGCTTCAGCCATGTACCACGCTCATATTAGTCTGCCTTTGCACGTGCATTATGTTCTGCATGAAATCAGCAATACTGGCCACTTAGCCGGAGAAATATATAACGTGGTGCAGTCATAGCTTTTTAAAATCTCTTACCTAGGTTTCGTGAAAGGCGTGTTGTTCACTGTCGCTGCAGTTGGTGCTGACCCTCGGCTCGCGCTAAAGTCCACTCTGGTGTCTATGTTTCAGGTGAGTAAACACATCGCAGGCGTGACGTCATGACGTTCTCTCTATGCTGGCACCATTTGGGCAGCGCGGCAACCAGATTGCACAGTATCCACGTGTGATATCTTAAAACAGGAGCGCCCAGTTGCTTCAAAATGGAACGACTATCCCAATAGAGTCTCCTGAACTCCCCCTACACTTTTGGGGAGTCAAACAATATCACCAAAACTGGACTGATTGAGCAATATTATTGAGAGGAAAAAGGAATGGGAGGAAAGGAAGTGTAGTGGAGACCTCTCAGCTCAACCAGGATGGTACCGTATGCTCATGTTCACCCTCTGAACAAGCTGCATGCCGCCCATGAGCTTCAATGGTATGGTGACCAGACGTCCCGGTTTTGCCCCAGACTGTTCCGGAATTTGGAGCTGTGTCCCCCTTTGTCAAGATTATGCTTCCATTGGAAACTGCAGTGGTCCGGGTTTTTGGTAGTTGGTCTTCATAGCTGGCAGGCACAGCACACACACAAGAAATGCTACATTTTACAACTTAAGATAGTGTTCGTTTGTGATAAATTAGTGATATGTGAATTATAATGTGTTTATTTGAACAGTAACACTTAAACCCCCTTCTCCTCCAACCGCTACTGAAGTGTAGTGCCTTGATAACAACTTTCAAGAGGTAGTCCTACTTTTATGTTAGTTGTCCTGTCCTGGTATTTTACTTTTGAAATCTGGTCACCCTATTCAATGGGATCACAAGTCCAGCAAAATCTCTGCTACTTGCCACAAATTTTATCAAATTCAAATCATTTTCATCTGATTTCACAAGCAGTGCAGGCACAACAGGTTAGCATGACCGGGTAATGTCACACTTTCTGTAGTGAGTGAGTTTTCTTTCCACTGTTGGTCTACTTGGGCCTCCTCTGTGCTTTCAACCATTTTTAATCGCAAATACTAGGTGCATTTTAACTGATTTGTGTCAGGCTCTGTCATGCACGTGAGGTACAGTGGTTTATTAGTTTGGTTAAGGATCCTAGCACACATGGGCAAGCTATACTTTGACCCTGATTTCTACAGTAAGTAAACCCCGCCCCCTCCTCGGAAAATGTGCTGAAGAGCCCCCTGCCATTCCTGACACCAAGGGAACTATCTGGATCGCCTCCGACAGTGAGGGTGGCAGGAGTGAATGTTACACTCCTAGTTTGACCAAGGAGCTTATTTCGACTGTTACAAAGCTGGAAGCAGAATTATTAGTCATTTTAGTACTGTTTTCCACTGCCATATATGCTTTCCTTCTGTTAAGGTCCAGGGTGTGGGTTTCCCAACTGTAATTTGCTACTGTCAGCAAGTGGGGACCTATCACCACCCCCATTGAGTTCATCCCAGTCAAGCCTTTATAATAAGTTCCACAAGATCTTTTCCAACCAGGTGTCAGTCTCTCTTCAATGGAACGTCAAGCATGCCACAACAATGAAACATAACCGTATCCCGCGTGGGCACGGCCCACTCACCTGCATACCTCTCAATAAACACTACTCAATTACACACACCCAAAACACACATCACCTCCTGCAGTAGAATACAGCTGAGACCCACACACAAGTCGGACGAGCCGTTCACATAATCTGACCCTTCTGACTCTCCCTCTCCCCTGACAATTTGTCATGGCACCATATGGGTTGCTGCTAAGGACCTAGCCTCTCCCTACCCACCTTCATGCTGGTTAAAAATGCACACACGCATTTTAGAAATCCTTCCATCACCTATTACATCACTGACTACGGTCTTCTGAAGGGAATTCAACCCACAACACTTCAAGGCTATACCAATGGCAGTAGGCACTACACAAGTGACATATAACATAACTCTTCCAGGAATGGCAAGAGCCATTGTCAGTACAGGCATTTGATGCCCATAAGGCTTTCAGTCTCACATGCAGAGTAGTGTTCAACAGTGTTATTTGCCCTGTTCAAATCCAGCAGGATGGTCGCCATGGGTTGGTTGTCTTCCGGGTTCTGCCTAGGGTGTCTTTGTTGGTGCCAAGAAGCATTGATTCTCTTCTCCCGAGGTCAGAAGCCAGGTTGCTTGCCATGTTAATGTTAATGTTAAAGGTATTTATATAGCGCACCCTCACCAACAGAGTTGGTCTCCAGGCGCTCATGGGTTAAGGTATGTTAATAGATGCTCCTCTGAGCTTGCCAAGGTCGCGACGAATGACTGTCAGCGGCTTCACCTTATGTGTGTGGCACAAAGGAAGTCTAATAGAGTCCTTAACATGTATGTCTCACTCGTGCTCAAGAATGTCAAAGATCCACTCTGAGTCAGAGGGGTAGCACGTCTGCCGTAGTCTGTCACTCAATGCCAGATAGTATATGAATTTCGTATGTTCTCGATGTTCTTCAGGCCTTCTGCCGTTACTTGGGAGCACCAAGCAATTGTCTCTGGTGATGGTATGTCAGGTCACTGATGCCAGCTTAGTAAGCTATGGGTCCAGCCAGTTGATCTGTGCAGAGCCATAAAACACATCCTTCTATTCCTTGAAGCATACATCAGAATACACAATTGATAGAGTAAAGGGCTATCTCCAACTTTAGCTAGGACTACATTATTCAATGTTTTGCTCCAAGACAGAACTATTGAGCCCACAAACAAATGTTTTATTTTTAATTTTATTTTTTTCCAGTTAGAAAATAAGAAACTCCACCTTCACCACAAGGATGAAAACACAAATCATCCTTCATGGAACACTACATGCCAGCAAAAGTTGCTTGTCATTCATGTCATAAGTCAAAATAGTAATCAAGAAAAAGCCAAAGAGAGAAGTGAAGAGCAAACGAATGATAGAGATGGAGAAAACGAGTCAAAGAGACAAAGGGTAGAACAGGGAGAAACACTCAAAGAAAGGGTAAAATAAAGAGCAGAAGAGGAAAGAGCCAAAGTGCAAATGGAAGAGTTAATGAGCAAAAGAACAACAAAAGCAAGAGTGACAGAAGGCACTGTAGAGCAAAACAGAGAATGAAACAGTGAATAATAAAACAAATACTGGGAGAAATTGAAAGAGAAGAAAATAACGCAATGAGCAAACAAGCCTAAGAGCTAAGAAAGAAAGAAAAAGAGCAAAAGAAAAAGACATTTTAAACACAGCGAAAGAAACATATAGTGAAAGACTAAAGAAAACAAGAGAACTGCTAAGGAAAGAGCTTAAAAAAGACAAGACACGAGCAGAAGAAAGATCAGAAGAGCACAAAAAAGTCAAACAAAATGAAAACGATGTATGTGAGCAGTTCTGTTCAGATAGGATAGAATTTGAAACACTATTTTCTTTGACGTAATGAGTGATTTATCCCAAAATGTCCGGCTGTTCTTATTGTGATGAAATCTTATTCTGCCCAGAAGTAAAAGGGGCCATTGTGCTATACCTAAACTTGCAACACGTGTCGGTGCAGAGCTTTTTCAGCCGCACATGTAAACCAGCTAACAATACCCTGTCACCCCTGTGGCTTCTACAGAGGTGGCATGGCCCGAGGGCAGGCTACGTTCTCCATGGAGATGGATCAACAGCGAAAGCGTTCATACAGCAACCACAAAATCGTCATTACTAAAAACAGACTTTGTTCAATACACAAAATTGTAAACACACTATTCATCCACTGCTGCAACGGACAAAAAGCACAAAGCAACAGTGACGTAATTTCACCAAAATGCCAGGGGTAGCGGAAGTGACATCACATGGCCCTTGATCTCTTATGGCATCACAGGAAGTGATGTCATTTGACCCCAGTCCGAAGTGACATCATGGGTTGCGATGCAACACAACCTTTAACCCCTTCACAAAACAGTAAGTGACATCACAGCATTGTTCCTAAGTACACTACTGTTCCTAAGTACACTACAGAAAATATGGTTCCGATATCATTATAATGTGATATATATTTCATACAAGAATGGATCACCATATGTATCGTTAATATCAATGTGTAGAGGCCCATATTACTGTGAATGCAAGCAGAGGTCCAAGGTCAAATGAGAATGTTGTGTTATTATATAGCACTTACTCTTAAGCACTTTATATAGAACAAATATACATACAATATGACCCAACCTGTGTTGGTGCTCATTTATCAACCGCAGAAGGATGAGGGCTGAGTTGAGGTGTTTAAGAACAAACTAAATCAGTGACTCACCTCCTGAAGTATGCCTGAAATAAAACTTTATTAATGAGTCTAGCAATAATTGTATAGAATTCCAGAAAGACAAATTATTTGTTATTCCTATTTTTTCTTATTTAGGGTCACTGAAACACCCTATTTTTTTTAGAGGCCTGAACAAGAAAGTATGCCACTCCAGAAACAAAGAGCCACATGGCCATGGCCACAGCCCAGGAGCTAACATTTAAAAGAAAAGAAAACATTTTTTTTAAAAAAACTCTTCTTTTATGGGTTGCATGGGAGACTGCAGGGGTAGCAAGGGAGCCCTCAGGGGTCGCATATGCGACCCCTCGCGACCCCCAAATGACGTCCCTGCAAAGTAACAAAGGCTGAAGACATACTATAGGCAACATTTTGCTGCAGGAGGTATCAAAAATAGGCAAATTGAAGCAAAATGAACAAAAGCTGAACATTTATTTTTTTAGGTCTATGGGGAGGTACTGATGAAAAGAGCAACTAAGTCGTCTTTAAGGCCCATGGTAGAGGCAGGGGTTCAGGGTCCATAAAAGGCCTGGGAAAAGGTGCCCAGTCCAGCAGTTGACTCACTTTAGAAGGCTCGCCAGCATAATAGCAGCAGAAGACTCGGCCCAGGCATCTTGAAGTGGGGAGCTCCTTGTGAAGACGTGATATGTGTGGATGCCTTTGAATCAGGACGTCTCGGTTGGTTCTCTGGACAGCTCGACAGACATACCCAGGCTCAGGCCACAGAAGGCAATCGGGTGCATGAAGAGTCAGGCTGCTCGCTCGGGGGGTTCAGTGGTCACTGCATTTATCAAAACTGGCTTGAATAGGCATGAATGAAATGCTGAGCATAAATAGTGCCAGGCAATGCACCTGGACAAAAGAGCTCTGGGGTCTAACCATGGCAGGGAAAAGTATAGTAAGTTACCCATAGGTAAACTGCCTTTCCGGTCCCTACTCTGGGTACCTCATAGCCCCGGCCAAAGTGTCCTCAGTGCAGGCAAGGCCCATATTTTTCCAGCGTTTCACTTCCATGCCTTAAAATGTCGAGGGATGGCCTGCCTGCTTGCTTGTTTCCTCCGATCCGATCAATGCATTCACCCCTTTTAGAAGTGGCATTTCATCTGCCCATAATGCCCACTCCATTTACAAGTGTATTTGAGCAGGGCATTGCTGGCTCTCAAGGGGCCACTGGAAACATCTCCATATGCAGTGACCTCCCTCTTTTGCAGCAATTCCCAGAGTAACTTCCCCCAGTGGAGGTGCTTTGGGGCTACCAACTTCACTTTTAAGGCACAGAGCAGTTTTCTGAATGTGAGTCAACCCGGCAGACCCAGCTTTCACGCAAAATCCGTTCACCAGACTGCCTGAACACTACCAATAACCTAACCAGGTTAACATAACGTTTTCCTAACCTTCGCAAGGGCTCAATCTTCCCAACTCCCAAATCTGTACCACCGTGTTTGGTACCTTGGGGAAAAAAAGAGGAAAGGGAGATGGGGAAAAAGGGGAAAAAAGATGTCAAAGTGAATACGGTAAGCACACTCTACAGTATTGCGCCTCCAACACTTGGAATGATATGGCAGTCTCATAGCTCGCAAGCATCTAGCGGATCAGCCTAAACATTAGGACGCCGTGTCTTTGCCTGCTGTGCATGTTAGTGTATAGGGCGCTGCCGCGGGAGGGATGACTTTCCAATGCTGATCAGACCATCTAAGTGATGTTTAGAGATGTTCCTCCCAGCTTGTCAGAGTCACTATACATGGTGGCCGCTTGGTCCAATGGGCTTGCCAGCCGCTTCACCAAATGCCCGAGGCTCAAATGGTGTCTGGTGCAGTCCCAGACACACTGCTCGCCTATCGCTGCCGAGCCATGCCATACACCATGTCATTCCTTCGAGCATGCAACAGCACATAGACAGTGGAGGACACTGGCAAACTGCAACACATCTGGTGTTCTGCACCTAAATCTTCATGGCCCTTTCTCATTTTTCTTCTCTGTGCTGTTCTCCCATCCCATTTCCACCACACCTTCATTTTGAGACTCAGAGGCCCATTCATGTGCATTTCAGGCACACATGGGGTGTTGCTGTAGAACTCAGTTTCAAGGACATCGTCCATATGTGGAACCCCGTCTCACTACTGCGGATTCGGTTTAGCAGACGAAATACCAGGGCACCGGATGGAAACACAATACATTCACTGCCATGACATTCTGCAAGGAAGCAAGAGTTCCTTTGACACTCTTGTCATAAGCCAAAGTAACAGTCCTCTTCTGGTTCTGCAAACCCAGGTGCATCATGCATATAATCACATTCTAATGCACATGCAGGACTCCTACTTACCCATGACACACATCTAGTAATCATATCTTAGCATCAGGCTGCTGCATGAACACGAGGAAACCACGTGCCATTACTCTGATGATCTTGAAACATCTCTTTCAGACTGAACAAGAATGACCGCTGAGTCTACACAATTTTATAAGTACCAACCGCTGCACTTGCAGTTTCCATGTAGATGCTATGCAGGTTTAACATATTCTGACACATGGTGCTTGACTGACCCATCAAACCAGCTTTGTATGATTCCTTATTACTAAATACATTTGGATTCCAGCTTTGAAGAAGAACTGACAGGCTGAAACACGTGTCGGCAAACACAACCTTACAATACAAAAATTACACCATGGGACTTTTTATGTGTTGTAACAAATATTAGATTGGAAAGATCAGTTGTTTAATTAGGAGGGATTTGCGCGTGCATGGGGCAGGATTCAGTCGCCTTTCACTATCAGAGCTTAACTTCAATTACAACTACACACATTGGGCCTCATTACGACCCTGGCGGTAATCGCCCGTCATTACCGCCATGGCGTAATGAGCGTTTACGCCGTGGGACGATGGCGTAAAGAGCGCCACATCACGACCCATCGCGCACGAGGATTACGCCATGGCGGTAATGCAATTAACGCCATGGCGGAAAAGGCCCCTACCGGCATCGCTAAGCGAGCAAGGTGCCCTTCCGCCAGCGTAAGTAGCGGCCACCGTAATTTACGGCCACCGTAATTAGCGGCGGCCGTAAAAGGCCAAACCGGAAATAGCGTCATCGCGCCGGAACGGGAAGCAGCCCGTCGGCCATCTTTAAAAACACAATCCATCGCCATCCTACCAAACAACACCAGACCCAACCCTGACACCTGTCCCAACCAAACACCCACCCATCCAAGTTCCCGAAAATGCCAAAATCCGTGAAAAAGGCATGTGACCGCCAGCGCCAGGAGCGATTCAGCCGGGAGGAACTCTGCATGCTAGCGGAGACCCTGCAGGACAACGCAGGTGTTGTATTCTCCCCTGAAATGACCAGGACAGCAATCGGGAAGAAGAAGGCCATCTGGGCCCTGGTGGCTGAGCGCGTCAGCGCGGTGGGGACCGTACCCCGCACCCCACAGCAGTGCCGGAAGCGCTGGGATGACCTGCGCATACGGGTCAGAGCCGTCATCTCGGCAAACCGCAACCTTGCCCAGGGAACCGGTGGAGGGTCGGAATCCCCCCTGAAACTCCAACCGTGGGAGGAGATCTGTGCTACCACCATCGGCATGGAATCCATCGAAGGCGTTGGAGGGATGGAAAGGGGAGCCCCGACATCAGGCGATGAAGGTAGGTGCCTCATACAAGACATGCCATAGTCACAGCAGTCCAATCATGTGTAGCACAAGGTTGCCCTAGAGTGTAAATGCAACACAAATCAATACTGCCCATAGCCACATGCGAGCACCACCCTGCATACACTGCTGGCACCCGCATACCTGCATCCACATACCACACCAAAAGGAGACAACCTGCATGGCACTGCCTGAAATCTGCCTCATCCACTGGCCAAAATAATGTCAACCATTGTCATTCAGAAGTCCGTAGACCCATCAATAACGCCCTCCCACCTTTGCTCCACCACAGGCACAGAATCACACCCAGAGGACCAGGACACCCCTGCGCCGAAGAGAGCGAAGTCCAACGACAACCTCCCTGCACCCTCAACCTCAGCTGCAGTGAGGCAGACCCCACGACAAGCAGGTCCCACTGCAGGCATACCGGAGGTCCCACCGGCAAGCACCCCTGTTGGCAGCAGGCCAGCAGCAGCTGCTCCACCTCCACCGACATTGCCTGCCACAGAAGGCAGGGGGTCAGCGGCCAGCAGCAACATCGGGGAGACAGCTGCAACAGCTGCATGTTCTGACTCGGACATGGAGCAGGAGGTCAGAAGCCCCACTGACCAACTACATTCCCCCTGTTTCTCAGACGCCAGCCCCCATGAGGGCGACACACAGGGGCACACTGAGGCAGAGGAGTGGCCTTCCACCCCATGCCCTGTCCACACTCCACAGGAGGGGACCAGCCCCTCCATCACTCCACCTGCACTGGCCATGGGCCAGCACGGCCAGCCGTCCCTCGAGGACATCACTCAGCGGCAGCATCAACTGTCCGCAATGCTGGATGAGCATGCCGCGGAATGTGTGGGGGCTAGGTTCAGCATTGAACAGGCCACGGAGACACTAAGGGCGGAAGTGGCGCAGAGCACTGCCACCCTGAGGGATGCCATGCAGGCCATGTCCAGGGACATCTGTGCCGAACTTGCGGGCTTGCGTCGTGCGGTCACTGACCTCACCCACACAGTACAGGAGCTGCATGCACAGGGGCAGCCAGGGACATCCTCCACTGCCAGTTCTGCGCAGAGCAGCCCCGTGCGCCGTTCTGGACGCAACCTGCGCTCCACAGCCAGGGGTGCCCCGGGTGCCGGGAGAGGGGGCTTGTGACGGCCTGTGGACACGGTCACAGGCATCTGTTGACAGCTACATGGGGTGTGTTGGGGTGTGCAGGGGGGAGGTGGGAGGTGGGAGGGGGTGTGTTGGGGTGTGCAGGGGGGAGGTGGGAGGTGGGAGGGGGTGTGTTGGGGTGTGCAGGGGGGAGGTGGAAGGTGGGAGGGGGTGTGTTGGGGTGTGCAGGGGGGAGGTGGGAGGTGGGAGGGGGTGTGTTGGGGTGTGCAGGGGGGAGGTGGGAGGTGGGAGGGGGTGTGTTGGGGTGTGCAGGGGGGAGGTGGGAGGGGGTGTGACACGACAGTTCATAGTTCCAATACACTTTTTTCATTCAAAAAAAGAAATGTGTGGACATTTTCATTGCGTATGTGTGCTTTATTGGTGTACAGTCCACAGTGTGCATGTCCCAGAGACACACAGTGCCCCAAGTGCAGTCTCCATGCGATAAACACCAGCCGTGTGTGCTAGAAGCAGTGGTCGATGATACTTTGGCGCATGGCACGCCCCTCCTGTGCATCGCCTCCTCCATGTGGTGGCGCCCCATCTGCACCCTCCTCATCCTCATCGTCAGGTGGTTGCAGTTCTGCGTCAGGGGGCAGGGGCACATTCCGTCTGACGCACATATTGTGCAGCATGACATATGCCATGACGATCTTTGCCACCTTCTCATGGCCATACAGGAGTGCCCCACCAGACCTGCTGAGGCTTCGGAACCGTGCCTTCAGGAGGCCGAATGTCTGCTCTATGACCACACGAGTACGTGTATGTGCACGGTTGAAGTCCTCCTCGTGCTGGTTCTGCGGGTTCCGGACTGGCGTGAGGAGCCACCTCTTCAGGGGATAGGCTGCATCACCTGTATGTAGGCGAGAATGTATGTGTCAGTCATGTTGTCTGATCAGGAACATGATGTTCCACCATGGCTGGCATGGAACTGTTACCTTGGCTCACTTCTACATGCACTAATTGATTCACACTATGCAACCAGTATATGCTCATTGCTGCCATGGCCTGTTTTGCATGCCATCACCCTATGTATGCAGAGGGGTTTTGTGCATTGTGAGTGCCCTTCCTCTGTATCCGTTCTCTGTGTTACTCACAGCCAGGTGGAGTATGCATCTTCCCCCCCCCTTTCTGCCAGGTGGAGTATGCATCTGCCCCCCCCCTTTCTGCCAGGTGGAGTATGCATCTTCCCCCCCCCCCTTTCTGCCAGGTGGAGTATGCATCTTCCCCCCCCCCTTTCTGCCAGGTGGAGTATGCATCCCCCCCCCCCTTTCTGCCAGGTGGAGTATGCATCTTCCCCCCCCCTTTCTGCCAGGTGGAGTATGCATCTTCCCCCCCCCTTTCTGCCAGGTGGAGTATGCACTGGTACGTCATTCCCATGCCCACTTCCATGACATTGCACTCACCGAGTAGCCAGGATCTTGGGCCTGCATGTCGCTCCATGTAGCGTGGTATTGTGGAGTTCCTCAGGACCATTGAATCATGGGTTGATCCGGGGAATCGGGCACAACAATGTGTGATGATCTTGTTGGAGTCACAGACCATTTGCACGTTGATAGAGTGGAACTGTTTCCGGTTGCGGTACGGTACCTCCATGGCACGTGGAACCACCAATTCCACATGGGTGCAGTCGATGGCACCAATGCAACCGGGTATGCTGGCTAGTGCATGGAAACCCACTTTGGTGTTTGCAATCTCCTGGGCAGTCCGTGGTAATGAGATGTGGTCGTCTGTGTGCTTGAGGAGGGCATCGAGCACTTGGATGAGTGTTCGTGAGAATAATGGTTGTGAAATGCCATGCAGGTGCCCCACTGTGTGCTGGTAGGTGCCTGTGGCCAGGAAGTGGAGTACAGCCACTACCTTCAGTAGGGGGGGGATGGCGGTTGGACTTTCTATCATGCTGACGATGTCGTCGTGTGTCATGTCTACGATGGCGGTGATGGTGTCCCGGTCCAAACGGTACAGGGTGTGGATCTGCTCAGCAGTGAGGTTGTTTGGATTGGCTCTGATGCGTGGGATTGGGGGCTGCCTGCGTGGTGGCACTGGCTGTGCTGGTGGGGCTTGCTGGGCCTGCCTTGCCCTCCTTCTCCTCCTGCGTCTCCTCTGTGCTGCCTGTTGTTGTTGTTGTTGCTGTTGTAGTAGCACATGCATTGCTATCAGGTCCTCCAGCCCCAACATTGCTAGTCGTATTGCCATCATTGTGGAGTGTGACTGGGTGTGGGTAGGGGTGGGGTGTGCTCTTTTTGTACTCCCCTGAGTCTGTATTGCCTTCACCTGTGCTGTTTCTGTGCACCTGTGGCAGCTGCATTCACTTGAAT
Source organism: Ambystoma mexicanum (assembly GCF_040938575.1). Taxonomy (NCBI): domain Eukaryota; kingdom Metazoa; phylum Chordata; class Amphibia; order Caudata; family Ambystomatidae; genus Ambystoma; species Ambystoma mexicanum. The sequence goes on along the minus strand of NC_090921.1, from coordinate 1,107,099,450 downwards.
TGGCCCTTTACGGTTGGTTCGCGATGGCGTTATTTGCACCATGGCGGTAAGGTACTTAGCGGCCTCGGTGATGGCGTTAGGTGCATGTCCGCTTGGGTCGGCATTTGCGTACCTTTCCGCCATGGCGCTAAGTACGGTGTGGGCGGTCGCGTGCGCGCACCCTTAGCGCAGTTAGCGGCAGCGTTAACTACGATGCCGCTATTGGCATCGTAGTTTACGGTCAGGAGTCATGATCGGACCTGGCGGAAAACGATGGCGGTAACCATTTACCGCCATCGTTTTTCACTTACCGCCAGGGTCGTAATGAGGCCCATTCTCTTTTAGAGGGGCCGCAAGAAAACATTCACTCGAGGGCCCACTATCTCAGTAGTACCTCCATTTTGCATCCCACCTTCCTTTCACTTCCTCCCCCCAATCCTGTCCTTTCAGGGATCATGTAGGTGTCACCAGCCCCCTGGACTCTCCCAACATACATACTCTCAGACAGCACACAGAGAAGACTGTTAGCAGATCAGTTCCCGACAGCCAGCTTAACATAGCCTAAGATCGACAGCTTAAGACATCTTCAAGTGAAATACAATAAGCAAATGACAAAGACATATGCCATGACCTTCCTGGCATTTAGCACAACATTCCCGTAAAAACCTATCCATGTCATCAGTACAGGAGCCCTGGGAAATTAACCACTAGAAGGATGGGCGTGTGCTATAACCTGAACTGTTCAATAATGCAGAAATTAAACTTTCCTTACAACCTCATAACAGCAAGAGAGGGCCTAGTGCCATTTATCTTTAATAATTCTATTCTGTTGCACACAGGTATTTTATATTTTTTTACCTTGTCGTGCTTCTGATATTGGTTGAGCAAATTGTGTGTGTGTGTGTGTGTGGTGTACATGTGTGTGGGTGTGTGTGTGTATCTGTGTGCTTTCACAGCACTATCTGGGGCCTGATTCTGAGGTGCGTACAAACGTATGAAAGAGAAACACTTTCCTTACAAGCACCATATTCTGATAAAGAAAGAATGTGGTGCAGGGACATGAAAGCATGGCTTTTGCATGTGCCTGATGTATGGCTTGACAACAACCCCACACGAGGAATGCAGGGCAGCCATATGGAGAGGTTTCTCCTTCCAGCAGCACTGGTTTAGCGCGTCAAAAAAGGAGTTAAAATATGACACCTCTGAGGTGCCATTAAACTCTAATTCACACCTTTTCCCTAAATATGAATAGTATTTCGTAGACTGCAGCACCACGTTTCAAGTTTAATGAAAGTTTAAGAAAACTTTCCTAAATTAGAAAAGTGGCAGCCTTTTAAGAAATGCTCGCAATGCCACTGTAGCACATGTCCCCGCCCACCGCCTCGAAATTTTAGCAGCTTTTGCTGCCGGAAAGCACCCACTCCAGAATGGTGGTGCCGGAAAATCAAGGGGAGGATGTTGTGTTTTCACACTTTTTTTATCATGAGCTCAAAATCGGTCCCTAGGTGAACGTAATTTCACTCATTTCAGGTGCAAGCTGTGTTCTTTATTATGGGTCCATTCAACCCAAGATAGCCACCAGGTGCTCAATTCTTCCTAAGAGACATGATGCTCTCTCAGTGGAGTCCGATAGGAGTTCCAAAGCTAGGCATGTTTTTTGCAATGCTTTCATATAAAGAGAGAACAGCTCCTGAATATCAGGGACTCTGACATGGAATGGCTTTCTCAGCTCTGGACAGAAGGCTTGTCAACTATCATCTGGAGCAGTGGCAACTTTCAACGCACACCATGGTTTCATTGCAGGTTAAGGTACTGTGTGCCCGTCCAGCTCACCTGTCAGTCGGTTGGAGTACCAACAGTAGGCAACTTCCCACCACCACAGCATTTCTACATGCCTGAGACCTTGTCCCTGGTTGTATCTATGGCATCTCTGCTGCACTCTCTCAGGAGACTACACCTGAAGTAGCTAAAAAAGAAAGATGACTCCAGGACTCAGCACCAGTAGAAAAGTAAATGATTGTTTTAATGTTCAATCAAAAATAACAAATTAGCCCTCTTCTTGGTGATTACACGTGTTTCGGCTTGCCTCACACTAAGCTGCTGCATTTTCAAAGACCTTTGTTGTCAGTAGGAGGGAAATGGTGGGGGTAGGAATGACAGGAGTGCTCTGGGCACTGGAAGAAGCCTTCTTCCAGCTTGTTTCCCCTGTCTCTCTTTCCCTTTCTTGTCTCTGCCACTTCCTCTGGAGCAAAGCACTTTGTGTGCAAGGTCAACAGGGCAAAGTGCACTCCAGGAAGGAGCAGGGATTGGTCCCCTAAAGTAGGCTAGCTTTAGACCAATCACCTGTGCTTTCAAAGGAAGGAGTTTTTCACCTGTTTTTCAAAATTCCCTCAGTTCCTCAAGGATCCTTTAAGGTTGAAGAGATATACTGAACGGGGGCGTGGCTAGGAAGCCATGTGAAAGGACGTGTCTGTACGGGGGCTCCCGAAGATCCGTACATTATCCGACTGAAAACCGTGCAAGGACCGATGTAATTTGGCTGAGACTGATATGGCTGCGTACATGAATCTCAGGTGCACGTGTGGACACATTTCGATACGAGCCTGCACCGTGAAAGCGCAACAGGAAGCTAAGAGAAGACTTGGAGGCGAGAGTGCGATGAACGAGAAAATGGCCGCCGCCGCTTAACGAAGGAACAAAGGAGTGATTGATCTGGGCGCCTGACGATCGCACTGGAGCGTGGTGGTAGTGAAGGAGCATGACTCGGGTGCATCGTGGTCATTAAGGACACCCGGTCCCGCGAGGCCGACGGCGTGGACCTGGGAAGGGAGCAGGGCCTGGCCGAAGGTACTTTGCAACCGGACGTGCGGATAGCAGGGGAGCGTGCTGTGTGACCTGAAACTGTGCCCCTGACTCTTCATGGCCTAAAGTGCGCTTCAAAGGGTGAGACGCGACCTGGCCTAGCTAGGTAGTAGACAGGATGGCCGGGGGAGCCGGAGGACAAAGGAACTTTGTGTCGGAGATGTGGCGATAGCGAGGGGACACCCGAAGAGCGCACTGTGACACCCTGCCCCAGATCCGAGCGGGGATAGAAGGACGGGAGACATGTCTAATAAGCTCCTGAGAGCGAAGAACAAACAGCCCACGCTCGACGAATACGCTAAGACGCCTCCCGGCCCAGACGGAGCCAGAAGCAAAGATAAAACTCAGGCCAAGGAAATGGCCGCCGGGGGTGCGAACCAGGAGGTCCTCGCTGCGATCGCGGACCTGAAAGCGACCTGGGAGACTAAGCTCCAGCTCGCTGTGGCTGAGCTGAAGACCGCAATGGAACTCCAGGTTCGGGCGGTGCAGGAGGACGTGAACCTCCTAAGGCAGGACGTGCATACTCTGGCAGAGCGCACGGAGACTTTGGAAAAAGAAATGGGCCCTACCGCGGCGGACTGCGCTGTGCATAAGCGTGAACTCCATGCCCTGGTGCAACGTGTGGGCAATTTGGAGAGTAGGGCGGAGGAGGCAGAAGGACGCGCCCGGAGGAACAACATCCGTATCGTGGGCCTGCCGGAGGGAACTGAGGGCCATAATCCAACGGAATTTATCGAGAACATGCTACTGCAGGAGATCACAGGAGGCACCCTGTCGCAGGGTTTTGCGGTGGAGAGAGCGCACAGGGCCTTAACTAGGAAGCCACCGCCGGGAAACCCGCCCAGGCCGGTGATTGCCAAGATCCTTAATTACCGGGACCGGGAAAGGATCCTTGAACACTTCCGCAAGGGAGGCACAATACAACGAGGAGCGGCGAACATAACTGCCTATCCCGATTACACCCTGCAGGTACAGCGCAGTCGTATGAACTTTGGATCGGTGAAGAGGAGATTGCGGGAAGCGGGGTTTAAATATATGTTGCTCTATCCGGCCAAACTGAAGGTTTTCTTTCAGAGCAAGCTGCTGTTCTTTGACACTCCGGAGGATGCCATGGAGTGGCTGGATGCGCAAAACTGCCCTCAGGAGCCAGATGTTCAGACGGCTGGCGAAAAAAAGACGAGATAAGTAACGCTGTAGGCCCGGTCGGGTTACGAACATTGGGACTTGAATATAGTCATTGAACTCGCTGGAGAACATGTGCGCGTCAGTGGTTATGAAACATGGTCCGTGAGCACGGGCATGGTTGCGAGGGAGAGGAGCCTCCAGAGGCCGCTCCTTGCACCCCTTTTTTGTGTTTAGTTTAGTCACTGTTAGTGGGGTGACACCCTGTCGGGTTCTCTATTTGGGTTTCCCAGAGAGGACCGAACACAGGGATGTCTGAGATCCAGGGATGGAGCTGGGCAGTTGTTTGGGTTAGGGGTTTGGGGTGTTTTAGTTTTTGTATGAGCCTGGGAGTGAAATCGGGATTGGGTGTCCGCAAAGTGGGGAGGGATTGCCTCGGATGGGGGGAGGAAACTACTGATAGGCCATGGGAGACCTCAGGATATTAACGTGGAACGTTAGAGGGCTTAACAGTTATCTGAAGCGAAATAAAGTCATGTTGTATCTTAAGAGGCAGAAGATAGACGTAGCCCTGCTACAGGAGACACATCTAAAGCGAGAGAAACTGGAGCTGGTAGGGAGGAAGTGGAAGGGGACAGTGGTAGGATCAACGTACTCCGCCTATGCCAGAGGAGTGCTGGTGTGGGTGGCGCCACATGTCCCATTTAAGCTAATTGAGGAGGTTGTGGAGGCGGATGGGAGGTTGGTTATGGTGAGGGGGCTGGTAGAGAACAAAGTAGTGTGCATTGTAAACACATATGCGCCTAACCAGGACACGGCGACATATTTTAGGATGCTGTGCACTAAGCTCAGTGTCGGGATGGGGGGTACGGTGATATGGGGTGGCGACTTTAATTGTGTGTTGAATCCCAGGGAGGATAGGTCGGATGACAAGATGGCTAAGCCCAGTCTGGCGGCCAAGGTATTGCAGACGCTGCTGGCGGATTTTGGCCTGGTAGATGTGTGGAGAGCGAAACACCCGGGCAGGAGGCAATACTCGCATTATTCGGCCCCGCATCTACTGCACACGAGGCTTGATTACTTTTTCGCCACGCCGGACATAGTCGCGGAGTGTGACCATATAGACTACAGGGCGAGAGTCCTCTCTGACCACTCGCCCCTGGTCATGCGATGGCAGCTGTATTCCCCACGAGCGCGTATACCAACATGGCGCCTCAGGGCGGAGGCGCTTAAGGACCCTGCCTTCAGAGAGGATATGAGGGAGGAGATAACTGCTTATTTTGAGGTGAACACAGGTAGCGTTAAGTCGGCTGGCACCTTATGGGAGGCCTTTAAGGTCGTAATGCGGGGGATCGCCATTGCGAAGTCTAAGGGATTGATGGGGGGAGTCCTGGCGGATCTGCATAGAGCTGAGACTGAGCTGGAGGAGGAGCTGGAAGGTGGTGGGATAGATGCGGAGGCGGTCTCCAAATTGCAACAGAAGTGTGCGGAACATTGGGACAGGCTCTGTAATCTGAACTATAGAAAGTATATTGAGAGACTGCATGCGGGGGGAGACAAAACGGGCCGACTCCTAGCTTGGCTGTACAAGAGCGAGACCCCACGATCCCCGATCAGATTGGTAATCAATGAAAAGGGTGAGGAGGTGGACACCCAAGAAGGCGTAAACAGGGCATTCGTGGAATACTATAAGGTCTTATACGAAGATTGTGAGGGGGGCAGCCAGGAGGAGATAGACGAAGTGCTGGAAGACGTAGGCTTGCCCAGGGTCAGTGACGAGCGAGAGGAGCTGGATGCTCCGATCACCCTGGAAGAGTTGAAGGAGATTGTGAGGCAGTTACCCACTAGCAAGGCCCCAGGGGCGGATGGGTTCCCCAGTGAATTTTATAAAGTATATGCGGAGGAAGTGCTCCCGCCCATGCTGGAAATGCTCAACGAAGCGTACGAGGTGGGACGGCTGCCGGAGTCACTCAGGGAGGCGATTATAATACCGCTCCCCAAGCCAAATAAACCGGGACACGGTTGTGGCTCCTACAGGCCCCTGTCGATGCTGAACCAGGACAGCAAGATCCTGACAGCTGTCCTGGCTACTAGAATGCGTAGAGTGATCAGCAAGTTGATCCACCCTGACCAGACGGGCTATGTCCCAAACAGGAACATTACTCACAACCACAGACGCCTCCACAGGGTGGTCGAATGGGGATGTAGTGATGACGGCGAAATGGCGATAGTGGCATTGGACGCGGTTAAAGCGTTCGACTCTGTTCGGTGGCCTTGGCTGCTGGCGGCTCTGAGATGGTATGGGATGGGACCAGGTTACGTTAGGTGGGCCGAGATGCTATACAGTGCACCACTGGCCAGGGTCCGCACGGGTGCAGTGGTGTCAGAGAGATGGCAGTTGGGCAGAGGCACTAGGCAGGGGTGTCCCTGGTCCCCAATGTTGTACATCCTGGCCCTAGAACCCTTGGCAATTTACCTCCGGCAGCAATATGACCCGGTCGGCATCGATGTAGGAGGAGAGTGTCACCTTATATCCCTGTATGCAGATGATATGCTGCTATACCTAAGATATCCAGAAGAAAATTTGCAGTATGTCTTAGAGGTGATGGGGAGGTATGCCTGGTTGTCCGGTATAGCAGTAAACCCCCAGAAATCCACTCTATTTCCGCTGGGAGGCTATGTGGGGACTCCGGTGGAGAGGTTGCCAGTGTTGCAGATCCCGTGGGCGACGAGCTCCTTCCGATACTTGGGAATTGACGTGTATCACACGACTCAGGAAGAACACAAGCACAACACTGAACTTGCTGTGGGGAAGATCGAGAAATGCATGAGGTTCTGGGAAAGATTGCCATTAGCGATGATGGGCCGGGGAGCTATGCTTAAAATGGTGGTACTACCCAGGCTTTTGCATTATTTTAACAACATCCCTTACATGATTCCTAAGAAGTTTTTTGTGAGGCTACATAGTGTTTGCAGGGAATTCCTGTGGCACGGCACGCGTAACAGAGTCGCACTGTGGAAGCTGCAGAACTTCTACGAGAAGGGCGGAGTTAAACTGCCGAACTTTGAGGCATATTATGTGGCAGTGCAGCTGCAATATGTGTCCAGGTGGCTCTCTGACGACGAGACCCCTGAACACAGGCTGTTTGGGAGGGATTGTTCCCCTTTTTATCTGCGAGAGGTGATCTGGGTGACTAATGCATGCATGAGGGAGCGGCCTAGAATGCTAGCTTTGGGACGGAACATGTGGAGACGGGCCTGCCGGATGATGGGTAACCCTTTGCCGTGTGTGCCGCAGTTACCATTGGTCGCACTGGCGAAGGGAGACGGGCAGCTCAGAGCAATCATCCGGACATACTGGGAGTCAGTGGGGTTGGTCACCATGGGAGATATTTGGCAGGATGGGACCATCATGGAGTTCGAAGAACTAGAGGCAGGGTCGGGATTGCACAGGGGTCAATATGTGACATATCACAGGATAGTGCAGGAGATCCGGAGTAGGTGGCCTGAAACTACCTTGGCCGATGAACCGGACGCCACGGTGGAGATACTATACGACACATCGGAGGGCGGGCATGAGGTCTCTAGGTTGTATGAGATGTTGATGACAAAGGTTGGGAGTGATTTAGTGCACTTGAGACTGGAATGGGAAACGGAGATGGGGGCCCCGATGGCAGATGGGTTTTGGGAGCGTGCCTTGGGGTATCATAAAAAAGTATCGAGGAATGCCAGGTTTAAGCAAATACAGCTTTATATAACGCACAGGGCATACATGACCCCCTTGAGAATATCCAAATTTCGGGACGCTGGACGCCAGGCGTGCCCCAAGTGTGACGAGGAGAATGCAGACATGATACACATGTTCTGGGCGTGCCCTGTAATTACAGGCTACTGGGGTGAAGTGGCGCAGAAACTGGCAGGGAAGGGTATCACGCTCAAAGTGGATTCAGCCTGGGCCTGCTTACTGGGGGGATATCCCAGAGTGCGTAAACTCAGACATGTTGAGAAATTGAAAGATCTGGCTTATGTGCTTGCTAAACGTAGGATTGCAATGGGATGGAAGGAGTGTCATAAGCCACGAGTGGAGGTCTGGTGGAGGGATCTCCAAAAATGGGCAGAGGCCGAGACGGCGGTGTGGCGGGATACCAGTATTGCAGGGGAGGAGGAGGAAATGTGCTCCCTCGCGGCATGGAAATTGATGATAGCCGAACTGTTTGGAACGGGGTCGGCTCCAATTGAATCTGAGAGCGATGACGCCCCTCCGTTCACAGCGGATACCGATGGCGGACACCATACAGGCTCATAGGGGGGAGGGATGGGGATTGCAGTGCTTTTGTTGTTAAATGTGTTTATTTATGTTCTGTTATATTGTTGTTTGGTTTATATATAAAAATAAAAATATATTTAAAAAAAAAAGATATACTGAACGTTCTCACCTGGACTTCCTTTGGGACAGTTGCACTGTCCAAAGCCTTCCGCCAGAGGAGAAGAAGGAGCCATCCAAAACAGAAGGCAGATCTGTCCCCTAACAACTCACAGGGCACATTGGGAGTGACCAGTGCTGTAGACCAAGGCCAACCATTCTACAGCAGATCTTCTGTGCAAGAAGAGCAGAGCATGGCCTGGAGTATCCTGTCCTTGAGTCCTTTGCGAAGACCTTGTACCAACCAGAGGTTCAGACGAGCTAAAGCTCCCTGTTCTACCCGATCGAACCGGTCGCTCCATGTTCCACACACTCTGAACAAAAGGAAAGGCTCTGGTGCTGGTGTCTGCGTTCCTGCGACCAGCTGAACTATTGCACTGCATCTAAACCAGCCTGACACTGCATCGTATCCTAGCGAAGCATGACACCTGCTAAGCCCGAAGAATCTTCTTATTGCGGGAACCTGAACCGAATCTCTAGAGGGTCACTTGCCGACTCTCACTGAGGGGGACAGTCACAGCTCGCCCCATTTTCCCGAGAACCATCACCTCATTGACTGCACATCAACGCTCCCTTGATCACCACTTCAACAGCCATCGCCCACTGACCTGAACCGCTGGTGCGTCAGTCACCAACCTCTCCTAGTGGCCAAAGCCTGACTCGGCCTGGCCAAACTGTGAAGCATTCTCAAGACCGCCCTGACCTGCATCATTCTATTGTCACTGTTTGACTGCACAGAGCACCCACATTTTACGCTACTTGATGCCTGCTTGCTGCCAGGGCCTCCACAATCATACATGACCGACTGAGCCTGATCAGCTCCAGTGCACAAAATGGGCCGGAACAAGACGGATCGGCACTCTGGGGAAAAAAATGACTTGCCAGAGCGCTGCAGGCCAAAGGACCCCAGACACACAACTTGACTCTTGCAGATCCTGTGTTATTGATCAGATGGCTTTCAGAAGATGTACTATACTGTTTACTGAAAACAGTTTTCTCATTGTTGCTCCAATACACAACCTATTTTTCAATGAGCATTCAGAATACACAGTACTGGAGCCTGGCATACAGAACCTGCTGAAATCTCACTTAAAGTTTTGTAACTGTTCAAACTGATATATATGTCCTGCATTTTACAGACCTCTCTTTGTTAGATTGACTATTGTGACCAATCAAAACAAAAGAGTCCATTATTAGCTTAAAAGGCTTTCTTGATGAATCACAATAATACATGTTTAACTTTAAAAATTGTGGACATTATGTTGTTCCCATAATGCTCTTTGCTTTTATGCAAATCTCCAGGATTGGGTTCTATGTAGAGATGTTGTGTGTGCGCAACCTGGCTGGGGGCCATGCCACTTGGATGCGCTGCCTCCTTCCTAAAGCCTGCCCCTCCTACGAAGTGACGGTTCACCCAATAAATGTTTTCCATTTTCAGCACTGATCGGTTTGCATCAATATTCGAAACCGGGTCTTATGCATCAGTCCATCAAGAACTGAATACAGGTACTGCTATGACACTAAACTGGCCCCTTAGTCCATTTGGGCACTAGAGACTGGGTTGGTCATGATCACTCTTCTTTTCAACTCAATATTCTTTCTATGTGAGCAGTACCTTACCTACCGTCCCTGTAAAAATGCTCAGAGTACTACTTCACCAGTCTGTTCCATTTTCTCTGTGCTTTCCTTTGGGGTGGGTTTTTGTATAGTAAACCCTTTTTGTTTCTACTTGCAGATGGTGGCCCTCATTACGACCTTGGCGGAGGACCATGGTGCTATTAGCACCATGGTCCATGGCGCTAAGGTTGCAATTCCGCCATGGTGGTTGGCGGACTTACCGCCCCATTCCGACCTTGGCGGGGCGGTAAGTCCCCAATCCCCATTTACCCTTCCCCATTCCCATTTTTGCCCCATAGGGCATAATGGGAGGGGGGAAGGCGTTAAATACGCCACCGTAAATTACGGTGGCGTAATTAACTCCATGGTCCCTTAGCGCCATGGATTTTAACACCTGCTAAAAGCAGGTGTTAAATCCGCCATGGCGCTAAGGGACCTCGTACTCAGGCGGTAAGGGTCGGCGCTGTTAACGCTGGCGTAAACCCCTTACCGCCTGGGTCGTAATGAGGCCCGGTGTGTTTTATTAACGTGTTTATATTTTTATTGAACCTTGATTGGACATTCCCTTTATTTTGGACTGTGATACTGTGTAGTTCGGGTCACTACTGGTTCACCTTCACACCCTCCTAAAGAGTGGAAAATAAGGTATATCTCTTGATTGTCCCTGTTTCATCTTTATGATTCCATTGTGTTTTGGTTTGTAGAAGTGTGAGGGCTGAGTGGGCCATTTTACCTCTACTCATCCGTATACTCCTGCGAGGCAGAATTTTATTCTTCACACCATATTTTTCCAAGGGTACTCTTAATTAAGCAATAAGACCCGAGCCGTGGGGGCATTACTAAGTCAGGTAATGCCCCGGGGTCCATAGTTAATGAAGGCCCCGGGGCATTACCTGACTCAGCAATGTCACAGCGGCGAGGGGCAGATTGCTATTAGTTCCCTGGCTTGCAAGACCGGGGTACTAATAGCATTCATTTTCTGTTATGAAATGCTGAGCATTTCAGAGCAGAAAAAGAAAAAAAAATGTAAAAAGAAATGGCAGCTGGGGAAGGGAAAACAGAGTCTGGAGTCCATTTTCCCTTTCCATGGCGGCCATCGGGAGCGGACCCGCTGGGGACAGAAGTGTTCCCAGCGCGTTTGGTCTTGAAACCGGAGTAAAAAGAAGGTAAGTGGGGTTGGGAGGGTGGGGATGGGATTGTTTGGAAGGGGGTGGAGTGGAGAAAACACTTACCTGGATCCCTGGTGGGGGAAGATGGCAGCCTCCTGCTGTGTGGTGGCTCGGAGCAGGGATTACCCGGTTCCGAGCAGCCTCCTTGGCTGAGGCGTTGGCACACCTCCCTGCCGGGGATATGAAGGCGAGGGATTCTGCGTCGGGTAATGCCCCGGTGAGGGCAAATCAGATTGTTTGTTACATTCTGATTGAACTTTGCCGGGTACTGATAGGCCATCATTCTAAACGAATCCATATTATTGTACCCTATTACTGAATCTCCTTGTTGTACAGAGCACAGCTATTTCACAGTGAGGGTCGTGCTCTATAAAGCCAGCATCTACATCCTTACAGGCCATCCTAATTGCAGCACATGCCTATGTGTCGGGCCCCCCCTTGCCCTGGTCAGCAATGAGCTGTGCCTCACGGAGGTTAATAAGATGCCTTCTGCACACGCGAACGCCGCGGCAAAGGCGGAAGGGTCAGCATATGTCAATGTGGCCAGTTTTGCAATCCCCTGACCCTTAAGGGGACAGGAGGGATGCCGGCAGCGACCTCAGTAGATCCCTTGATTCAGGATTCTGCTCCATGCAGTGGAAGCGATCTCCCATTGACCCGGATATGGTAGCTAGTAAATGCTTTGTAAATACATGAGCAGGCAAAAACAGTGATCCATTTCCAATTGAATTTCAAGGAACGGTGAATACACACATTCTTCCTCCTATACGTTGTAAAAAAAAAGAGGTTGCAACAGGGACATTTTGTTCGTCGCGACCTGGGACTTTGCATGTGCAAGTCTTGCCTATTTGAGTAGGGCTTCGTTTGGGTATATTCTGTACTTCCATGTATGTAGCCCAGGTTTTTCTGTTTATTTATTCTTTTTTTCGCCTGTATGTTTAAAACAAAATGTGTGTGCTGATGAAAATAAAGAGAAATGAAAGAAACATTGATCACATATTTAAACACACACTATCATTTCTTTGATAATGAGATTTCCATGAAGGCGTACAACCAAATATTCCAATGGAACACGCCTTGTTTTTGCACCTGGTTTTTAGCAGGAGGATTCTATCGGAATCCATTATAAAACGCTGCCTGTAAAGCAGATTTGCAGGCAGTGTTTTATTTCCCTCAGGGTGGAGCGGGAAAGTACAGAGTAAAGGCGATGTTGCCCTGCTGTTATCTTTTTACCTTTACACTCCGCTTTGAGAGCAGTGAAAATTGCATGAACAACATGTACATCTAAGCGTTGGTGGTCCCCTGGCTGCAATTACAATTTTCAACAAAATGACCCCCTCAGTGTCATTACCAGTCACCCAATATTGTATCACAACGTCGGTGATCACTAAAAGGAACCAAAAGGGCAGTCACTGTGCTAAACCTTCATGCCGCACATTCTTGTGCAAAGGCAACCAGAATTAATGATTTACCTTCATCGACCTCTCATGACAGTGTATGTACATGAACAGTATTTGTATTTCCATGAAACCAAAACTCTCCCCCCCCCTCCCCGCTTAGACCCTCCCACTTCCAATGACCACGGGGATATGAATAGCATTGAACACAACTCACTCCTGAATCTCGCAGCAAGGGGCAGGGCAGGAAGCACAACCTATTCCTGGGCTGCCAGTGACACATGCACCTCAATCATCAGCTGCCATATTCAGCATGAGGCACTAAATGCACGCATCCCTTAGCAGCAGGCTGAAGGTCTCCTTTTACCTTCACACTCTGCTTTGAGAGTATTGAAAATTGCATGAAGGAGACTGTTGTAGGTGGAACGCGACCAAACCACCTTAAACAAGTTAAGACCTTAAGGCCCAGGAGGAAGAGATCCACAGGGGGGGGGGGGCTACCAGAGACCGGGAACTCAGAATACAGTAGAGGACGAATAAAGAAGGTCCCTACTGCAAATGTGTCTGTCTCCTATTCATGCCCAGAGTATCCACTCTGTCCATGACATGATATGGCCCATAACAGAGATCAACAACATATAAGTGTAAGCTCTGGTGTCCCCCTGGCTGAATTTACCATTTTTAACAAAATGACTCTTTACTGCTTATGTACATACACTGTCCCTTGAAGTGTTACACAAAGGGGCAAAGGCCAGGGGGAAATGGTACACCTATTTTGGCAAATTGTTGAACATTCTGGGAGATTTTAATTTTTTTGGGAGGTGAAGCGGGGGCACAGGATCAAATAAACCTTACCATCATGCATTCCAGTTCCACCTCCAACATCGTTTGGTTTTGCGTCAGCCTGACATTTTAATGTTGACATTCAGCCAATGCTTAGACTGGAATTTGCAAATGCTGCCACTATATTGCCTTGATCTGTCCTGCCTCTGGGTCAGAATTCAGTCTATATCAATGCCTAATTTGGTTCCAACTTCTGAGTGTTAGGTAGTCGTCTATTCTGTGCGACCTTTGCTTGACACTTCACTGCTCAGGCTTGCAATTACAGCGCCTTGGTATAAAGCGCTCTATAAATAAACAAATCAATCAATCAATCAATCTTCTCCTTTTGGGGCAGTTTCAATTCCCCAAATAACTGCTTAATTTTGGGCTGTTGTTTCTTGCATTCCCCAGTACAAAACAAGGTCACCCTGCCATAGGCTTTAAAAGGATCACAGAGAATCTGTGTATCTACCAACCCATATTTCAAATAAATCAAAATATATTTGTTCTACTTTGATCCATGAGCACAATTCCTATTGTTTCAATATACACTCATTTTATTCCTCTTTCTGATCAATCGGCTTCTATTAAATGTTAATGATAACCATGGCGTGCATCGCAATAAAACTGAATGAGTCTTCTATTATCAAACATGTTTATGTTTATATCGTTGATCAACTAAACTATTATCCAATGAGCAGTTTATAGTACATAACATCCTGCAATATCCATATAAAAGCCTGCAAATAATGTTCTTATTACAGGTTATTTGTCACTTCACAACTGACCTGTAATAAACAAATTGACATCACAACTGCCCCATAATCAGTTACTAAGTTTCAGTTTTGACGTCACAATGCCTGCTGCTTGAGCCAGTAAAGGTCAGAATTGCTGCTGTTTCTGCAACTGTTAATTAAAGCTGTTACACGCTTTTCAAATTCCTTGCTTGTTAAATAGTTTTCTGTGTCACTCTACAGTGATTAATTCCCAAGGAACTGTTTATGGTACAATGTTTAATTTGTGCACTGCTGAAGTTAACACATGAGAGCAAGAAGCTGCATGTTATAACTTACTTTAAAGTACAAAATTAAAATGCTTATTCAATACATTTTTTAAAAAATGGATACACTATTTTTCAGCAACATATTTTGAACTGCATAGTAGCCTTTTTAAATCCAGAAAGATTCTACATTGATTATATGGCTCAGCAAATGGAAGATTTCTTACATTAGATTAAGCAAGAGGCCAGGTCTTAAATGGGATGACCATGTGTGCCCACGCATTATAAGGAATACAATACCCCCTACTGTCTGTAAAAAGGATATTGCAAGTCACCTAGTACAAGGTTGAGTAGTACATAAAAGCAAGGAGAAGGCCCTGTTTAAGGAAACCCTCGCCCCCCTGCACACCAATCAACTGTTTCCAGTCAGTAGTTGTAAGATGTAAGTATTGACATCCAAATAGAGAGTTTACAGAGTAATCAATAATGCACAATTTGATATGGATCTGTATATAACATTTCATTTTTAAGCAACAAAAAGTATGGCGAACAGAAGAAATCAACCAATTTGTCAATTCAATGATGACAAGCTCTATGCGTTTCATGCAATTTACAATTCTCTCAAAGTGGAGTGTAAAGGTAAAAAGAGACGTTTAGCCTGCTGCTATGGAATTCACGACACCCCTCTTCCATAGGGGGATAGGTTCAACTACATGACATAATCATTCTGCACCTGCTCTTCTTGTTTTTAGTTGTGTCTTGACAAATTGGTTGATTTCTTCTATTCTTCATACTTCTTGTTAGGTTTTCTTAAACATGGCCTTCTCCTTCCTTTAATATCCTTATAACATACAGTAAGGGGACTCTATCCCATATATAAAATCACCAACTTTAAAACGTGAGTCACAGGCCGTGCTCTGTCCTGAACAAGATCATTACAGCAGCTTTGCTTTTGCTGCTGACAATGTAAGAAGTGTTACCAGTTTTATGTCAGGCTGTGAAAATCGTGAACAACTTAACAAAACCCCATTTTAGCAACAGGGCACAGCAATACGACTTATTAACAATTAAGGCCTCCATGTATTGTGTGCAAGGAAGCGTTCACTTAAGCTACATGATTTTAAAAAACGATGTGCGCCATACAAACAAACGTGTGGCGAGTGTGGTCCCCGTATACTCTGCCCCCCAAGAAAACATAAAGAGCTAAACACGTCTGAGCCAATGCTTCAATTGAGTGCAGTTTGTCCCAAGTCAGGCGTTCAAGGGAAAACAACTGCTTTCTTCAACCTTGAAGGCTACAAAACTAACCTTAAAATAAATGTTAATTCTTGGATTTTCTAGTCTGCTGAACACTCTCATTTATCAGTCTCGCCGTCGTTAACAAATGTTATACACTGTGACCTTTTTTCATGTAGCTAAATGAAGAAAATGATAATTTGTCATAACCCTGTACTGATCTAATGAACTCTGGTTTATCTATCAGGAAGGATAATTCAGGGGCAACGCGTTTGTCTGACAAGAAACCCTGACACAGGTCGAATCCCAATCACACGCTTAGAACCCACTCGTGGTTAAGTGCGTTATAAAAGAACAATTATAATTACCCGATGAGAGCTGTATGCAAGAAGTTGACACAGGAAACAACTGAGCAGTTGGTGAGTCAGAGCAAGTAGAAAGCACCCACAGTGGTAATTTGCATAAGTACTCATCAGATTACAGCTTCTTTTTGAAGAGCCCAAAGGAGCCACGTTTTGCTCAGACATCCTGTTCTCCACTACCACCTGTGACCTCCCTCACTGATTGCACCTTGTCTTAAAATCTTTAGGTAAGTTGAATGAACAAATGGAAGTTGAAATGCAAGCTCACGGCAGCAAACCTGAAACTTTATTGACAATCAGTGACGGCTGGCGAATGTTTTAATTGGAGGGATGGAAATATTTGCCACAGATATGAGTGAACAACTGAGCGTAGCGAGGGAGCATAAACCAACCAAGTGGGGCTTGGAGGTGGGGGTCCCCACTCAATATTAAAACAAAATAATAATGGTTTAAAATGGTGCATTATGTAGCACACTTTCTGTGAAGAAATGGGTAAAAGCCAGCCAGTTGTGTAGAGTAATTCATGAACAAATCCAATAGATGCAAGTCACCGACAGTGCACAGGAACATTTCCCAATGCATGTTCATGCCTTTCCCCACAATATATGTCAGTATAAAAAATAATTTCATGCTGGCTTTGCCCATACATTTCCATGCTGACTCCACCTATACATGCCAGTATTCCAATATAAGAACATACCCATGTTTGTTTTGTGCATAATGCAAGTACATTTACTATAAGAAAACATGCCCAGGCTGGCTTTGCCAATGTACACCAGTACCTGCACATAAAAACATACTTCTGTTGGCTTTGCCATTAAAGATTCCATGCCACAATAAAAAACATGTCCCACATGTAATTTGGTTTTATTTGGGGGAACCCCCCTGCCCATGCAACACCAAATCAGAAGGAGGCCTCTGATTTGCGGACCGGGGGTGCATTTTTCACACATTCATGCACATTCACTCATGCACCCATATACATTTACTCTCTTATTCACTTGCGAATCCACACAACATACAATCTTTCATTCATGCATGCACCCTATACATATAACATACACTCATTCATCACACATGCACATTTTGTTTTCTTACCTGCGGCACAGTCCAGTATCTGCTGCATCAGGTCGGGTGACGGTTCTCCAGTTCCTGTGCAACATGAGCAGGAACCAGAAAGCAGGGCGTCCGTCCTGGTCGCTGCACATGCATGCAGGAGCCAGGGCTCCCCCTGCGATATGCTCAAGTAGCTCTGAATGGGACGGGAGGCGCAGGAGCACCCCATTGCACATCCAGAGCTGCACTACCCCAGCCTACATCTCCAATGGGACAGGCAAAGCTGGGGAAGCAAAACGCCCCTGGCCTTGCATGGCCCATTGGACATGCTCCAGCTCAGGCATGAACTGTCAATTATTAAGGCACTAATACAACAAATGGTGTTTCAAGGTGCCACAAGACAAAACAAAGGGGGGGGGGGCAGATACAATAACGCTCCTACTAGGCCTTGTGACATCCGGATTGTGCAAGTGACAGCTACATGATTTTAAGCACTATAGAGCTTAAACCGTAAGGAATATACATTTATAGTTGCTTATTTTTGTTATTTCAGCGTGCTAGCAGTGAAGCCACACCTACTTACCAACTCTGCCCATTTAATTGGCGGTTCGCGCGTACCAGTGGGCGCGCACCGAGTGAAGTACCAGGAAGTACCTCTTGGCCTCTTCACCTCGTTGGCGCGGAGGGAAGGGAAGTACTTCCTGGGAACTGCTGCTCGACTGTGTGCCGTGGCTTTGTAGCATTTGCTAGCAAACAGTGGTAAGCAGCGTGGACTGGCGAACTACCAAGCGCCGCTATCATGAGGATTCTCACTTTGAAATCAGATATGCCAGCCGCTCTCACGGCCTGCCTGACAGGGAGTTAACGACACAGCACTCTTTAAACTCCACGCCGGTGCGGAGCAAAGGAGCCGGAGGGGGCTCCCTTAGCATGGACATACGAATGTTCTGCAGTGGGTCCCTCTCGGCTCATAGAGCTAAAACCAGGCTGTAGAGAGTCCAACCCACGCCCCAACATGAGAGGCAGGTCAGTGCAACCAATGAGACCCATGCACAAGACCTGGCAAGCAACTCTGTGGTCCCAAAAAAAAAATGAATTAGAGCGGTCCGTGAAAGTGGTTAATCTGGATGAATTAATCACAGACACGGCAATGTGGGAACTTATTCCCGCACCCAATCAACCCACTGAATCCATCTATTCAACACCGTTAGTGAAGGACGATTCTTTTAATCGACCTTGATCTGAATGATTCTGTATTTTCAAATAAAATGCTATCTGAAAATTTATCTCAATCCCCAATGATGTTTACTGAGGCGTCACACTCAACAATTGAAACTGTTTCCTCTATTTCAGGTATAGAAAGTAGTAGGATACAAACCACCACACATGGTACAAATACATCAGTATGTGTACGCCACACAGAAACTTCAATTCAATAGATGTTGCTATGCATGCTATGAACTTGGCTATCCAAACACTGGGGAATATATATCAAACAGTGGACAAACGATTAAAGAATCAAGAGGCGTTAATGAAGCAAGTGTTAGTAGCTTGTGAGATGACAAGGCTTGAAGTGAAGCAACTTATCACAGCTGTCGTGCCGCTCAAAGCCATTGTGCGCTCCATAACATGCCAAACTGACAAAGATGTAAAACGAAGATCAGTTGGAATAATCCCGATGAGAAATGATGAACATACTGGGCTCACGTCTGTTTTACCTTGCATCGACTCGATTATCTATGACCCATTATTAAATTACAATCTGCATTCGCAGGAGTTGAGCACAGAAATGCATATTGAACCAGCTGTGGGTTCTCAAAAGAATTATTATCCCATGTTCACTCCTGCCACTGTGCATTCCTGTAAAAGCGTAAAGTCACCAAGTGCAGAGGGAACCCAACAACCTATAAATAAGGAAAATTTAAAAAAACAAAAAAAAATGCTAAGATCCTTGATGGTAAACTATCTAAAAACAAAGCTAGTGCAAAGCACACGGGAGGCTCGTCTTTAAATCGATAACTTTACCAAAAGAAATTAATAATAAGGTGATGGCCTCCCAGGCAATCAAGGAAAAGTATTTGATGCAAATGCACACTAAAGAGAGAATGGGTTATCTGAATTTTCAGGTTGCACATCCATTAAACTATCCCCCATTAGACAAACTACTCACAATGGTGACGCAACTGAACTCAACACCTTCTATCCCTATTGGCGATGGTGCAGATACTAGTAATCTTGCTCAAGGAAAGGTGCAGACTAGTAATCCAAAGAGGGTACCGGATAATAGTCAAAACAAAGACGCAATAAAACAGGCGGTAGATGCGTACATGTCTGGCCGCTCACAACTGCCTATTGAGGTCCCAAGGATAGCATGCAATCACGCTCAGCCAGTACCTGTATCTGGTTTGGTGTGTAATGAGAATATGATCACTCAGAAATTACATTCGGAGGGAGGTGACCCTAAAATAGCTTCAAAGTCAAAAGAAGTTCAGAACACACTTGAGATAGGGCTTGAATCATCTGGTCAGAATGAATGCCCCTGTGATAAAATCATAGGCGTGCGAGGTGAGGATACCCAGCCCATGCGTGATCTTTCAGGGGTGGTCATTCGGCTGATAGAGAGTGCCTTGGGAAATCTCACATTTGGCAAGTCCCCTAACCCACGACATGGTGAAACAGAAGAACCTCAGATTGAAACATCGAAAAAAAGTGATACCTGCCAAAGTTAAGAAAAATCCTGCTGGGGCGTGGCTTGGCGCCGAGGCAAGATGGCGGCCTAGAAGATCGTCTCCACCCCACATATTATATAAAAAGCATTTGGGTTAAATAATACATTTTTTTAACTTACGTTAATCTTCCTGTTGAGCGCCGCCGACATCCCGCATCAACTCGATGATTTCTCCCGCGGCTCTGAAGTGCAGAAACGTCTCACACGCTGCAGCTCCTCTCTCCAGCTTCCAAAGCGGACGTTTAACAGAACGCGTACCGCCCCTTGTGAGGAGAGGAGTGGCACGCTGTATCAGCTGACTCCCCGGACTGGGCCCGGACACGCAGCTTCCTCTCACGAACACGCCACCTGCTGGGAGACTGGAAAAAAAAAAAACAGTAAGAAAGCAAACTCAAAGCGACTGATTATTATATGAACATATATTTAAGGATACGTTTACTGAAAAAAAAATATATATATATACTTAGAATGTGTTAATATAAAAGAAAAAAAAAAGAAGGGCTGGAATAATTATAAAGTCAGCGCTTATCTTAAACCTCACTAAGGATACTGGGGAAAAAAAAAATATATTTTTTTTTTCTTCAAAAAGTGAAAGGGCCAGCAGGCCTCAACCTAAAGCATACCGTGTATTAAGATATAATACATAACACGTCACTCGGTCTCCCTCCAGCAAAAAGTCTTCTCTCCTCTTAAATTTTGTACTACAACCATTCTTTGTTGCTCCAGCATTCCAACACAGTACAGTCAGACTGGGTTACAATCAACCAACCACGGTAACCCTACAGCTATACAGGATCAAACCTCTCTTTATGGATTACAGTCCTAAATAACATATCTATGAGAATCTCCAGTAGTATATGCCTTATTATTCAGGGTTCTTCCATTATTTGGTCTCACTTGGTCTGAGTAAAGCCTGAACAATAATATGGAAGTAATAATTATATACTACAAATCATCATAAAGAACAGCTACAAGGAGTTATACGCCAGAACAGATCATACTTGTTAACATTTGCTTAAACATGGCAACCTGCAAAGCCAACCAAAAAAATGGCGCCTCTGTCAAAGATGCTACCACCTCCTCATCTACTCTGAAAAGACCCAAAAGTGACTCACCACCTCCAACAGGGATCTCAGACCCTGCCATTGAAGCCATTCTTGCTGAAATTAGGGCACTTAAACCCTTCATTGAAAACACAAATGCTAAGCTACAGAAACTTGATGAAAGGTGGATGGGTGTTAACAACAGAGTAGAGGAGGCTGAGAAAAGAATCGGCGTGCTTGAAGATATATCTCCTAAAGTTGCGCAAATGGAGAAATCCATTAAAGAACTTCAAAAGCATAATGAAGAATTAGAAAATCGCAGCAGGCGCAATAACCTGCGCATCTCTGACCTTCATGAAGGAGTTGAGGGTACTGACCCCATTGTCTTCCTACGAAAATTCTTACCAGCCATACTACATTTGCCTTTGGAAACAATTTTTAATACACAACGTGCCCATAGGATTGGTCAACCCTCAGCCTCTCCCTCATCACGTCAGACACCAAGAACTCTAATATTATACCTCTTGGAATACTCTCAAATACAACTTATTATTTCCACAGTTAAAGAACGCAAATCTCTAATTTGGCATGTCAGTAATTTTTATCTCACAGGATGTGGCAAGAAGCACAGCACAAAGAAAAGTCTTTTTGGCATTCCGTCCCGCTCTTAAATAACTCAATGTCTGGTATGGCTTGTTCCACCCATGCTCCTTTAAAGTTACTCATGAAGGACGCTCTGCAGTCTTTGATGATCCCGCAGACTAAAGGCTCTTCATACAATCCATTAAGAATGAAAATATGGACACCTCCGCTCCAGCGGTGGCCTCAACATCACCTACTATTTGAAACCGAATCTTAATCACTTGACTCCTATACGTATATGTATCTATTTACCTAATGCTATGACATTACATTGATATTTACTATGTGGGGTGGGCGCTCTTTTGGGTCCCTTTTCCACCAGTGGTCGCTTCTTCTTCTAGTCAGCGACCCAGAAGGCGTTTCCTATCCCCTATTTATACCCCCACCCAATTCCTCTTCTCATGTCCTGTTTGATCTCTAAAATCACTCTTTCAATAAGGCATACTCCCCGCCAAGTTTTGATCGAACCCCCTTTTCCCCTTCCTGATCCCCAATGTTTCTTCCTTCTATTCAAATATTTGGGTATACATATTTTCAACCAAATGACAAATGTCATATGCTTATTACTGTTCTATAGCTATATGATGTCGGAATATCAAATTTTCTCTAACTAAATGATCTTTAAATGCATAACATGGAACATCAAGGGCTGTAAAAATCCTATGAAAAGATGTAAAGTATTGTCTCACTTGAACAAATTTAAACCGACAGTAGCGTGCCTACAAGAAACACACTTATCCCTCAAAGAAACAATGAAACTTAAATTTCATTGGGTGAAGGAGGTGATTTCTAGTCCAGCTATATCCAAGAAAAATGGCGTAGCTATACTAATTAGTAAAAAACAACCCAATAAAGTTCTTGCCCAAGATGCAGATATAAATGGAAGATGGGTTTGGGTTAAACTGCTTATTGACACGACACAAGTATCAATTCTCAACATATATGGACCTACTTTACCTGATCCCTCCTTTTGGAACAATATCAAACAAATGATTCTGAAAAATAACTTCACCAATTTGATAATGTGTGGTGATGTCAATCAGGTTCTTGACCCATTTTTAGATCGAAAATCCAGTTGCATGTTTAAACCCAACAAAACTCATAAATCCTTTATAAACTGCCTAGGAGAAACAGGATTTATTGACTCCTGGAGAATTTCACATCCTTCATATTTGGATTACACTTTTCATTCCCCTCCTCATAACACATTATCACGTCTTGACTATATTTTTGCTACTAAGACCCTATCTGGATCCATTATAGACTCCAAAATATCCAATATTATAATTTCTGATCACGCTGCGGTCATCACTTCCTTTTCCCTAACAGATATGAACAAAGGTGCTTCCAGATGGAAACTTAATAATTTTCTTTTAAATGATTCAAACTCTATTCAATCCATCAACATCTTCATTCAACAATATTTCAATGATAACCAAGACCAAGATACCTCCACTGTCAATAACTGGGATGCTTTCAAAGCGGCCCTTAGTGGTCATATAATGGCCCTCTCAGGCAAGAATAAAAAAAACAGGAAAAAACATCTGGATGATCTATATGCTAAACTTACTCTTGCAGAACAACACTACTATACAGACACTAATCCAGCAAATTTACAACAAGTAATCAAAATTCGCTTTGAAATCAATAAAGAAATCACAGAGTTAGCGGCAGGTTCCATTCTTAAATACAAAACAAAGATCTATCAAACTTCTAATAAGGCAGGTAAAATGCTGACTTCTTATTTAAAAACCAAAAAAGAAAAAGTTCAAATCTCTCACATTCAGGATAAACATGGAACAACGCATCATCGATCTGATGAAATACTAGAATGCTTTAGAACATTTTATACTGATCTCTATACTCCAGAATGTGCTATTTCCAGAGAAAACATTGATTCCTTTTTGAACAAGATTAGTCGAACCTCTTATCCTGAAATCGATCTTTCTCATCTTGAAAATGATATCACCTCCATCGAGATTATCAAAGCCATCCATAGCCTTGGAAAAGGTAAAGCACCCGGCCCTGATGGACTATCCACCGAATTCTATAATATATTTTCCCAAATATTAACACCTAAACTTAAAAAACTTTTTTCATATTTTATTTCACAAAAATGCTCCTCCGGATCCTTTTCTGAAGCTTTACTTATTGTTTTCCCAAAACCTGACAAGGACCCTACTCTTCCAAGCAACTATCGACCCATTTCCCTTATCAATATCAAAAGCAACATTTTTGCCAAAATACTTGCTAACAGGATTGAATCCTCACTTCCGAATCTAGTCAAACCAGACCAAACAGGTTATGTAAAGGGACGTAGCATATCCTCTAACACCAGACTCTTACTTAACGCCATTAACCTGGCAGCCAATGACAAAAAGGACACTCAAGGCTATGCAGCCATTGCACTAGATGCGTGAAAAGCTTTTGAACGCGTCGATTGGAATTTTATGTTTCAAACTCTACGTTGGCATGGTTGTGGTGAAAAATTTATTTCACTTGTTAAACTTCTTTACTCTGCCCCCAAATCCGCTATCTACCTAAATGGTCAGACTTCCGCCTCTTTTCCCATACTTAGAGGAACGCGTCAAGGCTGCCCCTTCTCACCATTACTATACATCCTCTCTCTTGAACCGCTACTAGAATTTATAAGATCTAATAAAAACATCCCGGGAATTCAAGTCGGTGCCTCAATAAATAAAATTGCAGCATATGCAGTTGATATACTTATTCTAATTAAAAACCCCAAACTCCACATTCCTAACCTCTTGAGTGCACTATCACAATTCGGTCTGGTCTCAGGATATAAACTAAATACACAGAAATCAGAAATTATGCCCTGAAATTCATACTGTCTTAAACACGAAATTGACACTTTTGGCCTTAAATGGTGCAGCAGCTCTGTTAAATATTTAGGTCTTCGTTTTGCCCCAACTATCCCAAATACTATCAAACTCAATACTGAAACATTACTAAGTACCCTTAAGGATCTGACATCCAAATGGTCTCCACTTTACCTCTCCTGGTGGGGGCGCTTAGATACTATCAAGATGATGCTTACTCCCATAATTCTATACTATTTGCAGCTTCTCTCCGTCCCTTTATCCCTTTCCTTTTTCAAATCCATTTACTCCATACTACTTAACTTCCTGTGGGGAAAAGGAAAAAGTAAAAGAATTGCTCTGATGAAACTAAAAGCTCCATATGATATGGGAGGAGTTAGATACCCTGACTTTTAGTCATATCACTCTGCATTTCTTATAAAACAATCTCGTCAATGGTTCATGGATCCCATATCAGCTGATATCCCGACTTGGTGTACATTAGAAAAACAAGTAGTTCTACCACATAATATCACAGATTATATATACATATTTAAATACTCACCTAAAAAGATTTTGGATCCTATTAAAGCATCAGTTTCTGCTCTACAAACATTTCTTCTTCCACACACTATGACCCCAATAAGCATCTTTCCCCGTTATTATGGCATAATAAGAACATTGTAATTAATAATAAGATCCTTAATCGCAAAACATGGATTCAAAAAGGTATTAGATTCATTCAACATATTATAGATGACCCACACATCCTCTCCTTCCAGCAACTCTCTACCACATTTAAGGTACGTAAGAATGATTTTCAATTTTATAATAACTTAATTAATTCCTGTCTTGATGCACTCGACCAATTTTCCAATGAAATTCTCACTCCAGATGCCCTTAGACTAATGCACCTTACCATGGTCAGTGAAGTTAGTTCCTCTAAAATATACAACTTGCTCACCTCAACTTTTAAGATTTGTACTATCCGCCAGAAATGGGAACTTGACTTAGGCTACATATTTGAGGATGATATTTGGCTCCGCCTGTTTTCCAAAATTAAACAAATATCTGTGTCAGCAAATATTTCACAACACTATTATTTCTTCATTCACAGAGCATTTATTACTCCGGCCAAACTGGCTAAATCTAATCCAAAGTATGATGCAAAATTTTGGTCATGTGGTATATCTCCCGCTACGTATATGCATATGTTTTTCGAATGTTCATATATTGTTAAATTCTGGCAGGAAATTTGGAAATTTCTTAAATGTATATTCTATGTCGATGTGCCTTTCTCCATTGTTAACATATTTTTAGGAAGTATAGCTATCACAACTTATATTCCATTTGATCCTGCTAGACTTTATGATCTATTCATCTGTATAGCTTTAAAATGCATTACGACTAACTGGAAAGACTCTAGTTTGCTTTCTGCAAAAGTTTGGTGGAATACTATTTGTTATACTCATGAACTGCAAATGTGCATGGCCAATAATCTTAACACAATTCCAAAATATAATGCTAAATGGCTTTATTTCACCAAGTATCTCAACTGTTTCAATGCAACTGCTTATGGTACATGAATTTACACTTTTATGTCTTCATCACTATCCATATGTCTATACTCAAAATGAAATGCCATAACTAAACAATATTTGAAAAAATTAAATTATTTTGATAACATTTTCTAATGTACCCATTGTCCCCCCCAACCTCTACCCTCCTAGTCCTTATATGTTTAGTGTCTGTCTCCCTGTACGTCTCCCCCCTTATCTATATATTCACCACATATAAATCACTCTTTACAGACTAGAGTTTCTTCTATTCCAACACAACCGGTTATAGTTATGCTGTTAACACCAACTTTAGTTCATACAAAAATGTAAGTGAATTTAACAAATAAATTATTTATATTGATGTACTTTTACAATTGACCTCAATCATTCAATATGTTATTCTTAATTGTTCTTGTTGCATTCAAAGTCTGTAAGTTGTTGATACCTGCATCAGAATTAATATTTATACAATAAAAATTATTAAAATAAAAAAAAAAGAAAAATCCTGCTCCATACTCTTTAATACTAGCGTGCAATCCAGCTCCCTGCACTCAATATGATCTAAATCGCAGGGCTGTGATGGCAATTTTTTCAGAAATTCAACAGTTGGAAGACATTGTGTCGGCGGACTTGGCTCTAGTTGAATTCATCAACGAAAACAATCTAAATACAGTAAAAATATGGGTGCACTCCAGAGTTGTGCAGAATCTGATATGGAAGGCAAAGGACTCTTTGTTCAAACTAGGTTTTGATATAAGCGTTGATCACTCCAATAAGCAAGTGGCCGTAACTACCTGCAATAATAGCCATTTAAATATCATAACGCCGTTAAAGGAGCTCATGCCACACCCACAGATAAGCAATGTGGTTGTCACTGCAATGTACATCAGAGATAACTAGATTCATCATCAAGTCCCATATCCTTTCCCTTGTTAGTTAGAATTCGAGAGGACATAAGCACTTGTTAAACAACGATCAACAACATTTGAATAACTAGAATGTGGTTCTCTTGAAAGAGACGTGGCTAATTGCCCTGCCAATTTGAGAAGAATATGAAGTGTACTTGAATTCTGCTATCGAATCAGCAGTGGGAAGACCTATGTCAGGGCTTATAATTGCTGTGAAAAGGCATCGTGGTTTAACCTCAACATTGTGGGTGACCCCTACCAAATTTATGATGTTAGCTAAAGTTGAGACACAAAATGCTGGTTACGCTATCTTGAATGTGTATTGGAATCCTGCAGCCTTGAGTGATGAATACTTCTTTAAAGACTTGAATCTCCTATTAGATCTGGTAGTGGAAGAACAGCACATCAAATTCCTCATACTTGCCGGTGATTTGAATTTGAGGTGTATGGATGACACCAGTAGACCCAACGATCAGAAATTATTGCGTTGGAAAAGTCTGGTATATCATAGAGGTTTTCATCTACTTAATGGTGCCTTTCCTCAGACATCCCTCCTCTGCCAACCTGGCATAAAGGTAAATTGGCAACCACCATTGACTACATATATGTAAATAAGGCATTGTGGCCGGATGTGCAAAAATTCAAAGTTATTTTTTCAGATGCCAGCGATCACAACATGTTGGCTATGGAATTGGGTGCTCAGATGACCCTTAATTCGATCATTAAACAACCCAGAAAAGGGTGTCTGGTGGTGAATACAGGTGGAAACCGTCTCTGATGGTCGGAGGAAGCTTTAATTCATTTTATGGAGCTATTAGGAAAATCGAATATGCAGGAGGACTGCACACTAGAAAGTGTTGGCATTGTCTACAGCAATGTGATAGAGGCCTTTCGTCAAACAAAAATATTTGGTAAGAAAAGGAAAAATCAGATACATATATTTGATAACATAATTCGATTAAAGAAAACTATGCATCGCGCTGAATTAAGAAAACTTGCTTTCCTTCCTCCTGCCATCAGATCGGTAGAATCAAAAAACCGCGTAACAACTACACAAACTGGATAAAAGGTCATAGGATATTGCTCTATCAGCAAGATGGAGCGAATATGTTGAGCATTTTGGCCAGTAAAAACATATCCAAAATGTGGGCAGTAATGAATCAAGCAATGGGTCAACATCAGATTTGTTCACAGACTTCTGCAGTCAACCTGCATCTTTGGGTCGCACATTTTAACCAACTATATGCAGCCCCTACCCATAGTACAAATGTAGATGAATTAAACATGCCAGCCGCCTTTGAATGGCTTTTTGACGAAGGCGACATATTGTACCTCATAAAAACTGCCAGCAAATCCAAAGCTTTTGGCCCTGACGGGATATCAACTTTTGTTATGCAACAACACGCCCTCGCTCTGGTCTACCATCTTATTTCATACATTCACTGCTGTTAATAATAGTCAAAAATTGCCCCAAACATGGACCCAGGCGATACCTGTCCCAATTTATAAGAAAGGTGATCGGCATGTGCCTGACAGTTATCGCCCAATTTCATTACTGGATGCACCTGAAAAAATTTACTGCAGGATGATACTTAAAGAACTGAACACTTGGGTCGAAAAAAATTCATTATTAGACTGTTTTCAGTCTAGTTTTGTAAAGGGACTAGGTACGATCCCCAACATATTTACAATTACCATGATTCAAGCCCATCAGCTGACTCAAAAGCACCCCTTATATCTGTAGATTTCAGAGCTGCATCTGACTCTGTTGATCACTAGTTGCTGCTATGGAAAATAAAAAAACACAACTGCCCCGAATCTCTGTTAGCATTAATAACACTGTTTCATTTAAACACAACAATGCCTGTACGTGTCTCTATAGACTGAACTCTTTCACCAGTGATAGCAATGCACAGGGATTTGAAACAAGGTTGTGTGCTAGCCTCTTTTCTATTTAACTTCTACATCTTGAACATAGGTGATTCTCTGAGAGATTGTGTTGGCGATCCCCCAAAAATTGTTATATGCGGAAGACTTGGTCCTTTTGTCCCAGACTCCAATGGGTTTGCAGAACATGTTAAATCAACCTGATGTATATGCTCAAGCTAACCATCTAAGCATAAACACTGACAAAACTCAAATAATGATTTGCAATCCTAGTCAGAAGGCCAAGATCCACAATCACAAATGGTATTTACAACAACATCAATTGGTCAATACATGTCAGTATAGATACCTTGGTGTGCTGATCCAACATAGAAAATCTCAAGCACAGTACATGTGTGAAGTGAAAACAAAATTGTTATTTTTGGTGTCGCAAACCACAATACTCTGTAAGAAATTTGGAAACTTCTCTATGAAACATACCATCTTGTTTTATAAAATGAAAGTTACACCAATCTTGTTGTATGGGGTGGAAGCCACGATGCCGAAGAAGCGTAAGTTCTGGGACAGTATTGCATCCATTTATTGGAAAAGAGTGCTGCAGTTACCGAATAGCACACCTTTAGCGTTGATTCGGTATGAGTTGGGACTTTCCTCACTCTACTCTCATGTAATCTGGAAGCAATGTGCTTTTTTTTGGAAAGCGCTAGTGGGCTTGGACAAACCTTCCATCCTGCAAGCTGTAGCGTTCAGTCTAGCTTTGTCAAAAAATAATTTTCCACGAATATGGCGGGAGCATGTTATTGATGCCATGAGTAATGCAACTGTAAACCCCGGTTGAGCGAAAATTAAGATTTTTCAGCATGAATGGTTAGAGAATATCACAAAGTGTATGTTGCATAAAGACTTTGATATCTTTCTGTTTGGTCACAAAAGGCACGGGACAGTGGCAGCATACCTTGAAAAGTATCCTTGCTCCACTCTTCGTAGTAAATACATGAGATTAGGCTAAATTTGTGGCGCACATGTGCTATTTTGAATAGGAGAGGAATGATAACTACTGAGCAAAATTACTGTTGCTATTGTTTGAATATGAAACAGGCTGAAACTCTGCAACATCTATTGGTAGATTGTGAAGCTGTGAGTAGTGTAAGAAGTAGGTGTTTTAAGGACAAACTAGTGTTTCAGAATCATGTGACCCAGTACCAAAAATGGCAAAAGCTTTTTGCTAACCCAAGAGTCGCAATACAAATTGCAATTGTACAGTTTTTGGACATTGTTTTACCACACTTAGATTGTGACGAATAGTGTAATGGTTAAATATGTTTGTGTATGCATAGCAAAGTTGTAAAGGAAAAGTTTTTGCAGAGAATTAAATTACTTTTGTAATGCGACAACCATATTGATATTGGGGATAAAACTTGACATATAGATGATGAAGTTTAGTGGAATAATAATTACATTATAAGTTTTGTTCAATTTGAAATGGTTTTATACATGTTTTCTGTTCATTTTATTTTTTTTCTCACTCCTTTTAAGTTCTCTTTGTATGAAAGTTGATGAGAATTTTAAACACCTATAATGTAATGTAATTGGTATTATAAAAAAAAATTGTATTGTTTATTTGAAAAGTTGATGTATCAACTAAGCAAATTAATAATAATAAAAAAAACATTTTAGCAACAGGGCACAGCAATACGACTTATTAACAACTAAGGCCTCCATGTATTGTGTGCAAGGAAGTGTTCATGATTTTAAAAAACGATTTGCGCCATACAAACAAACGTGTGGTGAGTCTGGTTCCCGTATACTCTGCCCCCCAAGAAAACATAAAGAGCTAAACGCGTCTGAGCCAATGCTTCAATTTAGTGCCGTTTCTCCCAAGTCAGGAGTTCAAGGGAAAACATCTGCTTTCTTCAACCTTGAAGGCTACAAAACTAACCTTAAAATAAATGTTAATTCTTGGATTTTCTAGTCTGCTGAACACTCTCATTTATCAGTCTCGCCGTCGTTAACAAATGTTATACACTGTGACCTTTTTTCATGTAGCTAAATGAAGAAAATGATAATTTGTCATAACCCTGTACTGATCTAATGAACTCTGGTTTATCTATCAGGAAGGATAATTCAGGGGCAACGCGTTTGTCTGACAAGAAACCCTGACACAGGTCGAATCCCAATCACACGCTTAGAACCCACTCGTGGTTAAGTGCGTTATAAAAGGACAATTATAATTACCCGATGAGAGCTGTATGCAAGAAGTTGACACAGGAAACAACTGAGCAGTTGGTGCAACCCCCCATGCAACACCAAATCAGAAGGAGGCCTCTGATTTGTGGACCGGGGGTGCATTTATCACACATTCATGCACATTCACTCATGCACCCATATATATTTACTCTCTCATTCACTTGCGAATCCACACAACATACAATCTTTCATTCATGCATGCACCCCATACATATAACATACACTCATTCATCACACATGCACATTTTGTTTTCTTACCTGCAGCACAGTCCAGTATCTGCTCCATCAGGTCCGGTGACGGTTCTCCAGCTCCTGTGCAACATGAGCAGGAACCAGAAAGCAGGGCGTCCTTCCTGGTCGCTGCACATGCATGCAGGAGCCAGGGCTCCCCCTGTGGTATGCTCAAGCAGCTCTGAATGTGATGGGAGGCGCAGGAGCACCCTCTTACACATCCAGAGCTGCACTACCTCAGCCTACATCTCCAATGGGACAAGCAAAGCTGGGGAAGCAAAACACCCATGGCCTTGCATGGCCCATTGGACATGCTCCGGCTCAGGCACGAACTGTCAATTTGTAAGACACTAATACAACAAATGGTGTTTCAAGGTGCCACAAGATAAAACAAACGGGGAGGGATACAATAACGCTCCTACTAGGCCTTGTGACATCAGGATTGTGCAAGTGCAGAACAAGAAGTGCAAGGGTTTGGGGTTGTGGGGGAGGGAGTTTTGGAATGTGCAAAAAAATGAAGTGTTAAGGTCGGAAGGGAAAGAGGGGAAGAGGCAGGATACAGGTGTTAAGGGGAGGCCAGAGGGCAAGTGCCAGGGATTGCAGAGGAGAGGGTCCACATGATAGGTGCAGGAAGGGGTGGGCGGGAGGGAGGGCTGGAGCCCTGTAGTACTCAGAGGAAGCCAGGCAGCCGGTCACTGAGGCAGATAGAAGGTGTTAGCAGGGGAGGGGGAGAGTGAAGGGTGAGAAGAAAAGGAAAGTCTTGAGGAGCTTCCAGAACTTAAGGAGATCCGGCTCAAACCTGAGAGGGGCAGGGAGAACGTTCCAGAGGGAGGCTCCTGCGGAAGAGAGAGATCTACCCCCCATTCTTTGCTGAGAGAAGCATCTGATTTGCAAAGAGTTGGAACTAGCTTACCAAAGGGATCTAGGCGGGCGGTATTTAGGGAGAATGAGTTGGATGTAGTGGGGTCCCAGAACCCAGAAAGCATTACGGATGATGCAGAGGATCTTGGATTTGATCCTAGCGGCAACCAGGAGCCAGTGAAAAGAAAATAGGGCTGGTGAGATGCAGTCCCTGGGCTTGAGGCCAAGGATAAGTCTTGCAGTCATATTCTGGATTTGTTGAAGGGGATGAAGGGAGGATGAAGGAAGATTGAGGAAGAGGCTGTTACAGTAGTCAAGCCTAGAGAGGACCAGAGCTCTGGAGACATTGAGTTTCTGGGGGAAGGTGAGGAAAGGGAGAATGCCTCTGAGGGGGTGTAGCTGATAGTGGGCCTTCTGGGCAAGGTCCGCGATGTGGGGAGAGAAGGGGAGAGAGGAGTCAACGGTAACACCAAGGTTTTTGTCTCACAAGAGAGCGAGAGGAGGAGATCCATAGAGGGTGGCCAGAGGAAAGGAAGGTGGGAGCTGGAGTCCCAATGAGACGTTTCTATGTCTTACTAGCATTAAGGCAGAGATCAATGGCAGCACACCATGACTGACTAGCAGTCAGACAGTCAGGGACGAGAGAGGAGAAAGAGGAGGAGGAAAGCTTGATGGATAGCTGCATGTCGTCTGCATAACACTGGAAGTGAGGAGAGAAGGAAGAGATCAAGTGGGCCAAAGGGGCAAGGAAGACATTGAAAAGCCACGGCGAGAGGGTAGTGCCTTGTGGGACTCTGCAGGTGGAGAGTGTTATAGGGGAAAGTAAACCTGAACCTGGAAATGTCAGTTGGAGAGGAAGAAGGTCAACCAGTCCAGTGCAAGGTCTGTGAAGGGTGTCACAGAGCTGATTTGTCAGGGTGGCATGATTGACTGTGTTGAAGGCATAGGAAAGATCCAAAAGGATAAGAGGCGATGGAGAGTTGGAGTCAAGATTCAAGAGCAAGTCTTCACGGGTATTCAGTAGAGACGTTTCTGTGCCTCTGGCAGCTCTGAAGCTAGACTGGTGGTCGTGGAGACAACCAATAGATTTGTTGTGTTGGGTCAGTTCGGAGATTGCCAGCTTCTGCAGTAGCTTTCCCAGGAAGGGAGTAATGGAGATAGGGTGGTAGTTAGCATGGCAGGAGGGGTCGGAAGAGGGCTTTTTTGGGAGGGAGGTGCACAAGGGACAGCTTGAGGGGGAGAAGGAAGGAGCCGGTGGCAAAGGAGTGGTTACAGAAATCAGCCAAGGAAGGCGCAAGAGAGGCAATGTTCTCCTTAATAGTTCTGGAAGAGCACGGGCCCACCTGTTAGGAGGAGACTTTCATAGAGAGGACTTGTCTAGAGACCTTATCCGGTGCTATGAGCGAGAAAGAGGAGAGAAGTATGGAGTCAAGGGAGGCATGAGAGCTAGGGAGGGACACAGGAGGGGGTGGAGGAGAGTGAGGATAGAATGTCCTGTGTTTTGGAAAGGAAGTGGGAGGACCGTAAGGTACAGAGGGTCAAGGACGGCAGGGGAGTTGTGGAGACTGCAGAAGGATTGCCGAGTTCCTTGCAGATTTTAAACAGTGTGCCAGAGTTGTTAGTGGCCCCAGAGAGGCAGACTTGGATATGAGCCCTCTTCCTAGAGCAGAGGGAGAGTCTGTACTGCCTTTGGAGCAGTTTGTCAGAGGATGTGTCTGATGCCGCCACTTACTCTCAGCCACTTTGCAATTGACTTTCAGAGAGGCTAGGTTGGAGTCATACCCAATGTTGTGCTTGGAGGCAGGCTTCATTTGGATACTCATAACAGGGGCAATAATATTCAGGGTGTTGGTGGTAGAGAGGTGGAGATTAGCAAGGGCAGAGTCAGTGTGGGAGTTTGTGGCAGGAGTGGGTGGGGAATGAAAGTGGTGGCAAAAGCAGCAACTGACACTCAATTCATTGGTGGAATGACAGAGAAGGAGACAGGCAGTGCAGGCAGAGGCTTAGCAGGGAGACATAAAGGATCCAGGTGTGAAGACAGGAGGGAATGGTCAGATCAGTAGAGAGGTGTACTGAGAGGGTTGGAGATAGGAATGTCAACAGAGATGAGAGTATCCAAGGTATGTCCGCCAGAGTTTGTTGGCCTGGAAGGATGAATGGTTACGGAAAGAACGTCATAGAGGCTACGAAAGAGTCCAGTGGCTGCCTCGGGAGAGTCAAGGTGGATATTGAAGTCACTGAGGAGGAGAAGTTTGGAGGAAGAGGCAAGAAGGGAGGTCAGATCACTCAGAGGAAGAGGGAGACTGGCCAGAGGTCCTGTAGATGGTGGCGAGAGTCAACGAGAGGGTTGGAAAGACACCAAGCCTGCAGTCGAGGCATTCAAAGGAGGAGTAGGTCTGGGTGGGAATGATAGTAGCAGGGATCCATTCAGAAAAGGCAAAGGCCACTCCGCCTCCAGAACGGTTAGGCCTGGACTTAGAGGGGATCTTGTAGCGCTCAGGGAGGATTGTGTCAAAAACAGTGACAGATCTGGCATTGAACCACATCTCAGTGAAGGTGAGAAAATCAAGGTCAAATTCTCTGAGAAGGAGACAGATTTCAGAAGCGTATTTCAGGGCAGAGCGAGAGTTGAGGGAAGCTAGGTGGACCTGGTTACCACCTTTGAAAGTCTTCAGAGGAGGAGTATGTCCATCAGAGTTGGAGAAGGGGCCAGAGGGTGGGCGTCAGAGGAGTAGCGGGAGAAGGGAGGAGGTTGATAAGAGACGGAAGGCACCTATCAAGAAGAAGAAGGTTGGGCTGAGAGCCCTGGGTAATGGCAGTGCCATTGTGATAGACATTAAGGATGCACCTAGAAGATGAGAAGTCAGCCAAGAGTACTTCCCATCTGGTGCCTCCATTAATGGGAAATGAAGAGAAAGGAGAGAGGACAGAGACCAGATATGGAGTCCATAGGTCCGGGGAGGGAGCAACAATGAGGATGTCAGTGACAGCCTGCCTGGAAGAAGCATTGACGTAGGTGTTGGAAATGGGCAGGCCTGGACTGGAGATCAGGAAATCTTTTTTAAGGTTTGTCTTCCAGGATTCGAGAGGGAGGTAGGGTAGGAGATAGGAGATAGAGTAGCAGTTGGAGTAAATAGGTGAGATGAAGAGAGAGAGTAGAGAGATGGTGAGATGGAAAGACAGGTGGGAGAAAGATGGAGAACTGCACAAAGAACGACAAACACACCAGGCAACCTAGCATCAGATGGATGCAGATAAGTCAGGTGCAGACAGTGACCTATGTAGACATTTCAGGGACACATCTGGCCCGTCAGGCCCTCCTTCCGACAGGGCAGACGCGCAGATGCAACGGGCGCAGGCCTTAGGTTATTAAGTCAAAGATGCCGGGCTTGGAGTACCACCTGCCAGCCTTTCTGCAAGCCCCTGACAATTGTCCAACTTCCACTGAGTAACTCAACGGTTCTAGGAGATTCAGTGCATTGTTCACGAGAGCTGCTCTCAGCCTCCAACTCCCCAGATTGTCGGCTGTTATGGGCTGTGCCGCCTGTGTTTCCGCTAGCTGCCCCAATCCATGACCCCTGACGACATCCTGCAGCCTCCCCGTGCCTTGGTGCTCCATCAGCTCTCATCAGCATCTGTGGCCCCACGGCCATCCCATCAGACGACACTGCTACCAAAGAACATCAGTGGGCTACAGGCTGGTAGTTTAAAGCACCACAAGGATTAGTAGAACCATGAGCTGGGGCCTGGGAGCAACCGTCACGTGCACACGAGAGATTCAGAACCAGGTACGCCCCACCCCCAGAATTAATGTGTGAACAAATAGTGGCCTGCTTTTTTGGAGGAGGGCAAGCACAGTGAAAATAAACAAAGGTACCCATGAGAGCCAGTTTAAATATATCCAAACATAAGAAATTACATATATAACATATGTGTGAATTATAATCTCTCCAAAAACTGCGAAGGGATAGATATCTGTTGCTGACCACCTATCAGTTATGTCTCTGAAGATGACCACGTAGATAAAAAAGGAATTATGCACATGGAAGTGGTTGAAACATGTCATGTGGGACTTCATTTCGATTATATAAAAGACAATTGAACACTATACCGAAGAAAAACATCTGGGGGAAATATTCCCCAATCTTCTTTCATTGATTGTTGTATTCAAGTAATCATTTTTTTTTATCGATGTGGATTTGTCTTATTCTTTTGTCAACTCGCTATTAGATTGTGCAAGTGATATGAATGGTGATGAATGGATGCGATACAACAATTTCATTTGAGTGGCAAATATTTTTGCATTGCTTTCATCCTTTCACATGATTTGTTTGCTTCTGTGCGATGAAATTAATGTTGAGAGTATTGAATTAAAGATTATTAATTCAATGTTCAATTGCAACACTGCAGACATATAGGTCGTGGGGTTTAGGTTTATGTAGTACAACCATTGAAATCTACCAATAGAAAGGCCAGGACAAAAAAGCACAGAAAAATAATTCAGCCCTCCAGGATGCAAAACACCTGTGGCGTTTGAGTACTTGTGATAGTACCAAAAAGAATATCAACAGAAAAACAAATTGTAGTCAACCCACACAGGGTGGCAGAGCAGAAGCTGCCATACTGCAACAGAATACGTCCGGACTATCGAAATCGTCTGGAGCAACCTCATCTACCCCCCTTTATAGAGGTGCTACTTAAAGAAACCACAGAGTAAGGTACAACTCTGGAGAGATTGCAGACACCCATTGGATTAGGCCACACTCTAGAACACCAAATCCAGGCTGGGATGGATTCTCGAAAGGCATATGATTTGAGGAACTATTTCCACTCTCACAATTGTTGCCATTAAAAAGGGCTCACATCACGCAAATACTTCAAAGGATCCCTGCTCTGCAGGTAGTTCCGACACAAGACCTTGATCTGGTGGAGCTTTCTAGCGAAAATGAAATCTACAGAGTGAAGGTTTACTGTAAAATACTTACTATAGTATTTATCATAGTACAACAAACAGAACGCTTTCTTCTACCTCATGCCCCTTCTTGCAGAGCCTGGTGTGGAATTAAAACCTGCTGAAGGTGTTAATCCAGACTCAGTGCTGATATCCAGCCAGTATCGTTTTTACAAGCTCTATTTTTTTGAACAGAGGATCTCTGGTAATACAACTGTCTATACTTGCAAACCAAGAAAGAAAGGTGACTTGGTTACAGAATGATTACTGTGAAGGCCCATAGAGGTGGATTGGTCTTGGCTGGCTAGTGCACTGCAAATAAATCCACGTCAATGCCCTTAACCAAAAGGAAAATGAGCTCTTTATAGTGCTGTGGAATTCAAGAGGCCATTATTTATGGCAGGAGGCGCTATACAAATTTAAGATAACAAAACATAATTGACTCAACATGAGATGGTCATGGACCTCTTATTAAAACATGACATTTCCTTTTCACAAGAATTTTGGATGACAGAATCCGCAGCCATTGACAGTTTTTCTGTTTTACTCAATTCAGCTATGAAAGGAAAGAGGGGGCATCCGAGTGGAGGGCTGATTGCCATAAGAAATTCTTGGAAGTCTGAATTGTGTATATCGACTATATGTCTCGCAATATTCTATCTATGTTTATGACTTGAACTGTCTATTGATACATGTTTATGACACACCAAGCCTGTGATGAGGAAATAAATGTTGGCCTCTTTAACTTTATTCTTAGAACAGTGGTCGATGGACTTTTCACTAGTATCTATTATGAGGGCTTGTGACTGGAATGCCAAGTTTGCACTAAATGTTCACATACCGGGAGTCAAACCCAAAATAATCTGTATGGACATTCTGAAGGCTATTCTAAAATAAACTGAAATTACTCCCAGAGGTGAACTGTTTTGGCACTTGACTAATCGTTGGAGGATATAATAATGTAAAATGGGAGGGTTCTCTGGGACATACTGGGCCAATTTACCAACTAAGAAGGGTGATAGAAATATAGGACATACTTTTGTCTATAAAACTATTTAATATGTAAATAGAGAGTTGATATCATCACAATGGGCATAGTTACTGAGACTGGGGACATGGTGGGCAATAGAAAGAGAAACCAGCCATCACCTCTTTGTTTTCACTTTGTCACCCCGAGTGGGACGGTTATGCCCAGACATAGGTCCCGTGCCTGCTGGGCCTAGAGACCCAAGCTACTCATCACTGATGAGCCCCAACAAGGGCGAAACACGTTTGGAGATGCTTGTGGTCTCGTGCAGAAGGGAGGTGGCCTAGCAGTTCGGGCTGGACTGCCCCTTTTGGGGTGGGGCCAAGCCTGATTTGGATATGGTATTTCCCTTCTGTAATGGCTTGGCAGGCAAAGAACGGTTTCTGCAAGGTTGCTCAGAGCATTGCCAGTGGTGAAGATTCATTCTAAACCTTCCAGCCATCACCTCTTTGTTTTTGCTTTGTCACCCCAAGTGGGACGGGTATGCCCAGACATGGGTCCCGTGCCTGCTGTGCCTAGAGACCCAAGCTACTCCTCACTGAAGAGCCCCAACAAGGGCGAAACATGTTTGGGGATGCTTGTGGTCTTGTGCAGAAGGGATGTGGCCTAGCAGTTCGGGCTGGACTGCCCCTTTTGGGGTGGGGCCAAGCCTGATTTGCATATGGTCTTTCCCCTTCTGTAATGGCTTGGCAGGCGAAGAACAGTGGTCTGGAGGGTTGCCCAGAGCATTGCCAGTGGTTAAGATTCATTCTAAACCTTCCAGCCATCACCTCTTTGTTTTTGCTCTGTCACCTCGAGTGGGACGGGTATGCCCAGACATGGGTCCATGCCTGCTGGGCCTAGAGACCCAAGCTACTACTCACTGATGAGCCCCAACAAGGGCGAAACATGTTTGGCGATGCTTGTGGTCTCGTGCATAAGGGATGTGGCCTAGCAGTTCGGGCTGGACTGGCCCTTTTGGGGTGGGGCCAAGCCTGATTTGCATATGGTCTTTCCCCTTCTGTAATGGCTTGGCAGGCGAAGAACGGTGGTCTGGAGGGTTGCCCAGAGCATTGCCAGTGGTTAAGATTCATTCTAAACCTTCCAGCCATCACCTATTTCTTTTTTGCTTTGTCACCCCGAGTGGGACGGGTATGCCCAGATGTGGGTCCCCTGCCTGCTGGGCCTAGAGACCCAACTACTCCTCACTGATGAGCCCCAACAAGGGCGAAACATGTTTGGGGATGCTTGTGGTCTCGTGCAGAAGGGATGTGGCCTAGCAGTTCGGGCTGGACTGCCCCTTTTGGGGTGGGGCCAAGCCTGATTTGTATATGGTCTTTCCCTTCTGTAATGGCTTGGCAGGCGAAGAACGGTTTCTGCAAGGTTGCTCAGAGCATTGCCAGTGGTGAAGGATCATTCCAAACCTTCCAGCCATCACCTCTTTGTTTTTGCTTTGTCACCCCGAGTGGGACGGGTATGCCCAGACATGGGTCCCGTGCCTGC
Organism: Ambystoma mexicanum; assembly: GCF_040938575.1. Taxonomy (NCBI): domain Eukaryota; kingdom Metazoa; phylum Chordata; class Amphibia; order Caudata; family Ambystomatidae; genus Ambystoma; species Ambystoma mexicanum. Next base: position 1,107,060,017 of record NC_090921.1, on the reverse strand, counting down.
TGTGCCTAGAGACCCAAGCTACTCCTCACTGATGAGCCCCAACAAGGGCGAAACATGCTTGGGGATGCTTGTGGTCTCGTGCAGAAGGGATGTGGCCTAGCAGTTCGGGCTGGACTGCCCCTTTTGGGGTGGGGCCAAGCCTGTTTTGCATATGGTCTTTCCCCTTCTGTAATGGCTTGGCAGGCGAAGAACAGTGGTCTGGAGGGTTGCCCAGAGCATTGCCAGTGGTTAAGATTCATTCTAAACCTTCCAGCCATCACCTCTTTGTTTTTGCTCTGTCACCTCGAGTGGGACGGGTATGCCCAGACGTGGGTCCGTGCCTGCTGGGCCTAGAGGCCCAAGCTACTACTCACTGATGAGCCCCAACAAGGGCGAAACATGTTTGGGGATGCTTGTGGTCTCGTGCAGAAGGGATGTGGCCTAGCAGTTCGGGCTGGACTGCCCCTTTTGGGGTGGGGCCAAGCCTGATTTGCATATGGTCTTTCCCTTCTGTAATGGCTTGGCAGGCGAAGAACGGTGATCTGCAAGGTTGCCCAGAGCATTGCCAGTGGTTAAGATTCATTCTAAACCTTCCAGCCATCACCTCTTTGTTTTTGCTTTGTCACTCCGTGTGGGACAGGTATGCCCAGACTTGGGTCCCGTGCCTGCTGTGCCTAGAGACCCAAGCTACTCCTCACTGATGAGCCCCAACAAGGGCGAAACATGTTTGGGGATGCTTGTGGTCTCGTGCAGAAGGGATGTGGCCTAGCAGTTCGGGCTGGACTGCCCCTTTTGGGGTGGGGCCAAGCCTGATTTGCATATGGTCTTTACCCTCCTGTAATGGCTTGGCAGGCGAAGAACAGTGGTCTGGAGGGTTGCCCAGAGCATTGCCAGTGGTTGTCATGCATGCTGTACATAGTACCCCTGGACTTGGAACAACATCTTCACGCAGAACGAGTTATGCTCATAGAACTGCTAGACCGTTCTATTCTAAATGGAGATTGTTTGATGCACTGCTGGGAAAACGACGTCTGCATTATTCACGTTGTTAAATTCACGTGATTTAGGTTAGTTCCGTGTGTTTTGGCAGTACGTTCATAAGCAGCGTGAATACGTCGCTCGCTGCTTCTGATTGAATCATTATGGCGTTTGATAGCTGAAACCCTTGATCTGCGTCCTCGCTTTTTCTTCAGTTACTTCCTTGGCTTCTTCGGCGTGTTTCCTTCCACATGCGAATTCCTGGAGCTGCTGTTTGGAAGTCACAGGTTGGCTGCACTCTCTGCGTGCTCTTCAGTCGCGTATATTCTGACACGCGAGTTCCTGATTTCTTCGCATGCTGCTTTCCTGACTACGTGAAGTTGGTCGCGTGGAAACCCACGTGGACCCTGTTTCCAAGCGCGGCTGTCCTGGGCTGCGTGTACTTTGTTCGCGGGTATATACACACGCGGATTTTGGAACTCTTCAGGTACGGCTGCTCTGTCTGCGTGCACTTTTGTTTGCTTATCGCACGCGAGCTACTCTACTCTTTATACGCTGTGGTCCTAGTTACGTGTCCTTGTGTTGCGTGTGAATCCTCACGCTTGCAAGAGCGGCTGTCCCGGCTGCGTGAACTCCGTCGCGTGTAAACCTGCATGCAGGCTTTTTCCTCACGCTTGCAAGAGCGGCTGTCCCGGCTGCGTGAACTCTGTTGCGTGTAAACCTACACGCAGGCTTTTTCCTCACGCTTGCAAGAGCGGCTGTCCCGGCCACGTGATCTCTGTTGCGTGTAATCCTGCACGCGGTCTTTTGAACTCTGTTGAACGTGTAATTCCACACGCATACTATTCTTTGCTTTGGAGTGAATCCCTGGCACCTGTGAGGAGATAACAGGTGGACTCAGTTCATCTTATTTCTGTTTCTACGTGGGAAAGGAAGTATTTCTTTTGAAGGTGATTGTGCACAGTACTTTGGACGCTATCCTGTGGTGCGCCAACCTGCTATCTAGCATGAGCCTCGTGCCGTTCGGGATAAGTCTCCCTTACTAACCTTCCCTTCCTTTTCGTTGTTTCTAATCCTGGATTTCTTCAGAGACTTGGTGAAGACTTGAGTTCTAAGCCCACAGATCAGTGTTGTTAACTTATTTTAGTGATATTGCTGTTCTATAGTCAGTTGATTTGGGACAATTTCTTATGATACTTTATTTATCCTAGGCTGACTTCCTATAAAGCTCCCACGCCCTTTCCAGTGATCCCTCTCTTTGCCCGTTTCATCGGTCAGAGAGTGGTATCATTTGGAAGGTCTAATTTGACTTCACTACTATCAAGTCGTGTGAATAAGGATCTGGAAGAGCCCTACCAATTGTATCCTTTTTGGTTACCATATCCTTTTCAAAAGATACTTTGGTGATTTATGACAGTGGTTAAGATTCATTCTAAACCTTCCAGCCATCACCTCTTTGTTTTTGCTTTGTCATCCCGAGTGGGACGGGTATGCCCAGACGTGGGTCCCGTGCCTGCTGGGCCTAGAGACCCAAGCTACTCCTCACTGATGAGCCCCAACAAGGGCGAAACATGTTTGGGGATGCTTGTGGTCTCGTACAGAAGGGATGTGACCTAGCAGTTCGGGCTGGACTGCCCCTTTTGGGGTCAGGCCAAGCCTGATTTGCATATGGTCTTTCCCCTTCTGTAGTGGCTTGGCAGGCGAAGAACGGTGGTCTAGAGGGTTGCCCAGAGCATTGCCAGTGGTTAAGATTCATTCTAAACCTTCCAGCCATCACCTCTTTGTTTTTGCTTGGTAGAAATATAGGACATATTTTTGTCTATAAAACTATGTTTCAGTGGATTAGTACTGTCATAATTGTCCTTAACATAGTAAATGATCATTGTTTCCTAATATGTAAATAGAGAGTGGATATCATCACAATGGGCATAGTTACTGAGACTGGGGACATGGTGGGCACTAGAAAGAGAAACCGTGTGGTAGTAATTTGAAGCCAAAGCATTACTATATTAGACATTTCAACATCGCTGTTCCAGAGATTTGTACCAACCCCAAGTTTTTTTGGACTGGATAACATCTTTGACAAAAGAGTGGGCTTCTTAACCAGGATTATCTGAAATTTGCAAGGGCAGAAATACACATAGGAGAGATGACCCATTTATTAAAAGAGAAAAGTAGAAGCTTAGGAGTCGACTCAAAGAGGTAGTAATCTATGCAGGAAAGTATAGTGACAGTGACACTAAATGATATATTGAGTTGACTAACTAAAATCTCAGTGGGGAATTATGCAATCTCCTGTCAGGACCTCCTCACACAGAGCCCCATACAATTGTCAATACGACTTTCCTCCCAAGAGCACTGTACCAATGATTAGTAGGCACACTGGATCCAGAGAATGCAAATGAAAAGCCAGAAGGAATACAATCTGGTTCTCTCTCCAGGCTTTAATGAAAAACAAGTCAAGTCAGAAGGGGAACGGGAATAAAAGAGTGAATCACAAGATATGATGATCACTGGTTGAATCTACCTCAGATGTCTTCATGAAACGAGGTAAACCTATTGACGTACCCTTCTGCCCAGAAGGGGAAGATATAGTGCAGTAGTCTGCAACCTTTGCCTCTCCAGATGTTTTGGACTACAGCTCCTATCAGACCTAGTCAGTATAGGCAATTGTGGGGGATCATGGGAGCCATAGTCCAAAAGATAAGAGAGTCGTAAATTGCAGACCTCTCATACAGTGCATAGGAGACTGCCCAACAACCATTTGCCAAATGGATGGAGTAGTGCATATAAGTCCAAAAGGGGCTGGCCTGAACAGCAAGAGGGCGCCATTAAGTGGGATCACAATCCAGAGAGGGCTTCCTTCTAGAAAGGGTTTGATGGTTCTGTAGGACAGCTAGATTCCCAGACAACTTTCAGATGGTCCACAAGAAGGCAGCATACTGTAGACACACCTGAGGATGGAAGAATAGGTGATTATATGGGGGAGACATGAGAATAACCCAGGAGGATCAGTCTGCAAGATAATGGGTATGAAAGAGAAGAAGCTGTTCGCCCAAAACAAGATCCAAGCAGCAGATACCAAGTGCATGTAAAAAGCAATCTAATACATAGGCAAAAAGTGTACAGAAAGGTCAGAGCAATAGATACCAATATGAGGTCCAAAAGGCAATCCAAGAGACAGGTAAGGGTTCACGAACTGGTAGAATCATAGAAACTGAAGAAACGCTATTCGGCCTTAAGTTGGCATTGAGAAGTGATGGCTCTCTTCCCGAGGGTGAATAAATGGACCGTGCAGCATTTTCTGATGCAAACTCCATTCCCCAGCTTGTGACACCATTGCGTCAGGCAGGACAACATTCTAGTGGCAATGGGTACTGTAGTGTCAGAGAGTCGGTTCCAACCTCAATGCATTGGCAACCACAACAGCAATCGCCAAGTTCCATGCCGTAATCCCTGTCAGGTATGGAACCTGACAACTAATTAAAAATGTGGTGATAGAATGTTCTGGCACTCAGTGAGCATTAGGACATCTCAATCCGAGGTCAGTCAAATAAATCCCATAGGTGCTAATACATGGGAATCTTATATAACTAATAAAATGTAAATGTCTTCATAGTAACCAATTAACCTGTATCATGATTTAAAGTCTGGGTGAGGTGATGTAATTATTAATGAAGACCTTATTAAAATAATACTAAGCTCTCAGAACTGTAGACCACCTTGCCCCAATGTCCTTCAAGTTAGTGTGACACAAAATATCCAGATCTCTTGTCCTCTATGTTGACACATCTATTTATGATCATTAAAACTCAAACTTCGCTCAGAACATGGACCAATGCCATCCTATTTTGAATATTATGAGAAAGGTGGGAGTTAGGACTCCCCACAACTATTGTTTGATTGCACAATTAGATGGTACCAATACAATCTTTGCATCCATGCTACTGAGGGAACTGGTGAGCTGTGTTGCATCAGCTGGCATTTTATCTAATTTTTAGACCGAATTTAGAAAGGGTTTGTTGACTAGTCAAAGTACCTTGTAGAGAAGCAGACGTGTACGCCATTGATAGAACCCACCCCCTAGAACAAGAAAACACTGTTCATGACACCAGGTATCATTCCAATACTTCATTGAGTATATGAGAGACTTTACGCACTGAGACAACCGTCCCGAATGTACCCTCAAACTGAAATGTTAGCAGGAGATTTACAGACACCACTAAATATCAAAGAACTGTAAAGGAAATCTGACAGGTGCCAAGTGATGTCATAAGGAGAAGATACGATAATGCACAGAAAAAATATAAGAATACTTAAAGAATGAAGATTTAACTGAAGAAGCAAAGTAAACATGTATGCGAGTGAGAAGAAACCATATATACAAACAAGATAGGTAACCAGATGAGTATTAAATGCATATACACAGAAACACAAGTTAGATAAGTCACATATAAGCTTGCTGCAGTAGAAAATATAACACAGGTAAAAGTGGCCATGTTGAAAAGATGGTCGTTGGCTCTGAATAAAAGTAAGCGAGAAGCTTGAAGGAGAGAGACCAGGGTTTGTAGAACTGACAGATGCTGGAAAAGGGATTTGCACACCAATAAAGATATCTGTTGGCCAGAGATCAAGGATGCCACAGCAAGAAGTAACTGCAGGGCACAAAGGGAGTCAACGAGGATAAGCAATATATGCAGGACACTTAGATTAAGTAAATGAGCGAACTTTTGTGAATGCCAAGTATTGAACAATTAAAGATGCAGAAAGCATATGTGAGGCGGAGCAATCAATTCTCCAGAGGCTGAAGAGAGTCATGACACCCAGGATAATTGAATCAAATAGCACTAAATCAAAAAGGCGAGATTGACAAAATCAGGGTCTCTTTACATGTGGTGCAAGACCAGGAAACAAGGCTTTTGATAAGCTCCAGACGAATATAACAATGTACCTTAACTCCCCTTAAAGTTCCAGGGAAGAGAACATTCAGCAAGGCTTGGCTGATAATAGATGGAGAGTAATTGGGCAAGTGGGCAAAAGTCTGATGTTGCTTTCTGCACCTGGGTTTCGTTTTGCTTACATGCTGCTAATGAGCCGAATGTCCATGGTTGGGAGAGAATGCCAACCAATCATGAGGGCCTAAGCAAAGGTGAGAATACATTTTTGCAGGGGCCAATCTGCTCTTGTTATGCTGCTATAATCTGTAGTATGTGTAGTTAGAGGAAAAGGGGCAGCCACTTATGTTACTAACCGCTAAACGATATGTAGGTATATATGTTCCCTTAACCAATTCCTCCATCCTATGTGTTTTATTATTTGCCACGTAGAGTGACATCATAGCTTATGCACATCGAGGTATAAAGCCTTTGTGTAACCGAAATGTAATCAAGAGTGTGTGGCCTACGATTTGTTGTTCACCAGGTTTCCCTACTTTATTGAACTGATAATAAAGTAGTATTTTGCCATATTCTTTGAGTCTGTCCGGTTATTTGGGTCCGTGATCATTTATTATGGTAATCCCATTCTGCACATAAAAACGCTCAAAGGTTCTACTGCATAACCTTATGTTAAATTGTATTTATATAGAAGTCAACTACGCCTGGTAATCCACCATTTGAATGTAGCATTTGAAATCATGCTACTGCATTTCACTCTGTAAACATAGCCTAGTGATGGAATAAACTAAGGAGATGGGGGATTGATGGTGGTTTATGAAATCTAATTATTTTATTATGTATTATTAATAAATTTTTACATTTATAAAGTGCACAAAAACACTGGGGCATCGAGGCGCTGTTACAGACCAGTTACACTCAAACGAAAGTCAAGAAAGGGACCATACAATACAAGGCACCCAGTGGCCTTAGTCGAACAGCCATGTTTTTAAGGCCCAGTATGATTCTTCTGATCTCAGGTTGGACAGAAGAGAGTTCCATTGTCTTGCTGCCACAGCAGGGAAACTTGAGCCGCCGCCTTCGGCTCATTGGAACTTTGGTTGGACGAGCTGGTGTGTGTACACCAATCTTACTGGCCTGGATGACTGGATTTACATGAACTTCTGTAACAGGTACAGTGGAGCTGTGTTTGAGAGACATCTGTGAGTGATGGATAAAGTTTTGAAAATAATCAGTTCACGGATAGGAAGCCAGGGGGAATCTCTTCTTGCCGCTGAGATATGCTCTCGTTTTGGAATGTTAAGTGCTGCTCGGATGGCATTGTTCTGGATCACCTGCAATTTGTGAATGTTGTGAGAGGAGGTGCCAGCAAAGCGAGCATTGCAGTAATCTTGCCTCACCCCAATGATAGCTCTAGCAATGGCGAGTCCATTTTTTGGGGATACAAATGGTCCAGAGGCGTTGATCAGCTTAGTGGTATAGGCCATGGAAGAAGCAATGGCGTTTACCTGGGGTGTAAGGTAGAGAGTAGCATCAAGGTAGACACCCACGGTCTTCAATGTAGAGGAGGCCGGGATCTGCAGGCCATCAATGTTGAAGGTGAAGAAAATGTAGTTTCTTGATTACCACTGGCGGCCCTACCATCAGGATCTCTGTCTTCTCATCATTTAGACAGAGGCTATTTTGCTGCATACAAATAGAAACGTATGGGTCTGCCTCAATGTGTAAGGCTTAGTTACAGCAAACATAAAAACAAATCACAGTCTGAAGCAGAGGTGCATTCTCACACCCCTCCTCTTTAATTTGTTTATTGCAGATATACTCGATACATTAACCAATGTTAAAAACTTCCCTCCTAGGCTAGGTAATGTGCACCTATATAATTTAGCACAAGCAGTCGACGTGGTCGTGTTTGATGCCACAAAAATTAGCTTCGAGAGAACACTGATTGTAGTAGCCCAATTTTCTTCCAGGCTTTCTTTAGGGGTCAACATTTCAAAAATTAAAGTAATGGCTTTAAAGGCATTATACAATGTGAGAAACCTGACATTATTCTCCCACCTACTCCCTCGGAATCTCCCATTCAGGTTGCCAGAGAAGTGCCATCGCTTTTGGATCCCGACCGTAGGGGTGGACAAGCGAGGGAGGATCACCAGAGTGAAGGGTCACAAGGGATTGGGAGAAGAATACCCAAGGGTGAGACATGGTATTTCCCCATTCCCAATAATATCCCAACCCACTTTCCCTCAGCCTTCATGGGGTATTTTCAATCACACCCCATCTCCCCCTCCCCATTTCCAACAAACACTGAGATGAGGAAGATGCAACTAAGTAAATTGAGGATTACCCATAGGAAAAGCATTGGGAAGCAAGACAGGGCCTACTACTACTACAACCTATCACTAGGCTGTCCCACAAATAGAGTCAGGCAAGGTCAGGCACTTTATTTCAACTGTGCACACCTGACTCCACTCGACTCTTCCCTACGCAATAAAAGGTGGAATTCTGCCAGAAGCAGTGAGCGAGCTGGGGATGCTGTACGGACTAGAGAAGCCAAGAAGCAGAGAGCAGCAGGAGCCAAAGCCTGTAGGGCAGCGTGCTGAGATACTGGCACAGTCTTTGTGAGGGGCTGCAGCGTGGATAGGGAGCCATGCCTCCAAGGAGCCGGAGTGAGGCAGCCTGCATCCTGCTGGTGATATTCGGCAAACTGCTTGTTCCATTGGGACCGGTGCCAGCCCAAAGGCCGTCTGAGGGGCAGGTGGTGAGACCCTGACCTCAACCATGCATATGCAGAGGGAGACCGCCTGTCAACACAACGCTGACCATTGAGTTTCATGGAAGTAAGAGAGAGAAACCTGGGAGCGTGTGTTTGACTGAAGCGCAGCGGGAGAAAGGCACAATTTGTAAAATGCCATGGAACACAAAGAGAGAGAAAGCATAAGAAGTACAGAAAGTTTAAGAAAGAACACAAAGAGAGAAAACAGAAAGAAGGAAAAGGCGCTAGCAGAGTAAGAGCATGAGAAATGTGCAAGAGGCACAAGAAACAAGCAGACAGTTGCACACGATAAAGAAAGGAAAGTGTGCGAGAGGCACAATACAAGGAAAAGGAACCAAAGGAAGGTGCAAGTGTGCGCAGTGAAGAAAAGGGTGCAGGATGCATGGTGACATTAAGGAAACAAAAGAAAGAAAGAAGGGGTGCAGGAAGCACTGGAAAGTGAAAGGTTGGACAGAAAGAAACAGATCGGTGCAAGTGTGCGCAACAAAGCTAAGGAAACAAAGGAGAGCAAAAGGGTGCTGGAAGCGCCTCAAGGTGAAAGGTTAAGAAGAAAGAGCAAGGAATAAGGATAGGTGTTAAAGATCAGAGTGGTCAAGCTTGGGGGGAGCAAAGATCCCAGCGTTCTCGAAAGTCTCTGATGCTACCCCATGTAAGAACTTTGTTATTTTGAAGATGAAAGGGGAATAAGCTTGGGGAAGGGAACCCTTAGAGGCCTAAGAAGAATTATGAGAGAAACAAAAGGTACATCCTGACCAGGAGAACTTTGTTTGTTTGTTAAAAGACGGAAGGGGCCTAAGCTTGCGGAAGGGAACTCTGAGAGGCCTAACACGAGTTGTGCAAGATACAGTGTTGAATTGTGTAAGGAGAGGCCAACACTTTGGGAAGGGAACCCTGAGAAGCTTGTCCAGAACTGTCTATTCTTTTTGTTTGGAACTGTAAGAATCCGAGCTTGGGGAAGGAAACCCCAAGGGACCCAAGGATATTGGGAACTTGGTTGATTTGCTGCAAGAGCCCTGCATGAAATGGTTTAAGGGCTCCCCCCTTTTTGAATTGAACTATTTTGCACTGGCAGACTACACCCATTGGTCTGTCCACCTGAAACCAGCTGTGGTTTACATCTCCCTTTCTATGAACCACTATCTTTTTCCTTTTTAAAGACTTCCTAACGCATTTTTGTTAAGAGTGAGGGCAAGCATATGTTTAGACACAGACGAATTATTATTTTGGACTTTCAAACATCGATGGCCATTAGAAACATCAGTTAAGGGAACCATCCCTTTAGAGATAGGGCCAGTCAGGCATTACACCAACCCAGGAACCTTAGTAAATAAAGGTTTTGAAACTAACATCTTTGAGTCCTTGTATTTCTTGGTACCATGCATGTCTCACACCAAGCAACAAAAGCAGGAAACCCATGGTATTTAGAGCACCAAAAGCAAGCTGGGAGTGACAGATCATTTCTGTCACCCGAGAGCTTCGTTCACATTGTCTACAAATAAGTCCTTACCATGGGAACAAAACACATCGAATGCCTACAAGGTCACAGCAGCATGAAAACAATTTGATTAACAATATAGAGGTTTTACTCCCCTCCCTTTAATAAATTTCAATAAAGCCAAACTCTTCCCAATCCTTTTACATGGTTTGGAGTGCTGCCAAGTCATGGAACTGGGTTGGAAAACTAGGATAGAGGGAATACCTTGGCACTATTGGCTAGACCTACCTCTGGGCACCCCTATTCATGTAGTTAGGATTGCATTGACCTTTACATCCCTCCCAGCCTCGTTTATGATAAGTAACTACATTTATATCTCAATAAACTGACATTGATTGTGAATATTATGCGTGAGACACTTTACAATCTTCTGATAAAGAAGTAGTGCATTTAAATTATTTCCTTTTCCCAGGTAATTGAGAATTGGCTTTCTAAAATTGACATTAAGGTGGGGTGGAATAGCTCACCTCAGGACATTTTTAAAGAAGGCTAGACTGCATGACAGATATACAAATCTTGAACATCTGTCAGGGAAAATACTCTTAGGAGAGTATTGAAAAGCGCTGCCTGGCCATCGGCACATGCTAAATTAACTAGTTTTCTTTCCAATATAAGCCATTGGAATGGAATATGTGTTGTTATGTTTTAATCAATTACAAACTAGAGAGGTTAGTAATGCCTGAAAGGGAGTGCCCAGAAAAGACAAGCTGTGCAGATCCGTGGGAAAACGAAGACGTTAAAGCACACAATGATCTACTGTGAACACTTGGACTGTATTTGCATCCAAATGTTGGGTAGCTTTGTTGGTTTAAGATTCCTAATAACTGAATTGTTTGGTTGAGGATACTAAATGGTTTTCAAATCTCCCTCAGATTAGTGGTAGCTGAGTTCTGGGCATAAATGAAGGATAATTGGATAATAAATGACTGTAGGTAATGGAATTCGTCCAAATGTATTCAATGATTGGATAGATAAATGAATGAATATTTTATTAAGTATGTGGGTAGAAATAGGTCATCTACCTTTTATGAATGTACCAGTATCAAAGTTTCAATGCCATCATGTACACAGAGTTTATGACCTCATTAGATCTTAAGGTTAATGCTGGTAAATGAGCAGCAATGGCTGCCACTCAAAGAGAACGAGCCCCAGGATGGCGGCAATGTGTAGTGACATGGAGGCAATCCAGTGAGTTTACGAATGTGACTACCTAAGAATACGCATCACCCCAAACCTGACACCAGCAGCGCATATGGACACACAGGCAGTTAGGTTTAAGCATTCAGTAGGTGGGGTGAGTAGATTAATGGCAATGTCTCATTCGAAGTCATTGAACCCGATAAAGACACTCAAAGAGAACGAATAGTTGCAAATCGGGTGCAGTGACTAAATATGGTGCTGCCTTGTGGGGATTTGGGAACTCACATGAGATTAAAGTTGCAGAAAATATTTTTTTAAAGATAATATTGTGGCTTCCATAATCAGCCCCTAACTATGTCATCCATCTTGAAATGGGTATGTCTTACTTAGCAAATGACATTGCAGCGGAACCAGCCCTGCTTTGGTTAAGGATTTGGTCCAATTCAAAAGCGGTCCTAACACAATTTTTTATTAGACACATTTTAGATGATAGGGACACTTTTGAAATACATTGACTATTTTATGTATTAAAAAAAGCACCAAAGCTGAATATGGAGCCTCATTTGGCTCAGCCAATTATACTCCTTCTATGGTTTCTTAGCTGAAAACCCAGTTGCTTTAGGATGATCGGGAATCACAGGATATCCAGAAGGGTACACATATAGGTCTTGTTATCAGATTCAATTCAAAGATATTTGCTTTGGGCGAATAATCCAACTGAAAGAAGTTCATTTCTGTCACGTGGGTTGAGTAATGGTGAGAGCAGGTATTGCCTCTTTTGCCAGGGGGTGGAGGAAGAGCTCCTACACTTTGTATTCGTCTGCCCAGTTTATAGAGATGTAAGAGCCAGGACTGTAGTGCACATACAAACAGAAGCACAGTTCACCCAGTGCCTACCTGCACTCATTTACTTGTTGTGGGCAGATACTCTGAAAGCTAGCTGGCTCTTATTAAAACCTTTAAAACCAGCTCTAGCAAGAAGGAGGCACTTGAACTCCCATTAAGGTGGTTTGTATTAGTACCACGTTATTCCTTCCCTCAGTTGCTATCAATAGAGGTGGTTGCGAACAATTTATTTTATTTGTATCTTATGAACAAGCTGATTTTATGATATTTTGTATTTATTCCTATATCTTAGTGAGACTTTGTTTTATGTAGCTATTGATTATTTCAGCATGTATATTAATGTATGAATGATTTACTTGCTAGTGAAACTGTGCTGCACTGATACAATGTTTTTATGGAAAGTTTTTCTTTCTGAAATGATCTTTCTTGTGAAAATGTTAGATTTTGTATGTTTGTACCTTAGTTGGCAAGGCTTACTTTGTAGCCACGTGTGCACTTTAAATAAAACAAGATACCTTGCAAAGAACTGGTGCAACAGAATATCGACTATATGGACTATAGATTATGAAGGATGAAAGAACATCAAGAAGAGATATCTCTGGGGAATGACAAGACAGCAATAACCTCTTATACATGAGAGAAAGATCAAGCTGAATGCAACTAAATCAATATTTCACACAATATACACTGCAGAAAAAATGCTGAAGTTTGGACATAAGGAAGGTACTACATGTTACTGATGCAAGGAGCATCAGTGAAACTGAATGTATGCACTGGTGCCTCAATTCCTCTTTTCTAAACAGGAACTCGATATTTGGCCAATTTAAGATAACAGTGGCATCATGGAAAAGGGAGTCATAGAATTACAACAGTGCATCTGAGATTCGCAAGACATTATCCAAAGTCTTTATAAGGTTCAAACGAGGTTACTTTCCTAAGTAAAAAACTTAATGAAAAGAAGACCAAGTTAAATAGTTTGCAAATTGACATAGTTCCAGAAACCAAACAAAGGAATGGTGCAGTCAAACATGTATTGATTTTATTTTCTAAGCTACATATCATTCCAAAGAATAACATACTCAAAGTGCACACAGACTGGGGATGCTCATTGGGGTGCCCATTATGATGCAAAACCAAGAGGCCTTGTCATGCCTTTTGCTAAGAACGCCCTATTAATGAAAGGGGTAAAAGTGAAGGAAGAAAGAGGTTGACTGATATTGGTAGAATATTATAAATACTGACTTGTAAATGGCAACTGCAGATAAAAGAATAGCTTTCCTATCATATGAACCAATACTGTGTCAACCTCATTTTAGGGATGTGCCTGCAATTACCTGGCCTAAGATCTGCAATCGCTAAAATTAAGAGAAACAAACAATGCATTTGACAATTGAAACACAGGTAAATTGCAGTGTCAGGGGCATCCTAGATTAATATGGTCACTGCATTGTTGCTTTCATCAACAAAGGGCAGCCGGAGAGGACATTCCAGTACACAGTACAAGGGGCAGACAATACTTGAGTTTAGAGCGTGCACCAGAACACCTCTTAACTCAAATCGTATCCCCTCCTGGTACCCTTTCACTGGAATGTGACCTCCCTTGGCTTTAGGTGATGACAACTGGAGTTGATGACCTCAGAGGTGGTTTAACGGTACTAAGATTATAATCAGAGAAGGTTGAACTTTACGTCGGCACAAGGTATCAGAGTGAAATCAGAACTTGTTTGAATACTAGTGTTAGGAACCTGTATGTGGTGTTGCTGTTTGTCCTGAGCCACCTTCCCTGGTTCTTATAACGGAAAGGGGGGTGGAGGACATTGGACATTTTGAACACGGTAACATAGCAAAAATATGAAGAGATTTCTTGGGGTTGCAATACTGTAACCCTGCCAGGGTACTGGTGCAGTGGCCCGGATGGCTGAGAACTTGTTAGATCATTTGTGACTTTTTAGTCTGAGGTAGGATACATTTCACAAATGTGGTGCAAGTCTTAGCAGGAAGGAGTGGACATCCAAGTGATCACGGATGACAGCTTAATTTTGCTATTAATCTGAAACCTGCGTGTTAAGGCAGGAGAGGGTGGGAGACTGGAGTCAGCGAAGAAAGTATGGGGGATCATGATGTTTTTGGGTTAAGTGGATTAGAGGAAGTAGATGGTGTCAATATTGATATGACTGAGCTTTAAGCAGCACATGGCCACCCATAACTGCACGGCAATTCCCATGCACACCTGGAGTGACCAATGCGTGAGGGTAAGGTGGAGAAGATATGAGTGTCATTAGCAAAGAGTTAGCTTTGTGCTGAAGTGCCATCCCTAATGTAACGAGGAACACCATGTTGGGAATCTTTTGTGCCTGACTATGATCATGACCTGTGGTATAATGGGCCGAAGGAACTACCCACAAAACAGAGAGGAGGTGGTTGGTATTGTCAGCATAATTAGAAGTGAGATTCCCAGGAGTCATAAGATTGCATTTGTGCAGAACTGTTAGAAAGGTCAATGGAGATCCCAAGAAGTTGGCTAAAAGGATTAGGTGTGAGTCAGCTGACTGCATATGTGGAGCCATTCAGCAAGAGCAAGGATGAGAGTAGAATCCCACTTCAAGCCCGAGAGTCCAGGACTAGGCGTTGTGAGAGGTACTCCGCTCACTAGGTCCATGCAAAGCAAATGCAGGAGATCTTCATGACTGGATATAAAGAAGAGAGCAGACAGGAAACGAGGTGGCGGCAATGCCCAGAACCGTCACAGGAGTGAGGGCACATGGGCAGATGGCAGAAAGAGTTGAGAGAAGTCAGGGTGAAGATCTTGTAATGGGCGAGAGGATGCTGGACGCAAAGCTAATAGGAGCAACCCATGGCGAAAGTGGAGACAAAATGAAACTCTGCATGCTGGAATCTGGCGTGTGAGTCCCTAATGTGCATTAAAGAAGTTAAGGGACAAATAAATGCTGTAAGCTGGATCCTGGAGTGTGAGCTCATATTCAGAAGCTGTAGTTGCACAGGAAATATTCATGCTGGAAGCTGGTGTTTGAGTTCCTTGAATGCATTACAGCAGTGACGTTGCAATGAAACGGTAAATGCTGGAACCTGTGGTTTGATTTGTGGAGCACATTAAGAAAGTGAAATTGCAAAGACGCATTGCGTTCTAGTACTTGGAGTGTGATTTCCGAGAGCATATTCATTAAGCGAAGTTGCAAAGAAATGTTGCTTGGTGGAACTTGTAGTAGGCGCTCATGGAGCACCTTAAATAAGTCAAGTTAGAAACAAAGAGTGCCTGCTGGAGATAGTTTACTGGTTAAGACAAGCCCTCAGCCGGTAAAGTACATTCCAGCTCATTTTCATTTCATTTTGTGTACAAAGTTTGGTGACAGAAGGCAGAGCATTCTAGCCTTGCTCCGTGCAGGAAATACGTCTACATCTGCGCCCCTATCACGTTTTCCTGCAAGCTCTGCTTGAATTCCCATGGAGCCCACCTGCATTTTACACCTATGGAAAGCCGGCAGATTCTGTGGAGATTCGTTGTAATACTGACTGCTCTTCGCAATTCACCCACAGTGTGTGATATGTGCAAGTCCATGCTGGGACATGGTGCGTCATGGGAAGCGTAAGGAAAGCATTGCATAGAGGAACTTGGGATAAGACATACACAGCACAGTGTCTGTGGGGACCATGGAAACACACGATGTAGAAGAAGACCAATGACAAGCAGACCTTTTGCACTCGAATCATCATCACCTGGAAACTGTAAGTACAACTCATACAATTTCAATAACATCTTTGAATTATATTTTTATTTGAACGTCATCATTTCATCATGCCTGTCATAATACAGAACGACGAATTAGGGGGCAGTGTCACTGGCTGAGACTGTGCATGGGAAGAAGAGGAGGGGGCCAATAGCAACCCTTAGGGAACACACGTTGGTAGGGAGCTGGGCATAGAGCGCAGGTGTATCAAGAGTACCACCTCACACTTTGGCACTGCTCCACAAAGAAGAAAGACGGCAAGAGAGCGCAATGCCGGTGATGCACACTCGAGAAAAGCATCAACTACATCAAAGCCGGAGGCTGGGATGAGAAGGATGACGATGCAGACGGAAGTTTGATGTGATGGAGTAACAGACGTATACTGTCCCAAAAGAGCACAGTAGTTAGAAAGCTTGTGATTGTGAAGTGCTGGGTAAATGAGTTTGAGGAGAAGAAGGGGAGCTGTTGATAGGGTAATCCATAGAGAAATCTGGACATGCTGTTTTCTAGCAGACAGGATGATTTGAAGTAAGGCAGGTAAAGACCATTGAAAATGTAGGGTACATATTACAGTGCAAGCAAATGGAATGGTAATGTGTGAGAGCACAGAGGTCCAAGCGGGCAGAGCAATGTTTGACTGAGGTAGGGAGGGCGGTGTGTGTAAGAATGGTCAGTTGATTGTGGATTAGACCAAGATTGATTGTTTGACAGAGTGGAAGAAATTCTAAAGAACAGGATTTTTGACCAATGCTCGTTCTCGGTAGAGGGGCTACCACACGACTTTTCAACTTTAAAGACATAATGAGAGGTTCTTGGTCACGTTACTTTGGCTTTGGTGCTCATCTATCAGCAGAAATGTTGGGTTTAGAGTTATGAGTTGCTAGTAAGAAGGTGAAGTCTTCTTCAAAAGAGCAAGGGAGCTAGGAAACACGATACAGATGTTGCAGTGCGATGGCACGTGTGCCTCTAGTGTGAGAGTATTTACTCCAGCGCAACACCACCTTCTCCAGCAATTATTACCCAGCAAACGCGATTGTATGAATGCAGGGTACCCAAAGCAACCGAGCAAAAACATTTCACAATTCTTCATCAGAAATTAGCTTTGCTGGTCTAGAAAATTGGAAGCTTGTAACCTGGCACTGAATCCTCAGAACTGCGGTGAATTCATTGTTTTGCCTATTTCACTTACCGTCACTTATAAAATATGACGATTCTCTTTCCTGCTTCTTCCCTTTTGGAAAGGAAATCATGCTAGTTTTGACTAATGTGTTTCTATAAAGTAGCATGCAGGCTACGCGCTGTGAGACTATTATAGTGGTGAGCTGGAACAGTACAAAAACATAATAATAAATGAATAATAATAATGAGTGCTCACTTCATTAGCAAATTAGCACATGGGCTTTATTGAACACAGCATTAATTTAGTCCTTGGAAGAGAGCAAAGCACAACCCATCGAGCAATGGTGAGGCAATCGCATCCCACCCCTTCAGTGTTGCTGGCTGCAGAGGATCAAGAATTGGGGGGTGCCAAGCTGGGCACAGCATAAGGTCTCACAGAGAAATGCTTGTGGATCTTGGGCAAGTTTATAGCTTGGGCGAGTTGTAAGGTATCAGACAGCTGCAAAAAAGGAACGCAGTGATTAAGAGATGATCACGAAAGTAGGGATGAACAATTGACACTTGATTGCGCGGTGAACTCTGAAGTCTTTCGAAGCATCCGCCTTTTGATCTTCATCACTAGAGGACATGGGGATTATTTTAGCTTGGTCTTCCTGTAATGGCAGCACTCATTTTCCACCGCACCCTTTGGAACAGAAAACACATGATTAGCATTTAATGATTGAACTGAGGATACCAACTCCCCTTTCACAAAATTCATGGTAGGTTAGGTTTGCTAGAGTATGTTTCTTTATAATGTCATTTTGCAAAATACATAGTTGTTTCAAACACGATGCTATGCTTGCATTAGGTTGTTCTTGGAATTTCAGATTAAAAAGATGAGTAGGTTTCTGACTGGAGTTTGCTTAACTCCCTTTCGGATATCATGGGGTGAGCAAAATAAAGGGGCGAGTGAGCAAGGGTGGAATTCTTGGATTGTGTCATTAGTTATTTTCAATCGATAGAATCTGTAGAAGTGGCATAGTTATCACACATAGGATGAGGGTGTGTGACAAACTGACTTCTGCCCTGCACGACTGTAAGGATGAGCAGAGGCTAAAGCACCTACTCAGCCCTCAAACTTCTACATACCAAGAGGCAACACAACCATAAAGGTAACACAGTCACAGTTAAGAGATATACCTCCTTCGCTCTTTGCAGTAAAGTGGGCCAAGGCAAGGCAAGGCAAGAGGGGTGTGAATGTGGTGCAGTAGAAACCCAAACACTGAAGTATAACAGTAAAAAGTAAAGGAATGTCCAATCAAGGTTCCATAAAAAAATACATGTTATTTTAATTAAACACAGTGAAACAAAAAGGGGGCCAGGAAAAGTCAAGGTATAAGCAGTGACGGGAAACACAAGACAGATAATACACACAGTACAAGGTAAATAGTTCCAAAAGAACAACGTGGCTGAATCAGAAAGAAATAGGCGGCTTTTTTGTTTAATGAGAAATCCACGATCCCCACTTTCTACTGCCTCCAGAAAATTCATAAAGCCATGCACAACCCACCCGGACGCCCGATAGTAGCAGAGATTAACTCTGTCCTTGAGCCACTATCTCAATTTGCCAACCATTATCGAAAGGGCTTTGTTACCAACATGGCATTGTATCTCAAAGACACCAGAGGAGCGATAAAAAAATGTTTAACACCTTGCATTTGACCCCAACGATAATCTGTTGATAGGTGTAGATACAGTCTCATTGTATTCTAGCGTTCCCCAGCAAGCCACATTGGAAGTGATAGAGGAGGGACTGTGGAACTGATCTGATGATGACCCAATACCTAATGCCTTCATTATGGGGTGCATCGAGGTGGCTTTAACCCAAAACTACTTTGAATGTATGGGTCAATTTGACCAACACATCGATGGCACGGCTAGGGGAGCCACTTTGGCCCCCAGCTTGGCCAATCTTTACATTGAATGTTTAGAGGAAAACCTGATCTATTCCAACCTCAACCCTTACAAAGCACATCTTAAGCATTGGACCTGTTATACTGATGACGTCCTGGTCATCTGGGAAGGGTCTGTGGAGACTGCTAATTCCTTCTATGAATGGCTCAACAATCAAAGCCACTATTTAAAGTTCACAACATCTAATAGTAATCAGTACTCACAATTTCTCGATATTACCACTTTCCACAAGGAAGGACACCTTCTGGTAAAACCTTACCACAAATTAACAGGCAAGAATGATCGTGTAGAGTATACCAGTCATCAAGTTAAACAATTGGGAGACAACTTACCTTTTGGGCAATTTCTTAAGAGGAACAGTAGCCCCAATGATGCCTTTGAAAATGAGGCAGTGTTGATTTCTAAATTACAAGAAAGAGGGTATCCTACAGAATTGATGAAAAAGGCAGCCAAAAGGGCATACAACAACCACAGAGAAGCCCCCTTAGAAAGCAATCCCAAAAAGACAGCTGACACATAGCTCTCAACTCACACGCTTTTGGCGGGTGTCACCCGCCTTGTAAACAGCTCTCTCACCCGCCAAGCCTCCTGCACTCCCATTCGTTTCAATGGGCCTCTCACCCTCCAAAAATAAAATCGGGGCTTTTCACCCGCCTTTGCGACATAAATGGATGAGAGCTATGGCTGACAACCATTTAGTTTGCGTCTCCACATTTACCAATCATAGCCTAAAAATCTGCAACATCATCAATAAATATTGGGAAATATTAGATTGGACTGACAACTGGCTAGAACGGCCCATTTTTGCTTATCGAAAAAGTACTTCCATTGGCAACCTGATAAGTAAAAGCAGACTACGGGAAGTGAGAACTGACGCACCTACAGTCATGTCGATATGGGGATTAAACCCAATTGTTGGACATTATCCATGCAGAATATGTGGTGTATGCAAACTAACTACAAAATCGAAAATGATAGATCTAGGTCTGCGAAGACCATGCAACCAAAGCACATTTTCGAACTGCAAAACAGACCATGTGGTTTACCTTATTATTTGCCCGTGTGGGCTCAAATGCATAGGTAAGACTAACTGCAAAGTTAAAACTAGGATAATCAAAATCGTAGTTGCCAAAAAAGTCTAATCGAACAAGCAGCCATGATGAAACATTTTATAGAGAAAAAACCTGGGTGCGAAGACTTTAAATTAACAGTACTGGAAACCATAAAGGTGCATGACCTGAACGCGAGAGAAGAGAAACTTTTTAAAAGGGAACACATAGCTCTCAACTCACCCGCATTTGGCGGGTGTCACCCGCCTTGCAAAGGGCTGACTCACCCGCCAAGCCTCCTGCATGCCCATTCATTCCAATGGGCGTCTCACCCGCCAAAAACAAAATCGGGTGATTTCACCCGCCTTTGCAGCACAAATGGTTGAGAGCTATGGGGAACAAGAGTTGATATTCCTGATCAAAAGTGACTCGATAGGCTTCAATGAGGCCATTGCGTGGCACAGAATTAAATTAATTGTGATTTTCAGTGCAAGGGCTTTCAAGCACCAGATCCCAGGGCACACGCATCAGCTAAACCACGAGGTTTAGCTTTCCAACATGGCCGCATTGTTCTTCTAAGCTGCCTTCCATATGCTTGGCCTACAGCCTCTACAAGGCTGCTCAGGATTAGCTGGAGCCATCCTCTTTACCCCGACCCGATTCGCCGGCAGGCGAGAAGCTGGCCCACCTCCAAGGCACGACTCATAGGCTCACTGCTTGTCCTGAGCCCACCACAATCTCTGCAGCTTCAGATGGACTGGGAGCCCCCACTCGACGGCAGGAGCAGCGCCCCCTTCCCTGATGGGCCCCAACCACCACGGTAGGCCCCTGGGCTTAATACTGCAAGAATCTGCCTAAAAGCGAAAGTCACCCGAAATCGCAAGTCCTTGCCTCCACTTTGCCTCTTATTGTAAGAGCAGCCTATGCTTGGCTGGTGCATGCAGGGCCGACCTTTGCACCAGATCCCAGGGCACACGCATCAGCTAAACCACAAGGTTCAGCTTTCCAACATGGCCGCTTTGTTCTTCTAATCTGCCTTCGATATGCTTGGCCTGCAGCCTCTACAAGGCTGCTCAGGATTGGCTGGAGCCATCCTCTTTACCCCGACCCGATTCGCCGGCAGGCGAGAAGCCGGCCCGCCTCCAAGGCACGACTCATAGGCTTACTGTTTGTCCTGAGCCTGTCATGAGCCTAACAGAGCCAAGGGCCACCCATCCTGCCTGACATTCATCAACCAGCATCTACACTCCGTCTCCCTCCTCGCTCAGCTAAAGACTTGGTAAGACTGTAAGCCTCATGCACTCTGCCCACTTACCCGAGCCTATCCTGCACCATATGCATTCTAAACTGCATGTTAATTGTCCTATTGCATATTACGTTAACATGCCAAAGATATCACCCCCTGCACCCTGCCCATGGTGCTTTCTTTGTCAATCTGTACCACATTTCAATGTATTCATGTTCTGTCGTCCGATGCTGGCATTCGTGCCTTCCAGATGTTGGTGTACGGCCTTGCGCCTACGTTGAATTGTAGAACTCTCCATGCTGATTTGTTAAACTGTGCCCAGTGCCTACGCCGCATTGGTGAACTGAGTCCATGCTAAATTGCTGATCTGCGCCCATACCGCATCTAGCCTGTAGTCCTGTGTCCATGCTGAATTGTTAAATTGTGCCTAGTGCCTATGCCGCATTGGTGATCTTTGTCCATGCTAAATTGCTGATCTGCACCCATTCCGCATCTAGCCTGTAGTCCTGGGTCCAGGCTGAATTGTTAAATTGTGCCCAGTGCCCATGCAGCATTGGTGAACTGTGTCCATGCTAAATTGCTGATCTGCGCCCATACCGCATCTAGCCTGTAGTCCTGTGTCCATGCTGAATTGTTAAATTGTGCTTAGTGCCTATGCCGCATTGGTGAACTGTGTCCATGCTAAATTGCTGATCTGCGCCCATACCGCATCTAGCCTGTAATCCTGTGTTCATGCTGAATTGTTAAATTGTGCCTAGTGCCCATGCTGCTTTGGTGAACTGTGTCCATGCTAAATTGCTGATCTGCGCCCATTCCGCATCTAGCCTGTAGTGCTGTGTCCATGCTGAATTGTTAATTTGTGCCTAGTGCCCATGCCGCATTGGTGAACTGTGTCCAGGCTAGGACCGGCTAGGACCAGAAAGACGGCCCTAGCCTGTCAAAATTGGTATATTCCATTGCCAGTGCAAATACGTTCCAGCCCACAATAGGAAAGTTGCTCCTAGCTTGTCCCAAATTGCTGTATTTCACTGCTTCTGCAAACGCACTGTAGCCCACAGCAGAAAGTTGATCCTAGTCTGTCTTAAATTGTTTAGCTCACTATCAGTGCAATTATGTTCTAGCCTATAGTAGCAAGTTGCTCCTAGCTTGCTTCAAACTGCCCTACCTCACGACCATTGCTACTTTGCTCCGGGCCAGAGATCCCACAGCAGGAAAGCTATTTTTGGTATATCTACCCTTAGCTCGCCATTGCAGAGCTCCTCCTAGCCGGTCACCAAATACTGACCCAGCTTACCCTTACCAACCACTTGCAATGTAAGGTGCCCTCTTGCTTTAGCGTACTCTCGTATATATCCCTATGAACTTAGTTCTTGATAGCAGCACCCAATATGTATCTTCCATCGCTGTAAACTGTCCTACTAAGGACTCTCCTTTATATAATCACCTTACAAGATCTTAATATGTCACACTCACCACCTCCACTAGTGCTTGTGCTTAACCCCACTATGCAGGTTGATATGATTACTAGACCCTGTACTCTACTACAGAGGAACCTCAAATTACATGCAAGACTCTCTAGAATATATGCCCCGCTAACCAAAATAACACCCAGTAATGCCACTACCGGTCCCAGCAAAACCTGTCACTCCCAGCACTCTCTCCAACTTAACAGCAGAGTCTTCCGAGAGCCCATCACTGCATTGAAAAGCAACCACAAAGTACAGACAGCACTGGCCCAACCTGTCTGGAACAAAGGGTGCACTTATAAACGCCCGCTCTATGGTGTCCCACGCATCAGATATAGCAGACCTTTTACTAAGTGAAAACATAGACTTCCTAGCTATCACGGAAACTTGGCTCCACCCTGCAGCTGGACCAGCAATTATGCTAGCCATCCCAGATGATTACACCCTCCTTAGACTCGATCGCTTGATCGTACCACCTCCCGTGGTGGAGGTCTTGCCATAATTGCTAAAACCAACCTTACTCTGCGTCTCCCTCCACCCCAAAACACAGACTCATGTGAATCACTAACTGCCAAATTAACTATTTCCAATTCACAGTCTGTATCCATCCACCTCATATACCAACCCCCAGGCCTCCTAGGATCCTTTGAAGAGGACCTATTGAACATCTTGTCCAACAATCTTAAGAATTCTTCTCAGAGTCTCATACTAGGAGACTTTAACCTTGGCTTCAGCGACCCCTCCGACTCTAATGCCACTCAAATCAGCAATTCCTTAGAGGAATTAGGATTCACCCAAAAGATCACAGGGCCTACCCACATTAAAGGCAGAAGCCTTGACTGGATCGCTGAGCATAACTGCCCAACCACGGTTCTGTCTATAATGCCTCAGCTCTGGTCTGACCACCAGCTGATCACATTCTCTTTAGAGGCTTCACCTCCCTTGCATACTGACAGCATAGCTCCAGCTGTCCCCACCAGAAATAAAAGAAACATCACTCCTGAAAACTTCATCCCTTTGATTCTCCCTACTCTTAACTCTATCTCGGACCACATGGACCCCTTCAGTATGGTAGACATGCACAGCAAAGTGATGTTATCATCACTTGACGTCATAGCACCACTGAAAACGAGAAGGAGCAAACCTCGCAAACATGTGAATACTTGGTTCTCCCCTCACCTAAAAGCTATGAGACAAGAGAAACGTTGATGCGAAAAAACCTGGAGGCTAGATCCTTCAGAGACTAATAAGAACAACTTGAGCAAGTTAGCCACCCTCTGAAAAAAAGAGATTTTTCTAGCCAAGCAAACCTCATACAATACCAAAGAGCTTTTTGCAATTCTGAAAGAGGTAGAATCCCCGATCCAAGCCCCTGACTCCTGCCTTAAAAACAAAAATGGGTGTACGGGCATACACAATGCTCTGGCCAATAAAATAACCCTTCAGACCAAGATCAATAACATAAAAGACATGCTCCTCACTACCTCCAAACCTAATAATACTAATGTGCTAGGACCTCAATCTATCTTGCCTCCACCTCACGTGCTCACTCCCCATTTTAACTTCCATAAAGTATCTACCAAAGAGGTTGAAAAAGTCATCCTTGCCCTCAAACCTTCGAATTGCCATGGTGACTTATGCCCAGCTCAACTTATAAAAGATGCTGCGCATAAACTCTCACTTTTTATCACCAAATTAATAAACGCTTCCTTCACCTCAGGCACTATACCTAATAACTTGAAACATTCTTGGGTCCTCCCACTCCTCAAAAAACAAAATTTAGGTCCTTCCATCCCTGCTAATTACCGCCCTATCACTACAGTGCCATTCCTACTTAACATCCTTGACAAAATAGCATATTTACAAATTCAACGTTACCTTGAACATAACCTCCTTCTAGGAGTAAGACAGTCTGGCTTCAGACCCCAACATGGAACTGAGACTGCGCTTATCGACCTTAAGGCACAAATAGATGAGTTGAGAGACGAGGGTAAAACAGCACTACTATTGCTCCCTGATCTCTCAGTAGCATTTGATTTGGTTGACCATAAGATCCTCTGCAACCACTTAGAGTTGGCAGCCCATTTCTCCCAAGAAGCCATTGATTGGATTCAATCCTTTCTTAATAACAGAACAATGCAAGTCTTCTCTCTGCTAGCAGCTGCTGACCCTATGCCTATTACCTGTGGTGTGCCACAGGGCTCTTGTGTCTCTCCCACTTTCTATAAAATGTTCACAAAGCCCCTTTTCGATGATCTCGATGGTCTGGGTATCACCTACACGAACTACGCTGATGATACTCAGATCCTCATCCCTCTGACGGGGGATTATGACAAGGTTTTGGCCTTTGCAAATAGAGTGTACCTCATCATCCAGGCATGGATGGCCTCACATGCTCTATGCCTGAATGATGACAAAATGGAACTACTCATCCTAGGCACGACATCCAACCTCAATAAACTAGGCCAGAACTATTCCTCATTCGAAATCGATAATAACATTATTGCTTTGGCCAAGGAGGTTAAAACCCTTGGCTTCCACCTAGACTCTTTACTAACTTTCAAAAAACAAGTAAACGCCATGGCCTCCGCTACCTCCTACACATGCAAACTTATCAGAGCAGCCAAACCCTTCCTCTCTTCCAATAACTGTATCACCCTAGCTCGAGCCCTGATCCTGTCCAAACTGGACTATTGTAATGCTCTTGCTGTAGGCAGTAACAAATACATTACAAACAAGATCCAAATTCTGCAAAATAATGCCTAAGAGCAGCCTCAAGCCTCCCGAAAAAAGCCCATATTTCAGACACCAGAAGATCTGTTAACTGGCTCTCTACGAAAGACAAGATCCTACTTAAAGCCCTCTCCCTGACCCACAAATGTCTCCACAGTCTGCCCCTCAATACCTTATAATGAGATTCACTAGACAAGCTTCTGGCCGCCCTTCTAGAACAGCCAACTCCAACCTACTACTGGTGCCAAGATTCAAACGTTTTATGACTGGAGGGAGCAGCTTTCCCGTCAAAGCAGCACAACATTGGAACTTCCTACCGTCCTCCCTAAGGGAAGACCTTCCCTATTTACATTTTAGATCTAATCTTATCTCTTGGATTAAGGAACATGACAATTAATGTATCGATTGTAGGCAGTCAAGTGGCACAGCGAGTAGAGCGCTCGCTTTGACATCTGTGCAGAGCCTGCTGATGCAGGTTCGAAACTTGGCGGGGCCAAACTCAGCCTTTCATCCTTCCGAGGTCGATAAATGAGCACCACACACCGTGGGTAATAATAAGCAGCGCTCAGATACCTGAGGGTTCGTAGCGCTATATAAATGCTAAATTATTATTATTATTATTATTGTGATCAGTTATAATATAAACCTGTAATCCTGTGTATATTTTATGTAACTATGACGTACTGCACTCTGTCTTCAATGTTGTGATGTGTCTAGCACTGTAACCCTTAGCTGGACTCATCTACAGTGATTTATGTAACCTAAGCTATACACTCCTCTTGTTCCTCCTGCGCCCTGCTACCTACGGGTTAGGTGCGCATTACAAATAATAAAAACAAACAAACAAAACAAGCTTTAGGGCATCACATATCCCCCCGTGAGGTTTTATCATGGGCTTTAAACATCTGTACATCATATGCCTTTGTAGCCTGGTAATAATATTAGCATCCAGGTTTTACACTACATGGTATATCTTTGTCAGTCTATATGTACAGGGCTACCAGCTTGCCTCACTTTGTAATCCATCGGTACTGAATTTAGTCACTAATGGGTACTTAACTGAGTCACTCTTTCATTCATTTAGTAGAAGTGAGTGCTGTTCCGTGTCTGGAGAACATGAATGAGCGAGAGACTTGTTCATGCTCTTTTTCACTTGCATTTCTCTGCACCAAGATGGCTGACAGGGTTTCCCTGGATGTGCATTGAAAACAGCATAAAAGGACCACTTAATACGAGACGCAAGACTCTATTTGCATTGGTAACCGAGGACGCACCATTAGGTGATTGATTTCGATGCTGCATGCGAGCTAGATGCTGTATGCCGGCTAGGTGTACGCCAAATTAATAGAGAGTATAATTCCCTCTCAATATATAGACAAACTATATTTTTTCTGTGGCCTCAAGTGAATGCCGATTAACACAAGTGCACTGTTTCAACCCATAGGGAACAGGGAGGAGAAAGGAATGCTGTTTTCTACTAATACACTGTTTACATGAGTGCGATGCTACATGTGAGCTTGATACCGCACGACAGTAAGTGCCGATAAGGTGCATGCCAAACTAATAGAGAGTGTAATTATTTTAATGTCACAAACTCTCTCTCTCAATATATAGACAAACTTTATTTTTTGTATAGCATCAAGTGAATGCACATTAACAGGTGTGCGCTTTTGCAACCCATAGGGAACTCAGAGCAGAGACGAATGCTGCTTGTCTGCTAATATAAGACACTGTTTACATTCCGACAACAGGAATAGTAAGCCGCATAACGCATTATAGCATCCCCTCAACGGATCTCTGCTGGAATTAGGGTGAGATTTGTTTAGATGCTACTGTGCTTTCTTTATATAAAATTATGAATACTCCAGACTTACTTTTCTAGTGATACATTTCCACTGCTGTTTCAGTATTACACACTTTACACTGCAGGTATGAGTTTCCATTTATCGCAGTATTTGTGAACAAGTCACTGCAGGAGGACCAGGTCCCAAGGGCCCTAAAAAGAGCATTAGTTGAGCCCTTGCTAAAAAACCAAACTTGGATTCAGGAACCTTGAAGAATTATCACCCAGTCACTAATTTGATTTGGCCTACAAAAATACTGGAGAAGGTAGTTTGTGCACAGTTCCAGGTGTCTGTGGACAGGGAGAGCCTGTTGGACAAGTTTCAATCTGATTTTCAGGCGGTGCACAATGATCTGCTGGAGGCCGCAGACAATGGGGGATCTATGGTATTATTGATGTTGAACCTGTCCGCAGCGTTTGACAGAGTGGATCACCAGATTATGCTACAATGCATCAAGAATGAAGGGAAGCCGTCGGAATAGGTAGTGAAGTGGTTTGTATCCTTCTTGAAAGAGAGGACACAAAGAGTGGTGCTCGAAGCTTTATTTCAGAGATGGTGTCCCCCGATTATGGTGTACCACAAGACTCATCTCTGTCTCCGGTGATTTTCAATTTGTATTTCCGGTCGGTATTCAATATACTGAGGAGGCATGGTCTGAGGTTTCATTCCTATACTGACAACACACAGGTTTATATCGAGATAAAAAACATTGAGGATGTGTTTGAGAAAAATAATCTGTGTATGGACGAGCTCAATAACTGGATGGCATACAATCAGCTTCAGTTGAATGCAGCCAAGGCGGAGGTGATACTGATTGGCCCAATGGGGAAAATGACAACAGAGAGAGAGAAGTTACCCCCTTTGATCTTGGGGAACAACTCCAATATGCCAAAAAAACTAAAATGTAGGTTGTATATGGCGTGAAAATCTTGGCAGTGAAGCACAGGTGGGAACTAAGGTTAAGGCAGTCTTCTATGCACTGCGGTTGCTGACAGATGTGCTTCCTTTCATCCTGGAAGAAGATCATGCAGTGGTGGTGGGGGCAATGACTAACCCCCACCTAGATTACTGTAATAGCCTGTTGGCAGGGATTCCAGCTAAGCAAGTCACCAGATTGCAGAAGGCTCAGAATGCCGCAATCAGGCTGATTGGAAACTTAGAAAGCGGGATCATGTATCCACTCTACGGAAAACCCTCCACTGGCTAATGGTAGAGGACAGGATAACATTTAAAGTGGCATGCCTGATGTATAAATATCTGAGGGGGCTTGTTGATAAGATCGTCCAATATTGCCCAAGTAGAGTTCTCAGCTCTGGAGACAAACTCTTGGTTTGTGTACCACGTTCCAACTTGGTCTCAAGGGGAGACAGGAGATTTGGAGTGTTTGGGCCCAAACTTTGGAATCAACTTCCTTTTGAGATCAGAGCATGCAAATCCCTGCTGCTGTTCAGAAAGATGTTGAAAACTTTTCTGTTCAGATAGACCGCCCTTTGCACAGAGTACATATGCGATCCATACACTGCTAATGTTTTTTAATAGTTGTCATCTGTGCCCAAATATAGTTGATTCTGTGTGGTGCAAGTTTAGAAATCTTCAAAACCAAAATCAAATTTAAGAGGAAAGAGAACAATATCAGGTCTATCTGTAATGTGACTTCATCCCAAATATCAGTGTCCTGGGAAGCAATTTTTAAGGTTAGTTACCATCTAAGTTAATACTATGTAAGTTGAAATCCCTCGGTCACTCCGGGGGACTGTTGTTGTGAACGAATATGAATTATAGGTTTTCTCCAATACACATTTTCGTGTATTCAAAGATGAAAATTAGGAATCTGCACTTGGAAGTTATTCCTGTGTTCTAAGTGGAGAATCCTGCCACACGCCTTTAGAGGCAATTACTAAATTAAAGTATTTTTGCCTTTATCTAGGGCAAGGGAGGGGTATTCACTTCCCTTCCAATCAGTACATATAGCACTAATGGCTATCATGTTCTCTTGGTATGTTGCAGTGTGGGAAATCGCAAATGTCATGCGAGGCATAAGCTCTGCCAACACATTAGAGCTCACCTAGGCAACCAGTAGAAGGATCCCAACTAAAAAGAGTGACTACTATTTTTTCCAGCTACTGAAGAAAGTTCAACCATATATTGAGTCTATGATCAGAAACATGTTGAGTGATGGCCCTTATAGTTAGCAAAGGGTCTATGTAAAAAGCTTGAGTATTACATTTACTATCTTAATATTGTGTGATCTGTTACTGAACTCAGACCAGAATGATTAATTCGCTCTTCTAAAATAACTAATTCGAATTTTGTTTGAATTAGAGTCACGCTAGCACTTTATCTATAGCAGCTTTCTTTGCACTTTAATTGCACTGTTTTGAAGTTATTGACTTGTTGAGTTCTTGTCAACAATGAATTTGTATTTGTCATTTTGTGTGTGATTTTTAACCTCCTAGTGGTAATTTTTTACATATTGATTAAAGTTTTTCTATTTTTGGAACTATTTACCTTGTACTTTGTGTATTATTTATCTTGTGTTTCCCATCACTGCTTATACCTTGACTTTTTCTCGCCCCCTTTTTTGTTTCATTGTATACTCGATTCCGGGGTGGGATCAGGACCACATGTACAAAGGTACTGTTGCATCTCGGATTTCCCCTTCGTTCTTGTATTGATTTTAATTAAACATACCATATGCAATCATAACTAAACAGAAAAACACTATCAAAACCCATCCCTGTAGAAAAAACACGGAATATGCAAGATAGTAAGATGCAGCATTCTGGGTGATGTTACAGGGAGCTAATTTCGAAGAGCACACCAGGGTCCAGACGATCAACGGCTGATTGGCGATGAAGTGGCTGGCGATTTTGGATGATGCAAATGCGGAGGCACTTCGTTGTTTGAGCCGAGGACAGTGCACTTCAGCTGGTACGGTGTGGTAGTGAACTCGTTTGAACGGGCGGATCTGCAGTTCAAATATCATAGACTGCCAAACGCAGCTCTGAAGGGTTCTGTCAGTTCGAACTGGGTTGAACATGCTTGAATCCCGGCTTGCAGAGGTTCCACAGCAAATTGCCAGGAATCCTGGCTGTCTTGGCTCTCAGAAGCTGTGAGTCCCCCTACATGGTGTCAGGGATATAAGGGGTGCTTTTCGCGGTCTCCCAAACACGGGGAGGATGGCAAACACCTTCAGGGGTCCTTCAACAAGGTGAGGTATTGGTCAGTTGTGTGGTTGGGAGTGTTGCTGTTCTTGTTCCAGCCTTCAGTTGAACCCCAATGGTCCCTGAGGATGGTTAGGGGACAGAGTTGACTCTGCCTTTGAACACCTGTCTTCACCTCTCATCTGGAGGACTTTGGGAAGGACTGTTCTCCCAACAGGGTTCAATGAAATCTTCTTGAAGGTTTACAATCCAGAGATGATTTAACAAGTGGTAGGAGCTTCTTTTAAAGGCAGATATCTACAGGTGATGGGGTAAAGGACTGCTTTAAATGTCTCATTCCTGTCCTTGGAACAAGTTTTCTTTGACTTCTGACATCACACACAAAATGCTTTGTGCTACAGGAAGTGGAGGGGACAAGAAGAAAAGATAGAGGCATAGGGATACAACATGGTGGAACATTTCTCCAGCTTTAAAGAGCTACATCTGTCTACAATACTCTTCACTTCTCAATAGGCTGAAATGCCTTTTGGTATGCAGCACCCTGGTGTGAGGCTACTTCTTTTGTGAATGGTTGTGCCTTTGATGCATGTTGCCAGGACAGGTTCCTGTTGAGTGGCTGTCTCTATGGAGAGGGTGTGACATGCCCTCACAAAGGAATAAAGAGATGCAACCCTAAGGTTACAGTCTTGCTAGCAGCAGCAAGGACTGCCTTTCTGTGGAGAATACACACAACCCTTCCACAGCTGAACTGGGCCCACAGGGTTGACACATCTGGGATATCAAATTGATTTGGCTTGGATAACTATGAGAGGATGGCCACCATACCATAAGTCAGGTATGGTGTATATTTTCAGTTTAGCATGCCCCCAGGACAGCATCCTCATAGGTATGTCATTTTTGGAACAGGGGTGCACATCCTAAATACAGTTGCTGTGCTGCATAGACGTGGCTGTCACTGCAGCTGTCAAATGGGGACTTGTGACCTTTGAACCTGCTCTGTGCCACTTGAGAGCGGGTGCTGAGATCAGGCTACTGATGCAGAAGGGCACAAGTGTACACTATGATTTTGGCATGGAGTTTATGACAGTGGCTCTGATTAACATATTACCCTTTCAGAGATAGAATTACCCACCTAATTTGATTAACTAATACAAATCAAAAAAGCCTACACCCTTGCCAGATAGCAATTGCTCACAGGGTGTTTAACAAGTCAAATAATCTCCCAAGAGCTGTACTGCAGGACAATGGTTTAGACACCCTATAAAGTGCAGTAGAACCCCATGGTTTGTTTGTTTCATGCCATCATCAACGCCCCAGCCACAGATCCAGCTTCCTCTTGACCATTCTGTTTTTTTCCCCGACTTCATAGGCATCCTGGCCTGTCTTTTTCACCTTCTCCTATCATGCATTCAAGAAGGCTCCCTAATCTGCTAGGGAGACCATACTACTTGCGGTTCAAGCCGCGGCTCTGTTGGCGGTTGCCTTGGCGACTGCATGACGCCGAGAGAAAGTGCACTGCCGATCACGTGATGTATAGAAGATCACGTGCTACATTGCCTAGGCAACCTGTTTAAAACGATTGCACGGTGCGACACTCACTGCTTCTCAGCTGTGTCTTTGGCCGGCGTTTGGCGTTCTTGTTGCTTTCCTGATTCCTGTTCTCTTGTTATCCTGACCTCCGACTATGTGTACCTGAAGTGCTCTTTTGGATTTTCCTTGGACTTGCTGTCATCGGATTTAATTCTTCCGGATGGATTGCTTCTGGTATTTGATCAGACTGTTTTTTGGACTGCCTCTGGATATCCTTCTTGGTACTGCACAATTGAACTTTCACTTTTCTCAGCAAAATTCTCTGGATTCCTTTTGGATTGCTCTTGCTCAGCCATTGGGTGACCCCTTGCCTCTGGATCTACACTGGGGTCCCCTCTGGCCACTGGAACCTGTTTATCCTGCACTGCACCACGTCGGGTGGGGAAGTGACTCCTGCACTTTAGGAGCTCTTAAAACCTTCCCCGTGTCGGTGCCCGTTTCCAGCCTCCACATAGGTAAACCAAGGGGCTGATTTTCCCTGGTGTCAGCCCATTACATATAATGTACAGTTACTTACCTGTCCTTATTCCTTTGCAGCCATCTGGAGACCCTTTGCTGTTGTTCCAGTCACCTATGGCCTCAATAACCGGTCAGAGAGTGAGCTTACTCTCCCTGACCGGTGTTTGGGGATGGAGCTATTTTATAGTCCACACGGCAATCCACGTCTTGACAGACTGAGAAGCCTTATTACCATGCGGACTATGGATACAGCCTTGGGGAATCCAGTGGCTGCTCTGGTACAGGCAATCACAGAATTAAGGGCAGACATGTCCACCGCTACTACTGCCATACATCAGCGTCTAGATGCCATACAGAGTGAGCGCCCTGCCCTTCCTGGCGATCCTGAGTTTGGGAACTTACCTGCTCAGCCAACAGCACCTGGCAATATACAACCTCAAACCCTGGTTTATGTTCTGACCCCTTTTCCTCTGGCTGCCCCAGAAAAATTCCACGCTGACCCTGGGAAGTTCTGTACTTTTCTAAACCAGTGTAGATTGCACTCCTTGTGTCGACCTCAGACGTTCCCCAATTCTACCACCAAGGCCGCCTTTAACCTATCGCATCTGGGCGGCGTAGCGGCAGCATGGGCCAACCCCCTACTAGAGAGCAACATAGGTAAGCCAAGGGGCTGATTTTGCATGGTGTTAACCCATTACATAAACTGTAGTTACTTACCTGTCCTTTTTCATTTGCAGCCATCTGGAGACCCAGTGCTGTTGTTCCAGTCACCTGTGGCCTCAATAACCAGTCAGTGAGTGAGCATACTCTTCCTGACTGGTGCTTGGGGACGTAGGTATTTTATAGTCCACACGGCAATCCACATCTTGACAATCAAGCATGGTAAGCAGGCCTTTTCTGTGATTGCCGGACAGACATTCCCTTTACGGCCAGTGGGTTTAAGCTTCATGAAGATGTCTGTCAACGCTGTTTCTGTTAGATTTCTAAAGCTGAGCTCCCCATGCATATTTACCTGAGTAATCTCTCCAATTTTGTTTGCTATACTTTCCGCCCCCCCCACCAAATTCAATGAGCTCCTCCTGATGTTAATACTTTCCTTGATTGTGATGGCCCCTTGATTTACAGTGCACCATGCTTGATCTTTAATAGGTGTTCTCCTTCAGGAGCTTGAATAGTTTGTGTGAATCCTGCTCTGCGTTGGATATCCTGGTGTCATACATCGTTTTTTTCAGCTTCAATAATGGCCACTTTGTACGCCTTGGCTGTTCTCACATATGCCTCCTTATCTTCACTTAGTCTGCTGTGTTTTCAGATATTCAAGCATTTTCTTATACCACACATTCACTTTTTTTGCACAGCAGCAGTCTGGTTTTTACCGGAGCTATTGTTTACTGCTTTGGGAATAGTCTCCTGATATGCATTCGCTACATCACTAACAGAATCTAAGTTCGCTATTTCCTGAGACAAAGGAGCGATTAACCCCTCCATGTTCTCAGGAGAGAGTTTCCGCAGATTCCCAGTAGTATCCACATTCTGCTCATTGGCGTTCTCCTCACTCTCTTTGGAAGCAGCTGATCAAAGATGACAAAGGAATGGTCAGACCATGGGCATGGGCATACGGTTGGCTCACTACGGGAAATGATACATGCTGCCACCCAGTCCAGGGTATTACTTTATTCATTTATTTATTGGATATTTTTAAGGTTCCTATACAACAAATGGAGTTTCAAGACCCCTTATATGGGTGGCTTTGTTGACATGCTGACTGAATCCCATTTTCCTAAGTATTGCTTCCAATCCCATGCAGTGTGATCAGTTCATTCATCGAAACCACAGGTTGAAATCTCCCACAAGGACAAACTTTGCATTTAATTTGAGAATAGGCAAGACGGGGTTCACCAGTTGATTAGCAAAATCCAGCATGGGTGTGGGGGTCTATATACAAGGAGCAGGTTTACTGTTGTATTGGCATCAGTGCGAACATTAATATATAATGTCTTGCAGCCATCTGGACCAACAATTTCCACTTCCCAAACCTATAGATCTGCTCTATATATGAATGCTACTCCCCCACCTATCCCACTCTATCTGTCTACCTGGGACAGCTGATCACCTCCTGCCTGGGACAAGGAGGGGCCAGCTGCCTAATGCAGCCAGATTTCCGTCAGGGCACAGATATCAATATCAACTTCTGAGATTTAATCAGCTACTTTTATGGCATGTTTCACCAGGGACCTGGAGTTCAATAGCATTACTTTCTTTGTTCTGTTCTCCGACTGCCTAATATCCCTTCTACATTCAGCCTCTCCTCACTCCTATGCAGGTCTAAATCTCCCCCCTTGGCGAGCATATCCTTCTTACTGTCAGCACACCAGTCTGTTTCTCCTTTCAATACGGGCACTCGTGCGTACAATATCCTCTTCACCTATATCCTGTGTGCTAATTAAATCAGACACTATTGTGGCATACTTAGCTGGTGAACATGTACTTGGGAGGGCAGGCGTCCTATTATCACGCTTAATCCCATGAAGGTCTAGTGTGGAAATGTGGGCATTAGTTATTATAAAAGAGTTGCTCATGGAACCCGAGACATGGAGATTAGAGAACTCTGCCAACCCTTTTCTCAGCACTAGCACCATGGCAACAAAGGGCACTGAATTCCTGATGCAAACACGCAAGAAAAGTCAAGGAAAACTTACACGTAACTCCAGCTCCGCCTCTAGTGGAATAGACACATCACAGTCCATCATGGCTGCTTGGACTATACTCCCAACGGAGCGCTTAGCTATATCAAGGCAAGACAACTGTGGGCCGTCTAATGCCAAGTAGCGTGCTACTATGTCCCCCTGTTGGCGACATATAGGCAAAAAAAGAGATATGTCTGTGTTTTTACCCAAGTTTGTTCATGTATCCCATCCGGCGGTAGAGATGGGCGTGCCCGCTAGGTCTTGGGCCAGCCCGAGGCCCACCTAGGGCTATTGCCTGACACCCTTCTCGGGCCAGTGCCTGCCCAAAGCAGGGCCCAGCCACATGCCCCTACGGGTGCTCGCCCACTCCTATTTGAAAAAAAAGAAGACGAGCTCACGCCTGCCTTTATTTCGGCCACCTGACCCTAACTTACCCTGCTCGGGAGAGCACGTCCTTCTCCACCACTCTCCTGGCTTCCTGCATCCAGACAACCTCTTCTGCCACGTCATCTCTCAGCACAGCTTTTTTACCATGGCTGCACTGTGCTCCTGTGATGCCGAGGACCACAGTCTGTCCTTTTTTCTTAGGTTATTCATGTTGTTGAAAACCTTTAATTAGTGACCCCTAAGTGACCCCTTTAGAAGGGTACCCAATTGCATTTGAAGTGTGCCCAATTGCAGTTAAAAGCTGTGACCAATAGCCTCTCTGAGAAAGTTGGAATTAGATATGTGCCCAATTGCATTTAAAAATTGCACCTAATAGCCTCTCTGAGAAAGTTTAACTTAGAAGTGTACCCAACTGCATTTAGATGTTGTGACCAATAGCCACTCTGAGAAAGCTGAATTTAGAATATTCCTAACCCCATTTACATTAGGAATGTACATTAATACATTACATTAATATAACTAACAGTATAGCTGTGTAATGTAGAATCTAGACGGCAACTAAGACCCTGATACAAAGTTGATTTAGATGCATACCTAATACCCTCCCTGTATAAAGGTGAATTGGAAGAAGTACTTCCACCTGCTCAATTCCTTTAAGATAACTAACAGCTTAGCTGTGTAATGTAGAATCTAAAATGGTGACTAATAATCTAACACCTTCTCTAGGTAAATTGAATCTAGAAACTGACCGAATACAGGTGAACTCAGAAAGGTAACCTACTAAACTTATATCATCTTTGCCGGCAAATTGTATCTAGAGAGCTTCAAATAGTCTAATTTCGTCTCTGACCTGTTGAACCTAGAAGTGTGCCTAAAGGCGTGACAACCCGATCCTATAACTACAATCAGAAAACGCCCCTAAATCAACATAAAAGTACACACCAATCATGAGCGCACCCACCCCACCAGAGTCTCTCAGAAATGAGCCCCGTGGACCACCCCCACTCTCCGACCTGCCTTCACTCCCGCCCCCTCCGTCCCAAATCACCCCACCCTCCTCCACACTTGCTTCCACTCCCCTCTCCAAACACCAAGCCAGAGGAGCACGATGGCGAGTCACTCACTCTAAGACCATTCATCCCTTGAACCCCACCACCGACCCGCCAGCATTGCCCATACCTCCTCCCCTCACTATCAGACCTGTCACACCCCACCCCAAAATCACCCACCCACAGCCTTGCCCTCATACCCCTACCACCCCCCCCCCCGACCGCACTCTTTCCCCACAACCCTTAAAGAAATGTTTGCTTCCACCTGCGCAGGCGAACACACAAGATCTATCATAAATTCCTCCCTCATCTCCGGTATCTTTCCCGACGCATTCAAAATAGTGCACGTCAAACCTCTAATTAAAAAACCTTCGCTCGACCCTCTCGAGCCCAAAAACTACCGCCCAATCTCAAACACCAGGTTCCTTGCCAAACTCATTGACCGAACCGCCTACTCCCAACTAAATGCCTTTGTCGAAACCAACAACCTTCTACACCCCGCCCAATCAGGCTTCAGATCACGTCACGGAACTGAAACCACCCTAACCTCGATCTGGGATGAACTTAAAATGACAGCAGACTCCGCGGGATGCACCGCACTAATCCTCCTCGACTTATCGGCCGCCTTTGACACGATCAATCACTCAATCCTCCTAGACCGCCTCCACTCCCTAGGAATTCGTGTAACCGCCCTTAAATGGATTGCTTCATTCCTCAAAGATAGGCACCAAATAATGACACTCTCCAGCTTTACCTCACAAGCCCGACCAGTCGACACGGGAGTCCCCCAAGGAGCATGTCTATCCGCCCTCCTGTTCAACCTCTACCTGATCACCCTCCCACCAATAATTCGTTCTCGAAATATCCTGTGTTACAACTACGCCGACGACACTCAACTAATTCTAAAACTCCTGAACTCGAAACCCAACTCCCGACCTGACCTGGCATCCTGCCTCCTTAACATAGAACTCTGGATGACCCAAAGCCACCTCCTTTTAAACCCCTCCAAAACAGAAATCATGGTCTGCGGCAACTCCGACCTTCTTCCGCACCCACTACCCTGGCCACCCGCCATGGGCATCTCACCGAAACCCTCCAACACAGTGAAAAATCTTGGATGCACCCTGGACTCTGACCTAACACTCTCGCGCCAAGTCAACAATGTCTCAAAATCCTGCCACTACCACCTCAAAAACCTTAGGCGCATCCTTCCATACCTCTCATTTCCCAACAGAGTCTCTGCAGTCCAATCAATCGTCATATCAAGACTCGACTATGGAAACCCCCTATACCTCGGAATTCATACCTACCAACTAAATAAACTCCAAAGAGCACAAAACGCGGCAGCCAAAATGCTACTTGCGCTTGGTCCAAGAGACCACGTATCCCCAGCCCTTAAGACACTGCACTGGCTTCCAGTAGCCCGTAGGGTGGCTTTCAAAACATTATGCCTCTCCCATCGAGCACTGCATAAAACTGGACCTCAATATCTTCAAGACAAGCTAATACCTTACCACCCCACTCGCACCCTAAGATCAGCCGGCCTCCTAGTAATTCCCAAGACAAACTCAATCAGGTTAGGCGGATCATCATTCTCAGCCCTGGCCCCAACCCTGTGGAACTCGCTCCCATCCCACATCCGCCTAACTGAAGACTTAACGGCCTTCCGCAAACTACTGAAAACCTGGCTCTTCCCCTAAGACTAAACGGCTCCAAACTAGCTTCATCTAGCTCACAATAACACCGACCCAGCAATCGACCTGATGCAAGAAATTTATAATGTAAATGTAAACTATAAAGACAAACAGTACTAAACGAGCAATGTAATGATGAGAGCGGATGAGCGCTTAGAGCGGATGAGTGCTGAGAGCGGATGAGCGCTGAGAGCGGATGAGTAGGAACGAATGTAGAGGATTAATGCAGTTGGCGGAGTGTGTAGGACCCATGAGTGTGTAGGACCCATGAGTCTGGAGAGCGGATGAGTCTGGAGAGCGGATGAGTCTGGAGAAGTACAGAGGATTAGTGCAGTTGGCCAATGAGTGTGGAGGGCGGATGAGTGTGGAGGAATGTAGAGGACTGATGCGGTTGGCCGATGAAGGTGGAGAGCGGCAGAGTGTGGAGAGCGGCAGAGTGTGGAGAGCGGCAGAGTGTGGAGAGCGGCAGAGTGTGGAGGGATACCTCTTATCACACCCCACGCTTCTCTCTCCTTACACCACCATTCAACTAGAACACAGAGATACTATGACACCATTCGGTATAACTGTTCTCATATCAACATCTGCCGCTCACTCCCCATCACTCTAAGTAAACATTGCTGGCCTCACACCCCCAGCCAAGCGTTCTCCTCAGGCCTAACGCTGCCACTCTCGGTCTGGATAATTCCGACCAGATCGAACACATACTCCTGATCTATCAGCCACCACACCTACCGCTAGGAAGCAGCTGCCACAGGAATTCCGCACCAGCTGCACACATACCTGGTGCGCACACGCACCTTTGGACTCTCTCTACTCCCTCTACTGACCAGAACTTCGGTTCCCAAGGGCGTTCAACCTACCAGCGCCTTCAGACCATACCAATGGTATATAAGGCGCTATATAAGTGCAAAATAACATAACATAACATAACATAACATAAAGCAACTTTATTGTTTTGCATATCAAGATAGTAGAGGCATCATGTGTATAAACACATTTTTAAATAGGCGCAGCACAGATCTGCAAAGTAACTGGTGCTTTGCGAGCTCTTTGAGTTGGAAATGGTCCATCATGCATATGAAAGGCTGGGACTGCCACTGATAAAAGAAATGTTTTTGCAACCTGAGCACCTTAACGCCCTCCAGAGCCGCGGACGCTGTGTGTGTGTGCCTAGCTGAGCCCTGGCAAACTGGCAGTGCTTGAAGGTCCGGCCTGAGCTGATTCTATATTTGGCGCAGGAGAAAGACAAAGCGTCAAGGACGCATTTCTTGGGCCTTTGAGCTAAATGTGCTCTCTGTAAAAATTAAAAGAACTAGTGGTACGGCACCAATGATTTATACTGCACTTCCATCTCTGAATGTGGGTGAATTGCTGCCCCTCTGCCACATTGTGCAGGGACTAAGTCTTCATTAACACTGTCCACGAAAATGCAGTGGAGGGCACAAAATACATGTCCTGCAAACGTACTTAGTAACAGTTAAGGTCACCATAACTTTATTTATGATCTCCATAATAAAGAATTACAGGGAGTGTCCTAGTTCTAAACCATAGCTGGTAAGATAGCTCAGCTGGTTGAGCACTCGCTGCTGCGATCTGTGTGTGATATGCAGGTTCTCATACCGGCAAGACTAACTGAGCTATTCATCCTTCCGAGGTAGATGGGTACCAACTTTGGTACACATTTATCGACATGCAAATATGCTGTGTGTACAGCGATTTGGAGAAAGTGTTTTGTGTCGCCATTTTTCCAGACTCGGCCCGTGGTGGGCTCCTAGAGTCAGGCCTGACCCTCACGGACAGATCTGGCACGGCCCTACGCATGAAATCTCTTGCGCCCCCACCTCTATCCAGCGGGCGCATAATAATATGCTCCCGACACAGGGGTGCAATAAGTACAACAGAATACTTTACACTTACTTTTGGAGACATAGAATCCAGACGGACCCGCTGCCATCACAAACCGGCACAGACCGGCTAACCGCTGACGCACCTTGGTCAAAATAAGTTGCTGCTGGGAAATGTGGGTCAGGAGTGGCTTTGCTATGCAAACGGAGTTGCAATGTTGGCTGCCATGGGAAACATGGCAGCTGTCATTGGATTTCATTTTTCCTTGCTTGAGTTTTCCTTGTGCCGAAGAGCATTTAGGTTGGCTGAAATTAAACAATAACGTAGGAAGCAAAATACTGATCCCCAAGTCCCGGCATTAGGGTTTGCTGCACGATGTTCACACACTCCATGCATGAACTGCGGTTCAAAGTTTCTGTGTGGGGTGTCGAGCAAGTCACCTGCATCACATCAGACTTGACCAGATGAGGTGGAAAGTGCAGAAGGCCTTTTCCTGTTCATTTCCGCTTTAGGGCCATCCACAATGAGGAAGGGATAGTTGCTTTATAGGTAACCAATGAAGTGTCTTCCAAGCATTGTTCCAGTAATTGGTGGAATGACTGGAGGCATGCATATTGCTGCACAATTCTGTGCAGTCTGGAGTTGCTGTGTTACATTCACGGGCCAAAGCCAACTGGTGCATAAACTCCAAGGCCAAATCAACGGTTTGATAGCTCTCAAAAATGAAACCTCTAATTTGGAGCCAGGAGGGTTCCAAAATAACAGCATCTCTTTGGAAATCTGAGAGGATATCTTGTTCCACCAGGTGTAGGGCCTGAAGCAGGCAGTGAAATGGTCCAACCACCATGACATGTCACCCTGATGCTGCCTGGAACTGGCAAGGCTGAGTTAGACATTGATTAAGTGGTATATTTGTGCAGTCAGAGTGTCAGTGGTATTCCACTCTCTCCCGACCAATATCCAGGGTGATTTGAGTGACTTTCATCATTCTAGAAGTTCCAAATTTCATACCAAAGAGGAGAGGGAAACATTCTTCATCACCTCCAACACATCAGTGGGCAAATATTTATGCATGTACTCTATTTATTTATTCACATTTAAGCAACACCTGTTGGTCCCATGTAACATCTTTCTAAAGTATTTATTTTAGGCGCCTGCAGGGATATCATTTTACCAAAATCTCAGGGGTAGTGGAAGTGACATCATGAGGCTGATAATATCACAGGAAGTGACATCAGTTGACCAACGTCTCAGGCAGTATTGTGCCCCGTTATGGGCAAAATTGGCTCATGTATCAATCAACTTTGTCTTGACTCTTTGCTCAGTACTGTTTTACTTTGCCCACATTGTTCATATTTATACTATGACCGTTAGATGAACTGACCAATGCAAAAATAATAAAAATATTAATAATTTTTGTGTACGGTGTATAGAGTGCTTCTGAGACAAAAGGATGGCAAACGAGACTAAGAACGTAAAACAACCACTATGAAGGATCCTGATCTAAATTACGATCAAGGAAATATCTCAATTTACCAGTGGTAGATTCCTCTTCATTATTGCCAGTATTGTAACCTGACCTTTGACGCCAATGGACTGCAAGAAGTGGCATCACTGATGTAAACAAAAACAGAAGGTTATTTTAATGAGCGCCCCTGTTGATATGTGGTTGATTCTTTGAGGTGCCAGGGTATGGCAATTATTTATCTGGTGCACATACATCAACCAAATCATAGCCTTGGGGCACTTCCGTTTTATGCCAGTACCATCTGTCATGGACAGTTATCTGGCATCGTATGCCAGGTACACTCTTGTAAGCAGGCATCATCACCACTTGCACAATACAGCCTCACCTGATCACGTACTGCTATAATATGCCAAATGAGACCCCAAGTGAAAGTAACTGTGCATAATCCCAGTACAGTAGTTTTATTAGATGGTACAGTGTTATATACTTTGGTGCGCAAGATGATTCGTGCTGAGCTTCCTTGTGCGAGTCATCACCGCGTACCAAAGTGTGACGTGCAGATCAAATGATAATTGAACTGTCATAATATTGCTGGCCCCTTGCTGTTAAGAGGTTCTTTCTTATCACAGACTCAAAATAATAAACTATATTAGGATAACAACAATACTGATTTACCTTTGTTATATCCATGGCGGCGAAGTGAAGGATGAGGTGGAAGACCCTGCAGGCACTATGTGTCATCCTGGAACCAGTCGGCCATCCTCGATCTGCTTTGTTGCGGCCTAGAGGTACCAGGTCGCATCCCTGGGCATTAACACCCCAAGCACGGCTGGAGCAATCGGCGCTGCAGCATAGGCGAGCCTGTATATGGGAGGCAGTTCAGGTGTTGTAGCGGGCCGTGGCTCTCCGTAACATGGAGTAGCAGTGAGAGGGACAGCAAGGAGCAATACACAGCAGCGGTCGCCAGAGGGTGCATACCTAGAGTTGAAGGGCTGTTTATCGCTCAACGCGGGGGTAGCAGGGAGGCAGATTGGAGGACGAGTCACACGGCAGGAGTCTTACCGGAAGAGTGAGGGGCCAAAATATTTCTTCCAGCGTAACATTTCAACACGCTTATTGTGGGTGGCACCATCCTATCTTCTATGCTTAACTCCCCTGGTGGTGGATAAAAGAATACACTCAATATTCGGGAGTTGTCATATCCTATTCCCACAGCTCCTCCTGTGGAGGTTAAAATAATACATTTCTTTCTTGGTTTCATGTTTGTTTCCTGGCCATTTTTATTAAGCACTCAGGAAGGGTGGTGAGGTCTAGGTGAAACTAAAAAGTGAATACAAGGAGGTGACCATCATTTATGGTTTTACTCTGTGGATAGCAATATATCGGAATCCTTTCACTAGTTCTGGCGAAATCGACCTGAGGTGTTAGCTTTGCCATCCCTGGGTGATTTTTCACAGAGTGAGGGACTATTCCAGCACCATCTGGAAGTGACAGTGGGAGGAATTCCTGTCTGAAGATAGCTGGGAATTGGAAAGGCACAGGTATATATTGGTACTATATGGACTGTCACAGCACCATCTGGAAGTGACAGTGGGTGGAACTACTGTCTGAAGATAGCTGGGATCTGGAGTTTGCGCCTAGAGAGAACTTATTTTAATTTCTTGAGATAATCCTCATCCATAGAACTGTGACAGTGTGAGTAATTTTGGTCAGAAGATAGCTAGGAACTGTTCAGTTTTTGGTCATCGACAACACCATGCACAATCTAGAGCCACCACCCAAATCTTTGGCAACACCTGGGGAACCTTTAATTCCCTGGGAAGATTGGAGAGATTTGTTTACATTTTATTTTGTGGCATCAGGTGGAGTAAGATCCTTGGATGAGAGGAAGTAGTCAACATTAATGTGTTGTCTGGGGGCAGAAGCAGAACGCATTATCAAAAAATTGCCAGATGTTGTGGATGATGGTGCAGCTGATGGTGGCAGAGGAGATGGGGGAAGGTTTGTCTTCAATGGCAATGAAAAAATTACAGGTACTGTTTGGCAAACAGATCAATATAGTCTTAGAGAGGTGTATGTTCTTCTCAAGAAGACATGGAGTGGGGGAAGCAGTGGGCTCATGTGTAGCTGATCTGAGTGTGCAATTGGCATCATGCAAATTTACGGGAAATGA
This sequence comes from Ambystoma mexicanum, assembly GCF_040938575.1. NCBI lineage: Eukaryota > Metazoa > Chordata > Amphibia > Caudata > Ambystomatidae > Ambystoma > Ambystoma mexicanum. Next base: position 1,107,016,230 of record NC_090921.1, on the reverse strand, counting down.
AGATGAGTATATCAGAGACCAACTCATGATGCATACGTCTAACCCTAAAATTCAAGAAAGGTTGTTCAAGAAAGGTGGTGGCAGGCAAAGAATCCTCCTTCACTGGATGCATTGGCAATAGCCAAGAGCATGGAATTCACTAGCATGTGTTTAAAGGAAGTGAATTCCAAGAAAAACAAGGAGAGTGTACAGGCATAGTAGATAAAGTGGAAGACATTGCGAGTGGTAGTGATGAATCTAATGTATGTTTAGTGAGAAAACACACCAAATGGGAAGGGGTCATTATGGAGGGAGTGGACCTATTTTGTCCGGCGGGAATAATGCTTATGTATACGATTACCGTAAGGGACAATGCACCAGGTGTGGGTTTGAGAAACGTGCCATGAATGCCAAGAAATGCCCAGCCATGAGAGTGAAATGTAGACATTGTGGCAAGATGGGGCATTTCAACAGGTTGTGCAAATTGAACAGCAAATATATGGAGACGGAAAAAGATGTTCCATTTGTGGGAGAAAGGAGAAGTGAGTGGGCAAACAAAATTGTACATATTGTGGGAGGTATAGAGAACGATGATGAAGAGTATGTGCCTCCAGTAGTGGTAATTGATCTCCATATCTATAATTTTGGAAGGTAAATACAAGGAAATCTGGCGCAACAAAAAAGCCACATATTACACAACACTGACATTATGCCAAGAGCATACAGTGGGGGGAGGATTGATATCAATGGTTTTGTGTGGGGTGACATTGCTTATGGTGACAAGAACATAAAGAGCAAAAATGGACGTGGCTGCCAAAGTTGATTGTTTATTAGGTTGTTAGCATCAAGGGAAATTGGGCTTGGGCTGGCATCCGGGTAAACAGATGCAGGTCAGAGCAGTAGAGGTAAACATGGTGGATAAAATGTGGGCGGATAACATGTGCTAAATCAGGTTCAAGAAGGTGTTTGGGTATTGCATAGTTAAACTTAAGGGACATTGCCACAAGATTGACTTGTCTGCCCAGGCTACACCATCTGTGCACAAAGTGTGCAACTTTCCATTGGGTGTGAGAGAGAAAGTGAGGGAGGAACTTCCGAGTCTATGCGAGCAAGGCAAAATATAACCAATTGAAAGCAGTGAATGGTTATCCCCAATTGTGGTCACCCAACACCCGGATGGTCGCATTAGACTTGTGGACTTAAGGGACCTCAATAAATCTATGAGATGCTAATAACTATGGAGGAGGCGGAATGGTACACGACTATGGATCTTTCACCAGCATATTACCAGATTGACTTACACACTTCATCTCAGCCCTTAACGGCTTTCATCACCCTGATGGGTGCTTACCAATTTAGAAGGATGCCTTTCGGGTTAGTATCGGCACCTGCCTTATTTCAAAAGATAACAGAGGTTATGCTGGGGGACATTCCAGGAGTGAAGTGTTTACAGGATGACATATTAATTGGGCCGAAGAATGAAAGTGAACATCACGCCAGAGTGTATGAAGTATTAAGGAGATTGGAAAAGGCTTACAAATCGCATAATCAAAGATTGTTTACATTTGTCTTTGGCAAGTGGGCTGGAGTGGAAAAAAGGTATACACGACATGTTGATGGCATTGTGACACACCACACGTTTTAATGGGCATATCACCATTTTGTATGATGAGAGGTAGAGATATGGGTTCTCAAATTTTTCCGGATTGGTAACTGAATCACCAAGAGTGTTTCAGGAGAAGAGATTTCAGTAGGGAGCAAGGATTAAAAGTGGGTGACACTGTAAGGATAAAGAAGCAGTTTGGATTACCCAAAGGATGTTCTCAATACTTTGACCCAATTGTAATTACTAAAGTGGGTCAGAAACACGTGGAGACCAGTGATGGTAATTACTGGAGCATGAGCCATGTGGCGGTCATAAAATACCCTGAAGCATGGGATGGTAACAGGGGCAACTTCACGTACAATGAAGTGGGGGTGAATGGTATAAGGACGTTCCCTTACAAGAGGAAAATGCGAGTGGAAGTGAATTTGAGGATGTGTTAACTTCTAGTTATCAGAGAAGATTATCCAGTGATGTGATTGCCAACAGGTCTCAACCCACATGTAGTGAAAGATGTGACAACAGTGGGGAAGGTCAGGATAGCGGAAATTACACCACATGCCGTATAATGAAAAGACCAGTGAAATGTAACAATTAAGAAATATATCAATGATATTGTTTTTTATCCAGTCACCGTAAGTAAGACCTGTGTATTGTATATCTCTAAATCTCAAATATCTGTGTTCAGTTCATATGCTTCATGTTACCGTTTCAAGTGCCAGATGCAGCTAAGCTTATTTTGTGACTTATAATTTCTCACCAAAATTGTACAAAAAGTACAGATTTCATTTTAACATATACTATCCATAAGGGGGATTGCATGTTGTATACTTTGGTGCGCGAGATGATTCTCGCTGAACCATCCTTGCGCATCGAAGTGTGACGTGTACATCAAATGACAGTTGAACTGTCATAATCTTCCTGGCGCCTTGCTGCTAAGAGGGTTTTTCTTATCACGGACTCAAAGTAATAAACTATATAAGGATAACAACAATACTGACTTACCTTCGTTATTTCATACAGCCTCACATGCCAAGGTGCTGCAAGTGCAGCCTCAAATGCCACATGCAGACAGCGTTCACCTGCTGAAGCCTCATCACAAGAGAGGTACAGTATCACCTTTTCGCGTGCTGCCTTCACCTTTCAAGTATCATTTCAAATACCAAAATACTGCCATCTTCATCGAGTCACTGAGATTCACGAGCTTGTATGCCTATGAGAATAGCTAATAATAGCTTTTGAGTCATAAAAGACCAGATGTGCCATGCAAATGGAAAGTTGCTAAAAAAACGAAGTTGTTCTTCAGAACCCATGGTCCGGAGAAAGCGAGGAAGGTTCAGCAATACAGACAGTAGATTCTGAAAAATCCTAATATAGCCAAACCATGACATGTTCGGTTATCCACGCATACACAAACAGGCACGCGCACACACACAAAATAAAGTTTAAAATTGGGCCTTTTTTTTTCGGGCGTGGCTTGGAGCTGATGAGAACGGTCGCCTAGTTTCGGCGCTCCACTCCGGTGAAGCTTTTCTATAATTATCTTTCTTTCCTGACGTACCTTTGGTTTGTCGCATCCTCCCTAGTGAAGCCCCTGCTGGGTGCCGAGGGTCCGTGGTGCTGTGTGGGGACTTTTACTGCCTGCATATTCGTATTTGGATCCTCCGGAAGGCCTGACTGGAATCTGCGTCATCCCGCAATTCCGGCAGCCGACGTTCCCTGTCAGCTGGTTGGCTGCCGCGACACGGGTAGAATGCCTTGGATCGGCTGTTTCTTTCATAACAAAGGTTTTTTTTCTTTTTTCGCCTTTAACTTCATTTTAGGCCCATACTTAAATACTGGACCATTTCTTTTGTGTATCTTTCAATATTCTTCAAGCAGTTTGGTCTGCATTTACCTCATATTGATGACATTTCTTGTATAACATTGGATTTTCTCCACTTTATTTTTTCTTTTTCTTCACATTTAACTAATATTAAGCTATGGAATCAATGCTGAATTTTCTTACATAGAACTTATATAATTTTTCAAGTGGTTTTTAGCCGTACATACCTTATACCTATGACTTTCATTGCTAATATCCGCTTACATAGAGTAAGACTAAATTAATGTTATTCATTTTTTTCGCTTCACATTCCGCCTCACATTGTAAGTTCCCCAACTTTATGGTCTTTTCTCTGACCTAAAACATTTCTAATAGGTTGTAGCTATTTAGTGACAACTATACAGTGGTGTATTGTGTGCTCCACTTTTATCAATTTGGTGAGGAGAGGGAAGTGAGGAGAAAGGAAACAAGAAAGGAAACAAGTAAACCAAGGATATTACTCCGTTGTAATCTGGACTCTTTTGATTCTTATTATCCTCACGTCCCCATATCTTTACAGTATCTACTAAAGAGGGTCAAACAAAAGAGGCTTGTGTGTCGTCTCCCGCTACCCTCAAGAGACAAAAGAGTGATTCTCTGACACCCAAAGAAGACACAGTTGACCATGTTATGCAGACCATTCTGTCAGAAATTATGGCTCTAAAGCCCTTCATGGAAGATGAAAGCTGCAACAACTAGATAACAAATGTTCCGTTTTTGAATTGCGCATGAACGAGATGGAAAGGCGAGTACGTAACGCAGATGTCTCTACTAATTTAGAAAATCAAGTCACCTCCCTACAACAACAGGGTGAGAAAACAGAAATAGGAGAAACAACCTGCGCATTGTGAGCCTTCTGGAAAGAATTGAAAAAAATGATCCTATTGCCTTCCTTTATATTTTTCTTCCTCAAATTCTCAACCTACCACCCTCTGTGCAACTCAACATCCAGAGAGCTCATCAAATTGGCCCAGCAATTCATCTTCCAGTACTTGCAGTCCATCCAGAACACTTATTTTGGCCTTCCTGGACTTCACGCATATTACCCTCATCATACAAAAAGTTAAACAGATCAAACAATTAACATGGGAAGGAAACAAAATCTTTATCACACAAGATGTGTCCAAGATAACAGCAGCAAGAAGAAAAGACCTTCTGGCTTTCCAACCTGCTCTTAGGAAATTCAATGCCAGATATGTTATTATTCATCCTGCTATCCTGAAATTTACCTTACAGGGGTAGACTTCAAACTTTCACAACATATCTAAGACAATGCATCCAAACTCACAAAAGGATTGATATGGATACTTCTAACCCCATCAATTGAATTACTTCTACAACCTCGTGCGTTCTTCATTTTTTAATTTAACTTCCTTCACCGGAGCGGAGAAGGGTGGGCCGTCCTTTTTTCTTTTCCTCAGCTCTCCTTCCCTCATCACTTCACTTTGGACATGGATTGTTGTGGCTGGTTCCTGTTCGCCACCATTCTTTTGATTTTTTTTATTACAAATCTCTTATACCTATTTTCATGTCTTCATTGTTTGTCTTACCCCCTTCCTTCTGCCTCATTCCATTCATGTTGCCCTTTATCTTGATGGGTACTTGTATTTTCTTACACGCTTATAGGATTTACTGCCTCAAAGATGCTGTTTTATTCGATTTACTGTTTATGTTTGTATCTAGTTATCCTTTTCCTTGATCAATGCCTCTCAATATAGTATCCGGGAATGTTAAAGGATTACATAATCCCATTAAGAGACAAAAAGTACCTTCACACCTTAATAGAATGAAACCCTCTATAGCTTCTATACAAGAATCACATCTCTCTGTTGATGAAGCAGCAAAACCTAAGCGATACTGGGTGGGTCAGGTTTTCTCCAGTGCTGCTAATGGAAAAAAGAATGGCGTTATCACACTTATTAACAAAACCCTTAAATGTAAAGTTATATCTATGGAATCTGACCAGTCAGGGAGATGGGTTATTCTTAAGGTATTAGTAGAATCTGTAACCTACACGATTCTTAATGTATACCGATTCTTAATGTTTATGGACCAACCTCTGCAGATCCCTCCTTTTGGAAACAACTCAGAAATCATATACTACTTGTTAACCCCCAAAATGTGATTGTATGTGGAGACTGTAACCAAATCACTGACCCTTTTTTGTACTGGAAATCCGATGTGCGATATACTAAAATTACATCCCATACCCAATGTATTAACTTTATATCTGAAACAGGTCTCAGCGATGCTTGGCGTATCCTACATCCAACCGACACAGAATTCACCTTCTATTCTACACCGCACAACTCCTTTTCACGGCTTGATTATATTTGTATCCCTAATTCTATGGTTAGCCTCCTACTTGATGCCCAGATAGAATCCATCACAATCTCTGATCATGCTCCAGTGCACATTCAACTTGCTACCCCAATAGCCTCTTACAACTCTTGCAGGTGGAGATTCAATACCAGCCTATTAAATGATGAGTCATTTACACTGTTTATTACACAACAACATAATAACTTTTTCTCTGAAAATAAAGATCAGGACACTTCTATTACCAAAAATTGGGACTGTTATAAAGCGGTTCATAGAGGCCATATTATTTCTTTTGTAGCTAACAAAAAGAAAAACCTTAAATTCGAATCTGAATCCATCCTCAAATGGCTTAAACCCCTAGAAATTCAATTTCTTGCACTAACGCAGTCCTCAAAGACATGTTGAAACGAAGATTTGAATATAATAAAATTATGACACAATATTCTTGTTCTAATTTGCTTAAATACAAAGCTAAAATTCACCAATTCTCCAATAAAACTAGTAAAACAGGCTTCTTATCTTAAACTTAAGAAGGAGAAACCCAAAGTTGTTGTTATTAAAGATCCCTTGGGAAGTAGGAAAATCTCTGATAAAGAAATTGTCCTTGCCTTTAAGAGATTCTATTCCAGTTTATATACTTCCAAAGCCCCTCCTATTAATCCTGCTATTAATGACTTCCTTTCCAATATACCTCATAACGCCTATCCTCAAGCTGAACTTGCATCACTCAATGCTCCAATTACTCCCCATGAAATACATTTGGCTATTAAAAACCTTAAAAACGGTAAGGCCCCAGGACCAGATGGCTTTCCCATTGATTTTGTTGCCCATTTTGCAGATCTTTTAGTACCTAAGCATAACAAACTTTATTCTCATTTCATTTCAAATGACATGGCCCACGGCTCATTTTTAGAAGCTATGTTAATAGTATTCCCTAAACCTAATAAATATCCCGAACTCCCCCAAAACTACTGTCCAATCTCCCTTATTAATACTGACTGTAAGACTTATGCCAAGATTCTTGCCAATCAACTCCTCCCTTTCCCAACCAATCTCCTTAAACAAAACCAAGTTGGATATGTAAAAGGTAGAGTGTCTTCCTCCCATATTAAACTTTTTCTAGACATAATTGACATTTTAAACAAATCAAGTGATCCCTATGTTGTGATAGCTCTAGATGCAGAGACAGCTTGCGACAGAGTTGAATGGGACTTTATGTTCCAGGCGCTCAGGTGGCCCGGTTTTGGTCCCCCTTTTCTCTCTATGATTAAGGTCCTATATTCTAACCCCAAAACCGCTGTCTTTGTAAATGGTCAACTATCCTCCTTCTTCCACTTATCTAGAGGAACGCGTCAGGGCTGCCCTCTATCTCCAAATCTCTTTATTCTTGCGCTAGAACCCTTTCTTGAAGCTATAAGACAAGATGATAATGTTTCGGGAATTTCATTTAACAATCTCCATATCAAAACAGCGGTGTATGCCGATGATGTACCTTTATTCTTAAAAAACCCTCAGCAAAGTGCCCAATATTTACTTAATATTATATCTAGATTCTCAGAGGCTTCTGGGTATAAACTTAATACTGACAAATCGGATATTCTCCCACTTAACATGCCCTGTACCCCGTATCACACTAGTCCTCTAGGTATGAAATGGTGCCCCCAAGGACTCAAATATTTAGGTATCCACATTCCTGCTTCTATCAATAATATTCGTAAACATAACTCAGATAGTACGTTAGAGTCAAAGAGCTAGTATCCTCTTGGTCCCCCCTTTATCTCTCCTGGTGGGGCCCACTGGAATCTATTAAGATGATGATTTCCCCCATTATACTCTATCTTCTCTCTATGGTGCCTCTCCCACTCTCTCCTTCCTTTTTCAAATCTATAGATTCCTATTTCACTAAATTTTATGGGGGGAAAAAGAAACATAGAATATCGCTTAGAAAGCTTAAAAAATCCCGCTCCCAAGGAGGGGCAGGCTTCCCCGATTTAAAAAAATATCATTTGGCCTTCACTTCTAAGCAAACACAGAGTTGGTTTTCTCAGGATGTATCATTTCAGGTGCCTAGGTGGGTGTGCCTGGAGAGAGCTATGCCTTTCCCAATGTCCCTTGCTGACCTTTACTTTATTAAAGGGAAAGATAAATTCACTAAATACTCCTGTTTCCGTCAATCCATCCTTTCCCTTAAGGTGTTTTTGTTCCCTTACATAGCTAAGCAATCATTTATATCTCCATTCATCAAAGGTAAATCCATTTTTTGGAGGCCATGGTTCTCTAAAGGCATTACATTTTGTAACAACTCTTTAATTATGGTATTCCCATTACATTTGATGAATTTGTTGCCAACTTCCATATGCCTAGTTCATCCCTAATGCAATTTCTTACAATTATTGCTGCAATTGTAGAACATTTTCAAATTCTAATGTATAGATCCAATAATCCTAATGCGCTAAAATTGCTCCATATGCTGAACTCCAATGTGCCAGCCTCTATCTACTACAACATCCTATTAACTACGTTGTCTAACCCGAGGATTGAGTGTCTTCATATTGACTGAAGAGAAGATTGCTTACTATTGGAGCATCAGTTTTGCTGCCCCCCGCCCCTAATGGCAGTACTTCTCTAAAATCACCACCTCTGCTAGCCTTGTTCAAAACTATTTCATTTTTCATCACAGAGCCTTTATTACCCCTATGCCCTTTTCAAATGTGGTCTATCGCCTAATGATAATTGTTGGAGTTGCTTGCAGGTTCAAGGTTCTTTTAAGCATATGTTTATAGAATGCCGATATGTGAAGCCATTTTGGAGCTCTGTGTGAAATACCATCAAACATATTTTTAACCTTTCTGTGGACGTCTGTTTTGATCTTCTATTTTAGGCAGCTCCATGCTACATAACAATTCTATCAATAAACATGCTAGATTTCTGTTTGATGTATGCTTAATGGTAGCAATTCAAAATATCACAACCAACTGGAAAAACCTAAGTCATATTCATTACAACTTTTGGTGGAACTCTATTAGCAGCATTCATAGATTGGAAGTTTGCAATGCATCTACCCCTGACTTACTAAATAAGTATCAGTTGAAATGGCAATCTTTTAATGACTATTTATCTGTTGTAGATTCTCATCAGTAACCTGCAAATCATTATCCTATAATAATGCCAGTTATATTTGTACCCAATTTTTCATCCCCCTTCTTTCTCCCTCCTCTTGTTTGTGGTTTGTCCAGTTGGTGTTTTGTCTGGTTGTCTGTAATGTTTTTTGCCCATTCATATTGAAAAGTTATTAATGCTGTTTGAAACAATACGGTATAAGGTTACTTGGCTTACTTTAGTATTAATCTTGATTACATCTTTTATGCCTGGTCTTTACAATGCAGCTATTCTTGATACATGATGTTTGTATTATTTGCTTCGTCTACCTAATTTCATCTAATAAAATCTTTAAACTTAAAATTGGCCCTTTTAGTGGCACGCCTAATCTCTCGATTTAAACTCCTCTTCCTTCCCTGCTCCATGCTTTGTCTTCTGATGTGCTTATTGCGCTGGCTGAGAGAGCTCTGCATGCGCTTTCTAAATGGCATTTTAAAATGAATGCATACACAGCACATGGCGGTCTACAGCTGCACAGCACCAGCAACATATGCAGAGCTCCGCTCACGTGGGCACAACTGCACAACACTCATTGTGTTCCAAGAAACATAGCTTAGGGCGGGTCTTGGGATTGATGGTTTTACAGTCTACTACCAATTGGCCACTGCTGAGGGTTTGGGGAGACCATCAGCGGGCCTTCTGATAGCTTGCCGAAATGCTATTTTTTATTTTTCAGAGATGTTGTCCAACTCAATACCGGGCATTTTGCCGGTTAATGTGGATTTGGGGTTGGGAGGAGGCTTTGGAAAATGGGTAATAATGAGTATCTTTTGGAATTCTTCCTGTTCCACCCTTCTTGACTTCCAACATTCATTGTCAGAATTACTTCTTGGTTTCTCAGAAAATTGCCCCTCTTCTGAATTGGTCCTTTTGGGAGACCTCAACTCTTAATGTATTCAAGTTGGGGCTCCTGGTAAATCCTCATGTAAATTTCCAACAGACGACAGGAAGGTTTGGTATAATTTTATGAGGGATTGGGATTTGTCTATGGCAAATGGAAACATAATAGGGGATCTTCCCACAGCTCCTACATGGAAGAGGGATGATAGTGACTGGGAGTGACTACTGAGAGTGACTACTACCCACATGAGTTAAGTGTTAATAAGGGAAGGAACAAAGTGGTTAGTTTTAGGAGATGGGGAGGGATCTTAATACGCTGCTCAATGATACCATCTATCCACTGTTGGAAATTGAGTTGAAAACATTATGTGAACCAACAAAACTTGTAAAGGTCCTTTGGGACCTTAATCCTCCTGGTAACGGGTCCTCGAAATCCATTGTTAACCAGAGCCATCATTTTGATGAGAAAACTTGGCGGAAAAAAAGGGAACTAAGGAGGTCAATAATACTATTAAAAACTAAAATACATGACAAGCATGAGTGCCTGAGGCAGACTAAAACCTTGAAAAATAACTATAGGAACTGGTCTAGGTCCCAGAAATACCGTTGTCTGCAAATTGAAGGGGAAGTTATGCTGAGTGGTATCTCTAATAAGAATTCTCGTAACCTTTGGTCTATTTATTAATTCATTGAACCACCCCCATTAAACAATACGAAAAGACGAGGCTATACAGGAAACAACATGGGTTGAGCATTTCTTGAAAGTTTATGGAACATCCAACCCTTCAATGGCTTCTCCTCTCAAAGAGGTAAATTGGGATCTGAACGTCTCATGAGACGAGATAAGATCTCTGATTAAAAGAGCATCGTTCTCGAAAGCGGCAGGTCCAAATGGTTTGAGCAATCAAGTCTTAAGATTAGACCCAGGTCTCTGGTCTTGTTTGCTGGCAGCACTATTCAGTAGGATAATTGCTACCAAGCAACTACCGGGGACATGGAGAAGGGCAATAATAATCATGATTTATAAAAAGGGAAACCGGGTGGCCCCTTCAAACTACTGTCTGAATTCCTTTCTGGATGCAGATGGAAAAATCTTTGCAGGGCTGGTTTTAAAAGATCTGGAAGAGTGGGCTAGATCTAAGGGTATACTTTGAAGGAAATAGATAGGCTTTCGTAGAGGTCTATCAACATCTTTAAATGGACTTGTCTTGAGTACGATCAGTTCTGGGACCTTTATGAAAGTTGGATTGCCCCTTTATGGTGCTTAGATTGATTTGTCGCAAGCTTTTGACACGGTCAATCGGGATCTCTTGTGGACCAAGTTAAGCAGTTGGGGTCTTCCTGAAAATATGCTTGCTATCTTGGTTGCGATGCATAGAGACTCAGAACTGCAGATTAGACTGGATAGATCAGGGAAATTGTTGAATCCCATTAGAATAGATCAGGGGTTCCGGCAGGGATGCATTGTCACCCCTTTTTTCTTCAATCTGTATTTGTCTGATCTGGTCGAGTGGATGGAAGAGTCGTTGCTGGCCAGTCCAAAGATTGGAAAAACTAAGATAAATTGGATGGCCTATGCCAACGACATCGTCCTACTCGATCACACTCAGATCAGCCTTCAGCGGGTGCTCCACGCTCTACAGAAATATGCAGAGCTCAATGGGTTAACAATTAACGCCTTAAAATAAAAAAATGTTGGTCTTTAAACAACCTTTAAAGGCCATTAAGCCTTTTACGTGTAGCCCAGACGACCAAATTATACAGTTTGTGAAGAAAGTCCCCTATTTAGGTGCAGTGATGAGATAATTTCCCACTAAAGTCCACGCTATGGTCATTTTGGAGACCAAAACCTTACAATTGGTTTCGCCTATGAAAAAGATACTAACAGAATTTTGTAAATTCTCCCTCTTGCCTGTAATCAGATATTATGGAAGCAAAGTAATTCCTACCTTACTTTTTGGATTTGATTCCAACCCCTTGTCCTATTTGATAGACTGGGAGCGGACCGAGGGGAAAATCTAGAAGCATGTACTCAACCCAACTGTTGTGTTGTGTTGTGTCAACCCAACTGTGCACCGATATCTAGTTTACGATATGAGTTGGGTCTACTGTCAATGAGGGCATGGATGGAATGGTGATGGGTCTCCCTGTAGAGGTCAATTTTGGTTCCCCCTACACAGTCTCTTTATGAAGATGTTTCCTTTGTCCTTCAGGCTGGCACTAATCACTATTTGGTTCTCATTCAAAATCCTATGAAGGCAAAGGAGTGCTTGAAAAGGGCAGACTGGATTAGGACAATAGCTGCTATGCGGCTTACAAAAGTCTCCCCGTCCTTAACCTTTACAGACAAACCTAGATCCTACCTTCCCACTTATTTGAGGAAATTTCCGGACCCTTCTGTGAGATCTGAGTTCTTGATATTCCGTCTGAATCTTCTGCCCACACGTGAGATCCAATATATTAGGCATATAGATGAAACAGTGAATGATGTTTGTAATCTTTTCCAGGAAAGTGTAACACAATCGCTGAAACATCTGCTTGTTAATTGTCCGGGTACCCTGGAAATGAGAACCCAGAGGCTCGCTAGATTTGTCACCCATGAGGGGATATTGCACACAGATTGTTTCGGGGAAAGGTTAGCCTCAGGTAATGAAACTCTCTTATCTAGTGAAATTGTAACCTTGTTGAAAGAACTGAGCTCGGTTAGTCTTCATTTGCGTCAGAGTGCCGGGAGCTGCGTAGAGGGTCTGGATGCTCAGGATAATGATGCCTAAATATAGGTGCTGAGTCCTCTTATCTGCTTAAATTAAATGTTGTATGATTGAAGAAGTTTTCCTAAAAAGTTTGGATACATTTTTTTAATATTTCTTCTATTTCTTTTCTAAATTGCTTTTATTTCTTTTCTTTTTTCTTTTTTTTCTCTGCTTTTCTATTTCAATTTTAGTCGCTATTTCTTTTAATGTATATAATATAGTGATTGATCGATGTATGTAATAATGGCGGACTGCAGCTATTTTACCTTGTCGCTTTGTTTGTATTTTCCTGTATGATGTTGGGTTTTTGTCTTTTTGTGAAAAGTCGATTTTGTTGGGACTAAATCACAACAAATACTTTTTTTTTAAGTTGCCCCACATCACCTTGGGAACACGCTCAACAACTGCATCCAACGAGTTCAACTGGTCAAAGCTCAGCTTGTAAAATTGCATGTGAGGCAGCCCCAGACCCTTGGGCACCAGCACAGTATGTATTGGTGGGTCCTGAGCCCCAACACCCATAAGATCGGGTGCCAATGAGGATACACTTTTCTTAAACATCCTCTAGTGACCCAAGGTTGTCTGCATTTACTTCAGATAAAATCTTATGAGGGCCTTGAATTTCAAAGCTTCTCCAATTAAAGTAAAATGATAGTACAACCCTCAATTTGAGGATTGTTTAAATGATGTAGGATTCATGATATGCAGAGAACTACTGCTTTATGAAAGACTTAATTTCCTAAATAACTTTCTTGCACAGAATGTGCCTTTTTTGCATTTTGTTCCAACATGCATATTCTGTGCAAGAAACACATGTTGCAAATACGGCCCTGTTTTAAGCAGGTCTGCACTGCAATGATAGAACAGCATGAACTAGTGTGCATGTAAAATACTCACAGGACATGAGCCAGTTGCTATAAAATAAGTTTCATAAGTCATCCATAATAGCACTTACCTGAGCACCCGGCAGAGGAAAATAATGGCCCCCAGCTGCGAGGAGGCGTTTTGAGCCTCCTCATTGGATAGGAGGACGACACCCCCGCGGCCCCTCGCTGGGTATTAATTTGCAATATTTATATGCGTCATCACCAATAATTACGTCATAACTATTCCATGTAAGGGGCGTGGGTGTTGAGTAAGTGTGGCTAAAAGTTAAAAGAAAGAAAAGATGTTCGGCTAAAGTTGTGTCTGGAGTACGTTGGTGGAACCACAACCAGGCCTGGAGCGGTCATGGCTTTGATTTTTGGAGGCTTTCAATCGCAAAACAAATGGGTACCTTTTTAGCCATACTGTAGCCCGGGAAGAAATGCACTTTCTCAGAGCATGATACGAATTATATGGACGTTTTTGATAGTAACGGCGAGTTATGGAATCCACCGAAATTAAATGAAAAGCTAATTTACTCAACTGCACCTGATTCTAAATGAAGAGACCTTTCCAAGATTGTGGCAGAATGCACGGTTAGGGCAACAGGCACATGCTGGGCTGTTGAAATGAAAACAATGTAAAAAATGCATACTAAAAACTGAAGTGCCATGGTGAATTTGGTATAGGAATGTGTATGAGGTGCCAAACAGGCCAAATTTAGCACCCGCAAGCGTGACGTATTTTAGTTCAAGTTGACAATAGGCGTTAACTTATGAAAATCGTTTATGTATAAAACAACAGGCGGTGCCACAAAAACTTTGCTCCAGTGATGGTGCAATTAGCACAAATGCAAACACTGAATGTATTATTGCACTCTGGCAATTTTTGCAGCAGTCCTAGCATTAGTGCAAAATTTGCTGTGGTGCAAAAATTCATTTAAATAATATGTTAATCCACTAGGCTCATTTTTCATCGTGTGCTGATTGTTCTTGCACTGGTGAATGTACGTGTCTTTGAGTGCAAATCGCGGGTTCACGGAAGCTTCAGATTGGTTTGCATGCACTGTGCGTGAGATATGTGCTATGCGTTCACGTATGAATTAGCCAACGTAGTGTTACCTTAATTTTATTGTGCAGAATACAGCACAGTGCACGTAACGGCGAGGCAGCACTGATTACTATTACAAGATTTATAAAGCGTGGACTATGGCCCGAAGTCATCTAGGTGCTGAGAGGTAGAGCAACAAAAAAAAGCATGCCTCAAGTAAACTAAGAAGGAAAGGAAGAGCTGAATTAATGAGTCTGTAATGCCTTCCTGAAGGGGAGATATTCAGCCAAAGCTCTCAGATATAACGGAAGGGCATTCCAGAGGCTGGAGACCAGCACTAAAAAGGAGCGGCCACCCAGAAGCTTTCGATGACATTTTGGGATTTTAAGTAGGACATGCGTTTCAGCAAGGAGACTGCGTATTGGACAGTAACTTTCCAGTTTGCTTGTCAGATAGTGAGGGCCAACATTATGGAGGGCTCGATGGACAGTACCCAGAATCTTAAACTCGATTCACGCTCCCACCGGGAGCCAATGCAGCCGATGAAGAAGAGTGACTGAAGGAGTGAGACAAGGAGATTTGAGCGCCAAGCGCGCTGCTAAATTCTGAAGGACTTGCAGCCGCTGGATCTGATACTTTGGTTGTCCCAAATCGATCACATTACAATAGTCTAAGGAGCCCATTATAGTGGATGTGACCAAAGTAATACGGTTTTCCGAAGGAAGCAGGGGAAGAATTTTCCTCAGAGCTTTCAATTTTCCAAAACCAGCACTGCAGATGGCAGAAATCTGGGCTTCCGAGGCTCTTAACTGAAGCACAAGGGACAGGATATGGGCCGAGAGATTCAGGCCAGTATTGGGAATACTGACTAGCCTGTATCCTCGCCGATTATGGAGGAGGCAAACCAGCCCAGTGTAAACACTTATCGCTACCTCAGCTGCACAAAGCAGCTGAGGGAGCGATGCGTGGCTGGCTTAAACTGTCAAATGGATACCTGGTTTCCATTTGACAGTTCAGTAGTGCCCAAGCGTGCATACCCAATGAGCCAGACACAGCTGGGGGCATTTTGCTTCCCCAGCTTGCATGGCCCATTCGGGGTGCAGATTAGGGTACTGCAGGCCTGTATGTACGCAGCAACACTCTTGCACCTCCCTGCACATCAAGGGACTAAGGGGCAGCGAAATAGAGACGCTCCGGCCAAACTGTCCATATGCAGGAACCAGGAAGCACTCTCTGCTTCCTGTTGTATGCTGTGCAAGAGCCTTAGTGCCTTCATCGCAAAACTGAGAGGCTCGGAATACAGAGTGTAGCTGCAGGAAAGGAAATGTTTTAAAACATATATGTGTGTGTGTATACATATACCTGCACTTAAAAATGTCCAATGTTGGTTGTCCTTAATCTAAGTATATCCACATGTGTATTGTCCATTTACTCCCCGCCACAACCTGGTCAGAATGTCCATCATACTCACCCCATGGTAAGAAACTCACTGCTTCCCAACAAATCTGATTTTCTATCTATTGTTCAGGATTCGCAAAGTTGAGATTCGAAGAGCAGGAGCAAAAACCAGGTCCTAGGTGTCGGGCATCACCCAGTAGGGAGAAGCTACTGCAGGGGAACCAGGAGTTACCAAAGATGCTCCTTTAGCGTTTAGTGCATTTGGTTGAAACCATTGTGTTTAAATGTGCATTAAATGTGTTCTTATTCTTCTTTATTAACATTCTCAAATACTCAAAGTTAATGTCACATTTACATGTTTGGAAGGCACCGGTTGGCCCAAGGAGCCAAAAGTAGCTCCTGGTAGCTGTTGGTTTCTAGCTAACCAGGCTCTACTATGCTAGAAGCTGGAGCCAAATCGCCCCCAGCTCCCCTCAATTTCGAACCCGGTTGTATGTTCATTTGGGATCAAAAGAGCATTGTTGCTTCTGCATATAAATAAACAAATAAAATATATGCAAGAGTCTGTGTTTGTAAGTGGGTGCATGAATGAGAGAGTGTACGTTGCTTGGGTACATGAATGCTGTATCAGTGCACAGCGTGGGCGGATGTGAGAGGGTATGAAGAATGAATGATGCTGTTTGAATGTTGATGCATGTGTTCTGGGCTGGAAAGCAGGTCTCTGATTGGGGAGGGAACAGTAGAAGGCTTGAACGGGGATGTATGGGGAAAGGGATGGCACCTCTAACTGGGCATCAAGTTGAGGCCCAGTAAAACATGCCATGCAGGGGCAAAGGCAGCATAATGAGTGTGCCTACGTGACACCAGTCCACATTGATGAGTCCAGGTTGGACATTTCTTTACTGTGATAAGGCATTGTTTGTTACTGAGTATCAAGGGGCAAGGCAGGATAACGAGTGCTCTTAAGTGGTACTGGCCCACATTACTGAGTCCAATCTGAACAAATCTTCACTGTGGCAAGCCATTTTGACTGGGCATAATGAGTGTATATATATAGTAGAGTCCCACATTGCGGGGTTCAGTCTGGACATATTCTGTGGCATGGCATGGCATGCCATACTGGTAAAGCCAACAGGAGAGGTAGGTTCACATATAGTAATACTGCCATATATTGGTGCAGACTTCTTTCATATGTATGGGCACAGCAAGCATGAACATTTTGTTTTGTACTGGAATATATTTTGGCCAAACACATCATGAAAATGATTTGGAAAATGCTCCTGTGCAATGTTGGTGGCTTGTTGTATCTTTCAGATTTTTACATGTGTTACCCTACAAAACACATTGCAAAGAGTGGCTTTTTACCCAAATCTTCACAGAAAGTGTTCTGAAAAAAAGCCAGAGATAACCACATTTTTTTAATTCTTTGGGGGGAAAACACCCACCCCACACACCCCGAACATCTCTTAGTTGGTTCCAGCTGCCTCAATAAGCTTGGTCTCTGTACATATTCATGGAAAACATTTACTGCCACCCAAATAACCACCTGCCACTGTCGCCCCATCTGTGCAATATTCTTGGCACATTGCTAACCTGACACACCCGGCCGGGACACACTCCTTTGATTGCTTGGAAATGAGGCCTTTTGACAGAATGGGGAAAGCACCGTGATTGCCACTGTGAGATTACCTGTAATCTTCAACACTTTCGGGAAGTAAGAGTCCCAGAACACACACTCTGCCTTTTTACCCAGATTTCTTTGGATTTGCAAAGGCTCTGTGTTTAGGATGGCATAATTTTGATCTGTGCTGCTAGAATTCAGCCAACCACTTTCTTCCACTCCAGCTCCGTTGGGACTCCTACGTGGGAAAGAGGAAATATGAATGGTTTATTGATGTGATTTTGTAGCCATCATGTGCTACTCAGAGGCAACCAGGCCCTCTCATTGCCGGTGAGCTGCAAAACTAGGAAAAGGTAACATACAGAATGAAATCCACAATATTGACACATAACAGGGACTCCACTTCGTGTGTTCTGCTGTAACTTCTCAATTTGGTTAGTTCATTACAAAGGCTTGATGGGAAATAAGCAATTTCATGGTAATTAGGAACGTGGGCAGTAGCAGACTAGATATAATGTATCAATCCATGTACTGTCACCAAAGCAGCAGGTGCTTAGAGAGAGCCTGTTATCCTTATTGTAAGATTTTTTCGAAAAAGAGATTTTAAGAATAACATTTTTATTATTTACCATCTAAGAAAATCAAAACAGCATCTCAGGGTAACCACAATTTCAGCTCAATAGCGATATCACCACCAAATCATCAAAACCTTGAGTACAGTACTTTGGGTTAGGAAAGTAAAAAACAAGGCCCAATACAGTGATTTGTTTTTTCAAATTTCGAAAAGAATTGATTGTTTTTTTGAATTTTTTCACCTTTATTAATGTGGGGCGAGATCGGCCACAGCCCCCTTGCCAATCCCATCATTTTTTATTCCCTAACCCTACCCCATTTATTTATTTTGAAAAAATGTGCATAAAAAAACGAAAAAATCAATTAAAAAATGTATTATTTTCGACCTTATTGTTTTGCCATTCGTTTATTTGACCCGATACCGACAAATAGGCATTGTCACACTCACACATAACACAATCTGTGCACCATCAACCACACAGAAACGCCATCACCGACTTCATTAGGTCTTTTCTAAATGTTGCCATTGCAAAGGACAAATGACAGATCATAACGAAATCCCTCCACATAATTCTGTGTGACATGCTCTTTGCTTTGCACATGGTGTGAACACTTGAAGTGAGAGATCAGGGACTCCTGAACCTGAGATCTGACTGGCCTTGTAGTGGAGAGAAGAGGCAAGGAAGCATGTGCTTCATCTGAGCTCTGTAACCTCATGATCTTTGATGGATTGCTTCTTGTGGATGCTGTGTTAATTACAGGTATGTTTCGTTTAGTAGATTATGCTGGATTGTTTATTATGTAGGAGGCCCAATCAAAGGGGGCACAGGTATGTAACTGCAAGCTGTGCATTAGATGAGTGCATGGAAAGTTAGTGCAAAAGGTGATTGTACTTCATCACAGCTTTGTCTAAATGTCAAGTGCAAGCGGCAGAGGCAATTTTTGGTGCTGGGGGAGAGGGGATCTGGAGGAGGCACCTGGATTATACACGATTCAAGGTAAGTGCGGGCTGTGTTTTTTTTCATTGGAAGTGCATTAATACTTCCCCTGTAATTAGTGTACGTGACCAAGTCTACCTAAGGAGTGTTAATCAAAGTCGGCAGATTCAGGAGGGAGAGGGGAGAGGCCCCCAAGAACATTTTTAAAATAAAGGATAGAAATTGTAACTTTTATGCACAATTTTGGAGAAAAACTGGTTAAAAGGCCATACAATTTAAAACCTGTTATGTGGGGTACCACATACAAAAATTAAATAGATTGATGCCAGGTCATCAACTGTGCATGTATCATTTTACAATATGTTCATGGTGCCTGTATCCACCGTCTATGACAGCATTGCCAGTGTAAAACACATGTTAATTATTCCTCTATAAACAATGTATGTCAGCTTGGTCCAGTAGGATACATTTTCATGTCGCCAGTGACAAATATATGCCAATATTTCCACTGTGAAACGCTTTCATGGTAGTGCCCACAATATATGCCAGCACTTCCACAACAAAACACATGTTTATGATGTCTGTGTTTAAAATATATGCTAGCTTTGCGCTGTGCGACACTTTTTTATGCAACCTGTAACCAAACATATGACAGTATTGCCACCATAAACACTTTCATATTGGTGCCCAACACATATGCCATCATACCACTATGAAACGCATTCATGGCATGCTGTTGGTTTCACTCCAGTACCCCACCAAACAAACACTCATATGCATGCACGTGTCGCACTCGCACGGGCACCTAATTATTCACACAATCACACGCTAACCCACATGTACATACACTTACAAACACACACACACTCCTTCAAGCTCTCTTGCATAGACACAAAACACATAGAACCACACACACACATTGAATGACATGTAAAATAAACACACACGCAAACACTTTCGTTTTAAAAAATAACTATTTTCCTTACGTTGATTTTATCTTCTGTTTTTTCTCCAGTCAGTGGCTCCAGGGACTTCAGAACGGCACTTGCAAGCGGTGTATAGGAAGACATGTGAGCTGTGGGGTCTGAGCCTTGTTGCCAAGCAATTTATGGGCTGTAGAAACAGGTCCCTGTATGCTGCCGCTCCACTCGACCCCTCCACCACAAATCAGGTAACTGTGTGTATTATCAGACTTGGCAAATCAGTTGGCCAAGCGGGCAGCAGGAAAGAACACCAGTACCTGAAGGAGGGGCCTAACGTGGACAGCCACCACCTACCTTCCTCTGTCTAGCATTAGGAATCTAAACAAATGCCTGATTGGGTTCAGGGGTTGACAGTTGGAGGTGCACATGGAGATTGTGAGGTCTCTGTGTCTGTGGTCTGACTAAAGCTATATTACAAATGTTCCAGTGTCCCACCTACTTGATTACATCAGGGGCCAGATTAACTAACATCTGCTCATTACTATAAATTGAGCAAATGTTTTTACACCCATGTTTGCCACTTGTGTAATATGGAAAGGAGCAAAGACGTTTTTTCAAATTCATCATCAGGTTCATCATCAGAATTTAAAACGGTAAACACAACCAAACAGAATAATCAATGCCTAAATGATAATAACATGATTATAACACTTTAAATAATTTAAGAATAAAAAAGAGAAAAAGATTTTATTTTTAGATCGAAGTCATATCAGATCAAATTTCTCTAATAGAACCTGTTTCAAAAGACATCTTGGCAAGAAAACGAACGAGGGCAATTACATTTTTTGTCCTATGTCCCTGTATTAACAGATTCCAGCACACTTCGGGGTCCGAGGCTATGAAATCGGAAAAGAGAGGTCGAAGATGCTTTGTGCTAGCTCTCTCAGGCCCCAGCACACTGTCACAATGTGTATTAAGGACTCGACGATAGTTGTGTCCCTACAAAAGCGACATAGGTTTCCTTGTGACAGGGACCGGATAGCTTGAATCTCATTGGTTGGGAGGAGATTCAGGCGGGCCTGCAAAAATTGGTCTCTGTTTTTTTTAATCCGGAAATTGTTTCAAATAGGAACAGACAATATTCAGCTTGCGGTCTTCTGATGGTAAATGGGCTACTGAACGATAGCCATTAGCGAGTTCTAACGTATGAATCCAATCAAGGGTCTTCAGTCTTGTTTTTACTTGTGTTGGATTTGTCGCAAGTTGTTCCAAGCAGCTTCCAATGTCCTCCAAACGTTTCAACATTTCCAGGCGCCATCCTTGCAAAGATGGATTAGTATCCTGCCTCATTTCATTATAGATCAGTTACAAGGTGGTTGGTCAGGGGGTAGAACAGCATATTTCCAAAAAGGGCTAATCTGTTCTAGGGGACAGCACACCCCAAGGATGACAAACCCAGTTCTCTTCGAAGGATTGCAATTGGGGTAGATTGAGGAACAACCAACACCTTCTTCCAAAAGACCCCCTCAAGGCGGGTCCAGAGAGGCTCCGAGAGGAATGTGTATTCTTAAAGTGGCATAGACTTTTCAGCGCCATTATTGAAAAAGTGAACATGGGGATACTGGTCAACATTAGTGCAGCCAGTATAGATATATATTTTTTGATACTGTTGTTACTGGCCTTATGGGCAAAGCGGACATCAGTATGTGGTTATATTGGCTACTGGCCTACATTGGAGTAGGCAGAATAGGCATGTTTGGGCACAGCCACTATATATTGTTGTCAATGTGGAAAAACACCATGAAAATCTGTTAAAAAATGCTTGTAAGCACTGTAGTTGACCTGGCATCTATTAGATGTGTCATTGTGTTACACTACATAGCCAAATGAAAACTGTTGGCTTTTTACCCATTTTTTCACAGAAAGTGTGCTGTAAAATGTACCATTTTAAACTATAATTTTTAAAAAAGGTTGGCTCTCATGCCACTCTCAGTCACTCTCGCACATTCAAAGGAAATGTTTATCCGTGTCTAGTCAAATAATAATTTAGCAGCAGCCATCTGGATCTTGTAAGCACTGTGCTACTGTGAGTGTTGGCTCAATAGCGCTTGAGTCTCAGTGGGCCTCGGCCCATTGTTCCCAGCAACGGCCACTGTGTTAAGGATTTCAATCTGGTGACACACACCTTGGTCTCAGCCTAGTATGTAGTGCACAACTGAGATGACTTTCTCTTTATTTTATGCAGATTCAATTTGGGATGGTACACAACTCGTCTCACCACCCCCTTTTTAAAATAGCCCGGGTCACAATGGACCATGAACCAGGCTGGTTACTGAAAATGCAATAATTATTTACTTTAAGATTCAAAGGAAATCATACAATTTTAATATGGGGCAGAAATCACCAATGGGGTGATAAATACAATGAAAATGGAAGCAATGCACTTGGCTAACCTTCTCCTAATTTAAACCCTTTGCAAAGGCATGAAATGACACTCGGAAATGGGCAAATAAATAATGAATGTGCGGTTAAATGTGTGAGGCAAATATGATTTCTCCCAACAACAGGAATACAGAAACACTAGCAATCACAATGCAGTGGATCAAAAAATAGCATACTATTCGAAAATGAGTGGAAAGTTAGAACATGCTGCAGCTGAATGACACGTTGGAAAGTTGCAATTTTCTCAATTCCCATTTAAAATGACAGGAAAGTTTTTTTTTATAAAAACGGGTGAAATACTGAAAATCGCAATGCGGTTTCTGTTCTTGGGGACAGATGTATATCACAGGGACAATATCAAAGTGAAAGAATGGTGGTAGCTGAAGATTTGGATGAGATTTTCAGGGTGGAATGGGGTTTAGTTATAGGAAAAATAGAGCAGTTAAAATGAAAACATTCGGTTTTGAAAGAAAGGCAAATGTTACTTAAACTAAATTAAATTATCTGGACTATATTGTTAAAGAGGAACACAGTAAGCTCCAAGGTTGATTCGCGAGGTCAACCTTATCACCCTAGTGCTCAACTTTAACTGGAAATTAGTTTGATTACTCAAAATATATAACTAAGGGCTTAGGATTTACACCAGACAGAAATGAAAAGAGAGATGGCGCTAGCACTTAGAAACCAAGGACAGGGTACACAGAGAATTCTAACAGTTTTAACAAGTTACCAGGGTATAAATAGGATTGCTTAGAGAGTGTAATACAGACAAAAGGGTCAAGATTGGGAGACTATGGGGGTCATTACGAGTGCGGCAGCAAGGGGTTAATGGTGCCGCTAAGGATGCCGGTTCCTTTAACCCCTTACTGCCGCATTCTGAGGTCCTTTAGCAGGTCCCACTAAGGCCGGCTGGTAAAACCAGCCGTCATTAGCGGGAGCCGCTAAGGGACCAGCGAGCTAATAACGGGCCAGTTATTTACGGGCCCGTTATTAGCTCTCTCCCTATTCCCATTGAGCCCTATGGGGGCTCGAATGGGAATGGAGAAGGGCATTTTGAATGGGGACTTACCGGGTCCTCCAAGGTTGGAATGACCCGGTAAGTTCCCATTCAAAGAACCCGGACACGACTTTGGAGGCAGCCATCATGCTAATAGCACCATGGATACCTCAAAACTTGTAATGACACCCTATGTGTTTCTCTGTGATGGGGAGATACTCACATTCCACGCTTAGGTTTGGAATTATGGAACAGCCAACTGGGTCTGATCACCACACGGCGGAAACACCTTATAGCAAACAGCTAGGCAATTCTGGTCACTGGATGGCCAGAACAGCTGGATGGCAGGGTTGCAGCGGGCATGCATGTATTGGGCAGCAAGCTGGTCTGATTTCAGAATGCAAAAGGTATCACAGCTTTCCCTTTTTTAATGGGATTTAAGTGGGGGGTTTTTCTGGATCAATGGCCTTGCTGGGACAGGATCAGCAATGCTTTGGCCTTGCTGGAGTAGGGTCAGCAATGCTTTGGACTTCTAGTGAAATCTGGAATTAGCAAGATGAATGGCGCAGATCAGGAACGCAGCCGCAGGAAATTCAGGAGAGACTGTGTTTCTCCCCATATATGGGCATGCCTTTCCAAGGCTACCCCCTCAACCCAGGGTTGTCACAGAGATTTCCTTTGAAGCTTCTGGTAAAAGTCATGAGAAAGTGTGATTTTTCACTTTGCACATCCATGTCCTAGAAGTTCCATTGTAAAATGGCTCAGCCCAGACCCAAGTCTGATCAGTATGTGAAGTTTCTTTGTCTTGGTCAATCAAGGTTTCCAACCTAGCGATTATCAGCCAGGTGTCCTGGAAGTTTATGGTGGTTCCCTTTTGGGGGAAGCCTTAGCTCTGACCAACCTGGAATAACCTGTTTTGGGAGCTTGCAAAATCCAGTCCATGCAGTTTAACAGTATTATATTTCTTTTAGTTTGTCCTGAATCAAAACAAGCCTGTTTAATGAAACAGCCCATATATGTTTCCCCAGTAACAACCCCCTTTACATTGCTAGGCATGGACAAGCTTTCATTCAAGATTGTACTTTTTAAAACAGGCATTTTTTTCCTCTGGTTTGTAAAAGCCCATTCTGACACATGTGGTGAAAGCTGGTATATTCCTTTCAAATTCGGTTTTGCTCTTCCATCTGGATTCCCACATGGTTTTGTAGCTGTAGTCAGCTTGTTTTACACAACAGTCTGTACAAGGCAAAAGTCTTCATGGAATTGACATGTGCACAGAAAGCTATGATTTTCTTTTCAAGCAATGATTTTTTTGACATTTTGTAGCAAAATGTAAGCGTTTCCCGTGTAGCAAGGAAAGCTTTTGTTGATTTTCTCAGGTTTGGCTGGCACAGCCTGTCATTCAGGAATACGGCTCTTTTCTGATGGAGCACAGTGTGACTATGGCTGGACATGATAGGGTCTTTTTGATAAAAGCAGTTTGATGAAAACAGGGAAAAATAGCATCAGAGCGGCATCATTTTTAAAGGTGAAATATTCCCTTTTTCAATGGGAATTTTGGGCTTGCAGCAAAACAGCGCTGCTTTTTCCCTCCATTTCTTTAAGACAACCAAGAACACACCCTAGTAGCCTTTCTCGGGGTACTTCTTGTTCCATCTTGCCCAATGGCACTTGGCAAGACAGTGCAGCCATCCTTTTGTCTGTGCAAATGCAGTTTGGGTGCAATGGCGCTCACAGGAGCCAGCACAGCTATTTTGCTGGTTCTACTGAAGTGCAGCTTGGTGATGTGGGGAAGTACTGCTGAGTGGGTAAACATATCCCACAAATTCCCCCCCAAACCCCTGACTCTACTGAGATTGCTTGTCGAGGGAGAGTAGCGGAAAGTGAGATTCATCAGTGGGGCATAGCGTGGTCCATCAGGTGTGCAAAACGGGGTCCATCAGGTGTAGTCCTTTCATCATCAGGGAGCAGTGCTCCACGATCCTCCTGTTGTCTCTTGTTATAGTATGGAGCAACACCCACAGCTTTCTCTTGGATCTTCCTTTATGGTGTTGAGCGACACCCCGAGATCTTCTTCGACTTCTCCTTTCCAGGTCCCTGGGGAGGTCCTCCTTGGTTATGAATAGGCGCAACCAGTATGAATCTATAAAATAAAGAACAGGTTACTACATTTTCCCACTGACTGCCACCCCGGAAGGATGACAGCAGTAGGACACACATGCATACAATAATGACAATTGACAATGAAGAAAAATACTCCCTGTTACATAATTATACCTATAAATCTATCTGTTCCCTTCTGGTTCTTCTTTGTCTGGATCTTATTCTTCAGATGTCTCCTCTATTTGATTCTCCCTTGGCTCTTCAATTTACTGCAAAATGTGCCTAGGGTGACAACTCTTCAGCTGACTAATATGGACCCATTTCTCTTCTGTCAGTTCGCCTTTGGGGATGCTGATTCCGTAGGCAACAGGTGAAATGTTATCTACAATTTCGAAAGGACCCCACCAGCTTGGCAAAAATGTACATTCTTTGGTCTGGTTCCTTTGGAAATTGTGCAAGTAGACACTGTCTCCTACTTGGGATTCCTTTTTGGTTGTTTTTAAATCATATTGATTCTTCATATCGTCTGCAGATCTTTCCAGATTCCGTTGAGCGTACGCAAAAGCATGTTGAAGGTATTTTCTTAGATTCTCAACATACTCATGAGTTGTGGAGGCGTTTATCAGTGTCTGCTCTTGTGTTCTTTAGAGCAGATGCTGAGGCAGCACCATCCTTTGTCCAGTCATCAGCTCAAATGGAGACATCTTAGTTGCAGAAGAAGGTGTAGATCTGATGGCCATCAAAACAAGCGGTAATCAGATGTCCCAACTTGGCCCAAAATCTGCCACAAACCTTTTTAGAATGCTCTCAATTGTTTTATTGTACATCACCAACTCCACCACTAGAGGACTGCCGGTATGCAATGTGAAGTTTCCTTTTAACCCCAAGTATCTCCCACATCTTTGTCATCATTTCACTGGTGAAGTGACTACCTCGATCTGACTCAATCCTTTGGGGTAGGCCAAAATACGAGAAGATGTGGTTGATCATCAGCGCAGGTGCTGTTTCTGCCTTGCAATTTGGGGCTGGGAGACATTCCACCCATTTGGTAAACAAGCATGTTATGGTTAACATGTACTTGTTCCCCCTAGAGGAGCGAATCACGGGCCCAATGAAAACTACTTGTAAATCTGACCAAGGCAGTGTCATCCCCCTCTTCTGGAGGGGAGCTCGGTGTGTGAGTGAAGTTGGCTGAAATTGTACACACATAAGACACCCTTTCAAATATTGCCCTCTGTGTGGCCAGTATGCAACATCCCGCAAGATTTCTAAAGAAGTGTGAAACCCCAATGACCGACTGTGGCCGCATCATGGCCGTGACTTAGCATCAGGCTTCAGAATGAGGTAGGGACCATCCCCTGGTCACAGCCAGATATCGATCTCCTTACCAACAAACCATCTTGGATTCGGAACATTTTTGGAGACTTCATCAACACTCTGAGGTCCTCTTTTCCAATGTAATCGGTAGCCGTCAGGGGAAAGTTCTCAGGGTCCTCAATGTGTTGATAAGATATACCAATAATTGGATCCCCTTTTTGTGCTATGATTAAATCAGCATCTGGGGTCTCCTTACTCCACTGGGCAGTTGAGAGTTCATTGTGAGTATTTGTCTGGGACCTAGTGATAGCAGTGACCTGGATTTCCCCCAACAGGGATTTGATTTTGAGGAGGTCCTCTTGGATGGCTCCGGTTTTGGCCAGCTGATCAGCTAGGTTGTTTTCAGTTCTGTATGGCCCCTCTATTCTGGAATGACCCTTGATCTTCTTCTAATAGATGGTCATCCCACTAGAGGTGACCAGATCATCAATTTTTTGGATTAGCTTGCCATGTTTGAGAGGTTTTTTATTAGCACATAGCATGCCTCTGGTTTTCCAATTAACCAGGTGCTCCACTAACCCGTTCTGGACATAATCTGAATCAGTAATTATGACCAGTTCATAATGGAGTTGGTGTTGGATGGCAGTGAGGATGGCCTGATGAACTGCCATCAACTCCGCCACCTGACTACTGCGGGGATGGATTTTGTACCCAGTGAAAGGTTGCAGGGCATCATTCACCCAAGCATTCCCAACGCCGGCCTCCAATTCCTTTTCCCTGTTATTGTCAACATGGTAGGAGCACCCGTCCACATAAACTGTGAGCATTCACTCGCTCTTGTCTTCTTCATAGACTTTGTCCAGGGAATTCAGGTACACCTCCATGTTGTCCTGGATTGTAAGACTTTCGTCCTTGAGACAGTTTTCTCAGGCACAATCATGCAAGTCAGCCAGACCTTGCGCGAGGGGGCTCTTCTTGTTTTTGCCATATCTGACCTCCACAGGAAAGCCTTGCATTGACAGAATCCAGGAAATAATTCTGGAATTTCTCACATTTCTGGCCCAGATTCTGTCACTTTGGAGATATTGCAGAGTCTGGTGTGGAGTCTCCACTATGATGTGTTCCCCCTGGATGAACGGGCAGTAATAGTTGAATTTTTCCTCCACAGAGGATATAAAGTCTTGCTTGCATAGGAGATGACTTTATTGACCTTGTCATGCTTTTGATATAATACTGCTGTCAAGCATGTATTCGAGAACCCTGTCTCCAAGAAGAACTTCTTGTTTTTGACATGGTAAGCTAGACAAGGCGCTTGTGAGAGGCTTCTTTTGAGTTGTTTTACTGCCTCAGCTTGTTCTGGACCCCACACCCACTTGACCCCCCTCAACAGATGGATCAGGGGTCTTGTGATCTCTGCGTAATCCTCAATGAACTTCCTACTGTAATTAGTCAGTCCAAGAAGTCTTCTTAGCTCACACAGAGTTGTGGGGTCTTTCAGTTTTAGGAGTGCTTCCACTTTCTTCTCCTCGGGACAAAGACCCTCAGGAGTTATCTTGTGCCTCAAGAAGTTGACATGGGCCCTGCACCACTGTGCCTTTTGGAAGGATAGTTTTGCTCCGGCAACCCCCAACTGGGTCAGAACATAACAGATTTCTGCTATGTGTTCCTCCACAGTTGAGCTTTTTATCTGGACATCATCCAAATAGGCCAGGTTACCCCTTTCAAGTCGGGCATGGCCTTATGTAGGAAGATGTTGAATTCATTGCTGGGGTTGATGTATCCAAAGGGAGTCCGGGTCCACATGTACTGCTGCGCTGCCCCCGAAGGTAAAGGCCAGCTTGTATTGGTCCTACCTAGACAGACACAATCCAGTACCCAATGGTCAGGCCAAAGGCAGTACATACCTTTGACCCATGGATCTGGGCCAGTCCTTGGTCAATGTATGGGAGAGGCCAACAGGACATGTGGACCCATTTATTTAGCTCTCTAAGGTCAGCACAGACTCTCCAGCACTGGATTATTAAAGGTGCTGTGGACTGGATGAATTATCCCACAGGACTCAAGGTTTTTGATTATTTCCATCAGGGACACCATGGATGCGAAGGCAAGCGATATTGTTTCAAAAACACGAGAGTCATTCCAGGGTCCATGGGAATTGTTGTTGTATAGATTTCGGTGCGACCACAGTCATACAAGTCCACCGCAAAGAGATCTTGAAAATCTAAGAACACCTGTTTCAACTTTTGCTTTTGCTCCAGAGTCTCACAGGCATCAGCAAGGTTGACTCACTCTTCAACCATTTGCCTGAAGCCTGGAAAGACTTCGGGCTTTGCTATCTCCGCGGCTTCCACCAGTTGGGTGGAGAGGTCCCTGGTTAGAGTATTGACCTGGACAGAGGGTTTCAGGTGGGAGAGGCTGTCATTGTGGAACTAGAAGATCATTTCATCCTGCCTGACGTCACAGGTCACCTCTTCCTCACCATAAGGGCAGGAAGAGTACACCAGGAAATTCCCCCCTTGCCGGGTGAAGATCCTGCCTGGTGGTAAGTCATTGTCACTATCATTGTCAAAGCAGTAATTGGGGATTGGTCCTATCAGTTCATTTCCTAGATCCATGGAAAAATGATGGTCATCAGCTGCAATTCCAATAATGGTGCCTATGCCCAGAGTGATACTCCTGAGTTCGCTGTTATATACCAATATTGGAATGGTGTTGTGTTCTGTATTGACTAATGGGGTTGGGTTTAACCCCATCCCCTGCTGTTGGAGATGGACGTTGAGGTGGACATATGCATCAGGATTCTGCAGTTTCTGTCCTCTTTTAATTTTTAATTCAAGTGGGAATAGTCGGGTCCATCATGGGATGGTGACCTCCTCTCCAATTTGAACTTCAACTGCATACGGCAGCAATTGGGCTGACCGAAATGCTTTTTCTGAATAATCAAAGTCTATGGGATTGCCCCCTAGTCGGGACAAGGCTTTGTAATTTATCAAGTCCAAATTAATGGCAAAATGATTGAGAATGTCTCTGCCTAAATAGAATGCAGCAGGGACAACTCTCACAACCCAACAATTATATTCTATGTTTTTATTTCCTATAGAAATTTTGAGTATACACCTGCTAGACAGGAGATGTTTGGAATTGGGAGTTTGCAGGGCCATTTCCCACTTATTGATCAATGTAAATGTGGGAGTGGCTGGATCTTTTGGGAGCTTTCGGAACATGGCTTCGCTGATGAAGTTCTTACCGTTGTTCACGCACACTCAGGCGAGAACAGACCCCTTCCCATCATTTAACTGAATAGGGATGAACAACTTTTCTCTAATTTTCTGAATATCAGCTAAACTTTGAGCTTGTTTCTCATCACTTTCGAGTATAGAATTGGGATTTTCAGATTATGAATTGGTATAGAATTTCAAAGTATTTCCTTCCAGTCTGGAATGCCACTTGAAACTGGAAGGAAGGTTGATTTTCAGGAATGGAGAGGAGTTCTCATCACCAATTTGTTGTCCTACAGCACTTGCTGCCACATCAGGTATTTGATTGTTCTGGAAATGAAACTCAATATGATCAGGTTTTTGTTCAACCATGTGGCATGTGCCATTTAAACTAACATGGTTGACACTCTGTTTTAATTTTATTGGCCTGTTAGTCTGAGTCCAGAGGACCTTGTTCACACAGTCTGTTAGGGGGGACAACCTACGCAGGATGTCAATCCCTAGTAGACAGGGTGTGCCCTCTGGATTCACGACTATGATCGGGTGTTTCACTTTGTGTCGCCCAATTTTTATTTCCAAATCCGCAGTCCCCTTGACAGGAATTTCACTCCCATCGAAGATGTGGAGTTGTTCAGGAAGAGGGGTGAGAGGGATCTGGAATCTCTCCCCCCTCCCTGAATTTAGCTGCTCAAAGGCCCTTTTTGACAGAAGAGTGGTTTGGGATCCAGTGTCCACCAGCGCTGCAAAGGTACACTGCCCTTGCACTTGGACCGTGGCAAAAATCAACCCTCCTTCTCCTTAAGTGGGCAAAGGTAATGTGCATTTTGGGCAAGCTGGGTGGTCAATTTCCTTATTTTGGACTCCGACACAGTGGTAGTTTGGGCATAATTCTGTTTTGGAGTTTGGGAATCTGAAAGCAAAATTTTACATTCTGATATTTGGGGAGTTTCGGGCTCCCCTTTTTCTGATTCTGGGTTGCCCCCAGCCCCTTTTTAGAGGCAGTCACCAGAATTGATTTGTGAATCTTGGGACTCCTCTTTAAATACTTGGTTCCCTGCATGCTCATTCTTGGGTTCAAGGATGGGCAATTCTGAATCTGTCCCACACCCGCCCAGTCTTCATTTAGATCTCTTGGGACCCATTTTTCTTTGGGAGGAGTTCCCCTGACCCTGAAGGAGAAGATCTTTTTCCCAGAATCTTTTAAGGATTCTTCCCCTTCAAACTGGAGGACACTAACTTCCTCCACAAAATGGACCTTTTTAAAGTCTTTATTTCTCCTACCCGGTTTATAGTCATTTGGGCAAAAACAAAAATGTCGAAAGTCAAAATGTAGAAAAAAAAAGTCAAAATAAAGTCACATTTCTTTTTCAATATGTTTTTTTTTTCGAAATGGGGGGGTTCTATTTTTTTTTATTTTATCCCTTTTTTTACTTACCGAACCCAAAAAATACATATAAATAAAAAAAGAATACATTCAACTTTTTTTTTTATATTTTTTTTCGACATTTTTGTCATTCGACTTTTTTATCGACATTTTTGACTGACCACCCTCCTACCCACCCTTTGTTCCCTGGGTTGCAGAATTTCAGGGGCAAGAGATTTGTGTTCTGGTTCCTGGGTGCTTTTCACGAGTGAGGAAGGAAGCTTCCTCCAGGGCTTTACACCCCCCTTACCCCCGTGCCTCCTCCTCTGGAACCGGTAAATTGTCAGGTTTCTCTCCCCGTCATTGTTCTGGGGTGCCAGACGCTTGGTTTGTGGGGTTCTGAGCCGCCATGTTCATCTGAGAGTTCTGTTGAGCCCTCAACATGCGACCCAGATCCTGGGCAAGGTTCTGGACCTGGCGCTCCAGTTGGGACACCCGTTCCGGCTGGTACGGGGTTCTCTGTTCAAATCTAGGTAGATCACGGGAACGGTAACTATCCCTTCTCCTGTAGTACCATGGATATTGTGAATTTTGGTAACCCTCCACCCTTGGCCTCCGCTCTCCCGGCTTCACACACCCGCCGCAGTAGTCCCCTCTAGCAGCGAGGCGTCCCTCCAATGTTTCTCTGCAGCCAGTAGCCTGTGGGTTTTCTCCTCCCGACGGTGGTGCCTGCTGCTGTTATTTTCACCTTCCGGCAGTACTGTGTCCTTCCGACCGCTCCTCCGTCACCTGTGCTCGCAGATCATCTACTCGCGACAGCGCTGTTTCCTCTGCTACCTCCTGATTCCGGCTGCTGCAAAGGTTGTGCAAACAAAACGAAAAGCTCCTTCTGCGACTCCTGGGCGGGTGCCTTTCGCAGTGGCTGGATGCTGCCTTCCCTACAGATCCTGCCTGTTATAAAGAGGGAAACCCCTCCCCTTTCTTTTGTCTGCCCTTCGGGGGTTTTCCCCAAGTTTCGCCGCGCTTTCCTGTTTCGTGGGCTTTGCTTTCGTTTTGCTGCGCTGAGCACTGCGCCTCCCCTTTCTCCCGAGAAGGGGAGGTCCGGAGGGGGACACTGCCCGGGTAATCAGGGGTGGCTCCTCCATTTTGCGGTGCCTTTTTGTGTTCATCATCACCTTCATTTCTTCAACACGCAATGTCGAGTGACTGCAACAGCGTTTTACGGAAGAAGGAACCAAAGGTGGAATGGCAGCCAGTGACTAACGCTCTAATTAGAATGAAAAGAAAAAAGGACACTTACTGCTACAGGTACTTATGCTACCTTCTGGATTTTGCTTTCAAATGCCAATGCACCCCTGTTTTTGCCTCTGTACGCCACGTACTCCTATTGTGTGTCATCAGATGCCCACCATGTTAGCATTTCAAGCACATGCCAGATAGTGCCATCCCGTGGCCTAGTTCTCACGTCTTGTGCCACTTTTTGCCAGCCCTAGCGAGTTAGTTATACAGCTAAACGGTACCCGGCATATCCTACACACATTTAGGGCTCCCTCACGTGCTCTCTCTTTTTCTCTCTCGCGCTCTCTGTGCTTTCATTATTTATATGCCTCTCTCGTGCTCTCTCTCTTTCTCTCTGTGCTCTCTCGTGCTCTCTCTTTCTCGCTTGCTCTCTCGGTGCTCTTTATTTCGACGCCTCTCTCCTGCTCTATCTCTTTCTCCCTATGCCTTTCTCGTGCTCTCTCTTTTTCTCTCTGTGCTCTCTCTCTCTCGCTCTCTCTCTCTCTCTCTCTCTCTCTCCTTTCTTTATTTCTATGCCCCTCTCTCTCCAGTCCCGACTCCCCCCCCCCCT
Source organism: Ambystoma mexicanum (assembly GCF_040938575.1). Classification (NCBI taxonomy): domain Eukaryota; kingdom Metazoa; phylum Chordata; class Amphibia; order Caudata; family Ambystomatidae; genus Ambystoma; species Ambystoma mexicanum. The sequence goes on along the minus strand of NC_090921.1, from coordinate 1,106,983,054 downwards.
TGGGGAAGAGACTCATTGTCAGGTGACCATCTGCTAGAGCCGCTCCAGCTGTTGTGACAGCAATGCGACCAGAGGGTCTGCAGGCAAGCACAAACGAAAACAAGTACAGTGGAGCCTCGTGCCGAGTACGAGAAGGTTTATTTATACACCTTTTTTTTTATCACAGGTAGCCTCGGGATAAAGTACCCCACTGGTACATCCACCAGCCTCTGGAGATGGGAACCCCATGCCTTGCATGGAACACTCAACCCAGGCTTGCTCTATACATTCCAAATGACAACACAGACCTACATGTGCCATAAGATTGCATCGCTCGTGCAGGACAGGGTACAAGCCCTCTGTTGAACAGACATACTGTACAGGTTACAACTAGCATCACAATAAAGCCCATGAGGGAACATCTACTGGCAGACCCACTAGCCTCTGCAGAAAGGCACTAACTGCCTTGCATGGAACACTCAACCCAAGTTCACTCTACACTTTCCAAATGACATGACAGACCTGTCATCTCCTCTCCCACACAGACAATGCAGCGGTACATCCCAACTCAAGTAAAAGGTGCTCAGGGAAGTTTATTCGTACATTCGTACACAGGCGCCCGAACATGATCACCCCTGACCGCTTGCTCCCTGGCGTCTTCGCCTTCCGCCAACCGGCTTCCATTCAAGAATTCCCCTGTGGCCTGGCAGCCTGGAACCTGGTGTGAGCATCGCGACAAGCTGCCAGCCACATCTTCAATGTAATTTACAACATATGCCCCTTTTTATTTCCTCTTAGTTTTCTTCTTTATAATGAGTAGTAGTAAAGGAAAAGAGTTGCAGAATAAGGAAATGAGGGGTAAGGAACAATCTATGCCATGCATCGATGCACTAACAAACAACTAGAGTTTTTAAATAGAGTTCTATGTAGAATTGCATGTGTTTCCTCCACACTTACATACACTTTCACTCTATCATCTAATCATCAAATCTGTATGGTTGTTTCCACACCCTTGTGTCGTAAGGTGTCTCTCCAATGACAATGTTGCCTTGCCCGCTCTGATCTGGGCTGTGTAGGGCGCTTCATCATTTCTTCAATGACATGGATCATGTAGTTATTGTGACTCTGGTTTGGATCTTATTGTGCCGTTTGGGGTTGCACCCCATCTTACCCGGGGTGAGTGCTTTTTCATCATTGTCATTTCCATGCAGAATCTTGATCCACCTCCAGGATTTCTAGCCATGCCAGGGGAACCACCAGTACCATGGGAGGATTGGAAAGGTCTTTTCCAAAATTATTTTGTGGCATCTGGGTTTGAGAGATTTTCTGATGAAAGAAAGTTTTCTACTCTCATGTGTCGTGTGAGAGTGGAGGCGGTATGAGTGATAAAGAAACTGGCAGATGTTAAAGGGGTGAATGGGGAGGATGGGGGGAGCAGGGATGGTGATGGCTTATATGGGAAGGCAATGAGGAAGTTGGAAGTTCAGAATGATAAACAGGTAAATAGTGTGCTGGAAAGGTATACATTTTTCTCAGGGAAGCAGGGTATTGGTGAATCCGTGGATGTATTTGTAGCTGACTTGAGAAAGTTACTGTCTTCGTGCAAATTTACAGGGAGGGAGGATGAATATATACGTGATCAACTAATGATGCACACATCCAATCCCAAAATACAAGAACAGCTGTGCAGGCGAAAAACCTGCCATTACAAGAAGCTTTAACTATAGCGAAGGTTGTGGAGCTGGTGTCTCAAGGAAGTGAATGCAAAAAACGGCAAGGAGAGTGTAAGTGTGATAAAGGATAGGGGGGACAATGAAGCCTTTTTGTGAGGAGGAGAAAATGTGTGCATAGAACAGGAGGCAGTCAAAATGCCCAGCAAGTTAACCGCAAGAGGCATTGCCCCAGATATGGATTTGGAAAGCATAACCTTAACCCTAAAGAATGTCCTTCCATGAGAGGTAAGTGTAAGAAGTGTGGCACATTGGGACATTTCACAAGATTTTGCAAGTCCAATAACAATATAGCAAAGGGTGAGGTGAGCGTGAAGTGTGTGTTGGAAGAAAATAATGAGTGGTCTAATATGATTGTACACATTGTGGGGGAAGTGGGAGATGATAAATAGGGGGAGTACACCCCAGCAGAGGTAGAGATTGTGGTGTCCGGGTGTCCTGTGAAGACATTGGCTGATTCAGGTTTGCCATACACTATTATTTCAGAGGAGAAATATGAAGAGATGTGGGGTGGCATGAGTCACATGTTACACTCAAGCGACATCCAGTCCCAGGCAGATGGTGGTGGCAAAATTGATATACAAGGTTTTGTGTGGTGCAAAGTTGCATATGGTAACAAACACATCCATGCTAAGGTGTATGTGGCAGCAAAAGGGGACTGTTTATTGGGATGGAAGCACCAGGGAAAGCTTGGATTGGATTAACACCCTGGAAAAGAGGTACAAGTAAGGTGGATTGGTAAGGATACATCTGAGAAATTCAGGGAGGTGGTGGGTAGGAAGTTCAGCAAGGTGTTCCGCAAAGGGATTGGTAAATTGTGTGGATATTGCCATAAAATTCAGTTAGTGAAGGGTGCCAGGTCGTGCGTACACAAGGTGAAGAATTTGCTGTTTGGAGTTAGGGAAAAGGTCAGGTTGGAGTAGCAGTGTCTCTGCGAACAGGGGGTTATTGAACCGATGGAATGTAGTGAGTGGTTGTCTCCCATTGTCGTTACCCAGCATCCTGATGGAAGGATTAGGCTTTGCATTGATTTAAGAGATTTGAATCACAATATATTGGTTGACAGACACCCTTTACCCCAACATGGAGGAGGTGGTGTGGTTTTCCACATTGGACCAATCGGCAGCATACTACCAGGTGGAGTTACACCACACATCAAGGGCGCTTACTTCTTTTATCATGCCCATGGGTGCATATCAGTTTAAAAGATTACCTTTCGGCTTGGCATCTGCTGCCTTTCAGAAAATCATGGAATGTCTGTTAAGGGGCATCCCAGACATTAGATGCTTCCAGGTCGATATTGTGGTGGGTGGAAAATGGAGTCAAAACACGATGTGAGTGTAAATGAGTTCCTTAGAAGGCTTGAGGTGTTGGAAATGACTGTCAAGAAGGACAAATGTCAATTTAAGGTACAACAAGTATCATTCTTGGGTCACACCCTGCATGCAAGAGGCCTGGAAACACGTCCTGAGATGGTTGGCGCCATTTTGGAAATTAGAGCCCCGGAAAACGAGGATGAGCAGAAGTAATTTCTAGGTCTGACCGAATTTTATGCCAAGTTTATAGAGAACTTTTCAGCTAAGTGCGCTATATTGAGGGATTTGTTGAGAGTGAGGGCGAAATTTATGTGTGGAGAGAAAGAAGAGAAATTATTCAGGAGAATGAAGGAGAAAGTGGCCAACGCACCCACACTACACAGGTTTGATGCCTTGGCGGAAACCACCATTGCTGTGGATGCTGCTTGTACCCATGGTCTGGGTGCAGTTCTTAGTCACTATCGGAAGGGCATGGAAGTACCGGTAGCATTTGCTGCACAAGCTCTTACTGCATTTGAATTCAAGTATTCCACTATTGAGAGGGAGAGTTTGGCGTAATACAAAGCTCCTGGTGCATCTGTTTACCACATGGGTTTCGGGTTTAGCCACGCCCAGGATCACCAGAAGGTTATCTGCCCTGTATGGTTTCAACTTTGTAGTCAGATTTGTTCTGGGCTGTTGTAATCCTGTAGCCAATGGCTTATCGAAGTCCCCAGGATATGCTCTGCGGAAGTAGAGACAGTGAGTGATGAGTGGATTGAGCAGGTGGTCAATACTGTGTACAATGCATTTTCCAAAGAGGCCTGGTTGTAAGGCATTGATAATAATAGCGAGCAAGTTGAAGGAGGCCATGTCCAAAACTGAACGGGGATGGCACTGTGGGGAGGAGGTCAGTTCACCTTTCTATAAGATCATGGACGAGCTGAGAAGCTCCATGTGGGGTTTAGCTAGAGGTGAATGATTGATTCCCCCCACATCTCTTCGGAGTGAACTGGTCAAGCGTTTGAACATAGGGCATCTGGGTAAGAGCTTGACCAAGCGCAGGTCAAGAGCACAGTTTTGGTGGCCTGGCATGGTGGGTGAGGAGGTAGGTGCTTGTCTCCCTTGTGGTGTGAGTGATAAATCGCTAAGAACGCATAAGATGGAAATTGGGAATGTGGATGCTCATGGGAGAAAGTAGCGATCAATTTTATGGGTCCCATGAACATGTTGAGACAGGAACATAGATTCGCCATTGCAATGGTTGACTATGCGTCAAGGTGGGTTGAGGTGTAGTTTGTGGAAACATTTCTACCAGGTGTGTGATTGATTTTATGGAAAGGTTGTTTTCTAGATAGGGATACCCAAGGTGGTGATTTCCAACAATGGTATTCAGGTACTTGGAAGAAAATGGCATTGAAAATCACTGTACAGCCTTATATGATCCCAAGGCCAATGGGCTAGTTAAATGCACTAATGGCATTATCAAGGAAACTATTCAATAGGCATTCGCCAATGGTCTTGAATGGAGACAAAGCATACAAGAAATGATGAGGGCGTTTAGAGACAAGCCACCAGTGTTTACTGGTGTAATACAGTTTGAGAAGATGAGGGGCAGAAAAATGCACTCAAAGATATTCCCTCATTGGCTGGTTGTGGATAAACAGTGTGCTAATGAAAATATTTATGTGAATGAGAATAGGGTGTGAGTGGGTGATGTAGTGCGAATAAGGAAACCTTTAGGGGTGCCAAAAAGGTCTTCCTGTTTTTATGATCCCATTGAGGTGGTGAGAGTGGCGAAAAGACATGCCATGAGCAGTGATGGCAGAAGGTGGAGAAAAGGCTGTGGTGCCATTGTGCACAATCCTCATGTGAGGGGGAATGTATCTGTGGAAAGAGACAGTGATGAAGTCAGGGGAGTGGGAGATGAGTGGTACAGGGGAGACAATGACAGGAGCAACCACATGAGGTAAGTGGTGAGGTGCCTTCTGTATCACACGTCAATGATTTTGTCAGGCTTCTGGATAATTCACAGGAAGGTGCACAAAGGGGACAGGAGGAGGTCTTGGAACATCATGACAAAAGTAAACCGATGAGAACTCAAAGGCATATTAGCGCAAGTAGTGAATCCTCCTACAAGTTGTGCCGAATGTATAGACCTAACTATACAGCTGGATCACCGACTGCAGAACCGGTGCTCTGATCGGGCCAGATCAGAGACTAGATCACTCTATGTTCGTCAAAAGATTATGGAACTTGTCCAATGACTGAAAGTCACTCTGAGCCAATGCAGTTAGCAGGTGTTCGGGGTCCCATTTCTAAGGAAAAAAGAAACAAAATAAGACAACAGAATCTATGCCTCTATTGTGGTTCAGCGGGTCATCACTTGCGAAACTGTCCAGTGAAACCACCGTGGAAACCAGTGGGAGCAGTAGACAAGACGGACAGGAATATCAAAGAAAATGAACTGCCGGAAAACCCCAACGCTCGACAATTGTAGAGGTCGAGTTGTCGAGCCAGAAGAAGGAAATTCAGATTGCTCATTTCGTTGTTCCAGTTATCTTAAGTAGTGACCTTCAACCTTCCAAGATATATGCTCTGGAAGCATTTGTGAACAGTGGTGCGATTGGGAACTACATGGATTATGAAATATCAGGCAAGATGGCTATTGGTATGCACCCAAAGGCTGTGGTAGAAAATGTCACCGCAGTAGATGGTACTGAACTTTGGATTAATATGGACTCTTCCATCGGAGTACCAGGATTTTCAAGAAGTATTTGAGGAAGAACAGGCTAACATGTTACCTCCTCATCGGCCATATGATTGCCAAATTGATTTGATCCCTGGTTCAAAAACCCCATGCAGCAGAATGTATGCCTTAGCTGAACAAGAAAATATTAATTTGAAGACTTATTTGGATAACTACCTTGCTAAGTCCCCTATGGTGTCTCCTCTGTTCTTCGTACCCAAGAAGGAAGGGGAACTTCGTACTTGCATAGACTATCATGCCCTAAACCAGATCACAGTTAAGAATCAGTACCCCCTTCCACTCATTCCAGTGTTAATGGACCAAGTTAAGGATTCCCACATTTTTACCAAACTTGACCTTCGAGGAGCCTACCAATTAGTGAGAATCAAAGAAGGAGATGAATAGAAAACTGCCTTCCACACAAAATGCGTCTTATATGAATACCAAGTCATGCCCTTTGGTTTATGCAATGAGTCAGCAGCCTTCCAGAACTTTATGAATGATGTTTTATGCAAATTGCTAGATATCTGTACCGTAGTGTACCTTGATGATATTCTAATTTATTCAAGCTCGGTCCAAGAGCACATAAACCATGTAAGAGCAGTTATTAAGAAATTACGGCAATACAAGCTATTTGTCAAGCTAGAGAAATGCTCCTTTCATGCAACCTCAGTGGAGTTTCTGGGATTCATCCTGTCACCAATGGGCATTCAAATGGATAACCGAAAAGTTGTTGCAGTTCTGAATTGGCCTTCCCCTATGTCAGTGAAAGGAGTCCAAAGTTTTTTTAGGATTTGCCAATTTTTACAGATGCTTTGTTGCTGGATTTTCACAACTAGTCCATCAAATAACTTTGTTATTGCGAAAACACAAGACATTCTCCTGGACCGAGGAAGCTGAAGAGGCTTTCAAGACCTTAAAAAAATCATCTTACCACTGCTCCCATTTTGAGACACCCACAACCCAACCTATCATTTGTAGTAGAAACTGACACATCCAGTGCTGCAATGGGAGCTGTATTATCCCAGAAAGATACTGAAACCAGACAACTGCATCCAATGGCTTTCTGGTCCAAGAAATGTCCAACAACAGAATTAAATTACAGCATCACAGATAAGGAGTTGCTAGCAATAAAAGACGTCTTCAAAAAATGGAGACACCATTTATTAGGGACCCGGCATACCGTCACAGTTTTCACAGACCACCGAAACCTGCAATATTTACGCAACGCAAAGGCTCAATCATCCAGACATCTCTGTTAGGCGTTGTTCTTTGCGGAATACGATTTTGTTATCACTTATCGCCCAGGGGTATGTAATGGTAAAGCGGATGCCTTGTCACGGATTGGAGAGAAAGAAGAGATCCAATGTACACCAGATCCTGTGATTATAATTCATGAAGAGAAAGTGCTGGGAGTCACTGGATCTTCAGAAGAAGACTTAAAGGCACAGATTCTCCTTAGCATGGCCACTTCAGAGTTAGAGACTTGAAAGTCAAGAGGACCCAGGTTGTTTTCCAAAATGGCGAATTTTATTGGCCTCAAGGGGCTTCCTACTTCATCAGTCTTAGCAAATGTATTCTTTGAACAAATTGTACATCTTCATGGATTTCCATCTGCAGTGATCTCTGATAGAGGGAGTCAATTTGTCTCCCGATTCTGGAGGAAATGTGAGTTGGCTAAAGTCGAAGTACGTTTATCTACAAGTCACCACCCACAAACTGACGGTCAAACAGAAAGAACCAATCAGACTCTAGAACAATACCTTCGATGTCTTCTCCACCAGATACATTATTCTTGGGTGGATGTCCTTTGGGTAGCAGAGTATGCTTATAATAACTCTGAACACCCTTCCACAGGTTATACCCTTTTCTACATACTTAATGGTTCACATCCTCCGACCTCTACCTTCGATCCAATAGAATCCTTAGAGAGGCCAGCAGTGCAGAATCCTCATGAGAACATTACCCAGATACAGAAAGAGGTTCTGAAACATTTGACTATAGCTAAAGAAAGCCAAAAGAAATTTGCAGTTAAACTTTGAAGAAAATCTCCAGAGAAGAAAGTGGGAGACAAGGTATGGTTGTCTTCTAAACACATTGGGCCTCATTACACGGTAGGCGGTAAGGGTTTACTGGTACCGGTATTTTACCGGTACCGGTAAATCCTTACCGCCTTACTACGAGGTCCCTTTGCGGGTTGGGGAATTTAACGCCTGCTTTTTGCAGGCGTTAAAAACCAACCCGCAAAGGGACCCAGGGAGCTAATTACGGTACCGCAATTTGTGGTGCCGTAATTAGAACCTTCCCCATTCCCATTTTGCCCTATGGGGCAAAAATGAGAATGGGGAAGGGCAATGGTGGAAGGGGGAATTATCGCCTCACCAACCTTGAAATGGGGCGGTAATTCCCCTTTCCAACAAGGCGGTGCCGGTATTTTACCGGCATGAACCATGGCGCTAATAGCGCCATGGTTCTCCGCCTACTGTGTAATGAGGCCCATTGCACTTAAATGTCCACGTAAATTCCAGCCTATGTTTCTGTGCCCATTCTCTGTGGAAACCATTGTCAACCCTGTAGCAGTAAGATTGAACCTGCCATCTCACATGCGAATTCATCCAGTATTCCATGTTTCTTTGCTAAAACCAGTGAATCCGGGAACCAGACTACAACCACCACCAAAACCACTAATCATAGAAGGTGAACCAGAATTCTTGGTGAAAGAAATCTTAGATTCCAAGATTGTCAAAAGGAAATTATTTTTCCTAGTGGATTGGAAAGGGTTTGGTCCACAGGACAGGACTTGGGGAACCTAGCTCAAACATTCATGCCCCCAAATTACTTCAGACGTTTCATCAGAAACACCCTACTAAACCAGGGCCGGAGGGTCTATCCTTGGGGGGGGGGGGGGATTTTTGGGGGTAAAACTGTCATGATCCCAGTCAGTGAGCACAGTTCCCATTCAGGCATTCAAGGTTGGCAAGGAACATTACATCAGTCAGCAGGTCAAAGGTGGGTGTTTGCCTGGCATAAATGGCATTCGCAACATTCACAATACGTGTTTCCATAGACTCTCATAGAGATAACATTGGTCTCATACTCTAAAGATGGCCGCCGCAAAATCGGTTTGCACCTTACAGCACGTTCCATTCACTACCAGCATTTCTCCTCACAGAACCTGTCAAAGGAGAAAATAAAGACATTAGTTTTACAGAAAAAGCATCAAAATACAAAAGATTATAGAAAATACTTACCGAAGTTATCTCCGAAGCGGTCCTTCATTCAGCATTGGTCGCTCGTTGCCGCAGCAGCTTTTGTCAGAAGTTTCCTCTCACAGCCGCAGCATCTTCAAGCAGCAGTTTTTTGCTCATAACCGCAGCATCTTCAGTCAGAAGTTTCTTCCGCAGCCTCTGCATCTTCCTAAGGTATTTTCCTCAGCTTTCCGAAAACCTGCAGACAAACAGAGGTATTTAATTAACGAATGAATTTAATAGAAAATAACAGAAGAAGTTTAAATAAGTTTTACGTACCTGAAGGTACTTCGAGTTTTTCACCTCACCGTTTTTTCTGCACTCTTCCTAAAGGCTGCAGTAACTCTGTATAGACGAACTTACGTTTGTTAAACGTTTCCTCATCCTGAGTAGCTTCGCAGTCATCCGCAGTCATGAATCATTTCCGAATTCTGCGAACCTGCAAGAAAAAGTCAATTAATTAGAAAGAGAGATCTCTCCAATGTAGGAATTAATTCAAGACATACAGATTAAAGTATTTTCTCCAAGATACTTAACCCAAAGACTGATTCTGGAAAAAGTATAGACATTGTCAAGGCAAGAGACTATAGAGTACCTCAGCATTCCAAATGTCATGGTTTCTTCAACTCAACGCGCCCTTGTAGAAAGCAGGATGGAGAGCTCCACAAAAAGTAAACACAGGTGAGAAGGGAGGATTACATAGGTATACATTTAATGCAATACCTTCTGAGTAAATAGATGTTATAGCAGCCTATTGTTGTTATTATTGTTTATACAGAAAGGGAATCCAAAAAGTGCCCAAGTACAGGTCAACAGACTGAGAAGGCATTACACTCCCGAGGAGTTCAGGTAAGCGTTACACATCCTATGGAGACTCGGTTTTGTATATAGAGATGTTGTTAATAATGTTTTTAATTACCTTCATCACCATGTTCCTTTTATCACCTGTTATATGTAAGAGGAAACATGTTGTATCTGCCTCCCACGCAGTGGCATCCCAAAGTTCTATTTTGGAATGCCATTGCATGCACACCTGCTGTGACAGATGACAGTTGGTGCACTGTTAGCATTGACCTGATTGACTCGATTGGTGACATATCCGGATGGGGTCTTGTCCTTATTAAAGCTAATTACTTACCTTATTTATGGAGTGTCCCTCTTTTATTACCACAGACGCGTTCTACGTGGGAAGGAGTCTCACACAGGGCCCCGTTTCCAAATCTGTATAGTAAGTGAAACTTTTACCAGACTCTTTGACAGACCGTTCATGCTCCAAGTAATAGTCGAAAGACCACGTTTACATACACACATTGCAAAAGGGGCTCTCTAATGCAATGAAAAACACCCTTTCCTCGATGTGGTATAAAGAAAGGGGAAGAGCAACGTGGGTTACGTCATGACGCGGTGGAAGTAATAAAAGGAAGGCACTGCCAGCCGCAAGGGGTCAATGCCAGTAACCCAATAACTGTGTCTGCATGTCCTTCTTGTCCCATGGCGCGGCCGACCTTACTCAGGTCTAGGCTGCCATGGCATCACACTCTTCACCCAAATCTGAAACACCAGTAGTCACCAACGATTAGCATTCTAGTCGGTTACTTTATTTCATGATACCTGGCTGGATTATCAGACCCATTGCATCATAATTCACAGACAACCTCTTAACAATTCTTGTGATACAGGAATCGGCAAGCACTTCCACTCATACAGTCCAGTCAGAGTTGGTATAAAAGGTGTAGACTAAGTGACCCTCATGCCCTGCTGTCACTATGGAAATGGGCAAATGTGACGGTGGTTCCCAAAAAGTGTGCGTGTGTATGTAGAGATTGTGCCGCAAACCTACAACCTGTTTGAGGTCAACTGTTTACGAAGACTTCTAGATTCCTGGTGCTATCTCCCCTCGCCTGTATCCGGCTGCATTGTTGTATTTCTGCATTGTATTTACTTTCTTGCACTATGATCCTTTGAACATTTTTCCCTCACCATGTGCCTCATAAATATCCTACTGTCATTTTGAGCACTACAACATGCAGAAATAAATAATTAAATAATGTGGAGAAAAAGCAAACTTACTGTTTTAATGTCAAAAGGAGTACTCACCCAATTCTGGCAAAATTGCCCCATGATCTCATCATCTTCCTGCTCAGGTCCACCTCTGCCTTTGTGTAGTTGTTCTTGGGATCTAGTGGTGCCCCAAACACAAATGGAATCTCGGCACCATGCATCACTCCTGCCCACTCAGGCCACACCTCCTGCACTGCACGATGGGCAAACAAATATATGAAGATAGCCTTTCCGTGCTCTACCAAATGTTTTACGAAGGATGCGGTGGGGCACGCAAAATGATAGTCTGTGAGCGGATGATTCAAAGCATTGCGATTTTTCACAGGGTTGTTCTCGTCTTTCCAGTCAGTGTACTGGAAAATGATGGAAGCCAAACCTAGCTCACCGGCTTCAGGGAAAAACATTTTCAGGGTAATTCATAGAATTCAGCGCACAAGTGGCGCACGCGGCTGGCGCACAGTGTGCGCGTGTGACTTTCTGCGCCAGCCGCGTGTGCTAAAATCCATTTCCACGCACAGCTTATTCATGGATTTTAGCATCCAAAACCAGCCGTGGCACAGAGTGGCGCAGTGACCCTGCAGCAGCACCAGTTACGCCCCCAACCCCTCCCCATGCGTCATGCACAGCGCACAAATCCCGTACATGGCGCACAGGCCCCGAACCATAAAAACGCCAGTAAAACTCCCTGCGCACCCCCCTGAATCCTTTTCCCCCCGGCGCGGGGAGTTTCCCATGCGATTGGCCCTGTGCGAGCGGGGTACGTGTGTTACTGGGTGCGCGGGAACTTTCACACGCGATTGGCCCAGTGCGAGCGGGGTACATGTGTTACTGGGGTGCGTGTGAACTATCACACGCGATTGGCCCTGTGCGAGCGGGTTACATGTATTACTGGTGTGCATGGGAACTTTCACACGCGACTGGCCCTGTGCGAACGGGGTACGTGTGTTACTGGTGTGCGCGGGAACTTTCACACGCGATTGGCCCAGTGCGAGCGGGGTACATGTGTTACTGGGGTGCGTGTGAACTATCACACGCGATTGGCCCTGTGCGAGTGGGGTACGTGTATTACTGGGGTGCGCGGGAACTATCACACGCAATTGGCTCTCTGCGAGCAGGGTACGTGTGTTACTGGGGTGCGCGGGAACTTTCACACGCAATTGGCCCTGTGCGAGCGGGGTACGTGTGTTACTGGGGTGCACAGGAACTTTCACACGCGATTGGCCCTGTGCGAGTGGGGTACATATATTACTGGGGTGCGTGTGAACTTTCACACGCGATTGGCCCTGTGCGAGCGAGCTACGTGTGTTACTGGGGTGTGCGGGAGGTTTCACACACGATTGGCCCTGTGCGAGCGGGGTACGTGTATTACTGGGGTGCGCAGGAGGTTTCACACGTGATTGGACCTGTGCGAGCGGGGTACGTGTATTACTGGGGTGCGCTGGAAGTTTCACACGTGATTGGCCCTGTGCGAGTGGGGTATGTGTGCTACTGGGGGCGCGGGAACTTTCACACGCGATTGGCCCTGTGCGGGCGGGTACGTGTTACTGGGGTGCGCAGGAGGTTTCACATGTGATTGGCCCTGTGCGAGCGGGGTACGTGTATTACTGGGGTGCACGGGAGGTTTCACACGCGATTGGCCCTGTGTGAGGGGGGTACGTGTATTACTGGGGTGCGCAGGAGGTTTCACATGCAATTGGCCCTGTGCGAGCGGGGTACGTGTATTACTGGGGTGCGCGGGAGGTTTCACACACGATTTTGCTGTCAGAGCAGGTTACGTGTATCCAGTGTGGTGCGCGGGGAGTCCTACACGTGAATTGGCAGTGTGGGTCCTCCCAGGTGTCCCCTCTACGGCCCCTGCAGGCAGCCCACACCACAGGGGACTACCCTGCAGCCCTGGACATGTCCCGCAGGAAGCCCGTCCACCATGGCCATGCCCCCCAGCCAGGCCACGTGTCACGTTGCACTAGTGATCACCAACTCATGTCCCCCTGGACCCCCACCCCCCATCAGTGAGGGGCACCTGCCAGCAGGCCCCCACTCATGTCCCACTCATGTCCCCCTGCACCCCCACCCCCATCAGTGAGGGGCACCTGCCAGCAGGCCCCCACTCATGTCCCACTCATGTCCCCCAGCACCCCCACCCCCCATCAGTGAGGCGCACCTGCCAGCAGGCCCCTACCTATGTCCCCCAGCATCCCCACCCCCCATCAGTGAGGGGTACCTGCCAGCAGGCCCCCACTCATGTCCCCCAGGACCCCCACCCCCATCAGTGAGGGGCACCTGCCAGCAGGCCCCCACTCATGTCCCCCAGCACCCCCACCCCCCATCAGTGAGGGGCACCTGCCAGCAGGCCCCCACTCATGTCCCACTCATGTCCCCCAGCACCCCCACCAGTGAGAACCACCTGCCAGCAGGCCCCCACTCATGTCCCCCAGCACCCCCACCCCCATCAGTGAGGCGCACCTGCCAGCAGGACCCCACTCATGTCCCCCAGCACCCCCACCCCCCATCAGTGAGGGGCACCTGCCAGCAGGCCCCCACTCATGTCCCCCAGCACCCCCACGCCCCATCAGTGAGGGGCACCTGCCAGCAGGCCCCCACTCATGTCCCACTCATGTCCCCCAGCACCCCCACCCCCATCAGTGGAGGGCACCTGCCAGGAGGCCCCCACTCATGTCCCACTCATGTCCCCCAGCACCCCCACCCCCATCAGTGAGGGACACCTGCCAGCAGGCCCCCGCTCATGTCCCCCAGCACCCCCACCCCCCATCAGTGAGGGGCACCTGCCAGAAGGCCCCCACTCACGTCCCACTCATGTCCCCAGCACCCCCACCCCCCATCAGTGAGGGGCACCTGCCAGCAGGCCCCCACTCATGTCCCACTCATGTCCCCCAGCACCCCCACCCCCATCAGTGAGGGGCACCTGCCAGCAGGCCCCCACTCATGTCCCCCAGCACCCCCACCCCCCATCAGTGAGGGGCACCTGCCAGCAGGCCCCCACTCATGTCCCACTCATGTCTCCCAGCACCCCCACCCCCATCAGTGAGGGGCACCTGCCAGCAGGCCCCCACTCATGTCCCACTCATGTCCCCCAGCACCCCCACCCCCCATCAGTGAGGGGCACCTGCCAGCAGGCCCCCACTCATGTCCCCCAGCACCCCCACCCCCCATCAGTGAGGGGCACCTGCCAGCAGGCCCCCACTCATGTCCCACTCATGTCCCACTCCTGTCCCCCAGCACTCCCACCAGTGAGAAGCACCTGCCAGCAGGCCCCCACTCATGTCCCACTCATGTCCCCCAGCACCCCCACCCCCATCAGTGAGGCGCACCTGCCAGCAGGCCCCCACTCATGTCCCCCAGCACCCCCACCCCCCATCAGTGAGGGGCACCTGCCAGCAGGCCCCCACTCATGTCCCACTCATGTCCCCCAGCATCCCCACCCCATCAGTGAAGGGCACCTGCCAGGAGGCCCCCACTCATGTCCCACTCATGTCCCCCAGCACTCCCACACCCCATCAGTGAGGGACACCTTCCAGCAGGCCCCCACTCATGTCCCCACACCCCCACCCCCCATCAGTGAGGGGCACCTGCCAGCAGGCCCCCACTCATGTCCCCCAGCACCCGCACCCCCATCAGTGAGGGGCACCTGCCAGCAGGCACCCACTCATATCCCCCAGCACCCCCACCCCCCATCAGTGAGGGGCACCTGCCAGCAGGCCCCCACTCATGTCCCACTCATGTCTCCCAGCACCCCCACCCCCCATCAGTGAGGGGCACCTGCCAGCCGGCCCCCACTCATGTCCCACTCATGTCCCCCAGCACCCCCACCCCCCATCAGTGAGGGGCACCTGCCAGCAGGCCCCCACTCATGTCCCCCAGCACCCCCACCCCCCATCAGTGAGGGGCACCTGCCAGCAGGCCCCCACTCATGTCCCACTCATGTCCCACTCATGTCCCCCAGCACCCCCACCAGTGAGAAGCACCTGCCAGCAGGCCCCCACTCATGTCCCACTCATGTCCCCCAGCACCCCCACCCCCCATCAGTGAGGCGCACCTGCCAGCAGGCCCCCACTCATGTCCCCCAGCACCCCCGCCCCCCATCAGTGAGGGGCACCTGCCAGCAGGCCCCCACTCATGTCCCACTCATGTCCCCCAGCACCCCCACCCCATCAGTGAAGGGCACCTGCCAGGAGGCCCCCACTCATGTCCCACTCATGTCCCCCAGCACCCCCACCCCCCATCAGTGAGGGACACCTTCCAGCAGGTCCCCACTCATGTCCCCCACACCCCCACCCCCCATCAGTGAGGGGCACCTGCCAGCAGGCCCCCACTCATGTCCCCCAGCACCTGCACCCCCCATCAGTGAGGGGCACCTGCCAGCAGGCACCCACTCATGTCCCACTATGTCCCCCAGCACCCCCACCCCGCATCAGTGAGGGGCACCTGCCATCAGGCCCCCACTCATGTCCCACTCATGTCCCCCAGCACCCCCACCCCCCATCAGTGAGGGGCACCTGCCAGCAGGCCCCCACTCATTTCCCCCCCAACATGTCAACATGACCCACAATCATGGCCCTCATTTCCACCAAAATCCCATGGCACGCCACCCCTGCCCAAATAACCAACCAAGCATAACATACACCCCACATTCAAATGCCCATTACATGAAACAACCCAAATGGCATGTATGTACATCAACAAATGTCCGTCACGCACACACACTGGTTGTCATTGATTGTGTAAACCCACATTTTCACATGCATTAACCCAACGAGCGAATCCCACACATGGAACTAAAATATGAAAATGTATTATGTACAAAAATAAAGCAATGAAATGAAAGCATAACAAAATAGCAAACATGAAATGAAAAGCATGTGCAAAAGATGAGTAAATGAAAAGTACAACCAATCCAAAGTAATCCTAAAGAAAAATAGTCAAAACTCTCCGTCCACCAACGCAAATCCAAAGGAAACGTAAAAAGAAAAATCCATTGATCCATGGTGAAATCAAAAGAAAAAGTTCAAAATAATCTATTGTCCAACTATGTACAATCCATTGTCCAAATGAAAAATCCATTAATCCATGTTCAAAATCAAATAAAAAAGTTCAAATAAATCCATTGTTCAACTATGTACAATCCATTGTCAAGGGTCCATGAGCCCAACGAAAGAAATGAAACCTACCTAAGAAACTACCTAATAAAAAAAATATACAAATGTGTGTGGCATAGTCCATTCACCACAAATCAAAGGAAAAGGAAACCTAACTCTAAAAACTATTTACAATGGCAGCGGGCTAGTCCGATGGCTCACTTTTCGATGTCCTGGGCCACGGCATCATCGAACTCCCGCTCAATGTCCTGAGGCGGTCCTCTTCCATGGCCCCGAGGGTTCGCAGGGACGATGACATGTTCACCTCCAACTCCCTGCGAATTGCCTCGAGGCACTCGGCCCACCTCAGTGCCCTCCGCATGGAGTTCTCCGCCCTGACCATTGTGAGCCGTGCCTCTTCCGCCCGCTGCCGCTCCGCATCTATGGCATGGCCCAACCGCTGCCACATGGAAGACACTTCCAATCCTGGGTCCTCCTGCCCTCTGGCCGATGCCTGCCCCTCCGATGTTGATGTCCCCGAGCCATCATGGCTCCCACCTTGTTGCTGCTGCTGCTGCTGTGCCTGTGCCCCTGCTCTTGCTGCCTGCACGTCCTCCTCTGGCTGGGGTGCAGTTGTTGAGGTGACCACCCCTGCCGGACGTCTGACTCCTGACTGTGACAGGGATCTGTCCTCCACCAGCCTGGCCGCAGGGTCAAAGGCAGCTCCACAGGGTACCCAGGTGATACATGGGTGGGAAGATGACATGGAGGACGACTGGCGCATAGGGGGTTCAGGTGGGGAGGGGGTCGGAACAAGGTCCAGCAAATGGAGGAATCCGGTCCTGGTGACCCGTCCCAGTAGGTCAACACGGTCAACGAGGCATTCGAGATGACGTGCAGTGTCCTCACGAAAACACTGCAGGCCACCTCGCATGCCTCGTTGACGCAACGCCATCCCACTCAGGACAGGCTCAACCCGGTCCCGGATAGCCACTTCCGCAGGGAGAGGAAGGCCAGTTGTTGTAAGCGGATCCCCTCCCTGAGAACGGGTCTGGACGTAGGCATCCCTGCTGGTGCAGGATGATGCAGTCACAGGATCGGGGACAGGATTACACACAGGCACCTCCACGGTGGCCTGTGCTGCCTCCTGTCCCTGCCCCTGCACTGCACCACTAGCACCAGTGGAATCCCCACCTCCAGACCCTGTGTTTGTCCCTTCCACGGCTTCCTCCTCCACCAAACCCCCCACCAACCTGGATGACTCCGCGCCATCTTCCTCCGTCGGGCCCTGTGGGGTCTCAGCTGCCCCTTCTGCTGCCGAGGAGTCCAACTCCGACCTCCGCCTCTTGGACCTACCCTCAGCAGCTGCATCCTGGGACGCGGCACCAGACTCCTCACTCCCTGACGAGATGACAACCTGGGAGGGGAGCTGGGCCTTGTGTCTCCGGCTGGCGGGGCGATCCGTGCAGCCTTGCTCCACAGCACCCTCTCTGCCCTCTTCATCAGTTGATGCTGCAGACAGGGAGAGATAGGACACAGGCATCCGGGCACTGTACAATGGACTGATACACACATGACAGTTGCACATGAGTGGCAGTGTCACTTCGGATATGGCATCACAATCCCCAACAAACATGTCATTTCAACTCACACACATGAGCAATTCCACAGCAATATTGCACCAGGCAGCACCATCCATACACATACAACAGCATGAGCAGCCGAAGGTGAGCCTTACATCACATGAAACACAGGGAGTGCACAGTGATGAGATCGCCATCCATGTCACATCTGGCAATCAGCCTTCTACATATCAGTGTCACATGCATCCATGTTGCATCACAGTTGCACACTTGTCAAATACACACACATGCACATGTACACAGTGCAGATACATGCAGCTGGAACCACCATACATGTGTGACACCACAACCATGCCAACGTACATACACAGAAATTCAAACATGTGTGCTCCCACATCTGCATTTGGCCTGCATGCTTACCAACACATACACCATCGATGTGTCTCACACCTGAGAGGACTCACATGTGTCAACCTCACGCCCCTGTACATACACATCCCTACATGGCCCTACAAAATCACATGTGCAACCTGCACACTACTGGCAAACCACGACACGCACAGCGTCCAATCAGTATGCATGTACACTTACCGCTCGACTCCAGACGGGTCTGCCTCTCAAGGACCTGGACGTGGAGCGCTGGGCGTATGCGTTCCAGGACCCTCATTCGGTGGTCGGACAGGTGGCCCCGGCTCCCCTTGGCATCCGCTGTCTTCAAAAGGCGCCGGGCCTTGTTGAGGGTCCTGGACCTAAAGTCCTCCCAGCGCTTCTTGACATGTTGTAAGTCGCGGACAGCCACCCCCTCCGCATTGATGGCAGTCACGATATCCATCCAGATCCTGGTCCGTCCTTCATAGTCAGCGCGCAAACTTCCAAAGAGGGCATCATACTGCCCCAGGACTTGCTCCACCAGGACACCAACTTCCCTGGCAGTGAAACTGGTGGCCCTCTGCCTCTCTGGCTGGGGGTTGCCAGTAGTGCCAGATGGTGTTGTGCCCGACATGGCAACCCCAGAGGCAGGAGTGGGTGGACAACTGGGTCCTGGGGCTGGGCTGTGGAGTGAAGGTATCCCATTCGGGAGTCTTCGGTTCCAGCAGGGGTGGTCACAGCAACTGCACCCCTGGCTGACGTGCAGGCAACAAATAGCAGGGCACGTGGGCAGCAGGCAGTCAGGCAGCAGCAGATGGCAGGTGGGAGCATGCTCGGGGCACTGGGGGGCAGTAATTCGGCCTTCTGGGCAGGAGCATGGTCTTCCGTGTGTTGTTACGTGGCCAGCTTGATACGGAGTGATTTGGCACGTGAAAAAATTGCACGTCAGCGTGTAATTGGAGGAAAGGCCCTTAGCGCGTAAGCGCTTCTGTGACGTTACGCGCATGGGCGTTTCCCTCGTGACGTGGGCATAGTGCTTCAGTGCGCATGAAAAAACTGCACGTCCGCGTGTGAATGTGTGTAATCCGAGGAAAGGGCCAATGCGCCTAAGTGACGTGACGCGCACGGGCGTTTCCATCAACACGGGTGCATGTTCATCGTACACGTCCAAAAACTGCATATCCGAGTGTCAGCTCGTGTAATTGGAGGAAAGGGCATTAGAGCGTACATGCATAAGTGACGCTGTACGCGTGGGCCGCTTTAAAAGGTACGTGTAGGACCCCATTTCCTTGTACATGCTTTTCGTGGAGAGTGAGTGGGTGAATTCTGTACTTCTTGTCGGTTCACACGCGATTACTTCACAGCATTTCAAGTTCGTACTCCCTGTTACCTCTGACAGCGTTAATTTTTTTTGTTGGGCCCGTTTCCTCAAACAGCGTTCACTTCTTTTGTCCTGTCTCCTCAGACAGCGTACAATTCTTCTTTTGGCGGGGGTGTTGCCAACGCGCACACACGTGCTTTTTTCACTTTCTTTTTCCAGGCAGACGGTGAGTCGCGCACGCATTTACCAACTGTGCTTGCCCCGTGTGTCACATACCCCTTCAGAGGTCATTGTAGGCTGTGTGTAACACGTGTACGCTTATTTTTGTGTTTCTGGGTGCCACAGCATAGTGCGGGTTCATTTTTCCACGCACGTGGTCTACGAGGGGTTGCGTGCACGTTACTTTTTGTTTTTGGGGTGCCTGTGTGTTGCGTTACTCTGTCATCTTCCCCCAGGGGTCACAGACAGCCTTGCTAGAGCACTAGGGTACGAATTCCATCTAGTACCATACCCCTTTCACCCCCAAGTGCCCAGGACAATTGTTTACTGAAACTCCCATATGCACAACAACATCAGTGCCCTGGTTGGGAGGCGACCAAGCAGTAAGGCAAAGGTGGCCGACCTCCAAAAGGTGGGCGTGGTGGGCACGGTAGGGGACGTGGCCAGGATTTGCAGGGTGCCCCTAGACCCCTATGTGTGGAGGACCAATCAGGGACACCCATGCTCCCCCCCATGGTTGAGGGAAACGTGGCTGACACCATCCCAGCTCAGCCCTTGTTGGACCAGCCCATTGTGGCACCTGACCCAGCACAAGATGACTCCCATGCTTCCAGGTCAGCAAGTCTAAGCCACGTGTGCCGGTGCAAGTTGGTGTCACCAGGCCACGTGGATCTGGGGCAGCGATGTCATCTGCGGCCCCAAGTAGACAGGGTGGGGAGGCTGCAGGGGCAGCTGCAGCTCTATCCACCCCAGTTCTAAGTCTCCCAGCCGGGACAGTGTCAGTGCTGGTCCATCAAACTGACGTTGCCCCTGCCAACATCACACTTCAGCCAATGCCTGCACCAAGACCTATGGTCATTCTGCCTACGCACACTCCCAGTACCCAGTACACCTGTGCTTCTGCCCCTACTGACCAGAGCGGCACAAGCCACTCAGGCTCCGTTCCACCTTTGAAAAAGAGGAAGAAGGGTGCTCTGGCACTACAGGCCGAGACCCCAGACACGGCTACACAGTCCGGCACGTCAAGGAAGCCTAGCTTTAATGACGCCGAACTTGATGAATTTATGACCTATGTGTCGGCACATAGCCGCGAAATGGTGGTGACTGCAGGGTGCAAGACCAACCTGGTCAATGTAGGGCACACTGGCAGACCATCGCGGACCGCATAAGTGCCCTTGGATTTGTGAGGCACACAGCTGATGATTGCTACAAGCGGTGGAATGACCTGAAACGCAGAGCAATGAACAAGCTGGCCTCAAATCATGCCGCTACTCTGGTGACTAGCGCTGGGTCCCCACCAGAGGACAACGAACTCACTCAACATGAGTCTGGTGCTGGGACCTTCGTCACAGAGGAACAGATCCAAGGCGTGGGATAGCTACCTGATTACGACGCATTTTCCGGTGAGTGCCCATGCATGTGTGTGTAATCCATGTGTATGTTGTTTGGGTGACGGTTCTGATTGAGTGCCAGGTGAGGGTGTGTACTCCTGAGTGTTATGGATCACCCATGTGCTTCCTCCAATACATTCACGTGCCTTTGATTTGGGTATGACAGTATCCCTTCTGCCCACAGTAGCCAATTAGCCCCACATTACTGCTGTTGCACTTGAACTATCATCTTGCAACAACATTGTTCTGATTTTTTTCTGTGTTCATTTAGGCTGATTGTTTAGATTATCCCATTTTTCATATACTTTTTTCATCCCTAATGCCACATATGTGACATGCTTCTGTCATTGTTTACACCCCACATTTTGCCACTTTAGTAACCTGGTTATGTGAATGATTAGACCATTCAGGGCGAGGGAGTAGTGGCCTGCTGAAATTTATTTTTAGGGCCTGTTTGCATGTGGAAGATGATAGTTGTTTCCTGTCATGTTGAAGTGACCAACCATTGATGTGTACATCTGCCTACAATCACTATCTTATTGTACACTGGATGTGTTACAGTGTGTGGCACATTCATATTTTGCGACACTATTCTGCATTAATCTTCTCATCATGTTCATGTGACATGGATGTGTGACAGTACTCATTCACTGACATATCGCTGTAGTTGTCTAACTTACCATGGCTTTGATACATGACATCTGTGTGCTGGCATGTGTCATGTATGTGTATTGTACATGACACTCACAGGCTGATGTGTGATGCCAGTGCTACACGACATGCTGGGAATGTGTTGCTTTTCCATCTTGGTGTCCTCATTGTCTGCCTTTTTGACTCCCCTTCAAACTCATTGACAGTGCATGCATGCCAGGGTTATAGTCATGTGGGACATGTGTACCATGTACAGGATCTCTGTCTTGTCAGGCCTTTGTGTGTGCTATGGTGCTCATGCCTGTTTCCATTTCTTGTATTTCATGTTTTTGCAAGTGACGATGCACTTGATGCTGGTGAGGTTCAGGAGATGGTGCAGACCCAGGAGGATTCTCAGCCACGACTAGGCACCAGTGGGCGACGTGGTGTGGTGGTGGGTGAAAACACTTTGGTACTGCAGACCATATTGTCGAGGGGTGTCTCTGGGTGCAGCTCCCCAGACCTCTATTCAGGTGCTGAGTCGGATGATGAGACTTATGTGCTGTCGCAGGTCAGTGCTTCTGGCTGGGATTCTGTTCTGTCCAACCCACCTGCACCAGGGGTAGAATCCTCTCTGGGGATGTCAGTGTTGGTAGGTCCACCTTTGGCGGTTACGGATGCAGGGTCACACTCCACAGCATCTGATCCTGTTCCTGGGGCAGCAGATCAGAGGGGGAATGCAGTCCTGCAGCCTCAGGCAGTGCCAGCACAGCAAGGTGCAGATCGCCTTGCCCCAAACAGGTGTGGCGCCCGCCGACGCGGTGGCCGTGCACCACCAGGCAATACTGTATGGGAAAACTCCATGTACGGTATGGCAACCCAACAGGCAGCATCAGTAGAAATGATGGCTCAGGCAATAGAGAGGGTGGCCACTTCCATTATCCCCCCTGAAAGGCAGATGGAGCAACAACAGCAGGCAACAGACTCCATTTGCCAATCACACATGGAAGACATGTTGGCGTCCAACAGGGACCGACGGGCGGCACTGGAGACTCTGCGCGAATCCATATCAATAGAGTCAAAGGGCCACAGGGAAGCCCTGAGGGTGGAACTCCATAACCTCAGGCAGAGTCTGCTTGAACTTGAGGCTTACCGAAATGTTAGGGCAGAACAGCAGCTGGAGCAGCTCACACCTTCGCTCTCAGCTGAGCTGCAGGCAACACGTGAGGAGATCTGGGCATCCCGCGAGGCCATGCATGCAGATGTGCAGGCAACCCGTGACCTGCTGCATGGGGATCTCTGCACTTTAATCCTCCAGAATCAAACCTTCCAGACCCACATGCTTGCTGCCATTTGGGACAGTGCACTTTGTGACACTTGTGTCAGGTCTTGTGCATTGCTTTGTTTGCTTTCACATTGCATGACATGCAGTGGTGTGTTGGGTGGCGGAGCACCACGTGCCCTTTCCCCTCCCATGCACAGCAGCCGTGCTTGTGGTTGGGGATGTGGGGGAACCACCATGTCCACCGGCAGGCCCGGCATGTTGCAACATTGTGCAGGACACATGCTGCCACTATGATCCTGCACACTACTGGGGGCGCGTATGGCAGCAGCCCACCAGAGCGGTCAAGGGAGTGAAAGCGTGACTTGAGCACTCCGAATGTGCGCTCCACTATGCCCCGGGTTGCAATATGGGCGTGTTGTATCTTACCTCGGATGGTGTGGTGGGGTTCCAAATTGGCGTCATCATGTGGGTGCTCAGTGGGTAGGCACTGTCCCCTGGGGAGGTGATGATGGGTATCATTAGTGGGGTTGTGACATTACTCAGTATCTGACATGCATGCATGTGCAGGGGCATTTATACTCACCAAGCAGCCATGTATCGCCATGCCGCCCAGCTTCTAGGTCCCGGTTTAGGGTTGACATTCTGTAAATGAAACTGTCATGGGGGGACCCTGGATAGTTGGCATATAGATCATTCCCTTGGCATCACATACTACCCGCACGTTGATGGAATGCCAGTGCTTGCGTTTTCCGTAAATGTGCTCACATGCCCTGGGAAGATGTAGAGCCACATGGGTGCAGTCAATGGCACCTAGCACTTTGGGGAAGTGTGCCACCCCGTAAAAATCCTGGACGACAGCCTGCCTTTCTGCAGGTGTTCTGGGAAGGTATATGTGCCTGCGGACTGATGGGCGTGCAGTCATGATGGCCAACACCTGGTGCAGGCAGTGTGACTGCGTGGCCTGTGAGACCCCCCCCACTATGGCACTTGTCCGCTGAAATGAACCAGTGGCCAAGAAGTGCAGTACATTGAGTACCTTTTCCAAGGGGCTCAGTGCTTGGGAGCACAGGGTGGGTGATGTGAGGTCATCCTCCCACTCACTCACCAGGTCGAGTATTATGTGAGGTGGAAACCTGTACCTCCCATACACCTGGTCATCAGGCATCCCAAAAAGGCTGGTTCTGGGTGTAAAAATTCTGGCCCTGACTATCCTCCTTCTCCTCCTGCGGTATCCCACGACCACTGCTGCGAGGAACGGTATATTCATCTTGGCATCTGAGCTTGTTTGTTGTTTGCGCGCACTTTTATGCTGCGCGGGTCCACGTACGCCTGCTTCCTGCTGGCGTACGTGTTTCCGGATTAGCGCGTCTTTTTTGGCGCACACGTTAGCCCCGTTCGATTCCATGAATACGTGTTGTAGGCGCACGTGTGGGCGTTCCGCGCATTTGCCTCCTGTACTTCCCCGTGACGCCCACATTTTCACGCGTTGTTCCCCATTCCGCGTGTTACGTCCCGTGTTGCGCCTACTTTTGTTGTGTGCGCTTCGCTATGTGCGCTTTCGCTGTGCGCGTAGCACATGCTGTTTGAAGACGTGTGCGCCAGCGTGCACCACGCAGGATTTTAGCGCACATCCATGAATTTACACGTGCACAGACTTCCATGAATCGTGCGCGGGTTTCGCTGCTATTTTCGCACTTGCGCTGCGATTCGCACGCTTTCGCACACTTGCTTAGGGAATTTTCAGCACATATTAATTCCATTAATCGGCCTCTTTGACTCCTTCTTCAAACTGTGCTGTGGTGATGAGGCTTTCATTATCTTTGCTGAAGCCAGGCGGTCCATAGAAGAGCAATATTGTGCCCTCATCTACAGTAACTCCTATTAAGACCTCTCCTTGCTTAACCTTTTGCTCCTTAATCAACATGTCCGGGGTGTCTGTTAGGAAATCGCCATCAACAGTGGGAACAAAACGTGTGATGGCGAAGCCCTCATGAGAGAGAACTGAATTCTGATGGTGAGTGATAGCCTGGGCGCTCTTTGTTTGAAGGCAAGCAACGACGTCAGTGGTGTTCGAGTCAGAGCATCCCAATAATTGAATTAACTTGGAAGCCATGTTCCGTGCCTCCCTGTGGGGCATTAAAGCCCAGGGACCATTAGGGGATCCACTTTGCATTATGGCTCTTGTGAAGAGTGGACGACTTGAAGGAGAAAGCATGTGATAGCCGACAGCACCAGCACCAGCGCTCTGCCCAAACAGAGTCACACTGCCCGGATCCCCACCGAAAGCAGCAATGTTCTCCTGAACCCACTGCAGGGCCAACTGCTGATCGAAAAGACCAGCGTTACCACTAATCTCTGGGTTTTCCGGTAAAGCCAAGAAGCCAAGGGCACCGAGTCTGTAATTCATGGATACAATAACACCCTCAGTCTGCGCTAGGATCCGCCCATCATAGACGTCCAGTGTGCATGTCCCTGTTTCAAACCCTCCGCCATGGATGAAAACCAGGACTGGAGCACGAGTTGGTTTAGTCGATGGAACCCATACATTCAGATGCACGCAGTCCTCGCTGAGCTCCGTATTGGGGTTCCACATCTCCGAACCGATAAATCCAGGGAAGGCGTCATCTTTAATCTGGTAGCAGGAATTCCCATACTTGGTAGCGTTCAGGATTCCTTTCCAGGGTTTGATGGGGACTGGCTTTTTGAATCGCAGGGATCCGGTAGGCGGTTCTCCATAAGGTATTCCCAGAAATGCATTCACAGGACCTGAAGGCGACGGTAGTTGGGCCCCTCTCACAAGTCCTTGCTTAGTAACCACAAGAGCCTCAGGATCCTCTGCGTGTGTGTTCCAGGTGAACATGCAGAGAAGAAGGAGGCACACCTCAGAGCTCCTAGACGGTCTTCTGTCCTTCTGCCACATCCCGGACACTGCAATGAGAAAGTGTACAAATTGGCCTGCACATTCTGAAATGAGTGAAAATGCTTTTATGCATATCCAATTGTGTATCGTTTATCACCACCTGATTGGCAGGGAAAATGCCTTTCTAATGCTGTAAAAGAACCAAAACTGTTGGCGTTGACAATGCTTTTTCTAAAAGGAATTTAATGCAAGGAACAGATGTATGTTGACACACATTTTGCCTAAATAGCAAGTGGCTGAGGGCATGCTTGTTTAAGACATTTTTACTACATTAGGATCTGATTTACAACAGCAAATAAGCCATTTCATACCAGAAGATTGCTTAGAGATAACAATGACATGCCCAAAAGAGCCCATCATTTAACGTTACTACATAATAGAGCTAGCTCAAAGAAATACCAGGAGGTTGTGTTTTGGGCCAGGAGGGGTTGGTAGTCAATGGAAATGACAGCAGGGATTAGCATGGCTATGGGTGGTCAATGGGTTAGTAACAAGCCAAATAAAGCCTACATGGTGTGTGATTCCAAACATTCCATCTCCCTCCTATCTATATTCCTAGACAATACCTTTGGCTTCATAGGTAGTGCTGAAGTGTGATCTAACAGCCAAAACTAAAAGTGGCACATGTTTACGATCTAATAGCCAAACATAAAAGTGAAAAAAGTGTTTCTATCCTTTTTTGAGGGATAGAAATGCAAGCAGGACAGCACTGGTTCATACCCCTGCTGTCCTGACAAAATACAATGTACTCAAATGTTATTGTTAAAGTTAAAGGATATTTGTACCGTGCACTATCACCAACGGAGTGGTCCCCTGGCGCTCTGGCGTATCTGAAAAGGAAAGGGGGTGGGGGTGAGTTAGTGGGAACGAGCGGGATAAGTGCAAAAGAGCAGGGATGTGCTGTTGGCAGCCTCTGTTCGGTTAACACTGTTCGCTGAGTTTGGGGGTGCTTTCCAGTCGGTAGCCGTCGTGTGATGTTGTGCGAAGCTATGTGTGGTTTGTTTTGTTGTCGCGGTGTAGTGAAGTTTGTGTGGTTTGTTGTGCTTTATTTGTATTTGTATTTTGTTTATTTGTTAAGCGCACCAAGCCCTGAGGCATCTGGGCGCATTTCTTAATGTTACACATTAAGGTTACAGACATACATTACTTACAGAGTAACAGAAAATATACAGAGAGCAGTGAACATATTTACATTAACATTAACATATTTACATAGTAGAAATGGGTCCCAGTAGTAACAAGTAGCGTGGTAGCAGCGTCATGGATGAAAGAGCTATTGTGCTTGTGCTAGTACAGTCACCAACGATTAGGATTCTAGTCGGTTACTTTATTTCATGATGCCTGGCTGGATTATCAGACCCATTGCATATAGACAACCTCTTAACAATTCTTGTGATACAGGAATCGGCAAGCACTTCCGCCCATACAGTCCAGTCAGAATTGGTATAAAGGTGCAGACTAAGTGACCCTCATGCCCTGCTGTCACTGTGGAAATGGGCAAATGTGATGGTGGTTCCCAAAAAGTGCGTGTGTATGTAGAGATTGTGCCGCAAACCTACAACCTGTTTGAGGTCAACTGTTTACGAAGACTTCTAGATTCCTGGTGCTATCTCCCCTCGCCTGTATCCGGCTGCATTGTTGTATTTCTGCATTGTATTTACTTTCTGAGCCAGGCAATTACTTTGCACTATGATCCTTTGAACATTCTCCCTCACCATGTGCCTCATAAATATCCTACTGTCATTTTGAGCACTACAACATGCCAAAATAAATAATTAAATAATGTGGAGAAAAAGCAAAACTACTGTTTTAATGTCAAAATGAGTACTCACCCAATTCTGGCAAAATTGCCCCATGATCTCATCATCTTCCTGCTCAGATCCACCTCTGCCTTTGTGTAGTTGTTCTTGGGATCTAGTGGTGCCCCAAACACAAATGGAATCTCGGCACCATGTATCACTCCTGCCCACTCAGGCCACACCTCCTGCACTGCACGATGGGCAAACAAATACATGAAGACAGCCTTTCCGTGCTCTACCAAATGTTTTACGAAGGATGCGGTGGGGCACGCAAAATGATAGTCTGTGAGCAGATGATTCAAAGCATCGCGATTTTTCACAGGGTTGTTCTCGTCTTTCCAGTCAGTGTACTGGAAAATGATGGAAGCCAAACCTAGCTCGCCGGCTTCGGGGAAAAACATTTTGACTCCTTCTTCAAACTGTGCTGTGGTGATGAGGCTTTCATTATCTTTGCTGAAGCCAGGCGGTCCATAGAAGAGCAATATTGTGCCCTCATCTACAGTAACTCCTATTAAGACCTCTCCTTGCTTAACCTTTCGCTCCTTAATCAACATGTCCGGGGTGTCTGTTAGGAAATCGCCATCAACAGTGGGAACAAAACGTGTGATGGCGAAGCCCTCATGAGATAGAACTGAATTCTGATGGTGAGTGATTGCCTGGGCGCTCTTTGTTTGAAGGCAAGCAACGACGTCAGTGGTGTTCGAGTCAGAGCATCCCAATAATTGAATTAACTTGGAAGCCATGTTCCGTGCCTCCCTGTGGGGCATAAAAGCCCAGGGACCATTAGGGGATCCACTTTGCATTATGGCTCTTGTGAAGAGTGGACGACTTGAAGGAGAAAGCATGTGATAGCCGACAGCACCAGCACCAGCGCTCTGCCCAAACAGAGTCACACTGCCCGGATCCCCACCGAAAGCAGCAATGTTCTCCTGAACCCACTGCAGGGCCAACTGCTGATCGAAAAGACCAGCGTTACCACTAATCTCTGGGTTTTCCGGTAAAGCCAAGAAGCCAAGGGCACCGAGTCTGTAATTCATGGATACAACAATAACACCCTCAGTCTGCGCTAGGATCCGCCCATCATAGACGTCCAGTGTGCATGTCCCTGTTTCAAACCCTCCGCCATGGATGAAAACCAGGACTGGAGCACGAGTTGGTTTAGTCGATGGAACCCATACATTCAGATGCAAGCAGTCCTCGCTGAGCTCCGTATTGGGGTTCCACATCTCGGAACCGATAAATCCAGGGAAGGCGTCATCTTTAATCTGGTAGCAGGAATTCCCATACTTGGTAGCGTCAGGATTCCTTTCCAGGGTTTGATGGGGACTGGCTTTTTGAATCGCAGGGATTTGGTAGGCGGTTCTCCATAAGTTATTACCAGGAATGCATTCACAGGACCTGAAGGCGACGGTAATTGGGCCCCTCTCACAAGCCCTTGCTTAGTAACCACAAGAGCCTCAGGATCCTCTGCGTGTGTGTTCCAGGTGAACATGCAGAGCAGAAGGAGGCACACCTCAGAGCTCCTGGACGGTCTTCTGTCCTTCTGCCACATCCCGGACACTGCAATGAGAAAGTGTACAAGTTGGCCTGCGCATTCTGAAATGAGTGGCAATGCTTTTATGCGTATCCAATTGTGTATCGTTTATCACCAGCTGATTGGCAGGGAAAATGCCTTTCTAATGCCGTAAAAGAACCAAAACTGTTGGCGTTGACAATGCTTTTTCTAAAAGGAATTTAATGCAAGGAACAGATGTATGTTGACACACATTTTGCCTAAATAGCAAGTGGCTGAGGGCATGCTTGTTTAAGACAGTTTTACTACATTAGGATCTGTTTTACAACAGCAAATAAGCCATTTCATACCAGAAGATTGCTTAGAGATAACAATGACATGCCCAAAAGAGCCCATCATTTAACGTTACTACATAATAGAGCTAGCTCAAAGAGATACCAGGAGGTCGTGTTTTGGGCCAGGAGCGGTTGGTAGTCAATGGAAATGGCAGCAGGGATTAGCATGGCTATGGGTGGTCAATGGGTGAGTAACAAGCCAAATAAAGCCTGCATGGTGTGTGCTTCCAAACATTCCATCTCCCTCCTATCTATATTCCTAGACCAATACCTTTGGCTTCATAGGTAGTGCTGAAGTGTGATCTAACAGCTAAAACTAAAAGTGGCACATGTTTATGATCTAATAGCCAAACATAAAAGTGAAAAAAGTGTTTCTATCCTTTTCAGAGGGATAGAAATGCAAGCAGGACAGCACTGGTTCATACCCCTGCTGTCCTGACAAAATACAATGTACTCAAATGTTAATGTTAAAGTTAAAGGATATTTGTACCACGCACTATCACCACCGGAGTGGTCCCCTGGCGCTCTGGCGAATCTGAAAAGGAAAGGGGCTGGGGTTGAGTTAGTGGGAACGAGCGGGATAAGTGCAAGAGAGCAGGATGTGCTGTTGGCAGCCTCTGTTCGGTTAACACTGTTTGCTGAGTTTGGGGTGCTTTCCAGTCGGTAGCCGTCGTGTGATGTTGTGCGAAGCTATGTGTGGTTTGTTTTGTTGTCGCGATGTAGTGAAGTTTGTGTGGTTTGTTGTGCTTTATTTGTATTTGTATTTTGTTTATTTGTTAAGCGCACCAAGCCCTGAGGCATCTGGGCGCATTTCTTAATGTTACACATTTAGGTTACAGACATACATTACTTACAGAGTAACAGAAAATATACAGAGAGCAGTGAACATATTTACATTAACATTAACATATTTACATAGTAGCAAATGGGTTCCAGTAGTAACAAGTAGCGTGGTAGCAGCGTCATGGATGAAAGAGCTATTGTGCTTGTGCTTGTGCTAGTAGCCTGTTTTTGACTTTGCTTCTGAAGGAGTGGTAAGATGGTTCGGCTCTGAGAGCTATGGGTAGTGTGTTACAAAGTTTTGCGGCGAGCACAGGGAAGCTGCTAACCCCGCCATCTGGAGCTTAAACCTCAGGATCTTGAGGCAATGTGCTTGAGTAGCTATGGTGGTATGGTGTACAAGTGGGAGGAGCGACCTCTGACGGGCCCATGGGATCAGAGCTCAACTTCAAGTACTTTGAGACGAGATAGCTTCACCTAGAGGTGGAAGGGGTGCAGGATTCTCTTACTCCAACACCACTCAATAAAGACAACTCACTGGGAAACAATTGAAAATCATCAGTGATGCGATCGCCCGTCTCGCTTCAACTCCCAAATTCTTCATTCAGACATCAATAGTTATAGTACATTCTCGTCATCATTGACATGTAACACTCAAAAGTTTATCATGCAATTCTATTGGTTACAGAGAAAACTTAAGTATAGGTGCTATATCTGTATATGGTAACAGAGTGTAAGGATTGGATAACTCTTATCGGGAGGAGCGACCTGTGACGGGCCCATGGGATCCAAGCTCACCTTCAAGTACTTTAAGACGAGATAGCTGCACCTAGAGGTGGATGGGGTGCGGGATTCTCTTACTCCAACACCACTCAATAAAGACAACAATAACGGGGAAACAATTGGAAATCATCAGTGATGCGATCGCCCGTCTCGCTTCAAATCCCAAATTCCTCATTCAGACAGCAATAGTTATAGTACATTCCTGTCAACATTGACGTGTAACACTCAAAAGTTTACACTTAGCATGTGTGTTTGACAGCTAAGCTGATGAATGGGGGTTTTTCTGCATAAAAGCAGGGCCTTTGGGACTGGAACTTCAGAAGTCGCCAGAGGACCTAAGAATCCGAAGAGGGAACAAGCTGAGCCACCTGCAACCGACGACACCACCGGTGAAGCCCTGCTGCAATGAACTCACCACTTTTCCAACGACAAGAGAAGATCTTCTGCTGGAGAGTCTTCTCCCTTTGAGCTGGTAGGACCAACCAGTTCGCCCTTTTTCGCTCCCAAAGACGTCACTTGGTTGAATCGCCCGTGCCAAGCACCCCGGCGGCCGGATAGCCAAGCTCACCACTTTTGACCGCAAATAAAAGGACCACACCTTTTAATTGGGAACTCCGCGGCTGGTTTCATCCCTGTGCAGTGAAACGACTCCATGTTTCCTCCTCGACGAGATCTTCTCTTCCCCTGGTCGGAACCATGCACTTCAACCACTGCCATGAATAACTGCCCCCGCTGGTGCTTCCTTTCTCTTTAAGGTACTGTGTCCTGCCTGGCCTCCCGTTCTACAGATTGCTAAAGGTGACCCTTAAATCCTTGGCTTCTAAACTGGGTTGGCTCCAGGCCTTCTAACTATATCTTTTGACTTACCCCAACCTCTTTTGAACACTCTGCAAAGACTTTCAGTGCACTTTAAACCGTGTGATCCTGGGCACATTTCGCTTTGCTCCATTTAAAGTGGACCTGGCCTATGAACTTTGGCTCTACAGTATAACCTGCCTTTCTCCCCTTGCTCTGAACTCTTAAAAGTGTTGGGAACTGTTTTATTTTATGCTCTGCCTTTTCTCTCCCTTTTTAACCTAAACTATTGGAGTGCCACCTAGGTTAAGCGCTCACTTCTTTCTTAACAAATAGTTGTGCTTTAACCCTGACTTGTCTGATAGTTATCAAGGGAGGTGTGTATACTTACCTGACTGTGTTTTGATTACTTTTCATTGAGAGTGCTAGTGTATTGCCTAAAGTGTGTTTTAAATAAATAATGATATACTTTTTATACAAAGCTCTGTTCAGTGTTTGTTTGCTCTACTGTGTCTTGACCCTATTGTGTATACTCTGCATACTGCCCTACTCTTCTTAAGAGAAGTCTGACTGCTCAGCCACAGCTACCAGGTAAATCTGGGTGGTGCAGACTGCTACCAATTGGGTTTACTGCTGCTCCTGTAGTCTTAATCTTTTTGCAGTGTTCCCCAAGGAAACTGCACAGGATTCTGCCTAACAGTTACACCCCTAGGCATAAATCTCCACTTTAATTAGCAGCATACAGAATGGTCACCCAGATGCGGTATGCCCCAAGATTCACCCTGCCTCCCTTCCATCAATCAGCACTTTAGGGCTATGTGTCAATTAGTTGGCAGAGGATGGCCTCAAAACTGTAGCTTCTTATCAGGAAAAGTTATGGCATCCTCTGGTTTTGGATGACATCAGACGTTGGTACCTCTTTGCGCTTGGCTGGTCACGTGTCAGTACACCGTGAAGCTGCTTCATTTTCCCTCTATTTGCGTATTTGATTCTCCCTTAGGCCACGCCACCTCGCTGGGTCTCCTTATCTCGACCTTCACGTGGCAGGCTTCTATGCTCTTAAGTTTCGATTCTTTGAAGTTGCCACTCTCCTCCCTTCCTTGGGTGACCTCGAATTCCCAGGCAAGAGCTGCTTCTTGCTTAGTTTCGATTCTGCTCTTTCGTCTGGCTTGTGGTGGTAAACGAATCCTGGCCCGTTTGTCCCCTGCCATCCTGGGCTTAATTCTGCTTTTGTAAAATGGATTCGTACTTGTATAATGTGCTTCTTTTGAGGTAGACATATAGTTGGCGCTTGCCGCTCTATTCTTCTACTAAGCACAGCAAGCACTACTATTTTCTTAGCTTCTTGCGTTCCAAGCCTATTTACAGGCATTAGCTAGTTGCGTATCTTCATCCTCTTTTATGGTTGGGTTTCTTTATATTTCAGCATTGTTTCTCCTTTTAGGTCCATTAATCATTATTCTTTCCATTTCGTCTTTGTGTGACATCTTTTGATCAGCGTTTCGTTCGTCTGCACATCTGTCCGGGCCCTTGTGTTGTTCACAATTTGCCTTCGATTAAGGCCCTTTGGGTCTCTTCGGGGACAGTTTGTAAACAGTCTTCATTTCGTGTCAGTTGCTGGTACGTTGTCTTAATGGGTACCGTGCTGCCCATGGTTGTCTGGTTATTGGCACTTCAATAGGCATTGCTCTTCTGATGAGCACTGGGCAGAACCCTATTGTGGCTCTCTGTTGGTTTATTTGCTCATCGTTTGTCACATATCACGGCGAGTATGTTCCTGGTATTTCAAAATGGATGGCTGGAGTGCAGGCCGTATCTGGGACCTCCTCTACACTCCCCCCTCTGGTCAGTTCATCGACCACTTCTTCTTTCTCCTTTGGATTACCCTAACTTAGTTCTTCTGCATCCAATTCTTCGTCTTCTGGGTTTGTACATGAAGGTGTGAATGTGTGTTTCTTTGGAGTCCATATTTTTATCACTCCTTTCAAACTTCCTGCTGTTTTTACATGTTCGTCTTTGTTCCAGACGTGAAGTCGGCGTTCGGATCGGAGCAAGCAGAGTCACTTGGAGACTATGAGGAGCCCCGCACAACACACACAATCCTGAATGCGTGTTGTATGATTACCAGCGCTCACCAGCCAAGTACCAGACAGCAGCTGGCACCAGAATGTGATTACCATCTACAGATGAGATGCTCCCCTCATTACCAGAACCAAATTGTATTGGCCACATGTTGGCTTTTGTTGCTGGTTGTGCATACATCCGGTCTTCAAAATTGAAAGTGGGTTCAACGCTGTGATTGACCTCACCTCCACAGCAGTTTTATAATGCTTCCTGTTGCGTTTTATTGTATGTGTATAGTGGGCATCTTGGATCCCCTGAAGAAGTTCATCTATTAATGGTATTAATGTGTATGAACGAAACATGTCGGGCATAAAAGCACCCTGCACTTGAGAGGTGCTGTTCATTAAGAAATTCAGTTGTTAGAATCACCCTAGTAGCCATTAGTCGGGTAGACGATTAGCTGATAAACCATTAATAGGCGACCTTCGAAGACAATTAATGGTTAGCATTCGGAGGTGCTACCAACTGTTGTGTTACTATACACTGGGTATATTGTAATATTTATTACAGATTGTACTTGGTAGATTTGTATAGGCAGGTTGCTAAGATGTACAGGTTACATCATGGCAGGTGGTTTTTATTCGTTTTTTTAGACTCATTTTGAGAATTTGTGATTGTTTTGCATTGTATGTTTTAGAAAAGTGCACTAGGTTTTACACTTTTTTTAATGTGATGTATGTTTTATGAATTGTGACATTAACATTGTGTGTTCTTTTTTTAAAATAAATTAAACATTGATATTTTCATAACCTACGACTCGGTACCTATTTGGTCCATGGACCGAGGTTTGGAAGAAAGGAGATTGATTATACAGGAGATTGACGACTGGCCCTTTTTGTCTTTTATTATCTGGAAGGCTTTAGTGGAGTTAGGTCCAGGCGTCGCTAAATTGCTCCTCTGGTCTCTTATTGTTAGTTGTCATCTTTGTTCCAGGTCATTAGCTGGCACTGTCCATTTGGGTTTCAATAGATCCATTT
Source organism: Ambystoma mexicanum (assembly GCF_040938575.1). Lineage (NCBI taxonomy): Eukaryota > Metazoa > Chordata > Amphibia > Caudata > Ambystomatidae > Ambystoma > Ambystoma mexicanum. The sequence continues at coordinate 1,106,948,075 of NC_090921.1, read as the reverse complement.
TCCTTCATTATTTCTACGTTTTCTGGGATACACAAACTTTGTTCCTTCTGGCGCATATTTGCTGGCCTTCACAAAGTCTCTTATTTCTTCATCAGTCAGGTCCCTGGGCTTACATCCTGGTTTGACATCGATCATGATCTTCATCCCTATGGCTTTCTTCGCAGTTTTTTGGCATTGTGCGGTGATTATCTTGATAACACAAAATCCTAATAGTATCATCAGGAGCAGGGCTCCTAGGAACTTGAATATGTTTGCCATCCATTGTGGGACCCATGAGAACAGCATTCCAAACCAGCTGTCATCATCAACTTTGTCATTTTCATCGATCATCTGGTTCTGTAGGTTTGTCAGCATGTTTATGGCTTCTGTTAAGGTTCCATTTTCTTTGTCATGTGACGGTATAAATGTACAACATGATTCTCCGATTTTTGCGCAAACACCTCCATCCATCGCTGTGATCATGTCAAGTACATATCTGTTCTGGGAGTCATCAATCGGATTGCTCTTAGTTCTTCCTTAATTGCATTGAATCCTTTTATGGTGGTGTTGATGGTCTGTAATAACAACCATCTAGTTATCTGCAACCATTTGGTATTTACTCCATCTTGGATTCTTGGCATGAAGATCGTTGTGAACACTGATGAGGTGATGCTGAAAAGCCTCTGTTCATACGGGATTGCATGGAATGCCTCCTCTGATTTGGCAGAGAAGTCATTTTGTCTCTTTATTCGGGATATCAGTTCCACAGATCTTCTTTTCTTCAGGTGAGCATCTGCTTTTGGGAAACTGTCAATATTCTGGTCGGCTTTTGGGATCACTAGTGCAGGAACGTGGACATTCACTATTGTGCATATGCCGCCCCAGTTTTTTGGGCAATCTTATGTATGCTTTGGATCCACACGCCCAGTAGTGATCCATAACTACTGCGGTTCCGTGAGTCATTCCTGGAGCTTCAAAAATCCGTCCGCAGTTCTGATTTTCTCCCATCTTCCTTGTGCCATTGTTCCTGAAGCACAATTTTGGGTTCTCCAGTGGCACTATCTTCAAGGGTCCTCCTCTGTCTTCGACCCATGTCAGTAATTTTGTGCGTTTCGGCCATAAAGGTTTACACAATTTCTGTGAGTTTTCTATTGCTTCTTTGCAGGCTCCAAGGACCATCCATGCTCGGCAGATCACCACTCCTTCTTCCCATCCGTTTGTAAAAGCACTGTGCCCCAAATCTGCATCTGGCCTCTGTTTTTCCAAGTTTGAGCTTCTTCTGGAGTTTTTCCTTGGATGTTCAGTCTTGGGTTAATTTCCCATCTTATTCCTGCTCCTTTAACTTCAGGCCTTTCATACCTGATCATGTGATTCCTAGTATGAGCTCTATTTCTTGTCCTAATGTCCTGGACGTAGTCATCTTCATCGGGGTAATCAGTTTCAGTTGCCCATGTCAATGAGGCATCCCTTCCCATGAACTGTCCTCTGGTGTTGCACATTGCTACGTGTGCAAGACAGTGTGTTGTCCGGACATCAATTTCTACTGCCACGAATATCTTGGATTTCCCCATGCTGTACGGTAGGAGAGCACATACGAAACATTCTCCTTCTGACTTCCTTCTTCCAACTTCTTTTATGTGCTGGTACCAAATGTCGTTTCCTAGATGTGCTGTGCTGTCCAGGTAGTCGTTCAGTTCATTGTTATCTTCATGTGGGCTTCTCTTGATTCTTAGTGTCTTCTTGTAGTTAGCTATAACCACATCTCTAAACGCGCCTGTGTGGCTTTTCCTTGCTGGGGGTCTCTCTGGCATGCTGGCCGGTGGAGCAGGTTTCTTTATCTGCATCGATGTGGTAGGTGGAGGTTTTGTAATTCTCTCCTTCCCTTCTTGCATTCTTTTCCTGCCCTCTATAAGTGCCTTTATCAACCACCACCCTGTCACTGGCCCAGTGTATGGCTGCATCGTGGGCCTGGTACTTGTCCCTTGTGTTGGAACTTGTGTGTTTGTCAATACAGCCTCTGCGGTTTTATTTTTCAGTTCCTCCTGCTGTTTCTTCGATCTAGCTATAAATGGGAATAAATGATCTATTAACAATTGTGTCCTTGCAGTGAATTCTCTCGTAGCCGCTTCTGTCTTCTTGAGGGCTTTTGCTAAGTCTGCATTCGTTGGCCTTTCACTTGATTCTTTTCGGTCTCTTTCATTATCTACTGGGACTGATTGTTCGGTAGGCAGTCTCATGCTCTCTGTTGCTTTCGCTTGAGGTTCTGTGGTCATTGACACATGCCCTGGTTCGTGTGCATTCAGTGTGTGTGTGCGTGTAGTTGTCAGTGCTACGTTTTCATTCATTCCGTGCTGACCCTGTCTCCAGCTTTTCTTTTCATTCGTTACCTCATGTGTGTATGTATCACTGCTAATTACATTCATTTTTAGTTCATTTGCCTTGCCATCAGATTTCCTCGCTACTGGAATAACTATATAGGGTCTGGGTGCTTTTGTGGGACTCATGCGTACACCATCAGGTGGGTGCACTGAAATAGGAACGCTTCGTGCACCAAAAAAAAATGCAGTTCTGATTGTTAATGACAGAAAAACAATGATAATCACTATGCACAGACACATAATCGTGCGGTACGAAAGGTGGCAGCATTTCCTTCCAGAGAAGTGAGGGCGCCCCTCTGCTTTTGGGAGGAACAAGTTACTGTTCTGGGCCCCCATTGCAATTGTTCATTCACGTCAATGTTATTGAATACCCCTAATTCAATTATGTTCTCGAACAGTTTGTTTCATAAAGTGTCTGGTGCTTCACAAGTGTCCCCCCTCTTGCGGGGGACGATTGTCTCTCAATACAGGATGCGGTATCCTTCCTATGCTATGTAAAAATTGGTTAGACTAACACTTCGATGCGTCACTTTTACTGTGTATATTCAAAATTGGTGAGTTCCCAGTCCACCACCCGAATCTGCTTCAGTGCTGAGGACATGCTGGACACTGTTCAAAGTGAAGAAATGGAAACAATGGCAAACAAAACAAATGAAGGCGAAGTTCTTGTCTCTGCTCCCTCGATCTGTCCCTTGGCGGAAAGATGAAGTGCTTGCCTCTGCTTCCTCGATCTGTTCCTCGGCGGAAGGTTTCACTGGAATCTCCTCATATAATCTCTCTGAAAGTCGGACAGCTCCACTTGCAGCATGATGCCATGGAGGAGCGTTCCCATCTGTGCGACGTTAGCTGGATCTCTGATGAATGTGAGGACGTCAACCTCGATAGGTCTCCCCACCATTTCTGGAAAGTCAGTGACTAGGCGGAAGAGGACGTTGTGTGCCAGCCAGCTGTCCTCGAGTGACAGGGACATTTGTCCTGCCTTGCTGGGTTCAAGATAACAGGCTCTTCCCTTAACGTGAACAGTCCTTGCACTTTCCTGCTGCATGGATTGCGATCAAGTTGTTCAGTTTGACCCATAGCTGGCTCAAATGTTCAGAGTTTGTTGGATCTCGAATAAAAGTGAGAGTGTATGTGGTTCTCACAATAAAAGCCGGGCACTCCTCTATGATGCGAAAGAAAAGTGTATTGGTGAGTTCATCTAGAATCAACTGTGGTGGAAGCATTTGTGTCTTTATCACTGTATTCAGGTAGGCAAATGAAGGCTTCCGCGATGACGGTAAGTAGTTGCCAGATTATCTTCTTGTTGGCCGGGTCTTGGATAAAGTCTGAGACGCTGGTGACCCTTCCTACTAGCGACGGATATGATACTAATACTAACTGGAAGTAGGTGAGTACGTCCTTTGTGATGTTTCTGCTGGGAGACACCATAAGTGCTGCAAAACAAAGCCTTGGTATTGGATGATTTAGGAGACTGTAATTTGCTCTTAAGGTAAAAGTCCTTGATCACAGTCTATTAGAGTCTTGTTTCTCAACAACGCTTACGTGTGGTTTGATTTAAAAGTTTGTGTCAATAAACGTGTTGTGGCTTAAATGCGCAATTTTCTTCTTCACCCTGCAACTAGGATGCACAGAGTGTCCGTTTATGTCCTTATCCCCTTTTGCTTCGAGGAAATGTCCAGTTTAACCCACAACTTGCAAAAGTGTTCTTTTGTCTTGTCTTTGCTGCTCATGCGTCCTTCTTCCTTGTCATGGATCTTGTCTGCACGTGCTGTGGTTCTTCCCCGTTGTCTGTAGTTTCTTCGCAGTGGGGTGCAGCTAGAGGGCTTTCTCCGATATAGGGCTTAATGTCATTGAGAAAAATCCATGCTCTCCTGCCCTGCAGTTTTACAGCTGAAGGAGTGCAGTCCTCTACGATGATGAAACAGCCATTGAATCTTGGCTCGTCCCACCTCTTCCTCGTGTGGTTTTTTACTAACACCACATCTCCAGGAAAGACGAGTGGAACACGTAGACCTTGAGCTGGGTCTGTTGTAGCGTCTCCTGCTGCGTTCTGCGCTGTGCGGCACCCTCTTCGTCATCGCTGCAGTTGGTCTGAAATTACAGTAAGACTGGATGTCATGCAGTTCAGATATTTTTGTAATTCGGATCCCAGGACCTCTCGGGTTGGCTGGGCATCACATCCAGCTCTGTTTCGAGGGGTTAGGGGAGTATTCATTCTTCCTGTGACTATCTCGTGCAGTGTAAGATGATGGTTGGAGCCTGGTTGGTTCCGAAGAGCATACAATGCCAATGGAAGGCAGTGCAACCATTGCTTCTTTAGAGTTAGCTTCAACTTGGCTATCCTTTCCTTTAACAAGCCATTGAGCCTCTCACAAATACCATTACCTTCCAATGATACGCCGACGAGAACTTGTGCTTTATACCAAGCAACAAGCTAATCTGCTCAAAGACTGTATTTAAAAAATGAGCCCCGTTATCTCATCTCATCACTTCACACACCCCCCATCTAGGGAACACTTCCCTCACTAGATATTTGGCCGCACAGGTAGAGTCTGGGTGTGTACATGGACCTGCTTCTATCCATCTAGAGAATGGACACACTACTACAATTAAATATCTCTACCCGTTACACACTTGAATCATGTCGACATAGTCGATATGTAAGTGCTGAACAGGCCCATTTGGCTGGGGGATGACTCCTCTCACTCCTTTTAATGTGTGCCCAGCAATGAATTGCTGGCAGATTATGCAGTTCACCATAAAGAATGCAACATGCTCAGCTAAATTCGGTATGAACCAGTGTTCCGCGAGCGTTGCTGCTAAATTTTCTTTTGACATTTGTATGGGGTAATGCAATTGCTCCAATGCTATTTTTAGTAGGGCTACAGGCATTACTGGTTTACCAGTGCTGCCTTGCCGCCACAATCCGTCAGAGGGGTTTAAGGAACACCCTCAACATTTCCACAGGTTCTTTCTCGTCTTGCAGTGCTTCCCCTTGAAGCTCCATCAGTTGTGTCTGCCCAATCTCACTATAAGCTTCAGGTATGGCTCGTGCCACCATCATTCTCTCATGGGTGCATGCCACTTCCACCTCCATGATCGTCTCGCTTTTGAATGCCATACGCTTGGCTTCTGTGTCTGCTGCATGGTTTCCGTGTGACACGAAATCTGTCCCTTTGGTGTGGGCGGCGCATTTCACGACCGCTATGTCCACTGGGAGCTGTAGTGCCTTAATCAGCCTGTCCAATAAGGCTGCATGCTGCACTGGTGTGCCGTCCGCTCGGAGGTAGCCCCTCCTCTTCCATCGTGCTAGGCCTGCATGCACTGTGGACATCATATAGGCGGAGTCACTGTACACCGTAACTTCCTGGTCTGCGTGATTCTCAATGGCGAGTATCAACGCCAATAATTCTGCAGCCTGCGCTGAATAATGAGATGGTATACGTGAACTGACGAGTACTCGAAATTCTCTGTTTGCTATGAGTTTCATCACAGCGACGCCTGTATATCTCTGTCCGTCCTATTGGTCGATTCTCGAAGAACCATCAATGAAAATGATCTCTCCTCCCGCCAGGGCATTTTCTTTCACCCTGGGGATTTCATCATAGTTTGCACAGTCATGTACCGGCTCTCCCTCAGTGACTTGCTTAGCTATGAATGTGGCTGGGTTCACTGTTTTACATCGAACTATTTTGATCGATGGATTAGATATAATCACTTCATAGACAGAAGCTCTTTGCGACATCAATGTGCCCTTTGGTTTCTCTAAAATGGCGAATAATAAGTGTTCGACGTATAGCATCATAGAACATCCCATTACAATGGTTGTCGCTTTTTCTATGGCAAACGCTGCGGCAGCTAAGCTTTGTTCTCATCACTGGGTCCAGGTTCCCACTGTAATATGCCAGGGGCTTGTACCCCAACAAGGTTCTTTGAGCGAGCACTGCCGTCATAACGCTGCCATCTGTGTGCGAGAACAGGTAGAATTCCTCTGCATAATTAGGAATCCCAAGAACTGGAGCCATACAAATCGCTCTCTTGAGTTCTGCAAACCCCCTTTCCATTGCCTCAGTCCATTCAATCTTTTCCTTTGTCACCTGGGTCTTCTTTAGAGCCTGGAGCAAGGGTTTGGTATACGTGCTGTTATCGAAAACCCATGCTCTAACATAATTGCACAGGCCTAAAAAGCTCTGCATTTGCTTTATCGTGAGTGGCTTAGCCGTGTTCATGATGGCTTCAGCCCTTTCTGGGGTCACCTTTTTACCTTCATGCGAGATTAGCTGGCCAATGTACATCACCTCTTGTTGACAGTATTGTAGCTTTTCCTTGTCAACCTTATATCCTTTCTCAGCCAGTATAGTCAGCAGCTGAACAGAATCGTGCCTGCATTGTTCTTCTGTAGTGCTGCAGATTAAGATGTCGTCCACATACTGCAAGACGATACTTTCTAATGCAATATTGCTTAGTTCCATCTGTAGGACTCTGTTGAAAATGGACGGGGAATCACAGCACCCCTGTGGCAACCTCGTGCTTTTCAGACGCATTTGTCTGAATGTAAATGACGTCAGATCTTGAGAGTCGCAGTGCAACAGGATTGAGAAAAAGGCATTTTTCAAGTCAATCACTGTGAAATATTTTGCCTCGATGGGTATGTTACACAGGATTGTAGGTGGATTAGGGACTAAAGGGAACTCGGCTTCAACACTATCGTTTAATGCTCTTAAATCCTGGATTAAATGGCAAGATCCTCCCTTTGATTTCTTGACGGGATAAATCACTGTATTATAGGGTGACTCTGAATTCACTAAAATGCCCTGGTGCATCATGGCAGAAATTGTCTTAGCGATCCCTTCATCCGCCTCTCTGGACATGGGATATTGTCGCGCTCTCGGTAAAATTGCTCCTGGTTTCAATTTAATTTTCACTTCTCCCACCCCCTTCAGGAGGTCTACGTCATATGGTCCTGTAGTCCATACTGTGACAGGCACCTGGGCCATGTCGTCATCAAAGTATTCCGGACGTATCAGTGCCAACATCATTCTCTGAGGCACTTCTCTTTTGATCATTTTTATCCAAAATATGAGACTCACTTCCACCATCGTCTCTTCTGAGTCTGGTTGTTCTCCAAACAGGTCATCATCGGTGATATCAGTCACTCAATACCCTTCTTTAATGGCAATAATTGCGTACCATTGTCTGCCTTCATCATCGTATCCTTCGACCAATGCTACTTTCCCTCGCACTGCTGCGGCATATATCATCAAGGGAAATACTTGTCCCTCCTCTTCGTGCATAGGTATTCTCGGTCTGAATAGAAACTCATCAGGGCTTCTCATAATTCTATCTGCGAGGCCTGGCAATCCTGCCATAAGCACACGTATGCCATATCCAAAAAACTTCTGGCTCTAATGGTATAGCTCTCATGGCTATGTTTCCTAAGTATGCCCTGATCATGTCGCACACGTTTGAATAATGCATTCCTGGAGTGGAGCATACTATGCCCACCTCCGTGAACGTGATCAGCATGTTCAATTTTGTCATTAAGTCTCGACCCAAAATGTTAACTTGGGTCTGACGTGAATACAACAAAGGTACATTCATTTTGCACTCTCCTACGGTGACTGGGAGTGCGTCTGTAAAGGGAACTCGACTGTGAGCTCCTGTGAAACTCTGAGTATCTATGGCCTCGCCGGACAAGGAAAACTTGCCTTCTCGTATGCACAAGCGTGTTGCGCCTGTGTCAACTAAGAAGGAATATTCTTTACCCCCTATAACGACATTCACCCTTGGTTCCCTATTAGGGTCTGGTTTCACTGATAGGATAGAGCACATCAGGGTTCCCAGTGACCTGTCCTAATTCATATACAAGTTCGGTCCACTGTATACTTGTGGATTCTCTCCATTCCCTGGGTTGCTTCCCCTTCCAGAGTTTGTGCCCTGAGACATTTGCAGTGGTGCCTGTTGAAATTGCCCTTATGGCAAATTCCCCATGTTCGGAGGTTGAACCCCTTGTTGCGCACCCTGCTGCACACCTGGTGCTTGCTGCTGCACTGTGTGATTCTGTGAACCACCCTGTTGTGAGATTGCAGCTGGATTCACCGTGCCTGCTCCCATTCCTTGGCCGTTTTGCCATGCGCCTTGACTACTGCACGTGCGCGCTAAGTGCCCCGTCATTCCACACAGCCAACATACTGGCGGTGGTCGGATCATTTGTCCGTTTGACATATCTGGGCTGCCCGTTTGCACGTTTTGAAAGCCTCCTTGATTGCCTTGGAACCCTTCTTGATTACTCTGCCATCCTCTTCCTCTAAATCCTCTTCTCCTTGGGTATTGTCCTACGTTACCTTGGTTATTCTGCTGTGGGTTAGCCACCTGTTGTATGTTCTGTTCAGCTGGGCTAGTTAGCAGGGCTCCTTCGAGAGCATACTTTGATAATTTTTTTTGCACCAGCTTTGCTTCCTCATCCTTTCGAGTTGCCTCCTTTTTCGATTCTTTTCTTGCAACAATCTACAGTAATGTGGAATAGTTAATTGTATTTCAGACCAAGGCTTAGCCTAAACCCCTACCAATTTCTTGAGCTGTTTTGCACTGGTTCTGGCAAACCTTGGCACAATATGTGGTAAAATACAGGTGTAGATTTCGTCCAAGATTCATGCGTTTCAAGCACCCAAGCATCTTGGAAATTCTAGATATAAATCAACAGATCTTCTGACTCCTTCATTTTTCGAGTTATTATAGCTCCCATATCGGATGTGTCTGGGTACAGCACTCACAGCGCTTTCCATACTGCTGCTCTGCAATTATTAAATGGCGCTCCGTCATCTGCAGTGTTAATTATGGTTACGCCAGAGTACCCTGCCCGTGTCCACACATCGTCTGCTCTCTCACCAGGTATGCGGATCAAGAGACCTTTAGTGTCCCCTATAGCTAATGTGACACCTCCAGTCATTTTTTCTAATTCGTGTATCCATTTCCTGGCCCCTAATGTCAGCATTGGAAGCTTGTTTTTCAGGTTTTCTCGATCCATGTGTGGCCATGGAATATATTACGGTCTTGCTCCCCCTTTTTCTAATAGTGGAAATTGGAATGCGCAGCCTTCTTTCTCTTCCCCCATAGCTCTCCTGTCTACCGCTGGGGTAACATTCCCGCATCGCCGTCTGCCTGGCAATGTCCTCAACTTGTCTACATAGGCAGGCGATGACACCCCCCTCTGACCAAGGGTTGTTCCTTCATGCCGATCATACTGCATGGCAGACTCTGATGTCCTTGGTGCGGACTCGCTAGCATCTGACCATCGTACCCCTTTGTCCCTTGGGAGCCGCTTTTCGTGCCGTCTCCCATCTTTATTTGTCTCGCACTCCGTTTCCTCTCCGGAGTCGAACGTTGATTGTTCCCAATTCACGCAACTCCTTGTGTCATCATCGTTTTTACTGATTTCTAGTATGTCTAGGGACAGTCTCCTGCTCCCACTACTTTGGGTGACATCCTCAGTAGCATACAGCTGAGTGCTTTCCAAACGCTCATCTTCTCTTTCCCTTTGGGATATTTGTTCTAGCCCCATTTCATCATATATTTTATCGATCGTTTCACCCATGCTTCTGGTGTCGAAGTCATCATCAATATTTGCCCTGGTCGTGCCTGGTAATGAGTCATATGCAGGGAAGAATTCTTCAATGTCTTCCCATTCTACAACAGGATCGGGTTTTTTAACTTCCCTCTCCAGATATTCGAGATCGCGTGCCCTTTGTTCAATAGCATCATCAAATTCTTTGCGCTTCCTCGCCTCTTCTCTAACCTTATCTTCTTCCCCTCTCCTTTCATTTCTAAGTTCATCTGCCCTTCGAATTTCCTCGTCTTTTCGTTTCCTTATCCTTTTTTCACATACCCTTTGCTCTTCTTCCAACCCTAGCTGTTTCTGTCTGGTCATAGGCTGCTTTCTGCTTGCGATCAAGCTGCTTTTCTTGCTCCTCGCAATATAGCTGTTCTCGCCTCAGTTTAGCTTTCCTTCTTATCCTTTCATCTCTTAACTCCCTTTCCTTCTCCTTCAACCTTTGCGGTGCCTCATCTGACTTCTCTTTAGGTCTCACATCATCACTTGCTTTACCATTGAGTTTCAATAATATCTGTCCTCCCATCCATTCGTCTTTTGCGAATGCTACCTCATCAGTTCTGTCTTCACTTCCTTTCCATTTCTTTCCCTCTCTCTCTTTATCGAGAGATGCACTTGTCTGTGCCTGATCCTTCCTCTCATCATCGCGTCTCTCCTTGTCCCTCGGGACTGCGGAGGTGAGATTCTTGTCTTGATCCTTCCCCTTATTTTCATCACTACTGTACGTAGGTGACTTATATGCGGGGTTGCTATACCCCGTGGCTGCCTTAAGCTCTCTTAATGGGTAGAGTCCCTCAGGCTTACTTCCCTCGGTTTCTGTTTCAGGCGGGGCAGGTGGCGCGGTAGGCGTCCCACCTCCCTCCGTACATAGGTTTAATATCCAGTCTGCAGGTGGCTCTTCCTCTTTCGGCTGTTCGAACATTTTCCACAATTCTAGAACAGCAAGGCGTTTCTCTAATTTCTTGCCTGAATATGTGGCATGTAAGTAAGTCGTCATATGTTGTAAGACGGCTTTAGATAAGGACCCATTTTGTGGCCACAGCATAAACATCTTGTGGCCGGTACCCTTAACCCACTCAGTGCTGTATTTCTTAAGCTTGGGTGCATGTTTCCGGCAGTTGTTTACATAAGTGTGCCAATGGAGTAATGTCTTCCATGCTTAAATCTGTTTCTAACAATATATTCATGCAGCTTCAACACTCCCAGAAATATGAGCGAGCACCAAATAGCGCAAGCTCCAATCCAATCTTTTTCTGTCAAAACTTTAATCACCAATTTACTTCAAGAATATCAATTCATGTGCTCTTAGCTATAGAATCGAGTAAAAACTCTACTTGATTTCAAACAACAATGTGACAAGGAACAAGTTACTTACCTGTAACTGTTGTTCTCCAGCATGGGTCTGGCATGGATTCACATGCTCATGAATATTCCCCGTCGTCAGGCTGGGAATCCTCGGTAAAGAAAAAATCAGTATCAGTTTCGTTTCTGATCTGTCTTTCTTAGTAGTAACCAATCACTGAACTCTGGGTCAAACTGCCCCCACCCAATGACTGCCCTCTCCCTAAGCCCCGTCTCTGGCAGCCATCCTCAGATTTGGTAGCACGCAAAGTGGCAGTATGACCAAGTGAAGAGCCGCAGAGGGGTAGGTGGGAGGGTTCGCATGTGAATCCATGCCAGACCCATGCTGGAGAACAACAGTTACAGGTAAGTAACTTGTTCCTTCTCCAGCATGGGGTCTGGCATGGATTCACATGCTCATGAATAAAAGAATACAAAGCAGTATACACATGCACAACCACGGGAGGTGGCAAAGGCTCAACATTAAGCATTACATCCAAAACTCAACATTAAGCAATTCTTACCTCCTCACCAGGCTCACCTTAGGCGAACAGGTTGTGCAGCACTGCTTGGCCGACCCTGGACTCCTCCCTGGAGTCCCGATCGATGCAGTAGAATCTTGTGAAGGTGTGCGTCGACCTCCACGTAGCAGCCCTGCAGATGTCCAGCAGGGGCACACCAGACAGGAACTCTGTGGTAGCAGCGATCGCTCTGGTCGAATGGGCTCTCGGACGGCCGGGCAGCGGTCGGTTTGCCAACCGGTGACAGTGCATGATGCAGCCGGAGAGCCATCTGGAGATGGAAGTCTTCGAGAGAGCCTTCCCTTGATTCACAGACCCAAAGTTCACAAACAGTTGTGACGTTTTCCGAAAACTCTTTGTGCGGTCCACATAGAACTTCAGCGCTATAGCTACATCCAGCGAGTGCAAAGTCCTCTCGGCCAGCGTCGAAGGCGACGGGAAGAAAACTGGTAACACCAAGGGCACGTTGAGGTGGAAGTCCGACGGCACCTTGGGTATGAAGGAGGGGTGCGTCCTCAGCACCACCCTTGTGTCATGAAAAGCCAAGTATGGAGGCTTGCAAGATAGGGCCTGGATCTCTCCCACTCGTCGTGCGGAGGTGATGGCCATGAGGAACGCTGTCTTCCATGACAGGAACTTCAAAGGCGCCAAATGCATAGGCTCGAATGGGGCCCCCATGAGCCTGGTCAGCACCACATTAAGCTCCCACGCCGGGGCAGGAGCCTTCACCAGCGGGAACGATTGGAATAGTCCCTTCATAAATTCCTTCACCAAGCGATGAGACCACAAGGACGCCCGACCCGTAGTCCTGGTATATCGGGAGATGGCAGCCAGATGTATTATGATGGAAGCATGAGCCAGTCCAGCTTTGGCCAGCGACAGTAGGTACAGCAGTACTTGAGGGGCCGTAATCCGCAGAGGGTTAATCTTCTGTGCACGGCACCAGACAGAGAACCTCTTCCACTTATGACTGTAACACTTGAGAGTTGAGGACGCCCTGGCTTTTGCAAGAACCTCTCTGCAGTCAGCCGGGATATCGTACCCTCCAAACTCTAGTGCCGCAGGAGCCAGGCCTGCAAGTTCAGCGACTGTGGGTCGTGATGGAGAATGGCACCTCCTTCTCTGGAGAGAAGATCCGTGTCCGCCGGCAGCTTGACTGGTGGGGACGTTGAGAAGTCCAGAAGGTCCGGGAACCAGATCAGCCTCGGCCACGCCGGTGCAACAAGGATCATTCTGCACCTGGACTTCTTGAGCATGTTGATGAGGCGGAGCAGCAATGGCAATGGAGGGAACGCGTATAGAAACAGGCCGTCCCAGGGTAACGAGAAAGCATCGCCCATGCTCCTCCGCTGCGGGAACCTGCTGGTGAACCTCTGGCACTTGGAGTTCGTCGCTGTCGCGAACAGGTCGATCTGGGGTTTGCCCCATAGTTGGAAGAGCCGATCCACTTGATCCTGGTGTAGTTCCCACTCATGGCACGAGCGCAGCTCCCTGCTGAGTGAGTCGGCGATGGTGTTTTTTATTCCTGCCAAGTGGAAGGGAACCAGAAACATCCCCTGGGCGACAGCCCAGTGCCACAGATCCTGGGCCTCCTTGGATAGGGCTGGGAATCTGGTGCCCCCCTGCTTCCATATGTAGAGCATCGTGGTGGTGTTGTCGGTGAAGATGCTCACCACTTTGTCCTTGAGGGACGGAAGGAATGACTTGAGCGCCCAGAACACTGCTCGGAGCTCCAGAATGTTGATGTGGAGAGACCTCTCCTCCGGGAGCCAAAGGCCTCTTGCGTGGAGATCTCCGGTGTGGGCCCCTCAACCGTCCAGAGAGGCGACTGTCTTCACCGTCTCCTGAAATGCCGGGGTTTGAAAGTCCGTGCCTGTAGTGAGGTGATCACGGGTACCCCACCATAGGATCGCCCGACAGAACTCCTCGTCGAGAGGGATCCTGTCCTCGAAGCAGCCCGTTGCCTGAAACCAGTGGGCGTTGAGGAACTCCTGTGGCAGACGCATCCAAAGTCTGCAAAGGGGTACAAGATAGATTCATGAGGACATCATCCCGAGAAGGTACTTGATGGACCTCACCCTGGCCACGTCTGTGGCTAACAGGCGCCGCACCTTGCCCAGGATGGTCTTGGTCCTCTCCTCCGACGGGGAGGCCAATTGCCCCACTGTATCGAGCTTCGCTCCCAGAAACAGTGCTACTTGCGATGGAACCAGGTGGGATTTGGGGTAGTTGATGGCGAACACCAGTTCCGTGAGCAACCGGACGGTCCTCGCTGTGTGTTCGACAGCAAGTTCCCTTGTCAATACCTGGATTAGCCAGTCATCCAGGTAGGGGAAGACGTGGATCCCCTGCAGGCGCAGCCGCGCCGCCACTGGTTCCAGGCACTTGGTGAATACCCTGGGTGCCGACTTTAATCCGAACGGTAGGGCTCTGAATTGGTAGTTGCGTCCCTGAACCACGAACCTGAGAAACTTCCTGTGCCCTTTTAGAATGGGGATGTGGAAGTAAGCATCCTCCAGGTCCAACGACAATAGGAAGTCGCCTTCCTCCAGCTGTCCCAGCACGTGCTGGAGGGTGACCATCCTGAATTTCTGTGCCTTGATGTATTTGTTTAACTGACGCAGGTCCAGGATGGGGCGCCAACCGCCTGTCTTCTTTCTGATGAGGAAGTACCTTGAGTACACTCCGGAGCCCCGGAGCCTACTGGGGACGAGCTCGATGGCACCTTTCTTGAGCATTGCCCTTACCTCCAACAGCAGTTGAGGGACGTGATTCTCCATCTTGGCCACGGGAGGAATGCGAGGGCCCTTCTTTTTGAATTCCAGCGAGTGCCCGTTGGCCAGGGTGTCCAACACCCAACGGTCGGTGGAGATGGAATCCCACACGCTGATGAACTTCGTCAGCCGGCCTCCCACCGGGGTGCTTCGGTGGGGGCCCGACGACACGGCCGGGATAGTCTTGCTTGGAGGCGGCCTTGCTGCCTTGGCCTCCTTGCCGACGATGGCAGGATCCCCCTTGCTTGCTGCGACCTCTGTAGGCCTCCTGGGAAGAGGAGCGGGCCGCCTGGCGATAAGTGGAGGAGCCACCGCTGGATCCTTTGGAGGCACCCTGTCTGCCTCCGGAGCTCCAAAAGGGCCGTCGCTGTTGAAGCACCCCTAGGGCCTGGGCCGTCTCCGAGTCGGTCTTGATGGCCTGTAGGGACTTGTCCACCGCCTTACCAAAAAGGTTGTTGCCGTCGAACGGCATGTCCAACCCTCTGGTCTGGACGTCCTGGCGAAAGTCTGTCGCCTTGAGCCATCCTCGTCGTCGGAGGCAAACTCTGTTGCCCAGTTGGCGAAATCCGGTATCAGCAATGTCCGTTGCACCGTTATGGCGTGATCCGACGCCACCTCGCCTTCCTGCAGAATTTCTAGGGCCTCCGCCCTCTTGTCGTCAGGTAGGAAGTCTAGCAGGGGAGCTATCTTGAACCAGAGCTCCCTGTCGTAGCGGGCCACGATCGCTAAGGCATTGGCCACCTTAATCGTCATCGCCACTGACAAGATGACTCGTCGTCCCATGGAGTCCAACTTCTTGCCCTTGCTGTCCGGCGGGGAAGTGGAAGTTGAAGCCGCCGCACCCGCTGCTTTATTCTTAGCCGCTGCCGAGATGACAGAGTCCGGCGTGCGCTGGGCCCTGAAGCACAAGGGGGCGGCATCAGGGACTCGGTACTTCTTCTCGTACCTGTCCCTCATGGCGGGTGTCGTGGAAGGGTTCTTGAGGACAGCAAGCCCCTTGTCCCAGATGTTGTCAAGCAAAGGCACCGCGAGGACCATCTTCCTCTTGGCCTCTCGTCGTTGGTAAAGAAACCCTTCCTTTTTTTGTTCTTCAGGGCAGAGCTGGAAGAGCTCGGATGCCCTGGTTATCATGGCGTGGAAGGAGCCAATTCCGTCAGCTGGAGAAGCCCACGGGGGGGGTGATGACGGGATGTCCGCTGTGTCATTGCCGCCGTCGTCGTCCGTCCCCGTCGCTGTATCCGTCCCCGTATCCTCTCTAGGGTCCGGCGAGGGGGATGAGGGGTCCACAGGCCTCGTGGGCACGAAGGGCGGAGAGGGGTGGACCCTCCTCCGCTTGTTCGGAGGGTTTCCCGACTGTCAAACTAGAAATTATATCGTGCCTCATATTGCTATGAATATATGTATATTGGCCTACGCCAAGCTGCTAACAAGCTGCTTATAAACTACATGTGAATAAACTTGCATTGCAAGGTCCTGACCTTAGAAACCATGTAAACTGTCATTTTGGGTCAAGCCGCCATTTTAGGTTTTCTTGCTCTATAAAGTCACCATGTGAGCTAAAATGGTAGCCTATGTTATTCAGAACAGAACTCAATTGTCATGACCTCTGTACAGCTAATGTATAACTTGCCTGCAGGCCACTTGTTAGGGTCATGAGCTGAGACCTTGTCCTTCTGCAATGGATTACCTGTATCACCGAAACTGATCTATAATTGAATGAGAACACCTGCTTAACTATATTGTATAAATTAAGTCCTGCATTGTAATGTTAGGCCTAGAGCATACATTATTACCATTTCTTCTTGTTAATGTATAAACCTAAGATGAACTAGATTTGACCTGGCAAGGGACCCTAGAGCAGTAACTTATTTATGGAATGGTTAACCTGAAGAAAGGCTGGACAACAGGCTGGAGAAATGTATAAAAGCCTGACTGTTTCAATGAATCATTGCACTCACTGAGCACACCGAACCACGCCGGGGTTCGCTGTGTTGTACTGAGGGTCGATAGCTATCTGAATTTTGTTCTGTTCTTTTGTAACTGTTTTCAGTATAAAATGAAGTGCTTTGTATGTTCCTTTGTAACCTGTGTTTGATGTGTTTCCTTTTTGGTTACCCTGCCTCATATTATTTCCTTGTTTTCACAGTTGGCGCCCGGAATAGGGACCCTCAAGATTGATGCCGGATTATTGAAGGTTAACGCATGCTATCGGACCGGGATCGGACGGTGTGTCATAACGGGCCTGACTGAACGAGACGCGACACCTCAACAGCGCTGCACGATCCGTTCCCTGGACGATAGCCGTGTGGTCTGAGACGGCATCTTGACGAGGGTCAATTTTTTGAGGCGGGCAGATTTGCTGAAATCACCATACACAAGGTAAAATTCGTTAGGTAAGTCCTTTGTAAACCGATCGGTCCTCCTTAGGTTTGGTCAGGTGAGTCGTTAACCGACTCTTAATTTAACCCTGACAATTTGAATTTGGCGCATTGTATCTGCAGACACAATTATTGACCAGGTAACACCGAGTATTTGAGAAATGCCTGGGAAATTGTCTAGCTGCTTTAGGGCATTATTCCGCAGCGATAGACAATCTTTGGAATTTAGCTATCCGGCATGACAGGAGGGGTCACCGGCATGTACTATGTACTGTAAGCATGGCATTGGAAGTGTAGTATTTAATACAATTTGGCACAGACAAACCAGACATGCCTCCGAACTTCAGTGGCCAGTCAATGGTAGTTTTGAGATCCCTCATATTGAATATTTAGAGTCAGTCTTGTTAAAAAAGAAGGCCAGACCTGCAGCATTTGATGTTTTGCAAAATTGGAAAAGAGAAGCGTTGCAGCAGCTTAAAAGTAGGGAAAAACATGTGCGCCGTCATAAAACAAATGCTGAAAAGGCGTTGTTATATGATCAGGACAAACAGTCTGAGTCGGTTAGGAATATGGACAGGGCTTTCTCACTCGGTATTCAGAAAATCTATCCTTCTAAAGATCTTCATGTTTCTGATGAGTTTATCGACAAATTGTTAAATGAACGAAGGCCTGGTGCCTCTGCACCACCTCCGTATGTTCCTCTTCCTCCTGCTGTACCTCTTCCTGCTGTTATTCCTGCTCTTCCTGCTCAACCTGTTGCTCCTATTCCTCCGGTTGTTGTTCCTCCACCTGCTCCTCTGCCTCTTCTCATTGCACCAGTAATAGTACCTCCATTGAATTTGCCTGCACCCTCACTCCCAAGTAGTTCTATACCGCTTGTAGTTGATCAGGGTGCGGGGTCAAGGATTGTTACTCGTAATACTGTTCCTACAGAAAAGAAACAGGATTTGTTTGCATGGGCTAAGCATTGTATGGAGAGAGATGATCGAGCTAATGTTCTTGCCAAACTTTCTAATATGGATAATTTTCCTGAGAAAAATGTTTTCATTGAAGGTTTAGGGATTCATTTATGTGTAATGTGGGGTAAATTAAATAATGCAGACCTCCCACAAGGGTTGAGGGACCTGAATACTTTAGCGTTTTCAAGCGACACTGTGGAGAAGGTACATGAGCATGTTGAGAGGATATTTGAGTATAGAAAGGAGTTGGAAAGGTTACGGAATGAGGATGACGAAGAAGAAAGTATGTATGTACAGAAACGATTTCTTCTGTGTCGTAAATCGACATCTGAGGAGGCGCCAATTTGTACAAAAGATGCGATTAGATGGATTTCAGACATATCGATAACTCCAGTTGAGGTATATGAAACATACAGTCAATATACGCTAGAAATGCAGAGGAAAGTGATACAGGTAATGGTAGAGTACCTGCAGGATGAATGTTTAAAGAGAAAGGTTAGTTGTCCCACAGAGTTATTGAGCATTTCGAGAAGAGAAAAGGTGATTTGAAGACTAAAGTATTGTTACAGCAAATTGTTAGAGGCCCCAGAGGGGGTGGTTCGCAGATTAGAGGTCAGTATGTTCCACAAGGGAATGTGCCCTTGGGTCCTGTGAATATTAACCAGTGTGCCTATTGTTGCCAGGAGGGTCATTGGCGTGCACAATGCCCCGTCCTTCGACAGAGGTCGAATAACACATTTGGAAATATGGGTAGACGATCCAGAGGTCGCCCAGGTGTAGGGGGCCCTGGTAGAGGCCAGTTTTCGCAGGATCCCCAACAACCTTTTTCACAGGATAATCAGACTTAGAGTGTGGATACTAGAAACATATTTGATCATCCTTCTGCTGCATATCTATCTGAAGAGCTTCCTTTTGATGATATTTTGTTTCGTTAGGATTGCCCGAAGCAGGGTTTGGAACCTACACCTATTCCCGTTAATCAGAAAGGTCCCTACATTGAAATGGTAGTGGGAAATAGGAAACATCAATTTCTGATAGACACTGGAGCACAGAAGTGCTCCATTGATCATTCTCAGGTTCCAAACATTCCACTGTCAGGGCAAACCAATGTTTCTGTAGGGTTTTCTGGCACACCAGTTGTTTGTCCAGTTTCTTCCCCGGTACCTATTTCTTTGGGTCCCTTTACGGACCACTGTCCATTTCTCTTGACTTCGAATTGTGGAGAAAATTTGCTGGGGTTGAATCTGTTGAAGGAATTAAATGCGGTAATTCATTGTTCTTCTGATGGAGTGCGTTTGACGATTTCACCACAGCAATGTTCTGTTTCGCAATTCTTGACTAGACCTTTGCCGCCAGAATTCAGTAATGTACCAGAGTGTTTGTGGGCAGTTGATGACAATGATGTCAGTGTTTTGCAGATTGAGCCTGTTAAAATAGTTTTGAAACATGGAATTAAGCTGCCCCGTATTCCACAGTATAAGATCTCAGTTGAAGGCGAGCGAGCTTTGAAGAGCATTGTTTCCGATTTTGTGCATCGTGGGGTGATTGAGGAGATTGCAGGAAGTTTGTGCAATAGTCCGATTTTACCCGTGTGCAAAAAAGGTGATAATGCAATTCCATTTCGTTTTATAATTGATTTACGTGCCATTAATAAAGTCGTCGCTCCGCAATTTCCAATTGTGCCTGATGTGACGACAATATTAACCATGATTCCAGCTACGGCTACTCACTTCAGTGTTGTGGACCTAAAGAATGCTTTCTTCAGTATTCCTATACATGAGGATAGTAGATACTTGTTCGCGTTCACCTTAGGGGGACGCTCATTAACATTTACTCGTGCACCTCAAGGCTATACTGAGAGTCCTAGTATTTATAGTAGGGCTTTGAAAGAGCAGCTTGATACCCTTGGATTGCCCCCTACTTGTACGTTGCTTCAATATGTTGATGATTTGCTTTTAGCCGCTGACTCTGAGAGCTCTTGTAAAGAGGGCACTGTGTTGTTGCTCATCCATCTAGCTAAGCATGGTTACAAAGCTTCGCTTAAAAAGTTTCAATATTGTTGCCAGGAGGTCGCCTATTTAGGCTATCTCCTGTCAAAGGAGGGAAGAAGATTGACACCTGAAAGAATAAAACACATTTCTGGCATGTCTGTCCCAAATACACAAAAGGAAGTTAGAGTCTTGATAGGTATGGCTTCTTACTGTAGGTTATGGATCCCAAACCTCTCACTAGTGATAAAACCGATGTTGGCCTTGACGAAGAAGGGTATTTCTTCACCATTGCCATGGAATACGGAGCATCAACATTCATTCGAGTTGCTCAAGACTGCATTATGTTCGGCGCCAGTTTTGGGCACACCGAACTACGAGAAGGCCTTTGTGTTGTTTGTGCATGAATGTGATGGATGTGCTTTGGCTGTATTAACGCAGGAACATGGAGGGAAGAATAGGCCATGCGGTTACTACTCTTCCGCCCTTGATCCTGTTGCATGCGCTTTGCCAAGATGTTTGCGCGCTGTCGCTGCTGCTGCTGCGTCTGTAAAACAGAGTGAGGGAATGGTCCTAGACCATGATTTAACCATGATGGTGCCTCACTCTGTAGATATTCTATTGAACAAAACCCAAACGCAACACCTCACTTCCGCACGACTGACAAGATATGAATTAATCTTGTTTGCTCCCCACATTCAAATTAGGAGGTGCTGCGTTCTTAATCCGGCTGAACTCCTACCTTTCCCGCAAAATACTGTTTGCGGTGATGAAGAGTCACATGACTGCCTGTATACTACTGAACAAGATACAAAAGGCAGAGTTGATTTGAGGGACACTCCTTTGGATAACCCACAAGGGGAGCTGTTTTGTGATGGCTGCTGCTTCAAACTACTGGATGGTACATCCACAGCTGCTTATGCAGTCACTACATTAAGTACGGTTGTGGAGACCAAGAGAATTACGCATAACTCTGCGCAGGCCGCAGAGATTATAGCATTGACTCGAGCTTGTGAGCTTTCCGAAGGGCTAACAGTAAACGTATATACTGATAGCCAGTATGCCTTTGGGGTGGCTCACAACTTTGGGAGACTTTGGTCAGAGAGAGGGCTTTTAACTTCGCATGGCACCAAGATCCAATATGGCTCCCTGATAGTACAATTGCTTTCAGCGCTTGCCCTCCCTAGTGAGTTAGCAATCATTAAGTGCGCAGCACATCGCAAGATTATAGATGATGTAGGGAAAGGGAATGCTTTCGCTGATCAAATAGCTAGACAAACTGCCTCTGATCTCTTCATGGAGATGTATGTTTCAAGGGAGACTGTAGATGCCTATGCAATGGATGAGGGTGTTGGGTCTGTACGGGATATCCAAGCCGATGCCACATTAGAAGAATCCAAGAGGTGGGCTGAGGGCTTGGGGAAACTCGATGATGATGGGTGTTGGGTGGACATGGTTGAAGGGAAATGGTTGCTTCCTAATGCCTATATAGTAATGATGGTTACCATGGCACACGGTCCCACACATGTGTGCGCTCAACAGATCACGAGAATGTTAGAGAAAGTCTGGGTAAATGATAAGATTTCAAAAATTGCCCAGCATTATGTCCAAAATTGCATGATTTGCCTACAACACAATGTGGGAAAGGGGACAGCAACTCCAAAAGTAGCTTTGGGCCTCCTTCTGTCCCGTTTGAAGTGATTCACTTTGACTTTATTGAAATGGAGCGATGTAACAATCTAAAATATGTCCTTGTGGTCATTTGCGCCTTTAGTAAGTGGGTCGAGGCTTTCCCTGTTAAAGACGCTACAGCCATGACCACTGCAAAGACCATGTTAAAGGAATTCTTCCCACGGTTTGGTTTGCCGAGAATTATCTGGTCGGATAATGGTCCGCATTTTATCGCTGCTGTAATTCTACAGATATGCACGGCATTGCAAATTGACAAACGATTCCATTCGGCCAGACATGCTCAGAGCGCCGGATTAGTGGAAAGACACAATGGTATCATAAAAAACAAGCTCGCTGAGACGTGTGCTGGCACCAAACTAAAATGGCCGGACGCCTTACCGATCGTGTTACTTTCAATGCGGACAACCCCTCAAACTAAGACTGGGCTCTCTCCCTTTGAGGTGGTAATGGGGAGACCTGCTAATATTTGGGGTTTGCCTAAAAGCTGCGCATTGCGCGATGTAGAAAATTTACTTCTCTCCGACTATTGTAACCAATTGACTAAAAACCTGTTTTCAATTTATCACCAGGTGCGAGAGGCATTGCCGGTGAGGTACGAGGGCCCCGGACACAGTCTACGACCAGGGGATTGGATCCTCGTTAAATCCTTCGATAGAGCGTCTTGCCTCGCACCACGTTGGAGGGGCCCCTACCAGGTGCTCCTGGTCACTGAGACTGCGGTGCTGGTAGGAGGACGTCACCACTGGATCCACGGCAGCCACACCAAACGGATCCCACACCCAGTGCCATACGATACAGAAGACGCAGAACCCCTTTCCGACATTGAAACCAACGTACCCGAAACGGCAGACGGTGGAAAGAGAGTATCGGAGGCCATTCCGGAAGTTGTAAGGCCCGACAAAACGGCCATCTTGCCTCCTTGCTCTACCACTGCATCGTTTGTGGATCATCCATCTTCTGATCCAACTTCCGTTCACTCGCCACCTCCTGTGGGAAGTGACGACATCCTGTCTGCTGATTCTTTTGCACCGGAAACTGTGAAGTATAATCTCCGCCCAAGGAGATAGGTTTGCAATACGGCTCTTGCTGTACAATTGAAAGAATTTGAGGGCTTGCCTTTTTTTGGCCCAATTGCATAAAGGGTTCTGCTGGCTAAGGGTTGTGGGAAAAGACATTAAGAAGATGCGCGACCGGAGTCGCCAGCAAACAAACAATTGGTGTTTCTCGATTGAAGACGACAATGCCCGCATCCGCTACCGTTCGTACTGAACTTTTGGACAAAAATGTGACTAGGAGAGACAATGAGCAGATATGTATGGGGGCCCCGAAAACGTTTTGTTGTCTACTGGTGATAATCACGGGACTTTTAGTAACTGTTGGTTGTGGGTTTTGGTATTTGGAGAGAATGTACCCTTTGAATGATTTCCTACCTGTTGAAAATATAACTGTTGTTCCCACTCCTTCTGTGCAACTGCATACCTTGTCACCTAGAGATCTTTTGCATAGACGGAATTATCAAAATAACACTCTACTTCTAATTATGAATGCTACCCATGCAATCTTTAACAGAACCAATTGTTGGATCTGCTCGCATTTACCGCAACATGGGGATAAGGGGCTAGGTTGGTATATTCACCCTTTACCTTTGACAACTGCTTGTTATGCTTCACTTAGAGCACTGTTCTTTGGCCGATGGAACGATAGCATCTCGGGGAACTTTGATGGCACTAATTTGAAAAGTTTTGAGAAACGTGTTCTGACTCCCCTGGGATGCTCGCTTTTCGCAAATAGCAGTAAACTCAATATTGCTTCTTTTAGGCCTTCTGATAGACTGTCTCGTCCTTTCCAATCTTTGATTTCCTTTAAAATGGCTCCGATAGGCAATAAGGATGCAGTGCCTCCTTCTTATACTGTTAACCATAGCCCCGATTCAGTTTCTTTCTGCATCCAGAGGAATGGCACCCGGTCAATGGGAGATTTTAAAGGTTGTGCCAACGTTGCAAATTTGACTGGGGAAGACAGACCTTTGTATGTAGGCGAACCTATCTATTTTGTTTGTGGTAATGTAGCATTTCCATGGTTGCCCAGGGATTGGCAGGGAACTTGTTATCTAGGAATCCTGTTACCTGGGGTGTTTATAGCAAGTAATGTAGAGGTTTCGAAGGCTCGTCCACGGCGGGACGAGAATGGCGACACTCCAGCCCAGGTTTTAGGAGATGTAGCAAAATCATTCCTTCCATTCTTTGGGCAGATAGCGAATTCCGAGGATATCAGGAAACTAGTGAGAATACTGGACCATACTGAACCATCAACCGGACCACAGATATACTCTATAATATGACTTTAGAGCAGAAAGCGATCAGATTGGTAGCGCTTCAGAAACGGATGGCATTAGATGTCATTCTGGCTGAACGTGTTGGAGTATGTAAACTAGTGGGGTCCGCTTGCTGTGTTTTCGTACCGGATTCCTCCCCAACTATTTTTAAGGCAATACAGAATATGCACATTCTTAGTTCAGAAGTGCATGTTCCCGAGGAAAATTGGGATCTTAGCGCTTGGTTCTGGGACTTCTTGCGGTCTTGGGGTTGGAAAGTGCTTTCAGTCTTGCTGATTATTTTGGGAATTCTGCTATTTCTTTGTTGTTGTATCCAATGTCTACCAAGTATATGTTCAATGCTAGGGGGATGTTGCGCTCAGGCGATAGGTACAATAGGACATAAAGTGTATGCCCCGGATAAAACCTCTAAGGAGTATGTACTGAAAGAGATCTAAGTAAAAGATCTAATGGCGATAGATATTTCTGACAGCTATTCAGGGTGTATGGACGATGACACATGGAGTTATTTGCAGGGAGATCAGAAGTAGTTTAGCACTTGGCATAGGCCAAAAGGAGGGTTTGTCAAACTAGTAATTATATCGTGCCTCCTATTGCTATGAATATATGTATATTGGCTTACGCCAAGCTGCTAACAAGCTGCTTATAAACTACATGTGAATAAACTCGCATTGCAAGGTCCTGACCTTAGAAACCATGTAAACTGTCATTTTGGATCAAGCCGCCATTTTAGGTTTTCTTGCTCTATAAAGTCACCATGTGAGCTAAAATGGTAGCCTATGTTATTCAGAACAGAACTCGATTGTCATGACCTCTGTACAGCTAATGTTTAACTTGCCTGCAGGCCACTTGTTAGGTTCTTGAGCTGAGACCTTGTCCTTCTGCTGACCTGTGTGCAATGGATTACCTGTATCACCGAAACTGATCTATAATTGAATGAGAACACCTGCTTAACTATATTGTATAAATTAAGTCCTGCATTGTAATGTTAGGCCTAGAGCATACATTATTACCATTTCTTCTTGTTAATGTATAAACCTAAAATGAACTAGATTTGACCTGGCAAGGGACCCTGGAGCAGTAACTTATTTATGGAATGGTTAACCTGAAGAAAGGCTGGACAACAGGCTGGAGAAATGTATAAAAGCCTGACTGTTTCAATGAATATTTGCACTCACTGAGCACACCGAACCACGCCGGGGTTCGCTGTGTTGTACTGAGGGTCGATAGCTATCTGAATTTTGTTCTGTTCTTTTGTAACTGGATTCAGTATAAAATAAAGTGCTTTGTATGTTCCTTTGTAACCTGTGTTTGGTGTGTTTCCTTTTTGGTTACCCTGCCTCATATTATTTCCTTGTTTTCACACGACGGGCCTGGTTCTGGATCCTCCGTCGGGGTCCGTGGTAATCTCGTCCTTATCTCGGTACATAAGGATTGGATCACCAACAAAATGGCCGCCGAGCTATCCTGGGGCTCGGGTAATGGCTGCGACGGACGGGAAGGCCGCTCCACTGGGCCCTCTTCATCGCCATCATTGCTATCTTCGATCACGTCAACGGGGACCGCCCCCTGGGATCGAACCTTCTCGAACCTCTCGTTGAGGCCTATGAACCTCTCGTTGAGGCCCTTCTCGGGTTCCACCAGCTCCTCCTCAGAGGCTGATTCCGAGTCTGTAATGGCCACCGGCCCCCCCCCTCTTTTCTCTTTTTTCGCCGGGGACTTCACGGGGGTCTTAATGATGGGCTGGAAAGAGGATTCCCTCCGCGGTGGCAGGGATACTCTGGGCCCAGAGGGCGTTTCCACTGGCATAGTCTCAGCCGGCTTCGCCAGGGTCACAGCGACCACTTCGATAGAGGCCTTTGCCGGCTGGATCAAGGCCCTCACCACCTTAGGTGCATGCTGGGCCTTCGCCTTGGGGGGAGGGTCAGCGTCTCGCTCCCCTTTCAAGATCGACTGGGGCCGCTCCAGCAGTTTACCCAGGTTCTCGGACTTCCTCTTCCCCGAACCAGAGCGCTGGCTCGTGGTGGAACGTGCCGGGGAAGTCGCACCCTGCTTGGCAGCCGAAGAGCCCGACCTTTCAGGGCTCCCGGTGCCCGTGGACTCGCGGTGCTTGGCCTTCTGTTGGGCACCCGTCGCCGGGGCGCCCTCACAGGACTTAGAAGCCCTCTCAGACTTTTTCTTCACCTTCTCACCCACTGTGCCCTTCTCCAGCCAGGCGGCGAGGCGGGAACGATGATCTTGTTTGGTCCGTTCCGAAAGGTTCTTGCAGAACGCACAGTCCTTCTCCACGTGCGTCTTGTCCTCATGAAGGCAGTAGAGGCATCGCGAATGCTCGTCCTCCTTGAAAACGTTTTGTAATCCGCATCCAGGGTAGCACCTGAACAGCTTGGATCCGGGCGTCGAGCTTCCCTTGTCCTGGGTCATGTCCGTTGAGGTAGGCCGCAGATCTTCCGGAATCCTCCAAGAAGTGTAAACTCAACGAAAACTTCACCCTTGAGGGGCGTAGAAGAATTCCGAAACGGGTTCCCGTTATCGGAAGTAGAAACGGTGAAGCTTGAGGCTCGATTAAACCGAAAAAATCTCCAGAAAAAGCGCAAAAACGCAGCAAAAACTCGAGAGCTAAGCACGAGGACTCCCAACACTTGAGCGTGCGGTACAAATCTGAGGATGGCTACCAGAGGCGGGGCTTAGGGAGAGGGCAGTCATTGGCTGGGGGCAGTATGACCCAGAGTTCAGTGATTGGTTACTACTAAGAAAGACAGATCAGAAACGAAACTGATACTGATTTTTTCTTTACCGAGGATTCCCAGCCTGACGACGGGGAATATTCATGAGCATGTGAATCCATGCCAGACCCCATGCTGGAGAAGTTTCCTTACATGTGACATATGACAGAACACATACAACAGAAATTTGATAGACTAGACAGACACCAGCTGTACACAAAGATCTCTGCCTCTAATTCGTACCCCGACATGGAGTTTAAACAAACTCCTTTTACGACGTCTTTAAACGTTGTAGTAGTCTAGTCGTCCCCTATCATGTGGGCTCTGAGTTCACGTTTCTTCTGACCGCTATATTAAAGCGCAGGAACAAGGCGAATCCTCTCTCTCCTCAGGTGTCCGCCCTGGTATTCTCTAACTTCTCAGGTGTCCACCCTGGTATTCTTTAATATCTCAGGTATCTACCCTGGTATTCT
This sequence comes from Ambystoma mexicanum, assembly GCF_040938575.1. Lineage (NCBI taxonomy): Eukaryota > Metazoa > Chordata > Amphibia > Caudata > Ambystomatidae > Ambystoma > Ambystoma mexicanum. The sequence continues at coordinate 1,106,920,922 of NC_090921.1, read as the reverse complement.
TTAATATCTCAATTATTCTCGAGTCATTATCCCCTTATATATATATACAGTCTTCTCTACTTCTGACTATTTTGTTTTTCCCACCTCCATTACCTTTTCCCTTACTTGTTCTAATGCCTATGATGTTTGCCAAAGCATTCAATTTTTTGTTTCACTCCCCGCTCGCATGGTTCCTCTCTGGATCCTCGGGATCACCACCTCCGTTACCGCCTCCTTTAGTCTTTCGTCTGTCCGCTGCCCGTAGGAATGGAAGGGTTTATGTTTATAAAAACAGGTCCCTTCAGACCCACTGCAGTTTTTGGATAGATTTAAACTATCATTGTCCACGGGAAGCTTCACAGTCTACTCGGCCAAATGGCGAAGGACTTGTGATATTGCTGAAGACATAGAGTTCCTTTGTGTCGACGGTCAATAGGTGTCTTATTCTAATAAATAATCAATAATCGATGGTCAGAACCATCCTCACCGCTACCAAGTGTTCAAGAGGGAGGAGCGACCTCTGATGGGCCCATGGGATCAGAGCTCACCCTCAAGTACTTTAAGACGAGATAGCTGCACCTTGAGGGAAAACTCAATGGTTTGGCAAAGGGAAGTCCGTTTAATGACAAGTACAAAAAACGGGGAAACAACTGGAAATCATCAGTGATGCGATCGCCTGTCTCGCTTCAACTCCCAAATTCTTCATTCAGACAGCAATAGTGTTAAGCTCACCTGGTCTCCACAGGGGCACCGAACGGGACTGGCAGATCTGGTATTAAATGGTTTCACGTGTCACCTCTGTATCCGTGCCGTCATGAAGGTGCGCCTAAATGGTTAAATGAAACGTTACCCAACTGTTAGGCGGAAGACCCACACCCGCCTCCCGTGGTCTTCTGAAACCCCCTCTGCTACGTCTCAACTTTGTTTTAAGAATGGCAGGCTCTCCATCCTGCAACAGTATGCAGGGGTGCATAGAGTTCTAGGATTCAGTTACTTCACTGATCCTGTCGAGTCTCAGACAACGTTGATTCAATGGGTAAGTCTTTACCATCTATATGGTTCGCCAAAGAGTTCAAATTGCCCAAGTTTCACTTTGTTGTCTTTCCCTTGTAGGTTTCCCTTTGATGCGAAAGTACGTAGAACGCAGAGTTGTTTTTCCAGGAAAAGGTAAGTTCACACCAGCGTTCTGTGATAAGTCTTTATATGCGCTATTGCTCTTCTGTGCAACTGACCTGCTGCTCTTGTGTTGCAGGTGCTGTACCTCGGACTGCGTGGTGAAGACTAGCGGGATTGCTAGTAGGAGCGGCCTTCAGGTAAGTATGACGCTGCAATGAGTTGACTGTTCACAGTGGCTTTTCCCCAACATGCGCTAGCCTGATGTTTCTTCTTGCATCCGACAGGTGCGGCGACTCCGGAGTGGCGGGCGAAAGATGGGAGCGGTCGAGAGATGGAGGTTTGTTGGTTTGCCGGAAAGAGAAGCTCTCAGATAGGTATGAACGATGCGCTGGATAGCGATGTGGAATCCTTGACCAGCGCGGCTAACCTGATGTCTTTTCCTTCCTTTGCAGGTTGCTCGAGAAGAAACTGGACTGGCGGTGTAGCAGACTGGCCTGAAGGTAACAGACACGGTGAGCGTTACGCTGCAGGAGTGCAGAATACCGCAAAGCGTGTTCTGTACTAAAACCGTGGTTTATATAGCCTTCAGAAAGTAGTCCCCAGGTAAAGTCCCAGCAACCACACCCACGCAAATAGTTCCCAGCCAAGTAGTCCCTTCAGCCTGCCTCAGATTGGTCCACACGTGCTTCACTTAGTTTGAAACATGCAATGTTGGTGATGGCAGCATGAGCCTGGCGCCAAAATCCAGGAGGCCACTGAGAGAGTCTTTGGGGCCTTAAAGTCCCTCATGGAAGTCGAAGTCCTGGGCAGGTTGGTCTGCACCTGATGTGTGGGGGTATGGACCGTGAAACCCCCTCAAGGCCCCTCCCAAGGTGGTTTGTCTCGCTGGTCCGGGTTTGGTCGGGTAATTTCGATGGAACCGGTTTAGTAGGCGGGGTGCATGAACATGGTCACTTGGCTCCCATGACCTAGTGAGTAACCCAGCAGCTTTGCTGGATTTTTGGGGTTTATTTTTTTCTCCTGCTAAGAGTGAGACTCTTTTTACTCCCAGTCTTAGACATGATTTGAGGTGTTCCTTAATCTTTCCATGTGTTTTATGGGCTATGGGGTCTTTTACTCCATAGGGTCTCATGTGTTTTTGTTGTGGGTTACACCGCACCCTCTGTGCTATAACCCAGGGGTGTCGTAGCGATCCCCCAACGTAGACTCCATACCTGGGACTGACTACTGTCTCCCAGGGCATGTAAAGTCACCATTGGCTTTACTAGTCCAAAATTATGAACAGAAACCAGTACAAACCATCATATTGTGGATGTACTGGTCGGGGAAATTCGATTGCCCCGGGGTCTGTTGTTCGAGGGGGCACGTCTCCGTCCCCCCTGATCGAGTTTTGGCTGGTGGCAGTGGATACTACTTTTTATATTCGACCGCGAATATATCCCTATGGGATTTTCCCATTTTACGAGGCTACCAACTTTAGTAATCTAATTCTTATAGCCTCGAACATAGCACCGGTTTATTTATTTAATATTAATTCACCGTTGGTAATTTTTGCCAGGACTCGATTCTAAAATGGCGTTTGTGTTCTCTTCTGTGACTCCAACCCAAGTCGAGCCCTTTGTTTTACTTTTTGGCGGGCTTTTCCACAGAAGCCTCCAAACGTGGTGCCACTCTGTCTGGGTACCACAGGGGGTGTCAGAGGGGGTTTAGGCACCCTGGACTGAGTTGCCTTGGCAACTCAAGTCGCACCCTTGTGTGATTGGCCCAGGTGGTGAGCTGGCCGGCTCACCACTTAGCATGTTTGATTGACAGCTAGGCTGAATGAATGGGGGTTTGCTGCATAAAAGCAGGGCTTTGGGGACTGGAACTTCAGAAGTCGCCAGAGGACCTAAGAATCCGAGGAGGGTGGAAGCTGAACCGACCTGAAATGACGACACCACCGGTGGAGCCCTGCTGAACCGTCTCACCACTTTTCCCGACGACAGAAGAGATCTCCAGTCCGGAGAGTCTTCTTCCTTTGACTGGTGGGGATAACCAGTTTTGCCTTCTTTTCACCTTCCTGGAGCATCTCGTGGCCACCTTGCCCATGCCAAGCACCCCGGCAACCGGAATACCACGGCTTACCACTACCGCGAAGAGAAGGGAAATGCCTTTTAACCAAACGAACTCTGCGGCTGGTTTCTTCCCTGGCAGTGCAACGACCTTCGTCTTTCCTCCACAGCGAGACCTCCTCTTCCTCTGGACGAAATACCGACTTGCACCTGCTGCCAGGAACAACTGCCCCCGCTGGAGCTTCCTTCTCACTTAAGGTACTGTGTCCCGCCTGGCTTCCCTTGCGACAGATCGTTCGGTGTGACAGTAAAGCCTCGACTTTCTAACCTGGGCTGGCCTGGGACAACCTCGCTAACTTTTCCTGACTTTAATTTCATCCTTTGTGTGCAAACTATCTACAAGACTCTTTGGGCATAACCCCACTGTGTGAACCTGGACCCCTTCTGCTTGCTCTCTCCAAGAGTGGGCCTTACAATTGACTTCCTTGCTCTCCAGTAGAACTCTGCCTATCCTGCCTTACTGTGGTTCATTTAAAAGTATTGAAATGTGTGTGCTTCCATAACTCTGCCTTTTCCCCTCCCTTTTTAATAACTTATTAGAGTGCCATCTTATGTTAATCGCTCACCTCTGTCTGAAAATAAGTGGTGTTTCTCACTAAGACTTGTCTAATAAGTAATTAGGGTTGTATATATATAATAGTGACTGTGTGCTGAATGTACTTACCTCTTTGTGCTAGTGGAATTTACAAGTGTGTCTTTAAAATAAATAATTATATACTTTTACACCCAAGCTCTGGTCAGTGTTTGCTTGTGCTACTGTATCTCTGTACCTATTGTGTATATTCTACATACTGCCTAACTCTTCTTGAGGGAAGTCTGACTGCTCAGCCATAGCTACCAAGTGAATCTGTATGGTACAGACTGCTACCAAGTGGGTTTACTGCCAAACACCTGTAGTCTTAAATCTTTTGCAGTGGTCCCTAAGGGAACTGCATAGGTTTCTGCCTAACACCCAGTCAACTAGATAGAAAAGTTTCGATTTGACCCACTTTGAGTCCAGAATGTCTTTCACCTCTAATTCTGGTTCACCGTCTACCAAACAGGTCTTGGCGGTTTTGTTATCTGAGTTCCTGGTTGTACTGGTTTCAAAAGGGAAACGTGGAATATGGGGTGGACTCGCATGTTTGGAGGTAGCTCCAGTTTTACTGCCACTGGGTTCATGATGGCCTTGATGGTGTATGGTCCCAAATACCTGGGGTTGAATGTGTGGGTTCCTTTTACTGGTATATGTCTGGAGGCTAACCAAACCTCATCTCCAATCTTGTATTTAGGAGCTTCACTGCTATGTTGATCTGCAGATTTCTTGTATATTTCTTTAGCTTGTTTCAAATGTTCCGTTGCCCTCTTGAAGGCTTGGGTAATGGTTGTGTGCAGACTGCTTACGGCAGGCATTTCCAAATGTTGAGGTGGGTCGAGTTCTGAGGTTCGTGGATGTATTCCATATATTGTATAGAATGGAGGTTGCCCCGTGCTGGAATGCAAAGAGTTATTGTAGGCATACTCGGTTATCCATAAAATGTCCTTCCAATTGCCTTCAGTTTGATGCAACATGCATCTTAGTTATTGCTCTAATGTTTGGTTGGTTCTCTCGGTTTGACCATCCGTTTGGGGATGGTGGCTGGTCGAAAGACTGACATCAATTTGGGCCAACTGCCAACATTTTCTCCAAAACTGTGAATAAAGTGACTGCCCCGATCTGAGACTAAGACAGAGGGGAATCCGTGTATCTGGACAATTTGTTCTAGGAATTCCTTCGCCAAAATTGAAGCGGAGGGCAAGCCTTTTAACGGAATGAAATGGGCCATTTTTGAAAATAAGTCTACCACCACTTATATGTTGTTGAAGCCGTTACAGGGAGGAAGATCCGTGATAAAATCAAGGGATAACGTATGCCAGGGTGTAGGCGGTATGTCCAAAGGCTGTAATAGACCTGGTGGTTTCTTTTTTTGGGCCTTGTTCTGCGCACAAATGCCACAAGATAGTACAAATTGTCTGATATCTTTTTGCCATGTTGGCCACCAAAAATGTCTTCTGATCTTGGCTTCAGTTTTTGCAATTCCAGGGTGGCCTTCCATAAATGACTCATGATAATTTGAGCTAACCTGTCTTTGCAGTTCCTTACTAGATAAGTAGAGGCGTCCTTGAAAATAAGGTAAGTGTTCAATAACAGAATGATGGCTGCTTTTGGTTGACCACTCTTGTAAAGCCTCAGAATTGAAGAGGTGCGAGATTTCCTTGTGGATGACGTCCAGGGTTAGTGAAGCGATGATTCCAAGGATTATTCCCCCCGGAATGATGGGTACAGGGTCTGGATTTGAGTGTGCCTCTTCCATCCCTATACGGGACAGTGCATCAGCCTTGCTGTTTCGGCAACCGGGTCGGTACGTAATCACGAAATCATATTCTGCAAAAGATAAAGCCCGTCGGAGCTGGCGAGAGGACTGGGCCTTGCTGACTTGAGGTACTGTAGATTTCGGTGATCGGTAATCACAGTGATGGTGTGCCTGGCCCCAAGGAGGTAATGTCGCCACGCTTTTAATGCTGCCTTGATGGTCAGAAGCTCCTTGTCGGTTATAGCATAGTTCATTTCTGGCGCCATGAATGTTCATGACCAAAAGGCCACCGGATGAAGTTGACTTGTTTTGGGATATTTCTGAGAAAGAAACGCACCCATAGCCAAGCTGGACGCATCAGTCTCCACCACGTAGGGGAGGTCTGGGCACAGATGTTTTAAAACTGGAGCTGAGGTGAATTTCTTTTTCAAGTCTTGGAAGGCCTTTTCAGCTTCGTCAGACCACTGGAAGCGTTTGTTCTTTCGTAACAAGGATGTGATGGGATGTATTAAATGCGAAAAACCTGGGATGAACCTGTGATAGAAGTTTGCGAATCCAAGCATGCTTTGCACTCCTTTCACCGAAGTTGGAGAGGGCCATTTAAGGATAGCATCCATCTTCTGCAAATCCATTCGCACTCCACCTGGCGTTGTAACAAACCCTAGAAACTCGACCTCTGTAACATGGAAATAACATTTTTCTAATTTGGCATACAGTTTGTGTTGCCGAAGTTTCTCAAGTATGGCACAAACGTGTTTTATGTGTTCCTGTTCTGAGGCCGAGTACACAAGGATATCGTCAATATATTTGACCACACAAACGTCGATCAGCTCTCGAAGGACATCGTTCATGAAATATTGAAACGCTGCCGGGGCGTTACAAAGGCCAAAGGGCATCACTTGATATTCGAAAAGTCCATACTTAGTGCGGAAGGCGGTTTTCCATTCGTCCCCCTTTTTAACTCGTACGAGATGGTACGCCCCTCTGAGGTCCAGTTTAGTGTAAATTCGAGCCTCCTTTACTTGGTCCAGCAGTTCCGGGATTAGAGGTAGGGGGTACCAGTTTTTGACTGTCACTTGGTTTAATGCGCGGTATTCGATACAAGTTGTTAAGCCCCCCTCCTTTTTTGGGACGAAGAATAAGGGGGAGGCCGCCGGGGATTTGGACGGATGAATAAAGCCGTTAGCCAGGTACTGATCTAAGTATTGTTTTAGATTAATATTTTCAGGTTCCCGTGAGGGCGTAAATTCTGCTGCATGGGATCTGAGCTCCAGGTATTAGGTCGAACTGATAATCATATGGCCTATGAGGTGGTAGCGTGTTGGCTTGGTCTTTATGAAAAACGTCCTGAACATCCTGGTATTCCTGGGGTAGCTGATTTGCTGGACCCATGACTGTTGTGATTGCTCAGGGCAGTGATTTCTCTGGATAGCAGGTATGAGCACATTCTGAGAAGGTTAACCTCTTGTCACGCCAGTCTATGCAAGGATTATGCATTTCTAACCACGGTATTCCCAGAATTACTTGAAATTGTGGGGCCTTGATTAAGTCGAACACAATGGTTTCTCGATGCCCATCTTGGCACAACAGGGTCATCTCTTTCGTCGAGCGTGTTACAGGACCCAAAGAGATCTCTGTTCCGTCGATGGTGGTGACCAAATCGGTTGTTGCTTTTTGAGACAGAGAAAGACACGTCCTTGATGCCAATTCTTGATCAATGTAGTTACCTATAGCTCCACTGTCGATGTAAGCCCTAACTGCGTGCATACGAGACGGGTGCTGGTGACTAATAAGGATTATTGGTAAGGCTAGATGCAAGGTCTGGGATTCCTTCTTCTCGCTCGACAAGCGGACCTCTACGCTTGCCGGGCGGGGTAGTTTTCCGGCTCTGGTTCGACACTGACCTTGTCGGCAACCCCGACTGGCTTCTTGGGAGGTTTCACAGGATAGTCTCAGAGGAAGTGACCGGCCATTCCGCAATATAGGCACAATTGTTGTTGTCCCCTCTTCTCTCTCTCAGATGTAGATAATGGCCCTCGAACACATCCAATTTGCATGGGTTCTGAAGTGTCTGAACTCTTGGGGGTGTTGTCTTTCGGACGCACAAACACTTGATTATCAAATTTAGCTCGATCAGCTTTCCGGTTCTGCAACCTGTGATCTAATTGCACCACAAGGTCTATGTATTCCGAACAGTCTCGGGGAGGATTCACGACTTGGGCCAAGACGTCCTTCAGTTCGCCTTTCAACCCCCGATGAAATATGGTAGTCCTTTTGTCTTCCGACAACCGGTCTCTACCACTAATCTTTTGAAGGTTGCAATATAAGTTAACAAGTCTTGGTTCCCCTGGCGAAGAGACAGCAGTTCGTTATCTAAGGCCTGGCCTTGGGAGTGTCGGGCAAACAGCTTTTCCATATTCTGCTGAAACCCCTGGAAGTCTCAGAGGAGAGGATCATCCTGATTAACTAGTGGTATTGACCAGTCTGCTGCGCTGCCGCTGAGGTATGAAAGCACAAAGGCCACCTTGGATTGATCGTTCGGAAAGGCCCCTGGCCGACATAGAAAGTGTAGACGACACTGGTTCATAAAGACCGCAAACCGCTTCGGGTCTCCCGCAAAGCGTTCTGGTGGAGCTAAGGGTATGGCTCCCAGTAGGACCACCTGTACTGGGTTACTTGACGGAGTTGAGATTGATCCCCCCATCGCGGGTAGCGGCTTATTACCAGCCTGGGCTTGGGGTAATTGTCTGGCAAGGTCATCAGTGCGCTCTTTTGCCACAATGAGTTCCCTTCTTAGAGCATTAGTCTCTTGCCGAGCCGAATGCACCTCTGCTCTGAGTTCCCCCAAAAGCTGGGCTAGTTCCGTCTCAGAGGTTTCCATGGCGCCCAGGTAGAGGTTTGTGTGAGTCTTTGCGTTCTGTTACGCTCACCTGGTCTCCACAGGGGCGCCGAACGGGACTGGCAGATCTGGTGTTAAATGGTTTCACGTGTCTCCTCTGTATCCGTGCCGTCACAAAGGTGCGCCTAAATGGTTAAATGAAACGTTACCCAACTGTTAGGCGGAAGACCCACACCCGCCTCCCGTGGTCTTCTGAAACCCCCTCTGCTATGTCTCACCTTCGTTTTAAGAATGGCAGGCTCTCCGTCCTGCAACAGTATGCAGGAGTGCGTAGAGTTCTAGGATCCAGTTACTTCACTGATCCTGTCGAGTATCAGACAACGTTGATTCAATGGGTAAGTCTTTACCATCTATCTGGTTCGCCAAAGAGTTCAAATTGCCCAAGTTTCACTTTGTTGTCTTTCCCTTGTAGGTTTCCCTTGGATGCGAAAGTACGTAGAATGCAGAGTTGTTTTTCCAGGGAAAGGTAAGTTCACACCAGCGTTCTGTGATAAGTCTTTATATGCGCTATTGCTCTTCTGTGCGACTGACCTGCTGCTCTTGTATTGCAGGTGCTGTACCTCGGACTGCGTGGTGAAGACTAGAGGGATTGCTTGTAGGAGCGGCCTTCAGGTGAGTATGACGCTGCAATTAGTTGACTGTTCAAAGTGGCTTTTCCCCAATATGCGCTAACCTGATGTTTCTTCTTGCATCCGACAGGTGCGGCGACTCCGGAGCAGTGGGCAAAAGATGGGAGTGGTCAAGAGATGGAGGTTCGTTGGTTCGCCGGAAAGAGCAGCTCTCAGGTAGGTATGAACGATGCGCTGGATAGCGATGTGGAATCCTTGACCAGCGCAGCTAACCTGATGTCTTTTCCTTCCTTTGCAGGTTGCTCGAGAAGAAACTGGACTGGCGGTGTAGCAGACTGGCCTGAAGGTAACAGACTCGGTGAGTGTTATGCTGCAGGAGTGCAGAATAACACGAAGCGTGTTCTGTACTAAAGGCGTGGTTTATATAGCCTTCAGAAAGTAGTCCCCAGGTAAAGTAGTCCCAGCAATCACACCCAAGCAAATAGTTCCCAGACAAGTAGTCCCTTCAGCCTGCCTCAGATTGGTCCACACGTGCTTCGCTTAGTTTGAAACTTGCCATGTTGGTGATGGCAGCATGAGCCTGGCGCCAAAGGCGCCAGGACCAAGTCCAGGAGGCCCCTGAGAGAGTCATTGGGGCCTTAAAGGCCCTCATGGAAGTCGAAGTCCTGGGCAGGTTGGTCTGCACCTGATGTGTGGGGGTATGGACCGTGACAAATAGTTATAGTACATTCTCGTCATCATTGACGTGTAACACTCAAAAGTTTATCATGCAATTCTGTTGGTTACAGAGAAAACTTAATTATAGGTGCTATATCTGTATATGGTAACAGAGTGTGAGGATTGGATAACTCTTATCGGGTGGCCGTCTACGCCCATCCCTCTACATCACTCATGCTAGACGTCACTAAAAATACGACGTCTCATTGGTTGTACTAGCTATAGGACCTTAGATTATTTGGTCCATTGTGATTGGGTCCTAGGCATAGGACCCTAAGCATAAATCTCCACTTTAATTAGCAGCATGCAGAATGGTCACCCAGATGCAGTTTGCCCCAAGATTCACCCTGCTTCCCTTCCATCAATCAGCACTTTAGGGCTATGTGTCAATTAGTGGGCAGAGGATGGCCTCGAAACTGTAGCTTCTTATCAGGAAAAGTTATGGCATCCTCTGGGTTTGGATGACATCAGACGTTGGTACCTCTTCGCGCTTGGCTAGTCACGTGTAGGTACACCGTGAAGCTGCTTCATTTTCCCTCTATTTGCGTATTTGATTCTCCCTTATGCCTCGCCACCTGCCTGGGCCTCCTTAACTCGACCTTCACGTGGCAGGCTGCTATGCTCTTAAGTTTCGATTCTTCAAAGTTGCTGCTCTCCTCCCTTCCTTGGGTGACCTTGAATTCCCAGGCAAGAGCTGCTTCTTGCTTAGTTTCGATTCCGCTCTTTCATCTGGCTTGTGGTAGTAAACGAATCCTGGCCTGTTTGTCCCCTGCCATCCTGGGCTTAATTCTGCTTTTGTAAAATGGATTTGTACTTGTATAATGTGCTTCTTTTGAGGTAGACATATAGTTGGCGCTTGCTGCTCTATTCTTCTACTAAGCACACCAAGCAATACTGTTTCCTTAGCTTCTTGCGTTCCAAGCCTATTTACAGGCATTGGCTAGTTGCGTATCTTCATCCTGTTTTATGGTTGCGTTTCTTTATATTTCAGTATTGTTTCTCCTTTTAGGTCCATTAATCATTATTCTTTCCATTTCGTCTTTGTGTGACATCTTTTGATCAGCGTTTCGTTCGTCTGGATGTCTGTCTGGGCCCTTGTGCTGTTCACCATTTGCCTTCGATAAAAGGAATGGTTCGGTCAGAAAATATTAATGTCCCTATGGTTCGGCTATGTGTTTTTAACCATAATTCGATCGATCGTACAAACATTTCCTATGCACCTTACCCGAGTTTTCATCTCTTGAACTCAAGTGAAATCAGGCAGCAGGGTGCGGCCATCTTGTGATAATCTTATCACTTGCCGCATTGTCCTGGGTGACCTGCGTTTGTGGCACTAAATCATATCCCCCGCCCCTGGGCCTGACATCACTAGACGCGTACTGCCCATTTCACAACGCCAAAGCACGTCTCGTGTCAACATTCTCTGCGCCTCAACTAATGACGTCTCACCATGGAAACGGCAGAAAGCCTCTTTCCTTGATAAGTATAAACAGAGCGTTTCACAACACACAAGAGCAGATTTTCTTTTCCATTCCTCTCGCTGTATTTCTTTGAGTATTCTGTGACTCGTTTCTGTGCTCTGGTCAGCTACCTTTGTTGCTTGTAGCCCGTGTGAACAGATACCAGTACTAACGCTATAAATTATTTTCGTTTGTTTACCACACAATGGCAACACTAATGCCGTACCTGTACGAGCCCGAGTATTTCGAGGAGGAATTACTGGAAAGAGCAAGCTGCGTAAGCGATGGGGCTTTGAACGACAGTTGGGCGGACGTTTCAACAGATGAAGACCCTGGGCCTAGTCGCATGGACGGTGTTTCCACCTGGTGTACCTGCAATTGGTGCGCGCTAATGCCAACCGAGGAGGAGAACTGCTGCTGCCGAGAAAACTCTGGATGCTTGTCCTACATATCGCAAGGCGATCCACAGCCGCAATGCGTTACCGAGCTGCCAGACTTCACGGCAGCCTGCCTCACACGGTTGGTGTTGAGGATTTTGATGGTGCTTATGCACGAACTTCGCCCAACAGTTCGCCCTCGTAATCCAAGTAACGAGTAAGTATAGTCTGGTTGTGATGTCATTTAGGCCACTACTATTTCATGGTTGTCCCCTATATTCTCGTAACTTCAATATATCATTGTCATATCAGTTTAGTCTTGCAATTCTCTAGTAATAGTCGCATAAAAGTCGTTCAATATTGTGCAGTGTCTAGTTAGCATTTGTCCTGGCAAAAATGCCATTGCATACAAGAATTGTCATTGACAACTAAGGTTTAATACACTTATCTTGGTCATTTAAAAACTGTTTGTATCTTTCTCTTTCACAGGTGTTACCGGCTGGTGGCCTATCGTTCGTACACATGGTGGCTTCATGGGAGCCTTGGACACCGCGTTCGACGAGTAATACCCGTCTGTATTGTTGGTGCCATTAGACAAACTTTCCCCAGTGACAGCGGTCAGTACAGGGGATTTTCCCTCGCTGAGCTGCAACCAGACCTTTACAATGTGTAGTATTTTTGTGCCATCAAAATAAGAAACCAAATAAAACACAACATATTTTTTATCAATGGTTGTTTCAGTTTTTAAGTGAATCAAGTGTGTTTCCATTCAGCAGTGTTCCGATGCCTTGTCTGCACGCCTCCCGGCCCATCCATCCCACCCCCCACCATCAAAGGTAGTTCGCACCAGTGGATGTGCGCTGCCATGGGGTGCTGTCAGGGGCACGAACGGCCAGGGTGCCAAACAACATGTACACTTCAAAAGCTATCTTACGCCCAGGGGTCATTGTTCACATGCCCTCCTCAGACCCTGTGTCTCCAGGCAGGCTCCCCTGAAGCAGACCGTGCCCCTGCAATTCACATAAGTGTGTCTCCATTCAGCAGTGTTCCGGTGCCTTGTCTGCATGCCTCCCGGCCCATCCATCCCACCCCCCACTATCAAAGGCAGTTCGCATCAGTGGATGTGCGCTGCCATGGGGTGCTGTCAGGGGCGCGAACGGCCAAGGTGCCAGACAACATGTACACTTCAAAAGATATCTTACGCCCAGGGGTCATTGTTCACATGGCCTCCTCAGACCCCGTGTCTCCAGGCAGGCTCCCCTTGAAGCAGGCCGCTCCCCTGCAATACACATAATACCACGACATATACACGTCATTCATTCACAAACACACCCCTTTTTGTTATTCTTTATAAACCACTTGATATTTACCATGAGAACATCTTTGAGCACTGCAAGTCAACTCGTGAACGTGCTACTCTGTGACCGCTTCGAGTGAACTCGTCAGTGTGCTACCTATGAACATCTCCCTGTTCTCCTGCCACTAATTACTCTGCTTGATGAATCCAACTGTTTGTTGGTCCAGGTAAGGGCATGTATCCTAATCATATCTCCTTCATTTGTAAATGTATATCTATTTCGAAGTAACGTACTCAGTAGTGCTATGTTAATTTGTTTCTTTTGTTATGCTATCAATATATCCATTTTTATCAGTGTCAACTGGCATCGTATTGCATCCTTCGCGGACCGTGTCTATAGTATAAGCATGTTTCCTTTTTGTGCACGATAGAACATTCAAGGGACGAGTAACATGTTCTGATTTTCAACACATCAATGAATCGCTTGTGAAATTTATCCCATAATAACGCCGCACACGCTGCACTGGTTTAGCTGTGGTGGCCAAAAGAAAGCGTGCAATGAACAATGTATGGTCCAATTCATTCTTTCTCACATGTTTATGCAAAATAATTTTATAATAATGTTGACCTTTATTTTGCAGAATTTACAGCAATGCCTGCATGTTCTATTTTTGGTTGCCCTTCGAAGACCCATGACAAATCCGAAGGCATTACAATGCATGTATTCCCTAAGACTGTTGATCGAAAAGAGAATGGGTCAGACATTGCGGATATCCACCGGAAGAGCTTGAAAGTAGAGTCAAACAAGTCTTGGAGACCAAGAGGGGTCATCGATACCGCATCTGGAGCCTGCACTTCAACCCGGATATGTACGACACATCCTTGTACACAAAGAGAAATCAAATGAGAACAACTCGAAAATTGCTCCCAAACGCTATTCCGACTTTATTCGTGAAAATGCTGCCACAGGTGAGTCACGCTTCCGGATTTAGCTTTACGCCTGTATTTTCGGTGTAAATGTCACTTATAATACTTTCGATATTTGTGATTGAATAGCTGTTTAAATAATGACTATTTTGCTAAACATCAGTCCGTGTTTTTTAGAACCCACATAGAAAAATGATTTATGGGGACAGATAACTATGCTATATTATGCATTTACATAAGCATAATTTTCTCGTATTCAGTCTCCTTACATGCCACTTTTTAATGTTGGAATTTCTAAATCGAATAATACTTTCCCTTTACAACTCCATGACTATCCACCGAATATGAAGCAACAAGATTCAACATCCATGTCTTGCCTGGAGTCATCAACCACTTCGAGCGCGTATCAGGTAATCTTACCTAGCTATTCTGTTCCAGACTGGTTTTATGCACGGAATTCTAGATAATGTGATCATATTTTCGCAACGTATCATTGCTTTACACAATGTTTATCGTGGTTTGATATTGATATGTACCTTTGTCGTCTTAACAAATTGTGTGTCCAGTTTCCAATATTTTCATCCTTACTAATGCAAGTACTGTGCTTCAGGGAGATGCTGAAGCGTCCACTACAATTACAACATCCCTCTTAGTAGATCCGGTGCCAGAGGTATGTGTCTTCACAGTTCAATTTGACGAGATAATCTGATCATATTTACATATTGTGTAATTGTTTTAGACAATGTTTCATTCCTACTTTACTATTGATATGTACCTTTGTCGTCTTTCCAAATTGTGTGTCCAGTTTCCAATATTTTCGTCCTTACTAATGCAAGTACTGTGTTTCAGGGAGATGCTGAAGCGTCCACTACAATTACAACATCCCTCTTAGTAGATCCGGTGCCATTGGTATGGGTCTTCACAGATCAATTGGACGAGCTAATCTGATCATATTTACATATCGTGTAATTGTTTTACACAATGTTTCATTCCTACTTTACTATTGATATGTACCTTTGTCGTCTACCCAAATTGTGTGTCCAGTTTCCAATATTTTCATCCTTACTAATGCAAGCACTGTATTTCAGGGAGATGCTGCAGTGTCCTCTACAATTACATTATCACTTGTAGTTGTTCCGGATCCAGACCTTGCAGTTGATCCGGAGCCAGAGGTATGCGTACTGACAGTACCATCTAATGAAAGAAAGTCGGTCTAATTATATGTGTAATACAAATGACTTATTTTAAATGGATACTATTTTTTTGTAGGGATGCATACAAGATCCATATATTGAACCGGAGGCACGTGGATCTGAGTCGGTGCGCCAGCTTGCTGATGTTGATGTTAGAGTAAAGAAGGTTTCAAAGAAAAGAAATACAAATAACGTTAGTGATAAACACTTTATATTGTTGGCAATTGTTTTGTTCTGAGGCCTTCATTATATGGTTTTTTTAATGTAAATTGTACAACACTGTATGTTGGATTTACAATGAACATCCCTTTTCTTATCTTTCCTGTAGTTGCCCGATGGAGTACGGACTATGCAGACACAGACAGCGATACAAATGACAGATGATGCTTTCCAAATTGTTTTCACCATGGAGGAACTATTAATTGAGGCGCGGCGTGTTCACACTCGAGATGCCTATGTCCAATGGCCAGAAAATTAATTTAAATGACCGGCGAATCCAGCAAAGTTTTTTTGGACCATTGCTACAATGCGCCTGCTTCGCCAGATGAATGCGAAAGTGAATTTATAGAAGATAGTTTTACATTACTCGATGAGCACTTGACACAATCAACATCCGCCAAAAAAATGCCCCCCAAAAACAGTCCACATTGATGTTTTCTCCTATCCATGGTCAAGTAACAGATGTTGAAATGACAGAGACTGAAGCATCAACACAATCGACCCACGAAACAGACACAGATATCGACTATAGTATGTCCAGTTTAGCTGATATGTCCTCAACGGTTCAGTCCGAAACAACAGTGTTGCCGGATGACAGTCTAATAAAAGAGGCCAAATACATAGTATTCGATAGCAGCTTGATGGAGATTATAAAGATCGTGAAATGGGTGCATTCAGTGGGAGGGGAAGTATGTGGGAAGCCATTGGTGAGCATGACTCGTCTAACACAAGGCAGTGACCTCAAAATACATGCCACCTGTGAAAAGTCACATAAAACATTTTCATGGTCCGCTCAACCGATGCTGGGGAAACTGCCAGCTGGCAATCTACTGTGTGCAGCAGCTTTACTTTTCAGTGGCTCTAGTTTCACAAAGTTATCCAGTTTCTTTTAGTTTGTGGGACTCCATTTCATTTCTAAAATGCAATACTACAAATACCAACGTGATTATCTATTCCCTGCCATTAGTGAAGCTTGGACAATTGAACAATTGGCTATTCAAAGTACATTCCCCGACAAATGGTTCAGGCTAGCCAGCGATGGACAGTGTGACAGCCCCGGATTTTCTGCTAAGTACTGCACCTACCATTTTCAGGACATGGAAAGTAAGAAAATTGTGAGTTCGGTGGTCGTGCAGGTGTCCCAATGTAAATCCTCAGTTGCTATGGAGAAACTTGGTTTTATAAAATCACTGGAAGATCTACAATCGAGGGGAATGCAAATCGACCTCATAGCCATGGACAGACACGTTTCAATAGCCAAGACAATGAGAGAGCAGTATCCAAATATTTAACATCAATTTGATGTATGGCATGTTGCCAAATCAATAAATAAAAAAATCTCGGCGGCAGGGAAAAAAAAGGTTTTGAAAGTATTTCACAATGGTCCCAGTCTTTCAGCAACCATCTTTGGTGGAGCTCCAAAACATGTGATGGGTCTGTGGAAATTCTACTGGAAAAATGGCACTCACTAATGCACCACTGTTCCAACGTTCACCACTGGACAGAAAACCAATATTTCCACCAATGTGAACATGGCCCTTTGTCCCCAGAGCAGGCACGGAAGAAGAAGTGCTTGATCCCATCTTCACCTACACACAAAGCCCTTGAGAAGATTGCATTTGATAAAACTCTATAAAGAGATCTGAAGGGACTCACAGAATTCTGTCACACAGGAGATTTGGAGGTGTTCCACAATATGTGCCTAAAGTACAGGCCAAAGAGATTGCATTTCGGCATCCAAGGGATGAAAGCTAGGACTTTACTAGCGGTATTAGCGCATAACGAGAATGTAGGCCGGGAACAGTCTAGGACTGCAGGAAACTTAGGGATGCTTCGCTACAATATGGCCTTTGCAAAAAGAAGCAAAAAATGGGTGGTCAAGCCAGTATATGATAAAATGGAATTTGATTTTGTGAAAGATCTTATTATTAATGTCGTAGAGATGCATACTCATGGAATTGCGCACAAATTTGTTCAGAGTACACATACATTGCCACAAAACATTGCCAACGTGCCATGTCCACCCAAAGCAGAGCTCGTTCAATTGTTCAAATCCCGGCACAAATGATTACCATCTGTTTTTATTTTTGCCAAAAATGTTTTTATAAAGTTTCCAAATAAAGTGTGCAATTTGTCTTTTGAAATCAATCCTCTTAGTCTGTTTCTTAAAAAAATAGTACAATGATTACAATTGCTTTGATATTTCACAGTTTAGTCGAGCTACTGTGGGACCTTCATTTTTCGTGTTAATGACCAATGGATAACAGTGTGTAAGAATCTTTGGGTTTTGGCAGTTGCCTTGCCATAAAGTTCCGCAAAAAGCTGAATATCTGCTCGTCCTACAAAAGGGATTAGACCTAGGCCACAAAACATTCTAGACACGCAAGACGTACTGACTGTGAAAACATGCCATGGGGTAGGATGCCATGAGATAAGCAGAGGTGGGCCTATTACTAGACACATTTTGACTCATTTTATGTGTTACATCGACTATAATTTGAGAATAGGGGGCATTCTGTCATTGGCAAGTTTCCCCTACAGCTCAGCAGCGCCACGAACAACAAGCAGTGACAGACCCCTATTTCCTGTGCCTGTGCTTCAAAATTCATGTTCTCATGGATGCGTTGACACAGGATGTTGCAAAGTAAGAATGTATGTTCATTTTGAGTGAAGGTCACCAGCTTTGAATTTTTGCTTGGGAGCTGGGAGGCCCACGCGTCCCGCACACAGTATAAGTTTCTATTGTTTTTTGACCTTGAGAGACAGGGACCATTCCGAAAGGGATTGAATTGAAGGGGGTGTAATAACATATGATATGATAAGGTTGCCCATTCCAAAACTGGACATAGTTAGATATAAGTTCAGTTTATGAAAAATCGTTGACACGAACGGAGGAGTCTGCATTACGGTCTGCATTGCGCCAAGAGAATGGAAATGCCGAATATAAGGTCAGTTTCTCTTTAGACGATTTCATACCAGAACTAGTCGAAATACGAATAGCCGACCGTTATTGCTGGCTCACATTGTACTTGTTCGTTCTGTGTGGCATATTGCAATGAAGTGCTAGTACAACCTTTGTGTGCTGGGCTATCTACCGGGCACATGGGCAGGCCAGCATTGAGACGCATGTAGACCACCACTCGTTTCTCCCTGGTTCTACGCTAATAACTCATTACATTGTTTGTGCACCTCGAATTCTTGCCCCAGTTTACACATTACGTTTAGAGCTCAACATACTCCATTGCACTATCCTCGGAAGCAAATAGCGGAGTACTTTGATATTCCATGTTGTATTCTCTCAGTTCACATTGTGTCACCTATGTGCTAATAAAGAAAATGATTAATTGTAATAAAGATCGGCTACTGAGACACATTTCTATTTTATCTTTTGCAAACAGGTACATCGTGCCATTCTGCGATTGTCATCTATTCCAGACCCCAACCGATGGATTCTTCAACCTTCAGCTGCAGCTACATGTCAATCACTGGATCTACTTAACCATCTTTTGGGACGACAGACAATGTCCAATATGGCTGTATGCGGTACCAGCGATTAGGAGCAACATAACAGCCTTTACGGTGGTCTAGTGCCAAGTTCATGCACCAGCTTTGCAATTCACTGTGCGACCGAAGTGCTTCATTTAGACAAAACGAACACCCTGTGTACCCAAAAGGAACAGTGCGTGACTCACGATAAACATTCGCGGATTTGCAGAACGATAGCAAAGAATAAAAATTCCATTTTGTTTGATTGTCAGACGCCGAATGTTATTGAAACATTTAATGTGAAATAAATGTACTTTACCAATTGTACAGTCTTGTTGTTTCCTTTTAAAGTACAGTTTCATATTCCTAATTGTGACGCGCTGTGCTGTGAGACGATGTGTGTTGTTTTCCGGGTTCTGCATAGGTGACGACTGGGCGCATTTGGCTACGCTGCTGTCACGGTCACAGACCTGAATTCCATGGGCCTGGTCTCCTGGGCCCGTTTTAGGGCCTCAACGCACCATCTGAGGCACTGTGGGTGGCCTTGGGCTAAGTTACAGGCAGGGGCTAGGTGGGATTGGGGGTATACCAGAAATACTAGTATTACTTGAGGCAACTGGCAGTTATTCACGGGTTATTCACGGGTTATTCATGGGTTCATTCAGGAGTCTGGGTCACTTCAGGATTAATACAATCATCTTGGGTACTTTCTGTGTCTGCCGTGCCTGACAGTCCCTCCAAGATGGAAGCGTTCCGTTTGCTGGCATCCTGAACAGTAGGCCAGTCTTCTGGGCGTGGCTGGGCTGGCTGACTATAAAAGGCCACGCCCAAACCAGGATCCTTGCTTCGCGTCTCTCTGCTTCAGCAGCGTGACGCTCCTGGCATCGTCTCCTGCAAGAAGAAAAGAAAAGAACATTAAAGCCTGCATGCACGCAGCCCTCCAGTTCTTGTCACCTGTTTCCAATACTCGGTCATCGCCACAGCGCTTTCCAGAGGTCTCCGTCTTCGTGAAATCAGCTGCAATCTTCAGGCATCCCATCCCGCTCATCAGCTGTTCAGCCGCGGGCTGCGTTCCACTCCGTGGCTTCTTCATGACGGGATATCAGCAATCCAGCGGCGTTCCTGGCATCTAAAAAAAAGGCAAAAACAAGAAGGTTAGTGACTCGGAACGCTCGTGTTTCATCATAAGCACAAGGAAGCACAATTAAGCGCCTTTAGGACATTATTGACAAGAGGCGCTATATCCAGCTGAAAACATATGTGAATAAACATTACCACCGCAAAGAGGTCACAAGACTTCTACATTGGAACTTAAGAGACTCTTAAAGACATGCCATCCTCATAGGAGTGCAAGAACTGTTGTGTGAACAATTGGTGCCAAATCACCTTGGAAAATCCTCATTAAAGGACTTTTTCGCCGCAGCAGGCCTGGGTGGAACCCACCACCCAGTGAAGTAACTGGTCGCATCTACAAGCGCCCCTGCTGAGAAATAGCAGGACGAGAGCTTCCTAAAATGTTACAACAGGTGAGAGAGGGCTCTGGAGGTTGGGTACCGGGTGGTACAGGGTGGTAATCTCTGCAGAACATAACCTTAGCTGACAGCCTTGCAGATTCCCTTTCGGATACACGTTTCACTCTCCAGTGTCCCAGTGCATACCCGAGCAGCAGTCGAGGTTTCCAGGTGCCCCTGCGGAGCAAAGGTGAGCGTTACAGGACTGAAAGCCTCTTACTGAACCTCCGCCTGAGAACCAACCAGAGCCCATGCAGCTGGAGGAATTAGGGGGCCTCTTACCAAAACAGAGAGAGAAAGGAGAAGGCAACAGCAACTCTGTTTGTACTTTGGCAAGTCCGGCCACTTCTTACGCGAATGTCCAGTTAAGCCACCCCGGAAAACTGTAGGTGCCTTGGACCAAGAAGAAACAAGCCCTGACTCGGAAAACTCCAACGCTCGACAAGCTTAGGGGTCCGCTCGCCGAGCACTGAGAAGGAATCACAGACCTCCCATTTCGCCATGCCGGTAGTTTTAATCAACCAACAACAGCCGTCTAAAATGCAAGCCCTAGAGGCCTTCATAGACAGCGGAGCGATAGGAAACTACATAGACCAGAAACTGGCAACACGGATTGGCCTACCTATTTGTCCAAAAGTCGCAACGGAGAGCATTACTACCGTCGATGGTTCACCACTGTCTTCTGGATTAGTAACCCACACCACTGATGTGGTAACACTCCTTTGCCAGAACGGCCATAGAGAACGCATCATCTTCGACTTAATAAGTGCTCCACAGTTTCAGTTGATTCTGGGGATTCCTTGGTTGGAGGATCACAATCTGTGCATCGACTGGCGTGCCAGGGAGTTGTCCTTTTCCAGTGAGTGCATACAATCCTGCTATGCGGACCAAGCACACCCTCCAGTAGAATCTGTCCACGCAGTTCCAAGAAAGGAAGCCCTATTAGGACTAATGGGCGTATTACTCCCTGTTTATTCTGCCTATCAGGACGTGTTTCAAAAAGACATGGCGGAAACCTTACCGCCGCACAGGGTATATGACTGCCAGATTGACCTAATACCAGATGCCCAAGTGCCTTGCAGTCGTATCTATGCTTTAACGAAACCGGAAAACCAGCATCTAAAGAAGTACCTTGATCAGTACTTGGCAAAAGGATTCATCCGGCCATCCAAGTCCCCGGCTGCCTCACCCCTCTTCTTCGTCCCTAAAAAGGAGGGAGACCTTAGAGCATGTATTGATTATAGATCCTTGAACCAAATGACAGTCAAGAACAGGTATCCATTGCCCCTGACTTCAGAATTATTGGACCAAGTGAAAAGTGCCCAAATATACACCAAGTTGGACCTCAGGGGGGCCTATCATCTGGTACGCGTAAAAAGTGGCGACGAATGGAAAACGGCTTTCAGGATAAAGTACGGGCTTTACGAGTATCAGGTGATGCCCTTCGGGCTCTGCAATGCTCCAGCGGCATTTCAGGGTTTTATGAACGATGTGCTGAGAGGCCTGTTGGACATCTGTGCAATCGTCTACATTGACGACATTCTGGTTTATTCTTCCGCCGAACAAGAACACATCGGACATGTACAGGCAGTACTGTAACGGCTACGCAAACATTGGTTGTACGCCAAGCTGGAGAAATGCTCCTTCCATGTCAAGGAAGTTGAGTTCTTAGGTTTTGTTCTAACTCCTCGTGGCATACGGATGGACAACTGCAAGGTGGACGCAATACTCAACTGGCCCTCACCAACCTCTGTAGAGGGAGTACAAAGTTTCCTGGGTTTTGCAAACTTTTATCGCCGTTTCATCCCCAATTTCTCACTAATTGTGCATCCCATCACAACTCTGTTACGAAAGAACCAACGCTTTGTCTGGACCAATGACGCCGAAAAAGCCTTCCAGGACCTCAAGCAATTATTTACATCAGCACCGGTTTTACAGCATCCCAGGCCTGACCTTCCCTATACAGTAGAAACTGATGCTTCCAATGTCGCCATGGGGGCTGTTCTCTCGCAAAGAAACCCTGAAACTGGGTATTTACATCCCGTAGCCTTCTGGTCTAAAAAAATATCCCCAGCAGAACAAAACTATGCCATCACGGACAGGGAGCTTTGGCAATAAAGGCAGCCTTCAAAGAATGGAGACACTACCTTCTAGGGGCCCGACACACAGTTACTGTAATCACAGACCATCGTAACTTACAATGGCTTCATTCTGCCAAGGCCCAGTCATCACGTCAGTTACGGTGGGCCTTGTTCTTCGCAGAATATGATTATGTAATTACCTTCAGACTAGGAGTCCGGAATGGCAAAGCGGATGCACTGTCTCGCCTGGGGGAAGGAGACAATGCGTACGTTGCACCAGAACCCATCCCTATTATACCCACCGATAAGATCTTGGGCGTGGTGAGCGCATCTCCATCAGACGAGTTGAGGAATCATATAAGAGACCAGTTAAGTTCTGAAGACTTACAGGATTGGACCTCAACCAGTGCCAGTCATACAGTGAAGGACGGGTTACCATTCTATATGGGTTGCCTCTATTTACCACAGAAAACCCAACAGGACCTAATCGTTGCTAATTACCATGATTCTACTCTGGAAGGGCATCCAGGGTTAACCAAGACCATGGCCAAAATCAAGCAGGGTTATTGGTGGCCGACTTGGCGGAAAGACGTCATCCAATACGTAACAACTTGTGGGGTCTGTGCACAAAATAAGAACACTAAGCAGAAACCTGCAGGACTTATACGCCCTCTGACGGTACCTCCAGGCAACTGGCACACGCTGAGTTTGGATTTTATCACTGACTTACCTCCCTGTGGCAGGAACAATACCATCCTTGTAGTGGTCGATATGTTCTCGAAGATGGCGCATTTCATCGCCCTGAAGGGACTACCTACGGCAAGCACGTTGGCGAAGGTTTTCCTGGAACAAATCGTGAGGCTACATGGGTTGCCATCGGTATTGGTATCAGACCGGGGAAGCCAATTCATTTTCAAATTTTGGAAGGAATGCTGTTCCGCACTACAAATAGATGTACGACTATCCACTAGCCACCACCCTCAAACAGATAAATAATAATAATAATTAGGCATTTATATAGCGCTACGAACCCTCAGGTATCTGAGCGCGGCTTATTATTACCCACGGTGTGTGGTGCTCATTTATCGACCTCGAAAGGATGAAAGGCTGAGTTTGGCCTTGCTGGGATTCAAACCTGCGTTAACAGGCTCTGCACGGATGTCAAAGCGAGCGCTCTACTCGCTGTGCTACTTGACCGACTAGATGGTTAGACCGAGTGGACCAACCAGACACTTGAACAGTACTTAAGATGTCTGCTCCACCAGTCAGAAGGTACATGGAAGGAACTGTTATGGGTTGCGGAATACGCAAATAACAACGCCCATCACACATCAACCAGACAAACTTTGTTTTACATTTTATTTGGCCAGCATCCATGAACTTCCGACTTTGATGTTTCAAAAGAATTGGGAATGCCCGCTGTCAAGACCCTGCATGCCAGAATTCATACAGCATTCAAGGAAGCATGCAAGCATCTTACCCTTGCGAAAGAAATACAAAAGAAATTTGCGGATCAACGCCATCAGTAAGCCCCTGTATACAAGGTTGGAGATTCAGTATGGCTTGTTTCAAGACACATCTCCACGAGAGGGCTGAGAGCATTTCGTCCTCGATACCTGGGCCCGTATCTCATTAAGGCTGTAGTTAATCCGGTTGCCATAAAACTGGCTTTACCCACAAATATGCATATCCACCCCGTATTCCACGTCTCCCTCCTGAAGCCTGCGAAGTCAGGGACTCGCTTAACAGCGCCTCCAGCCCCAATACTCATAGACAGGGAATCTGAATATGAAGTGAAAGCGACATTGGATTCTAAACTACTGCGATCCAAATTGTACTATTTGGTGGATTGGGTCGGTATGGACCACAAGATACACGCACCAAGGTTAGTCAACAGATTCCATCGCAACCATCCGACAAAGCCTGGCCCAGTGATACCAGGTTCATCCTTAAGAGGGGCCTTAGGGGGGAGTACTGTCACGGTCACAGACCTGAATTCCATGGGTTCATTCAGAAGTCTGGGTCACTTCAGGGTTAATACAATCATGTTGGGTACTTCCTGTGTCTGCTGTGCCTGACAGTCCTTCCAAGATGGAAGCGTTCCTTTTGCTGGCATCCTGAACAGTAGGCCAGTCTTCTGGGCGTGGCTGGGCTGGATGACTATAAAAGGCCACGCCCAAATCAGGATCCTTGCTTCGCGTCTCTCTGGTTCAGCAGCGTGATGCTCCTGGCATCGTCTCCTGCAAGAAGAAAAGAAAAGAACATTAAAGCCTGCATGTGTGCAACACTCCAGTTCTTGTCACCTGTTTCCAATACTCGGTCATCGCTGCGACGCTTTCAAGAGGTCTCTGTCTTCGTGAAATCAGCTGCAATCTTCAGGCATCCCATCCCGCTCATCAGCTGTTTCAGCCGCGGTCCGCGTTCCACTCCGTGGCTTCTTCATGACAGGATATCAGCAATACAGCGGCGTTCCTGGCATCTAAAGAAAAGGCAAAAACAAGAAGGTTAGTGACCCGGAACGCTCGTGTTTCATCATAAGCACAAGGAAGCACAATTAAGCGCCTTTAGGACATTATTGACAAGAGGTGCTATATCCAGCTGAAAACATATGCGAATAAACATTACCACCACGAAGAGGTCACAAGACTTCTACATTGGAACTTAAGAGACTCTTAAAGACACACCATCCTCATAGGAGTGCAAGAACTCTTGTGTGAACATTTGTTGCCAAATCACCTTGGAAAATCCTCATTAAAGATCGTTTTCGCCGCAGCAGGCCTGGACGGAACCCAGCACCCAGTGAAGTAACTGGACGCATCTACAAGCGCCCCTGCTGAGAAATAGCAGGACGGAGAGCTTCCTAAAACATTACAACAGGTGAGAGAGGGCTCTGGAGGTTGGGTACCGGGTGGTAGAGGGTGGTAATCTCTGCAGAACATAACCTTAGCTGACAGCCTTGCACATTCCCTTTCAGATACACATTTCACTCTCCAGTGTCCCAGTGCATACCCGAGCAGCGACCGAGGTTTCCAGGTGCCCCTGCGGAGCAAAGGTGAGCGTTACAGCTGCCCCGTAACGTCACGGAGAGAGGCGGAGAATATCAATGATTTGGTGATGTCAGGCTCAGGGGCGGGGGATATGATTTAGTGCCGCAAACGCAGGTCACCCAGGGCGATGCGGCAAGTGATAAGATTATCACAAGATGGCCGCACCCTGCTGCCTGATTTCGCTTGAGTTCAAGAGATGAAAACTTGGGTAAGGTGCATCGGAAATGTTTCTACGATCGATCGAATTATGGTTAAAAACACATGGCCGAACCATAGAGACAATATTTTCTGACCAAACCATTCCATTAAGGCCCTTTGGGTCTCTTCGGGGACAGTTTGTAAACAGTCTTCATTTCGTGTCAGCTGCTGGTACGGTTGTCTCAATGGGTACCGTGCTGCCCATGGTTGTCTGGTTATTGGCACTTCAATAGGTATTGCTCTTCTGATGGGCACTGGGCAGAGCCCTATTGTGGCTCTCTGTTGGCTTATTTTTTCCTCGTATATCACATATCTCGGGGAGTATGTTCCTGGTATTTGAAAATGGATGGCTGGAGTGCAGGCCGTATCTGGGACCTCCTCTACAATGGTCAGAAATGTTGCGTGAGAATAGATTAGACAGGTAACTTGGAGCAAGGTTCGCGAGGCATTTATGCGTGAGTGATAGTGGTTTAAAGGCGATTCTTTGGTTGAACGATAGCCACTTTAGGCTGCATCGTGTTTCTGAGATATGTTGGGCTCTAGGGATATTCATTGCTGCCCTGAAGGCATTGTATTGAAATACTTGCATCTTGTTAGTATTGCGTTGGTTCGTCCCCAGATAAAGCGCATCACAATAGTCTAGTTTAGACAGGATTAATGCTCAGGCTTTTGTGGTGCAATTGGACGTAGTTAAGAAGGGTCGGCAATCGGTATTTAGTTTGCACGGGTAGGCTGTAGAGGAGGTTATTGCATTGGTTTGTCTGTCTAAGGTGAGAGTGGAGTCTAAGTACATTCTAAGCGTTTTAACATCCTTCGAGACCTTGATGGGGATGCCATCTATGGTGAAGGAGTCGAACTTGGCTTCTAATTTGTTAAGTCTGTGTTATGATCCAAGGAGGAGGACAGAGCCCATGTTGCGCCATCCAGGCTTGGATGACAAGGTATATGTCATTGAGTGCTTTTGAATATGCGCTGTGGTCACCGGTGATGGGGATGAGTAAATGTCAGAAATTAGCCTTCTTTTAGCACCCGCAAGAGAATGTTGGGTGCATTCCAGCCAATCAGATAGCAGAAAATAAGTCACTAATCTATGATAGTGCCTGGAATTCCTGCCTCTCTTTGGCCTACTACACCCAATGTTTTATGTCCCAACTGCCGCTTACCATTTCCCCTATGCCACTTTCCGAAGAATCCACTCTGACCACAACACTGCACCACAGCCTCCTCCAGCACCTTTCCTCATAGCTACCTTCCCACCCTGCTGATCTTCCTCAGTCTTAGCACTCCACTGCAGCCTCTTTCAGCACCTTTCATCCTAGCTACCTTCCCACCCTGCTGGTCTTCATCAGGCTCAGCACTCCACTGCGGCCTCTTCCAGCACCTTTCCTCATAGCTACCATCCCCTCCCTGCTGGTCTTCATCGGGCTCAGCACTCCGTCCCAGCCTTTTCTGGTACCTGGACCTGTTGTCACTCCCACTCTCCTCTGTCACTCTTCACACACCATCTGCATTGGAACGTGGCTCACGCCATAGAAAGGCCATCTGCACAAGTTGGACGTGCAATGCAGGCCCCCCCTTGTTGTTCCTTTAAAGACACATTGCCAAGGCAATTCTGCAATTCTACCTTGTCAGTTCCCAGCTTGCTTTTTTGGGGTGGAGCGGACCCCATACCCCTTAAGGTGGTCAGGTTTGATAATTAGGTACCCTGATCCTTCCTTAAATCAGGCTTTCCGGGCATGTATCCGCCAACATTGTGCTGCCCCCTGCTGATATGGTGATGTGGTGATGTGAATGGTATGGTGATGTGAACAAAATATTTGGTGATGTGAAAGCTTATGCTGATGTGGATGTTATACGAGGTCAATGGAATAGGACTTGGTGTTTTATTATGGCAAAGGACTTTTGGTGATGTAGAATTGGTGATGAAGTATGAAATAGGACTTTTGGTGACAACTGGACCATTATTATCTGGGGAACTGATCAGCCCCAGGTTTAAAGGTCCATATGAGGTGGTGTTCTGTACTCCTCTCGCCATCCGTATGAAGGAGTTAGATATTGGGTGCATCTCTCGGATGTCCTAAGAGCACCTGAGACAAGGCAAAGTTTAGTAAGGGCATAGCCAAAGAGACATTTTTGTGGATCCATGCCAGGGTGGTGTGCATTGACACACGCCTGCTTTTTTCTTTTTACATTTTTTCTTGTTTTTCTTTTGTCAATTTATATTTGATATTTCATTTGTTTGTTTTTTGTTTTTTTTTTGGAAGGTCCAGAATCTGGTTGGCCCTGGTGGAAAAAGGCTCTCCCTCTCCTTTTCTCCCTCTCTCACTTTCTCTCTCTGTCTTGCTCTCTCTTTCTTTCTCTCCCTCTCTCTTTTTTCTTTCTCTTTCTCTCTCTTTCTTGATAGTCTTTTTTCTCCTCTCCAGGAATAAGCAAAGATGGCTGACCGACCTCTCTGTTATGTAGGGATAATGATAAATATGTTATTTAGTCTAGAAATGTAGTAGTATTATGATGTTTTGTATGACACTGGTTGTGGTTATTGGGGTGGATGAAGGTATGTTTGTTATTTGGGGTGGCCATATAAAGGGGGGATGGACAGTTGGAAAATAATGCTGGTACAAATATATCTATGAAACAAAAACACAATCACAAAATGTCTCACTTTTTGCCGGCCACCCCAACAAGTTTTCTTAGACGAATGAAATGGGAAGTATGAATGACGTATGATTTTTATAAGGGGTGGTGCTTTGACACTATTTCTGATGTCCAGAATGTAGAAACATTGAATTGATGGTACTCTGATATGCGCATTACAGGAAGGGTGTAATCAATAAAAGATGTTACCTGTGTGCACTTATCCCACACACATCAGGGGCTCCTAAGGTTTTTAGT
The DNA here is from genome assembly GCF_040938575.1 of Ambystoma mexicanum. NCBI lineage: Eukaryota > Metazoa > Chordata > Amphibia > Caudata > Ambystomatidae > Ambystoma > Ambystoma mexicanum. The sequence goes on along the minus strand of NC_090921.1, from coordinate 1,106,892,510 downwards.
TCCACATCCAGTCCCAATTTCAGAGGCACAATGCTTGGTTCATCTTGCACTAAACGAGATAAACGGCACATTCCAGGCACATAGTGTCAAGTGGAGAAGCAATGATCTAGACCCAGCGTAATGCACTGGCAACTAAAAATCCTGCCAGTGTCTACAAGGACCATATTTCTCCTTGGTAGGTTACTCAAATGACAATGACAAATGGCAGGGCACCACAGTGATGTGCCTGGCAGATGGGCTGATCGAGTACAGTGAAGAAGTGATATCCGAAATAGAGACTATTTTTGCGCAAATATGGTCCCAACACATCACAAGACTGACACGGATTGCAACAATGAAGAGGCCAGTGCAAATAGATAGAGCCAAAAATGTTGAACTTTATTTTAGCAATGAAGGAACAGTTCCTGGTGGCGCAAACACACAGTGCAACCACACTCTTGTGATCCCTGGTATGACAAAAGGTACAGCAGCAGTGATGGATTACTACTGGGTTTGTGGCCAACAGGCCTACCTGCAACTCCTACCATCTTGGAGGGGCAAGTGTTAACTGTCCACCATGCACTCACTGCTACTAGTAATGCTGGAAGAACACCTGAATGGAGAAAAAATGCCTGTCGAGGTGCCAACAGCCACTCTAGCACCTAAAGAAGCAGAAAGAAGCTTGCAGATCACACAAGAATTTGGTACACTGCCAGAAAAAGGACGATTTCAACGGCGGCGAAGAAAGAAAAGCTCAAACTGTTTCAAAAGACTGTTCTGCACTGCTCAGAGGAATACCTGACACATTTGACTTTTTAGCTCAGCAGAGACTTCCTTTTTTATCTTTTGTGGCTCCTGGGGTACAAGCAGCTGCTGCACTTTCCTACCCCCGGAGGATGCTGAGAATGGGTCACTATCCCACGTCATCAAGGCGGTGCACAATCTAGGCATTCAAATTAAAAGAGAGGGTGGAGTTCAGCACACAGATTGGCAATCGCTTGCCTTTGATTGGGTCCTGTCATGGCTGGGGGCATCAGTAAAATGACTGATATCTGTGATCGTGTTCTTCTTGGTTCTCTTCTGCACGTGCCAATAGGGTCTCTGATGATGTGTTCCTATAGTCCCTAATAGTGCAAAGATGATGGTATCAATTGGGGGATCTAAAACACCTTGCCATACAATAAACAGCGTAACTCAAAACGGTTATAGGTTAAAGGATCCAAAAAAAAGGGTTGAATGGTCAAAGGATTGACTCAAAAGTACCGAAAACAAAAGGATCGAATTATTATTATTTTTTTAACATTTTTTTTTTAACATTTTCTTTTTTTTGGGGGGGGGTGGTCCCCCCCAAACCCTGTTTTTTTGGTAAAAACCATTTTTTTTACCTATACGAAAACCAAAATAAATATATAATTAAAAAACATAAATTCGATCCTTTTGTTTTCGCCCCTATTGTGTCAATCCTTTTGCATTCGATCCTTTTCCATTTGATGCTTTAACTGGACAGCACTCAAAACTAATATTTCTGGGGTTATAGATATGTGGGTTGGGGATGAGTTTGTTACTATAGAAGTAACGAAAGGGGGGAATGTTGGGAAGGAGCCCAGTGCTTTTCTTCATTTCCAAACTTCCCAAGCGCTTTAGAATTAGGTAAGACTTCTGTTAACTGTTTTCTAAGCACTACAAGAGTCCAGGGGGGAGATGGTTCACTAAATAAAGATAGGTATTATTTAAAATATAAGGTTCAAATAACCAATAGTTGAAAACCTATATAAATGATAATTTATGTAGTTTTAAAATCTCAACGCAGGCTCTCTGCCAACAAGGAGTGTGGCCTGGCTAAAAATGGATCGCAGAGCTCATGCACTGTTGCGTCACTGAGGCTAAGGCTGCCAAAGAGCACGAGGTAACTCAGCAGCTGTTCCTGTGTTAGGCAGAATCCTATGCAGTTCCCTTAGGGAGCACTACAGAAGGTTAAGACTACAGGTATATGCAAGAAATCCTCTTTGGTATCAGTCTGTACCACAAAGATTTAGTTGGTAGCTGTGGCTAAGCAGTCAGACTTATCTCAAGAGGGAGATGAGCAGTATTCAGGGTTTACACATTAGGACTACAGCACTATGGAACAAGGAAACTCTGACCAAAGCTTTGTATCAAAAAGAATATATATATTTATTTTACACACTCTGATGTTCACACACAAATCACTATTATTAAAGTAAGTTAAAGCAGCCAAGAAAAGTATACACAACTCCCTATATAAATTGTAGACAAGTTTGAGCAAGAGTGAAAACTGAGCAAAACGGCACAGTGTAAACTAAGCAGAAATGGCACTCTAACAATTTCTTCAGAGGGAGGGAAAGAACAAGTTATGCAGGTTTAGACTCCTAAACACACCAGCAACACTTCCCAAGTGGATTGTGAACAATTTAAGCAAGGCAACACTTTAGCATCAACAGTACTTTAGTGAAAACCGAGCAAAATGGCACTTCAGTAATATATAAAAGTGGAAGAAAGGTGGTTATAAGAGTTTTAGGTGCACCAACACATTTCTTGATGAGAAACAATCTAGAGAAGGCAGTTGTAACAGATGTAGCCAGAGTCAATAGGCTTGTGCCAGAGTCAGTGGTGCAAGGCAAAGTGCCTAGGTTCAAAATGTTCTAGTAGCTGCAGTCAAGTCTTTGTTAAATGATTGAAAAAGCGGTTGCAGGACTTAGAAAGATAATGTTAAATGAAAAGGCGGCCAGCCCAGAAGGTAATTAAAGGATTTAAAACACCTTTAGCAATATCCAACGAAACGGGAGGCCTGGCGGAACAATGTACCTTGAAAGTGGAAGAGGCTCCTGTGGTGGCAGTAGTTCCTGGCAGTTCCTGCAATTTGGGAGATCCAGCAGAGGAAGAGAGGCTCTCATCGTGGAGGAAGGTTCGAGTTACTGAACTGCCCAGAGATGAAACCAGCCGCGGTGCTACCAAAACGTAATAAAAGGTACGCTCCTTCAAATTGCGGTCGTGGTGGACGGGTGCCTGGCTATCCGGTCTCCTAGTGCTTGGCACTGGCGATTCGACCAAGGCAGGTCCTGGAAGGCGATTGGCGAGCTGGTTGACCCCACCAGCTCAAGGGAAGAAGACTTTTGCAGGTGAAGATCTTTTCGAGTCTTTGGAGAAAAGTGGTGAGGATCTGCAGCAGGGCTTCACCGGTGGTTCAGTCATTGCAGATGTCTTTGGCTTCTCTCCTCTTTGGCTTCTTAGTTCCAGTGGCAACGTCTTGTCCTCCAGTCCTCAGGAACCTGCTTTTATGCAGAAAGACCCCCATTCATACAGCCTAGCTGTCACTCACACAGTGGGGTGACTATCCCGGCGGGATAACCCCCCAGCCTATCAGGGCAGAGTGCGACTTGGGTTGCCTAGGTAACCCTGTCCAGGGTGCCTATTCCCCCTCCCACACATCCTGTCTACCCCAGACTCAGTGGTGCCGAAACGAGGGTTTCTGTGCAGAAGCCTGCCAAAAGGACGAACAAAGGATCCCCGACCTGGGTTAGGATTTCAGAGAAAGACACGAGAAAGAAATATGATTAAAGTTCTGGCAATAAAAACCTACCGGAGTAAAGTTAATATTAAAATAAACCGGCAGTATGTTAGAGGCTGTCAGTAAAAGTGGTAGCCTCGAACAATGGGAAAATCCCATAGGGAAATATTTGCAGTCGAATATTTATGGTAGTAACCACTGCCACCAGCCAGAAACTTTGGAGAGAGGGACTGTACGTTACCCTCTCGAAAATGAACACCAGGGAAAAACTATTAACCCTTTCCAGTACTTCCATAGTAAGATGGGTTGTACTGGTTTAGTTCATAATTATTGACTAGTAAAGTCAATGGGGACTTTACATGCCCTGGGAGACAGTAGTCAGTCCCAGGGTATGGAGTCTATGTTTGGGGGTCACTATGATACCCCTGTGTCACTGCACTGAGGGTGCTGTGTAACACCCAGGTTAAAAAGATGATTCCTATGAGGGTGAAAAAAATCCCATAAACCATAAGCACACAAGATAGCTTAAAACACACACTAGCAATCTGTCTAAGAGTGGGAAAAAAGGGTCTCACTCTTAGCAGGAGAAAGAAATAAACCCTTCAAATCCAGCAAAGCTGCTGGGGGACTCTATAGGTAAGGGAAATTAGCCTTAGAAGAGAATTCTTTCAAAAAATGTAGCAGGCGCTCCTCTCCAGAAAGAACATGGCATGATAACCTGTTCTGAGATGAAATGAGAGTTTGCAGCAGAGAGGCTCAGCTTCACCTCACTGATGATGCCCAACAAGGCTGAAACACGTGTATGGGGTTACTGTTGGTACTCTTGTTCGGAGAGGAATTGCCATAGCATTTCGGTGCTGGACTGCCCATGTTGGCAGGACAAAAACTGACATGCAAATGGATATTTCCCATCTGTGAAAGGTACAGTGAGCAAAAAGCAGATTGCTGTGAACTCTCAATGTGATTAACAACCACTGAACAGGTTATCATGCCTTGTTCTTCTGAGAGAGGGGCGCCTGCTACCTTTGTTGAATTATTTGAAGGAACCTGGGGTTGGTCACCCTAGGTTACCTGGGGGCAACCAGACGTGGACTCCCAGCTCACTGTGCTCAGAGAGGCTCAGCTTCACCTCACTGATGATGCCCAACAAGGCTGAAACACGTGTATGGGGTTGCTGTTGGTACTCTTGTTCAGAGAGGAATTTCCATAGTTTTTCGGTGCTGGACTGCCCATGTTGGCAGGACAAAGACTGATATGCAAATTGATATTGCATATCACTGAACAGGTTATCATGCCTTGTTCTTCCGAGAGAGGGGCGCCAGCTACCTTTGTTGAATTATTAGAAGAGAATTCTCCCTAACACCCCCCCCCCCAGACTAAGGGACAGGAGGATCTAATCCACTCCTGGATGAGTCTCTTACCTCTAGTCGGTTAAACACATCCTAGAGAGGCCATCAGCATTTTGGTGGTTACATCCTGACCTGTGCTCAATGGTTAAATCAAACCCTTGGAGGCAGATTGACCATCCTAACAGTTTTGGGTTTTCCCCTTTCATTTGCATCAACCATCTCAAGGGTTGGTGGTCAGTCTGAATGCTGAAAGTAGAACCATACAAGTATCTTCAGAGACCACACAATGGCAAAACATTCTCTCTCAATAGCTGGCCACCTTGTCTCAGGTGCCTTCAGTTTCCTACTGATGAAGCAAATGGGGTGTTCCCTACATTTCTCATCCAGCTGACTAAGTACTGCACCTATACCTGTATTGGAAGCATCTATTTGCGCAATGAAGGGTTGGTGGTAGGCAGGAGCTCTTAGAACTGGAGCTTGACAAAGGGCTCTTTTCAGGCTTTCAAAGGCCTGATTGCACTCCTCATTCCATTTGACCTTTTGGGGGAATTTTGGAGAGGTGATTACATTCAGTGGAGAAGCAATGGTCCCATTGTTCTCAATGAAATTCCTGTAATACCCAATGAGGCCTAAGAAGGCTCTCACCTGGTGTCGAACGGGAAATCATATCATGCCACCTTTTTTGTATATATTGGCCTCAGCCCAGTCGCTCTGCGAAGAAATCCGCATTGCAAGGTCCTGACCTTAGGTCAGTATTAGCCGCCATTTTAGGTTCATCCGCCATTTTAGATTCTCTCAGTAAAGTCACCCTGTGTTCTAAGATGGTGGACAGTGTCGTTTTGAATGCAACATAGCCGCCTTGGCCTCTGTGTACAAGTTAATGTATAAACTGCCTACAGGCCAAATGTTAGGGTCATGTACTGAGACCTTGTCCTTCGTTGACCTGTGTATAGAGGATTAGCTGTGCCAACGAAGCTAATCCATGAACATACATTGTGCACATTACTGTTTGAGCAATTTATGTGAACACTTGTTTTACTATATTGTATACAGATATGTGCGAAGGCTCAACATGAAATCCAAAAACACACTGCTGCTATTGTAACTTATTGGCGAATGTATTAAGGATAACCCCTAAATGTATAGTTGCATAAATTAGGAATGAACTCAGCACAAACCCTAGATCCGAGATTCACTAACCTGCAAGTGGGCTGACCATCAGATTGTACACTGTATAAAAGGCACGACTATTTTACTGTACAGCCCCACTCACTGAGCACACCGGACAGGGCTGGAATTCGCAGTGTTGTACTGAGGGCCTGATAGCCATCTGTTACTTTGTCCTTTGAAACTGCTCAGTTGTAGAATAAAGATCTGTGTATCTTTTGAACCCGCGTTTGGTGTATTTCCTTTTGGGGTACTCAGCCTCGATATCTTCTTTTTGTTTTCACAGATGGCGCCCGAATAGGGACCCTGAAGATTGATGCCAGCTCGTTGAAGGTTGACGCGGCTGTTGGACCGGGATCGGACGGTGTAAAAGGGGCCCCTTTCTGAATGAGATGCGACACCTCAGCAGCGCTGCACGGCCCGATCCCTGGACGGTGAGCACGCGGTCCAAGTCGGCATCTTGACGAGGGTGCACTTATCGAGGCAGGCAGATTTGCCGAAATCACCTAACACAAGGTAAAATTTGCTAGGGAAAACTTTGAAATCCGATCGGACCTCCTTAGGCTTGATCAGGTGAGTCGTGACCCGATTCTAAAGTATCCTGATTATTTGTTTTGGAGCGTTGCACTCGCGAGTTCAATTACTGACCAGGTAACACCAGTATTCTGATATGCCTGGGAAATTGTCTGCCTGCTTCAGGGCATTATTCCACAAGGACAGACAATCTTTGGAATGTAGCCGTCTGGTGCCACAGTAGGGGTCGCCGGCTTGTACTATGTACTGTAGGCATGGCATTGGTAGTATAGTGTTTAATGATATTTGGCACAGACAAACTAGACATGCTTCCGAACTTCAGTGGCCAATCAATGGTAGTTTTGAAATCCCTCATATTGAGTATTTAGAATCTATATTATTAAAGAAAAAGGCTAGACCTGCAGCATTTGATGTATTACAGAATTGGAAAAAAGAAGCTTTGCAGCAGCTTAAGAGTAGAGAAAAACATGCGCGCCGTCATAAGGCGAACGCCGAAAAAGCATTGCTATATGACCAAGATAAACAGTCTGAGTCAGCTAGGAATATGGACAGGGCTTTCTCACTTGGTATCCAGAAAATCTATCCCTCTAAAGACTTTCATGTTTCCGATGAACTTATCGATAAATTGTTAAATGAACAAAGGCCTGGTGCCACTGTGCCACCTCCATATGTTCCTCTTCCTGCTGGTTTGCCTCTTCCTGCTGTTATTCCTCCTCCTGCTCCTCCTGCTGCTCCTATCGTTCCTCCTGCTGTTCCTCTTCCTCCAGTTGTTGGTCCTCCTTTTGTTGCTGCTCCTCCACCTGCTCCTCCACTTTTCCCTGTTGCACCAGTGTTAACTCCTCCGTTGAACTTGCCTACTCTCCCTCTTCCAAATGGTCCTGCACCGCTTGTAGTAGATCAGGGAGCGGGATCGAGGGTTGTTACTCGCAATACTGTACCTCCAGAGAAGAAACGTGGGTTGATTACGTGGGCTAAGCATTGTATGGAGAAGGGTGATCGAGCTAATGTTTTTGCCACACTTTCTAATATGGACAATTTTCCTGAGAAAAATGTTTTTTTTGAGGGATTAGGGATTCATTTGTGTGTAATCTGGGACAGATTAAACGATACAGATCTCCCACAAGGGTTGAGGGATCTGAATACTTTAGCGTTCTCTAGAGACACTGCAGAGAAAGTACAAGAGCATGTTGAGGTGGTATTTGAGTATAGAAAGGAGTTGGAAAGGCTACAGAATGAGGATGAAGATGGGGATAGTTTTGACATTATGTATGTGCAGAAACGATTCCTTCCTTGTCGTAAATCGATATCTGAGGAAATGCGAATTTGCACGAAAGATGCAATTAGATGGATCTCAGACACGTCGAAAACTCCTGTCGAAGTATATGACACGTATAGTCAGTATACACCAGAAATGCAGAGGAAAGTGATACAGGTAATGGTAGAATACCTACAGGATGAGTGTGTAAAAAGAAAGATTTGTTGTCCCGCAGAGTTATTGAGTATTTACAAGAGAGATTTTTCACTTGACACTTCTTCGGCTGCTTTAGCGCTCGATTTGGCTCTGTTGCTTAGTAAGCGTTCAGAGTTGCCTACTTCTCAGTTGCCTATGAGAGAGGTTCCCCCGACATTTGTCCCAAAAGTTGAGATTCTGGCTAATCCTGCAATGGGTGCAGCTGCTCAGGATATTCATGCACTTTATGTGTCGCAGTTTGTTCACGGCCAGTTTTCAAGACAGGAAGTAAACACCATTAGGCAATCTATTCCCGACATTAGGAAAAATCCGACAGGGTTCTATAAAGAAATAGAGTCTGTCTTGCAGTCCTCATTTTTCACTTTAAGCGATATTGATCTGTTATTTCCCGTACTCCTGCCCGTAGATCTGTGGAAACAGGTTAGAACTATAGACGATGTAGCAGGGTTAGGAGATACATGGGCTAACATAATTAGACATGATGGGGAAAGACCAGCTGGCGAAAGACCCCCTCAGGTGATATTAACTTTACCTGACAGAATCGTTGCCAAATCAAAAACTATAATTCCCGAAAAGAGAATTATCTGGGACAAACTTACGGCCTGTGTCCAAGGGAAGTGTGAGGGTGCTACAGAGTTCTTTAATCGGTTCGAACAGGTATTCTTGGATTTCAGTGGACAAGACTTAGGCACAGAGTCTGGGAAAAGATTATTCGTAGACAAATTTGTGTGTGGATTACTGTGTGACATCCAGTCGCAAATAATTTCTTCTGAGAACGCTTGGCAAGCAAAGTCTCAATCAGAAGTACTTCACATGGCTCAGTACTATGAGGATCGTGTCAATAAAGAAAAGGAAAGAGTCGAAAAGAGAAAAAGTTATTTGAAGACAAAAGTATTATTACAGCAAATTGTTAGAGGCCCTAGAGGGGGTAATTCACAAAATAGAGGTCAGTATGTTCCACAAGGAAACGTGCCCTTGGGTCCTGTAAATCTTAACCAGTGTGCCTGTTGTAGGCAAGAGGGTCATTGGCGTGCACAATGCCCGGTCCTTCAACAGAGGTCAAATAACACATTTGGGATTATGGGTAGACGACCCAGTGGTCGCCCAGGTATAGGGGGCCATAGTAGAGGTCAGTTTTCACAAGATTCATAGCAACCTTTTTCACAGGATAATAGGCACCAATGGTGGATACTAGAAACATATTTGACCATCCTTCTGCCGCTTACCTCTCTGAAGAACTTGCTTTCAATGACATTCTGTTTCGCTAGGATTGCCGAAGCAGGGTTTGGAACCTAGGCCTATTCCCGTTAATCAGAAAGGTCCCTACGTTGAAATGATAGTGGGAAATAGGAAACATATATTCTTGATAGATACAGGGGCACAGAAGTGCTCCATTGATTATTCTCGGGTTCCAAACATTCCACTGTCAGGGCAAACTAACGTTTCTGTAGGGTTTTCTGGCACACCAGTTGTCTGTCCGGTTTCTTCGCCGGTACCTATTTCTTTGGGTCCATTTATGGACCATTGTCCATTCCTTTTGACTTCGAATTGTGGAGAGAATTTGCTAGGGTTGAATCTGTTGAAGGAATTAAATGCGGTAATTCATTGTTCCTCTGATGGAGTGCGTTTGACGATTTCACCACAGCAACTTTCTGTCTCTCAATTCTCGACTAGACCTTTGCCGCCAGAATTTAGTGATGTTCCGGAGTGTTTGTGGGCTATCGACGACAATGATGTCAGTGTTTTGCAAATTGAGCCTGTTAAAATTGTCTTGAAACATGGAGTAGAGCTGCCACGTATTCTACAATATAAGATTTCAGTCGAGGTTGAGCAAGCTTTGAAATGCATCGTCTGAGGTTTTGTGCATCGAGGGGTGATTGAGGAAATTGCAGGTAGTTTATGCAATAGTCCCATTTTTCCCGTGTACAAAAAAGGCGATAATGCAATTCCTTTTCATTTCATAATTGATTTACGTGCCATTAATAAGATCGTCGCTCCACAATTTCCAATTTTGCCTGATGTGACGACGATATTGACTATGATCCCGGCTTCAGCTACTCACTTTAGTGTTATGGATCTAAAGAATGCTTTTTTTAGTATTCCCATATACAAGGACAGTAGATACCTGTTTGCGTTCACTTTAGGGGGCCGCTCCTTCACATTTACCCGTGCGCCGCAGGGTTACACGGAAAGTCCCAGCATTTATAGTAGGGCTTTGAAAGAACAACTTGATATCCTTGAGTTGCCCTCTACTTGTACACTGCTCCAGTATGTTGATGACCTGTTGTTAGCCGCTGACTCAGAGAGCGCTTGTAAGGAGGGCACTGTGTTGTTGCTTATCCACCTGGCTAAACATGGACACAAAGCTTTGCTTAAAATATTTCAATATTGTTGTCAGGAGGTCGCCTATTTAGGCTATCTCCTGTCAAAGGAGGGAAGAAGATTGACACCTGAACGGATAAAACTCATTTCTAGCTTGTCTGTCCCAAATACACAGAAGGAAGTTAGAGCCTTGATAGGAATGGCTTCTTAATGTAGGCAGTGGATCCCCAACTTTTCATTAACGATTAAGCCGATGTTGGCTCTGACGAAGAAGGGCATTTCTTCGCCATTGCCGTGGAACATGGAGCACCAGCGTGCATGCATTTGATTTGCTCAAGACTGCATTGTGTTCGGCACCTGTTTTGGGCACACCAAACTATGAAAAGGCCTTTGTGTTGTTTGTGCATGAATGTGATGGATGTGCTTTGGCTGTATTAACGCAGGAACATGGAGGGAAGAATAGGCCATGCGGTTACTTTTCTTCCGCCCTTGATCCTGTAGCATGCGCTTTGCCAAGATGTTTGCGAGCTGTCGCTGCTGCTGCTGCGTCTGTAAAACAGAGTGAGGGAATGGTCCTAGGCCATGCTTTAACCCTGATGGTACCTCACTCTGTGGATGTTCTATTGAACAGAACTCAAACGCAACACCTAACACGGTTGACGAGATATGAATTGATCTTGTTTGCACCACACATTCAAATTAAGAGGTGTTGTGTTTTTAATCCGGCTGAACTCTTACCTTTCCCTCAAGGTACTGCTTGCAGTGACGAAGAGTCACACGACTGCCTTTACACTACCGAACAAGAGACAAAGGGTAGAATTGATCTAAAAGATACTCTTTTGAGCAGTCCACAAGGGGAGCTGTTCTGTGATGGCTCCTGCTTCAAACTTCCGGATGGTACATCCACAGCGGCTTATGCAATCACTACATTGAGCACTGTCGTGGAAACCAAGAGAATTCCGCATAACTCCGCGCAGGCCGCAGAGATTATAGCATTGACCTGAGCTTGTGAACTTTCCGAAGGGCTTACCATGAATATATACACTAACAGTCAGTATGCCTTTGGGGTTGTTCACAACTTTGGGGGACTTTGGTCAGAGAGAGGGTTCTTAACCTCACATGGTACAAAGATCCAGCATGGCTCCCTGATAGTACGACTACTCTCAGTGCTTGCACTCCCTCGTAAAATGCGCAGCACATCTTTGTAGATGATGTAGGGAAAGGGAATGCTTTCGATGATCAGATAGCTAAACAGACTGCCACTGATCTCTCTTCAGACATGTATACCTCAAGGGAAGCCACAAATGCACAAATGCCTGTAATATGGATGAGGGTACTGATTCCGTAAGGGATATCCAAGCCGATGCCTCTTTAGAAGAGTCCAAGAAATGGGCTGAGGGCTTGGAGAAACTTGATGATGATGGGTGTTGGGTGGACAGAGTTGAAGTGAAATGGCTACTTCCTGACACGTACATTATGATGATGGTTGTTATGGCTCATGGTTTCACACATCTATGTGCCCGCAAGATCACAAGAATGTTGGAAAAAGTATGGGTAAACGATAAAATCTCTAAAGTAGCTGAACAGTTAGTTCAGGGTGCATGATCTGTTTACAGCATAATGTGGGAAAGGGCACATCAACTCCTAGAGGAAGTTTTGGTCCACCTTCTGTCCCCTTCGAGGTTATACACTTTGATTTTATTGAAATGGAACGATGTAACAACCTGAAGTATGTGTTAGTTGTCATCTGTGATTTTAGCAAATGGGTTGAGGCTTTTCCTGTTAAAGACGCTACAGCCATGACTACTGCACAGACTATGTTAAAAGAATACTTCCCCAGGTTCGGGCTACCTAGAGTCATCTGGTCGGACAATGGTCCACATTTTATCGCTGCTGTAATTCTGCAAATATGCGCGGGATTACAGATCAATAAACGGTTCCATTCGGCCAGACACGCTCAGAGCACCGGACTAGTGGAAAGACACAACGGCATCATCAAAAACAAGCTTGCTAAGTCGTGTGCCAGCACCAAACTAAAATGGTCGGATGCCTTACCGATTATGTTGTTAACGATGCGTACAACCCCTCAAACTAAGACTGGGCTTTCTCTCTTTGAGGTGGTAATGGGGAGGCCTGCCAATATCTGGAATATTCCAAAATGTCGTTCCTTGAGAAATGTTGAAAATGTACTTCTTTCAGATTACTGTAGCCAGTTGACTAAAAATGTGTATTTGATTTATCACCAGGTGCGAGAGGCTTTACCTGTACGATACAAGGGCCCCGGTCACAGCATACAACCTGGGGAGTGGCTCCTTGTAAATGCCTTCGAGCGATCGTCTTGCCTTGCACCTTGTTGGCGGGGCCCCTTCCAGGTCCTACTGGTCACACAGATGGCGGTGCGAGTGGCAGGCCAGAAAAATTGGATCCACACACCCCACACCAAGAAAATTCCACACCCAGTGCCATATGATACAGAAGAAGCAGAACCCCTCACTAGTACTGCAACCAACGATCCTGAAGTGGTAACTGGTATCGAAAGTGTGTTGGGGATTCGCCCTGATCCTGTGAGGTCTGGGGAAACAGCCATTCCACCCCAACACTCTTCAGCTATTTTGTTTCCAGAGGCGATCCCCAATTGTGCCTCTAACCTTACTTCCGCTCATTCGCTGCTTCCAGTGGGAAGTGACGACACGTTGTTCACGGAGCAATCAGTACCAGGGATCACACAGTATGATCAGCATCCAAGGAAATAGACTTACGGCACAGTTCGGCTGTGCGCTCGGAGAAGAAGAACATCATCAAGGGCTTGCTTTCTGGCCCGATTAATTGTTTGAAAAAGGGGATTCTGTTGGCTAGGATTTGTGGAAGGAAAAAGAAGACGGTCGGCCTGGAGATCGCCAGCTAAAAACATTGGTGTTTTTTCGTTTGAAGACTACAATGCCTGCAACCGCTTCTGCACGTATGGAAAAGGGAAATTACTGTGTGACCAGCTACGAGAATGAACATTTAACTAAGTGGGCCCCGAAAACGTACTGCTGCTTTGTGATAATGTTAATTGGGTTTATAATAGTCATTGTTTTAGGCTTCTGGTATCTAGAAGAAGTACATCCGCTTGAGAATTTGTTGCCGACTGAAAATGTACCTACTGTTTCTACTCCTTTCGTGCATCTGCACACTCTATCTCCTAGGGACTCTCAGCATAGACAGAGATATCATAACAACACGCTATTACTCATCATGGATGCTACACATGCCATCTTTAATAAGTCCAACTGTTGGGTCTGCTCACATTTACCGCAACATGGGGATAAGGGGCTAGGTTGGTATATTCATCCTCTACCTTTGACAACTGCATGTTATGTTTCTCTTAGAGCACTATTCTTTGGTCGCTGGAACAATAGTATCTCAGGGAACTTTGATGGGACTAATTTGAATCAGTTTGAAAAACGTGTTCTGACTCCCTTGGGATGCTCGCTCTTCGCAAATAGGAGTAAGCCTAATGTTGCTTCTATTAGGCCTTCTGATAGACTATCTCGTCCATTTCAGTCCTTGATCTCTTTCAAAATGGCTCCTATAGGCAATAAGGATGCCACGCCTCCTTCCTACACTGTTAACCACAGCCCGATTCAGTTTCTTTCTGCATACAGAGGAATGGTACTCAGTCAATGGTGATTTTAAAGGTTGCGCCAACGTTGCGAATTGGACTGGGAAGACAGACCTTTGTATGTAGGCAAACCTGTCTACTTTGTATGCGGTAATGTAGCATTTCCATGGTTACCCAGAGATAGGCAAGGAACATGTTATTTAGGGATCCTGTTACCCGGGGTATTCATAGCCAGTACTGTAGAGGTCTCAAAGGCTCGTCCACGGCGGGACGAGGATGGTGACACTTCAGCGCAAATTCTGGGCGATGTAGCTAAGTCCTTTGTGCCATTTTGGGGACAAATAATGAACTCTGAAAATATCAGGAGACTAGTGAGAGTGCTGGAGAGAACCATCAACCGGACCACTGACATACTCTATAATATGACCTTAGAGCAGAAAGCAATAAGAGTGGTAGCACTTCAGAACCGGATGGTATTAGATGTCATCCTGGCTGAATGAGGAGGGGTATGTAAATTAGTGGGGTCCGCTTGCTGTGTTTTCGTGCCAGACTCCTCCCCAACTATTTTCAAAGCAATACAGAATTTGCATGTCTGAAGTTCAGAAGTGCATGTTCCTGAAGGGAACTGGGATCTTAGCACCTGGTTTTGGAATTTCTTGCGATCTTGGGGTTGGAAGCTACTCTCGGTCTTGTTGACTATTTTAGGAATTCTGCTATTTCTTTGCTGCTGTATACAGTGTCTTCCTGGTATATGTTCGATGTTAGGAGGATGTTGCGCACAAGCAATGGGTACGTTAGGACACAAGGTATACGCCCCAGACAAGAACTCCAATGAATATGTGCTGAAGGAAATTCTAGTCACCGATCTAATGGCAATTGATATCTCCGATGGTGATTCAGGGTGTATGGACATTGAGACGTGGAGCTGTTCGTAGAGTGACTAGAAGTAGTTTAGCAATTGGCTTAGGCCAAAAGGAGAGTTTGTCGAACGGGAAATCATATCATGCCACCTTTTTTGTATATATTGGCCTAAGCCCAGTCGCTCTGCGAAGAAATCCGCATTGCAAGGTCCTGACATTAGATCAGTATTAGCCGCCATTTTAGGTACATCCGCCATTTTAGATTCTCTCACTAAAGTCACCCTGTGTTCTAAAATGGTGGACAGTGTCGTTTTGAATGTAACATGGCCGCCTTGACCTCTGTGTACAAGTTAATGTATAAACTGCCTGCAGGCCAAATGTTAGGGCCATGTACTGAGACCTTGTCCTTCGTTGACCTTTGTATAGAGGATTACCTGTGCCAACAAAGCTAATCCATGAACATATATCGTGCACAATACTGTTTGAGCAACTTATGTGAACTCTTGTTTTACTTTATTGTATAAAGATATGTGCGAAGGCTCAACATGAAATCCAAAAACACACTGCTGCTATTGTAACTTATTGGCGAATGTATTAAGGATAACCCCTAAATATATAGTTGCATAAATTGGGAACAAAGTCAACACAAACCCTAGATCCGAGATTCATTAACCTGCAAGTGGGCTGACCAACAGATTGTATAAAAGGCACAACTATTTTACTGTACAGCCCCACTCACTGAGCACACCGAACAGTGCTGGAATTCACTGTGTTGTACTGAGGGCCTGATAGCTATCTGTTACTTTGTCCTTTGAAACTGTTCAGTTGTAGAATAAAGATCTGTGTATATTTTGAACCTTCATTTGGTGTATTTCCTTTTGGGGTACTCAGCCTCGATATCTTCTTTTTGTTTTCACACTGGGTTTGAGTAGTAGGTGTTGTCCAATTTTGCACAGCTTCTATCCTGCTGAGCAATGGCCTTATTTCACCACCTCCTACCTCATGACCAAGGTAGACCACTTTACTCTGACCAATTTGACACTTGCTTGCCTTGGTGGTCAGTTGGGCCTGCTCAAGAGCCTGCAAAACATATCCTAGGTGGTCAACATGTTCTTTCCAAGTAGGGCTGGACACTGCAATGTCATCCAAGTATGCCATGCAGAAGTCCTCCATCCCATTCAGAACCTTGTTAACCATCCTTTGGAATGTAGCAGGTGCATGCATTCTTTAAGCCAAAAGGCATAACCTTAAACTGGTATAAGCCAACTGGGGTGGAGAATGCAGTTTTCTCCTTGGCATGGTCTGTCAGGGCTATTTGCCAATAGCCTGACGTGAGATAAAATGTGCTGAGGAACTTGGCTGACCCAAGTCTATCCACCAGCTCATCTGCCCTTGGCAAAGGATGGGCATCAGTCTTAGTGACTGCATTTAGAGCTCTATAGTCCACACAGAATCTCAACTCCTTGGATCCTGCCTCTGGTACAAACACAACCGGGCTAGACCATGGACTAGTAGAGGGTTCTATTACCCCGGGATCAAGCATCTTGTTGACCTCTCCTTTGATGTGGGTTCTTACATTTTCTGAAATTCTGTAACCCCTGCTTTTGACAGGTAAACAGTCACCAGTGTTGATGTCATGCTGGCCCCAAGGGGTCAAGCTTGGTGAAAGTGACAACAAGGGGGCAAATTGATTTAACAAAACTTTGCACTCCTCTTGTTGTTCAGAAGTCAGGTTAGAAAATAGATTAACTTATTCTATTTGCTCATCTAAAGGTTTGCCTCTGAGAAGGTCAGGCAGAGGTTCACTCTCCTCCTCCTCTTGAGCTGAAGCTAGAAGCAAAGCTCCCAGTTCTGGTCTCGAGACATAAGCTTTTAGACGGTTGGTGTGAAAGACTCTGGGAGCCTCCTTAGGATTGCCTAAGTCAACCAGATAGTTCACCTCTCCAAGTTTTCCGACACTCTTGAAGGGTCCTATCCACTTGTCCTGCAAGGCCCTCTGCCTTGTTCGCACCATAACAAGAGCTAGCTGGTCTTGAGCGAACTCAAACATGTTGGCCTTCTGGTCATGCCAATGCTTAACCAGAGCATGACCTGCTTTCAAGTTATCACTTGCCTCAGCCATCATGTGTGACATTCTCCTCTGGAGTCCTATCACATAGTCAGTCACTCTGACTGGTTTGGGGGAAGGAGCACTCTCCAACCCCTCCTTAATCAGGGCCAATGGACCTCTGACTGGATGGCCATAGAGAAGTTCAAAGGGACTGTAACCCACTCCCTCCTGAGGGACTTCTCTATATGCAAAGAGAAGGCATGGCAGTAGAAGATCCCACTTTTTTTAAGGGGGTTCTTCTAAAGCTCCTATCATGCTCTTCATGGTTCTGTTGAACCTTTCTTCCAACCCATTTGTCTGAGGGTGGTATGCAGTTGAGAACTTGTAGGTAACTCCACAGTTTTTCCACATGGCCTTCATGTAGTGGGACATAGAATTTGACCCCCTCTCGGATATTACCTCCTTAGGAAACCCAACCCTGGTAAAAATACCAAGGAGAGCCTTAGCCACAGCCTGTCTGTAACAGTCCTCATAGGAATTGATTCAGGGTACCTAGTAGCATGGTCTACTACAACAAGGATAAACCTGTTGCCTGAAGAGGTTGGAGGGTCAAGAGGGCCGACAATGTTGATTCCCACCCTCTCAAATGGTACTCCCACCACAGGGAGAGGCACTAAAGGTGCCACGTTCTTGGAACCACTCTTACCAGAAGTTTGGCAGGTGTGACAACTTTTGCAATACTTATCTACCTCAGCCCCCATTTTAGGCCAATAAAAGTAGAGAGAGAGCCTTTCCTTGGTCTTCTTGAAACTCAAGTGACCAGCCAAAGGTATCTCAAGGGCTAGTTGCAAGAATTGGAGTCGGTTCTCTTGGGGCACTACAAGTCTTTTGTAGTCTCCAATTGACTCAGTCGGTTCACTATAGAAGAGGCCATCTTCCCAGTGTAACCTATACTTCCCAGGCTCTTGCCCTTCAAGCTGAGAAGCTGCCTTTTGGCAGAGACCTTCCAGAGTTGGACATTCTCTGTTGGGGCCACCTTCTGCCAGTAAAGACTGCAGATCAGGATGGCCCAAATGGTCCAGATCTCCAATAAGATCCTGGCCTTCTACTAGATCTGTATCCTCAGGTTCTTGTTCAACCACACAGGGTTGTACCTCCCTCTCAGCCTCAGCTGGAGGAGGAATCACAGGTGTGATTTTGGACAACCTAGGAGGACAACCTAGGATTTCCTGGTTGGAAGCACTGGAGTGCTTTCTGCTGGTTTCTTCTTAGAAGTCTTGGGTTTCCCCTTTGCTTATGGTTGCTTAGAAATGGCAGTTAGTAACTCCAGTGGATTAGGAGTGATTTCTTTTTCTATCATCTCCTCAGGAGAGCCTCTCAAGGTCCTCTCCCTTGCAGGTCTGGTGAGCTCCTGTAATCTCTTACTAGGAGGTCTGGGGGTACTTGACACTACTCCAAGATCTTTAAGATCATTGCCCAACAACACCCTTCCAGGTACTTCAGATTGTAAACTAACAGGTATCCTGACAGTCATTTAATTGCACTGTATGAGAGCTGGCAACTGGGGAAGCATCTGCACAGGCCCTCCAGCTAACTTGGTGAGGCGTTTGAGTGCCTTAGCAACATCCTCCACCTTGAAAAAAGATTCATCCAGCAGTTATGCTGGCTCCAGTGTCTCTAATGGCAGGGGTCTCCTGACCATTCACTTGGACACTGTCTTTATAATACTTTTTAGTATTATTTGGGATAGAATTATACACATCTAAATTCTGTTGCTCCCACAACCCCAAGGATACTAAAGATACACTAGCTGAGACTTGGATGGGGTCTTCAGCCAGTAGTTGAAAGTTTCCACTGACCATTTGTACTTCCTCCTCTGGAGCGAAGGCTAATGAGACAGTGTGGACCCCTGAAGGTTTACCCTTACATCTGGGATCCACTTTCACATGGTCAGTTGAACCACAAACATAACATTTCCCAGATGTTTTTATGAATGGGGGTTTGCTCTGACCTCCTTCTGGTCTGGGACCAGAAGGTACACTAGCCTGATTTGGTTTCCTTTGTGGCTTACCCTTAGAGTTTGTTTGTGGCCCTCTTTGGAATTGGAATTATTTGAATTCTCTTGGTTGTCTTTCTTAGGCTGCTTTCCCTCATCCTTTTTCTGAGTGACCCCTGAATACTTGTGAGTAGCCTGTTGGCAACCCACAAGTCAGCAGCCTTAGCTAGCCTCTTGGAGTCTAGTTCCCTTGAATCAGCCAAGTGCTGTCTGAGCTCAAGAGAGCAGGCATCATAGATAGACTCTAACATGACAAGATTTCTCATTCCTTCATAAGTGTTCACTATGTAACCCTTAATCCATCCCTCTAGGTTTTTCAAACATTCATTCACCCAAGTAGCCCAAGGGGTACTATCATGTTTTTTGAGGGCCCTAAACCTCTTAAGGTACTGGGAAGGGGTCTTCCCAAATCTAGCAATTAAAGCTAGCTTTACACATTCATAATCCATCCTATCCACCACCCCGAACTCCATTACCACAGCAGATGCAACAGGGGGGAGCCTAGAGAATAACTAGGGGATCAACTGATTCCCTGTGATTTCATGGAGCCCATGATTGTACTCAAACATAGCTAACCAATCTAACACATCCAACTTAGGTTCATACATACCCACAATCTCTTTAGGCATCCGGGGTCTTTTTGGACTGGAAGATCTAGAGGATTCGGGGAGAGAAGTATTTTCCAAAGACAATGTCTTCATCTCTAGCTCATGATTGAGCTCCATTTCTTTGAGCCTTAGTTCTTGTTGTTTCTGTTCAGTTTGGGCACAAATTCTTTTGAATTCAAGTTCAAGCCTCATTGTATCTAGAGAGATACATTCAGGACTTAATGTGGGACCTGACAATGGTCCAGTAGCCACAGGTTGAGGCCTTTGAGCAGGCAGAGGGCCAGAGGGGGTTATATTGTCAGCCTCCTCTTCCTCATCTGCTTCAACAATAACATCTTCAACATTATCCTCAATGTTTGCTACATTTGCTGGAGGAGTAGGCACTACAGCCCCACTCTCCAGTCTTTGGTGTTCTAACAATCTTTCAATCATTTCTGATTTCTTGCCTTTGACAGGAAGACTTGGTCAGGGTCTCCTGACTACAGCTTTCCATATTTGACTTTTTTAAAAATTAACTTTTAGTGATTGGCAGCACTCTAAAATGTAAATCCAATACTTTTATCCTCACCGCTGTACACCAGTGTTAGTCAGAATCCTATGCAGTTCCCTTAGGGAGCACTACAGAAGATTAAGACTACAGGTATATGCAAGAAATCCCCTTTGGTATCAGTATGTACCACAAAGATTTAGTTGGTAGCTGTGGCTAAGCAGTCAGACTTATCTCAAGAGGGAGATGAGCAGTATGCAGGGTTTACACATTAGTACTACAGCACTGTGGAACAAGGAAACACTGACCAAAGCTTTGTATCAAAAAGAATATATATATTTATTTTACACACTCTGATGTTCACACACAAATCACTATTATTAAGTAAAGTAAGTTAAAGCAGTCAAGAAAAGTATACACAACTCCCTTTTTAAATTGTAGACAAGTTTGAGCAAGAGTGAAAACTGAGCAAAATGGCACAGTGTAAACTAAGCACAAATGGCACTCTAACAATTTCTTCAGAGGGAGGGAAAGGACAAGTTATACAGGTTTAGACTCCTAAACACACCAGCAACACTTCCCAAGTGGATTGTGAACAAGTTAAGCAAGGCAACACTTTAGCATCAGCAGTACTTTGGTGAAAACTGAGCAAAATGCCACTTCAGCAATATATAAAAGGGGAAGAAAGGTGGTTATGAGTTTTAGGTGCACCAACACATTTCTTGATGAGAAACAATCTAGAGAAGGCAGTTGTAACAGATGTAGCCAGAGTCAATAGGCTTGTGCCAGAGTCAGTGATGCAAGGCAAAGTGCCTAGGTTCAAAATGTTCTAGTAGCTGCAGTCAAGTCTTTGTTAAACGATTGAAAGTTGGCGGTTGCAGGACTTAGAAAGATAATGTTAGACGAAAAGGCGGCCAGCCCAGAAGGTAAGTAAAGGATTTAAAACACCTTTAGCAATACCCAATGAAATGGGAGGCCTGGCGGAACAATGTACCTTGAAAGTGGTAGAGGCTCCTGCGGTGGCGGTAGTTTGTGGCAGTTCCTGCAGTTTGGGAGATCCAGCAGAGGAAGAGAGGCTCTCGTCGTGGAAGAAGTTTTGAGTTACTGCACTGCCCAGGGATGAAACCAGCCATGGTGCTGCCAAAATGTAATAAAAGGTACGTGCCTTTAAATCGCGGTTGTGGTGGACGGGTGCCTGGCTATCCGGTCTCCTAGTGCTTGGCACTGGCGATTAGACCAAGGCAGGTCCTGGAAGGCGATTGGCGAACTGGTTGACCCCACCAGCTCAAGGGAAGAAGACTCTTGCAGGTGAAGATCTTCTCGAGTCTTTGAAGAAAAGTGGTCAGGATCTGCAACAGGGCTTCAACGGTGGTTCAGTCGTTGCAGATGTCTTTGGCTTCTCTCCTCTTTGGCTTCTTAGTTCCAGTGGCGATGTCTTGTCCTCAAGTCCTCAGGACCCTGCTTTTATGCAGAAAGACCCCCATTTATACAGCCTAGCTGTCACTCACACAGTGGGGTGGCTATCCCAGCGGGATAACCCCCCAGCCTATCAGGGCAGAGTGCGACATGGGTTGCCTAGGTAACCCTGTCCAGGGTGCCTATTCCCCCTCCCACACATCCTGTCTACCCCAGACTCAGTGGCGCTGAAAGGAGGGCTTCTGTGCAGAAGCCCGCCAAAAGGACCAAAAAGGATCCCCAACCTGGATTAGGATTTCAGAGAAAGACACGAGAAAGAAATATTATTAAAGTTCTGGCAATAAAAACCTACCAGAGTAAAGTTAATATTAAAGTAAACCGGCAGTATGTTAGAGGCTGTCAGTAAAAGTGGTAGCCTCGAACAATGGGAAAATCCCATTGGGAAATATTTGCGGTTAAATATTTATGGTAGTAACCACTGCCACCAGCCATAAACTTTGGAGATAGGGACTGTACGGTACCCTCTTGAAAATGAACACCAGGGAAAAACTATTAACCCTTTCCAGTATTTCCATAGTAAGATGGGTTGTACTGGTTTAGTTCATAATTATTGACTAGTAAAGTCAATGGGGACTTTACATGCCCTGGGAGACAGTAGTCAGTACCAGGGTATGGAGTCTATGTTTGGAGGTCACTATGACACCCCTGTGTCACTGCACTGAGGGTGCTGTGTGAGACCCAGGTTAAAAAGATGATTCCTATGAAGGTGAGAGAAACCCCATAGACCATAAGCACACATGATAGCCTAAAACACACACTAGCAATCTGTCTAAGAGTGGGAAAAAGAGGGTCTCACACTTAGCAGGAGGACAAAATAAACCCTTCAAATCCAGCAAAGTTGCTGGGGGACTCTATAGGTAAGGGAAATTAGCCTTAGAAGAGAATTCTCCCTAACATCTTGTCCATCACAAGCCAATGGAGACTAAAAAAGATTCAGCACGACATACAGAGTACTAGGAAAAAAAAGTTTTTTTTGTAGGAATTACTGGACCAGATCAAATTTAATTATGTTGAGTTAAGTGTTGAGAGAATGGCGGGAAGATGTGTTTATGTATGAATGTTTATAACATAGCAAATTATGCTAAACAAGAGTGACAATGTAGTCCTGAATATGCAGCATAATGTTATGTAGCTTGTCCCAAATGGAACCTAGCCATGCCAGAAAGAAGAACTACAGCATCCCTTTTAAGGAAGAAGAACAGTTTTGGATGAGCTCTGCCGGTCTCCATTAACCAAATCAAGAGTATTTTACGCCCCAGGCCCAGCACCAGTCTTCAGAACTGTTAGGAAAGATTTCATATGTGTATGTAATTTTCCCCTCATGTCTCAACACCCAAACCTTTCGCTGCAGTTTAAACACCATAGACTGACTTTGCCAGAGAAGCACAGCCTTCTGCTGCATGCCTCTGGGCTTTCGCTCACTTGTTATGGGGAAACTGACATACCCTTAAAACAGTCAGTACTGGGAGTCTTTGTTTCCCTTAGTCCTTTTCTCATGTTGCAACTTTTGTGCAACATGTAACAAGTGTGCAATGTATCTTACCATACAGCACACTTGGGTCTATAGTAATTTCCAAAGGCCCTAGATACGCTTGCTGGACTTTTTGTGCAGATGTGTGAGGGACAGGACTGGTGGCAGCTATCGTTTCGCATTATTTTTAACCCTTTACTGCCATGTTTACCGCGTTAACCGTGTTTGGCACGAATAGGTGGCCTGGCTCCAAAATGGCCATGCTACGAGGTTCTTTGTCCTGTCCTTTGGCCATCTTGCCCCTTCACTTTCCCCAGGTCGAGTCGACCCGGGCCAGTCCTTATTTGGTCATGCATTTTCCCGCGAATCCCAATGCTTTTGCGGGCTTCTGCATGCCTTGTGTGTGTGCCTCCAGGATGTGGGCTGGGATGTCTGGTCCCAATACACATCCCGGGTACCAGAGAATCTGGAGTGTCCTGAATGCCTGAGACCACCGTGGTCTTTGATTGGTCCACGTATGGAGTGTGTGTTTGTGAGCAGATCTCCCATTGTGCCCTCTCCGTTTTGGTGCGAAGGGAACTTTGGATAAGAAGAGGCTGGAAACACCACTACCATGTCGATCGCCTGAGTTCTCACTGAACAAAGGATAGGATCCAAGTATCCTGCAACTACGAAGCCGAGTCGAGGAACCGCTGGTGACCCGCTGGAAGGTTTGGCACCCTGAGCCCGCTGTCGTCCCATGGGACCCCTATGCATCTGGTCGTTCTAGAAGGTCTGCGAAGACGCTTCGACCCATTGGAATAGTGGGACCAACTATTCTCAGCACCTTCACCAAAACCTGCAAGTATGCTTTCTCGGAAGTGTCCCTGGGCCAACCAGTGGGCGGACCAGCTTACGTAGGACCTTTGCTCTGCATCCACCGTCGTTTCGAGGAGGCCCTCGAAACTTGGTATACTACTTGCTCTCTGTCCACGGCACCCTCACACCGAATTTCATACATTTGGCATTCCCAGGTCTGAAGTGAGATGAGTGCGCCTGGACCGGAGTAAACGCGGTTACCGTGTTGCCCTGCAGCGGCAATGTCCTTTGCAAGTCCACTGCATTTGTGACCCTCTTGCAAGTGAAGATCTTCTCGAGTCGTTGGAGAAAAGTGGTGAGGGTCTGCAGCAGGGCTTCACCAGTGGTTCACTCATTGCAGATGTCTTTGGCTTCTCTCCTCTTCAGCTTCTTAGTTCCAGTGGCGATATCTTGTCCTCCAGTCCTCAGGACCCTGCTTTTATGCAGAAAGACCCCCATTCATACAGCCTAGATGTCACTTACACAGTGGGGTGGCTATCCTGGCGGGATAACTCCCCAGCCTATCAGGGCAGAGTGTGATTTGGGATGCCTAGGTAACCTTGGCCAGGGTGCCTATTCCCCCTCCCACACATCCTGTCTACCCCAGACTCAGAGGCGCTGAAAGGAGGGCTTCTGTGAAGAAGCCTGCCAAAAGGACGAACAAAGGATCCCCAACCTGGGTTAGGATTTCAGAGAAAGACACAAGAAAGAAATAATATTAAAGTTCTGGCAATAAAAACCTTCCGGAGTAAAGTTAATATTAAAATAAACCGGCGGTATGTTAGAGGCTGTCAGTAAAAGTGGTAGCCTTGAACAATGGGAAAATCCCATAGGGAAATATTCATGGTCGAATATTTATGGTAGTACACACTGCCACCAGCCAGAAACTTTGGAGAGAGGGACTGTACGGTACCCTCTCGAAAATGAACACCAGGGAAAAATTATTAACCCTTTCCAGTACTTCCATAGTAAGATGGGTTGTACTGGTTTAATTCATAATTATTGAATGGGGACTGTACATGCCCTGGGAGACAGTAGTCAGTCCCAGGGTATGGAGTCTATGTTTGGGGGTCACTATGACACCCCTGTGTCACTGCACTGAGGGTGCTGTGTGACACCGAGGTTAAAAAGATGATTCCTATGAGGGTGAGAAAAACCCCATAGACCATAAGCACACAAGATAGCCTAAAACACACACTAGCAATCTGTCTAAGAGTGGGAAAAAAAGGGTCTCACTCTTAGCAGGAGGACAAAATAAACCCTTCAAATCCAGCAAAGCTGCTGGGGGACTCTATATGTAAGGGAAATTAGCCTTAGAAGAGAATTCTCCCTAACATCCTGTCCATCACAAGCCAATGGAGACTAAAAAAGATTCAGCACGACATACAGAGTACTAGGGAAAAAAAGTTTTTTTGTAGGAATTACTGGACCAGATCAAATATAATTATGTTGAGTTAAGTGTTGAGAGAATGGCAGGAAGATGTGTTTATGTATGAATGTTTATAACATAGCAAATTATGCTAAACAAGAGCGACAATATATTCCTGCATAGGCAGCATAATGTTATGTAGCTTGTCCCAAATAGCACCCAGCCATGCCAGAAAGAAGAACTACAGCATCTCTTTTAAGGAAGAAGAACAGTTTTAGATGAGCTCTGCCGGTCTCCAGTAACCAAGTCAAGAGTATTTAAGCCCCAGGCCCAGCACCAGTCTTCAGTCTATTCCATGTAAATAGACTGAAGGATTTCATCCCAAGAGTTGAAATCGCTGCACTGCTGCTGGCTTCAGATGTTGAAGAGGAGGAGTCTGAACCTCTTCCTGGCCTGTTCCAAAGCAGTCCTTCAGAGAGTTCCATTGAGGGTGTCTGAGTGGCCCCTCACCTGACTTCTGATCAACAGGCTGAGGTAAAAAGTTTGCTTAGGCAATTTTCCCCCTTGTTTTCACAGTCCCCTGGTTTGACACCTTGATGCAAACATAACATAGACACAGGAGACAGTGTACCTACCAAAAGTAGGGGATACAGAATGTCAGACAAAGTAAGGTCTTACATTAAGACAGAGGTCAACAAAATGCTGGATCCTGGGGTGATTGAACCCTCCAGTAATCCTTGGTCCAGCCCTGTGGTTTTGGTTCCAAAGGCAGGTACTTCTGAATTGAGGTTCTGAGTGGATTACAGGGCTCTGAATGCTGTCACCAAGACAGATGCACACCCCTTGCCTAGAACAGATGAGCTGGTGGATACGTTGGGTGCCTCCAAGTACCTCAGCACGTTTGACCTTACTGCAGGCTATTGGCAAATAGCCCTTGCAGAACATGCCAAGGAGAAGACAGCTTTCTCAACTCCAGAGGGTCTTTACCAGTTCAGGGTAATGCCTTTTGGGTTGAAAAATGCACCTGCCACTTTCCAGAGGCTTGTGAATCATGTGTTGAATAGGTTGGATGAATTCTGTCTTGCATATCTGGATGATATAGCAGTTTTCAGTGCCACCTGGGAAGACCATGACAAACACCTGGGGATTGTGTTACAGGCTCTTCAGGAGGCCCACTTGAGCATAAAGGCCAGTAAGTGCCAGATTGGACAAGGATCAGTGGTCTACCTTGGACATGAAGTAGGTAGAGGGAGGATACAGCCTCTACCCTGTAAAGTACAAGCAGTACAAGACTGGCCTACCCCCACTACACAGACCCAAGTGAGAGCCTGTTTAGGACTCACTGGGTACTACAGAAATGTCATGGCAGACTATGGTACCATAGCTGCCCCCTTGACTGCTCTCACTACTCCAAAGCAACCCAAGAAGGTAACTTGGACTGAAGAGTGAGTGTGAGAAGGCCTTCAATGGCTTAAAAGACTCCTTGTGCCAGGCCTCTTGTGCCAGGCCCCTGTCCTCAGGGCCCCTGATTATCAAATACCTTTTATTGTGCAGACAGATGCCTCTGACACTGGGGTAGGAGCTGTAATATCACGAGTAGATGAGAAGGGTAAGGAACACCCTATTGGCTTCATTAGTTGCCAGCTTAAGGACAGAGAGCTCAGATGGTCCACAGTAGAGAAAGAATGTTTCTCTGTTGTGGTGGCCCTAAGGAAGCTGAGGCCCTGCCTCTATGGACCCACTTCACTGTGAAAACTGACCATAAGCCCTTAAAGTGGCTCATTAACATGAAGGGAGAGAATCCAAAGTTGCTTAGTTGGTCCATAAGTCTGCAAGGTTTTGACTTCACTATTGAGCAAAAGCCAGGTGTCCAACATAGCAATGCTGATGGGTTGTCCAGAATGTTTAACCGACCTGAACAAGAAACACATCCAGGGGTGGATTAGTTCCCCCTGTCCTTAGTCTGGGAGGGGTGAGTGTTAGGAAAGATTTCATACGTGTATGTCATTTTCCCTCCATGTGTCAACCCCCACACTTTTTGCTGCTGTTTAAACACCATAGACTGACTTTACCAAAGAAGCACAGCCTTCAGCTGCACTCCTCTGGGCTTTAGCTCACTTGTTATGGGGAAACTGACATGCCCTTAAGACAGTCAGTACTGGGAGACTTTGTTTCCCTTAGTCCTTTTCTCATGTTGCAACTTTTGTGCAACATGTAACAAGTGTGCAATGTATCTTACCATACAGCACACTTGGGTCTATAGTAATTTCCAAAGGCCCTAGATACTCTCGCTGGACTTTTTATGAACTGTGCAGATGTGTCAGGGACAGGACTGGTGGCAGCTATCATTTCGCATTATTTTTAACCCTTTCCTGCCATGTTGACCGCGTTAACTGCGTTTGCCACAAATAGGTGGCCTGGCTTCAAAATGGCCATGTCACGAGGTTCTTTGTCCTGTCCATTGGCCATCTTGCCTCTTCACCTTCCCCAGGTCGAATCGACCTGGGCCAGTCCTTATTTGGTCATGCACATTCCCGCAAATCCCAATGCTTTTGCAGGCTTCTTCATGCCTTGTGTGTGTGCCTCCAGGATGTGGGCTGGGATGTCTGGTCCCAATACAACACATCCTGGGTGCCAGAGAGTCTGGAGTGTTCTGAATGCCTGAGACCACCGTGGTCTGTGATTGGTCCACGTATGAAGTGTGTGTTTGTGAGCAGATCTCCCATTGGGTCATCTCCGTTTTGGCGCAAAGGGAACTTTGGATAAGAGGAGGCTGGAAACACCAATACCATGGTGATCTCCTGAGTTCTCACTGAACAAAGGATAGGATCCAAGTATCCTGCAACAATGAAGCTGAGTCGAGGACCCGCTGGTGACCCGCTGGAAGGTTTGGCACCCTGAGCCCGCTGTCGCCCCGTGGGACCCTTCTGCATCTGGTCATCCTAGAAGGTCTGCCAAGACGCTTTGATCCATTGGAATAGTGGGACCAACTACTCTCGGCTCCTTCACCAAAACCTGCAAGTAAGCTTTCTCGAAGTGTCCCTGAGCCAACCAGTGGACTGACCGGCTTACGCAGGACCTTTGCTCTTTCTCTGCCGTAGTTTCAAGGAGGCCCTCAAAACTTGGTATACTGCTAGCTCTGTGTCCACTGCACCCTCACACCGAATTTCATATACTTAGCATTCCCAGGTCTGAAGTGAGTCGAGTGCGCCCGGACCAGAGTAAACGCGGTTACCGTGTTGCCCTGCTGCGGCAACGTCCTTTGCAAGTCCACTGCATTTGTGACCCTCTTGCCCCTGAAGCCTGCTGCAGTGATACTGGGGCGATTCATTCACCTAGAGTGGAGAAATCGCCACTGTCCCGTTTGGGAATCCTCGCTGGATCTCAGGAACTAAAAGGTGCCGAGACGTGCTTTTTGCCGCATTCAAACCTGCAACCGAATTGAACTAACCTGCCGAAGTTTGGATCTCCTTGCATCTGGGACCGGTGAGAAATCAATACCCCAACCGGTGGCCCCTAGCGCAAGAGCCCATTTTTACGCATGAGTGGCCCCTGGGGGCCCCTCTCCTGTCCACTGCTATTGTGAAATAGCAACTCCATCCCAAACCCTCGAACTGCCTCTGCCTTCAAGTGGAGGTCCTTCTCGAATAGTGGCAACTTATTCTTCATCGCCTTATTCACCTTCCCGAGCTGCTATAGACCCCGGATGAGACCCAGTTTTGCCCATTGGAACAACCGCGTGCGCTGGCACTACGTGTACTATTGAGCACAAGGCTCCCCTCTTCTTAGGGCTTGGACTGCCTCTTAGTTAGGTGAATAACTGATGTTGAACTGGGCCTAAAGATTAACTGCACTGCCTGTTTCCTTCCCAGCTAGGTTGTCGACATATTTCGTGCAGTCACTTTTTTAGATCCGCCTGGTCTTGTATATATATTGTATTGAGTGTGATGTATTGGTTTACTTAGTGTTACTGTGATTCTTTTCTATGGTCTATGTTACAAAGGCCTTGTAATAAAAGTGTCTATATTTTTAATATAAAACATGTCTGGAGTAATTTGTAAGTGTCCTTGCTCTGTGTGCTCATTGAGGTCCTGCAGTCACCCTCACTCCTCCTGAGACTTAGTCTTGACCGCCTGCCATAGCTACCCTGATTGGTCTGGCTTGTCCAGAGATTACCCTGTTCCAAGAAACTAGGCTGGCCTTCTGAACCTCTGCCCCTCCAGGTCCGAGTTCAGAAATCCTTCTTAACAAGGACCTGGGAGCCAGTCACGGACAACAGAATGCTGGTCCGAAATGGCAGAGACATCTGCCATCCCCCCAATCCTCATGATCTGTAAAGATTAAAATGTGTTATCTTTTGCAAGATAGACTCATGGCCTTAATTCCCTAGAGGTGTGCATTTACTGTGGTTTGAGCATGATCAGGGGTTACCCCAACATTTTTAAGGGGTGCTCCTGTAAGTTGGGGTTCACTTTCAGTGGTGACGACCCGACGTGTTAGTTTCTTCCCCTGTACTTTGCAAAGCCCAGGCCAGTCAGCCACGCCCAACTATAGTGATCAGACCCCTAAATCAAAAGACCAATGTATCCTGAGCAACTTTAGTAGAAGCCATTTTAAAAGAAATCCTTTCTGCTTACTGGAGCAGGGCGTGGCTACAGAACGACAGCCATGGGGACTTCATAACAGAGGGAAACTCAAGTGAACAATGCCCACATGAGTATACTCTTGCAAGTGATAACAAAATGGGAACATGTATGTATGATATGGTGATGTGGTGATGTGAATGGTGTGGTGATGTGAATGAAATATTTGGTGATGTGAAAGATTATGTTGATGAGGATGTTATATGAGGTAAATGAAATAGGACTTGGTTATGTATTATGGCATAGGACTTTTGGTGATGTAGTATTGGTGATGAAGTATCAAATGGGACTTTTGGTGATAAAGATTGGATAGAATAGAATGGATTGGATTTCAGGTGATTTGTAAAGGAGTAGATTGGTTAAGAGGTGGGTTATGTATTGAAATTGTCACATATTTCTGTTTTTCTACTTTTTATAATGGAAAGGGATCCCCAGATTATAAGGACTGCGAGGTAAAGGTAGCACACATTATTCTTCTTATGACGATAAAAGCAATAAGTGGTATTACAAAAGTAGTGGCTCGATATAAGGAATGAGCCTGGATTTTAGTCAATTTTTTATATTTTCTCTTGCTGTCTTTTGTGGTAAAAAAGGAAGGAAGGTGGATGAGTTGCGGTGTGCGTGTGTGTGTGTGAAATCCAAGTGAGAAAAAGTAAAGCGGTGGGGAAAAAGTGGGTTGATCTGTATTTTTGAAGCATATGCAGCATAGCAGTGGGGTTTAAGTGAAGCATTAGGGACGCGCGCAACATTATGGAGGAAGAAACTCAACTAAGAAACATGCATAGGGTTCTGCCACTGTATTGTGACAGAATAAATAAACAATTGATAGTAGAAACAAAGGAAGGGGGATGTCCTGCTCCTGACCAGAGCAGTGCTGCCATAACAGAAACATGCTAGAAAAAATGTCCATCTTTTTAGCAGCAAAATATGAAGGAAACAAGTCCCAAAAAAGAGAAGAGATTCTAGATCTCTGGCAATTAGATGAGGATATGGAAGATCAGCAAGGTGAAAAAGAGATCCAATGTAAGGGGATATACCCCGTAACACCTAAACCTGCAGTTGGGTGTAAAAACCCAGTCTATAAGCCTCCAGTGGTAGAGAGGGTGTCAACAGGATTATCAGGATTAGCAACTAGGGGGGGACTCAAGAGATTTTGCACCTCCATATAACCCATTCACAAGCTCGAATATGCCCGTAGCATTGGTGTACCTAGAGGGTCCACAAGTAGACATAGACAGCGAGTTAGGAGCTTTACAGGAAAGGTTGGTCAGGTTACAAAACCTGAAGAAGTATCACCAGAAATAAAGGTACCGGTACAGAAAATAGGGGATTGGAAGTCAGGAGATTTTTTGCTTAGGTTTAACACTGGGGCAATAAGAAATGTTTGTGTTGAAACAATTGATGGGCAGAGGGCATGGACAGTCCTGGGACAAGAAGTAGAACAAGCAAGGGAAAATGGAGGGGAAGATTAAGGTGGTAGAAATAATGAAGAGACAGGGCAAGAAGTAGATCAAGGAGAGGGGGCAGTGAGAAACCAGTCCCTTCCACAAGAGGCAGTGGGGAGGGACAGACCATGAAATAGACCAGATTTAATCATGGTAGTTCAAAATCAGAAGAATACTAAAGGGGTAAAAAAACAAAATAGATATGCAGATGCCTCTAATACATAAAGGAATAGGGATAATGCAGTATGTGTCATGGCCTCAAATGAACAAAAATAATTTGATTATAGCTCTCCCCCAGCTTATAGACGGAGCTAGTAAATGGATCTATGAATTTGAAAAACAAACAGCAGGTGTAGCCTTAGCAGTAGGAGACACCATAGTTGGGGACTATGCTGGGGACATATGGGCAAGGGCTGGGGTATGTCTTGCAGATAATGAACATGATGGAGCAGCCTTTGATGAGGTAAGGGCAAGGGTATGGGCTGCCCTACGAAGGATGTACTCAGATATCGCTGACTTACATTCTTTAATGCACTGCACAATGGGTGATGATGAGGATCCAGTTAGGTTTATTCCTAAGTTACAGGAAATGCAGAGAGTTGAGACAGTAGCATTTTTCTATTTTATTGTAAAGGGGGATTACCAAAAGAGGTCCAGAAGGCACTAGAAACAATTGTGGGAATTGAAGCCAAAGGGTGTGCAGGGATACAAAGTATAATATTCAATGGCCCTCATTACGACCCTGGCGGAGTGGGATACCGCCAGCGGTAATCGCGGCGGACCCGTCCGCCGTACTACGAGTTCCCTTAGCGCCATGGAGGTTTTCTCCGCCTGGTTTTACCGGGCGGAGAAAACCATGGCGCTAAGGGACCTCGTTGTTAATTACGCCGCCGTACTTTACGGCGGCGTAATTAACTCCTTCCCCACTCCCATTATACCCTATGGGGCAAGAATGGGAATGGGGAAGGGTAAAATG
The DNA here is from genome assembly GCF_040938575.1 of Ambystoma mexicanum. NCBI lineage: Eukaryota > Metazoa > Chordata > Amphibia > Caudata > Ambystomatidae > Ambystoma > Ambystoma mexicanum. Next base: position 1,106,860,280 of record NC_090921.1, on the reverse strand, counting down.
GGGATTGGGGATTTACCGCTCCGCCAAGGTCGGCATGGGGTGGTAAATCCGCCAACCCCCATGGCGCTATCGGCGGCTTTCCGCCATGCTCCGCGGTGCATTTTGCACCGCGAAATCCGCCAGGGTCGTAATGAGGGCCAATATGTTTAACCAATCAAACTGCGCCAAACATCGGCATTTGTATGCACGATTGTACATATATTTAATTTGAAAGCACAGTCAGCCTGACACGTGTTTTGAGACTTGGCTCTTCTTCTGAGGCTGATGTACAATATATATATATCTAACATAAATCAAAATTATGAGTAACCATTAAGACACACACAGGCATCAAGATACAAGGGTTCACAAATTATTTTTTTGGAGTGGGACTGTGGAATGCCTTATACAATTTTTGTAAACTATTTCAATGATAATGATTGGGGTTTGCAATTTAGATACCAGTATAGCGACTCTACTATTGATTTTTTGGATGTGAATATTTCCCCGACAGATGAGGGATTTAAGACCAAAATATTTACAAAACAAACATCTGTGAATGCAATCCTGCATGCACAAAGCTGCCACAAGAATATGATAATTAAAAATATTCCAAAAGGCAAGTATATCCGAGCCAAAAGAAATTGTTCAGAGAGAGCTGATTTCGAATCGGAAAAATCGTTGATACATGAGAGATTCAGACCACGGGGTTATTAGACCCCAATTTTAAATAAAGCAGAACAGGAAGTGTCCAATATGATGAGAGCCGAATTACTGACACTTAAAACAAGAATAGCCAATACACAAGTGAACAAATTAAGATTGATCACTAGGTATAATGCTGACAGCAATAACATATACACAATTTTGAAACGTCACTGCCATTTTCTCCACCTAGACCGAGATTTAGTAGAATGGGTAGAACCCAGTCCTGGAATCACTTTCAGTAAGGCTACAACACTTAAAAACATTTTGTGTCCATCTTTTATGTCCAACCCGAAAGGGAGGGATACATGGTTAATTCATGGTTGACAAAACGGCTTCCACAAATGTGGTGGCTGTAATATGTGCAGTCATGCTCATGAAACAGCTTCACTTGACTTTGGTTCATTGGGCAAACATAAAAAAGGAGGTGAAAACGTCTCATCAAATCTGACGCTCTCAGTTAGCTCCAATGGGAGTAGAAAAAACGGTTTGTTATATATTTGTTTCCAAAGTTGCTCTTCACTTTCATTTTCTTTACCAATAATATACTACTTTTTCTTTAGTTTATTTCCTATTTCCAGTCTACAGTTCCTTTAAAAAAAATCAAGTGGAACTCATCAAAAGTGCAGGAAATGTTTAAGGCACATTCCTGTCACATTGTCACTTGAAGAGGCAAGTGCTGAGACAGAGATATAATACAATGGCCGATCCAGTGCAAATAAGCCAATGCATTTCGGTATGTTTACACCATCTTCAGGGCTATGCAGTCTACCATAATTATAAATGTAAATGTAAAGAAACATGTCATACAAATCAAAATCCATTGTCATACAAAATAGTGTACATACCACAGCGTGCCAATAGTGTTCATAAATGATGTCACCAAGGTTACAGAGTAGATGAACGAAAAAGCAAATTTCAATCAGTGACAGTACCATAATGTATATACCGCTCTCATGTTTTATCAAAGTAAATGCCTCTGTTAATCTGGTAGAGATAAATCATACCTCTGTCATATGTGTATTTGCTATCAAAAGCGACATGTAACCCGTATCTATCCAATGCCGGCTCACGTCCTGCATTCAGATTGAAAGCGGTGCCTAAAACAATTAAGTCAATCAGTACTAATTCTGTTTCTGAAAACCACGTTCTATTGTGTGTAAGCGCGCTGTTAATTCTTACCTCCAAAGTCAAGAAGGTATCTTCTATCAGCGAAACCACGAGGATGCGCGGTTCCACTTTGTTTTTATGTGTTGCTATGGAGACGCACCAAGGCGTCGCGCTTCGTTATTGCAGCCGGAGCACATACGCCTTGCGTCCCACCCTCCCATGGCAACGGGTGGGCGGGATTGTCACCGAGGCAAAGTGTTAAGTTACTGTGTGTGAGGCATGCAGAACATAAAAGGGATTGTATGGATTGGAGTGTGTCGTCACTGTGCCAGTGGCATGCAGTGCATAAATGAAAGTAATGTGCGTGAATCTGAAGAGATTGAGATCGGAAACTCGTAACATTAAACATATTAGTCTCTCTCTCTGTGCATGCTCTGCAGTTAGTACACTGCTGTGAACAGCCCCTCAAAAGAATTGCGATGGGGAGATATTGCTTGTGCAGTTTGTATCTAATCTCGACACGAACTGCGATACACATTGAAGAGGAAATACTGTATTCTTATGTCAGTTCAAACAAAACATGTTGTTCAGTCACCCGTCGAGACGCGTACCGCTTGAACACCCTGTTGGATGCCACTTAGGGGTTCCTATACAAAAGACTACTCTGCCATCTCTGAATCATAATTTGCATTGTGGACTGATTCACTAGAAATAAACCTAAACAGGAATATTCCTAGTACATGTGTGTGTTGGAATCTTTCAAAACAAAATTAAGAATCAATAATATCTAGGACATCTTGTGATCTTAAACAAGTAGAGTGTTGCTAGAATTTCTCAAGTCAAAATTCAAATTGAGAATCAAAAATTAAAAATTATGATGTCTATCCAGAATGTCTCTCTTTGGTCTGGTCTTTTCTGGATATTTTCATGCAGGTCTCTTTTCTTCACAACTTCTAAGATCACAAACCTGATCTGTGCCAGGTTGTGTTTTTTCTCGTGCCAATGTCTGGCAACTGCCGAATTTGCATTGTGGTTGTGAATACACGACCTGTGTTCGTTACATCTGGTTTTTGCAGCCCTTTGGAATTGTCCTATGTAATAGAGGCCACATGGACATTTAATCGCATAAATTATACTCTGTGTGTCACAAATTGCGTAGCTGCATAGTCTGTCAGATACCAGATTTGCCCTCGTAGTGTAGCCGATGAATTCTTCTTCCCAATGTGCCCCTCTGGTTTTGGTTTAGAAAGAACCAGAGCGATCTATTGGAGAAAAGAATGGATGCCGATGGAAATCCCGGAGTACCAATGGAACAACACAGGTCGAGAGGCGGTATGTCAAAGGAGGACTGGAGGTGGATAACATAACAGCAATTTGAGGCAGGACCTGCAAATGTGAGATATAACAACACACCACAGCAGCAAGATTTGAGTTGCGTTATGCCAAAGATTCAACAACCATGCAAGGCAAAAGGGGAGTTCAGTAATCGTACCCCACAAGTAATGGTTAGAAAAAGATACAAAACCCACCTCCCTTCTTCCCCCCAGGCTTAACAGAAAAGGTTAGCCGCTTACCGGTGGTTCTGTCCCAGGAGAGGATATGCACACGTAGACAAGATCCAAGCAATCCACAAAGTAGGCAGTCCAAACCTAGCCCGACGGCACGAGGACGCCTAATAACACCCTGACCCGACGGCACGAGGACGATAGCACACACAGGGAGTCTCTAGTCCGTGTACCAATTCTAGACTCCAAAGTTCCAGATAAGCGAGAGAAAACCAGAAGTTCCAAGGACAATCCGAAGGTGGAAAAAGCGTATGCAGACGAGGTCTGGCCTGAAGTAACGTGGCATCCAAGGAGCAGGCAAGGGAGGTCCAGTAACGGTCCGTGATCAAGATACCAGACGAGGCAATTCAAGGCAAGGCGATAAGGAAGAGCAATCCAAAAAGCAGTCCGCGTCGAGGAGCCAAGGTAATCAGAAACTGAGGGGGGAAAAACAGGGTAACAAGGACAGGAACGGAGAGAACAAGATAAACTTTGAACAGATTTCGAAACGCCACTAATCAGTGATCAGAAGCACCGATCTAGAGGGAGGAGGTGCTAATAAAGAGGCAAGTCACGTGACAACACAGCGCGCTACTCGGCGTGGACCGTGGGAGGAGTAGAGTGGACGCCAGCGTTGCCATGCCAGTTCCCAGGCACCAGGTTTCGCGCTTCTTAAAGGGACACGAGCCCGTAGTTTGGAAAGGAACGAGTGCCCATACATAACATAGTCTCATCCGTTCTCCTATGTGTGGGTGATTCACTGTTTCGCCCTTCTGGATATATCATCAGTTCCTACAATTGAGACAGGGGTAAGTCCCAATTCTGTCTGTGATTTTCTTTTTGTGTTGAGAAGTCTATCTTTGAATTTCTGGCTCCGTTGATATGCAAAAGTAGGGAAATCTTTGAAGAGATGCTCTACTCTCTGGTCACATGTGACCGTCCTCCAGTTTTTCTTAATGATCTCTTTTATTCTGTTACTTTGTTTCGAATATCTCGATACAAAAACAAGGGGTGGTGTCGTATCTGTTTTTTCTTTTTTGTTTAGGAGGTCTTCTCTCTTCTGAGTCTCTACTCGTAGCTCTGCTGCATTTACTTCTTCTGTCGAGTATCCCCGACCGATGAATTTCTTGCCCATTTCTTCAACCTCTTGTTTGTAATCTTCCGTGTTACTAACAATCCTTTTCACCCATAACATTTGACTGTACAGTAAGTTTTTGATGAGGTTGGGTTGATGAAAACTTAGTCTGTGTAAGAGATTATTTCGATCTGTACTTTTGCGGAATATGTTCGTCTTGTACTGTGTTTCTGTGGCAGTAATGTTAACTTCCAGAAAGTGTATTGTTTTTTGTGAATACTCGTATGTAAATTGAATTCTTCGGTCTATTCCATCGAGATATGCTAGAAATTCATACAGTTTGGTTTCGGTACTTGTCCAGATTCCAAAGATATCGTCTATATTTCTTATCCAAATTGCCAGGTCTTGTTTCCATATCGGGTGCTGCAGGACGTGGTCCATTTCAAATTTATGCATAAAGGCATTCGCGTAGGGGGTGCCCTTGTCGCCCCCATTGCGGTGCCTGCAACTTGTAGGTAACATTGTTCTTTGAAGCGAAAGTAAGAGCTTTCTCCTATAAATTCTAGCAGTGCCAGAATGAATTCCTTTTGGGCAGGTATTTCTCCTTCATTCAATAGTATCCATTCTACCGCTTCTCTTCCCAAATTATGGGGGATTGATGTTTATAAACTTCTTACATCTACTGTGAACAAAATGTGGTTGGCATCAAATTGTATTCTACACAGATGTTGGAGGAAATGGGTTGAGTCTTTTATGTACGTGCATTTTTTTTTATCAAAGGCTGACGAAAGAAGTCTATATATGTTCCCAATGGTTCTGGAAGGCCGTTAATACACATATGACAGAGATATGATTTATCTCTACCAGATTAACAGAGGCATTTACTTTGATTAAAACGTGAGAGCGGTATATACATTTTGGTACAGTCACTGATTGAAATTTTCTTTTTCATTCCTCTAATCTGTAACCTTGGTGACATCATTTATGAACACTTTTGGCATGCTGTGGTATGTACACTATTTTGTATGACAATGGATTTTGATTTGTATGATATGTTTCTTTACATTTACATTTATAATTACGGTAGACTGCATAGCCCTGAAGATGGTGTAAACACACCGAAATGCATTGTCTTATTTGCACTGGATCGACCATTGTATTATATCTCCGTCCCAGCACTTGCCACTTCAAGTAACAATGTGACAGGAATGTGCATTAAACATTTCCCTCACTTTTGATGAGTTCCACTTGATTTTGTATTAAAGGAACAGTAGACTGGAAATAGGAAATAAACAAAAGAAAAAGTAGTACATTATTGTTAAAGAAAATGAAAGTGAAGAGCAACTTTGGAAACAAATATATAACAAACCCTTTTTTCTGCTCCCATTGGAGCTAACTGAGAGCGTCAGATTTGAAGAGGCGTTTTCACCTAAATTTTTTTCTTTTGAATTTTTTGGTCCTTATGTCATGGGATCATCATTTTTCTGACAGTTCCAGGCTAAAACCAGAACTAAAAAGAGCTAATAGCCATAGGAACCTAATTGACAGAGATAACTTGAACTTTAAACGTGGTGCCCACCCCTTCCTCACCGTTTTCATTGGGGAAACATCCAGTTAATTGTTTTATTAATTGTAATACCAAATGTGTGGGTTATTGCATTTTTTGTTTGTGTGGTTTAAGATATATTGGCAGCACTATTAGGCCTTTGAAAATTCGAATAAGAGAACACTTGTCATCAATGTTCAAACAAGAGACCAAATATCCGTTAGTAACTCATTGGCAAGAAGTCCACCAACAACAGTGGACAACAAAAAGGACATACAATTCACTGGAATAGCTCAAGTGAGCCTCACACAAAGGGGGGTGAACCCTGAACTCAGGCTTAGACAACTTGAGGCCAGATTGATTTGTAAATATGGAACGGTATCCAGGGGACTCAATTCGGACCATGAGTTTCATGTATTTCTCTAAGAATGTGATAGCATACACATGGAACAGCACAATATCAGTTTGTTAAATGTTTATGTATATGAGACAATTGTTCATATTGACAAAAATGAGATGCAATGTCAATAGGTATGGTGTTTTAAAAATCATGCATAGGATTGATTTCCATATTAAGTAACCGTGTCTTCATTTATTGATGTATATATTGATCAGCCAATCGGTGATGATCACATTGATGGCACCAACTTAAAGTGTTACGCTGATTACAATTGCAATAATATTTGTTGTCTCATATTGGTGTACAATAACACTATTAATGTCAATGTATGGGTTTGTGATATTAGGGAACAATTGCCATTATTCTTTTCGAGACTGCATATAGGTAGTTTCAATGATGTTATGACTAAGATTGCAGTGGATTTGTGTTACAACACTATTATGTTAATAGGGCTCAGGAAGTATGCTCTGATCGTCTGCGGGGTTAGTGCCACACCTCACCCACACCCAACAGATCATGCTCCACCAACTTGAACAGTCTAGTACTCGAATACTTATCACAGATTAAGCTTGCGGATTTAACATAGGAGCATATACAAGGTAACCCATTTTTGTTGTCACGTATGGTGGTTACCCACGCATTTTCTAGGAATGCGTCTGCGAGGGCTACAATGTTTAACATGTTGAGACATAAGAATGGATCTAGTTGTCATGGGAAAGCGCCGTATTGCAAATGCACCATCTATATGCACAAAATGGGGAGTAACACTCACCGAAGATAGTGGCTACAGATAGCCAAGAAAAATTCCCATTCGAGCCCCCATAGGGCTCAATGGGAATGGGGAGGGAGCTAACAATGAGCCGATTACAAACAGGCCCGTTGTTAGCTCCCTGGTCCCCTCGCGGATAAACCAAACGTCCAGAGCGGGACCCGCGAGGGGACCTCGTAATAGTGTGGAGTGGGTTTAACGTGCCAGCACCATTACCAGCGCCGTTAAACCCATTCCGCACTAGTAGTAATGAGGCCCCATGGCTCCATACACAGCATTGCCCATATTACAACTGGACCATTATTATATGGGGAACTGATCAGCCCCAGGTTTAAAGGTCCATATGAGGTGATGTTCTGTACTCCTCTCACCATCCGTATGAAGGAGTTAGATATTGGGTGCATCTCTCGGATGTCCTACGAGCACCTGAGACAAGGCAAAGTTTAGTAAGGGCATAGCCAAAGAGACATTTTTGAGGATCCATGCTAGGGTGGTGTGCAGTGGCACATGCCTTCTTTTTTCTTTTTTCATTTTTTCTTGTTTTTTCTTTTGTCAATTTTTATTTCATTTTGAATTTTGTTTTTTTTTTTTTTTGGAAGGTCCAGGATCCGGTCAGCCCTGGTGGAAAAAGACTCTCCCTTTCCCTCTCTTTCTCTCTCTTTCTCTCTCTTTCTTTCTCTCAATCTCTCTTTCTTTTTTCTTTCTCTTTCTTTTTCTCTTTCTTGATAACCTTTTTTCTCCGCTCCAGGAATAAGCAAAGATGGCTGACCGACCTCTCTGTTATGTAGGGATAATGAAAAATGTTATTTAGTCTAGAAATGTAGTAGTGTTATGATGTTTTGTATGACACTGGTTGTGGTTATTGCGGTGGATGAAGGTATGTTTGTTATATGTGGTGGCTATATAAAGGGGGGGATGGACAGTTGGAAAATAATGTTAGTATAAATATATCTATGAAACAAACTCAACATTTCTCACTTTTTGCCAGCCACCCCTACAAGTTTTCTGAGATGAATGAAATGGAAAGTATGAATGACGTATGATTTATATAAGGGGTGGGGCTTTGACATTATTTCTGACGTCCAAAATGTAGAAAGATTGAATAGCTGGTACTCTGATATGCGCATTAAAGGAAGGGATGTAATCAATAAAAGATGTTACCTGTGTGCACTTATCCTGCACACATCAGGGCCTCCTAAGGTTTTTAGTTACACATCCAGTCCCAATTACAGAGGTACAATGCTTGGTTCATCTTGCACTATACGGGATAAACGGCACATTCCAGGCACATAGTGTGCAGTTGAGAAGCAATGATCTAGACTCAGCGTAATGCAATGGCAACACAAAATGCCACCTGTGTCTACAAAGACCACATTTCTCCTTGGGACGTTAGTCAAATGACAACGACAAATGGCAGGGCACCACAGTGATGTGCCTGGCAGATGGGCCGATCGAGTCAAGTGGAGAAGCAATATCCCAAATAGAGACTATGTTTGCGCAAATATGGTCCCAACACATCACAAGACTGACACGGATTGCAACAATGAAGAAGCCAGTGCGAATAGATAGAGCCAAACATTTTGAACTTTATTTTACCAATGAAGGAGAAGTTCCTGGTGGCGCAAACACACAGTGCAACCACAATCTTGTGATCCCTAGTATGACCAAAGGTACAGCAGCAGTGATGGATTACTACTGGGTTTGTGGCCAACAAGCCTACCTGCAACTCGTACCTTTTTGGAGGGGCAAGTGTTAACTGGCCACCCTGCACTCAGTGCTGCTAGTAATCCTGGAAGAACATCTGAAGGGAGAAGAAATGCCATTCAAGGTGCCAAAAGACACTAGCACCTAAAGAAGCAAAAAAAAGCCTTCAGATCACACAAGAATTTGGTATGCTGCCAGAAAAAGGACGATTTCAACGGCGGGGAAGAAAGAAAAGCTTAAACTGTTTCAAGACTGTTCCACACTGCTCAGAGGAATACCTGACAAGTATTGACTTTTTAGCTCAGCAGAGACTTGCTTTTTCATCTTTTTTGGCTCCTGGGGTAGAAGCAGCTACTGCACTTTTCTACCCCCGGAGGATGCTGAGAATGGGTCACTATCCCACATCATCAAGGCGGTGCACAATCTAGGTGTTCAAATGAAGAAAGAAGGTGGAGTTCAGAACACAGATTGGCAATTGCTTGCCTTTGATTGGGTCCTGTCATGGCTTGGGCAGCAGTAAATTTACTGATTCCTGTGATTGTGTTCTTCTTGGTTCTCTTCTGCACGTGCCAATGGGGTCTCCGATGATGTGTCACTAATAGTGCAAGGCTGATGGTATCAATTGGGGGATCTAAAACACCTTGCCATACAAGAAACAGCATAACTCAAACTAATATTTCTGGGGTTGTAGATATGTGAGGTGGGAATGAGTTTGTTACTGTACAAGTAACTAAAGGGGGAAATGTTGGGAAGGAGGCTAGTGCTTTTCTTCATTCCCAAACTTCCCAAGCACTTTATTATTAGGCAAGACTTCTGTTACCTGTTTTCTAAGCACTACAAGAGTCCAGGGGCAAGGAGGTTCACTAAATAAAGATAGGTAGTATTTAAAATATAAGGTTCAAATAACCAATAGTTGAAAATCTGTATAAATGATATTTTGTGTAGTTTTAAAAGTTCAACACGGGCTCTCTGCCAAAAAGGAATGTGGTCTGGCTAAAAATAGATCGCAGAGCTCATGCAGTGTTGCGTCACTGAGGCTAAGGCTGGCAGAGAGCACGAGGTAATTTAGCAGCTGTTCCTGTCCATCACAAGTCAATGGAGACTAAAAAAGATTCAGCACGACAAACAGAGTACTAGGAAAACAAGGGGTTTTTGTAGGAATTACTGGACCAGATCAAATATAATTATGTTGAGTTAAGTGTTGAGAGAATGGCGGGAAGATGTGTTTATGTATGATTATTTATAACATAGCAAATTATGCTAAACAAGAGCGACAATGTATTCCTGCATAGGCAGCATAATGTTATGTAGCTTGTCCCAAATAGCACCCAGCCATGCCAGAAAGAAGAACTACAGCATTCCTTTTAAGGAAGAAGAACAGTTTTAGATGAGCTCTGCCGGTCTCCAGTAACCAAGTCAAGAGTATTTAAGCCCCAGGCCCAGCACCAGTCTTCAGGACCTGGGCGCCAGCCACGGACAACAGAATGCTGGTCGGAAATGGCAGAGTCCTCTGCCATTTTCCCAATCCTCATGATCTGTCAAGATTAAAATTTGTTATCTTTTGCAAGATCCACTCATGGCCTTAATTCCCTAGAGGGATGCATTTACTCTGGTTTGAGCGTGATCAGGGTGTACCCCAAACATTTCAAGGGGTGCTCCTGTAAGTTGGGGTTCACTTTCAAAACCTTCATGTGTAAAAGAGCACATCCAATACTTTCTTTATGTAAGTACTGCAAGTTAGCCAAAGGAAATCAAGGCAACTATATTCTTTCTAAACAACTCGGATTTCCTCAGAAGACTAAATGACTGTGCGCATCCCCCAACCAACCTTCTCCAACCTGACTCAATTCTTAGTCCATGCAATGGAGTATAAAGTCCCACAATATAGTGTTTCCATGTTCTAGAATTGGGGGAAGGTGGTTAGATGAGAAACCGGCAGTTCAGACCACATGGTGGAAATGTTGAAACAAGGTAAAACCGCAGCTGCTAACTGCACAGAAAAAAAGCGGCTGACTGCATTAAAAGATGCTGACTGCACAGAAAAAAGCTGCTGACTGCATAGAAAAAAGCTGATGACTGCATAGAAAAAAGCTGATGACTGCATAGAAAAATACGTGGCTGGGATTTTGAACGTTTCTCCCGCTCCAGACCCTTGAACCAAGTATCAAAGTTCTTTGGAGCTCTACTGACAGGGCCTAGGATCCAGGAGGGTTCCCCCAGCTAGAACCTCCTATCGCCCATAAAGGGATGTTCCAAGAAGTGTGTGTCCACAGTCCCCAGATTGCATCAGGCCTCATTATAGTTACTCTATAACATACATTTAAAACCACGCTTCTAGTCGCCTACAAGGAGGAAGTGAACACAAGATACAGAAAATGTCTTTATTTTACTATGGGTATTTTAGTATTGATTTATACATCTATTGGAGGGTTTTATCTGTATCACACATCTTTTACCTCGCCACTGTGAACCGGAATACATGAAGAGAAATGCAACAGTGTATTTGTATATGCATTCTTTAAATTGGCTTTTCACTCCCTTACAGCGATGTCAATTGAGGGTCAGCAGAGGTCGTAAGAGCGACCTCTGCCATTTCCCCAGTGACCTCTGGCCTAGCCTGGAGCCGGCTTCCATTTTTTTATAAATAAGCAAGCTCCTGACGCCACCCCAGGCCTGGCCAGAGGAAGCATCGAGGCGCGCCGGTGTCTCCAGGGCTATTACTGGAGCTATGGTTGCTTATCAACCATAGCTCGTCTGGGCCCGAGGCAGGGAAGAACAGAGCGGAAGAGCAGAGCGATGCCACACTGCATAGTAACAGATTTCAAATTTCATTGGCTGTTTATCAGCCAATGAAATGTGTTATTTGGCTGTGTGGGTGGAGTCACGTCACAGCGCACAATCTAACTCAGTCTTCTTACTTGCGGGGTCGAAGTAGCACCTGCAGCAGAGCTGTGTGCGTGCAGTGCGGCAAGGCTGCGGCGTGGCCAGTAAGTAAGTACTATGTGCCAGTGCCACTGCCCCATTCTGTACAACTCCTTTCAATGGACCGGTAGTCCTTCTCCTGTCGGGCCATCGTACAGGAAAATCCTTGTTTGATTGAGTAGGGAGTCGTTTGCTTGCCTTGACCATCCTTGTTGTGCTGGAACTTGGATCGTTTGAACTTCGCATTTTGTACATTTTGACGAGGGGTGGTTCATCTTCAGGCCGCTGCTGGCATTAGTTTGCCTGCTGCGCTAAGTTTTGCCCTGCGAGTGTGCAGTGCCTGAAGGCCAACATGCGTGACGCTTGATTGATTTGTTATCACTGCCAACACCCACACTCTTCTAGTCAGAACTTTAGGACCCTGTTCAGTCAGGCAGCAGGTAGACAAAGGGTTGGAAATGATACAGCGTTTGTTATTTCTAGAACTTGTGCTGCCCGTTGGGTGTCTGCTGCCAAATGAGGCTTGGAATCCGATTGACTTTTTTCTTGGTGTTGTTTACAGGCATTCTAAGGCCATACACAATTGGAACTTGCCAAAGGCCATTGTTTGTACCCAGCTTTAAAAAAATAAATCTGCGTTGCTATCTCCATTTATGGATTTGGTCTAAAAGTTTTGATTTTTTTAATGGAAGGTATGGACATTGTGGGTTCTCGGGATTGATTTTCCTTGGATAGAGTGGATTTCTTGGGCTGTTAAATTATATAGCGCAGCGATTTACATATTCAGACCTTCAGTCCATTCCCTGCAGTTTTCGAGTGGAGGCGCACTCTCTCCACACTCCTCCTGTGAGAACATAGTTATGGTCCATGCTGTCACAGGAGGTACTGGGGAGATGGAGAGCGCCAGCGAACTCTAAAGTCACATGGAGGGTCGAGGGTGGGACAAGGTTCATTGCAGGCCCACTGTGTGTCTGCAATGATCTACTCAGCCCAGGGCCCAAGCGAAAGATGGTGTCTAGTCCTCTCCATCCCTGTGTGCCTGGGCTGGCGGCTGTAAGTATGTGGCCCCAGACCCAGCCTGTACCGCAGCTGGACTACTCCATTGAATGCTTTTTCATTTCATAACTTGTATTAACTTTACACAAACATCTGATAAGGACAGATTTGAAGTGATGTCAAGTATCGTTCCAAAGTGGGTGAATAAATTCATGTTAAAATATTTCAATACACACTTAATTATCACATGGTTTAAATATAGCAATCAATCATCTATTAAAAATACAATAATCAATAATCTATTAAAACTCCATATCAATGAGAGCAAAGACAAGTTCTATTTTCATTCTCTACTATTTTCTCTCAGACTTAACCAGATTAGAGGGCCTTTTTATCTATCGGTAGTCAGCTAGCGATTCGACGCCAGAGCCAATACAGGCTAATATGTAGGCTGAGACATATGTCCAAGAAGAATCACTTTTTATTGTGTTATAATTATGAACGTATCTACTGAGTATGGTCATATATGCATCACCCAAGAGTTTACATTCGGTGAATACGTATATGGGAATCTCAAGGGCACCCAGGACATTACATATTCGGCACACTCTATGTGCCAAAGTAATTTTCCGGTGAGCACCCAAAAAGACCAGGAGTGGGAGTTGGTTGGTACGGAGTCTAAAGATGCCACCGGCACTGCCGGCAAAGAACTCTGGCGAAGATATGGTTGTAGACTCAAATACCTATGTCCGACAGTTGACACATATGTGTATGACTTTAGTGTCGACAGTCGCGCATAGTTATTAGTCCAATCCCATTGAGCCAGTCTCTTTCTGAACAGATTTTTCAATGTTTTGTATTTGGTCCCCCACTCAAAGTCAGGATGCCATTCTCATATAGTTGTTTAGACATGTTCGAGAACTCTCCATCACCCATTCTCCACTGTATACCCCTATCCGCTCCCACTATTGTCAACAGTTTGCATCAAGGGTTGGGATTAGCTTTGAGATAGAGTCCCACCCGCCATATAAGCAACTAGCCTCTCAATGATACTAGTCTCAGTTCCAATCTTAAGTATTCCATTGAAACATTCTTTGCCAATTTCAGTACTTGTTTCCAGAAGTAGCCCTGTTGTCTGTCAAGCCAGCTTACATCTGTCATTACTAGGGCATCCAAACCATATAGCACCATTGGGCAGAAGCTTTGTAGGTATAAAATAAGAATCCCCTCCAATTAATAGCCAGCTGTTTGGCACACAAACCTCTCAATAATATTAGCCAGTTTGCATCCCTTGATCGTTTTGGCCTCTACAATGTGTTTATAATTCAAGCTCTGGCTCATATCCAGGCCATGTAAGGGTACTTATTGACATAGGTCAGGGTGCCCAAACTCGTAAGGATCTTAGGGCGATTTATCTTTTTGGCTGAAACCAGCGTGATCTTAGTTTTGGTCATATTAATGGTCAGTTCATTTTTTGCAACAAATTCAACCAGGGTTTCAAACATGTTCTTAATTCCACTATAAGTATGATTGAATTTAACCAGGTCATCTGCACAAATCAGGCCGGGGGTTGTCACCCCGCTTATTCTCGGGCAGCAACCTGTGGCCTCAGCAAAAGCAGCAGGTAGGTATAAAGATTGTACAACCGGGGGGACAAGACACACCCTTGTTGAACTCTGTTGAACACTTGTTGAACTCCCCTGTTAAGCCAAATCAGGGCTGTTGTCAATCCTGCATAATTCATCCTTACCCGTCCTGTCGTACCTTCATGCAGTCTCCTCAGAATATCCAACAATCATCTTGGGAAGTCCCAGCCTGCCAGTTTTGGCCATAATTTCGAGCAATTTACCCCATCAAAGGCTGCCAGGAAGTCGACAAAGACTATATATAGTACAGGGGTGCCCTTTTTTGCGGCTGCCCGTTTCAATATCAACATGAGAGGTGGAACACCCTGGCTGAAAACCTGTGTAAATGCAGCAGCTTTCCTTCCTCAGCCCATGCTTGCAGGTGGCTCAATACCGAAGTGGAAAATATTTTACCCATTACATCAAGAAGGGACAGTAGTCTGTCATTTGATGGGGACAATCGATCACCCCTTTTATAGATAGGTAGGAGGATCAACTGTGTCCAAGAATCAGGGATACATTTCTCTGCACAGACTCTGTTAAACAGTATACAAAGGAGTTTGGCCCATTCCTCCGGATCTTGCTTCAACACTATGCTGGCCAATCCATTGGGGCCAGGCGCTCTAGAGTTCTTGAGGTTTTTAATAATTTCCAAGATTCTCTCTATAGAGAATATCAAAGGCCAACCAGATACACAAAAAGGTTCCCTTGTTATGGACTCCTTCTTCCCCGATCTATCTCCCAGATGAAGTAACCAATCCTTTTCCTGTATGGGGTTAAGCGATTGTGTTATTCTATCCCCTTTAGCACGGGATAAGATCTGCCAAATGGAGCTACTTATTTTACTGCGTAAGGCGACGATCATACCTTGCCAATGGCTATTACTAACCATGGCTCACCAACGTTTTAACCAATTCCTATATTCAGCTGTTATCACCATGGTCTGCCATATCATGTCGCTCTGTTGCATCCCTATGCCTCTACGTTTTCTTAATTCACCTCTCATGACCCGTTTAGCATCACGTATGGCTATATCAAATTTGTTGGTGTGCCTCTGTATTATTACTGGGTTTTCCCGCTGGTCTAGACCCGATATTGACGCCAGACCTTTTACCCATTCCTCAATATCATTGCTATAGGCCATAACCAACCACTCCATGTCCCTAGATATTGCACTCTTGAACAATTGATTGGCTTTACTCACATGGCTGGCTGTTCAGTGGATGCGGTTACCCACTTGGGTGGTAAAGGCCCTACTGCAACCCTTAATTTCCAGGACGTTCACTTTGGAGCTCCATGCTCAAAGACAGAATGGCATGATCACTAAAATAGTTTAGTTTGTTTGTCTTCAACATAGAAGCGTTGTTACCGAAAAATGTGTCGAGAGTGGCTCTGCTCTTACTTGAGCTCCAAGTGAACGGCCCCGGCACATCTCCCCTAGTTCTCCCATTCATCAGAGTAAGTCCCATGTTCTTGAATATTGCACCCACTGGTTACCCTTGGGGTTACCCACTTTTTGTAGCATTTGGCAGGAACTTGCCACGTGTCTATATGATGAGCATTCCTGGTCATCTATGCATCGGGCATTTAGATCTCCCCCCAATAGGATTATTCGCTCATCCCCTTGGCTTGTTCTCTCAGTCAGTATTTCTCCCAAAGATTCCTGTATATCTGCCAGACTACTAATGTTGGGAGGAATATACAAATTCACTATCACCAGGTTGAGCACCTCATTTGAATTCTTAAGTATGAGGTCAACTCCCAACATTGTACTACTGATAGGGGTCATAACCCGGCGGGAGGCACCGAGATTATAGCTATTACCTATGTCAAGCCGCCATATGGTCTACCTCAGGCGCCCCGTTTGGCCATAACTTGGTAAACCTGGAACCCCTCAAAAATTAGGGTGGTCTCCAGCCAGGTCTCTTGCAGCAAAAAGATGTCGGTTTTGGCAAGTCGTGAGGCTGATCCCTCTTTACTTTCCATATGGCTGTAGCCCCTAGTGTTGCAGCTTACAATGGTATACCTTCAATGTCCCAAACATCCACGATCAACATAGCTGTGTGTCAATGGGGCTTTGTTTATGGGCACCCTTGGGGCGCCCGGCCTTTTACCACAATATTCCCACTGTTTCTACGTAGGGGGCGGGAGAGGTCACAGCACAATGTTAATTTGTGGCATAGAGATCTTAACATTTCTCCACAAATACACAGCAAGGAAACAACAGCAGGAGATGCAAAATTAATCAGTGCCCAGTTTGCCTCACTATACCATCCTGGGAGCCCAATCTGGAGCATATCACTACTGCCAATCGATGATAGGCTGGGGATGGACGGCCACAGGCGCAGAAGGGCCGTAGGATTCAAAAAAGGACTGTCCACAGTCAGGTAAAGCTCTTCTAGTTTTACCAAAGATCCCAATGTCGCCCATTCATTTCGAATAGAGGACAGGGGCAGAGGAGGAGGGAGGGCAGAGCGGGTGGCAAGGTAACATGGTTAGGATAATAGTAATATGGGGCACGGTGGGGTATTAATAAGGATGAAGGAGCACTGGATATTGCTATATTTTTTCTCTCCACCACCTCCACCCTCCATTGCCCATGTTCAAGACCCCTTTGTTCATAAGTACATATTGCCACATTCAACACCGACTGAGAGTTCGGAGCATAAGGCAAGTCTCCATAAGAATTAGGCTCCTCCGTAGCTCTCTTCAGGGTCCTCTTGCCAACTATATTATCCAGGGCCTTTGGCACCTGTCTGCCTGGTGCCCTGTCATGGGACGATGTACAGTGTGACAGTGTACCAGCCAAACAAGTGAAAACATGTGCCACTACCCTCACCCCCAACTATTACCAACTTTATCAACTCCTCCTTCAACACTAATACAGTCCCAGCCAGTATCAAAGAAGCCTGGGTCACCCCACTTCTAAAAAAAACAACACTGGACCCTACAGTACCCACTAATTATAGGCATATAACAACAGTCCCTTTCCTACTCAAACTCAAAGACAAAATTGCATACACTCAGATTCAATCACATCTCGAACAGAACCAGCTCCTTGGCACCAGAAAATCAGGATTCAGGCCAAATCATAGTACGGAAACAGCCCTCTTGGATCTCAAAGTCCAGATGGACACTATCAGAGATTCAGGGAAACTTTGTATTCTATTACTATTAGATCTCTCTGCAGCTTTCGACCTCGTGGATCATGATAAACTGTGCACCTCTTTAGCCAATGATTTTAACTTCTCCAATAATGCCACCTTGTGGGTAAAATCCTTCCTTGCCAAACGGACTTCCAGAGTGACCATAGGCAAGGAAGCTGCTGATCCCATACCAGTACCCATAGGAGTACCAAAGGGTTCTTGCCTCTCCCCAACACTTTATAATGCCTACACAAAACTCCTCTTCTCTGCTCTCGATGATATGGGTGTCATCTACACTAACTTGGCAGATGACACCCAGATCCTCATACCCATCACAGGGAATTACAACCAGGATATCTTAACCATCAACAAAATATACGCCATCATCCAAAACTGGATGGCGATAAACAGCCTCTGTCTCAATGATGAGAAGACAGAAGTCCTCATTGTGGGATCACCGACTAAAATAGCAACCCTGCATGCCCGCTCTAGTACCTTGCATGACAGAGACACTGGAGTCGGTGGTTGAACTGCTGCACGGGGAGCCGTGAACGCCCTTTATTAGCATAATCACATGGGGTGTGCACGTGTGCTGAGCACTTGACACTGCTCAAGGGGAGGGGCTCAGACACAACATCTCATCCCAACTACATTAAAAATCAAATGGCCATATTCAACTGAGATGTAGCACCCAATCACTTGACAGTGTACCATTTTTGGTCGATCATGTGTTGAATTGGGCAAATAAACAGACATATGTACTTTTAAAATCACCCAGCCAATCAGCATTTACTCTTACTGAGTCCAAATGTAGCCTCTAGGCAGCCCACAGAATCGCAGTTTCAGGCCGGCACCTCACTGTGTCCCCTTTAAGTGTGCCACCTACGTGCGGGAACACAGTTTTAAAACAGTACAGCATCGGTTTCTGGACTGTGCTACATTAAACAAGTAGCAGTTTTGTTTGTTCGTGCAAAGGTGGAGATTTTCAAGTTCAGGTCATGGGGGAACATGTCCCTTTGTTGACAGACAGGGACAAAGTCTGATAGGTTATTGGGGGATGGTAGTAGGATGATGGTAGGTTCATCACGCCCACTTTAATTTCCTTCCATGCGCAAACTCTAGATCTAAAACCAGCGTCATGAGCCACTTTCGTTTTCTCCCCCATGCAGGAGCCTTGTGCGTTTCCCGCCTCCAGATCTCTCCCCCAGGCGAGAGAATTATTTATTTCATGAGCCCAAGTGCTGCTTTCTTCTTTGCGCTCATAAGAATGGTGGTTGAAAGCTGCTCCCCGTTCTTCTCCCTCTACAGTCTGATCCTTACTTGTTGCATGCAGCAGTGGTTGCTCCAGGACCGCACTCCCCCAGGCAGGAGCGCACTGTCACTCGCCTATATCACCTCAATCTGCGTCGTCGCTCCGACCGCACAGGCACCCGCTGGAGTGAGGAACACAGCCAGGGCGCATTGTCCGCATGCAGTAGAATCAGCCATGCTCTCCCTCTGGTGGGAGGCTTCCTCCTTCTGTGCTGCAGTGGTAAGATGGTCCTCGACAGCGAGCCAGCGGCCAGTCAGGGCTGGGTCGGACCATTGTAGGGTGGTGCAATTTAAGCACGTGCACCATGGGACCTCACCGGCGGACCGGCAGGCCTACCCCAGCCAATATTTATTCGGATAGGAGAACTCTGCATGGCGAGCGCTCTCCCACGTGTGCACTGACATGGTCTGGCCATGCACGGGTCCTCTAAGTCCTTGTCGCCATTGTTATGGGGTTCCGGATCAGGCCCGGCACCCTCTAGTACCTTGCATGACAGAGACACTGGAGTCAGTGAGTTGGTGGTTGAACTGCCGCACAGGGAGCAGTGCAGGTCTCTTATTAGCACAATAACATGGGGTGTACATGTGTGCTGAACACGTGACACTGCTTGAGGCAAGGGGACAGACTCAGACACAACCGCCCCTCAGCGGGGGAACCAGCCAATCAAGAGGTGTTAGTGATAATTCTCTTATAAGGCTAATTTCCCAAACCTAGTGAGTCCCCCAGCAGCTTTGCTGGATTTTTGGGGTTTGTTTTTTTCTCCTGCTAAGAGTTAGACTCTTTTCCTCCCACTCTTAGGCATGATTTGAGGTATGTCTTTGACTTTTTGTGTGCTTATGGGCTATGGGGTCTTTTACTCCATAGGGTATCATCTGTTTTTGTGTATGTGTTACACAGCACCCTGAGTGCAGTAACACAGGGGTGTCATAGTGACTCCCAAACATAGACTCCATACCCTGGACTGACTACAGTCTCCCAGGGCATGTAAAGTCACTATTGACTTTACTAGTCCAAAATTGTGAACACAACCAGTACAAACCATCATATTGTGGCAGTACTAGAAGGGGTTAATTCGATTGCCCCTGGGTCTGTTTCCAAGGGGGCACTGTCCAGCCCCCCCTTGTCGAGTTTCTGGCTGGTGGCAGTGGTTACCACGCAAATATTCCTCCAGAATATTTTCTATGGGATTTTCCCATTGATTTTAAACGCACCACTTTTTGGTGCAATGTTAAAGATACCGCCGGTTTATTTATTTAATATTAAATCCCCGGTTGGGTCTTTTTGCCAGAACTCTTTTCTAAAATGGCGTTCGTGTCCATCTCTGTAACTCCAACCAAGGTTGGGCCCTTTGTTCCACTTTTTGGCGGGCTTCTCCACAGAAGCCCTCCAACTGGTGCCACTCTGTCTGGGTTCCACAGGATGTGTGGGTGGGTAATTGGTACCCTGGACTGCGTTGCCTTATCAACCCAAGTCACACTCTGTTCTGATTGGGCCAGTGGTGAGCCATCCGGCTCACCACTGAGCATGTTTGAGTGACAGATAGGCTGTTGAATGGGGGTTTTTCTGCATAAAAGCAGGGCTTTTGGGACTGGAACTTCAGAAGTCACCACAGGACCTAAGAAATCCCAAGAGGGGAGAAGCTGAGCCATCTGCAACGACGACACTACCGGCGGAGCTGGCTATCCAAGCTGCACCACTGTGACCGCGAATACCAGCAATGCACCTTTTCACCGACGAACTCTGCGGCTGGTTTCTTCCCTGGGCAGTGCAACGACACTCCAAGTTTCCTCCTCGACGAGATCCTCTCTTCCCCTGGTCGAAACCACGAACTGCACCCGCTGCCAGGAACAACTGCCACCGCTGGAGCTTCCTCACTCTTAAAGGTACTATGTTCTACCTGGCCTCCCTTTCTTCGGTTTGCCCAAGGTGACCCTTAAATCCTTGGCTTTCCAACTGGGTTGGCCCCCAGACCTTCTAACTTTATCGTTTGAACCACCCCAACCTCTTTTGAACATTTCTACAAAGACTTGAATGCATTGCTAAACCGTGTGATCTTGGGCACATTTCGCCTTGCTCCATCCAAAGTGGGCCTGGCCTATGAACTTTGGCTCGACAGTATACCCTGCCTTCAGTAACTTGATTTTGTCTCTTAAAAGTGTTGGGAACTGTTTTATTTTTATAACCTGCCTTTTTCTCTCCCTTTAACCTAATTATTGGAGTGCCATCTGAGTTACGCGCTCACCTCTGTTTTGACAAAAAGTGGTGTTTTAACTTAGACTTGTCTAGTAATTGCTGAGGGGGGTGTAAATACTTTTCTGATTATGTTGGAACTTGCTTTTGATTAATAGTGCTAGTGTATTTTCTAAAGTGTGTGTTAAATAAATAATTATATACTTTTGATACAAAGCTCTGGTCAGTGTTTGCTTGTTCTACTGTGTTTTTGGCCCTATTGTGTATCCTCTGTACGCTGCCTAACTCTTCTTGAGAGAAGTCTGACTGCTCAGCCACAGCTACCAGGTAAATCTGGGTGGTACAGACTGCTACCAATTGGGTTTACTGCTTACTCCAGTAGTCTTAATCTTTTAGCAGTGTTCCTCAAGGAAACTGCACAGGATTCTGCCTAACAAGGGGCCTGACACTACTAGTGTTAGCCAGCGTTTCAAGTCACCTGATGGCCGGTTCCCGCACCCGCCATCTTCCCCTCACCGACCCTGCTTTTTTTTCTCGCTACCCCAATCAACCACTCTTCCTCCCCTCCTCTAGCCCTGATCCATAACATTTGGCATCGCAACTGACTATATACTCGTCTGCATCATCCGAACGCTGCTACTGTTCTCATAAAACATCTTCCTTCTGTGACCCCATAAGCCTGCTGCTACTGTTTGACATTGGACCTTTTCAACTCTGTTATTTTGTGCTACAGCATCCTTCCCAACTTTTCAATATCTTCTACTTCTGCTGCCTAGGCCTGACACTGCCTACTTGATTCTGCCAACGTTTGCTGTGAGCCCTGCCACTTACTTGTTTTTCCCTCCTACTTTGTTTCTTTAATCTGCTACACCTCACTGTTTTTACCCATGGTTGTGAGTTTTGTCTGTGCATTATGAGATGTTGCTTTCAATCTTCTCTGCCATTCCAGTGTCACTGTTTGCCTATATGCTGCCGCTCTTTTGATGTTGCCCCCCTCACCAGCTCCTTTGGTGTTCACCGTTGTCTACCTGTCAATGTATTCCTGTTGTTGCCCCCCGCCCCCCACACTAAGAGACGAGGCTTCCCAACTCTTCCCCACCCCACTGCCTCCTCATTTCCAACCTTGTCCTGTTTTTGAACTTGTTCGCCTGCATTAATGTCCCTTCTCCTCCCTCCCTCATAGCATTGCTCCCTACTCCCCTCCCTCCACCTTGCCTCCTCCCCCGCCTCTGCATTTCATGTTGAGCACTTGCCCATTCCGATTTGTCTCAAAACCTATTAGAATCATTTGTTTTTCCCTGTCCCCCACCCCACCTCTTTATCTTGATGTGCCTTAACACTATTGGGCTGTATAGGCGCATTACAAATAACCAATAAATAAAATAAATAAATCCCACGTACCTGATTGCTGCGGCGGTGGGATCCCACCACCGCAGCTCCTGTCGGTCCTGTCCCCACTCAGTTTGGCCGCCATGCAAAGGGAAGAGGGCCTCCATACGAAGCCCCACCTTGCTATTCCATGGCAGACATGTTGGTATAGTATTTTCTCTCCATGAACAAGACACAATAAGCCGCCCTGTTCACAGAGAGAAAATACATTGGGCCTCATTATAAGTTTGCCGGCCTGGCAACAACGGTATGAGTAAGCTTGCTGGTACTGTTGTTTCCGGACCGGCAAACTACGAGTTCTGCGAGTGGGTGCCTTTCAGATTGCCAGGTCTGGCCTGGTGGGCAGAACGACACCGGCTCGCATACCTTGACTAATGCACCGGCACCATTCTCGAATGGTGCCGGTGCATCTGTCCTCCCCATTCCCATTGAGTCCAATGGGACTCAAATAGGAATGGGGAGAAATATTTTCCGGCGCCCGGGAATGGGCAATTACCAGGTCCACTGCGGCTGTAATGGCCCGGTAATTGCCCATTCCCGGGTGCCGTAAAATTCATGACTCCGGTATTTACCAGCACGGCTACGGCCAAAGTCATAATGGCCCTCATTACATTAAAAAAAACAACTTTAGTACCCATGTAGGGAACTACACAGGTGCTAATGGCGATATGCCCTAAAGTGGCAAACCGACCCTGTAGGTAACGGCCCTCCACCATCGCTAAGAGACCCTTGTTGATCTTAACTTGGGCGGCGGGCGGTTACCAACGGGGACGGCCCACCACCTCGGGGCATATCTCCTCAATCAGGACCCTGAAAACGGCCCTGTGTGTTCACAACTAGGCTCCATGAATCAAGATTTCTAAAGGCAATTTGGCTAAATAAGCATGCTTTCTGCTATCTTCACGTGAACATTTTGTGCAAATCTGTCCAGATGTTTGTCCATTTAGTGAGAGCAGAATTTTCGCTAACAGAAGTTGCAATGAAATGCAAGCTTTGGTTCCCCTATTAGCCTTTCTCACTGTGAGGAGGTCAAAGAGGCAATAGAGATAAAAGACAGCCCCATTCTAACTTTCAGACCCAGCACCCAAAATGTTACATCAGCAGGACAGAGCAAAACTACATGTCCCATAAACCACCACAGGAAATGGAGACCAGGTGGGGGAAAAGATAAAATGAACAAAGGGAAGCGGTATAGATACAGCCCGGTCATGCGATACAGTGACAGATACCCACATAGCAGTACAGGTTGGGCGGGACAAACAGTGCATGGAGCAGGGGAGAGATATGAAGGCAAGCTGGCTGCAGGTGTGGGACAAACAGTGCATGAAGCCGGGTGGAGGAGGGAAGGCAAACTGGCTGCAGGTGTGGGAAGTGGGCAGGAAAGGCGGGTGGAAGATGAGAGGAGAAGTATGAGTTAAAAGAAGCCCTGAGAAACTCATCAGCTGTCTCTCATTACAGCAGCAGCCCTGGCCGGAGAACACAGAGGAGTGGGAGGAATCCCCAGGTGATGTACATTGGGCGTACTAGGAGGCTGAAGGCTCGGTACCGCGGAGATCCTTATCAAGAGTCAGAGCCTCCGCCAGGGAGGCTCGAAGAGCGGCAGCGCCGGGGCACTACTGAAGCGGATTCACTGACAAGGACAGTCTGGCTGTAAACCATTTCCAAAGGACAGTGTTTCCGTGGGTTTACCCTCTCTGTTTGTTTTCCTTTTTTCAAAACCCAAGTTGGACAGCTGGCGAAGCAATGCACAGCTAGTGTCCGGGGAAAGGAATTTATGTGACCTGATTAATTTTTCTCTCAAAGAGGAGGCAAGCTGAAGAGGACATTCATGCGAACTCTGAATTGATCCATTTTTTTTTTGTTCCGAGCAAGCCTGCTGAATCACGTTTAAGCATGTTTTGTTGTTTATAACGAGAGGCTGTGTGAAAATTTAACTCGGCAATAAATCATACCTTGTGAACTTTGCATTCCGACTACAGTCTACTACTTTACACTCACCTTTAATGGAACTTCATAAAACTTTCCAAAATAATTGAAAGTTGGCTGTCTATTTGGGAATGGTTTGTGAACATTTGTTAAACAGCTTCTAAGTTAAAAGTACCTCTTCCTATGAGGTCCAACTTACCACTGCCTCTAATATACATACATAGAACAGACCATTACAGCTAACAAATGCCGGAGTGCCAACAAGTAACCATCCACGTAAGCTCACCTCAATTTCAAGCAGCTGTGTAATGCATAGTGGAAATGCAAATTAGCTGAAAAGCATGCATAGCCAACACCATCAACCTTATAGTGGATTTAAGTTGCAAAAGCATGTATTTTTGTCTTTGAAATTGGGCAAATTAAGTTTGAATACCTTTGTGGAAGTTTCAAGCCAAATACCTTTGTGGACGTTTTATGGAACATCCATCCCCTGGCAGTATCCTCACTCCCTCCGCCCAGTTAACATCCTCATCATTTCGACATTCAGATTTGGGAAAAGAAGAGGGTAATGAGGAGTGAACTTAGAAAGCTTAAAACTAGGAGTATCGACAGGACGGATTACATAAGGGAAGCGAAAATCCTAAAAAATACCTTTAGAAATTGGTCTAGATCACATCGCTTTATGCGTGCACAAATGGAGGGGAAAATTATGCCGGGAGCTATTTGCCAAAGTAATTCTCGAAATTTTTGGACTGTTACTGCCTCACTGGACACACCGGCCCGTTCGGACCAGGATGGGGTTATCCAGGAGCAAGTATAGGCCGATAATTTTTCCAAGCTGCATGGAGCTCCCGGCCCTGATAAGGTGAAAATCGCAATTGATACATCGTGGTCGCTGGAGTTCTCCCAAGATGAAATAAAAACTCTCATAATGAAAGCTCCAGATCTAGAGCTCCCGGACCCAACGGTCTGAGTAATGAGATCCTCAAATCAGATCCTGACCTTTGGGCTCGGGTTCTAGTGGCCTTGTTTAAGGGTATCATCGGCTCCAAGCAAATAGCCAATACATGGAGAATGGTGGTTATTATTCCCATCTTCAAGAGAGGGGATCGCTTAGACCCCTCCAATTACCGTCCAATATCCCTTCTGGATGCCAACAGGAACATCTTTGCTGAATTGGTCTTGAGGGACTTGGAAACCTGGGCTAAAACCCAGGGAATCTTCTCAAAACATCAGATTGGGTATTGTAAAGGTCTCTCGACATCTTTGAACAGCCTAGTCCTGCATGCTGTGAGCTCAGAGTCTTCCGCCAAGGGTGGCCAACCTTTGATTGGGGGCATGGATTGATCTATCACAGGCATTCGATACCGTCAACAGAGACCGCCTTGGGGGAAAACTGAGAGACTGGGGTTTGCCAGAAAATGTGTTGGCTTCTTGATTGAGCTTCATAAGAATTCTGAGCTACAAGTTAAACTGAACAGACTGGGGAACCTCTCAAAAGGGATTGCAACTAAAAGGGGCATCCGACAGGGGTGCCTGGTAGCCCCGTTCTTATTCAACCTTTATTTAGCCGACCTAGTAAAATGGATTCTGGATTCAGCTTTGGCGAGCCCTAAACTGGGCAGTCTAAAGGTCTACTGGTTCGCCTATGCCGACGATATTGTGCTATTAGATCACACCCAGATCGGCTTGCAGAGGTTGCTCTCCGCATTTCAGAACTATGCAGATCTAAATGATTTAAAGATAAATACTAACAAATCTAAAATTGTGATTTTCAAGCATCCATTGAGAGCAATTAAGTCCTTTAATTGGTGTTTAGATAACCATGTGGTACTGATAGTTTAAGAGACAACATATTTGGGTTCCGTGCTTAGATCCTTTCTCACTAAGGGGCTTAACACGGTCAGTTTGGACGCAAAGATCCTTCAATTGGGATCACAAATGAAAAGAATATGCATTAAATGTTGTACATTTTCTGTCCTCCCAATTGTGAAATATTATATTGGCAAAATTACCCCAGTCCTACTTTTTGGTTACGACACAAACACACAATCACACGCCATTGATTGGGAGAGACTAGAGGGTATTTTGTGGAGAAGAGTTTTGAATCTCCCCAACTGCGTGCCTATTGCAAGCCTGAGATATGAGTTAGGCTTGCAATCGCTAAGAGCACATCAAAAATGGAAGTGGATTTCTCCGTACAGGTTGATTTTTGTTTCCCGTTCCCTCTCCTTATATGAAGAGGTCTCGTTCACCCTACAAGGTCAAAATCACTCATATTTGAACAATTTGAAAACGATGTCTGTTAACATCGAAGCAGAAACAGAAAGCCTCGAAGAAACCCCAAATGTAAGAGAACAAATGAAAAGAATGGATTGCATTAGAACTATTGCAGCCATGAGAAAATCCAAGATATGTGCTTTGATGACGCCCACAGATAAACTTATTACCCACTTATTTGAAGACATTTACGGATTCTATCATTAGAACGGATTTCCTTTGATTTTGCTTATATGTATTGCCCACTATGGAAATCCAGCATATCAGGGATGCTGGACAGACACCCACTCCCATTTGCCAAATATTTGATAATCTGGAGATTCAAACCCTTAGACACCGGATGAGCAAATGCCCCGCTACCATAGATTTGAGAACACAAAGGTTAGCAAGATTTACACCCCATAACTGGTGGTTGGAAACTGATTGTTTTTGGAAGAGGTTGTCATCAGGCCACGAAGTCTTCCTCACCAGTGAATTGGTGAAGTTACTGAGAGAGTGGAACTTGCTGAAAAATGTATGAACAATTTGGAACAAATTGGGAACAATCCGATGATCAACTCCTGAAAAGGCAATGAATAATAAGATTGTGCTTGCTGTTTCTGCTCTGATTTCAATTCTATTTTGAATGTATGAATAGAGATATTGGTTTTATGATGTTTTTCTTTGGTATAAATAATGATTTGTGAAAAGTCGCATTACCATATGTTTTGACTATATAACAATAAATAAAAAATAAATAAAAAAGGTTTGAATGCAGTGGTGTATAGGACAATGTCCATTTGAGCTGATTTTCGAAAGTTCTTCCTATGTGTATTTAGCACCTGGTTGCTTCTTCTCATCAGCCAGCCTACCCTGAATAATAAGGCTCCATGTAATGGGTGATATATCTTGCAATTAAGACCCACCCCCTCCATGGCTGTGCACAGTGCACCCCTTTTCTTGTACTCACCGAGGGATCCACCAGCTTTCATGCGATCAGGATTGCTCCTGTCTTGGTTCTGTGAAGTTTAAGTTCAGCAGATCAAGGAAGTCAAAAGGACTGCAGCATTGCATAGGAACCAGAACAGGGTGCTCCCAAATAACTGCTTTCTTTCTGACTCATGTTCAACGTTGTTTGAAGAAGTCAATTAATGATTAATATCACATAGAGGTTGCTGAACCCTTTATTGCTCCCTATGCTACTACAGAAGTTTCAAAGGGCAAATCTTGATTGCACTGTTGCACCCAGGCTTTCCTGCTACTTTCATATTGATAATAAAATACTTAATTCATAGATATGAAGTGCTTCCTTTAGGCGTAAGTAATCACGTAAAATGAGACATAGGACAACGGCTTCTTCTTATATTATTGATGTTATTGTGGTTTATATCATGCACCGCTTGCATTTTCGTGGTCTCCAGGCACTGTGATGAATATGAAAAGGAAGGAGGGCTGGGAGGGCTTAGTTAGTGGGATAGAGAGGGAAAGCACTACCAGCCACTGTGTAATCGGTTTGTTTTCAGTTGGTACGGGTTAGGTGGTGTTTGTTGTATGAGTGTTTGTGGGTGATTTGTGCAATTGGTTTAGTTTTCTGTAGTGCGTGCCATTTAGTTAGGTGTTGCTGAGTGTGTGCATTTTGTGGTGGTTTTAGGTTTCTGCTGAGGTAGAGGTATGCGTGTGATTTGTTTGGTGTTTGAGGGTGAATATGCACGCTATCAGAAAGCTATGCTGAAAAGCCAGCACTCTTTCCAGGGGACACAGTTCTGTAATATTCCAGATGTCTTTTTTCGCCAACCAATTTTATCAAACCTCAAAGTGTACTTTTGCCAAAAATTAGAAAACTTTGCATATGAACAGCAAATGTATCAAACACACTCAAAACCATCCCAATTTTCGTACAGTCCCCCTGCAGCAGTCATACCTTAAACAGTACCATTGTGCGCACAGTTAATATCAAACTATCTAAGACCTGTGAGTATTGTTAGGCAATCTAATCTAAAAGACTCCTTGGTCACACAATTTAAAAAAGGTGATCACTTTACATAACAAACAATCAAATTGTTATGAATGAAATGTGTTATTTTTTCCATTTACAACATGTCCAGGTTTAAATAAGCCACATGAGCTTTTATTGAGGAAACTACTTCAACCATAATCTAGGAATGCACCATTTTGCTGCAGACAGGAGTCGACAAATCAGCACATGTCCCTAAGTCCCCCTGTGACCGATCCCCCAATAGGGTATAGGCCAGATCATTCAGAATATGGCTTCCTGGTATCTCCTTTAAAAATCACCTCAGAGCTCTCCTGAACATCCGTGAAGATCTGCTCTCTAGCCTTGACTCTAACACTTTCTCCGTCCTCATCCTTCTTGATCTCTCCTATGCTTTCGACACGCTCAACCATGCCATCCTGCTCAATCGTCTCTGTGACAACCTGGGTATCACCAATCAGGCTCTGGCCTGGCTGACCTCTTTCCTTTCCGATCGACCCTCCCAGGTGACACTTGGGTCCGTCCTATCCGTTATCTCCCTCTCTACCTGTGGTGTTCCCTAGGGATCTAACCTCTCACCCTGGTTTTTCAACCAATACCTGGCAACTCTCACCTACTGCATTTGCATTTTCTGCTCAAAATTCCAGTGCTATGCTAATGACACCCAACTCATTTTCTGGCTTCCTTCAGCCACCTCCTCACCTTCCCGCATCTCATCTCTGATTGCCTAACCGCCATTCAAAATTGGTGTTCTGCCAACGACCTCTGTCTCAATGCCAACAAAACTGAGATCCCCCTCATTGGTACACCCCCAACATCCTTTCTCCTCACTCTCTGGCCGGCCTCCCTTGGCCCCCCTCCTACCCCTGCCTGCGAGGCCAAGAACCTTGGGGTCATCTTTGACTCCACACTCTCCATCTCCGCACATATCTCTGACCTCTCTAAAAAATCAAACTTCTTACTTCACCTCTGGTTCTCTCCAGGTTGGACTATTGAAACAGCCTCTTTCTAAATCTGCCTGCCTCCACTCTTCGCCCTTTACAACTAATCCAGAACAGGACTTCAAGACTTGTCCTTGGCCTCAAGCCCAGGGATTGTATCTCTCCAGCTCTGAAATCCCTTCATTGGCTCCCAGTGGACACAAGGATTAAATTTAAAACCCTCAAGGCTTTGTGGGGCCTGGGTCCAAAATACCTTCAACTATCCCTATGTAAATACCTGCCTTCCTGAGCCCTTCGCTCCTCTACTTCTAACTCCCTCAGGGTCGGTCATTCTTCAAAGAAACAAGTTGGGGGCAGATCTCTGTCCTCGGCTAGGGCCTCCCTTTGGAACAGCCTACCGACCACCCTGAAACTTGAGGAGAACCATCTCCGGTTCCGGAAGCACCTCAACACTCTCCTCTTCGCTTCTGCCTTTGCCCCTCTTCTCCCTGCTGATCTGTTTCTCTCTCTAGGCACTGTGCACCTGGCCACCCTCAGTCCTTCGGGCTCAGGTACCTGCTCACCTGCCTCCCTCCTGCACTGCCTCTGGCCAACCCTCAGCACTGGGATCTGCATCTGTACCCACACAGTCCCCCACTTCCTCTGCACTTATCAGATATACCCTAGCTGACTAACCTTGCCCTTTCCTCTTGTCTGGCTGCACTACCTTTCTGACTGCATTATTTATTTATTTTCACTCATTATTTATTCTGTGTTCTTCTCTGTTCTGCACTTTCCACTTCTCCCCCCCTCACCCCCACCACTTTCCCCCTTTTACCCTTTCCATGCACTTGTGGGTTCTTAATGTCACTGGGCCTAGTAAGAACGTATTTTGTCCTCCCATGCCCCCCTCCCTTTGCTTGGTCGCACTCTGAAACACCTGTGTATGAGCGCAACGTAAATACAATATCATCATCATCTGACTTCCAGCAGAATCCTTAAACAACTATACATGGCCACTATATATGGTAATAGGTACAAATGGCCTTGCATTTCCCCCAACATGTTTCAGATCTGTGAGCATATTGCTTATGCAACATTTGGTTATCTCTATATCATCTGAACAGTAGCTTTTATTGAACATCCAAAACTTGTACTGAAATTGACATCTTGTGCAAGTGTCACTAAATACATTGCCAGTCCACCTCTGAAAATTCCTTCTGTAGATCCCTTTGTCGTGCATGGGTATATTTCTCCTGAGAGTGGTTATTTAAAATTGTATACATCTTAAAGGCCATTTCGTTCTTACCACATGTTTCTGTTATAACTTGCTCTAATATAGTAAGCTTTCTACATGCTCCCACCTTAACGACTGCATGCTGAGCCCAACATCTAATTTAGTAATATTGCATGCCACTTGTTCCTCAATACAAAAGTATGTTTTACATGCTTGAAAGCCTGTAATTGTCACCTAATAAATCTCCTATCTTCCTGGTGTAAATGCTGGGCTATCAAAGATAGGTCTAAGAGGTGATGGGAATGCTGTGCTCCCTTTTAATTTAGTTATTTCACCCCAGACCGTTAGTACAGTTCTTGTGACTGCATTCACAAATCGAGTTTTAGGGTTGCCTTGTTTTGACAGCCACAGCTGCTTCCATATAATGCTTCCCAGCTAGAGCCTGCTCCATGAAAAGCCATCATTGTTTATCAGATTCAAAATGTGGGCCTATCGCCCAATTCGCAAATCTGGTATGCTCTGAAGTATCTCACGATGTTCCGGCTTCCCAGTCCTGTCCCCCTCCCCTTCTCCACACACAAATACTCAATGTTTTGTTCTTCCAGATAAACTTGTGGAATTTGTTTTGCCAGCTCGTCAGTATTGGCTTATGTTTATATATTGGCAGTGTCTGTAAGAAGTACAACAGTCATGGCAAGATATTCATTTTCAATATAGCACTATGACCTATCCACGATGTTACAACCTCTTTCCACCTTGCATAGCTTCTCAATGGTTTCCATTACCCTTGGTTAGTTAGTTAGCTTTGTATAGATCCGGGGTTTTAGGGGTTACATGAATTCCCAGGTACCTGTGTGATCTTGATGCCCACTGGAACAGACCTTGATTGATTTTGACCTTTTTTAATATTGGGTTGACAGCATTACATTTAAACATTTTCACTTCAATACATTCACCTTAAAGTCTGAGTCCCTTGCAAAGGCCTTTATTTTCAGAAGTTAAAGCCGGCAATGAAGTCTAAGGATTTCCTAGTGTCAGGAGCACATCAGCAGCACATACACATATTTTGTGCTCATATACCTTGAATCTCAGCTTTTCTTCTTATATGAAGCACAATGGGCTCCATTAGCAGTATGAATGAAAGAGGAGAAAGTGGACACCCTTCTTTCTTTCCTCTTTGTAAATGAACAGATGCTGTTAGATCCCCATTAATTCCAAAGCTGGCTTGTGGTGCTTTATATTGTGCTAAGATAATTTTGATTAGTTATTCTCCAAATCCATGTTTACGAAACGCCTCTGTAGGGAACCCAGAGTTTACTCTGTCAAATGCTTTTTCAGCATCCGATGCAATACGCACTGATATTTGTTTTGCCTGCTGCACTTGGTCATTTATATGAATAACCCTTCTGGTATTATCATCCTTTTTTCTCCCTAGAAGGAATCCCACCTGATCAGACCCCATTAGAGAGCCCAACACTTGCACCAAAAGTTATTGTGTATATTTTTACATCAACATTTATTAATGCAATTGGATGGTATGATGAGCACGACCATGTGTCCTTACCAGGTTTCAGATTAGCATTGCATGTCCTTCTTTGAAGATGCATAGTAACCCGTTTCCTATATACAGGTAAATAGTGAGATCATGCATGGTGTTAAAACTGGTCAAAAACAATCTATAAAATTCCAGGAGGAAACCATCTGGGCTGAGGCTTTTATTAATCTTCCTGGACACAATTGCTTCAATTATCACTTCTCCCCCAATTGGTTTATCCAAGAGTCAACTTTGTTCATCCAATATGTTGAGCAAGTGCATCCCATATAGATATTTTATTTAGACTTCCCTTTCCAGCTTCTCTTCTGTATGCAACTTATGATTTCTAAAAGGCTACAATCTTTTCTTCCTCTGTTCCCACTCCCGTACCTTCCTCTCTATTTATTGCTTGTATGAATATCCTATTGTTCTTAGCCTGCAATTGTCCATCTACTAGTTTGCCACGTTCCAAACCTTGTTCAAATAAATAGTTCTTTGGAGTATACTACTTTCTGCCTTTTGTGGTTAAGACAGAGTAACTGAGCTCTAGCTGCTTTCACTTTTCTGGAGAGAGCTATTTATAGATTGGATTGTTGCTCTTTCTGTGATGCCTACTTCCTTCCTAAGCTCTGTCTGAGCTTTAACTTGAACAATGTTAAGTTATTTTGCTTTCTCTATCCGATTTACTCTCAGCACCACTTTGAGTGTGCCCCATTTATTAATTTGGGTAGTATACTTTGGTTTATTAAACACAAGATTTTTGCTAGTATCTTCAATTTCCTTTTTAATGAGTGGGTGCCTTAATAGTTTTCTAACCTACATACAACTCTCCTTCTTGTCATCCCCATGTCAGGATATCTACAATCACTAATGCATGATATGGTCAAGTAACATTACCCAGCTCTGCTTTCTCCAGCTTTTTTTATAAGGTTAATATGGAGATAGATTTTATTAATACAGGAATATGAACGGTGAAACGAGTAATAGGAGTATTCCATCTGTGCTGGATTCTTATATCGCCAGCAATGAACTCTAATGATTTTAATTTGCTGCTAAGCTTTGAGGACAATATTGATCCTTTTGTGACAGATCTATCTGTCTCAGGATTCATTACTGGGTTCACATTGCCTGCAATCAGCACTTCTTTGGTATACTTTTCTTGTACTCTCAGACATTCCTTTAGAAAATCTTCTTGTCCTTGATTGGGTGCACAAACCGGCATTACCATTAGGGTTGTTTAGCCCATTTTATCCGATATCCGCACAAATCCTCCCTCTTTCAGTTTGATTTCAGTTATAACTTGTGTACTCAATAGAACATCCTTTCAAATGAAATTGACACCCCAGCCTTCTTAGTGCTGGTGCATGCTGAGAAGCGAGTTGCTTATTCCTGTGATGTTAGTCTAAAGGCATTTTTCATTGGCAGATGGGTCTCCTGAATCATTATCATCCTTTGTTTTATTCTTCATAGCTCCCCCAAAAGCTGTTGTCATTTCTGAGGGGCACTTAGTCCCCTCACACTTTGTGTTTATACTCTAGCCATCTTTCTTCCCCTTGGTAATGGTCAACATGTGCATGGTCTCTGAATTACAACATATTTCCTGGTTTAAGTAACACTGTACCACAACATTTTACATGTTTATACCATTGTCGATTATAAACCAAACCTCCCCACAACTCGCAAACAAATTGCTTGTGAAACATACCCCAAATAAATATATTTTGAGTACCATAACCCAAATGTCAATTTACATTAACTAGCTATACTCTGAATTTAATATGCAGATCAAGCTCTCTCTTTTTCTCTCTCCCTGTCTCTCCTTCTGTGCTATCTTTCCATCACTCCCTCTCTGTCTCTTTATATCCCTCACTCTGCACTCTCTTTCAATGCCTTTCTGGACAAATTCATGTTGTCATGTGTGCTCTCCCCTGTTCTCATTCTCTATCAGTTTGGTCTGGATCAGTCTCGCTATCTCTTTCTGTTGGTGGTCTGTTTCTCTCGCTTTGTCTCAATGCAGTCTCCTTTTTTTCCTTGTTCACTGTTACTGTGGACTTACCAACTCTGTTGCTCTCTGTTGTTGAAAAGCTTCATCAGCTTTAACCATTAAAACAGGACACATACAACAATCACAAAAATGTTTGCACTTAGTGTGTTTTATCCATCCAACTAGTGACATAGCGCACATGGATAGTACCAAAACTATTTTCAATTTCGTATTAATGTTGGTGCACACCCCTGAAAATGTACAGGTTAAAATTGATAAAAGACATTAAAATCTGTCGTACCATACCTCAAAATCCTAAATCTACATTTGTACATGAGGAGAACCCATGTCCTACTTTGCTCTTATGAGCCAGATTTAAAAATGTAAGAAATTACCTTTGCCATCGTCAAACGGTTATTGCCACTGCAGCACAACATGAATACCTCTGTAGCCGCACTAATATTGAAGCTGTGGAATAATGGAATGAGATGCAATCCCCTCAGTAAATTATACCTGGGGCCGAGTAATAAGAAGTGGACAAAATCCTTCATAACTTCCGGGCAAAAAGGCAAAAACTACAGCAGGGATTTCTATCACCTGTTGGTTCCCACTTTGCTGTGTGTAAAATCCAGAATCTTATCTTCATGAAGAGATTAGTAGCTGTGAAGATTTCCTTCCCAAGATTTCAGAGGGAGTGAAAGAACAAGTTATACAGGTTTAGACTCCTAAACACACCAGCAACACTTCCCAGGTGGATTGTGAACAAGTTAAGCAAGGCAACACTTTAGCATCAGCAGTACTTTGGTGAAAACCGAGCAAAATGCCACTTCAGCAATATATAAAAGGGGAAGAAAGGTGGTTATAAGAGTTTTAGGTGCACCGACACATTTCTTGATGAGAGACAATCTAGAGAAGCAGTTGTAACCGATTTAGCCAGAGTCAATAGCCTTGTGCCAGAGTTAGTGGTGCAAGGCAAAGTGCCTAGGTTCGAAATGTTCTAGTAGCTGCAGTCAAGTCTTTGTTAAACGATTGAAAGTTGGCGGTTGCAGGACTTAGAAAGATAATGTTAGACGAAAAGGCGGCCAGCCCAGAAGGTAAGTAAAGGATTTAAAACACCTTTAGCAATACCCAATGAAACGGGAGGCCTGGTGGAACAATGTACCTTGAAAGTGGTAGAGGCTCCTGCGGTGGCAGTAGTTCGTGGCAGTTCCTGCAGTTTGGGAGATCCAGCAGAGGAAGAGAGGCTCTCGTCGTGGAAGAAGTTTTGAGTTACTGCACTGCCCAGGGATGAAACCAGCCGTGGTGCTGCCAAAATGTAATAAAAGGTACGCTCCTTTAAATCGCGGTTGTGGTGGACGGATGCCTGGCTATCCGGTCTCCTAGTGCTTGGCACTGGCGATTAGACCAAGGCAGGTCCTGGAAGGCGATTGGCGAACTGGTTGATCCCACCAGCTCAAGGGAAGAAGACTCTTGCAGGTGAAGATCTTCTCGAGTCTTTGAAGAAAAGTGGTCAGGATCTGCAACAGGGCTTCACCGGTGGTTCAATCGTTGCAGATGTCTTTGGCTTCTCTCCTCTTTGGCTTCTTAGTTCCAGTGGCGATGTCTTGTCCTCAAGACGTCAGGACCCTGCTTTTATGCAGAAAGACCCCCATTTATACAGCCTAGCTGTCACTCACACAGTGGGGTGGCTATCCCAGCGGGTTAACCCCCCAGCCTATCAGGGCAGAGTGCGACTTGGGTTGCCTAGGTAACCCTGTCCAGGGTGCCTATTCCCCCTCCCACACATCCTGTCTACCCCAGACTCAGTGGCGCAGAAAGGACGGCTTCTGTGCAGAAGCCCACCAAAAGGACGAACAAAGGATCCCCAACCTGGATTAGGATTTCAGAGAAAGACACGAGAAAGAAATATTATTAAAGTTCTGGCAATAAAAACCTACCAGAGTAAAGTTAATATTAAAGTAAACCGGCGGTATGTTAGAGGCTGTCAGTAAAAGTGGTAGCCTCGAACAATGGGAAAATCCCATTGGGAAATATTTGCGGTCTAATATTTATGGTAGTAACCACTGCCACAAGCCAGAAACTTTGGAGAGAGGGACTGTACGGTACCCTCTCGAAAATGAACACCAGGGAAAAATGATTAACCCTTTCCAGTACTTCCATAGTAAGATGGGTTGTACTGGTTTAATTCATAATTATTGAATGGGGACTTTACATGCCCTGGGAGACAGTAGTCAGTCCCAGGGTATGGAGTCTATGTTTGGGGGTCACTATGACACCCCTGTGTCACTGCACTGAGGGTGCTGTGTGACACCCAGGTTAAAAGGATGATTCCTATGAGGGTGAGAAAAAACCCATAGACCATAAGCACACAAGATAGCCTAAAACACACACTACCAATCTGTCTAAGAGTGGGAAAAAAAGGGTCTCACTCTTAGCAGGAGAAAAAAAAACCTTCAAATCCAGCAAAGCTGCTGGGGGACTCTATAGGTAAGGGAAATTAGCCTTAGAAGAGAATTCTCCCTAACATCCTGTCCATCACTAGCCAATGGAGACTAAAAAAGATTTAGCACGACATACAGAGTACTAGGAAAAAAAAGTTTTTTTGTAGGAATTACTGGACCAGATCAAATATAATTATGTTGAGTT
The DNA here is from genome assembly GCF_040938575.1 of Ambystoma mexicanum. NCBI lineage: Eukaryota > Metazoa > Chordata > Amphibia > Caudata > Ambystomatidae > Ambystoma > Ambystoma mexicanum. The sequence continues at coordinate 1,106,823,369 of NC_090921.1, read as the reverse complement.
AAGTGTTGAGAGAATGGCGGGAAGATGTGTTTATGTATGAATGTTTATAACATAGCAAATTATACTAAACAGAGCGACAATACATTCCTGCATAGGCAGCATAATGTTATGTAGCTTGTCCCAAATAGCACCCAGCCATGCCAGAAAGAAGAACTACAGCATCTCTTTTAAGGAAGAAGAACAGTTTTAGATGAGCTCTGCCGGTTTCCAGTAACTAAGTCAAAAGTATTTAAGCCCCAGGCCCAGCACCAGTCTTCAGTCTATTCCATGTAAATAGACTGAAGGATTTCATCCCAAGAGTTGAAATCGCTGCACTGCTGCTGGCTTCAGATGTTGAAGAGGAGGAGTCTGAACCTCTTCCTGGCCTGTTCCAAAGCAGTCCTTCAGGCAGCTCCATTGAGGGTGTCTGAGTGGCCCCTCACCTGACCTCTGATCAACAGGCTGAGGTGAAAAGTTTGCTTAGGCAATTTTCCCCCTTGTTTTCACAGTCCCCTGGTTTGACACCTTGGTGCAAACATAACAGACACAGGAGACAGTGTATCTACCAAAAGTAGGGGATACAGGATGTCAGACAAAGTACGGCCTTACATTAAGACAGAGGTCAACAAAATGCTGGATCCTGGGGTGATTGAACCCACCAGTAGTCCTTGGTCCAGCCCTGTGGTTTTGGTTCCAAAGGCAGGTACTTCTGAATTGAGGTTCTGTGTGGATTACAGGGCTCTGAATGCTGTCACCAAGACAGATGCTCACCCCTTGCCTAGAACAGATGAGCTGGTGGATACTTTGGGTGCCTCCAAGTACCTCAGCACGTTTGACCTTACTGCAGGCTATTGGCAAATAGCCCTTGCAGAACATGCCAAGGAGAAGACAGCTTTCTCAACTCCAGAGGGTCTTTACCAGTTCAGGGTAATGCCTTTTGGGTTGAAGAATGCACCTGCCACTTTCCAGAGGCTTGTGAATCATGTGTTGAATAGGTTGGATGAATTCTGTCTTGCATATCTGGATGATATAGCAGTTTTCAGTGCCACCTGGGAAGACCATGGGAAACACCTGGGGATTGTGTTACAGGCTCTTCAGGGGGCCCACTTGAGCATAAAGGCCAGTAAGTTCCAGATTGGACAAGGATCAGTGACATGAAGTAGGTAGAGGGAGGATACAGCCTCTACCCTGTAAAGTACAAGCAGTACAAGACTGCCCTACCCCCACTACACAGACCCAAGTGAGAGCCTGTTTAGGACTCACTGGGTACTACAGAAATTTCATGGCAGACTATGGTACCATAGCTGCCCCCTTGACTGCTCTCACTACTCCAAAGCAACCCAAGAAGGTAACTTGGACTGAAGAGTGTGAGAAGGCCTTCAATGGATTAAAAGACTTAAAAGACTCCTTGTGCCAGGCCTCTTGTGCCAGGCCCCTGTCCTCAGGGCCCCTGATTATCAAATACCTTTTATTGTGCAGACAGATGCCTCTGACACTGGGGTACGAGCTGTACTATCACGAGTAGATGAGAAGGGTAAGGAACACCCTATTGGCTTCATTAGTTGCCAGCTTAAGGACAGAGAGCTCAGATGGTCCACAGTAGAGAAAGAATGTTTCTCTGTTGTGTGGGCCCTAAGGAAGCTGAGGCCCTACCTCTATGGACCCACTTCACTGTGCAAACTGGCCATAAGCCCTTAAAGTGGCTAATTAACATGAAGGGAGAGAATCCAAAGTTGCTTAGTTGGTCCATAAGTCTGCAAGGTTTTGACTTCACTATTGAGCAAAGGCCAGGTGTCCAACATAGCAATGCTGATGGGTTGTCCAGAATGTTTAACCGAACTGAACAAGAAACTCATCCAGGGGTGGATTAGTTCCCCCTGTCCTTAGTCTGGGAGGGGTGAGTGTTAGGAAAGATTTCATATGTGTATGTAATTTTCCCTCCATCTGTCAACCCCCAAACTTTTTGCTGCTGTTTAAACACCATAGACTGACTTTACCAAAGAAGCACAGCCTTCAGCTGCCTTCGTCTAGGCTTTAGCTCACTTGTTATGGGGAAACTGACATGCCCTTGTTTCCCTTAGTCCTTTTCTCATGTTGCAACTTTTGTGTATCTTACCATACAGCACACTTGGGTCTATAGTAATTTCCAAAGGCCCTAGATACTCTCGCTGGACTTTTTATGAACTGTGCAGATGTGTCAGGGACAGGACTGGTGGCAGCTATCGTTTCGCATTATTTTTAACCCTTTCCTGCCATGTTGACCGTGTTAACCGCGTTTGTCACAAATAGGTGGCCTGGCTTCAAAATGGCCATGTCACAAGGTTCTTTGTCCTGTCCATTGGCCATCTTGCCCCTTCACCTTCCCCAGGTCGAATCGACCTGGGCCAGTCCTTATTTGGTCATGCACATTCCCGCAAATCCCAATGCTTTTGCAGGCTTCTTCATGCCTTGTGTATGTGCCTCCAGGGTGTGGGCTGGGATGTCTGGTCCCAATACACATCCTGGGTGCCAGAGAGTCTGGAGTGTCCTGAATGCCTGAGACCACTGTGGTCTGTGATTGGTCCACATATGAAGTGTGTGTTTGTGAGCAGATCTCCCATTGGGTCATCTCTGTTTTGGCGCAAAGGGAACTTTGGATAAGAGGAGGCTGGAAACACCAATACCATGGTGATCTCCTGAGTTCTCACTGAACAAAGGATAGGATCCAAGTATCCTGCAACAATGAAGCTGAGTCGAGGAGAGGGCGCTAGAGAGCCATCCAAGATGGCCGCTTCCTAAGAGAGCTCCGTAGGGCTCTAATGAATCCTGATCCATTGTTGCTCCTGCGGTCGCCGAATTAGTCCAGTTTGCCGCTGGGTGCATTCGCAATATCCCGCAGATCATTTCGAACTAACCCCCAAGTCCGGCAAGCAACCTGATCCCCTGTTACGCCTCCTTGGTCTTGAGGCCTACCAGCTGTCTGTCGTCCAGAGAGGAGAACCCGCAGGCACCCACGCTGCGAAACGAGGCGGTGTCCGACAGAGCCGAGCACTGAGCCGCTCAAGAGGGCGGGTAGACGTAGGAGAGACGGCGCCATAGAGACCGAGCGGTCTCCGTCCCCGTAGCGGCCCGGTGGAAGACCTACGGCGTGAAGGCCTACCACACCGACGGCCCGCGTAGACCCAGGTAGGAGGACGCCGCTAGGAGCGAGCGGGACTGCAGTGCTGCAGGGCAGGGCGACACCACCTCTCCCGCCCCGATCAAGCCCCCACCCGAGCGCAGCCCAGAAGCCGAGGCGCTGCGACGGGGGAGCGGACCCTCTGGCTCGTGGGCCTCCAACTACCACGAGACGCGGGCACCCCTTGCAGCGTCACCAGCTCAAGAAACCGACATTCACGACGCTCGGGCGGCCGATCCGGGGGATACGACCCGCTGGTGCAGCTGAATCGAAGAAGAGGGACCTGACCGCGGACACAGCTTTCATTGGAATTGCCAGTTCCAAATCCTATGAGTCTACGGCCACACTCCATCCACCCGGTGGCGTTCGGTCTCCACGAACCCGAGGCACCAATCCTTGATCTACTTAAGCAAAACGCCAACCACAAACATCTACACAAGCCATCATGGGGAAAATGGACAAAACTCAAAAGAAACTACACTTCGAACCTAACTCACAGCATAAACCCATGACCAGCAGTAGACCCGAATCCCCTGTACAAGAGGCAGCATTATCAGAAGTACAGACACCTCATCAAGACATCAGAGAGATCCTGATGGATCTGAAGGCCGGTATCAGTGGCCTAGGGTGCAAGCTAGACACCTTGTCAACCAAAGTGGACCAGCTACAACACAGACTCGATAAACATGCGGACAGGCTCGACAACGTGGAGCAGCGAGTGTCCGACCTAGATGACGGGTCGGCGGCACTGACCTCCCGAGTCTCCCTACTTGAAACACAGATGAAGACTGTGATTGCCAAAAATGAAGACTTGGAGGGTCGTTCTCGTAGAAACAACATCAGAATTATAGGAGTGAGAGAACAACAACTCCCGGGCAAAATGGAAGATTTCGTGGAACAAATGTGCGTCACGCTCTTCGGAAAAGAGTTACTATCCCAGCTGTTTGTTGTAGAAAGAGCACACAGAATACTAGACCAATATCAGGCACACACCCAAGACCAATAATTGCAAGGCTGCTAAATTATAAAGACCGTGATGCAATACTACATGCGGCCAGAATTAAGGGGGAACTACAATACGATGGCGGCCCGATTCAATTCTTCCCCGACTTCTCCCAAGCAGTACATTTAAAGAGGAGATCCTACGTATCTGTCAAGCGCCACCTGCAGGACAATCAAATCGTCTACTCCATGTTATACCCAGCGAAACTTCGCATTCAGCGCGAAGGGAAAACACAATTCTTTAATTCCCCAGAAGAGGCCAGTGACTTTCTAGACCGGGCCGGATGTAGACCCAGCGGAAACAACCCGAGGCCCAGGCGCGAAGACCGGGCAAGACACAACCCCCCGTAATAAAGCACCTTGAACATGGGAGGCTGGCACCAACGTGCCCTCACCTTCCAGACAAGATGACGACCGCAGGAACGAACTTGTGTCGCTGATGGAAGCCCGGCATCCTCTTGGCAGGCTACTAACGCCCCTAGCACAGCAATGTTTGCAGTAAAGTTTTCAAGGGAGGGAACTATGTGGGCCAGTTGGGGGTTGCCCACACAAGGGAGGGTCTTTGGTTCGATGCGTGCACCCTGCTTGCCCCGCTCTAACACCACAGCGTCAATGCTGTGCGGCCCCAAGGGCCTGAATCTCAAACTCTTGTCTCGCTCCAGTGACCCCAGCCGTCAGTCGCACCTCTACATCCCGTCGAGAAAGAAACTCGCCTGGCCCCCCAAATGACAACACCAATGCTTAGAATAGCCACCTGGAACATACGAGGTGGCAACCAACCGGCAAAGAACAGAAGAATCTTCCAATATTTACGCAGACATAATGTTAACATTGCCATACTCCAGGAAACACATCTCCTGCCTGCAACAGAATCTCAATGGGCCAAAGCCTGGGGCTGCCACAGGTACTTCTCATCCTATTCATCCTTTGCCAGAGGGGTCGCCATCTTAATCGACAAGAGGTCAAACTTCAGTTTCATTGAGACCCAGAAAGATTCCGAAGGCAGAGCCCTGTTAGTAAGGGGAATAGTTGCCGGGAGAGAAATAGTGATCGTAAATTCATACGCTCCAAATACGGATGGCCACGACAACTTCAACTGGGTGATGTCCCAGCTCGGAAAGATTAACGCCGAAACCATCATCTGGGGGGCGGATCTCAACACACCCATGGACCCAGCGCTTGACAAATCCCATAATACAACCAGAAACCTGTCTAAGGCAAGCACCCAAGTTCGCGAGATATGCCTATCGTTCGGCATGATCGACACGTGGCGACTCCATAATCGAGATGCAAGGGACTACACATTCCACTCACCAGTCCATAACACCAGCTCCCGAATAGACTACATCATGGCGTCCTCTCACTGTCAATTCTCATGGGGAGCGAGCCAGATCTGGCCACGTACATACTCGGATCGCTCAATGGTAACACTGGATGTCTCCTTTGTGGGGGCAACAGTCCCAGGCCTACACTGGAGGTTCAAGCCAGGGTCGTTGTCAGACGCTACTTTTGCGGAGGAACTCAGACAAGAAATTGTGTCCTTTATAGAGACAAACCAGGGCACCGTGGACTCGCCCGGCACCTTCTGGGAGGCGCTGAAATGCTTTGTGCGGGGAATCTGTCTTGCCAAAGAGAATGGTATACTGAAGTCGATTCGTAGAGAACTGTCGGACAGTGAGCGTCGGCTCAAGGAGCTGGAACTCAGTGCCACCCCTGCATTGCACCCCCGAATACAGGCAGAGCTGAAGAAGGAACTCCAAAAATTCAGAGAGACAGCCGAAAGACAACTAAAATTCTTGAGTCGCAAACACCTAGTCCGACAATACGGAGACGGCCAGAAACCGGGAGCACTGCTTGCCCGCCTCTTATCGATAGACAAAACCCCGACCCGAGTGGAACGCATCAAAAACACACACCGTCAGTTGGTTTATTCTGAAAAGGACATCGCCACAACATTCCGTGACTTCTATCAAAACCTGTACAGTTCCAGGGGCGGATCAGACCCCAGTTCCTTGCAGGAGTACCTGGACGACACTGAATTGTACTGGGTGGACCCAGCCCTGCGAGAACCATTGAATGCCCCGATAACCGTAGAGGAAATTGTAGAAGCAATAAAATCCCTCCCGAATTCTAAAGCACCAGGTCCCGACGGACTCACATGGGAGTTTTACAAGGCGCATGTAGTCACCCTCGTCCCCATTCTGCTGAGTGTATATGAGGAATCGATCGAGAGAGGTTGCCTCCCCCCCACACTCAGGGAGGCAAACATAATAGTGTTACACAAAGACGGCAAGCCCACCGATGAGTGTGCATCATACAGGCCAATTTCACTAATTAATCTCGACAATAAGATCCTGGCCAAAATTTTAGCCTCTAGACTCCTCCCCCTCATGCCGGCCCTAGTAATAGGAGACCAAGCCGGATTCATCCCGGGCCGCAGCACCACCTACGGTATCAGACGCTTGTTTGGTGTCATTGAGGCCTTAGATCCGACCCAGCAGGCAATTGCAGTGTTTTTAGACGCCGAAAAGGCATTCGACTCGGTGGAATGGCCATTTATGCTGGCAACGCTGAGGCAGATGGGCTTTGGCAACTTTTTCATCAAGCTGGTGTCCCTACTGTATAATGACCCCCGGTCATATGTTATAATGGGTAACTCTAGGTCCCCTCGCTTAACACTGGAGCGTGGTACGAGACAGGGGTGCCCACTCTCCGCCCTGATTTTTGCACTCATTATGGAACCCCTGGCATCGAGATTACGCGAATTCCAAATACACAGAGGCCTTAAACTAGGCCCCCACAAATTAATCGTCTCCCTTTACGCCGACGACGTCGCATTATTCATTAGTGACCCCAGGGAGAACCTGAACCCGGTAATGAGGGAAGTCATACGATTTGGACATATGTCCGGGCTGAAAATTAACCACTCCAAGTCGGTGATACTCCCTCTGACCCCCAACACAGCGGAATTCATAGACGACTATGGCTTTAAATGGGAAAATAAGAGAGTACTTTACTTGGGTATATACATGTCTCGGAATCACCACGAGATTTATAAAGATAATTATTTATCCACGCTCAATTCCGTTCAGGACCGGGTACATAGATGGAAAACTCTGCCGTTGACGCTCTGGGGCAGGGTCTCGTTGACAAAAATGGTTATCCTGCCCAAGCTATTATACCTGTTCGCGAATATCCCGCTGCTGCTCCCCAAATCCTTCCTAATGAAAGTGAAGTCCACGGTGCTAGAACTTCTGTGGGCAGGGAAACCCGCACGGGTGGCATACAATACCCTAGTACTACCAACGTCGCAGGGTGGTCTGGCGCTCCCGGACATAGAAAAATACTACTGGGCAGCGCAGGCGCATTTTCTGAGCTACTGGTACATGACCCACTTCATCCGCCCGCACGTACAGGTGGAACGCGCGTTGGCTTCACCAGACTTGCTCAGCCCCATTGTGATCAGTCAAATCCCAGTTCCATATAGCACATTGAACACGGTCCTGGCTACATACACGATCTGGAAAAAGATGGCTGCCAGGTACGGCGTGAGCATAAGATATTCTCCCCTGCTGCCGATCAGGTTCATTCCGGGCATCCCACTCACGAATGAAAAAGTATTTTTAACGTGGGCTGACAAAATCAACGTCCATTCCTTTGGCGATATTTTCCCAGAGGGCACCTTTCTCACCCCGCAAATGGCCAAAGATAGAGGAGGCAACACTTCCCTAGACACCTTCATATATTTTAGATTACGCCATACCCTACAAAAACTGTTCCCCTCGTTCCCCCAACAATCACCCACATGGGATTTGTTACATAACACTATTCGAGCGGAGGGGGAGGGGAGGTTGGTCTCACTGCTCTACAAATCCCTGGTAGCAGACACTATGTCACCCAACGCTAAAACAAGACAAAAATGGGAATCCGCCCTTCAGGAGTCGATAAGCGACGAGAACTGGTCATATATACTGCGTCAAACTCAAAAGGTCGCAATGAACACACGCTTCAAACTAATACATTTTAACTTTGTGCACCAAACGTATTATACCCCTGTTAAAAAGCACCAACATCACCCGGAGGCATCAGCTCAATGCGAACGCTGTTCAGCGAGGCACGCCGATTTCTTCCACTTAGCCTGGGATTGCCCGTGTGTTCGACGCTTCTGGGTTTCGACGTTACAAATGATTGCTGACATAATTGGCGAACAGATAGCCCCGCAACCATTGGCACCCCTGCTCGGCCTCACCAAATACCTGCAACCTGCATCTCGCAGGCTGGCAGCCCTCCTGCTGACACTGGCCCGGAGGCGTGTCGCCATGTCCTGGAGCCGTGGGCCCTTGCCCAGGTTCGAAGAGTGGAAAAGAGACATAACGTACTGTCAAGACATAGAGAGCGACTTTGTCAGAACCCTCCCGCTACATGCTCGTCCTCCTGACATCTGGGGGCCATACATCGCATATCTGCTAAACTGTACAGCCCCGTCTGACTCAGAAGAAACCTGACCTTGATATAAGCCACTGAGGTGGGAGAGGAGCCACTATACACTTTTTGTACTCTGTGCCAATCGGCATTAAATAAGGAACGTTTTAAGGCCTAGAGTTGTGGACACTGGTGCGGGGGGAGGGGAATTGTGGTCGAACCTGTATATGGGTAATGTTAAGTTCCTTTCTGTTCTTTTTCCCTCCTCTCCCCACCCCCTCTTCAGCTGATCTAATCCCTTTCCTACCTTTACTTGTTGTTATGTTGGTACGCCAGAATGGCACACCTGTAATTTGAGGTTATGAAAATCTCACAAAATAAAGTTTAAAAAAAAAAAAAAAGCTGAGTCGAGGAACCGCTGGTGACCCGCTATAAGGTTTGGCACCCTGAGCCCACTGTCGTCCCGTGGGACCCTTCTGCACCTGGTCATCCTAGAAGGTCTGCCAAGACGCTTTGACCCATTGGAATAGTGGGACCAACTACTCTCAACCCCTTCACCAAAACCTGCAAGTAAGCTTTCTCAGACGTGTCCCTGAGCCAACCAGTGGACTGACCGGCTTACGCAGGACCTTTGCTCTGTCTCTGCCGTAGTTTCAAGGAGGCCCTCAAAACTTGGTATACTGCTAGCTTGGTGTCCACTGCACCCTCACACCAAATTTCATATACTTAGCATTCCCAGGTCTGAAGTGAGTCGAGTGCGCCCGGACCAGAGTAAACGCGGTTACCGTGTTGCCCTGCTGCTGCAACGTCCTTTGCAAGTCCACTGCATTTGTGACCCTCTTGCCCCTGAAGCCTGCTGCAGTGATACTGGGGCGATTCATTCACCTGGAGTGGAGAAATCGCCACTGTCCGGTTTGGGAATCCTCGCTGGATCTCAGGAACTAAAAGGTGCCGAGACGTGCTTTTTGCCGCATTCAAACCTGCAACCGAATTGAACTAACCTGCCAAAGTTTGGATCTCCTTGCATCTGTGACCGGTGAGTAATCAATACCCCAACCGGTGGCCCCTAGCGCAAGAGCCCATTTTTACACATGAGTGGCCCCTGGGGGCCCTTCTCCTGTCCACTGCTATTGTGAAATAGCAACTCCATCCCGAACCCTCGAACTGCCTCTGCCTTCAAGTGGAGGTCCTTCTCGAATAGTGGCAACTTATTCTTCATCGCCTTATCCACCTTCCCGAGCTGCTATAGACCCCGGATGAGACCCCGTTTTGCCCATTGGAACAGCCGCGTGCGCTGGCACTACGTGTACTATTGAGCACAAGGCTCCCCTCTTCTTAGGGCTTGGACTGCCTCTTAGTTAGGTGAATAACTGATGTTGAACTGGGCCTAAAGATTAACTGCACTGCCTGTTTCCTTCCCAGCTAGGTTGTCGACATATTTCCGGCAGTCACCCTTTAAGACCCCCCTGGTCTTGTATATATATATTGTATTGTACTGAGTGTGATGTATTGGTTTACTTAGTGTTACTGTGATTCTTTGTTATGGTCTATGTTACAAAGGCCTTGTAATAAATGTGTCTATATTTTTAATATAACACCTGTCTGGAGTAATTTGTAAGTGTCCTTGCTCTGTGTGCTCATTGAGGTCCTTCAGTCACCCTCACCCCTCTTGAGACTTAGTCTTGACCGCCTGCCATAGCTACCCTGATTGGTCTGGTTTGTTCAGAGGTTACCCTGTTCCAAGAAACTAGGCTGGCCTTCTGAACCTCTGCCCCTACAGGTCAGAGTTCGGAAATCCTTCTTAACAAATTGGTGGCAGCAGAGGGATAGGACTGAAGGTATCCAGTGTTGCATACTAGTGAAGGCATTTCATGTTATTTCTACAAGGACACATAGTGAATAGTTGTAGTATAAATGAAAACGGCCATAGTCCTATCAAACAGTATGGAAACACATACCTTGTTAACTTTAAATGCTTCTAAATCTGAAACATTGAGAAGGATGTGTGCTGAGAGAAGTGTATCTGCTCAAGGCACAAAAATGGAAATGATCCAAAGAATCATGGACTGGCAAGAAGCTCAGCTTAGTGCCATAGCTCCTGTGGACGGTACAGAAGGAGGTGCGGCCACTCACACTGGCAGAACTGACAGTTCTGTCACTGCACTTGTTCATGGGACCTAGGAGAATTTGGAGGATGTAATGTCTAGTGTTTCCTCTGCCAGTACTGAAGGTGAGGCCATGCCTAAATTCAAGAAGCAAGAACTGCTGTTTAGGCTGAAGGAGCTTAAATTTAACATGACCAAACTGAAGATAGAGCAGGCAGAAAAACAGAAAGACAGGGATCACTAGTTGGAACTGGCCAAGCTTCAAGCTGCCAATGGAACCAAGGGTCGTGGACATGGGCATGGGGCCTCCTCTCATCCAAGGTTTCCTAAGGATCTGCTCAGTGTCTATGAGGAAAAGAATGACATTATGGACTGGCTGAATACATTTGAGTATGCATGTGAAGTTCAACAAGTTGACAATGCTGATAAAATTGCCTGGTTACTTAGCAGACTGCCCCATTCTTGCTGCAGCGCCATTATGGAAATGTCAAAAGCTGAGAGAGCAGATTTTGCAATGTTGAAGCAAACTCTCATCTTAAAGTTTGGAAAGACTCCTGCCCAATACTTAAAAAGATTCAGATAGTACAACAAGAAAGAAGGTGGTACTTGGGTATCTTATGAATCCTTAAAGAACTTGACTGGTGGGTTGAAGGTTATAAGGTCTCTACCTTTGAAGGTATGATATGTCTTGTCATGCTGGAACATATTTTTGCATCTTCTTCCCCTGAGCTTAAGCAGCATTTGGCAGATTCAAAGGAGATAGATCCTAAGAAGCTTGCCATAGCAGCAGATTTGTGGGTGTCACATAGAGTGTCCCATAAGGACAAGACTCATCCTGGTAAACAGGAGGAAGGGAAAAAGTCCAAAGATAATGAGGGTGGGGAATCTGATAAATCCTCCTCCCATAAGGGCCACAAAAAGAAAAATAAGGATAAAACACACAAGAACTCACAGGGTAGTGGAGGTCAGCCTCCAAAACAGAACTCTGGTTATAGTAAGACTCCCTATGTAAACAGAGCCAGTGGATCTTGTTTTACTTGTGGAGCAACTGACCATGTGAAGGCGGATCCCAGATGTAAGGTTAAAACCTTGGGGGTCCACTCTGCTAATCTGGCCTTCTCCTCCTATGAGGAAGAAGAGATTACTGGGGCATCCTTCTCCTCAGACTCATTGGGCCTCATTACGACCCAGGCGGTAAGTTACCGCCTGGGCCGTGACTTTACCACCATGGCGTAAACTACGTTTACGCCATGGTGGTTGGCGGACTTACCGCCCCATTCCGAGGTCGGCGGGGCGGTAAGTCCCCAATCCCCATTTACCCTTCCCCATTCCCATTTTTGCCCCATAGGGCATAATGGGAGTGGGGAAGGCGTTAATTACGCCACCGTAAATTACGGTGGCGTAATTAACTCCATGGTACCTTAGCGCCATGGATTTTAACACCTGCTAAAAGCAGGTGTTAAAAGCGCCATGGCGCTAAGGGACCTCGTAGTTGGCGGTAAGGGGTCGGCGCAGCTAACGCTGGCGTTAACCCCTTACCGCCAGGGTCGTAATGAGGCCCATTCCCCAGTGGGATAGAAGCTGAGGTAGTTTTAGTTTTCCCTGGGTTCCTGGGAGCCTAAAGTCTCTGAGGCTTATGCTAGGATTCCAGATAATATCAAGCACTACTTTAAAGACAGTGGGCCTCATTACACGGTAGGCGGAGAACCATGGCGCTATTAGCGCCATGGTTCATGCCGGTAAAATACCGGCACCGCCTTGGTGGAAAGGGGAATTACCGCCCTATTCCAAGGTTGGTGGGGCGGTAATTCCCCCTTCCACCATTGCCCTTCCCCATTCCCATTTTTGCCCCATAGGGCATAATGGGAATGGGGAAGGCGCTAATTACGGCACCACAAATTGCGGTACTGTAATTAGCTCCCTGGGTCCATTTGCGGTTTGGTTTTTAACGCCTGCAAAAAGCAGGCGTTAAATTCCCCAACCCACAAAGGGACCTTGTAGTAAGGCGGTAAGGATTTACCGGTACCGGTAAACCCTTACCGTCTACCGTGTAATGAGGCCCAGTGTTCTGATCAATGGAGTAAATACTCCAGCTCTTAGGGATAGTGGGTGCAGTCGAACTGTAGTGGAGTCTACCTTGGTAGACCCAGAGAACATTGCCAGAGCTCCTCTGGCCCCCACTAAGTTGGCTGATGGCCCATCTCTCATGTTCCCAGTAATACCTGTTACTGTTACTATCAATGGTACAGCAGTCAGAATTCCAGTGAGCATACAGAGGAATGTCCCAGGAAAGGTCTTGCTGGGAAATGATCTCAGAGCTTTAGGGCTTGTGGGAGATACAGCTGACAGACCCTGTACAAGGTCTGAAACAAGGGCAGCACTGGCAGAGACCAATGCTCTGCCCCAGCCAAAGGGGAAACCCAAGGCTAAAGGAGTAAGGAAATCAAAAAGAGGGAAAGAGAATATTCCCCCTAACTCACCTACCACTGAGGTGGAGGTAGTTGGTCAATCACCAGGACCTGACGAGGAGGTGGTGATACCTGAAGTATTTGACCCCAATGACCATCCTGAACTAAAAGATTTGATAGTAGAAGGTGGTCCTGACAGGGAAGAATTTAGTAAAGGCTAACGTGAGTGCCCATCTCAGGAAGGCCTAAGGAGACAGGCCTGCTCCCAGCTTGAGGGTGAACCTCCTGGGAAGCACAGGATTTATTGGGAAGGTGGGCTCCTGTATAGTGAGCCTGCATAGTCTACAGAAGGAGATCATAGGAGGTTGGTGGTTCCCCTTGCTATAAGACCCTTCCTCCTGCAGCTGGTGCATGAAGTGCCCCTTGCTGGTCACCTTGAAATCAAGAGAACCAAGCAAAGGTTATCCATGCACTTCTACTGGCCCAAGATGGGGGTGCAAGTAGAAAGTCACTGCAGGAGGTGTGCCTCCTGCAAGTTATCTGGTAAGAGTGGCTCAACACTCCAAGCTCCATTTGTACCACTCCCAGTTGTGGAAGTACCATTTGAGAGGGTAGGGATCGACATTGTGGGTCCCCTTGACCGCCAAACATCATCAGGCAACAGGTTTATCCTGGTGCTGGTCGACCATGCCACCAGGTATCCTGAGGCCATCCCATTGAAAACTGTAACTGCCAAGTCAGTTGCAAAAGCTTTGCTTGGCATATTTACTAGGGTTGGCTTCCCTAAAGAAGTTGTGTCTGACAGAGGCAGCAGCTTTATGTCCAAGTATATGCAGGTCATGTGGAAGGAATGTGGCGTCACCTATACGTTTTCCTCTGCATATCACCCACAGACCAATGGCCTAGCTGGACGGTTTAACAGGACCTTGAAGAGCATGATTGGGGCTCTGGAAGAACCCCAAAGAAGAAAATTGGATATTCTGTTACCATGCTTACTGTTTGCCTACAGAGAGGTACCACAAGAGGGTGCTGGCTTCAGCCCCTTTGATCTTCTGTTTGGTCACCCTGTAAGGGGACCCTTGGCCATAGTCAAGGAGGGATGGGAGATGCCCACTCCCCCCATAACTACCAATGAAGTGGACTATGTGCTAGGGCTCAGAAAAAGGATGGTACTCCTTATGGGTCTGGCTAATGAAAAGTTGAAGGCAGGGCAAGCTATGGTGAAACACTGGTATGACCAGAAGGCTTCACCCCTGGTCAGCAAGTCCTGATCATGAATCCTATAAGGCCTAGAGCTTTACAGAACAAGTGGTCAGGCCCTTACACAGTGGTGGAGTCACTGGGTGAGGTCAACTATTTGGTGGACCTTGGAAGGCCTGGACAGACTCCAAAAGTATTCCATGTAAATAGACTGAAGGATTTCATCCCAAGAGTTGAAATCGCTGCACTGCTGCTGGCTTCAGATGTTGAAGAGGAGGAGTCTGAACCTCTTCCTGGCCTGATCCAAAGCAGTCCTTCAGACAGCTCCATTGAGGGTGTCGGAGTGGCCCCTCACCTGACCTCTGATCAACAGGCTGAGGTGAAAAGTTTGCTTAGGCAATTTTCCCCCTTGTTTTCACAGCCCCCTGGTTTGACACCTTGGTGCAAACATAACAGACACAGGAGACAGTGTACCTACCAAAAGTAGGGGATACAGAATGTCAGACAAAGTAAGGTCTTACATTAAGACAGAGGTCAACAAAATGCTGGATCATGGGGTGAGTGAACCCTCCAGTAGTCCTTGGTCCAGCCCTGTGATTTTGGTTCCAAAGGCAGGTACTTCTGAATTGAGGTTCTGTGTGGATTACAGGGCTCTAAATGCTGTCACCAAGACAGATGCACACCCCTTGCCTAGAATAGATGAGCTGGTGGATACTTTGGGTGACTCCAAGTACCTCAGCACGTTTGGCCTTACTGCAGGCTATTGGCAAATAGCCCTTGCAGAACATGCCAAGGAGAAGACAGCTTTCTCAACTCCAGATAGGGAGGATACAGCTTCTACCCAGTAAAGTACAAGCAGTACAGGACTGGCCTACCCCCACTACACAGACCCAAGTGAGAGCCTGTTTAGGACTCGCTGGGTACTATAGAAATTTCATGGCAGACTATGATACCATAGCTGCCCCCTTGACTGCTCTCACTACTCCAAAGCAACCCAAGAAGGTAACTTGGACTGAAGAGTGTGAGAAGGTCTTCAATGGCTTAAAAGACTCCTTGTGCCAGGCCCCTGTTCTCAGGGCCCCTGACTACCAAAGACCTTTTATTGTGCAGACAGATGCCTCTGACACTGGGATAGGAGCTGTACTATCACAATTAGAGGAGAAGGGTAAGGAACACTCTATTGGCTTCATAAGTCACCAGTTTAAGGACAGAGAGCTCAGATGGTCCACAGAAGAGAAAGAATGTTTCTCTGTTGTGTGGGCCCTAAGGAAGCTGAGGCCCTACCTCTAGGGGACCCACTTCACTGTGCAAACTGACCATAAGCCCTTAAAGTGGCTAATTAACATGAAGGGAGAGAATCCAAAGTTGCTTAGTTGGTCCATAAGTCTGCAAGGTTTTGACTTCACTATTGAGCATAGGCCAGGTGTCCAACATAGCAATGCTGATGGGTTGTCCAGAATGTTTAACCGACCTGAACAAGAAACTCATCCAGGGGTGGATTAGTTCCCCCTGTCCTTAGTCTGGGAGGGGTGAGTGTTAGGAAAGATTTTCCCTTCATGTGTCAACCCCCAAACTTTTTGCTGCTGTTTAAACACCATAGACTGACTTTACCAAAGAAGCACAGTCTTCAGCTGCACTCCTCTGGGCTTTCGCTCACTTGTTATGGGGAAACTGACATTCCCTTAAGACAGTCAGCACTGGGAGACTTTGTTTCCCTTAGTCCTTTTCTCATGTTGCAACTTTTGTGCAACATGTAACAAGTTTGCAATGTATCTTACCATACAGCACACTTGGGTCTATAGTAATTTCCAAAGGCCCTAGATACTCTCGCTGGACTTTTTATGAACTGTGCAGATGTGTCAGGGACAGGACTGGTGGCAGCTATCGTTTCGCATTATTTTTAACCCTTTCCTGCCATGTTGACCGCGTTAACCGCGTTTGCCACAAATAGGTGGCCTTGTTCCAAAATGGCCATGTCACGAGGTTCTTTGTCCTGTCCATTGGCCATCTTGCCCCTTCACCTTCTCCAGGTCAAATCGACCCGGGCCAGTCCTTATTTGGTCATGCACTTTCCTGTGAATTCCAATGCTTTTGTGTGCTTCTTCATGCCTTGTGTGTGTGCCTCCAGGATGTGGGCTGGGATGTCTGGTCCCAATACACATCCTGGGTGACAGAGAGTCTGGAGTGTCCTGAATGCCTGAGACCACCGTGGTCTGTGGTTGGTCCACGTATGAAGTGTGTGTTTGTAGACAGATCTCCCATTGAGTCCTCTCCGGTTTGGCGCAAAGGGAACTTTGGATAAGAGGAGGCTGGAAACACCACTACCATGTCGATCTCCTGAGTTCTCACTGAACAAAGGATAGGATCCAAGTATGCCGCAACAACGAAGGTGAGTTGAGGAACCGCTGGTGACCCCCTGGAAGGTTTGGCACCCTGAGCCTGCTGTCGTCCTCTGGGACCCCTCTGCATCTGGTCGTCCTAGAAGGTCTGCGAAGACGCTTCGACCCATTGGAATAGTGAGACCAACTATTCTCGGTACCTTCACCAAAACCTGCAAGTAAGCTTTCTCGGAAGTGTCCCTGGGCCAACCAGTGGGCTGACCAGCTTATGCAGGACCTTTGCTCTGTCTCTGCTGTCATTTTGAGGAGGCCCTCGAAACTTGGTATACTGCTAGCTCTGTGTCCACGGCACCCTCACACCAAATTTCATATACTTAGCCTTCCCAGGTCTGAAGTGAGACGAGTGCGCCCGGACTGGAGTAAATGCAGTTACCGTGTTGCCCTGCAGCAGCAACGTCCTTTGCAAGTCCACTGCATTTGTGACCCTCTTGCCCCTGAAGCCTGCTGCAGTGAAACTGGGGCAATTCATCCACCCGGAGCAGAGAAATCGCCACTGTCCCGTTTGGGAATCCTTGCTGGATCTCAGGAACTAAAAGGTTCTGAGACGTCCTTTTTGCCGCATTCGAACCTACAACCGAATTGGACTAACCTGCTGAAGTTTGGGTCTCCTTGCATCTGGGACCGGTGAGTAATCAATACCCCAACCATTGGCCCCTAGTACAAGAGCCCATTTTTACACACGAGTGGTCCCTGGGGGCCCCTCTCCTGTCCACTGCTATTGTGAAATAGCGACTCCATCCCAAACTCTCGAACTGCCTCTGCCTTTAAGTAGAGGTCCTTCTGGAATAGTGGGAACTTATTCTTCCTCGCCTTATCCACCTTCCCGAGCTGCTAGAGACCCCTGAAGAGACCCCATTTTGCCCATTGGAACAACCGCATACACTGGCACTAGATGTACTATTGAGCACAAGGCTCCCCTCTTCTTAGGGCTTGGACTGCCTCTTAGTTAGATGAATAACTGATGTTGAACTGGGCCTAAAGATTAACTTCACTGCCTGTTTCCTTCCCAGCTAGGTTGTTGACATATTTCGTGCAGTCACTTTTTTAGATGCGCCTGTTCTTGTATATATATTGTATTGAGTGTGATGTATTGGTTTACTTAGTGTTACTGTGATTCTTTTCTATAGTCTATGTTACAAAGGCCTTGTAATAAAAGTGTCTATATTTTTAATATAACACATGTCTGGAGTAATTTGTAAGTGTCCTTGCTCTGTGTGCTCATTGAGGTACTTCAGACACCCTCACCCCTCCTGAGACTTAGTCTTGACCGCCTGCCATAGGTACCCTGATTGGTCTGGCTTGTCCAGAGATTACCCTGTTCCAAGAAACTAGGCTGGCCTTCTGAACCTCTGCCCCTCCAGGTCCGAGTTCAGAAATCCTTCTTAACAAGGACCTGGGAGCCAGCCACGGACAACAGAATGCTGGTCGGAAATGGCAGAGACATCTGCCATCCCCCAATCCTCGTGATCTGTAAAGATTAAAATGTGTTATCTTTTGCAAGATAGACTCATGGCCTTAATTCCCTAGAGGTGTGCATTTACTGTGGTTTGAGCGTGATCAGGGGTTACCCCAACATTTTTAAGGGGTGCTCCTATAAGTTGGGGTTCACTTTCAGTGGTGACGACCCGACGTGTTAGTTTCTTCCCCTGTACTTTGCAAAGCCCAGGCCAGTCAGCCACGCCCAACTATAGTGATCAGACCCCTAAATCAAAAGACCAATGTATCCTGAGCGACTTTAGTAGATGCCATTTTAAAAGAAATCCTTTCTGCTCACTGGAGCAGGGCGTGGCTACAGAACGACAGGCATGCAGACTTCATAACAGAGGGAAACTCAAGTGAACAACACCCACATGAGTATACTCTTGCAAGTGATAACAAAATGGGAACATGTATGTATGATATGGTGATGTGGTGATGTGAATGGTGTGGTGATGTGAATGAAATATTTGGTGATGTGAAAGATTATGGTGATTAGGATGTTGTACGAGGTCAATGAAATAGGACTTGGTTATTTATTATGGCATAGGACCTTTGGTGATGTAGTATTGGTGATGAAGTATAAAATGGGACTTTTGGTGATAAAGATTGGATAGGATAGAATGGATTGGATTTCAGGTGATTTGTAAACGAGTAGATTGGTTAAGAGGTGGGTTATGTATTGAAATTGTCACATATTTCTGTTTTTCTACTTTTTATAATGGAAAGGGATCCCCAGATTATAAGGACTGTGAGGTAAAGGTACCACACATTATTCTTCTTATGACGATAAAAGCAATAAGTGGTATTACAAAAGTAGTGGCTCGATATAAGGAATGAGCCTGGATTTTAGTCAATTTTTTATATTTTCTCTTGCTGTCTTTTGTGGTAAAATAGGAAGGAAGCTGGATGAGTTGTGGTGTGTGTGTGTGAAATCCAAGTGAGAAAAAGTAAAGCGGTGGGGAAAAAAGTGGGTTGATCTGTATTTTTGAAGTATGTGCAGCATAGCAGTAGGTTTTAAGTGAAGCATTAGGGACGCGCGCAACATTATGGAGGAAGAAACTCAACTAAGATACATGCATAGGGTTCTGCCACTGTATTGTGACAGAATAAATAAACAATTGATAGTAGAAACAAAGGAAGGGGGATGTCCTGCTCCTGACCGGAGCAGTGCTGCCATAACAGAAACATGCTAGAAAAAATGCCCATCTTTTTAGCAGCAAAATATGAAGGAAACAAGTCCCAAAAAAGAGAAGAGATTCTAGATCTCTGGCAATTAGATGAGGATATGGAAGATCAGCAAGGTGAAAAAGAGATCCAATGTAAGGGGATATACCCCGTAACACCTAAACCTGCAGTTGGGTGTAAAAACCCAGTCTATAAGCCTCCAGTGGTAGAGAGAGTGTCAACAGGATTATCAGTATTAGCAACTAGGGGGGGACTCAAGAGATTTTGCACCTCCATATAACCCATCCACAAGCTCGAATATGCCCGTAGCATTGGTGTACCCAGAGGGTCCACAAGTAGACATAGACAGCGAGTTAGGAGCTTTACAGGAAAGGTTGGTCAGGTTACAAAACCTAAAGAAGTATCACCAGAAATAAAGGTACCGGTACAGAAAATAGGGGATTGGAAGTCAGGAGATTTTTTGCTTAGGTTTAACACTGGGGCAATAAGAAATGTTCGTGTTGAAACAATTGATGGGCAGAGGGCATGGACGGTCCTGGGACAAGAAGTAGAACAAGCAAGGGAAAATGGAGGGGAAGATGAAGGTGGTAGAAATAATGAAGAGACAGGGCAAGAAGTAGATCAAGGAGAGGGGGCAGTGAGAAACCAGTCCCTGCCACAAGAGGCAGTGGGGAGGGACAGACCATGAAATAGACCAGATTTAATCATGGTAGTTCAAAATCAAAAGAATACTAAAGGGGTAAAAAACAAAATAGTTATGCAGATGCCTCTAATACATAAAGGAATAGGGATAATGCAGTATGTGTCATGGCCTCAAATGAACAAAAATAATTTGATTATAGCTCTCCCCCAGCTTATAGACGAAGCTAGTAAATGGATCTATGAATTTGAAAAACAAACAGCAGGTGTAGCCTTAGCAGTAGGAGACACCATAGTTGGGGACTAGGCTGGGGACATATGGGCAAGGGCTGGGGTAAGTCTTGCAGATAATGAACATGATGGAGCAGCCTTTGATGAGGTATGGGCAAGGGTATGGGCTGCCCTACGAAGGATGTACCCAGATATCCCTGACTTACATTCTTTAATGCACTGCACAATGGGTGATGATGAGGACCCAGTTAGGTTCTTCTTAAGTTACATGAAATGCCGAGAGTTGAGACAGTACCATTTTTCTATTTTATTGTAAAGAGGGGATTACCAAAAGAGGTCCAGAAGGCACTAGAAACAATTGTGGGAATTGAAGCCGAAGGGTGTGCAAAGATACAAAGTATAATATTCAATAAGGTTAACCAATCAAACTGCGTCAAACATCGGAATTTGTATGCACGATTGTACATATATTTAATTTGAAAGCACAGTCAGCCTGACACTTGTTTCGAGACTTGGCTCTTCTTCTGAGGCTGAAGTACAATATATATATATCTAACATAAATCAAAATTATGAGTAACCATTAAGACACACACAGGCATCAAGATACAAGGGTTCACAAATTATTTTTTTGGAGTGGGACTGTTTAATGCCTGATACAATTTTTGTAAACTATTTGAATGATAATGATTGGGGTTTGCAATTTAGATACCAGTATAGCGACTCTACTATTGATTTTTTGGATGTGAATATTTTCCCGACAGATGAGGGATTTAAGATCAAAATATTTACAAAACAAACATCTGTGAATGCAATCCTGCATGCACAAAGCTGTCACAAGAATATGGTAATTAAAAATATTCCAAAAGGCGAGTATATCCGAGCCAAAAGAAATTGTTCGGAGAGAGCTGATTTCGATCCGGAAAAATCGTTGATACATGAGAGATTCAGACCACGGGGTTATTAGATCCCAATTTTAAATAAAGCAGAACAAGAAGTGTCCAATATGATGAGAGCCGAATTACTGACACTTAAAACAAGAATAGCCAATACACAAGTGAACAAATTAAGATTGATCACTAGGTATAATGCTGACAGCAATAACATATACACAATTTTGAAACGTCACTGGCATTTTCTCCACCTAGACAGAGATTTAGTAAAATGGGTAGAACCCAGTCCTGGAATCACTTTCAGTAAGGCTACAACACTTAAAAACATTTTGTGTCCATCTTTTATGTCCAACCCGAAAGGGAGGGATACATGGTTAATTCATGGTTGACAAAACGGCTTCCACAAATGTGGTGGCTGTAATATGTGCAGACATGCTCATGAAACAGCTTCACTTGACTTTGGTTCATTGGGGAAACATAAAAAAGGAGGTGAAAACGTCTCATCAAATCTGACGCTCTCAGTTAGCTCCAATGGCAGTAGAAAAAAGGGTTTGTTATATATTTGTTTCCAAAGTTGTTCTTCACTTTAATTTTCTTTACCAATAATATACTACTTTTTCTTTTGTTTATTTCCTATTTCCAGTCTACAGTTCCTTTAAAATAAAATCAAGTGGAACTCATCAAAAGTGCAGGAAATGTTTAATGCACATTCCTGTCACATTGTTACTTGAAGTGGCAAGTGCTGAGACAGAGATATAACACAATGGCCGATCCAGTGCAAATAAGCCAATGCATTTCGGTATGTTTACACCATCTTCAGGGCTATGCAGTCTACCATAATTATAAATGTAAATGTAAATGTAAAGAAACATGTCATACAAATCAAAATCCATTGTCATACAACATAGTGTACATACCACAGCGTGCCAATAGTGTTCATAAATGATGTCATCAAGGTTACAGAGTAGATGAACGAAAAAGCAAATTTCAATCAGTGACAGTACCATAATGTATATATCGCTTTCATGTTTTATCAAAGTAAATGCCTCTGTTAATCTGGTAGAGATAAATCATACCTCTGTCATATGTGTATTTGCTATCAAAAGCGACATGTAACCCGTATCTATCCAATGCCGGCTCACGTCCTGCATTCAGATTGAAAACGGTGCCTAAAACAATTAAGTCAATCAGTACTAATTCTGTTTCTGAAAACCACGTTCTATTGTGTGTAAACGCGTTGTTAATTCTTACCTCCAAAGTCAAGATGGTATCTTCTATCAGCGAAACCACGAGGATGCGCAGTTCCACTTTGTTTTTATGTGTTGCTATGGAGACGCATCAAGGCGTCGCGCTTCGTTATTGCAGCCGGAGCACGTACGCCTTGCGTACCACCCTCCCATGGCAACGGGTGGGCGGGATTGTCACCAAGGCAAAGTGTTAAGTTACTGCGTGTGAGGCATGCAGAACATAAAAGGGATTGTATGGATTGGAGTGTGTCGTCACTGTGCGAGTGGCATGCAGTGCATAAATGAAAGTAATGTGCGTGAATCTGAAGAGATTGAGATTGGAAACTCGTAACATTAAACATATTAGTCTCTCTCTCTGTGCATGCTCTGCAGTTAGTACACTGCTGTGAACAGCCCCTCAAAAGTATTGCGATGGGGAGATATTGCTTGTGCAGTTTGCATCTAATCTCGACATGAACTGCGATACACATTGAAGAGGAAATACTGTATTCTTATGTCAGTTCAAACAAAACATGTTGTTCAGTCACCCGTCGAGACGCGTACCGCTTGAACACCCTGTTGGATGCCACTTAGGGGTTCCTATACAAAAGACTACTCTGCCATCTCTGAATCATCATTTGCATTGTGGACTGATTCACTAGAAATAAACCTAAACAGGAATATTCCTAGTACATGTGTGTGTTGGAATCTTTCAAACAAAATTAAGAATCAATAATATCTAGGAGATCTTGTGATCTTAAACAAGTAGAGTGTTGCTAGAATTTCTCAAGTCAAAATTCAAATTTAGAATCAAAAATTAAAAATTATGATGTCTATCCAGAATGTCTCTCTTTGGTCTGGTCTTTTCTGGATATTTTCATGCAGGTCTCTTTTCTTCACAACTTCTAAGATCACAAACCTGATCTGTGCCAGGTTGTGTTTTTTCTCGTGCCAATGTCTGGCAACTGCCGAATTTGCATTGTGGTTGTGAATACACGACCTGTGTTTGTTCCATCTGGTTTTTGCAGCCCTTTGGAATTGTCCTATGTAATAGAGGCCACATGGAAATTTAATCGCATAAATTATACTCTGTGTGTCACAAATTGCGTAGCTGCGTAGTCTCATCCGTTCTCCTATGTGTGGGTGATTCACTGTTTCGCCCTTCTGGATATATCATCAGTTCCTACAATTGAGACAGGGGTAAGTCCCAATTCTGTCTGTGATTTTCTTTTTGTGTTGAGAAGTCTATCTTTGAATTTCTGGCTCCGTTGATATGCAAAAGTAGGGAAATCTTTGAAGAGATGCTCTACTCTCTGGTCACATGTGACCGTCCTCCAGTTTTTCTTAATGATCTCTTTTATTCTGTTACTTTGTTTTGAATATCTCGATACAAAAACAAGGGGTGGTATCGTATCTGTTTTTTCTTTTTTGTTTAGGAGGTCTTCTCTCTTCTGAGTCTCTACTCGTAGCTCTGCTGCATTTACTTCTTTTGTCGAGTATCCCCGACCGATGAATTTCTTGCCCATTTCTTCAACCTCTTGTTTGTAATCTTCCGTGTTACTAACAATCTTTTTCACCCATAACATTTGACTGTACAGTAAGTTTTTGATGAGGTTGGGTTGATGAAAACTTAGTCTGTGTAAGAGATTATTTCGATCTGTACTTTTGCGGAATATGTTCGTCTTGTACTCTGTTTCTGTGGCAGTAATGTTAACATCCAGAAAGTGTATTGTTTTTTGTGAATACTCGTATGTAAATTGAATTCTTCGGTCTTTTCCATTGAGATATGCTAGAAATTCATACAGTTTGGTTTCGGTACTTGTCCAGATTCCAAAGATATCGTCTATATTTCTTATCCAAATTGCCAGGTCTTGTTTCCATATCGGGTGCTGCAGGACGTGGTCCATTTCAAATTTATGCATAAAAGCATTCGCGTAGGGGGAGCCATTGTCGCCCCCATTGCGGTGCCTGCAACTTGTAGGTAACATTGTTCTTTGAAGCGAAAGTAAGAGCTTTCTCCTATAAATTCTAGCACGTGATGTTCTTTGAAGCGAAAGTAAGAGCTTTCTCCTATAAATTCAAAGGTGATGTGTAACACCCGGTTGGCTCTTTGGGCTGGACCTCTGTGCACTGTATGTCTGACTCGAAGAGTAAGATGTCTGCAGGTAGAAAATATGGGATTAATGAACTGGGGTTATTGGGTGCCTCTCTCCTCTTCCCTTTCTCTTCTCCTGTAGAACCCCAGAGGTTAACGCCCTCACCTTAGGTAAGTGAACTCTGAGCTCTCCATCTGCCTCGGGGCAGGGTGCCATAACCAGTTTCTTCACTGGATAAGGGTGCAGGCCTCTTGACCTCAGAGGACTGCTGTCCGTCGTTAACTGCACGAACGGTAAGTTCTGGGCACTTCAAATGTCTTAAAAGTCTTTTGTAATGATATCTCTTGTTTTGCAGGGTTCCGGCGATGGCGGATGGCGGGCAGATGAGAGTTGAGGATCGAACCCGCATGAGGAATAGAAGCGCCTGGAAGCACGTAAGTAAGCGCTTCTAGCCTGCTTCACGATGCGCACTAACTGTCCCTTTTATCTTGCAGGTACAAGTTCGGAGCTTTAGAGAAGCTGAAGGGTGCTGGAATACCCACTGGATTCGGCTTGGGAAGGAGTAATGGCACGTGAGTAATAAAGTTGCCCAATGTCTTTAAACGCACCTTCTTTTGTCTTTCAGATGCGGGATGCAGCGCCGAAGGCCTCCGGAGCGTGCGATGAGCTGGTAAGCTTTTGTCTTTCAGATGCCGGAATGCAGTGCGAAGACCTCCGGAGCATGCGAAGAGTAGGTAAGCCTTTGTCTTTCAGATGCCGGAATGCAGCGTGAGGCGTTGGTGACAGCCGATGGACCAGGTAAGAGATGTGCTGCCACTGAAGACCGTAGTGCTAACCTGTTCTTTCTTTGTCTTTACAGGTGCTGCTGAAGACTGGATTCCAGGATGGTAAGCCTTTGTTCCCTTAGGCCCAGGATCAGAAGCAGAAGACACGATGAGCGTTCTGCTGCAGAGAATTCAGAATAACGCAAAGCAAGATTCATCCATCGGGTGTGGTTTAAATAGCCTCCTGTAGTGCTTAGGTGTCTCCTTCCACAGCCTCGCCTAGGTGAGAAAAGAGTTCCTGCTTTCCAGAAGAGTTCCAGTGTTCTGAACCTAGGGAGTGGGTCCTGCCCCACCCAACAGGAAAAGTACTCCCAAACAGAAGAGGATCAGGGGCTCAACTGGCAGGTAAGTAAGCAGCATGGTCTGCTGCAGGTAAGTCCACCCAAGCATTATGAGCCCGGCGCTTCCAGCGCTGGGACTGGGCATCTTTATGAGCCTGGTGCCACTGGCGCCAGGACAGGGTCCAAAAGGTCCCAATTGGGACTGGCTGGCACTCGGAACCGGGGTTATGGGTCTGCTTCCAAGGGAGTCGGGCAAGTCCTGATCTTTTGGAAGCAGAGATCATGACATGTAGCTTGTCCCAAATAGCACCCAGCCATGCCAGAAAGAAGAACTACAGCATTCCTTTTAAGGAAGAAGAACAGTTTTAGGTGAGCTCTGCCGGTCTCCAGTTACCAAGTCAAGAGTATTTAAGCCCCAGGCCCAGCACCAGTCTTCAGGACCTGGGTGCCAGCCACGGACAACAGAATGCTGGTCGGAAATGGCAGAGTCCTCTGCCATTTTCCCAATCCTCATGATCTGTCAAGATTAAAATTTGTTATCTTTTGCAAGATACACTCATGGCCTTAATTCCCTAGAGGGATGCATTTACTCTGGTTTGAGCGTGATCAGGGTGTACCCCAAACATTTTAAGGGGTGCTCCTGTAAGTTGGGGTTCACTTTCAAAACCTTCATGTGTAAAGGAGCACATCCAATGCTTTCTTTATGTAAGTACTGCAAGTTAGCCAAAGGAAATCAAGGCAACTATATTCTTTCTAAACAACTCGGATTTCCTCAGATGACTAAATGACTGTGCGCATCCTCCAACCAACCTTCTCCAACCTGACTCAATTCTTAGTCCATGCAATGGAGTATAAAGTCCCACAATATAGTGTTTCCATGTTCTAGAATTGGCGGAAGGTGGTTAGATGAGAAAACGCCAGTTCAGACCACATGGTGGAAATGTTGAAACAAGGTAAAACCGCAGCTGCTAACTGCACAGAAAAAAAGCGGCTGACTGCATTAAAAGATGCTGACTGCACAGAAAAAAGCTGCTGACTGCATAGAAAAAAGCTGATGACTGCATAGAAAAATACGTGGCTGGGATTTTGAACGTTTCTCCCGCTCCAGACCCTTGAACCAAGTATCAAAGTTCTTTGGAGCTCTACTGACAGGGCCTAGGATCCAGGAGGGTTCCCCCAGCTAGAACCTCCTATCGCCCATAAAGGGATTTTCCAAGAAGTGTGTGTCCACAGTCCCCAGATTGCATCAGGCCTCATTATAGTTACTCTATAACATTTGTTTAAAACCAGGCTTCTAGTCGCCTACAAGGAGGAAGTGAACACAAGATACAGAAAATGTCTTTATTTTACTATAGGTATTTTAGTATTGATTTATACATCTATTGGAGGGTTTTATCTGTATCACACATCTTTTACCTCACCACTGTGAACCGGAATACATGAAGAGAAATGCAACAGTGTATTTGTATATACATTCTTTAAATTGGCTTTTCACTCCCTTACAGCAATGTCAATTGAGGGTCAGCAGAGGTCGTAAGAGCGACCTCTGCCGTTTCCCCAGTGACCTCTGGCCTAGCCTGGAGCCGGCTTCCATTTTTTAATAAATAAGCAAGCTCCTGACGCCACCCCAGGCCCGGCCAGAGGAAGCAGCGAGGCGCGCCGGTGTCTCCAGTTCTATTACTGGAGCTATGGTTGCTTATCAACCATAGCTCGTCTGGGCCCGAGGCAGGGAAGAACAGAGCAGAAGAGCAGAGCGATGCGACACTGCATAGTAACAGATTTCAAATTTCATTGGCTGTTTATCAGCCAATGAAATGTGTTATTTGGCTGTGTGGGTGGATGCACGTCACAGCGCACAATCTAACTTAGTCTTCTTACTTGCGGAGTCGAAGTAGCACCTGCAGCAGAGCTGTGTGCGTGCAGTGCGGCGAGGCTGCGGCGTGGGCAGTAAGTAAGTACTATGTGCCAGTGCCACTGCCCCATCCTGTACAACTCCTTTCAATGGACCGGTAGTCCTTCTCCTGTCCGGCCATCGTACAGGAAAATCCTTGTTTGATTGAGTAGGGAGTCGTTTGCTTGCCTTGACCATCCTTGTTGTGCTGGAACTTGGATCGTTGAACTGCGCATTTTGTACATTTTGACGAGGGGTGGTTCATCTTCAGGCCGCTGCTGGTATTAGTTTGCCTGCTGCGCTAAGTTTTGCCCTGCGAGTGTGCAGTGCCTGAAGGCCAACATGTGTGACGCTTGATTGATTTGTTATCACTGCCAACACCCACACTCTTCTAGTCAGAACTTTAGGATCCTGTTCAGTCAGGCAGCAGGTAGACAAAGGGTTGGAAATGATACAGCGTTTGTTATTTCTAGAACTTGTGCTGCCCGTTGGGTGTCTGCTGCCAAATGAGGCTTGGAATCCGATTTACTTTTTTCTTGGTGTTTTTTACAGGCATTCTAAGGCCATACACAATTGGAACTTGCCAAAGGCCATTGTTTGTACCCATCTTTGAAAAAATAAATCTGCGTTGCTATCTCCATTTATGGATTTGGTCTATAAGTTTTGATTTTTTTAATGCAAAGTATGGACATTGTGAGTTCTCGGGATTGATTTTCCTTGGAAGAGTGAATTTCTTGGGCTGTTAAATTATATAGCGCAGCGATTTACATATTCAGACCTTCAGTCCATTCACTGCAGTTTTCTAGTGGAGGCGCACTCTCTCCACACTCCCTCCTGTGAGAACATAGTTATGGTCCATGCTGTCACAGGAGGTACTGGGGAGATGGAGAGCGCCAGCGAACTCTAAAGTCACATGGAGGGTCGAGGGTGGGACAAGGTTCATTGCAGGCCCACCGTGTGTCTGCAATGATCTACTCAGCCCAGGGCCCAAGCGAAAGATGGTGTCTAGTCCTCTCCATCCCTGTGTGCCTGGGCTGGCGGCTGTAAGTATGTGGTCCCAGGCCCAGCCTGTACCGCAGCTGGACTACTCCATTGAATGCTTTTTAATTTCATAACTTGTATTAACTTTACACAAACATCTGATAAGAAGAGATTTGAAGTGATGTCAAGTATCGTACCAAAGTGGGTGAATAAATTAATGTTAAAATCAATCATCTATTAAAAATACAATAATCAATCATCTGTTAAAACTCCATATCAATGAGAGCAAAGACAAGTTCTACTTTCATTCTCTACTATTTTCTCCCAGAATCAACCAGATTAGAGGGCCTTTTTATCTATCGGTAGTCAGCTGGCGATTCGACGCCAGAGCCAATACAGGCTAATATGTAGGCTGAGACATAGGTCCAAGAAGTATCACTTTTTATTGTGTTATAAATATTAACATATCTACCGAGTATGGTCATATATGCATCACCCAAGAGTTTACATTCGGTGAATACGTATATGGGGATCTCAAGGGCACCGGGACATTACATATTCGGCACACTCTATGTGCCAAAGTAATTTTCCGGTGAGCACCCAAAAAGACCAGGAGTGGGAGTTGGTTGGTACGGAGTCTAAAGATGCCGCCGGCGCTGCCGGCAAAGAAGTCTGGCAAAGATATGGTTGTAGACTCAAATACCTATGTCCGACAGTTGACACATATGTGTATGACTTTAGTGTCGACAGTCGCGCATAGTTATTAGTCGAATTCCATTGAGCCAGTCTCTTTCTGAACAGATTTTTCAACGTTTTGTATTTGGACCCCCACTCAAAGTCAGGATGCCATTCTCATATAGTTGTTTAGACATATTCGAGAACTCTCCATCACCCATTCTCCACTGTATACCCCTATCCGCTCCCACTATTGTCAACAGTTTGCATCTAGGGTTGGGATTAGCTTTGAGATAGAGTCCCACCCGCCATATAAGCAACGAGCCTCTCAATGATATTAGTCTCAGTTCCAATTTTAAGTATTCCATCGAAACATTCTTTGCCAATTTCAGTACTTGTTTCCAGAAGTAGCCATGTTGTCTGTCAAGCCAGCTTACATCTGTCATTACTAGGGCATCCAGACCATATAGCACCATTGGGCAGAAGCTTTGTAGGTATAAAAGAATCCCCTCCAATTAATAGCCAGCTGTTTGGCACACAAACCTCTCAATCATATTAGCCAGTTTGCATCCCTTGATCGTTTTGGCCTCTACAATGTGTTTATAATTCAAGCTCTGGCTCATATCCAGGCCATGTAAGGGTACTTATTGACGTAGGTCAGGGTGCCCAAACTCGTAAGGATCTTAGGGCGATTTATCTTCTTGGCTGAAACCAGCACGATCTTAGTTTTGGTCATATTAATGTTCAGTTCATTGGGGGGCATGGCTACAAGGGCCATGTAGGAGGACGTGATCTGGAGGAGCTCCCGAGATCCTGAAATGATCCGGGCGTAAAAGTGCGCAACGATGGGCCGACGATTGCTGAAAATACACATGTCGGTGTGTGAATGATTGGGCCATGCTTGGTGAACTTTTGGAAGGTGTAGGAAGAAAGGCGGCAGAGATCTCTGCAGAAAGGATAAGGAGCGCCAGAGACAAAAGACGACACAAAATGGCCGACCAATGTCCAGAACAAAGGAAGGAGCAGGCCGCACGGTGATCGAGTGAAAGAGGCATACTGGGTGCGCAGTTGTCATTTGTGCAGAACACAGGTCCTCTGGGTCATGTCGAATAGAACGGTGAGGCCGAAGGCGAAACAGCCCACCCTGGACGACTTTGCTAAGACGTCCCCTGGTCAAGACAATACCAAGAGCAAGGATAAGCCGCCTGCAGGCAGCATGACGACAACGGGCGCTAACCAAGAAGTCCTAGCTGCGATTTCAGACCTAAAGGCGGCCTGGGAATCTAAACTCGAATTAGCCGTCACTGAACTGAAAACGGCACTGGACCTTAAGTTCGGAGAGGTGCAGGAGGATGTTAATCTACTCCGACAGGACGTCAGGGCCTTGGCGGAGCGCACGGAGTCCCTTGAGAAGGAAGTTAGCCCGAATACCGCGGATTGTGTCTCCCATAAGGCCGAATTGCATGCCCTGATACAGAGAGTGGGCAACTTGGAGAGCAGAGCGGAGGAGGCGGAAGGACGCGCCCGACGAAACAACATCCGCATCGTGGGCCTGCTGGAGGGATTGGAGGGCCACGATCCCACTGAGTTTATTGAGTCCGTGCTACTGCAAGAGATACCCGGAGGAGCCCTATCTCAAGGATTTGCGGTGGAAAGGGCACATAGAGCTCTAACAAGGAGGCCGCCACCAGGAAACCCGCCTAGGCCGGTGATAGCCAAAATTCTTAATTACCGGGACCGGGAGAGGATATAGGAACACTTCCGCAAGGGAGGAACGATTATACGAGGAGCGGCAAACATCACGGCCTACCCGGAATATACCCTGTCTGTGCAGCGTAGCCGCATGAACTTTGGGACGGTAAAGCGGAGACTGAGAGAGGCGGGCCACAAATACATGTTACTGTATCCGGCAAAATTGAAAGTTATACATAAAACACAAAACTTTGTTTTTTGAGACCCCGGAGGATGCCATGGGATGGCTCGATGTGCAGGGATGTCCCCAGGAGTCAGAATTTCGGACGGAGAGAGAGCACGGAAGAGATAAGTAATGCACGAGGAAGGTGCCACAAGATGGCGCGGCACAGACCCTTGGGACTTGAATATAGTCATTTGCACAGCCTTCAGTAGAGTTCAGACTATTGCACTAGATGTTATGAGCACTGTAATTATTATTGAAGTAATGGGAGCCTTACAGAGCGGATCTCTTTACCCCACAATAATCTTAGTTAAGTGGCCATTAGGGCGACTTCACCCTACTGAGCTCTGTGCATTGTTTGGTGCTTGCAGGGCTAGATGTGGGGGTGCCTGAGTTCCGAGAACAGAGCTGGGCAGCAGTTGGGGTGTGTGGTGTTGGGGAAGGGACGGGTGGAGGGAGGGAGGGGAGGGAAGTTGGGAATTTGTTGTGTACATAGTTATGGATAGTTTGAGCTGGTACAAGAAGCTACAAGTAAAGATGGAAAGCTGTATCTGTATCACGTGGGCAAGGGGGATTCGCTACACGGAAGGCAAGAAGACACTCATGAGCCATGGGGGACCTTAAGATCGTAACATGGAATGTCAGGGGACTCAACAGTTACTGAGAAACAAAGTCATGATGTACTTGAAAAGACAGAAGATTGATATTGCATTGTTGCAGTAAGCACATTTGACCCGGCAAAAACTGGAACTGGTGGGGAAGAAGTGGAGAAGTACTGTAGTAGGCTCTCCGTATTCTGCCTACGCTAGGGGAGTGCTGGTCTGGGTGGCACCGCACGTTACGCTCCAACTTACACAAGAAGTGGTGGACACGGAGGGGAGGTTGGTCATATTAAAGGCTTTGGTGGAGAATAGAGAGGTGTGCATTATAAATACGTATGCCCCCAACCAAAATACTGCGGCTTATTTTAGAACCCTGTGTACTCATCTGGGCGCGTGTATGGGAGGAGCGGTTATCTGGGGAGGGGATTTCAACTGCGTGCTCAACCCAAAGGCAGACAGATCTGATGACAAGATTGATAGGCCTACCCCAGCAGCCAGGGTAGACTTCGGGTTGGCAGATGTTTGGAGGCTGAAACACCCTAATGAAACACAGTACTCGCATTACTCAGCTCCGCAGCAACTGCACACGAGACTTGATTACTTTTTTGCCACGCCAGATGTGGTGAAAGAGACCACCCAAATAGACTATAGAGCGAGGGTCCTGTCGGACCACTCGCCTCTGGTTCTGAGTTGGCAGTACTACCGCCCCAGGGCGCGGATACCGACAAGGCGCCTCTGGGCGGAGGCGCTCCGGGACCCGGTCTTCAGGGAAGATATCAGGGATGCGATCACACAGTACTTTGAGATAAACACAGGCAGCGTGGACTCAGCGTGCACGCTCTGGCAAGCCTTTAAGGTGGTATTGCGGGGTGCTGTTATTGCTAAATCAAAAGGCCTACAGGATGGGGTCCTAACGGAGCTAGAGGAAGCAGAAGAGAAAATGGAATGGGAAAGCAACAGGGCGGGAGGGGATGCGGAACTTCTACTCTAACTACAGCAGAGGTGTGCAGAGCTTTGGGAAAGGCTCTGCAACCTTAACTATAAGAAGTATGTTGAGAGGCAACATGCAGGTGGGGATAAAACTGGCCGCTTGTTGGCGTGGTTATATAAGAGCGAAACCCCCAGGCCCCCGATTAGGACAATAACTAGAGAAGACGGGGAGGTGGTTGACACCCAAGAGGGAGTCAACGAGGCATTCTTAGACTATTGTAGGACATTATATGAGGACAGAAGAGAGGACAATCGAGAGGAGATTAGAGAAAATCTAAAAGACATGGAATTACCTAAGATTAGTGCTGAAGAAAGGGAGGAGCTGGACGCACCGATTACCTTAGAGGAATTGGAGGAGGTGGTGAAGCAGCTACCCACCTGTAAGACCCCGGGCGCGGACAGATTCCCTGGCGAGGTTTATAAAACATATAGAGAGGAAGTACTCCCCCCTATGCTAGAGATGCTCAATGAGTCTTTTGAGATGGGCCGGCTGCTGGAATCGCTTAGAGAAGCATTAATTGTGCCGCTTCCTAAGCCCAACAAGCCAGGGCATAGCTGCGGCTCCTATAGGCCTTTGTCAATGTTGAACCTGGATAGCAAGATATTGATGGCGGTCCTGGCCAATAGGCTGCGTAGAGTTATTAGCAAACTGATACACCCGGACCAGACAGGTTATGTCCCCAGCAGAAATATAACCCACAACCATAGGCGACTCCACCGGGTGATTGAAGAGGGAAACAGGAGCGAGGGGGAAATGGCGGTGGTGTCCCTAGATGCAGTCAAAGCTTTTGACTCAGTGAGGAGGCCATGGTTGCTGGAGGCCCTGAAAGAATACGGAATGGGGCCGGGTTATGTTAGGTGGGCAAAATTACTATACAGTGAACCACTGGCCAGGGTGCGCACAGGATTGGTGATATCTGAGAAATGGCAACTCAGTAGGGGCACCAGACAAGGGTGCCCCTGGTCCCCGATGTTATACATTCTAGCCCTGGAGCCCCTGGCAGTGTACCTCAGACAACAATATGACATGGTTGGTATTGAGGTAAGGGGAGAGAAACATTTAATATCCTTGTATGCTGACGATTTACTACTATACTTGAAATACCCGGAGGAAAATCTTCAATATATTCTAGAGGTTATGGAAAGGTATGCAGAACTGTCCGGCATAGCGGTGAACCCCCAAAAATCGAGCATGTTCCCATTGGGGAGCTACAGAGGAGCCCCTCTGGAGCGGTTGCCAGCGTTGTCGTTACCATGGGCGGTTGATTCCTTCCGCTACCTCGGAATAGATGTGTACCATACGGTGGAGGAGGAACACTTGCATAATACCGAGGTAGCTGTGGGAAAAATCCGAACAAGTATGAAGTTTTGGGAGAAGTTGCCGCTGGCGATGATGGGACGGGGGGCGATGCTCAAAATGGTGGTCCTGCCCAGGCTTTTACATTTCTTCAGTAATATACCATACTTGATACCCAAAAAGTTTTTTGTCAAACTGAATAGCATGTGCAGAGACTTCCTATGGCATGGCACTCGCAATAGAGTGGCGCTGTGGAAGCTGCAGAACTTCCATGATAGAGGGGGCATTAAGCTGCCTAATTTTGAGGCCTATTATGTAGCTGGTCAGTTGCAATATGTAACCAAATGGCTTTCTGATGAGGTAACTCCTGAATTTAGGCTGTTTGGACAGGACCGCACTCCGTTTTACCTAAAGGAGATTATCTGGGTGCCTAGACGTGAAATGAAAGAACGCCCGGGTATGATGTTGTTTGGGTGGAAGATGTGGCGCAGAGTATGCCGACTGATGGAGAACCCGTACCCATGTTCCCCACAGGTGCCGCTAGTCGCCTTGGCTGGGGTAGACAACCAACTCAGAATGATAATCAGGACCTATTGGGAATCGTTCGGGCTGGTCACATTGGGAGATGTATGGCAAGAGGGGATCATTAAGGATTTCGAAGAACTGGGAGAAGAGGCAGGCTTGCACAGAGGCCAATATGTCACGTATCTTAGGCTAGTGCAGATTATTCGTAAAACCTGGCCAGAGACTGTACTGGCGGAGGAGCCAGACGTCATAATGTGAACAATATATGACATATCAGAAGGAGGGCACGAGATCTCTAGATTGTATGAGATGGTGATGACCCGGGTGGGGAAGGATTTGACTCATTTGAGGCTGGACTGGGAAGCGGAGGCGGGGGCACAGATGACCGATGGGATGTGGGAGCGTGCTATAGGATACCACAAGAAGGTGTCCAGAAACGCCAGATTGCAGCAGATACAGTTATACATAACACATAGAGCCTATATGACCCCGAAGAGAATATCTAAGTTTGTAAACGCAGGAAGACAAGCATGCCCAAAATGCGATGAAGAAGACGCTGATATGACACACATGTTCTGGTCTTGCCCAGTGATTGAAGGTTTTTGGGGGGAGGTGGCACAAAAACTAGCAGACAAAAGGGTCACGCTCAACATAGATACGGCCTGGGCCTGCCTGTTGGGAGGGTTTCCCAGACCACGGAATGCTAAACATGTTGGGAAACTGAGGGACCTGGCATATGTGCTTGCAAAAAGAAGGATTGCCATGGGCTGGAAGCAGTGCCACAAGCCACGGGTTGAGGTATGGTGGCGGGATTTGCAAAAATGGGCGGAGGCTGAAACGGTAGTATGGCAGGAGGCATGTAGCAAGTGCGGGGAAGAAGAAGTAGGTAACCTGATGGCATGTAGAGTGTTAATAACAGGACTGTTTGGCACAATAATGGATTCTGCAGCTTCGGAAGGAAGCGATACCCGGCCACACGCAGCAGATACAGAATGAGAAACGCAAACAAGCTCTTGAGGGGGAGGGATTTGGGGAGCAGTAATGTGCATTAATTGATGTTCATGAGTCTGTTGTAAATAATGCTGCAAGTTTGGTTTGTATTGTTTATTTGTTTTCAAAATAATAAAAACTTTAAAAAAAATAAATAAAAAAAAGAATTAATGGTCAGTTCATTTTTTGCAACAAATTCAACCAGGGTTTCAAACATGTTCTTAATTCCACTATAAGTATGATTGAATGTAACCAGGTCATCTGCACAAATCAGGCCAGGGGTTGTCACCCCGCTTATTCTCGGGCAGCAACCTGTGGCCTCAGCAAAAGCAGCAGGTAGGTATAAAGATTGTACAACCGGGGGGACAAGACACACCCTTGTTGAACACTTGTTGAACTCCCCTGTTAAGCCAAATCAGGGCTGTTGTCAATCCTGCATAATTCATCCTTACCCGTCCTGTCGTACCTTGATGCAGTCTCCTCAGAATATCCAACAATCATCTTGGGAAGTCCCAGCCTGCCAGTTTTGGCCATAATTTCGAGCAATTTACCCCATCAAAGGCTGCCAGGAAGTCGCCAAAGACTATATATAGTACAGGGGTGCCCTTTTTTGCGGCTGCCCGTTTCAATATCAACATGAGAGGTGGAACACCCTGGCTGAAAACCTGTGTAAATGAAGCAGCTTTCCTTCCTCAGCCCATGCTTGCAGGTGGCTCAATACCGAAGTGGAAAATATTTTACCCATTACATCAAGAAGGGACAGTCTGTAATTTGATGGGGACAATCGATCACCCCTTTTATAGATAGGTAGGAGGATCAACTGTGTCCAAGAATCAGGGATACATTTCTCTGCACAGACTCTGTTAAACAGTGTACAAAGAGTTTGGCCCATTCCTCTGGATCTTGCTTCAACACTATGCTGGCCAATCCATTGGGGCCAGGCGCTCTAGGGTTCTTGTGGTTTTTAATAATTTCCAAGATTCTCTCTATAGAGAATATCAAAGGCCAACCAGATACACAAAAAGGTTCCCTTGTTATGGACTCCTTCTTCCCCGATCTATCTCCCAGATGAAGTAACCAATCCTTTTCCTGTATGGGGTTAAGCGATTGTGTTATTCTATCCCCTTTAGCACGGGATAAGATCTGCCAAATGGAGCTACTTATTTTACTGCGTAAGGCGACGATCATACCTTGCCAATGGCTATTACTAACCATGGCTCACCAACGTTTTAACCAATTCCTATATTCAGCTGTTATCACCATGGTCTGCCATATCATGTCGCTCTGTTGCATCCCTATGCCTCTACATTTTCTTAATTCAACTCTCATGACCCGTTTAGCATCACGTATGGCTATATCAAATTTGTTGGTGTGCCTCTGCATTATTACTGGGTTTTCCCGCTGGTCTAGACCCGATATTGACGCCAGACCTTTTACCCATTCCTCAATATCATTGCTATAAGCCATAACCAACCACTCCATGTCCCTAGATATTGCACTCTTGAACAATTGATTGGCTTTACTCAGATGGCTGGCTGTCCAGTGGGTGTGGTTACCCACTTGGTTGGTAAAGGCCCCACTGCAACCCTTAATTTCCAGGGCGTTCACTTTGGAGCTCCAGGCTCAAAGACAGAATGGCATGATCACTAAAATAGTTTAATTCAATGTTTAGTTTGCTTGTCTTCAACATAGAAGCGTTGTTACCGAAAAATGTGTCGAGAGTGGCTCTGCTCTTACTTGAGCTCCAAGTGAACTGCCCCGGCACATCTCCCCTAGTTCTCCCATTCATCAGAGTAAGTCCCATGTTCTTGAATATTGCACCCACTGGTTACCCTTGGTGTTACCCACTTTGTGTAGCATTTGGCAGGAACTTGCCACGTGTCTATATGATGAGCATTCCTGGTCATCTATGCATCGGGCATTTAGATCTCCCCCCAATAGGGTTATTCGCGCATCCCCTTGGCTTGTTCTCTCAGTCAGTATTTCTCCCAAAGAATCCTGTATATCTGCCAGACTACTAATGTTGGGAGGAATACACAAATTCACTATCACCAGGTTGAGCACCTCATTTGAATTCTTAAGTATGAGCT
Source organism: Ambystoma mexicanum (assembly GCF_040938575.1). Taxonomy (NCBI): domain Eukaryota; kingdom Metazoa; phylum Chordata; class Amphibia; order Caudata; family Ambystomatidae; genus Ambystoma; species Ambystoma mexicanum. The sequence goes on along the minus strand of NC_090921.1, from coordinate 1,106,785,889 downwards.
CAACTCCCAACATTGTACTACTGATAGGGGTCATAACCCGGCGGGAGGCACCGAGATTGTAGCTATTACCTATGTCAAGCCCCCATATGGTCTACCTCAGGCGCCCCATTTGGCCATAACTTGGTAAACCTGGAACCCCTCAAAAATTAGGGTGGTCTCCAGCCAGGTCTCTTGCAGCAAAAAGATGTCGGTTTTGGCAAGTTGTGAGGCTGATCCCTCTTTACTTTCCATATGGCCGTAGCCCCTAGTGTTGCAGCTTACAATGGTACACCTTCAAGGTCCCAAACATCCACGATCAACATAGCTGTGTGTCAATGGGGCTTTGTTTATGGGCACCCTTGGGGCGCCCGGCCTTTTACCACAATATTCCCACTGTTTCTAGGGAGAGGTCACAGCACAATGTTAATTTGTGGCATAGAGATCTTAACATTTCTGCACAAATACACAGCAAGGAAACAACAGCAGGAGATGCAAAATTAATCAGTGCCCAGTTTGCCTCACTATACCATCCTGGGAGCCCAATCTGGAGCATATCACTACTGCCAATCGATGATAGGCTGGGGATGGACGGCCAAAGGCGCAGAAGGGCCGTATGATTCAAAAAAGGACTGTCCACAGTCAGGTAAAGCTCTTCTAGTTTTACCAAAGATCCCAATGTCGCCCATTCATTTCGAATAGAGGACAGGGGCAGAGGAGGAGGGAGGGCAGAGGGGGTGGCAAGGTAACATGGTTAGGATAATAGTAATATGGGGCTCGGTGGGGTATTAATAAGGATGAAGGAGCACTGGATATTGCTATATTGTTTCTCTCCACCACTTCCACCCTCCATTGCCCATGTTTAAGACCCCTTTGTTCATAAGTACATATCGCCACATTCAACACCGGCTGAGAGTTCGGAGCACAAGGCAAGTGTCCATAAGAATTAGGCGCCTCCGTAGCTCTCTTCAGGTTCCTCCTGCCAACTATATTATCCAGGGCCTTTGGCACCTGTCCGCCTGGTGCCCTGTCATGGGACGATGTACAGTGTGACAGTGTACCAGTCAAACAAGTGAAAGCATGTGCCACTACCCTCACCCCCAACTATTACCAACTTTATCAACTCCTCCTTCAACACTAATACAGTCCCAGCCTGTATCAAAGAAGCCTGGGTCACCCCACTTCTAAAAAACACAACACTGGACCCTACAGTACCCACTAATTATAGGCATATAACAACAGTCCCTTTCCTACTCAAGCTCATAGACAAAATTGCATACACTCAGATTCAATCACATCTCGAACAGAACCAGCTCCTTGGCACCAGAAAATCAGGATTCAGGCCAAATCATAGTATGGAAACAGCCCTCTTGGATCTCAAAGTCCAGATGGACACTATCAGAGATTCAGGGAAACTTTGTATTCTATTACTATTAGATCTCTCTGCAGCTTTCGACCTCGTGGATCATGATAAACTGTGCACCTCTTTAGCCAATGATATTAATTTGTCCAATAACGCCACCTTGTGGGTAAAATCCTTCCTTGCCAAACGGACTTCCAGAGTGACCATAGGCAAGGAAGCTGCTGATCCCATACCAGTACCCATAGGAGTACCAAAGGGTTCTTGCCTCTCCCCAACACTTTATCATGCCTACACAAAACTCCTCTTCTCTGCTCTCGATGATATGGGTGTCATCTACACTAACTTGGCAGATGACACCCACATCCTCATACCCATCACAGGGAATTACAACCAGGATATCTTAACCATCAACAAGATATACGCCATCATCCAAAACTGGATGGCGATAAACAGCCTCTGTCTCAATGATGAGAAGACAGAAGTCCTCATGGTGGGATCACCGACTAAAATAGCAACCCTTCATGCCCGCTCTAGTACCTTGCATGACAGAGACACTGGAGTCGTTGAGTTGGTGGTTGAACTGCTGCACGGGGAGCCGTGAACGCCCTTTATTAGCATAATCACATGGGGTGTGCACGTGTGCTGAGCACTTGACACTGCTCAAGGGGAGGGGCTCAGACACAACATCCCATCCCAACTACATTAAAAATCAAATGGCCATATTCAACTGAGATGTAGCACCCAATCACTTGACAGTGTACCATTTTTGGTCGATCATATGTTGAATTGGGCAAATAAACAGACACATGTACTTTTAAAATCACCCAGCCAATCAGCATTTACTCTTACTGAGTCCAAATGAAGCCTCTAGGCAGCCCAGAGAATCGCAGTTTCAGGCCGGCACCTCACTGTGTCCCCTTTAAGTGTGCCACCTACGTGCGGGAACACAGTTTTAAAACAGTACAGCATGGGTTTCTGGACTGTGCTACATTAAACAAGTAGCAGTTGTGTTTGTTCGGGCAAAGGTGGAGATTTTCAAGTTCAGGTCTTGGGGGAACATTTCCCTTTGTTGACAGACAGGGACAAAGTCTGATAGGTTATTGGGGGATGGTAGTAGGATGATGGTAGGTTCATCACGCCCACTTTAATTTCCTTCCATGTGCAAACTCTAGATCTAAAACCAGCGGCATGAGCCACTTTCGTTTTCTCCCCCATGCAGGATCCTTGTGCGTTTCCCGCCTCCAGATCTCTCCCCCAGGCGAGAGAATTATTTATTTCATGAGCCCAAGCGCAGCTTTCTTCTTTGCGCTCATAAGAATGGTGGTTGAAAGCTGCTCCCCGTTCTTCTCCCTCTACAGTCTGATCCTTACTTGTTGCATGCGGCAGTGGTTGCTCCAGGACCGCACTCCCCCAGGCAGGAGCGCACTGTCACTCGCCTATATCACCTCAATCTGCGTCGTCGCTCTGACCGCACAGGCACCCGCTGGAGTGAGGAACACAGCCAGGGCGCATTGTCATCATGCAGTAGAATCAGCCATGCTCTCCCTCCGGTGGGAGGCTTCCTCCTTCTGTGCTGCAGTGGTAAGATGGTCCGAGCCAGCGGCCAGTCAGGGCTGGGTCGGACCATTGTAGAGTGGTGCAATTTAAGCACGTGCACTGTGGGACCTCACCGGCGGACCGGCAGGCCTACCCCTGCCAATATTTATTCGGATAGGAGAACTCTGCATGGCGAGCGCTCTCCCACGTGTGCACTGACATGGTCTGGCCATGCACGGGTCCTCTAAGTCCTTGTCGCCATTGTTATGGGGTTCTGGACCAGGCCCGGCACCCTCTAGTACCTTGCATGACAGAGACACTGGAGTCGGTGAGTTGGTGGTTGAACTGCCGCACAGGGAGCAGTGCAGGTCTCTTATTAGCACAATAACATGGGGTGTACGTGTGTGCTGAACACGTGACACTGCTTGAGGCAAGGGGACAGACTCAGACACAACCGCCCCCTCAGTAGGGGAGCCAGCCAATCAAGAGGTGTTAGGGAGAATTCTCTTATAAGGCTAATTTCCCAAACCTAGTGAGTCCCCCAGCAGCTTTGCTGGATTTTTGGGGTTTGTTTTTTTCTCCTGCTAAGAGTGAGACTCTTTTCCTCCCACTCTTAGGCATGATTTGAGGTATGTCCTTGACTTTTTGTGTGCTATGGGGTCTTTTACTCCATAGGGTATCATCTGTTTTTGTGTATGTGTTACACAGCACCCTCAGTGCAGTAACACAGGGGTGTCATCGTGACTGACAAACATAGACTCCATACCTTGGACTGACTACTGTCTCCCAGGGCATGTAAAGTCACTATTGACTTTACTAGTCCAAAATTGTGAACAGAACCAGTACAAACCATCATATTGTGGAAGTACTGGAAGGGGTTAATTCGATTGCCCCTGGGTCTGTTTCCAAGGGGGCACTGTCCAGCCCCCCCTTGTCGAGTTTCTGGCTGGTGGCAGTGGTTACCATGCAAAATATTCCAACAGAATATTTTCTATGGGATGTTCCCATTGATTTTAAACGCACCACTTTTTGGTGCAATGTTAAAGATACCGCCGGTTTATTTATTTAATATTAAATCCCCGGTTGGGTTTTTTTGCCAGAACTCTTTTCTAAAATGGCATTCGTGTCCGTCTCTGTAACTCCAACCAAGGTTGGGCCCTTTGTTCCACTTTTTGGCAGGCTTCTCCACAGAAGCCATCCAACCGGTGCCACTCTGTCTGGGTTCCACAGGATGTGTGGGTGGGTAATTGGCACCCTGGACTGCGTTGCCTGAGCAACCCAAGTCACACTCTGTTCTGATTGGGCCAGTGGTGAGCCATCCGGCTCACCACTGAGCATGTTTGAGTGACAGATAGGCTGTTGAATGGGGGTTTTTCTGCATAAAAGCAGGGCTTTTGGGACTGGAACTTCAGAAGTCGCAGGAGGACCTAAGAAATCCCAAGAGGAGAGAGGCTGAGCCATCTCCAACGACAACACTACCGGTGGAGCCCTGCTGCAACGACCTCAACATTTTCCAGACGACAGGAGAAGATCTTCTGCTGAAAGAGTCTTCTTCCTCTGAGCTGGTGGGATCAACCAGTTCGCCATTTCACCTTCCAGGACGTCTCTTGGTCGAATTGCCTGTGCCAAGCACCCCGGCGGCCGGATATCCAAGCTGCACCACTGTGACCGCAAATACCAGCAACACACCTTTTCACCGACGAACTCTGCGGCTGGTTTCTTCCCTGGGCAGTGCAACGACACTCCAAGTTTCCTCCTCGACGAGATCCTCTCTTCCCCTGGTCGAAACCACGAACTGCACCCGCTGCCAGGAACAACTGCCACCACTGGAGCTTCCTCACTCTTAAAGGTACTATGTTCTACCTGGCCTCCCTTTCTTCGGTTTGGCCAAGGTGACCCTTAAATCCTTGGCTTTCGAACTGGGTTGGCCCCCAGACCTTCTAACTTTATCGTTTGAACCACCCCAACCTCTTTTGAACATTTCTACAAAGACTTGAATGCATTGCTAAACCGTGTGATCTTGGGCACATTTCGCCTTGGTCCATCCAAAGTGGGCCTGGCCTATGAACTTTGGCTCTACAGTATACCCTGCCTTCAGTAACTTGATTTTGTCTCTTAAAAGTGTTGGGAACTGTTTTATTTTTATAACCTGCCTTTTTCTCTCCCTTTAACCTAATTATTGGAGTGCCATCTGAGTTACGTGCTCACATCTGTTTTGACAAAAAGTGGTGTTTTAACTTAGACTTGTCTAGGAATTGCTGAGGGAGGTGGAAATACTTTTCTGATTATGTTGGAACTTGCTTCTGATTAATAGTGCTAGTGTATTTTCTAAAGTGTGTGTTAAATAAATAATTATATACTTTTGATACAAAGCTCTGGTCAGTATTTGCTTGTTCTACTGTGTTTTTGGCCCTATTGTGTATCCTCTGTATACTGCCTAACTCTTCTTGAGAGAAGTCTGACTGCTCAGCCACAGCTACCAGGTAAATCTGGGTGGTACAGACTGTTACCAATTGGGTTTACTGCTTACTCCAGTAGTCTTAATCTTTTTGCAGTGTTCCCCAAGGGAACTGCACAGGATTCTGCCTAACAAGAGGTCTGACACTACTAGTGTTAGCCAGCGTTTCAAGTCACCTGATGGCCGGTTCCCGCACCCGCCATCTTCCCCTCACCGACCCTGCTTTTTTTTCTCGCTCCCCCAATCAACCACTCTTCCTCCCCTCCTCTAGCCCTGATCCATAACGTTTGGCATCACAACTGTATATATACTCGTCTGCATCATCCAAACGCTGCTACTGTTCTTATAAAACATCTTCCTTCTGTGACCCCATAAGCCTGCTGCTACTGTTTGACATTGGACCTTTTCAACTCTGTTATTTTGTGCTACAGCATCCTTCCCAACTTTTCAATATCTTCTACTTCTGCTGCCTAGTCCTGACACTGCCTACTTGATTCTGCCAACGTTTGCTGTGATCCCTGCCACTTACTTGCTTTTCCCTCCTACTTTGTTTCTTTAATCTGCTACACCTCACTGTTTTTACCCATGGTTGTGAGTGCTGCTGTATTTATCTGTGCATTATGAGATGTTGCTTTCAATCTTCTCTGCCATTCCAGTGTCACTGTTTGCCTATATGCTGCCGCTCTTTTGATGTTGCCCCCCTCACCAGCTCCTTTGGTGTTCACCTTTGTCTACCTGTCAATGCATTCCTGTTGTTGCCCCCGCCCCCCACACCAAGAGACGAGGCTTCCCAACTCTTCCCCACCCCACTGCCTCCTCATTTCCAACCTTGTCCTGTTTTTGAACTTATTCACCTGCATTAATGTCCCTTCTCCACCCTCCCTCATAGCAATGCTCCCTACTCCCCTCCCTCCACCTTGCCTCCTCCCCCGCCTCTGCATTTCATGTTGAGCACTTGCCCATTCCGATTTGTCTCAAAACCTATTAGAATCATTTGTTTTTCCCTGTCCCCCACCTCTTTATCTTGATGTGCCTTGAAACACTATTGGGCTGTATAGGCGCATTACAAATAACCAATAAATAAAATAAATAAATCCCACGTACCTGATTGCTGCGGCGGTTGGATCCCACCACCGCAGCTCCTGTAGGTCCTGTCCCCATTCAGTTTGGCCGCCATGCAAAGGGAAGAGGGCCTCCATATGAAGCCCCACCTTGCTATTCCATGGCAGACATGTTGGTATAGTATTTTCTCTCCATGAACAAGACGCAATAAGCCGTCCTGTTCACAGAGAGAAAATACATTGGGCCTCATTATAAGTTTGCCGGCCTGGCAACAACGGTATGAGTAAGCTTGCTGGTACTGTTGTTTCCGGACCGGCAAACTACGAGTTCTGCGAGTGGGTGCCTTTCAGATTGCCAGGTCTGACCTGGTGGGCAGAACGACACCGGCTCGCATACCTTGACTAATGCACCGGCACCATTCTCGAATGGTGCCGGTGCATCCGTCCTTCCCATTCCCATTGAGTCCAATGGGACTCAAATAGGAATGGGGAGAAATATTTTCCGGCGCCCGGGAATGGGCAATTACCAGGTCCACTGCGGCTGTAATTGCCCATTCCCGGGTGCCGTAAAATTCATGACTCTGGTATTTACCGGCACGGCTACGGCCAAAGTCATAATGGCCCCCATTACATAAAAAAAAAAACTTTAGTACCCATGTAGGGAACTACACAGGTGCTAATGGCGATATGCCCTAAAGTGGCAAACCGACCCTGTAGGTAACGGCCCTCCACCATCGTAAAGATGGCCAAGTCGATCTTAACTTGGGCGGCGGGCGGTTACCAACGGGGACGGCCCACCACCTCGGGGCATATCTCCTCAATCAGGACCCTGAAAACGGCTCTGTGTGTTCACAACTAGGCTCCATGAATCAAGATTTCTAAAGGCAATTTGGCTGAATAAGCATGCTTTCTGCTATCTTCACGTGAACATTTTGTGCAAATCTGTCTAGATGTTTGTCCAGTTAGTGAGAGCAGAATTTTCCCTAACAGAAGTTGCAATGGAAATGCAAGCTTTGGTTCCCCTATTAGCCTTTCTCACTGTGAGGAGGTCAAAGAGGCAATAGAGATAAAAGACAGCCCCATTCTAACTTTCAGACCCAGCACCCAAAATGTTACATCAGCAGGACAGAACAAAACTACATGTCCCATAAAACACCACGGGAAATGGAGACCAGGTGGGGGAAAAGATAAAATGAACAAAGGGAAGCAGTATAGATACAGCCCGGTCATGCTGTACAGTGACAGATACCCACATAGCAGTACAGGTTGGGAGGGACAAACAGTGCATGGAGCAGGGGGGAGATATGAAGGCAAGCTGGCTGCAGGTGTGGGACAAACAGTGCATGGAGCCGGGTGGAGGAGTGAAGGCAAACTGGCTGCAGGTGTGGGAAGTGGGCAGGAAAGGCGGTGGAAGATGAGAGGAGGGAAGGAGCAAAGTATGAGTTAAAAGAAGTCCCGAGAAACTCATCAGCTCTCTCTCATTACAGCAGCAGCCCTGGCCGGAGAACACAGAGGAGTGGGAGGAATCCCCAGGTGATGTACATTGGGCGTACTAGGAGGCTGAAGGCTCGGTATCGCGAGATCCTTATCAAGAGTCAGAGCCTCCGCCAGGGAGGCTCGAACAGCGGCAGCGCCGGGGCACTACTGAAGCGGATTCACTGACAAGGAAAGTCTGGCTGTAAACCATTTCCAAAGGACAGTGTTTCCGTGGGTTTACCCTCTCTGTTTGTTTTCCTTTTTTCAAAACCCAAGTTGGACAGCTGGCGAAGGAATGCACAGCTAGTGTCCGGGGAAAGGAATTTATGTGACCTGATTAATTTTTCTCTCAAAGAGGAGGCAAGCTGAAGAGGACATTCATGCGAACTCTGAATTGATCGATTTTTTTTTGTTCCGAGCAAGCCTGCTGAATCACGTTCAAGCATGTTTTGTTGTTTATAACGAGAGGCTGTGTGAAAATTTAACTCGGCAATAAATCATACCTTGTGAACTCTGCATTTCGACTACAGTCTACTACTTTACACTCACCTTTAATGGAACTTCATAAAACTTTCCAAAACAATTGAAAGTTGGCTGTCTATTTGGGAATGGTTTGTGAACATTTGTTAAACAGCTTCTAAGTTAAAAGAATCTCTTCCTATGAGGTCCAACTTACCACTGCCTCTAATATACATACATAGAACAGACCATTTCAGCTAACAAAATGCCAGAGTGCCACCAAGTAACCATCCACGTAAGCTCACCTCAATTTCAAAGCAGCTGTGTAATGCATAGTGGAAATGCAAATTAGCTGAAAAGCATGCATAGCGAACACCATCAACCTTATAGTGGATTTAAGTTGCAAAAGCATGTATTTTTGTCTTTGATATTGGGCAAATCAAGTTTAAATACCTTTGTGGAAGTTTCAAGCCAAATACCTTTGTGGACGTCTTATGGAACATCCATCCCTTGCCAGTATCCTCACTCCCTCCGTCCAATTAACATCCTCATAATTTCGACATTCAGATTTGGGAAAAGAAGAGGGTAATGAGGAGTGAACTTAGAAAGCTTCAAACTAGGAGTATTGACAGGACGGATTACTAAGGGAGGCGAAAATCCTAAAAAATACCTTTAGAAATTGGTCTAGATCACATCGCTTTATGCGTGCACAAATGGAGGGGAAAATTATGCCGGGAGCTGTTTGCCAAAGTCATTCTCGAAATGTTTGTACTATTAATGGCTCACTGGACAACCTGGCCAGTTCGGACCAGGATGGGGTTATCCAGGAGCAAGTTTAGGCCGATCATTTTTCAAAGCTGCATGGAGCTCCGGCCCTGATAAGGTGAAAATCGCAATTGATACATCGTGGTCGCTGGAGTTCCCCCAAGATGAAATAAAAACTCTCATAATGAAAGCTCCAGATCTAGATCTCCCGGACCCAACGGTCTGAGTAATGAGATCCTCAAATCAGATCCTGACCTTTGGGCTCGGCTTCTGGTGGCCTTGTTTAAGGGTGTCATTGGCTCCAAGCAAATAGCCAATACATGGAGAAGGGTGGTTATTATTCCCATCTTCAAGAGAGGGGATCGCTTAGACCCCTCCAATTACCGTCCAGTATCCCTTCTGGATGCCAACAGGAACATCTTTGCTGGATTAGTCTTGAGGGACTTGGAAACCTGGGCTAAAACCCAGGGAATCTTCTCAAAACATTAGAGTGGGTTTCGTAAAGGTCTCTCGACATCTTAGAACAGCCTAGTCCTGCATGCTGTGAGCTCACAGTCTTCCGCCAAGGGTGGCCAACCTTTGATTGGGGCATGGATTGATCTATCACAAGCATTTGATACCATCAACAGGGACCGCCTTGGGGGAAACTGAGACATTGGGGTTTGCCAGAAAATGTGTTGGCTTCTTGATTGAGCTTCATAAGAATTCTGAACTGCAAGTTAAACTGAACAGACTGGGGAACCTCTCAAAAGGGATTGCAACTAAAAGGGGCATCCGACAGGGGTGACTGGTAGCCCCGTCTTATTCAACCTTTATTTAAACCGACCTAGTAAAATGGATTCTGGATTCAGCTTTGGCGAGCCCTAAACTGGGCAGTCTAAAGATCAATTGGTTTGCCTATGCCGACGATATTGTGCTATTAGATCACACCCAGAACGGCTTGCAGAGGTTGCTCTCCACATTTCAGAACTATGCAGATCTAAATGATTTATAGATAAATACCAACAAATTTAAAATTGTGATTTTTAAGCATCCACTGAGAGCAATTAATTCCTTTAATTGGTGTTTAGATAACCATGTGGTACCGATAGTTGAAGAGACAACATATTTGGGTTCCGTGCTTAGATCCTTTCTCACTAAGGGGCTTTCCACGGTCAGTTTGGACACAAAGATCCTTCAATTGGGATTACAAATGAAAAGAATATGCATTAAATGTTGTACATTTTCTGTCCTCCCGATTGTGAAATATTATATTGGTAAAATTACCTCAGTCCTACTTTTTGGTTACAACACAAACACACAATCACACTCCATTGATTGGGAAAGACTAGAGGGTATTTTGTGGAGAAGAGTTTTGAATCTCCCCAACTGCGTGCTTATTGCAAGCCTGAGACATGAGTTAGGCTTGCAATCGCTAAGAGCACATCAAGAATGGAAGTGGATTTCTCTGTACAGGTTGATTTTTGTTTCCCCTTCCCTCTCCTTATATGAAGAGGTCTCGTGCACCCTACAAGGTCTAAATAACTCATATTTGAACAATTTGAAAACAGTGTCTGTTAACATCGAAGCAGAAACAGAAAGCCTCGAAGAAACCCCAAAAGTAAGAGAACAAATGAAAATAATGGATTGCATTAGAACTATTGCAGCCATGAGAAAATCCAAGATATGTGCTTTGATGACTCCCACAGATAAACCTAGAAACTTATTACCTACTTATTTGAAGAGATTTACGGATTCTATCATTAGAACGGATTTCCTTCCATTTTGCTTATATGTATTGCCCACTATAGAAATCCAGCATATCAGGGATGCTGGACAGACACCCACTACCATTTGCCAAATATGTGATAATCTAGAGATTCAAACCCTTAGACACCGGATGAGCAAATGCCCCGCTACCATAGACTTGAGAACACAAAGGTTAGCAAGATTTACACCCCATAACTGGTGGTTGGAAACCAATTGTTTTTGGAAGAGGTTGTCATCAGGCCACAAAGTCTTCCTCACCAGTGAATTGGTGAAATTACTGAAAGAGTGGAACTTGCTGAAAAATGTATGAACAATTTGGAACAAATTGGGAAAAATCCGATGATCAACTCCTGAAAAGGCAATGAATAATAAGATTGTGCTTGCTGTTTCTGCTCTGCTTTCAATTCTATTTTGAATGTATGAATAGAGATATTGGTTTTATGATGTTTTTCTTTTGTATAAATAATGATTTGTGAAAAGTCGAATTACCATATGTTTTGACTATATCACAATAAATAAAAAATAAATTAAAAAGGTTTGAATGCAGTGATGTATAGGACAGTGTCTATTTGAGCTGATTTTCGAAAGTTCTTCCTGTGTGTATTTAGCACCTGGTTGCTTCTTCTCATCAGCCATCCTACCCAGAATAATAAGGCTCCATGTAATGGGTGATATATCTTGCAATTAAGACCCACCCCCTCCATGGCTGTGCACAGTGCATCCCTTTTCTTGTACTCACCGAGGGATCCACCAGCTTTAATGCGATCAGGATTGCTCCTGTTTTGGTTCTGTGAAGTTTAAGTTCAGCAGATCAAGGAAGTCAAAAGGACTGCAGCGTTGCATAGCAACCAGAACAGGGTGCTCCCAAATAACTGCTTTCTTTCTGACTCATGTTCAACGTTGTTTGAAGAAGTCAATTAATGATTAATATCACATAGAGGTTGCTGACCCCTTTATTGCTCCCTTTGCTACTACAGAAGTTTCAAAGGGCAAATCTTGATTGCACTGTTGCACCCAAGCTTTCCTGGTACTTTTATATTGATAATAAAATACTTAATTCATAGATATGAAGTGCTTCCTTTAGGCGTAAGTAATCACGTAAAATGAGCCATAGGACAACAGCTTCTTCTTATATTATTTATGTTATTGTGGTTTATATCATGCAACGCTTGCATTTTCTTGGTCTCCAGGCACTGTGATGAATATGAAAAGGAAGGAGGGCTGGGAGGGCTTAGTTAGTGGGATCGAGAGGGAAAGCACTACCAGCCACTGTGTAATCGGTTTGTTTTCAGTTGGTACGGGTTAGGTGGTTTTTGTTGTATGTGTGTTTGTGGGTGATTTGTGCAATTGGTTTAGTTTTCTGTAGTGCGTTGCATTTAGTTGGGTGTTGCTGAGTGTGTGCATTTTGTGGTGGTTTTAGGTTTCTGCTGAGGTAGAGGTATGCGAGTGATTTGTTTGGTGTTTGAGGGTGAATATGCACGCTGTCAGAAAGCTATGCTGAAAAGCCAGCACTCTTTCCGGGGGACACAGTTCTGTAATATTCCAGATGTCTTTTTTCCCCAACCAATTTTATTAAACCTCAAAGTGTACTTTTGCCAAAAATTATAAAACTTTGCATATGAACAGCAAATGTATCAAGCACACTCAAAACCATCCCAATTTTCGTACAGTCCCCCTGCAGCAGTCATACCTTAAACAGTACCATTGTGCGCACATTTAATATCAAACTAACTAAGACCTTTGAGTATTGTTAGGCAATCTAATCTAAAAGACTCCTTGGTTGCAAAATTTTAAAAAGGTGATCACTTTACATAACAAACAATCAAATTGTTATGAATGAAATGCGTTATTTTTTCCATTTACAACATGTCTAGGTTTAAATAAGCCACATCAGATTTTATTGAGGACACTACTTCAACCATAATCTAGGAATGCACCATTTTGCTGCAGACAGGAGTCGACACATGTGTATAGGCCAGATCATTCAGAATATGGCTTCCTGGTATCTCCTTTAAAAATCACCTCAGAGCTCTCCTGAACATCCGTGAAGACCTGCTCTCTAGCCTTGACTCTAACACTTTCTCCGTCCTCATCCTTCTTGATCTCTCCTATGCTTTCGACACGCTCAACCATGCCATCCTGCTCAATCGTCTCTGTGACAACCTGGGTATCACCAATCAGGCTCTGGCCTGGCTGACCTCTTTCCTTTCCGATCGACCCTCCCAGGTGACTCTTGGGTCTGTCCTATCCGTTATCTCCCTCTCTACCTGTGGTGTTCCCTAGGGGTCTAACCTCTCGCCCTGGCTTTTCTACCAATACCTGGCAACTCTCACCTACTGCATTTGAATTTTCTGCTCAAACTTCCAGTGCTATGCTGATGACATCCAACTCATTTTCTGGCTTCCTTAAGCCACCTCCTCACCTTCCCGCATCTCATCTCTGATTGCCTAACCGCCATTCAAAATTGGTGTTCTGCCAACGACCTCTGTCTCGATGCCAACAAAACTGAGATCCCCCTCATTGGTACACCCCCAACATCCTTTTTCCTCGATCTCTGGCCGGCCTCCTTTGGCCCCCCTCCTACACCTGCCTGCGAGGCCAAGAACCTTGGGGTCAACTTTGACTCTGCACTCTCCGTCTCTGCACATATCTCTGACCTCTCTAAAAAATCAAACTTCTTACTTCACCTCTGGTTCTCTCCAGGTTGGACTATTGAAACAGCCTCTTTCTAAATCGGCCTGCCTCCACTCTTCGCCCTTTACAACTAATCCAGAACAGGACTGCAAGACTTGTCCTTGGCCTCAAGCCCAGGGATTGTATCTCTCCAGGTCTGAAATCCCTTCATTGGCTCCCAGTGGACGCAAGGATTACATTTTAAACCCTCTGCATTGTCCACAAGGCTTTGTGGGGCCTGGTTCCAAAATACCTTCAACTATCCCTATGTAAATACCTGCCTTCCTGAGCCCTTCGCTCCTCTACTTCTAACTCCCTCAGGGTCAGTCGTTTTTCAAAGAAACAAGCTGGGGGCAGATCTCTGTCCTCGGCTGGGGGCTCCCTTTGGAACAGCCTACCGACCACCCTGAAACTTGAGGAGAACCATCTCCGGTTCCAGAAGCGCCTCAATACTCTCCTCTTCGCTTCTGCCTTTGCCCCTCTTCTCCCTGCTGATCTGTTTCTCTCTCTAGGCACTGTGCACCTGGCCACCCGCAGTCCTTCAGGCCCAGGTACCTGCTCACCTGCCTCCCTCCTGCACTGCCTCTGGCCCACCCTCAGCACTGGGATCTGTATCTGTACCCACACAGTCCCCCAATTCCTCTGCACTTATCAGATATACCCTAGCTGACTAACCTTGCACTTTCCTCTTGTCTGGCTGCACTACCTTTCTGACTGCATTATTTATTTATTTTCGCTCATTATTTATTCTGTGCTCTTCTCTGTTCTGCACTTTCCACTTCTCCCCCCCCCTCACCCCCACCACTTTCCCCCTTTTACCCTTTCCATGCACTTGTGGCTTCTTAATGTCACTGGTCCTAGTAAGATTGTATTTTGTCCTCCCATGCCCTCCTCCCTTTGCTTGGTCGCGCTCTGAAACACCTGTGTATGAGCGCAATGTAAATACAATATCATTATTATCTGACTTCCAGCAGAATCCTTAAACAGCTATACCTGGCCACTATATATGGTAAAAGGTACCAATGGCCTTGCATTTCCCCCAACATGTTTCAGATCTGTGAGCATATTGATTATGCAACATTTGGTTATCTCTATATCATCTGAACATTAGCTTTTATTGAACATCCAAAACTTGTACTGAAATTGCCATCTTGCGCAAGTGTCACTAAATACATTGCCAGTCCACCTCTGAAAATTCCTTCTGTAGATCCCTTTGTCGTGCATGGGTATATTTCTCCTGAGAGTGGTTATTTAAAATTGTATATATCTTAAAGGCCATTTCGTTCTTACCACATGTTTCTGCTATAACTTGCTCTAATATCGTAAGCTTTCTACATGCTCCCAACTTAACGACTGCATGCTGAGCCCAACATCTAATTTAGTAATATTGCATGCCACTTGTTCCTCAATACAAAAGTATGTTTTACATGCTTGAAAGCCTGTAATTGTCACCTAATAAATCTCCTATCTTCCTGGTGTAAATGCTGGGCTATCAAAGATAGGTGTAAGAGGTGATGGGAATGCTGTGCTCCCTTTTTAGTTATTTCACCCCAGACAGTTAGTACAGTTCTTGTGACTGCATTCACAAATCGAGTTTTAGGGTTGCCTTGTTTTGACAGCCACAACTGCTTCCACATAATGCTTCCCAGCTAGAGCCTGCTCCATGAAAAGCCATCATTGTTTATCAGATGCAGAATTTGGGCCAATCGCCCAATTCGCAAATCTGGTATGCTCCGAAGTATCTCACGATGTTCCGGCTTCCCAGTCCGATCCCCCTCCCTTTCTCCACACACAATTCTTCTGTTAATACTCAATGTTTTGTTCTTCCAGATAAATTTGTGGAATTTGTTTTGCCAGCTCGTCAGTATTGGCTTATGATTATATATTGGCAGTGTTTGTAAGAGGTACAACAGTCATGGCAAGATATTCATTTTCAATATAGCAATATGTCCTATCCACGATGTTACAACCTCTTTCCACCTTGCATAGCTTCTCAATGGTTTCCATTACCCTTGGTTAGTTAGTTAGCTTTGTATAGATCCGGGATTTTAGGGGTTACATGAATTCCCAGGTACCTGTGTGATCTTGATGCCCACTGGAACAGACCTTGATTGATTTTGACATTTTTTAATATTGGGTTGACAACATTACATTTTAACATTTTCACTTAAATAAATTCACCTTAAAGTCTGAGTCCCTTGCAAAGGCCTTTATTTCAGAAGTTAAAGCCGGCAATGAAGTCTAAGGATTTCATAGTGTCAGGAGCACATCAGCAGCACATACACATATTTTGTGCTAATATACCTTGAATCTCAGCTTTTCTTCTTATATGAAGCACAATGGGCTCCATTAGCAGTATGAATGAAAGAGACGAAAGTGGACACCCTTCTTTCTTTCCTCTTTGTAAATGAACATATGCTGTTAGATCCCCATTAATTCCAAAGCTGGCTTGTGGTGCTTTATATTGTGCTAAAATAATTTTGATTAGTTATTCTCCAAATCCATATTTACGAAACGCCTCTGTAGGGAACCCAGAGTTTACTTTGTCAAATGCTTTTTCAGCATCTGATGCAATACGCACTGATATTTGTTTTGCCTGCTGCACTTGGTCATTTATATGAATAACCCTTCTGGTATTATCATCCTTTTTTCTCCCTAGAAGGAATCCCACCTGATCAGACCCCATTAGAGAGCCCAACACTTGCACCAAAAGTTATTGTGTATATTTTTACATCAACATTTATTAATGCAATTGGATGGTATGATGAGCACGACCATGTGTCCTTACCAGGTTTCAGATTAGCATTGCATGTCCTTCTTTGAAGATGCGTAGTAACCCGTTTCCTATATACAGGTAAATAGTGAGATCATGTGTGGTGTTAAAACTGGTCAAAAACAATTTATAAAATTCCATGAGGAAACCATCTGGGCCGAGGCTTTTATTAATCTTCCTGGACACAATTGCTTCAATTATCACTTCTCCCCCAATTGGTTTATCCAAGAGTCAACTTTGTTCATCCAATATGTTGAGCAAGTGCATCCCATATAGATATTTTATTTAGACGTCCCTTTCCAGCTTCTCTTCTGTATGCAACTTATGATTTCTAAAAGGCTACAATCTTTTCTTCCTCTGTTCCCACTCCCGTACCTTCCTCTCTATTTATTGCTTGTATGAATATCCTATTTTTCTTAGCCTGCAATTGTCTATCTACTAGTTTGCCACGTTCCAAACCTTGTTCAAATAAATAGTACTTTGGAGTATACTACTTTCTGCCTTTTTTGGTTAAGACAGAGTAACTGAGCTCTAGCTGTTTTCACTTTTCTGGAGAGAGCTATTTATAGATTGGCTTGTTGCTCTTTCTGTGATGCCTACTTCCTTCCTAAGCTCTGTCTGAGCTTTAACTTGAACAATGTTAAGTTATTTTGCTTTCTCTATCCGATTTACTCTCAGTACCACTTTGAGTGTGCCCCATTTATTAATTTGGGTAGTATACTTTGGTTTATTAAACACAAGATTTTTGCTAGTATCTTCAATTTCCTTTTTAATGAGTGGGTGCCTTAATAGTTTTCTAACCTACATACAACTCTCCTTCTTATCATCCCCATGTCAGGATATCTACAATCAAAAATGCATGATATGGTCAAGTAAAATTATCCAGCTCTGCTTTCTCCAGCTTTTTTATAAGGTTAATATGGAGATAGATTTTATTAATACAGGAATATGAACGGTGAAACAACGAGTAATAGGAGTATTCCATCTGTGATGGATTCTTATATCGCCAGCAATGAACTCTAATGATTTTAATTTGCTGCTAAGCTTTGAGGACAATATTGATCCTTTTGTGACAGATCTATCTGTCTCAGGATTCATTGCTGGGTTCACATTGCCTGCAATCAGCACTTCTTTGGTATACTTTTATTGTACTCTCAGACATTCCTTTAGAACATCCTCTTGTCCTTGATTGGGTGCACAAACCAGCATTACCATTAGGGTTGTTTAGCCCATTTGATCCGATATCAGCACAAATCCTCCCTCTTTCAGTTTGATTTCAGTTATAACTTGTGTACTCAATAGAACATCCTTTCAAATTAAATTGACACCCCAGCCCTCTTAGTGCTGGTGCATGCTGAGAAGCGAGTTGCTTATTCCTTTGACGTTAGTCTAAAGGCATTTTTCATTGGCAGATGTGTCTCCTGTATCATTATTATCCCTGGTTTTATTCTTCACAGCTCCCCCAAAAGCTGTTCTCATTTCTGAGGGGCACTTAGTCCCCTCACACTTTGTGTTTATACTCTAGCCATCTTTGTTCCCCTTGGTAATGGTCAACATGTGCATGGTCTCTGAATTACAGCATATTTCCTGGTTTAAGTAACACTGTATCACAACATTTTACATGTTTATACCATTGTCGATTATAAACCAAACCTCCCCACAACTCGCAAACAAATTGCTTGTGAAACATACCCCCAAATAAATATATTTTGAGTACCATAACCCAAATGTCAATTTACATTAACTAGCTTTACTCTGAATTTAATATGCAGATCAAGCTCTCTCTTTTTCTCTCTCCCTGTCTCTCCTTCTGTGCTATCTTTCCATCACTCCCTCTCTGTCTCTTTATATCCCTCACTCTGCACTCTCTTTCAATGCCTTTCTGGACAAATTCATGTTGTCATGTGTGCTCTCCCCTGTTCTCATTCTCTATCAGTTTGGTCTGGATCAGTCTCGCTATCTCTTTCTGTTGGTGGTCTGTTTCTCTCGCTTTGTCTCAATGCAGTCTCCTTTTTTTCCTTGTTCACTGTTACTGTGGACTTACCAACTCTGTTGCTCTCTGTTGTTGAAAAGCTTCATCAGCTTTAACCATTAAAACAGGACACATACAACAATCACAAAAATGTTTGCACTTAGTGTGTTTTATCCATCCAACTAGTGACATAGCGCACATGGATAGTACCAAAACTATTTTCAATTTCGTATTAATGTTGGTGCACACCCCTGAAAATGCACAGGTTAAAATTGATAAAAGACATTAAAATCTGTCGTACCATACCTCAAAATCCTAAATCTACATTTGTACATGAGGAGAACCCATGTCCTACTTTGCTCTTATGAGCCAGATTTAAAAATGTAAGAAATTACATTTGCCATCGTCAAACGGTTATTGCCACTGCAGCACAACATGAATACCTCTGTAGCCGCACTAATATTGAAGCTGTGGAATAATGGAATGAGATGCAATCCCCTCAGTAAATTATACCTTGGGCCGAGTAATAAGAAGTGGACAAAATCCTTCATAACTTCCGGGCAAAAAGGCAAAAACTACAGCAGGGATTTCTATCACCTGTTGGTTCCCACTTTGCTGTGTGTAAAATCCAGAATCTTATCTTCATGAAGAGATTAGTAGCTGTGAAGATTTCCTTCCCAAGATTTCAGAGGGAGTGAAAGAACAAGTTATACAGGTTTAGACTCCTAAACACACCAGCAACACTTCCCAGTTGGATTGTGAACAAGTTAAGCAAGGCAACACTTTAGCATCAGCAGTACTTTGGTGAAAACCGAGCAAAATGCCACTTCAGCAATATATAAAAGGGGAAGAAAGGTGGTTATAAGAGTTTTAGGTGCACCAACACATTTCTTGATGAGAGACAATCTAGAGAAGCAGTTGTAACCGATTTAGCCAGAGTCAATAGGCTTGTGCCAGAGTCAGTGGTGCAAGGCAAAGTGCCTAGGTTCGAAATGTTCTAGTAGCTGCAGTCAAGTCTTTGTTAAACGATTGAAAGTTGGCGGTTGCAGGACTTAGAAAGATAATGTTAGACGAAAAGGCGGCCAGCCCAGAAGGTAAGTAAAGGATTTAAAACACCTTTAGCAATACCCAATGAAACGGGAGGCCTGGTGGAACAATGTACCTTGAAAGTGGTAGAGGCTCCTGCGGTGGCGGTAGTTCGTGGCAGTTCCTGCAGTTTGGGAGATCCAGCAGAGGAAGAGAGGCTCTCGTCGTGGAAGAAGTTTTGAGTTACTGCACTGCCCAGGGATGAAACCAGCCGTGGTGCTGCCAAAATGTAATAAAAGGTACGCTCCTTTAAATCGCGGTTGTGGTGGACGGATGCCTGGCTATCCGGTCTCCTAGTGCTTGGCACTGGCGATTAGACCAAGGCAGGTCCTGGAAGGCAATTGGCGAACTGGTTGATCCCACCAGCTCAAGGGAAGAAGACTCTTGCAGGTGAAGATCTTCTCGAGTCTTTGAAGAAAAGTGGTCAGGATCTGCAACAGGGCTTCACCGGTGGTTCAATCGTTGCAGATGTCTTTGGCTTCTCTCCACTTTGGCTTCTTAGTTCCAGTGGCGATGTCTTGTCCTCAAGACGTCAGGACCCTGCTTTTATGCAGAAAGACCCCCATTTATACAGCCTAGCTGTCACCCACACAGTGGGGTGGCTATCCCAGCGGGATAACCCCCCAGCCTATCAGGGCAGAGTGCGACTTGGGTTGCCTAGGTAACCCTGTCCAGGGTGCCTATTCCCCCTCCCACACATCCTGTCTACCTCAGACTCAGTGGCGCAGAAAGGACGGCTTCTGTGCAGAAGCCCGCCAAAAGGACGAACAAAGGATCCCCAACCTGGATTAGGATTTCAGAGAAAGACACGAGAAAGAAATATTATTAAAGTTCTGGCAATAAAAACCTTTCAGAGTAAAGTTAATATTAAAGTAAACCGGCGGTATGTTAGAGGCTGTCAGTAAAAGTGGTAGCCTCGAACAATGGGAAAATCCCATTGGGAAATATTTGCGGTCTAATATTTATGGTAGTAACCACTGCCACAAGCCAGAAACTTTGGAGAGAGGGACTGTACGGTACCCTCTCGAAAATGAACACCAGGGAAAAATGATTAACCCTTTCCAGTACTTCCATAGTAAGATGGGTTGTACTGGTTTAATTCATAATTATTGAATGGGGACTTTACATGCCCTGGGAGACAGTAGTCAGTCCCAGGGTATGGAGTCTATGTTTGGGGGTCACTATGACACCCCTGTGTCACTGCACTGAGGGTGCTGTGTGACACCCAGGTTAAAAGGATGATTCCTATGAGGGTGAGAAAAACCCCATAGACCATAAGCACACAAGATAGCCTAAAACACACACTAGCAATCTGTCTAAGAGTGGGAAAAAAAGGGTCTCACTCTTAGCAGGAGAAAAAAAAACCTTCAAATCCAGCAAAGCTGCTGGGGGACTCTATAGGTAAGAGAAATTAGCCTTAGAAGAGAATTCTCCCTAACATCCTGTCCATCACAAGCCAATGGAGACTAAAAAAGATTTAGCACGACATACAGAGTACTAGGAAAAAAAAGTTTTTTTGTAGGAATTACTGGACCAGATCAAATATAATTATGTTGAGTTAAGTGTTGAGAGAATGGCGGGAAGATGTGTTTATGTATGAATGTTTATAACATAGCAAATTATACTAAACAGAGCGACAATACATTCCTGCATAGGCAGCATAATGTTATGTAGCTTGTCCCAAATAGCACCCAGCCATGTCAGAAAGAAGAACTACAGCATCTCTTTTAAGGAAGAAGAACAGTTTTATATGAGCTCTGCCGGTTTCCAGTAACCAAGTCAAGAGTATTTAAGCCCCAGGCCCAGCACCAGTCTTCAGTCTATTCCATGTAAATAGACTGAAGGATTTCATCCCAAGAGTTGAAATCGCTGCACTGCTGCTGGCTTCAGATGTTGAAGAGGAGGAGTCTGAACCTCTTCCTGGCCTGTTCCAAAGCAGTCCTTCAGGCAGCTCCATTGAGGGTGTCTGAGTGGCCCCTCACCTGACCTCTGATCAACAGGCTGAGGTGAAAAGTTGGCTTAGGCAATTTTCCCCCTTGTTTTCACAGTCCCCTGGTTTGACACCTTGGTGCAAACATAACAGACACAGGAGACAGTGTACCTACCAAACGTAGGGGATACAGGATGTCAGACAAAGTACGGCCTTACATTAAGACAGAGGTCAACAAAATGCTGGATCCTGGGGTGATTGAACCCACCAGTAGTCCTTGGTCCAGCCCTGTGGTTTTGGTTCCAAAGGCAGGTACTTCTGAATTGAGGTTCTGTGTGGATTACAGGGCTCTGAATGCTGTCACCAAGACAGATGCTCACCCCTTGCCTAGAACAGATGAGCTGGTGGATACTTTGGGTGCCTCCAAGTACCTCAGCACGTTTGACCTTACTGCAGGCTATTGGCAAATAGCCCTTGCAGAACATGCCAAGGAGAAGACAGCTTTCTCAACTCCAGAGGGTCTTTACCAGTTCAGGGTAATGCCTTTTGGGTTGAAGAATGCACCTGCCACTTTCCAGAGGCTTGTGAATCATGTGTTGAATAGGTTGGATGAATTCTGTCTTGCATACCTGGATGATATAGCAGTTTTCAGTGCCACCTGGGAAGACCATGGGAAACACCTGGGGATTGTGTTACAGGCTCTTCAGGGGGCCCACTTGAGCATAAAGGCCAGTAAATTCCAGATTGGACAAGGATCAGTGGTCTACCTTGGACATGAAGTAGGTAGAGGGAGGATACAGCCTCTACCCTGTAAAGTACAAGCAGTACAAGACTGCCCTACCCCCACTACACAGACCCAAGTGAGAGCCTGTTTAGGACTCACTGGGTACTACAGAAATTTCATGGCAGACTATGGTACCATAGCTGCCCCCTTGACTGCTCTCACTACTCCAAAGCAACCCAAGAAGGTAACTTGGACTGAAGAGTGTGAGAAGGCCTTCAATGGATTAAAAGACTTAAAAGACTCCTTGTGCCAGGCCGCTTGTGCCAGGCCCCTGTCCTCAGGGCCCCTGATTATCAAATACCTTTTATTGTGCAGACAGATGCCTCTGACACTGGGGTACGAGCTGTACTATCACGAGTAGATGAGAAGGGTAAGGAACACCCTATTGGCTTCATTAGTTGCCAGCTTAAGGACAGAGAGCTCAGATGGTCCACAATAGAGAAAGAATGTTTCTCTGTGGTGTGGGCCCTAAGGAAGCTGAGGCCCTACCTCTATGGACCCACTTCACTGTGCAAACTGGCCATAAGCCCTTAAAGTGGCTAATTAACATGAAGGGAGATAATCCAAAGTTGCTTAGTTGGTCCATAAGTCTGCAAGGTTTTGACTTCACTATTGAGCAAAGGCCAGGTGTCCAACATAGCAATGCTGATGGGTTGTCCAGAATGTTTAACCAAACTGAACAAGAAACTCATCCAGGGGTGGATTAGTTCCCCCTGCCCTTAGTCTGGGAGGGGTGAGTGTTAGGAAAGATTTCATATGTGTATGTAATTTTCCCTCCATCTGTCAACCCCCAAACTTTTTGCTGCTGTTTAAACACCATAGACTGACTTTACCAAAGAAGCACAGCCTTCAGCTGCCTTCGTCTAGGCTTTAGCTCACTTGTTATGGGGAAACATGCCCTTAAGACAGTCAGTACTGAGAGACTTTGTTTCCCTTAGTCCTTTTCTCATGTTGCAACTTTTGTGCAACATGTAACAAGTGTGCAATGTATCTTACCATACAGCACACTTGGGTCTATAGTAATTTCCAAAGGCCCTAGATAGTCTCGCTGGACTTTTTATGAACTGTGCAGATGTGTCAGGGACAGGACTGGTGGCAGCTATCGTTTTGCATTATTTTTAACCCTTTCCTGCCATGTTGACCGTGTTAACCGCGTTTGCCACAAATAGGTGGCCTGGCTTCAAAATGGCCATGTCACAAGGTTCTTTGTCCTGTCCATTGGCCATCTTGCCCCTTCACCTTCCCCAGGTCGAATCGACCTGGGCCAGTCCTTATTTGGTCATGCACATTCCCGCAAATCCCAATGCTTTTGCAGGCTTCTTCATGCCTTGTGTGTGAGCCTCCAGGGTGTGGGCTGGGATGTCTGGTCCCAATACACATCCTGGGTGCCAGAGAGTCTGGAGTGTCCTGAATGCCTGAGACCACTGTGGTCTGTGATTGGTCCACCTATGAAGTGTGTGTTTGTGAGCAGATCTCCCATTGGGTCATCTCTGTTTTGGCGCAAAGGGAACTTTGGATAAGAGGAGGCTGGAAACACCAATACCATGGTGATCTCTTGAGTTCTCACTGAACAAAGGATAGGATCCAAGTATCCTGCAACAATGAAGCTGAGTCGAGGAGAGGGCGCTAGAGAGCCATCCAAGATGGCCGCTTCCTAAGAGAGCTCCGTAGGGCTCTAATGAATCCTGATCCATCGTTGCTCCTGCGGTCGCCGAATTAGTCCAGTTTGCCGCTGGGTGCATTCGCAATATCCCGCAGATCATTTCGAACTAACCCCCAAGTCCGGCAAGCAACCTGATCCCCTGTTACGCCTCCTTGGTCTTGAGGCCTACCAGCTGTCTATCGTCCAGAGAGGAGAACCCGCAGGCACCCACGCTGCGAAACGAGGCGGCGTCCGACAGAGCCGAGCACTGAGCCGCTCAAGAGGGCGGGTAGACGTAGGCGAGACGGCGCCATAGAGACCGAGCGGTCTCTGTCCCCGTAGCGGCCCGGTGGAAGACCTACGGCGTGAAGGCCTACGACACCGACGGCCCGCATAGACCCAGGTAGGAGGACGCCGCTGGGAGCGAGCGGGACTGCAGTGCTGCAGGGCAGGGCGACACCACCTCTCCCGCCCCGATCAAGCCCCCACCCGAGCGCAGCCCAGAAGCCGAGGCGCTGCGACGGGGGAGCGGACCCTCTGGCTTGTGGGCCTCCAACTACCACGAGACGCGGGCACCCCTTGCAGCGTCACCAGCTCAAGAAACCGACATTCACGACGCTCGGGCGGCCGATCCGGGGGATACGACCCGCTGGTGCAGCTGAAGCGAAGAAGAGGGACCTGACCGCGGACACAGCTTTCATTGGGATTGCCAGTTCCAAATCCTCTGAGTCTACGGCCACACTCCATCCACCCGGTGGCGTTCGGTCTCCACGAACCCGAGGCACCAATCCTTGACCTACTTAAGTAAAACGCCAACCACAAACATCTACACAAGCCATCATGGGGAAAATGGACAAAACTCAAAAGAAACTACACTTCGAACCTAACTCACAGCATAAACCCATGACCAGCAGTAGACCCGAATCCCCTGTACAAGAGGCAGCATTATCAGAAGTACAGACACCTCATCAAGACATCAGAGAGATCCTGATGGATCTGAAGGCCGGTATCAGTGGCCTAGGGTGCAAGCTAGACACCTTGTCAACCAAAGTGGACCAGCTACAACACAGACTCGATAAACATGCGGACAGGCTCGACAACGTGGAGCAGCGAGTGTCCGACCTAGATGACGGGTCGGCGGCACTGACCTCCCGAGTCTCCCTACTTGAAACACAGATGAAGACTGTGATTGCCAAAAATGAAGACTTGGAGGGTCGTTCTCGTAGAAACAACATCAGAATTATAGGAGTGAGAGAACAACAACTCCCAGGCAAAATGGAAGATTTCGTGGAACAAATGTGCGTCACGCTCTTCGGAAAAGAGTTACTATCCCAGCTGTTTGTTGTAGAAAGAGCACACAGAATACTAGACCAATACCAGGCACACACCCAAGACCAATAATTGCAAGGCTGCTAAATTATAAAGACCGTGATGCAATACTACATGCGGCCAGAATTAAGGGGGAACTACAATACGATGGCGGCCCGATTCAATTCTTCCCCGACTTCTGCCAAGCAGTACATTTACAGAGGAGATCCTACGTATCTGTCAAGCGCCACCTGCAGGACAATCAAATCGTCTACTCCATGTTATACCCAGCGAAACTTCGCATTCAGCGCGAAGGGAAAACACAATTCTTTAATTCCCCAGAAGAGGCCAGTGACTTTCTAGACCGGGCCGGATGTAGACCCAGTGGAAACAACCCGAGGCCCAGGCGCGAAGACCGGGCAAGACACAACCCCCCGTAATAAAGCACCTTGAACATGGGAGGCTGGCACCAACGTGCCCTCACCTTCCAGACAAGATGACGACCGCAGGAACGAACTTGTGTCGCTGATGGAAGCCCGGCATCCTCTTGGCAGGCTACTAACGCCCCTAGCACAGCAATGTTTGCAGTAAAGTTTTCAAGGGAGGGAACTATGTGGGCCAGTTGGGGGTTGCCCACACAAGGGAGGGTCTTTGGTTCGACGCGTGCACCCTGCTTGCCCCGCTCTAACTCCACAGCGTCAATGCTGTGCGGCCCCGAGGGCCTGAATCTCAAACTCTTGTCTCGCTCCAGTGACCCCAGCCGTCAGTCGCACCTCTATATCCCGTCGAGAAAGAAACTCGCCTGGCCCCCCAAATGACAACACCAATGCTTAGAATAGCCACCTGGAACATACGAGGTGGCAACCAACCGGCAAAGAACAGAAGAATCTTCCAATATTTACGCAGACATAATGTTAACATCGCCATACTCCAGGAAACACATCTCCTGCCTGCAACAGAATCTCAATGGGCCAAAGCCTGGGGCTGCCACAGGTACTTCTCATCGTATTCATCCTTTGCCAGAGGGGTCGCCATCTTAATCGATAAGAGGTCAAACTTCAGTTTCATTGAGACCCAGAAAGATTCCGAAGGCAGAGCCCTGTTAGTAAGGGGAATAGTTGCCGGGAGAGAAATAGTGATCGTAAATTCATACGCTCCAAATACGGATGGCCACGACAACTTCAACTGGGTGATGTCCCAGCTCGGAAAGATTAACGCCGAAACCATCATCTGGGGGGCGGATCTCAACACACCCATGGACCCAGCGCTTGACAAATCCCATAATACAACCAGAAACCTGTCTAAGGCAAGCACCCAAGTTCGCGAGATATGCCGATCGTTCGGCTTGATCGACACGTGGCGACTCCATAACCGAGATGCAAGGGACTACACATTCCACTCACCAGTCCATAAGACCAGCTCCCGAATAGACTACATCATGGCGTCCTCTCACTGTCAATTCTCATGGGGAGCGAGCCAGATCTGGCCACGTACATACTCGGATCACTCAATGGTAACACTGGATGTCTCCTTTGTGGGGGCAACAGTCCCAGGCCTACACTGGAGGTTCAAGCCAGGGTCGTTGTCAGACGCTACTTTTGCGGAGGAACTCAGACAAGAAATTGTGTCCTTTATAGAGACAAACCAGGGCACCGTGGACTCGCCCGGCACCTTCTGGGAGGCGCTGAAATTCTTTGTGCGGGGAATCTGTCTTGCCAAAGAGAATGGTATACTGAAGTCGATTTGTAGAGAACTGTCGGACAGTGAGCGTCGACTCAAGGAGCTGGAACTCAGTGCCACCCCTACATTGCACCCCCGAATACAGGCAGAGCTGAAGAAGGAACTCCAAAAATTCAGAGAGACAGCCGAAAGAGAACTAAAATTCTTGAGTCGCAAACACCTAGTCCGACAATACGGAGAGGGCCAGAAACCGGGAGCACTGCTTGCCCGCCTCTTATCGATAGACAAAACCCCGACCCGGGTGGAACGCATCAAAAACACACACCGTCAGTTGGTTTATTCTGAAAAGGACATCACCACAACATTCCGTGACTTCTATCAAAACCTGTACAGTTCCAAGGGCGGATCAGACCCCAGTTCCTTGCAGGAGTACCTGGACGACACTGAATTGTACTGGGTGGACCCAGCCCTGCGAGAACCATTGAATGCCCCGATAACCGTAGAGGAAATTGTAGAAGCAATAAAATCCCTCCCGAATTCTAAAGCACCAGGTCCCGACGGACTCACAGGGGAGTTTTACAAGGCGCATGTAGTCACCCTCGTCCCCATTCTGCTGAGTGTATATGAGGAATCGATCGAGAGAGGTTGCCTCCCCACCACACTCAGGGAGGCAAACATAATAGTGTTACACAAAGACGGCAAGCCCACCGATGAGTGTGCATCATACAGGCCAATTTCACTAATTAATCTCGACAATAAGATCCTGGCCAAAATTTTAGCCTCTAGACTCCTCCCCCTCATGCCGGCCCTAGTAATAGGAGACCAGGCCGGATTCATCCCGGGCCGCAGCACCACCTACGGTATCAGACGCTTGTTTGGTGTCATTGAGGCCTTAGATCCAACCCAGCAGGCAATTGCAGTGTTTTTAGACGCCGAAAAGGCATTCGACTCGGTGGAATGGCCATTTATGCTGGCAACGCTGAGGCAGATGGGCTTTGGCAACTTTTTCATCAAGCTGGTGTCCCTACTGTATAATGACCCCCGGTCATATGTTATAATGGGTAACTCTAGGTCACCTCGCTTAACACTGGAGCGTGGTACGAGACAGGGGTGCCCACTCTCCGCCCTGATTTTTGCACTCATTATGGAACCCCTGGCATCGAGATTACGCAAATTCCAAATACACAGAGGCCTTAAACTAGGCCCCCACAAATTAATCGTCTCCCTTTACGCCGAAGACGTCGCATTATTCATTAGTGACCCCAGGGAGAACCTGAACCCGGTAATGAGGGAAGTCATACGATTTGGACATATGTCCGGGCTGAAAATTAACCACTCCAAGTCGGTGATACTCCCTCTGACCCCCAACACAGCGGAATTCATAGACGACTATAGCTTTAAATGGGAAAATAAGAGAGTACTTTACTTGGGTATATACATGTCTCGGAATCACCACGAGATTTATAAAGATAATTATTTATCCACGCTCAATTCCGTTCAGGACCGGGTACATAGATGGAAAACTCTGCCGTTGACGCTCTGGGGCAGGGTCTCGTTGACAAAAATGGTTATCCTGCCCAAGCTATTATACCTGTTCGCGAATATCCCGCTGCTGCTCCCCAAATCCTTCCTAATTAAAGTGAAGTCCACGGTGCTAGAACTTCTGTGGGCAGGGAAACCCGCACGGGTGGCATACAATACCCTAGTACTACCAACGTCGCAGGGTGGTCTGGCGCTCCCGGACATAGAAAAATACTACTGGGCAGCGCAGGCGCATTTTCTGAGCTACTGGTACATGACCCACTTCATCCGCCCGCACGTACAGGTGGAACGCGCGTTGGCTTCACCAGACTTGCTCAGCGCCATTGTGATCAGTCAAATCCCAGTTCCATATAGCACATTGAACACGGTCCTGGCTACATACACGATCTGGAAAAAGATGGCTGCCAGGTACGGCGTGAGCATAAGATATTCTCCCCTGCTGCCGATCAGGTTCATTCCGGGCATCCCACTCACGAATGAAAAAGTATTTTTAACGTGGGCTGACAAAATCAACGTCCATTCCTTTGGCGATATTTTCCCAGAGGGCACCTTTCTCACCCCGCAAATGGCCAAAGATAGAGGAGGCAACACTTCCCTAGACACCTTCATATGTATTTAGATTACGCCATACCCTACAAAAACTGTTCCCCTAGTTCCCCCAACAACCACCCACATGGGATTTGTTACATAACACTATTCGAGCGGAGGGGGAGGGGAGGTTGGTCTCACTGCTCTACAAATCCCTGGTAGCAGACATTATGCCACCCAACGCTAAAACAAGACAAAAATGGGAATCCGCCCTTCAGGAGTCGATAAGCGACGAGGACTGGTCATATATACTGCGTCAAACTCAAAAGGTCGCAATGAACACACGCTTCAAACTAATACATTTTAACTTTGTGCACCAAACGTATTATACACCTGTTAAAAAGCACCAACATCACCCGGAGGCATCAGCTCAATGCGAACTCTGTTCAGCGAGGCACGCCGATTTCTTCCACTTAGCCTGGGATTGCCCGTGTGTTCGACGCTTCTGGGTTTCGACGTTACAAATGATTGCTGACATAATTGGCGAACAGACAGCCCCGCAACCATTGGCACCCCTGCTCGGCCTCACCAAATACCTGCAACCTGCATCTCGCAGGCTGGCAGCCCTCTTGCTGACACTGGCCCGGAGGCGTGTCGCCATGGCCTGGAGCCGTGGGCCCTTGCCCAGGTTCGAAGAGTGGAAAAGAGACATAACGTACTGTCAAGACATAGAGAGCGACTTTGTCAGAACCCTCCCGCTACATGCTCGTCCTCCTGACATCTGGGGGCCATACATCGCATATCTGCTAAACTGTACAGCCCCGTCTGACTCAGAAGAAACCTGACCTTGATATAAGCCACTGAGGCGGGAGAGGAGCCACTATACACTTTTTGTACTCTGTGCCAATCGGCATTAAATAAGGAACGTTTTAAGGCCTAGAGTTGTGGACACTGGTGCGGGGGGAGGGGAATTGTGGTCGAACCTGTATATGGGTAATGTTAAGTTCCTTTCTGTTCTTTTTCCCTCCTCTCCCCACCCCCTCTTCAGCTAATCCCTTTCCTACCTTTACTTGTTGTTATGTTGGTACGCCAGAATGGCACACCTGTAATTTGAGGTTATGAAAATCTCACAAAATAAAGTTTAAAAAAAAAAAAAAAAGCTGAGTCGAGGAACCGCTGGTGACCCGCTGTAAGGTTTGGCACCCTGAGCCCACTGTCGTCCCGTGGGACCCTTCTGCACCTGGTCATCCAAGACGCTTTGACCCATTGGAATAGTGGGACCAACTACTCTCGGTCCCTTCACCAAAACCTGCAAGTAAGCTTTCTCAGAAGTGTCCCTGAGCCAACCAGTGGACTGACCGGCTTACGCAGGACCTTTGCTCTGTCTCTGCCGTAGTTTCAAGGAGGCCCTCAAAACTTGGTATACTGCTAGCTCGGTGTCCACTGCACCCTCACACCAAATTTCATATACTTAGCATTCCCAGGTCTGAAGTGAGTCGAGTGCGCCCGGACCAGAGTAAACGCGGTTACCGTGTTGCCCTGCTGCGGCAACGTCCTTTGCAAGTCCACTGCATTTGTGACCCTCTTGCCCCTGAAGCCTGCTGCAGTGATACTGGGGCGATTCATTCACCTGGAGTGGAGAAATCGCCACTGTCCGGTTTGGGAATCCTCGCTGGATCTCAGGAACTAAAAGGTGCCGAGACGTGCTTTTTGCCGCATTCAAACCTGCAACCGAATTGAACTAACCTGCCAAAGTTTGGATCTCCTTGCATCTGTGACCGGTGAGTAATCAATACCCCAACCGGTGGCCCCTAGCGCAAGAGCCCATTTTTACACATGAGTGGCCCCTGGGGGCCCCTCTCCTGTCCACTGCTATTGTGAAATAGCAACTCCATCCCGAACCCTCGAACTGCCTCTGCCTTCAAGTGGAGGTCCTTCTCGAATAGTGGCAACTTATTCTTCATCGCCTTATCCACCTTCCCGAGCTGCTATAGACCCCGGATGAGACCCCGTTTTGCCCATTGGAACAGCCGCGTGCGCTGGCACTACGTGTAATATTGAGCACAAGGCTCCCCTCTTCTTAGGGCTTGGACTGCCTCTT
The DNA here is from genome assembly GCF_040938575.1 of Ambystoma mexicanum. NCBI lineage: Eukaryota > Metazoa > Chordata > Amphibia > Caudata > Ambystomatidae > Ambystoma > Ambystoma mexicanum. The sequence goes on along the minus strand of NC_090921.1, from coordinate 1,106,755,027 downwards.
AGTTAGGTGAATAACTGATGTTGAACTGGGCCTAAAGATTAACTGCACTGCCTGTTTCCTTCCCAGCTAGGTTGTCGACATATTTCGGGCAGTCACCCTTTAAGACCCCCCTGGTCTTGTATATATATATTGTATTGTACTGAGTGTGATGTATTGGTTTACTTAGTGTTACTGTGATTTTTTGTTATGGTCTATGTTACAAAGGCCTTGTAATAAATGTGTCTATATTTTTAATATAACACCTGTCTGGAGTAATTTGTAAGTGTCCTTGCTCTGTGTGCTCATTGAGGTCCTTCAGTCACCCTCACCCCTCTTGAGACTTAGTCTTGACCGCCTGCCATAGCTACCCTGATTGGTCTGGTTTGTTCAGAGGTTACCCTGTTCCAAGAAACTAGGCTGGCCTTCTGAACCTCTGCCCCTACAGGTCAGAGTTCGGAAATCCTTCTTAACAAATTGGTGGCAGCAGAGGGATAGGACTGAAGGTATCCAGTTTGCATACTAGTGAAGGCATTTCATGTTATTTCTACAAGGACACATAGTGAATAGTTGTAGTATAAATGAAAACGGCCATAGTCCTATCAAACAGTATGGAAACACATACCTTGTTAACTTTAAATGCTTCTAAATCTGAAACATTGAGAAGGATGTGTGCTGAGAGAAGTGTATCTGCTCAAGGCACAAAAATGGAAATGATCCAAAGAATCATGGACTGGCAAGAAGCTCAGCTTAGTGCCATAGCTCCTGTGGACGGTACAGAAGGAGGTGCGGCCACTCACACTGGCAGAACTGACAGTTCTGTCACTGCACTTGTTCATGGGACTTAGGAGAATTTGGAGGATGTAATGTCTAGTGTTTCCTCTGCCAGTACTGAAGGTGAGGCCATGCCTAAATTCAAGAAGCAAGAACTGCTGTTTAGGCTGAAGGAGCTTAAATTTAACATGACCAAACTGAAGATAGAGCAGGCAGAAAAACAGAAAGACAGGGATCACTAGTTGGAACTGGCCAAGCTTCAAGCTGCCAATGGAACCAAGGGTCGTGGACATGGGCCTGGGGCCTCCTCTTATCCAAGGTTTCCTAAGGATCTGCTCAGTGTCTATGAGGAAAAGAATGACATTATGGACTGGCTGAATACATTTGAGTATGCATGTGAAGTTCAACAAGTTGACAATGCTGATAAAATTGCCTGGTTATTTAGCAGACTGCCCCATTCTGGCTGCAGCGCCATTATGGAAATGTCAAAAGCTGAGAGAGCAGATTTTGCAATGTTGAAGCAAACTCTCATCTTAAAGTTTGGAAAGACTCCTGACCAATACTTAAAAAGATTCAGATAGTACAACAAGAAAGAAGGTGGTACTTGGGTATCTTATGTAACTGAATCCTTAAAGAACTTGACTGGCTGGGTTGAAGGTTATAAGGTCTCTACCTTTGAAGGTATGATATGTCTTGTCATGCTGGAACATATTTTTGCATCTTCTTCCCCTGAGCTTAAGCAGCATTTGGCAGATTCAAAGGAGATAGATCCTAAGAAGCTAGCCATAGCAGCAGATTTGTGGGTGTCACATAGAGTGTCCCATAAGGACAAGACTCATCCTGGTAAACAGGAGGAAGGGAAAAAGTCCAAAGATAATGAGGGTGGGGAATCTGATAAATCTTCCTCCCATAAGGGCCACAAAAGAAAAATAAGGATAAAACACACGATAACTCACAGGGTAGTGGAGGTCAGCCTCCAAAACAGAACTCTGGTTATAGTAAGACTCCCTATGTAAACAGAGCCAGTGGATCTTGTTTTACTTGTGGAGCAACTGACCATGTGAAGGGGGATCCCAGATGTAAGGTTAAAACCTTGGGGGTCCACTCTGCTAATCTGGCCTTCTCCTCCTATGAGGAAGAAGAGATTACTGGGGCATCCTTCTCCTCAGACTCATTCCCCAGTGGGATAGAAGCTGAGGTAGTTTTAGTTTTCCCTGGGTTCCTGGGAGCCTAAAGTCTCTGAGGCTTATGCTAGGATTCCAGATAATATCAAGCACTACTTTAAAGACAGTGGGCCTCATTACACGGTAGGCGGAGAACCATGGCGCTATTAGCGCCATGGTTCATGCCGGTAAAATACCGGCACCGCCTTGGTGGAAAGGGGAATTACCGCCCCATTCCAAGGTTGGTGGGGCGGTAATTCCCCCTTCCACCATTGCCCTTCCCCATTCCCATTTTTACCCCATAGGGCATAATGGGAATGGGGAAGGCGCTAATTACGACACCGCAAATTGTGGTACCATAATTAGCTCCCTGGGTCCATTTGCGGTTTGGTTTTTAACGCCTGCAAAAAGCAGGCGTTAAATTCCCCAACCCACAAAGGGACCTTGTAGTAAGGCGGTAAGGATTTACCGGTACCGGTAAAATACAGGTACCGGTAAACCCTTACCATCTACCGTGTAATGAGGCCCAGTGTTCTGAACAATGGAGTAAATACTCCAGCTCTTAGGGATAGTGGGTGCAGTCGAACTGTGGTGGAGTCTACCTTGGTAGACCCAGAGAACGTTGCCAGAGCTCCTCTGGCCCCCACTAAGTTGGCTGATGGCCCATCTCTCATGTTCCCAGTAATACCTGTTACTGTTACTATCAATGGTACAGCAGTCAGAATTCCAGTGAGCATACAGAGGAATGTCCCAGGAAAGGTCTTGCTGGGAAATGATCTCAGAGCTTTAGGGCTTGTGGGAGATACAGCTGACAGACCCTGTACAAGGTCTGAAACAAGGGCAGCACTGGCAGAGACCAATGCTCTGCCCCAGCCAAAGGGGAAACCCAAGGCTAAAGGAGTAAGGAAATCAAAAAGAGGGAAAGAGAATATTCCCCCTAACTCACCTACCACTGAGGTGGAGGTAGTTGGTCAATCGCCAGGACCTGACGAGGAGGTGGTGATACCTGAAGTATTTGACCCCAATGACCATCCTGAACTAAAAGATTTGGTAGTAGAAGGTGGTCCTGACAGGGAAGAATTTAGTAAGGGCTAATGTGAGTGCCCATCTCAGGAAGGCCTAAGGAGACAGGCCTGCTCCCAGCTTGAGGGTGAACCTCCTGGGAAGCACAGGATTTATTGGGAAGGTGGGCTCCTGTATAGTGAGCCTGCATAGTCTACAGAAGGAGATCATAGGAGGTTGGTGGTTCCCCTTGCTATAAGACCCTTTCTCCTGCAGCTGGTGCATGAAGTGCCCCTTGCTGGTCACCTTGAAATCAAGAGAACCAAGCAAAGGTTATCCATGCACTTCTACTGGCCCAAGATGGGGGTGCAAGTAGAAAGTCACTGCAGGAGGTGTGCCTCCTGCAAGTTATCTGGTAAGAGTGGCTCAACACTCCAAGCTCCATTTGTACCACTCCCAGTTGTGGAAGTACCATTTGTGAGGGTAGGGATCGACATTGTGGGTCCCCTTGACCCCCAAACATCATCAGGCAACAGGTTTATCCTGGTGCTGGTCGACCATGCCACCAGGTATCCTGAGGCCATCCCATTGAAAACTGTAACTGCCAAGTCAGTTGCAAAAGCTTTGCTTGGCATATTTACTAGGGTTGGCTTCCCTAAAGAAGTTGTGTCTGACAGAGGCAGCAACTTTATGTCCAAGTATATGCAGGTCATGTGGAAGGAATGTGGCGTCACCTATACGTTTTCCTCTGCATATCACCCACAGACCAATGGCCTAGCTGGACGGTTTAACAGGACCTTGAAGAGCATGATTGGGGCTCTGGAAGAACCCCAAAGAAGAAAATTGGATATTCTGTTACCATGCTTACTGTTTGCCTACAGAGAGGTACCACAAGAGGGTGCTGGCTTCAGCCCCTTTGATCTTCTGTTTGGTCACCCTGTAAGGGGACCCTTGGCCATAGTCAAGGAGGGATGGGAGATGCCCACTCCCCCCATAACTACCAATGAAGTGGACTATGTGCTAGGGCTCAGAAAAAGGATGGTACTCCTGATGGGTCTGGCTAATGAAAAGTTGAAGGCAGGGCAAGCTATGGTGAAACACTGGTATGACCAGAAGGCTTCACCCCTGGTCAGCAAGTCCTGATCATGAATCCTATAAGGCCTAGAGCTTTACAGAACAAGTGGTCAGGCCCTTACACAGTGGTGGAGTCACTGGGTGAGGTCAACTATTTGGTGGACCTTGGAAGGCCTGGACAGACTCCAAAAGTATTCCATGTAAATAGACTGAAGGATTTCATCCCAAGAGTTGAAATCGCTGCACTGCTGCTGGCTTCAGATGTTGAAGAGGAGGAGTCTGAACCTCTTCCTGGCCTGTTCCAAAGCAGTCCTTCAGACAGCTCCATTGAGGGTGTCTGAGTGGCCCCTCACCTGACCTCTGATCAACAGGCTGAGGTGAAAAGTTTGCTTAGGCAATTTTCCCCCTTGTTTTCACAGCCCCCTGGTTTGACACCTTGGTGCAAACATAACAGACACAGGAGACAGTGTACCTACCAAAAGTAGGTGAAACAGAATGTCAGACAAAGTAAGGTCTTACATTAAGACAGAGGTCAACAAAATGCTGGATCATGGGGTGATTGAACCCTCCAGTAGTCCTTGGTCCAGCCCTGTGATTTTGTTTCCAAAGGCAGGTACTTCTGAATTGAGGTTCTGTGTGGATTACAGGGCTCTAAATGCTGTCACCAAGACAGATGCACACCCCTTGCCTAGAACAGATGAGCTGGTGGATACTTTGGGTGACTCCAAGTACCTCAGCACGTTTGACCTTACTGCAGGCTATTGGCAAATAGCCCTTGCAGAACATGCCAAGGAGAAGACAGCTTTCTCAACTCCAGATAGGGAGGATACAGCCTCTACCCAGTAAAGTACAAGCAGTACAGGACTGGCCTACCCCCACTACACAGACCCAAGTGAGAGCCTGTTTAGGACTCGCTGGGTACTATAGAAATTTCATGGCAGACTATGATACCATAGCTGCCCCCTTGACTGCTCTCACTACTCCAAAGCAACCCAAGAAGGTAACTTGGACTGAAGAGTGTGAGAAGGTCTTCAATGGCTTAAAAGACTCCTTGTGTCAGGCCCCTGTTCTCAGGGCCCCTGACTACCAAAGACTTTTATTGTGCAGACAGATGCCTCTGACACTGGGACAGGAGCTGTACTATCACAATTAGAGGAGAAGGGTAAGGAACACCCTATTGGCTTCATAAGTCACCAGCTTAAGGACAGAGAGCTCAGATGGTCCACAGAAGAGAAAGAATGTTTCTCTGTTGTGTGGGCCCTAATGAAGCCGAGGCCCTACCTCTAGGGGACCCACTTCACTGTGCAAACTGACCATGAGCCCTTAAAGTGGCTAATTAACATGAAGGGAGAGAATCCAAAGTTGCTTAGTTGGTCCATAAGTCTGCAAGGTTTTGACTTCACTATTGAGCATAGGCCAGGTGTCCAACATAGCAATGCTGATGGGTTGTCCAGAATGTTTAACCGACCTGAACAAGAAACTCATCCAGGGGTGGATTAGTTCCCCCTGTCCTTAGTATGGGAGGGGTGAGTGTTAGGAAAGATTTTCCCTTCATGTGTCAACCCCCAAACTTTTTGCTGCTGTTTAAACACCATAGACTGACTTTACCAAAGAAGCACAGTCTTCAGCTGCACTCCTCTGGGCTTTCGCTCACTTGTTATGGGGAAACTGACATTCCCTTAAGACAGTCAGTACTGGGAGACTTTGTTTCCCTTAGTCCTTTTCTCATGTTGCAACTTTTGTGCAACATGTAACAAGTTTGCAATGTATCTTACCATACAGCACACTTGGGTCTATAGTAATTTCCAAAGGCCCTAGATACTCTCGCTGGACTTTTTATGAACTGTGCAGATGTGTCAGGGACAGGACTGGTGGCAGCTATCGTTTTGCATTATTTTTAACCCTTTCCTGCCATGTTGACCGCGTTAACCGTGTTTGCCACAAATAGGTGGCCTTGTTCCAAAATGGCCATGTCACGAGGTTCTTTGTCCTGTCCATTGGCCATCTTGCCCCTTCACCTTCTCCAGGTCAAATCGACCCGGGCCAGTCCTTATTTGGTCATGCACTTTCCCGTGAATTCCAATGCTTTTGTGTGCTTCTTCATGCCTTGTGTGTGTGCCTCCAGGATGTGGGCTGGGATGTCTGGTCCCAATACACATCCTGGGTGACAGAGAGTCTGGAGTGTCCTGAATGCCTGAGACCACCGTGGTCTGTGGTTGGTCCACGTATGAAGTGTGTGTTTGTAGGCAGATCTCCCATTGAGTCCTCTCCGGTTTGGCGCAAAGGGAACTTTGGATAAGAGGAGGCTGGAAACACCACTACCATGTCGATCTCCTGAGTTCTCACTGAACAAAGGATAGGATCCAAGTATGCCGCAACAACGAAGGTGAGTTGAGGAACCGCTGGTGACCCGCTGGAAGGTTTGGCACCCTGAGCCCGCTGTCGTCCTCTGGGACCCCTCTGCATCTGGTCGTCCTAGAAGGTCTGCGAAGACGCTTCGACCCATTGGAATAGTGGGACCAACTATTCTCGGCACCTTCACCAAAACCTGCAAGTAAGCTTTCTCGGAAGTGTCCCTGGGCCAACCAGTGGGCTGACCAGCTTATGCAGGACCTTTGCTCTGTCTCTGCTGTCATTTTGAGGAGGCCCTCGAAACTTGGTATACTGCTAGCTCTGTGTCCACGGCACCCTCACACCAAATTTCATACACTTGGCCTTCCCAGGTCTGAAGTGAGACGAGTGCGCCCGGACTGGAGTAAATGCAGTTACCGTGTTGCCCTGCAGCAGCAACGTCCTTTGCAAGTCCACTGCATTTGTGACCCTCTTGCCCCTGAAGCCTGCTGCAGTGAAACTGGGGCGATTCATCCACCCGAAGCAGAGAAATCGCCACTGTCCCGTTTGGGAATCCTCGCTGGATCTCAGGAACTAAAAGGTTCTGAGACGTCCTTTTTGCCGCATTCGAACCTACAACCGAATTGGACTAACCTGCTGAAGTTTGGGTCTCCTTGCATCTGGGACCGGTGAGTAATCAATACCCCAACCGGTGGCCCCTAGTACAAGAGCCCATTTTTACACACGAGTGGTCCCTGGGGGCCCCTCTCCTGTCCACTGCTATTGTGAAATAGCGACTCCATCCCAAACTCTCGAACTGCCTCTGCCTTTAAGTAGAGGTCCTTCTGGAATAGTGGGAACTTATTCTTCCTCGCCTTATCCACCTTCCCGAGCTGCTAGAGACCCCTGAAGAGACCCCGTTTTGCCCATTGGAACAACCGCATACACTGGCACTAGATGTACTATTGAGCACAAGGCTCCCCTCTTCTTAGGGCTTGGACTGCCTCTTAGTTAGATGAATAACTGATGTTGAACTGGGCCTAAAGATTAACTTCACTGCCTGTTTCCTTTCCAGCTAGGTTGTTGACATATTTCGTGCAGTCACTTTTTTAGATGCGCCTGTTCTTGTATATATATTGTATTGAGTGTGATGTATTGGTTTACTTAGTGTTACTGTGATTCTTTTCTAAGGTCTATGTTACAAAGGCCTTGTAATAAAAGTGTCTATATTTTTAATATAACACATGTCTGGAGTAATTTGTAAGTGTCCTTGCTCTGTGTGCTCATTGAGGTACTTCAGACACCCTCACCCCTCCTGAGACTTAGTCTTGACCGCCTGCCATAGGTACCCCGATTGGTCTGGCTTGTCCAGAGATTACCCTGTTCCAAGAAACTAGGCTGGCCTTCTGAACCTCTGCCCCTCCAGGTCCGAGTTCAGAAATCCTTCTTAACAAGGACCTGGGAGCCAGCCACGGACAACAGAATGCTGGTCGGAAATGGCAGAGACATCTGCCATCCCCCAATCCTCGTGATCTGTAAAGATTAAAATGTGTTATCTTTTGCAAGATAGACTCATGGCCTTAATTCCCTAGAGGTGTGCATTTACTGTGGTTTGAGCGTGATCAGGGGTTACCCCAACATTTTTAAGGGGTGCTCCCATAAGTTGGGGTTCACTTTCAGTGGTGACGACCCGACGTGTTAGTTTCTTCCCCTGTACTTTGCAAAGCCCAGGCCAGTCAGCCACGCCCAACTATAGTGATCCGACCCCTAAATCAAAAGACCAATGTATCCTGAGCGACTTTAGTAGATGCCATTTTAAAAGAAATCCTTTCTGCTCACTGGAGCAGGGCGTGGCTACAGAACGACAGGCATGCAGACTTCATAACAGAGGGAAACTCAAGTGAACAACACCCACATGAGTATACTCTTGCAAGTGATAACAAAATGGGAACATGTATGTATGATATGGTGATGTGGTGATGTGAATGGTGTGGTGATGTGAATGCAATATTTGGTGATGTGAAAGATTATGGTGATTAGGATGTTGTACGAGGTCAATGAAATAGGACTTGGTTATTTATTATGGCATAGGACCTTTGGTGATGTAGTATTGGTGATGAAGTATAAAATGGGACTTTTGGTGATAAAGATTGGATAGGATAGAATGGATTGGATTTCAGGTGATTTGTAAACGAGTAGATTGGTTAAGAGGTGGGTTATGTATTGAAATTGTCACATATTTCTGTTTTTCTAATTTTTATAATGGAAAGGGATCCCCAGATTATAAGGACTGTGAGGTAAAGGTACCACACATTATTCTTCTTATGACGATAAAAGCAATAAGTGGTATTACAAAAGTAGTGGCTCGATATAAGGAATGAGCCTGGATTTTAGTCAATTTTTTATATTTTCTCTTGCTGTCTTTTGTGGTAAAATAGGAAGGAAGCTGGATGAGTTGTGGTGTGTGTGTGTGAAATCCAAGTGAGAAAAAGTAAAGTGGTGGGGAAAAAAGTGGGTTGATCTGTATTTTTGAAGCGTGTGCAGCATAGCAGTAGGGTTTAAGTGAAGCATTAGGGACGCGCGCAACATTATGGAGGAAGAAACTCAACTAAGATACATGCATAGGGTTCTGCCACTGTATTGTGACAGAATAAATAAACAATTGATAGTAGAAACAAAGGAAGGGGGATGTCCTGCTCCTGACCGGAGCAGTGCTGCCATAACAGAAACATGCTAGAAAAAATGCCCATCTTTTTAGCAGCAAAATATGAAGGAAACAAGTCCCAAAAAAGAGAAGAGATTCTAGATCTCTGGCAATTAGATGAGGATATGGAAGATCAGCAAGGTGAAAAAGAGATCCAATGTAAGGGGATATACCCCGTAACACCTAAACCTGCAGTTGGGTGTAAAAACCCAGTCTATAAGCCTCCAGTGGTAGAGAGAGTGTCAACAGGATTATCAGTATTAGCAACTAGGGGGGACTCAAGAGATTTTGCACCTCCATATAACCCATCCACAAGCTCGAATATGCCCCTAGCATTGGTGTACCCAGAGGGTCCACAAGTAGACATAGACAGCGAGTTAGGAGCTTTACAGGAAAGGTTGGTCAGGTTACAAAACCTAAAGAAGTATCACCAGAAATAAAGGTACCGGTACAGAAAATAGGGGATTGGAAGTCAGGAGATTTTTTGCTTAGGTTTAACACTGGGGCAATAAGAAATGTTCGTGTTGAAACAATTGATGGGCAGAGGGCATGGACGGTCCTGGGACAAGAAGTAGAACAAGCAAGGGAAAATGGAGGGGAAGATGAAGGTGGTAGAAATAATGAAGAGACAGGGCAAGAAGTAGATCAAGGAGAGGGGGCAGTGAGAAACCAGTCCCTGCCACAAGAGGCAGTGGGGAGGGACAGACCATGAAATAGACCAGATTTAATCATGGTAGTTCAAAATCAAAAGAATACTAAAGGGGTAAAAAACAAAATAGTTATGCAGATGCCTCTAATACATAAAGGAATAGGAATAATGCAGTATGTGTCATGGCCTCAAATGAACAAAAATAATTTGATTATAGCTCTCCCCCAGCTTATAGACGGAGCTAGTAAATGGATCTATGAATTTGAAAAACAAACAGCAGGTGTAGCCTTCGCAGTAGGAGACACCATAGTTGGGGACTAGGCTGGGGACATATGGGCAAGGGCTGGGGTAAGTCTTGCAGATAATGAACATGATGGAGCAGCCTTTGATGAGGTATGGGCAAGGGTATGGGCTGCCCTACGAAGGATGTACCCAGAAATCCCTGACTTACATTCTTTAATGCACTGCACAATGGGTGATGATGAGGACCCAGTTAGGTTTATTCTTAAGTTACATGAAATGCGGAGAGTTGAGACAGTACCATTTTTCTATTTTATTGTAAAGAGGGGATTACCAAAAGAGGTCCAGAAGGCACTAGAAACAATTGTGGGAATTGAAGCCAAAGGGTGTGCAGAGATACAAAGTATAATATTCAATAAGGTTAACCAATCAAACTGCGTCAAACATCGGAATTTGTATGCACGATTGTACATATATTTAATTTGAAAGCACAGTCAGCCTGACACTTGTTTCGAGACTTGGCTCTTCTTCTGAGGCTGAAGTACAATATATATATATCTAACATAAATCAAAATTATGAGTAACCATTAAGACACACACAGGCATCAAGATACAAGGGTTCACAAATTATTTTTTTGGAGTGGGACTGTTTAATGCCTGATACAATTTTTGTAAACTATTTGAATGATAATGATTGGGGTTTGCAATTTAGATACCAGTATAGCGACTCTACTATTGATTTTTTGGATGTGAATATTTCCCCGACAGATGAGGGATTTAAGATCAAAATATTTACAAAACAAACATCTGTGAATGCAATCCTGCATGCACAAAGCTGCCACAAGAATATGGTAATTAAAAATATTCCAAAAGGCGAGTATATCCGAGCCAAAAGAAATTGTTCGGAGAGAGCTGATTTCGATCCGGAAAAATCGTTGATACATGAGAGATTCAGACCACGGGGTTATTAGACCCCAATTTTAAATAAAGCAGAACAAGAAGTGTCCAATATGATGAGAGCCGAATTACTGACACTTAAAACAAGAATAGCCAATACACAAGTGAACAAATTAAGATTGATCACTAGGTATAATGCTGACAGCAATAACATATACACAATTTTGAAACGTCACTGGCATTTTCTCCACCTAGACAGAGATTTAGTAAAAATGGGTAGAACCCAGTCCTGGAATCACTTTCAGTAAGGCTACAACACTTAAAAACATTTTGTGTCCATCTTTTATGTCCAACCCGAAAGGGAGGGATACATGGTTAATTCATGGTTGACAAAACGGCTTCCACAAATGTGGTGGCTGTAATATGTGCAGACATGCTCATGAAACAGCTTCACTTGACTTTGGTTCATTGGGGAAACATAAAAAAGGAGGTGAAAACGTCTCATCAAATCTGACGCTCTCAGTTAGCTCCAATGGGAGTAGAAAAAAGGGTTTGTTATATATTTGTTTCCAAAGTTGTCCTTCACTTTCATTTTCTTTACCAATAATATACTACTTTTTCTTTTGTTTATTTCCTATTTCCAGTCTACAGTTCCTTTAAAATAAAATCAAGTGGAACTCATCAAAAGTGCAGGAAATGTTTAATGCACATTCCTGTCACATTGTTACTTGAAGTGGCAAGTGCTGAGACAGAGATATAACACAATGGCCGATCCAGTCCAAATAAGCCAATGCATTTCGGTATGTTTACACCATCTTCAGGGCTATGCAGTCTACCATAATTATAAATGTAAATGTAAATGTAAAGAAACATGTCATACAAATCAAAATCCATTGTCATACAACATAGTGTACATACCACAGCGTGCCAATAGTGTTCATAAATGATGTCACCAAGGTTACAGAGTAGATGAACGAAAAAGCAAATTTCAATCAGTGACAGTACCATAATGTATATACCGCTTTCATGTTTTATCAAAGTAAATGCCTCTGTTAATCTGGTAGAGATAAATCATACCTCTGTCATATGTGTATTTGCTATCAAAAGCGACATGTAACCCGTATCTATCCAATGTCGGCTCACGTCCTGCATTCAGATTGAAAACGGTGCCTAAAACAATTAAGTCAATCAGTACTAATTCTGTTTCTGAAAACCACGTTCTATTGTGTGTAAACGCGCTGTTAATTCTTACCTCCAAAGTCAAGATGGTATCTTCTAGCAGCGAAACCACGAGGATGCGCAGTTCCACTTTGTTTTTATGTGTTGCTATGGAGGCGCATCAAGGCGTCGCGCTTCGTTATTGCAGCCGGAGCACGTACGCCTTGCGTACCACCCTCCCATGGCAACGGGTGGGTGGGATTGTCACCAAGGCAAAGTGTTAAGTTACTGTGTGTGAGGCATGCAGAACATAAAAGGGATTGTATGGATTGGAGTGTGTCGTCACTGTGCGAGTGGCATGCAGTGCATAAATGAAAGTAATGTGCGTGAATCTGAAGAGATTGAGATTGGAAACTCGTAACATTAAACATATTAGTCTCTCTCTCTGTGCATGCTCTGCAGTTAGTACACTGCTGTGAACAGCCCCTCAAAAGTATTGCGATGGGGAGATATTGCTTGTGCGGTTTGCATCTAATCTCGACATGAACTGCGATACACATTGAAGAGGAAATACTGTATTCTTATGTCAGTTCAAACAAAACATGTTGTTCAGTCACCCGTCGAGACGCGTACCGCTTGAACACCCTGTTGGATGCCACTTAGGGGTTCCTATACAAAAGACTACTCTGCCATCTCTGAATCATAATTTGCATTGTGGACTGATTCACTAGAAATAAACCTAAACAGGAATATTCCTAGTACATGTGTGTGTTGGAATCTTTCAAACAAAATTAAGAATCAATAATATCTAGGAGATCTTGTGATCTTAAACAAGTAGAGTGTTGCTAGAATTTCTCAAGTCAAAATTCAAATTTAGAATCAAAAATTAAAAATGATGATGTCTATCCAGAATGTCTCTCTTTGGTCTGGTCTTTTCTGGATATTTTCATGCAGGTCTCTTTTCTTCACAACTTCTAAGATCACAAACCTGATCTGTGCCAGGTTGTGTTTTTTCTCGTGCCAATGTCTGGCAACTGCCGAATTTGCATTGTGGTTGCGAATACACGACCTGTGTTTGTTCCATCTGGTTTTTGCAGCCCTTTGGAATTGTCCTATGTAATAGAGGCCACATGGACATTTAATCGCATAAATTATACTTTGTGTGTCACAAATTGCGTAGCTGCGTAGTCTCATCCGTTCTCCTATGTGTGGGTGATTCACTGTTTCGCCCTTCTGGATATATCATCAGTTCCTACAATTGAGACAGGGGTAAGTCCCAATTCTGTCTGTGATTTTCTTTTTGTGTTGAGAAGTCTATCTTTGAATTTCTGGCTCCGTTGATATGCAAAAGTAGGGAAATCTTTGAAGAGATGCTCTACTCTCTGGTCACATGTGACCGTCCTCCAGTTTTTCTTAATGATCTCTTTTATTCTGTTACTTTGTTTTGAATATCTCGATACAAAAACAAGGGGTGGTATCGTATCTGTTTTTTCTTTTTTGTTTAGGAGGTCTTCTCTCTTCTGAGTCTCTACTCGTAGCTCTGCTGCATTTACTTCTTTTGTCGAGTATCCCCGACCGATGAATTTCTTGCCCATTTCTTCAACCTCTTGTTTGTAATCTTCCGTGTTACTAACAATCCTTCTCACCCATAACATTTGACTGTACAGTAAGTTTTTGATGAGGTTGGGTTGATGAAAACTTAGTCTGTGTAAGAGATTATTTCGATCTGTACTTTTGCGGAATATGTTCGTCTTGTACTCTGTTTCTGTGGCAGTAATGTTAACATCCAGAAAGTGTATTGTTTTTTGTGAATACTCGTATGTAAATTGAATTCTTCGGTCTTTTCCATTGAGATATGCTAGAAATTCATACAGTTTGGTTTCGGTACTTGTCCAGATTCCAAAGATATCGTCTATATTTCTTATCCAAATTGCCAGGTCTTGTTTCCATATCGGGTGCTGCAGGACGTGGTCCATTTCAAATTTATGCATAAAAGCATTCGCGTAGGGGGAGCCATTGTCGCCCCCATTGCGGTGCCTGCAACTTGTAGGTAACATTGTTCTTTGAAGCGAAAGTAAGAGCTTTCTCCTATAAATTCTAGCAGTGCCAGAATGAATTTCTTTTGGGCAGGTATTTCTCCTTCATTCAATAGTATCCATTCTACCGCTTCTCTTCCCAAATTATGGGGGATTGATGTACATAAACTTCTTACATCTACTGTGAACAAAATGTGGTTGGCATCAAATTGTATTCTACTCAGATGTTGGAGGAAATGGGTTGAGTCTTTTATGTACTTGCATTTTTTTTTATCAAAGGCTGAAGAAAGAAGTCTATATATGTTCCCAATGGTTCTAGAAGGCCGTTAATACACATATGACAGAGATATGATTTATCTCTACCAGATTAACAGAGGCATTTACTTTGATTAAAACGTGAGAGCGGCATATACATTTTGGTACAGACACTATTTTATATGACAATGGATTTTGATTTGTATGATATGTTTCTTTACATTTACATTTATAATTATGGTAGACTGCATAGCCCTGAAGATGGTGTAAACACACCGAAATGCATTGTCTTATTTGCACTGGATCGACCATTGTATTATATCTCAGTCTCAGCACTTGCCACTTCAAGTAACAATGTGACAGGGATGTGCATTAAACATTTCCTGCACTTTTGATGAGTTCCACTTGATTTTGTTTTAAAGGAACAGTAGACTGGAAATAGGAAATAAAGAAAAGAAAAAGTAGTACATTATTGTTAAAGAAAATGAAAGTGAAGAGCAACTTTGGAAACAAATATATAACAAACCCTTTTTTCTGCTCCCATTGGAGCTAACTGAGAGCGTCAGATTTGAAGAGGCATTTTCACCTAATTTTTTTTCTTTCGAATTTTTTGGTCCTTGTCTCAAGGGATCATCATTTTTCTGACAGCTCCAGGCTAAAACCAGAACTAAAAAGAGCTAATAGCCATAGGAACCTAACTGATAGAGATAACTTGAACTTTAAACGTGGTGCCCACCCCTTCCTCACCGTTTTCATTGGGGAAACATCCAGTTAATTGTTTTATTAATTGTAATACCAAATGTGTGGGTTATTGCATTTTTTGTTTGTGTGGTTTGAGATATATTGGCAGCACTATTAGGCCTTTGAAAATTCGAATAAGAGAACACTTGTCATCAATGTTCATACAAGAGACCAAATATCCGTTAGTAACTCATTGGCAAGAAGTCCACCAACAACAGTGGACAACAAAAAGGACATACAATTCACTGGAATAGCTCAAGTGAGCCTCACACAAAGGGGGGTGAACCCTGAACTCAGGCTTAGACAACTTGAGGCCAGATTGATTTGTAAATATCGAACGGTATCCAGGGGACTCAATTCGGACCATGAGTTTCATGTATTTCTCTAAGAATGTGGTAGCATACACAAGGAACAGCACAATATCAGTTTGTTAAATGTTTATGTATATGAGACAATTGTTCATATTGACAAAAATGAGATGCAATGTCAATAGGTATGGTGTTTTAAAAATGATAAATAGGATTGATTTCCATATTAAGTAACCGTGTCTTCATTTATTGATGTATATATTGATCAGCCAATCGGTGATGATCACATTGATGGCACCAACTTAAAGTGTTACGCTGATTACAATTGCAATAATATTTGTTGTCTCATATTGGTGTACAATAACACTATTAATGTCAATGTATGGGTTTGTGATATTAGGGAACAATTGCCATTATTTTTCGAGACTGCATATAGGTAGTTTCAATGATGTTATGACTAAGATTGCAGTGGATTTGTGTTACAACACTATTATGTTAATAGGGCTCAGGAAGTATGCTCTGATCGTCTGCGGGGTTAGTGCCACACCTCACCCACACCCAACAGATCATGCTCCACCAATTTGAACAGTCTAGTACTCGAATACTTATCACAGATTAAGCTTGCGGATTTAACATAGGAGCATATAGAAGGTAACCCATTTTTGTTGTCACATGTGGTGGTTACCCACGCATTTTCTAGGAATGCGTCTGCGAGGGCTACGATGTTTAACATGTTTAGACATAAGAATGGATCTAGTTGTCATGGGAAACCGCCGTATTGCAAATGCACCATCTATATGCACAAAATGGGGAGTAACACTCACCCAAGATGGTGGCTACAGATAGCCAAGAAAATACTGTCTAGCTGATTAATGCTGAGTCAATAAATGAGCATCTTGGAAGCGCCGACCGGCTCTCCCGGATAATGAGCAGAAAGCCGAAAGGCTGGTAAGTGAGGAGGCTGTGAGTTTGGTTACGATCCCTGACTAGTGAATCTGGCTGATAATTGAAGTTAAATTGGTGTATCCGCTAATCAGACATGTGGTTTTGCCTTCTGTTTCCCTTTATTTTTGTTTTTGTTCTGCCACTTGGGACATGTCATAATTTGGACTACTATATTGGCGTTTGGTTGGAACATGGTCGCATTGGTATTATTGTGATGGTGTGAAACTTTGATAGCAATTACCAAGTGTTGGTGCAACAGCATGGTGAAAATAAGATACTTTGGCTTGGGACTCGCACATTAATTTGGCTTTTTGCTACACATGGTGTTAGTTCTAATATTATCTATCATATTGCCCTTATTTGACAGGCATTAGAATAGATCGAGCAAGTATCAATCATCTGGTAAGTTACGGATCTGTGTTAAATGGTAATTTTGCCTACAAATGGATTATCTAGTATCAATTTAGGAGGCGAATTAACAGAGGACACATGTTATTTATGTTTATATTTACAGTTATTGGAACAATTCAGAGAAGTACAATTGGTAATTATACCTTTCTAAAAAATGTGTTCTGTTGGGAACATGGTGTGGCGCACTGCGTTTTCGATCTCAGACATGTAAGTACAATATAGGTGTGCATTTATACATGACTGAGTCTTTTTATTTTATCATACTTTCTCTGTGTCTATGTGTTTTGTGTTATCTCACTCCTACAATATTGATTGTTTCTCTTGTTTCAATGATGACTGCATGACTATGTGATTTGCATCTTTGCTGAACCACTTTTCTTTGTGAACCCTTGTATCTTGATGCCTTTGTGTAACTTAATGGTTACTCATGATTGTGATTTATGTTATCAAATTATATATATATATTGTACATCAGCCTCAGAAGAAGAGCCAAGTCTCGAAACACGTGTCAGGCTGACAGTGCTTTCAAATTAAATATATGTACAACTGTGCATAAAAATTCCGATGTTTGGTGCAGTTTGATTGGTTAACCTTATTGAATGTTGTACTTGAATTGTGGAGTGTAGGGCAATACACCCACAGATTACCAATCAGCCGCAGCCCTAACATACACTAATTGACATTCTTGCAGGCACTGGGGATCTCTGTTCTTCCTTTGCCCCCGTCTCGCCCTCTACAAAGTATAATAGTCCACAATTGTAAGAGAATCAAGGAGCGGGACAGGGAGACAGCCCAGAAGCGGCAAACTGACGAAACAAAATGAGTGGAAAAGAAACTAAACAAGGTTGTCATTCAAGCACCAGTGAAGGCACCGGCTCAGGGGGAAAGGACAGGAGATACTCAACAAATTGGGAATGCCACAACTGTGGCACTATGGGGTGAAGGAGGACAGGGACAATGGGGTGGGGGGACAGTACCCCAACCCACAGTGGCAGTGTGAAGAAGCATCAAGGGGAAAAGGACGATTTCTAAGAGCAAGAGCATGAGGCTTTGGGGGGATAGGGACTCAGGGAGGAGGATTGGGAACATCACAGTGCTGGCATTGCAGGAAATGGGGGCATTTTGCAAGGGAATGCAGGAATAGGCCTCGGATGAGATTTAATTATGGGCCATCACCTCCAGGGCAGGCGTTCCAAGGGCATCAAGGAAGGAGACAACAGCAATTTGGGCGAGGGGGTCAAAATCAGTTCCCCTATGGGGCTGACAGGTAAGGGCAACAACTACAGCAGGGTGAGGGAATACAGTTTAACAGAATGGCAGGGGAACAGGCACCCCATCGCAAGGAGTTACAATGACGGGGGCGGCCAGGACAAATACTGATTAGGACAGCCCACAGATAGTACTCGCATGTCCAATCCTATTGATAACCGCACACCCTGAAGAGGAGCCCTTGGTGGAGGAGGAAATAGGAAACAGGTAATTTATATTTATAGTAGATTCAGGTGCAACCAAATCATGCATCATGGAGGGGAACTTTCCATTGTCTGGTAAAACTCTTTACATGCAGGATTCTCTGGCGCTATTTCTACAGTTCCATACACTGAGGAGCTGGATATAAAAGTGGGAGGGTAGGTAGTACGAGCCCCCTTGTTATATTCAAAGAGTTCCCCTGTGAACTTGTTGGGTAGGGATCTGCTCAGTACAATAAATATAACTGAATTATTCACAGAACAAGGGGTAGTGTGTTCCACTCCATGGATGCGTGTAACTCAAGCTATGGTAATAATCAATGCAATAGCAAGGGAGTCAGTAGTACATGGGGTTCCTGTGGTCTCAGATATATTTTTTCTATGGTATTAAAGGTATTAGTAAATGCAGTGCCTCAAATTGTGACAAAGTGTTGGCAAGTACGTACAGATTTTATTTTCCAACCCATGGTGCCACCCGAGATGGTGGCAGGGACAATATTGTCATTAGATTTACAAGGACTAGTAGTGTCAGACAAATGAGTAGTCCTGATTGGGACAGACCATGTTGCGAGTGGTGCACATATTATGTATAGATCCGACAGTGTAATTAAAGAAAATGACTGATGAGGAGTTATTTGAGGACAGTGAACAAAATGGGGAGAGTATTTTGGAAATCTGCATCCCATGTGATATCATGGTGCAGTATAGGCAGGTACAGTGCCCCCTGATGGCAGTGGTAACTCAGATGATTTTATTGTTTGAGGAGGACATGCAATATGTGCTAGCATAAGTATGGACTGTTAATCCACATGATGTTGGGTTACTGAGAGCTGTGACCCCAGTACAGATTACATTCAAGTAAGGTGCTTAGCACAAATCATCCAGTATGTGGATTATCGGTTGGTATGTACTGAAAATGAACATCAGTGCAGGAGGGATTCTGTTGCATTATTGTAAATGCTGGGTCACAAAGGGTCTAGCTGTACAAAGGGTACAAGGCAGATACAAAGAAGTTATAATACAGCCAACATGAGGGACTATATTTGGGGAATAAAAAATAAATAATTATCAGATAGGGCGGGGGCAGTACGCACCGCCTGTAGGCCCAGTAACGTGAAGGAAATGTAGCAGTTTTTGGGTTTATGTAATTATTGTAGGGCATGGATCCTAGACTACACAGTCTACACAAGGCCATTGTTACAAAGGGCCTCATTAGGACCCTGGCGGAGAGGGTGTTACGCCAGCGTAGTGCATGGCGTACCTCTCCGCCATACTACGAGTTCCCGTAGCGCCATGGCGGCCTTTTCCGCCTGGTTTTACCAGGCGGAGAAAACCATGGCGCTACGGGACCTCGTTGTTAATTACGCCACCGTATTTTACGGTGGCGTAATTAACTCCTTCCCCACTCCCATTATACCCTATGGGGCAAAAATGGGAATGGGGAAGGGCAGAATGGGGATTGGGGATTTACCGCTCCGCCGAGGTCGGAATGGGGCGGTAAATCCGCCAACCCCCATGGCGCTATCGGCGGCTTTCCGCCATGCTTCGCGGTGCATTTAGCACCGCGAAGTCCGCCTGGGTCCTAATGAGGCCCAAAGTCTCAGGAAAGGACAGAGAACTTAAAAGTGCATTTTAATGGACTGACAAAATGACTAGACAATTTGGGGACTTAAGCTATTTGCACGGCCCCTGTTTTAGCAACGCCGGATTATATACAGGAGTTTGATTTATTTTTCCACTCTGATGAATGGCTCATGCATTGACGGAAGTAGACATATTATATGTTGTTGGGTCATAAATAATTGACGTTCGGGACGGGACGGAAGCACACAGGGGCGGTAGTAGCGTGCGGTAAAGGGGGGGAGGAATAGTGAACACCCCTGTAGAAAGCGAGACCATGGGCCTCATTATGACTTTCGAGGCAGCCATGCCCTTAATAAGGGCATGCTTGCCTCCAAAATTGTGTCTGGGTCCGGGTTCCCTGAATGGGGAACTACCGGGCCATTCCGAGTATGCAGGGCCCGGTATTTCTTCCTTCAGGGAACCCGGGCCCGGTCCTTCCCCATTCCCATTCAAGCCCCCATAGGGCTCAATGGGAATGGGGAGGGAGCTAACAATGGGCCCATTACAAACAGGCCCGTTGTTAGCTCCCTGGTCCCCTCGCGGATAAACCAGACGTCCAGAGCGGGACCCGCGAGGGGACCTCGTAATAGTGTGGAGTGGGTTTAACGGTGCCAGCACCATTACCAGGGCCGTTAAACCCATTCCGCACTAGTAGTAATGAGGCCCCATGGCTCCATACACAGCATTGCCCATATTACAACTGGACCATTATTATATGGGGAACTGATCAGCCCCAGGTTTAAAGGTCCATATGAGGTGATGTTCTGTAGTCCTCTCACCATCCGTATGAAGGAGTTAGATATTGGGTGCATCTCTCGGATGTCCTACGAGCACCTGAGACAAGGCAAAGTTTAGTAAGGGCATAGCCAAAGAGACATTTTTGAGGATCCATGCTAGGGTGGTGTGCAGTGGCACATGCCGTCTTTTTTTTGTCTTTTTTATTTTTTCTTGTTTTTTCTTTTGTCAATTTTTATTTCATTTTAAAAAAAATTTTCTTTTTTTTTTTTTGGAAGGTCCAGGATCCGGTCAGCCCTGGTGGAAAAAGACTCCCTCTCCCTCTCTTTCTCTCTCTTTCTTTCTCTCAATCTCTCTTTCTTTTTTCTTTCTCTTTCTTTTTCTCTTTCTTGATAACCTTTTTTCTCCGCTCCAGGAATAAGCAAAGATGGCTGACCGACCTCTCTGTTATGTAGGGATAATGAAAAATGTTATTTAGTCTAGAAATGTAGTAGTGTTATGATGTTTTGTATGACACTGGTTGTGGTTATTGCGGTGGATGAAGGTATGTTTGTTATATGTGGTGGCTATATAAAGGGGGGGATGGACAGTTGGAAAATAATGTTAGTATAAATATCTATGAAACAAACTCAACATTTCTCACTTTTTACCAGCCACCTCTACAAGTTTTCTGAGATGAATGAAATGGCAAGTATGAATGACGTATGATTTATATAAGGGGTGGGGCTTTGACATTATTTCTGACGTCCAGAATGCAGAAAGATTGAATAGCTGGTACTCTGATATGCGCATTAAAGGAAGGGATGTAATCAATAAAAGATGTTACCTGTGTGCACTTATCCTGCACACATCAGGGCCTCCTAAGGTTTTTAGTTACACATCCAGTCCCAATTACAGAGGTACAATGCTTGGTTCATCTTGCACTATACGGGATAAACGGCACATTCCAGGCACACAGTGTGCAGTTGAGAAGCAATGATCTAGACTCAGCGTAATGCAATGGCAACACAAAATACCACCTGTGTCTACAAGGACCACATTTCTCCTTGGGACGTTAGTCAAATGACAACGACAAATGTCAGGGCACTACAGTGATGTGCCTGGCAGATGGGCTGATCGAGTCAAGTGGAGAAGCAATATCCCAAATAGAGACTATGTTTGCGCAAATATGGTCCCAACACATCACAAGACTGACACGGATTGCAACAATGAAGAAGCCAGTGCGAATAGATAGAGCCAAACATTTTGAACTTTATTTTACCAATGAAGGAGCAGTTCCTGGTGGCGCAAACACACAGTGCAACCACAATCTTGTGATCCCTAGTATGACCAAAGGTACAGCAGCAGTGATGGATTACTACTGGGTTTGTGGCCAACAAGCCTACCTGCAACTCGTACCATCTTGGAGGGGCAAGTGTTAACTGGCCACCCTGCACTCAGTGCTACTAGTAATCCTGGAAGAACATCTGAAGGGAGAAGAAATGCCATTCAAGGTGCCAACAGACACTCTAGCACCTAAAGAAGCAAAAAAAAGCTTTCAGATCACACAAGAATTTGGTATGCTGCCAGAAAAAGGACGATTTCAACGGCGGGGAAGAAAGAAAAGCTTAAACTGTTTCAAGACTGTTCCGCACTGCTCAGAGGAATACCTGACAAGTATTGACTTTTTAGCTCAGCAGAGACTTGCTTTTTCATCTTTTTTGGCTCCTGGGGTAGAAGCAGCTACTGCACTTTTCTACCCCCGGAGGATGCTGAGAATGGGTCACTATCCCACATCATCAAGGCGGTGCACAATCTAGGTGTTCAAATGAAGAAAGAAGGTGGAGTTCAGAACACAGATTGGCAATTGCTTGCCTTTGATTGGGTCCTGTCATGGCTCGGGCAGCAGTAAATTTACTGATTCCTGTGATTGTGTTCTTCTTGGTTCTCTTCTGCACATGCCAATGGGGTCTCCGATGATGTGTCCCTAATAGTGCAAGGATGATGGTATCAATTGGGGGATTTAAAACACCTTGCCATACAATAAACAGCATAACTCAAACTAATATTTCTGGGGTTGTAGATATGTGGGGTGGGGATGAGTTTGTTACTGTACAAGTAACGAAAGGGGGAAATGTTGGGAAGGAGGCTAGTGCTTTTCTTCAATTCCCAAACTTCCCAAGCACTTTAGAATTAGGCAAGACTTCTGTTACCTGTTTTCTAAGCACTACAAGAGTCCAGGGGCGAGGAGGTTCACTAAATAAAGATAGGTAGTATTTAAAATTTAAGGTTCAAATAACCAATAGTTGAAAACCTGTATAAATGATATTTTGTGTAGTTTTAAAAGCTCAACACAGGCTCTCTGCCAAAAAGGAATGTGGTCTGGCTAAAAATAGATCGCAGAGCTCATGCAGTGTTGTGTCACTGAGGCTAAGGCTGGCAGAGAGCACGAGGTAACTTAGCAGCTGTTCCTGTCCATCACAAGTCAATGGAGACTAAAAAAGATTCAGCACGACATACAGAGTACTAGGAAAACAAGGGGTTTTTCTAGGAATTACTGGACCAGATCAAATATAATTATGTTGAGTTAAGTGTTGAGAGAATGGCGGGAAGATGTGTTTATGTATGATTGTTTATAACATAGCAAATTATGCTAAACAAGAGCGACAATGTATTCCTGCATAGGCAGCATATGTTATGTAGTGTAACGCTCACCTGATTCCGCAGAGGCGCCGGTCTTGACTGGGTGAATGCCGTATCTTCAAAGGTGATGTGTAACACCCGGTTGGCTCTTTGGGCTGGACCTCTGTGCACTGTATGTCTGACTCGAAGAGTAAGATGTCTGCAGGTAGAAAATATGGGATTAATGAACTGGGGTTATTGGGTGCCTCTCTCCTCTTCCCTTTCTCTTCTCCTGTAGAACCCCAGAGGTTAACGCCCTCACCTTAGGTAAGTGAACGCCGAGCTCTCCATCTGCCTCAGGGCAGGGTGCCGTAACCAGTTTCTTCACTGGATAAGGGTGCAGGCCTCTTGACCTCAGAGGACTGCTGTCCGTCGTTAACTGCACGAACGGTAAGTTCTGGGCACTTCAAATGTCTTAAAAGTCTTTTGTAATGATATCTCTTGTTTTGCAGGGTTCCGGCGATGGCGGATGGCGGGCAGATGAGAGTTGAGGATCGAACCCGCATGAGGAATAGAAGCGCCTGGAAGCACGTAAGTAAGCGCTTCTAGCCTGCTTCACGATGCGCACTAACTGTCCCTTTTATCTTGCAGGTACAAGTTCGGAGCTTTAGAGAAGCTGAAGGGTGCTGGAATACCCACTGGATTCGGCGTGGGAAGGAGTAATGGCACGTGAGTAATAAAGTTCCCCAATGTCTTTAAACGCACCTTCTTTTGTCTTTCAGATGCGGGATGCAGCGCCGAAGGCCTCCGGAGCGTGCGAAGAGCTGGTAAGCTTTCGTCTTTCAGATGCCGGAATGCAGTGCGAAGACCTCCGGAGCATGCGAAGAGTAGGTAAGCCTTTGTCTTTCAGATGCCGGAATGCAGCGCGAGGCGTTGGTGACAGCCGATGGACCAGGTAAGAGATGTGCTGCCACTGAAGACCGTAGTGCTAACCTGTTCTTTCTTTGTCTTTACAGGTGCTGCTGAAGACTGGATTCCAGGATGGTAAGCCTTTGTTCCCTTAGGCCCAGGATCAGAAGCAGAAGACACGATGAGCGTTCTGCTGCAGAGAATGCAGAATAACGCAAAGCAAGATTCATCCATCGGGTGTGGTTTAAATAGCCTCCTGTAGTGCTTAGGTGTCTCCTTCCACAGCCTCGCCTAGGTGAGAAAAGAGTTCCTGCTTTCCAGAAGAGTTCCAGTGTTCTGAACCTAGGGAGTGGGTCCTGCCCCACCCAACAGGAAAAGTACTCCCAAACAGAAGAGGATCAGGGGCTCAACTGGCAGGTAAGTAAGCAGCATGGTCTGCTGCAGGTAAGTCCACCCAAGCATTATGGGCCCGGCGCTTCCAGCGCTGGGACTGGGCATCTTTATGAGCCTGGTGCCACTGCCGCCAGGACAGGGTCCAAAAGGTCCCAATTGGGACTGGCTGGCACTCGGAACCGGGGTTATGGGTCTGCTTCCAAGGGAGTCGGGCAAGTCCTGATCTTTTGGAAGCAGAGATCATGACATGTAGCTTGTCCCAAATAGCACCCAGCCATGCCAGAAAGAAGAACTACAGCATTCCTTTTAAGGAAGAAGAACAGTTTTAGGTAAGCTCTGCCGGTCTCCAGTAACCAAGTCAAGAGTATTTAAGCCCCAGGCCCAGCACCAGTCTTCAGGACCTGGGTGCCAGCCACGGACAACAGAATGCTGGTCGGAAATGGCAGAGTCCTCTGCCATTTTCCCAATCCTCATGATCTGTCAAGATTAAAATTTGTTATCTTTTGCAAGATACACTCATGGCCTTAATTCCCTAGAGGGATGCATTTACTCTGGTTTGAGCGTGATCAGGGTGTACCCCAAACATTTTAAGGGGTGCTCCTGTAAGTTGGGGTTCACTTTCAAAACCTTCATGTGTAAAGGAGCACATCCAATGCTTTCTTTATGTAAGTACTGCAAGTTAGCCAAAGGAAATCAAGGCAACTATATTCTTTCTAAACAACTCGGATTTCCTCAGATGACTAAATGACTGTGCGCATCCCCCAACCAACCTTCTCCAACCTGACTCAATTCTTAGTCCATGCAATGGAGTATAAAGTCCCACAATATAGTGTTTCCATGTTCTAGAATTGGGGGAGGTGGTTAGATGAGAAAACGCCAGTTCAGACCACATGGTGGAAATGTTGAAACAAGGTAAAACCGCAGCTGCTAACTGCACAGAAAAAAAGCGGCTGACTGCATTAAAAGATGCTGACTGCACAGAAAAAAGCTGCTGAATGCATAGAAAAAAGCTGATGACTGCATAGAAAAATACGTGGCTGGGATTTTGAACGTTTCTCCCGCTCCAGACCCTTGAACCAAGTATCAAAGTTCTTTGGAGCTCTACTGACAGGGCCTAGGATCCAGGAGGGTTCCCCCAGCTAGAACCTCCTATCGCCCATAAAGGGATGTTCCAAGAAGTGTGTGTCCACAGTCCCCAGATTGCATCAGGCCTCATTATAGTTACTCTATAACATATGTTTAAAACCAGGCTTCTAGTCGCCTACAAGGAGGAAGTGAACACAAGATACAGAAAATGTCTTTATTTTACTATAGGTATTTTAGTATTGATTTATACATCTATTGGAGGGTTTTATCTGTATCACACATCTTTTACCTCACCACTGTGAACCGGAATACATGAAGAGAAATGCAACAGTGTATTTGTATGTGCATTCTTTAAATTGGCTTTTCACTCCCTTACAGCAATGTCAATTGAGGGTCAGCAGAGGTCGTAAGAGCGACCTCTGCCGTTTCCCCAGTGACCTCTGGCCTAGCCTGGAGCCGGCTTCCATTTTTTAATAAATAAGCAAGCTCCTGACGCCACCCCAGGCCCGGCCAGAGGAAGCAGCGAGGTGCGCCAGTGTCTCCAGTTCTATTACTGGAGCTATGGTTGCTTATAAACCATAGCTCGTCTGGGCCCGAGGCAGGGAAGAACAGAGCAGAAGAGCAGAGCGATGCGACACTGCATAGTAACAGATTTCAAATTTCATTGGCTGTTTATCAGCCAATGAAATGTGTGATTTGGCTGTGTGGGTGGAGTCACGTCACAGCGCACAATCTAACTTAGTCTTCTTACTTGCGGAGTCGAAGTAGCACCTGCAGCAGAGCTGTGTGCGTGCAGTGCGGCGAGGCTGCGGCGTGGTCAGTAAGTAAGTACTATGTGCCAGTGCCACTGCCCCATCCTGTACAACTCCTTTCAATGGACCGGTAGTACTTCTCCTGTCCGGCCATCGTACAGGAAAATCCTTGTTTGATTGAGTAGGGAGTCGTTTGCTTGCCTTGACCATCCTTGTTGTGCTGGAACTTGGATCGTTTGAACTGCGCATTTTGTACATTTTGACGAGGGGTGGTTCATCTTCAGGCCGCTGCTGGCATTAGTTTGCCTGCTGCGCTAAGTTTTGCCCTGCGAGTGTGCAGTGCCTGAAGGCCAACATGTGTGACGCTTGATTGATTTATTATCACTGCCAACACCCACACTCTTCTAGTCAGAACTTTAGGATCCTGTTCAGTCAGGCAGCAGGTAGACAAAGGGTTGGAAATGATACAGCGTTTGTTATTTCTAGAACTTGTGCTGCCCGTTGGGTGTCTGCTGCCAAATGAGGCTTGGAATCCGATTTACTTTTTTCTTGGTGTTTTTTACAGGCATTCTAAGGCCATACACAATTGGAACTTGCCAAAGGCCATTGTTTGTACCCATCTTTGAAAAAATAAATCTGCGTTGCTATCTCCATTTATGGATTTGGTCTATAAGTTTTGATTTTTTTAATGGAAGGTATGGACATTGTGAGTTCTCGGGATTGATTTACCTTGGAAGAGTGAATTTCTTGGGCTGTTAAATTATATAGCGCAGCGATTTACATATTCAGACCTTCAGTCCATTCACTGCAGTTTTCTAGTGGAGGCGCACTCTCTCCACACTCCCTCCTGTGAGAACATAGTTATGGTCCATGCTGTCACAGGAGGTACTGGGGAGATGGAGAGCGCCAGCGAACTCTAAAGTCACATGGAGGGTCGAGGGTGGGACAAGGTTAATTGCAGGCCCACCGTGTGTCTGCAATGATCTACTCAGCCAGGGCCCAAGCGAAAGATGGTGTCTAGTCCTCTCCATCCCTGTGTGCCTGGGCTGGCGGCTGTAAGTATGTGGTCCCAGGCCCAGCCTGTACCGCAGCTGGACTACTCCATTGAATGCTTTTTCATTTCATAACTTGTATTAACTGTACACAAACATCTGATAAGAAGAGATTTGAAGTGATGTCAAGTATCGTACCAAAGTGGGTGAATAAATTAATGTTAAAATATTTCAATGCACACTTAATTATCACATGGTTTAAATATAGCAATCAATCATCTATTAAAAATACAATAATCAATCATCTGTTAAAACTCCATATCAATGAGAGCAAAGACAAGTTCTACTTTCATTCTCTAGTATTTTCTCCCAGAATCAACCAGATTAGAGGGCCTTTTTATCTATCGCTAGTCAGCTGGCGATTCGACGCCAGAGCCAATACAGGCTAATATGTAGGCTGAGACATATGTCCAAGAAGTATCACTTTTTATTGTGTTATAATTATGAACATATCTACCGAGTATGGTCATATATGCATCACCCAAGAGTTTACATTCGGTGAATAGGTATATGGGGATCTCAAGGGCACCGGGACATTACATATTCAGCACACTCTATGTGCCAAAGTAATTTTCCGGTGAGCACCCAAAAAGACCAGGAGTGGGAGTTGGTTGGTACGGAGTCTAAAGATGCCGCCGGCACTGCCGGCAAAGAAGTCTGGCAAAGATATGGTTGTAGACTCAAATACCTATGTCCGACAGTTGACACATATGTGTATGACTTTAGTGTCGACAGTCGCGCATAGTTATTAGTCCAATTCCATTGAGCCAGTCTCTTTCTGAACAGATTTTTCAACGTTTTGTATTTGGTCCCCCACTCAAAGTCAGGATGCCATTCTCATATAGTTGTTTAGACATATTCGAGAACTCTCCATCACCCATTCTCCACTGTATACCCCTATCCGCTCCCACTATTGTCAACAGTTTGCATCTAGGGTTGTGATTAGCTTTGAGATAGAGTCCCACTCGCCATATAAGCAACTAGCCTCTCAATGATATTAGTCTCAGTTCCAATCTTAAGTATTCCATCGAAACATTCTTTGCCAATTTCAGTACTTGTTTCCAGAAGTAGCCATGTTGTCTGTCAAGCCAGCTTACATCTGTTATTACTAGGGCATCCAGACCATATAGCACCATTGGGCAGAAGCTTTGTAGGTATAAAAGAATCCCCTCCAATTAATAGCCAGCTGTTTGGCACACAAACCTCTCAATCATATTAGCCAGTTTGCATCCCTTGATCGTTTTGGCCTCTACAATGTGTTTATAATTCAAGCTCTGGCTCATATCCAGGCCATGTAAGGGTACTTATTGACGTAGGTCAGGGTGCCCAAACTCGTAAGGATCTTAGGGCGATTTATCTTCTTGGCTGAAACCAGCATGATCTTAGTTTTGGTCATATTAATGTTCAGTTCATTGGGGGGCATGGCTACAAGGGCCATGTAGGAGGACGTGATCTGGAGGAGCTCCCGAGATCCTGAAATGATCCGGGCGTAAAAGTGCGCAACGATGGGCCGACGACTGCTGAAAATACACATGTAGGTGTGTGAATGATTGGGCCATGCTTGGTGAACTTTTGGAAGGTGTAGGAAGAACGGCGGCAGAGATCTCTGCAGAAAGGATAAGGAGCGCCAGAGACAAAAGACGACACAAAATGGCCGACCAATGTCCAGAACAAAGGAAGGAGCAGGCCGCACGGTGATCGAGTGAAAGAGGCATACTGGGTGCGCAGTTGTCATTTGTGCAGAACACAGGTCCTCTGGGTCATGTCGAATAGAACGGTGAGGCCGAAGGCGAAACAGCCCACCCTGGACGACTTTGCTAAGACGTCCCCTGGTCAAGACAATACCAAGAGCAAGGATAAGCCGCCTGCAGGCAGCATGACGACAACGGGCGCTAACCAAGAAGTCCTAGCTGCGATTGCAGACCTAAAGGCGGCCTGGGAATCTAAACTCGAATTAGCCGTCACTGAACTGAAAACAGCACTGGACCTTAAGTTCGGAGAGGTGCAGGAGGATGTTAATCTACTCCGACAGGACGTCAGGGCCTTGGCGGAGCGCACGGAGTCCCTTGAGAAGGAAGTTAGCCCGAATACCGCGGATTGTGTCTCCCATAAGGCCGAATTGCATGCCCTGATACAGAGAGTGGGCAACTTGGAGAGCAGAGCGGAGGAGGCGGAAGGACGCGCCCGACGAAACAACATCCGCATCGTGGGCCTGCTGGAGGGATTGGAGGGCCACGATCCCACTGAGTTTATTGAGTCCATGCTACTGCAAGAGATACCCGGAGGAGCCCTATCTCAAGGATTTGCGGTGGAAAGGGCACATAGACCTCTAACAAGGAGGCCGCCGCCAGGAAACCCGCCTAGGCCGGTGATAGCCAAAATTCTTAATTACCGGGACCGGGAGAGGATATAGGAACACTTCCGCAAGGGAGGAACGATTATACGAGGAGCGGCAAACATCACGGCCTACCCGGAATATACCCTGTCTGTGCACCGTAGCCGCATGAACTTTGGGACGGTAAAGCGGAGACTGAGAGAGGCGGGCCACAAATACATGTTACTGTATTCGGCAAAATTGAAAGTTATACATAAAACACAAAACTTTGTTTTTTGAGACCCCGGAGGATGCCATGGGATGGCTCGATGTGCAGGGATGTCCCCAGGAGTCAGAATTTCAGACGGAGAGAGAGCACGGAAGAGATAAGTAATGCACGAGGAAGGTGCCACAAGATGGCGCGGCACAGACCCTTGGGACTTGAATATAGTCATTTGCACAGCCTTCAGTAGAGTTCAGACTATTGCACTAGATGTTATGAGCACTGTAATTATTATTGAAGTAATGGGAGCCTTACAGAGCGGATCTCTTTACCCCACAATAATCTTAGTTAAGTGGCCATTAGGGCGACTTCACCCTACTGAGCTCTGTGCATTGTTTGGTGCTTGCAGGGCTAGATGTGGGGGTGCCTGAGTTCCGAGAACAGAGCTGGGCAGCAGTTGAGGTGTGTGGTGTTGGGGAAAGGACGGGTGGAGGGAGGGGAGGGAAGTTGGAAATTTGTTGTGTACATAGTTATGGATAGTTTGAGCTGGTACAAGAAGCTACAAGTAAAGATGGAAAGCTGTATCTGTATCACGTGGGCAAGGGGGATTCGCTACACGGAAGGCAAGAAGACACTCATGAGCCATGGGGGACCTTAAGATCGTAACATGGAATGTCAGGGGACTCAACAGTTACTTAAAGAGAAACAAAGTCATGATGTACTTGAAAAGACAGAAGATTGATATTGCATTGTTGCAGTAAGCACATTTGACCCGGCAAAAACTGGAACTGGTGGGGAAGAAGTGGAGAAGTACTGTAGTAGGCTCTCCGTATTTGGCCTACGCTAGGGGAGTGCTGGTCTGGGTGGCACCGCACGTTACGCTCCAACTTACACAAGAAGTGGTGGACACGGAGGGGAGGTTGGTCATATTAAAGGCTTTGGTGGAGAATAGAGAGGTGTGCATTATAAATACGTATGCCCCCAACCAAAATACTGCGGCATATTTTAGAACCCTGTGTACTCATCTGGGCGCGTGTATGGGAGGAGCGGTTATCTGGGGAGGGGATTTCAACTGCGTGCTCAACCCAAAGGCAGACAGATCTGATGACAAGATTGATAGGCCTACCCCAGCAGCCAGGGTATTGCAGACATTACTAGACGACTTCGGGTTGGCAGATGTTTGGAGGCTGAAACACCCTAATGAAACACAGTACTCGCATTACTCAGCTCCGCAGCAACTGCACACGAAACTTGATTACTTTTTTGCCACGCCAGATGTGGTGATAGAGACCACCCAAATAGACTATAGAGCGAGGGTCCTGTCGGACCACTCGCCTCTGGTTCTGAGTTGGCAGTACTACCGCCCCAGGGCGCAGATACCGACAAGGCGCCTCCGGGCGGAGGCGCTCCGGGACCCGGTCTTCAGGGAAGATATCAGGGATGCGATCACACAGTACTTTGAGGTAAACACAGGCAGCGTGGACTCAGCGTGCACGCTCTGGCAAGCCTTTAAGGTGGTATTGCGGGGTGCTGCTATTGCTAAATCAAAAGGCCTACAGGGTGGGGTCCTAACGGAGCTAGAGGAAGCAGAAGACAAACTGGAATGGGAAAGCAACAGGGCGGAAGGGGATGCGGAACTTCTACTCTAACTACAGCAGAGGTGTGCAGAGCTTTGGGAAAGGCTCTGCAACCTTAACTATAAGAAGTATGTTGAGAGGCAACATGCAGGTGGGGATAAAACTGGCCGCTTGTTGGCGTGGTTATATAAGAGCGAAACCCCCAGGCCCCCGATTAGGACAATAACTAGAGAAGACGGGGAGGTGGTTGACACCCAAGAGGGAGTCAACGAGGCATTCTTAGACTATTATAGGACATTATATGAGGACAGAAGAGAGGACAATCGAGAGGAGATTAGAGAAACTCTAAAAGACATGGAATTACCTAAGATTAGTGCTGAAGAAAGGGAGGAGCTGGACGCACCGATTACCTTAGAGGAATTGGAGGAGGTGGTGAAGCAGCTACCCACCTGTAAGACCCCGGGCGCGGACAGATTCCCTGGCGAGTTTTATAAAAGATATAGAGAGGAAGTACTCCCCCCTATGCTAGAGATGCTCAATGAGTCTTTTGAGATGGGCCGGCTGCTGGAATCGCTTAGAGAAGCGTTAATTGTGCCGCTTCCTAAGCACAACAAGCCAGGGCATAGCTGCGGCTCCTATAGGCCTTTGTCAATGTTGAACCTGGATAGCAAGATATTGACGGCGGTCCTGGCCAATAGGCTGCGTAGAGTTATTAGCAAACTGATACACCCGGACCAGACAGGTTATGTCCCCAGCAGAAATATAACCCACAACCATAGGCGACTCCACCGGGTGATTGAAGAGGGAAACAGGAGCGAGGGGGAAATGGCGGTGGTGTCCCTAGATGCAGTCAAAGCTTTTGACTCAGTGAGGAGGCCATGGTTGCTGGAGGCCCTGAAAGAATACGGAATGGGGCCGGGTTATGTTAGGTGGGCAAAATTACTATACAGTGAACCACTGGCCAGGGTGCGCACAGGATTGGTGATATCTGAGAAATGGCAACTCAGTAGGGGCACCAGACAAGGGTGCCCCTGGTCCCCGATGTTATACATTCTAGCCCTGGAGCCCCTGGCAGTGTACCTCAGACAACAATATGACATGGTTGGTATTGAGGTAAGGGGAGAGAAACATTTAATATCCTTCTATGCTGACGATTTACTACTATACTTGAAATACCCGGAGGAAAATCTTCAATATATTCTAGAGGTTATGGAAAGGTATGCAGAACTGTCCGGCATAGCGGTGAACCCCCAAAAATCGAGCATGTTCCCATTGGGGAGCTACAGAGGAGCCCCTCTGGAGCGGTTGCCAGTGTTGTCGTTACCATGGGTGGTTGATTCCTTCCGCTACCTCGGAATAGATGTGTACCATACGGTGGAGGAGGAACACTTGCATAATACCGAGGTAGCTGTGGGAAAAATCCGAACAAGTATGAAGTTTTGGGAGAAGTTGCCGCTGGCGATGATGGGACTGGGGGCGATGCTCAAAATGGTGGTCCTGCCCAGGCTGTTACATTTCTTCAGTAATATACCATACTTGATACCCAAAAAGTTTTTTGTCAAACTGAATAGCATGTGCAGAGACTTCCTATGGCATGGCACTCGCAATAGAGTGGCGCTGTGGAAGCTGCAGAACTTCCATGATAGAGGGGGCATTAAGCTGCCTAATTTTGAGGCCTATTATGTAGCTGGTCAGTTGCAATATGTAACCAAATGGCTTTCTGATGAGGTAACTCCTGAATTTAGGCTGTTTGGACAGGACTGCACTCCGTTTTACCTAAAGGAGATTATCTGGGTGCCTAGACGTGAAATGAAAGAACGCCCGGGTATGATGTTGTTTGGGTGGAAGATGTGGCGCAGAGTATGCCGACTGATGGAGAACCCGTACCCGTGTTCCCCACAGGTGCCGCTAGTCGCCTTGGCTGGGGTAGACAACCAACTCAGAATGATAATCAGGACCTATTGGGAATCGTTCGGGCTGGTCACATTGGGAGATGTATGGCAAGAGGGGATCATTAAGGATTTCGAAGAACTGGGAGAAGAGGCAGGCTTGCACAGAGGCCAATATGTCACGTATCTTAGGCTAGTGCAGATTATTCGTAAAACCTGGCCAGAGACTGTACTGGCGGAGGAGCCAGACGTCATAATGTGAACAATATATGACATATCAGAAGGAGGGCACGAGATCTCTAGATTGTATGAGATGGTGATGACCCGGGTGGGGAAGGATTTGACTCATTTGAGGCTGGACTGGGAAGCGGAGGCGGGGGCACAGATGACCGATGGGATGTGGGAGCGTGCTATAGGATACCACAAGAAGGTGTCCAGAAACGCCAGATTGCAGCAGATACAGTTATACATAACGCATAGAGCCTATATGACCCCGAAGAGAATATCTAAGTTTGTAAACGCAGGAAGACAAGCATGCCCAAAATGCGATGAAGAAGACACTGATATGACACACATGTTCTGGTCTTGCCCAGTGATTGAAGGTTTTTGGGGGGAGGTGGCACAAAAACTAGCAGACAAAAGGGTCACGCTCAACATAGATACGGCCTGGGCCTGCCTGTTGGGAGGGTTTCCCAGACCACGGAATGCTAAACATGTTGGGAAACTGAGGGACCTGGCATATGTGCTTGCAAAAAGAAGGATTGCCATGGGCTGGAAGCAGTGCCACAAGCCACGGGTTGAGGTACGGTGGCGGGATTTGCAAAAATGGCGGAGGCTGAAACGGTAGTATGGCAGGAGGCATGTAGCAAGTGCGGGGAAGAAGAAGTAGGTAACCTGATGGCATGGAGAGTGTTAATAACAGGACTGTTTGGCACAATAATGGATTCTGCAGCTTCGGAAGGAAGCGATACCCGGCCACACGCAGCAGATACAGAATGAGAAACGCAAACAAGCTCTTGAGGGGGAGGGATTTGGGGAGCAGTAATGTGCATTAATTGATGTTCATGAGTCTGTTGTAAATAATGCTGCAAGTTTGGTTTGTATTGTTTATTTGTTTTCAAAATAATAAAAACTTTTTAAAAAATAAATAAAAAAAAGAATTAATGGTCAGTTCATTTTTTGCAACAAATTCAACCAGGGTTTCAAACATGTTCTTAATTCCACTATAAGTATGATTGAATGTAACCAGGTCATCTGCACAAATCAGCCCAGGGGTTGTCACCCCGCTTATTCTCGGGCAGCAACCTGTGGCCTCAGCAAAAGCAGCAGGTAGGTATAAAGATTGTACAACCGGGGGGACAAGACACACCCTTGTTGAACACTTGTTGAACTCCCCTGTTAAGCCAAATCAGGGCTGTTGTCAATCCTGCATAATTCATCCTTACCCGTCCTGTCGTACCTTGATGCAGTCTCCTCAGAATATCCAACAATCATCTTGGGAAGTCCCAGCCTGCCAGTTTTGGCCATAATTTTCGAGCAATTTACCCCATCAAAGGCTGCCAGGAAGTCGCCAAAGACTATATATAGTACAGGGGTGCCCTTTTTTGCGGCTGCCCGTTTCAATATCAACATGAGAGGTGGAACACCCTGGCTGAAAACCTGTTTAAATGCAGCAGCTTTCCTTCCTCAGCCCATGCTTGCAGGTGGCTCAATACCGAAGTGGAAAATATTTTACCCATTACATCAAGAAGGGACAGTAGTCTGTAATTTGATGGGGACAATCGATCACCCCTTTTATAGATAGGTAGGAGGATCAACTGTGTCCAAGAATCAGGGATACATTTCTCTGCACAGACTCTGTTAAACAGTGTACAAAGAGTTTGGCCCATTCCTCCGGATCTTGCTTCAACACTATGCTGGCCAATCCATTGGGGCCAGGCGCTCTAGGGTTCTTGTGGTTTTTAATAATTTCCAAGATTCTCTCTATAGAGAATATCAAAGGCCAACCAGATACACAAAAAGGTTCCCTTGTTATGGACTCCTTCTTCCCCAATCTATCTCCCAGATGAAGTAACCAATCCTTTTCCTGTATGGGGTTAAGCGATTGTGTTATTCTATCCCCTTTAGCACGGGATAAGATCTGCCAAATGGAGCTACTTATTTTACTGCGTAAGGCGACGATCATACCTTGCCAATGGCTATTACTAACCATGGCTCACCAACGTTTTAACCAATTCCTATATTCAGCTGTTATCACCATGGTCTGCCATATCATGTCGCTCTGTTGCATCCCTATGCCTCTACATTTTCTTAATTCAACTCTCATGACCCGTTTAGCATCACGTATGGCTATATCAAATTTGTTGGTGTGCCTCTGCATTATTACTGGGTTTTCCCGCTGGTCTAGACCCGATATTGACGCCAGACCTTTTACCCATTCCTCAATATCATTGCTATAAGCCATAACCAACCACTCCATGTCCCTAGATATTGCACTCTTGAACAATTGATTGGCTTTACTCAGATGGCTGGCTGTCCAGTGGATGTGGTTACCCACTTGGTTGGTAAAGGCCCCACTGCAACCCTTAATTTCCAGGGCGTTCACTTTGGAGCTCCAGGCTCAAAGACAGAATGGCATGATCACTAAAATAGTTTAATTCAATGTTTAGTTTGCTTGTCTTCAACATAGAAGCGTTGTTACCGAAAAATGTGTCGAGAGTGGCTCTGCTCTTACTTGAGCTCCAAGTGAACTGCCCCGGCACATCTCCCCTAGTTCTCCCATTCATCAGAGTAAGTCCCATGTTCTTGAATATTGCACCCACTGGTTACCCTTGGTGTTACCCACTTTTTGTAGCATTTGGCAGGAACTTGCCACGTGTCTATATGATGAGCATTCCTGGTCATCTATGCATCGGGCATTTAGATCTCCCCCCAATAGGGTTATTCGCGCATCCCCTTGGCTTGTTCTCTCAGTCAGTATTTCTCCCAAAGAATCCTGTATATCTGCCAGACTACTAATGTTGGGAGGAATACACAAATTCACTATCACCAGGTTGAGCACCTCATTTGAATTCTTAAGTATAAGCTCAACTCCCAACATTGTACTACTGATAGGGGTCATAACCCGGCGGGAGGCACCGAGATTGTAGCTATTACCTATGTCAAGCCCCCATATGGTCTACCTCAGGCGCCCCGTTTGGCCATAACTTGGTAAACCTGGAACCCCTCAAAAATTAGGGTGGTCTCCAGCCAGGTCTCTTGCAGCAAAAAGATGTCGGTTTTGGCAAGTCGTGAGGCTGATCCCTCTTTACTTTCCATATGGCCGTAGCTCCTAGTGTTGCAGCTTACAATGGTACACCTTCAAGGTCCCAAACATCCACGATCAACATAGCTGTGTGTCAATGGGGCTTTGTTTATGGGCACCCTTGGGGCGCCCGGCCTTTTACCACAATATTCCCACTGTTTCTAGGGAGAGGTCACAGCACAATGTTAATTTGTGGCATAGAGATCTTAACATTTCTGCACAAATACACAGCAAGGAAACAACAGCAGGAGATGCAAAATTAATCAGTGCCCAGTTTGCCTCACTATACCATCCTGGGAGCCCAATCTGGAGCATATCACTACTGCCAATCGATGATAGGCTGGGGATGGACGGCCAAAGGCGCAGAAGGGCCGTACGATTCAAAAAAGGACTGTCCACAGTCAGGTAAAGCTCTTCTAGTTTTACCAAAGATCCCAATGTCGCCCATTCATTTTGAATAGAGGACAGGGGCAGAGGAGGAGGGAGGGCAGAGGGGGTGGCAAGGTAACATGGTTAGGATAATAGTAATATGGGGCACGGTGGGGTATTAATAAGGATGAAGGAGCACTGGATATTGCTATATTTTTTCTCTCCACCACTTCCACCCTCCATTGCCCATGTTTAAGACCCCTTTGTTCATAAGTACATATCGCCACATTCAACACCGGCTGAGAGTTCGGAGCACAAGGCAAGTGTCCATAAGAATTAGGCTCCTCCGTAGCTCTCTTCAGGTTCCTCCTGCCAACTATATTATCCAGGGCCTTTGGCACCTGTCCGCCTGGTGCCCTGTCATGGGACGATGTACAGTGTGACAGTGTACCAGTCAAACAAGTGAAAGCATGTGCCACTACCCTCACCCCCAACTATTACCAACTTTATCAACTCCTCCTTCAACACTAATACAGTCCCAGCCTGTATCAAAGAAGCCTGGGTCACCCCACTTCTAAAAAAAACAACACTGGACCCTACAGTACCCACTAATTATAGGCATATAACAACAGTCCCTTTCCTACTCAAGCTCATAGACAAAATTGCATACACTCAGATTCAATCACATCTCGAACAGAACCAGCTCCTTGGCACCAGAAAATCAGGATTCAGGCCAAATTATAGTATGGAAACAGCCCTCTTGGATCTCAAAGTCCAGATGGACACTATCAGAGATTCAGGGAAACTTTGTATTCTATTACTATTAGATCTCTCTGCAGCTTTCGACCTCGTGGATCATGATAAACTGTGCACCTCTTTAGCCAATGATATTAACTTGTCCAATATCGCCACCTTGTGGGTAAAATCCTTCCTTGCCAAACGGACTTCCAGAGGGACCATAGGCAAGGAAGCTGCTGATCCCATACCAGTACCCATAGGAGTACCAAAGGGTTCTTGCCTCTCCCCAACACTTTATCATGCCTACACAAAACTCCTCTTCTCTGCACTCGATGATATGGGTGTCATCTACACTAACTTGGCAGATGACACCCACATCCTCATACCCATCACAGGGAATTACAACCAGGATATCTTAACCATCAACAAGATATACGCCATCATCCAAAACTGG
The DNA here is from genome assembly GCF_040938575.1 of Ambystoma mexicanum. Lineage (NCBI taxonomy): Eukaryota > Metazoa > Chordata > Amphibia > Caudata > Ambystomatidae > Ambystoma > Ambystoma mexicanum. The sequence continues at coordinate 1,106,716,875 of NC_090921.1, read as the reverse complement.
ATGGCGATAAACAGCCTCTGTCTCAATGATGAGAAGACAGAAGTCCTCATGGTGGGATCACCGACTAAAATAGCAACCCTTCATGCCCGCTCTAGTACCTTGCATGACAGAGACACTGGAGTCGTTGAGTTGGTGGTTGAACTGCTGCACGGGGAGCCGTGAACGCCCTTTATTAGCATAATCACATGGGGTGTGCACGTGTGCTGAGCACTTGACACTGCTCAAGGGGAGGGGCTCAGACACAACATCCCATCCCAACTACATTAAAAATCAAATGGCCATATTCAACTGAGATGTAGCACCCAATCACTTGACAGTGTACCATTTTTGGTCGATCATATGTTGAATTGGGCAAATAAACAGACACATGTACTTTTAAAATCACCCAGCCAATCAGCATTTACTCTTACTGAGTCCAAATGAAGCCTCTAGGCAGCCCACAGAATCGCAGTTTCAGGCCGGCACCTCACTGTGTCCCCTTTAAGTGTGCCACCTGCGTGCGGGAACCCAGTTTTAAAACAGTACAGCATGGGTTTCTGGACTGTGCTACATTAAACAAGTAGCAGTTGTGTTTGTTCGGGCAAAGGTGGAGATTTTCAAGTTCAGGTCATGGGGGAACATGTCCTTTTGTTGACAGACAGGGACAAAGTCTGATAGGTTATTGGGGGATGGTAGTAGGATGATGGTAGGTTCATCACGCCCACTTTAATTTCCTTCCATGCGCAAACTCTAGATCTGAAACCAGCGTCATGAGCCACTTTTGTTTTCTCCCCCATGCAGGATCCTTGTGCGTTTCCCGCCTCCAGATCTCTCCCCCAGGCGAGAGAATTATTTATTTCATGAGCCCAAGCGCTGCTTTCTTCTTTGCGCTCATAAGAATGGTGGTTGAAAGCTGCTCCCCGTTCTTCTCCCTCTACAGTCTGATCCTTACTTGTTGCATGCGGCAGTGGTTGCTCCAGGACCGCACTCCCCCAGGCAGGAGCGCACTGTCACTCGCCTATATCACCTCAATCTGCGTCGTCGCTCCGACCGCACAGGCACCCGCTGGAGTGAGGAACACAGCCAGGGCGCATTGTCATCATGCAGTAGAATCAGCCATGCTCTCCCTCCGGTGGGAGGCTTCCTCCTTCTGTGCTGCAGTGGTAAGATGGTCCGAGCCAGCGAGCCAGCGGCCAGTCAGGGCTGGGTCGGAGCATTGTAGGGTGGTGCAATTTAAGCATGTGCACCATGGGACCTCACCGGCGGACCGGCAGGCCTACCCCTGCCAATATTTATTCGGATAGGAGAACTCTGCATGGCAAGCGCTCTCCCACGTGTGCACTGACATGGTCTGGCCATGCACAGGTCCTCTAAGTCCTTGTCGCCATTGTTATGGGGTTCCGGATCAGGCCCGGCACCCTCTAGTACCTTGCATGACAGAGACACTGGAGTCAGTGAGTTGGTGGTTGAACTGCCGCACAGAGAGCAGTGCAGGTCTCTTATTAGCACAATAACATGGGGTGTACGTGTGTGCTGAACACGTGACACTGCTTGAGGCAAGGGGACAGACTCAGACACAACCGCCCCCTCAGCGGGGGAGCCAGCCAATCAAGAGGTGTTAGGGAGAATTCTCTTAGAAGGCTAATTTCCCAAACCTAGTGAGTCCCCCAGCAGCTTTGCTGGATTTTTGGGGTTTGTTTTTTTCTCCTGCTAAGAGTGAGACTCTTTTCCTCCCACTCTTAGGCATGATTTGAGGTATGTCCTTGACTTTTTGTGTGCTTATGGGCTATGGGGTCTTTTACTCCATAGGGTAGCATCTGTTTTTGTGTATGTGTTACACAGCACCCTGAGTGCAGTAACACAGGGGTGTCATAGTGACTCCCAAACATAGACTCCATACCCTGGACTGACTACTGTCTCCCAGGGCATGTAAAGTCACTATTGACTTTACTAGTCCAAAATTGTGAACAGAACCAGTACAAACCATCATATTGTGGAAGTACTGGAAGGGGTTAACTCGATTGCCCCTGGGTCTGTTTCCAAGGGGGCACTGTCCAGCCCCCCCTTGTCGAGTTTCTGGCTGGTGGCAGTGGTTACCACGCAAATATTCCTCCAGAATATTTTCTATGGGATTTTCCCATTGATTTTAAACGCACCACTTTTTGGTGCAATGTTAAAGATACCGCCGGTTTATTTATTTAATATTAAATCCCCGGTTGGGTCTTTTTGCCAGAACTCTTTTCTAAAATGGCGTTCGTGTCCGTCTCTGTAACTCCAACCAAGGTTGGGCCCTTTGTTCCACTTTTTGGCGGGCTTCTCCACAGAAGCCCTCCAACTGGTGCCACTCTGTCTGGGTTCCACAGGATGTGTGGGTGGGTAATTGGTACCCTGGACTGCGTTGCCTTAGCAACCCAAGTCACACTCTGTTCTGATTGGGCCAGTGGTGAGCCATCCGGCTCACCACTGAGCATGTTTGAGTGACAGATAGGCTGTTGAATCGGGGTTTTTCTGCATAAAAGCAGGGCTTTTGGGACTGGAACTTCAGAAGTCGCCACAGGACCTAAGAAATCCCAAGAGGGGAGAAGCTGAGCCATCTGCAACGACGACACTACCGGTGGAGCCCTGATGCAACGACCTCACCACTTTCCCGACGACAGGAGAAGATCTTCTGCTGAAAGAGTCTTCTTCCTCTGAGCTGGTGGGATCAACCAGTTTGCCATTTCGCGTTCCAGGACGTCTCTTGATCGAATTGCCTGTGCCAAACACCCCGGCGGCCGGATATCCAAGCTGCACCACTGTGACCGCGAATACCAGCAACGCACCTTTTCACCGACGAACTCCGCGGCTGGTTTCTTCCCTGGGCAGTGCAACGACACTCCAAGTTTCCTCCTCGACGAGATCCTCTCTTCCCCTGGTCAAAACCACGAACTGCACCCGCTGCCAGGAACAACTGCCACTGCTGGAGCTTCCTCACTCTTAAAGGTACTATGTTCTACCTGGCCTCCCTTTCTTCGGTTTGCCCAAGGTGACCCTTAAATCCTTGGCTTTCGAACTGGGTTGGCCCCAGACCTTCTAACTTTATCGTTTGAACCAACCCAACCTCTTTTGAACATTTCTACAAAGACTTGAATGCATTGCTAAACCGTGTGATCTTGGGAACATTTCGCCTTGCTCCATCCAAAGTGGGCCTGGCCAATGAACTTTGGCTCGACAGTATACCCTGCCTTCAGTAACTTGATTTTGTCTCTTAAAAGTGTTGGGAACTGTTTTATTTTTATAACCTGCCTTTTTCTCTCCCTTTAACCTAATTATTGGAGTGCCATCTAAGTTACGCGCTCAGCTCTGTTTTGACAAAAAGTGGTGTTTTAACTTAGACTTGTCTAGTAATTGCTGAGGGGGGTGTAAATACTTTTCTGATTATGTTGGAACTTGCTTTTGATTAATAGTGCTAGTGTATTTTCTAAAGTGTGTGTTAAATAAATAATTATATACTTTTGATACAAAGCTCTGGTCAGTGTTTGCTTGTTCTACTGTGTTTTTGGCCCTTTTGTGTATCCCCTGTATACTGCCTAACTCTTCTTGAGAGAAGTCTGACTGCTCAGCCACAGCTACCAGGTAAATCTGGGTGGTACAGACTGCTACCAATTGGGTTTACTGCTTACTCCAGTAGTCTTAATCTTTTTGCAGTGTTCCTCAAGGGAACTGCACAGGATTCTGCCTAACAAGGGGCCTGACACTACTAGTGTTAGCCAGCGTTCCAAGTCACCTGATGGCCGGTTCCCGCACCCGCCATCTTCCCCTCACCGACCCTGCTTTTTTTCTCGCTCCCCCAATCAACCACTCTTCCTCCCCTCCTCTAGCCCTGATCCATAACATTTGGCATCGCAAATGACTATATACTCGTCTGCATCATCCGAACGCTGCTACTGTTCTCATAAAACATCTTCCTTCTGTGACCCCATAAGCCTGCTGCTACTGTTTGACATTGGACCTTTTCAACTCTGTTATTTTGTGCTACAGCATCCTTCCCAACTTTTCAATATCTTCTACTTCTGCTGCCTAGGCCTGACACTGCCTACTTGATTCTGCCAACGTTTGCTGTGATCCCTGCCACTTACTTGTTTTTCCCTCCTACTTTGTTTCTTTAATCTGCTACATCTCACTGTTTTTACCCATGGTTGTGAGTTTTGTCTGTGCATTATGAGATGTTGCTTTCAATCTTCTCTGCCATTCCAGTGTCACTGTTTGCCTATATGCTGCCGCTCTTTTGATGTTGCCCCCCTCACCAGCTCCTTTGGTGTTCACCGTTGTCTACCTGTCAATGTATTCCTGTTGTTGCCCCCCGCCCCCCACACCAAGAGACGAGGCTTCCCAACTCTTCCCCACCCCACTGCCTCCTCATTTCCAACCTTGTCCTGTTTTTGAACTTGTTCGCCTGCATTAATGTCCCTTCTCCTCCCTCCCTCATAGCATTGCTCCCTACTCCCCTCCCTCCACCTTGCCTCCTCCCCCGCCTCTGCATTTCATGTTGAGCACTTGCCCATTCCAATTTGTCTCAAAACCTATTAGAATCATTTGTTTTTCCCTGTCCCCCACCCCACCTCTTTATCTTGATGTGCCTTGAAACACTATTGGGCTGTATAGGCGCATTACAAATAACCAATAAATAAAATAAATAAATCCCACGTACCTGATTGCTGCGGCGGTGGGATCCCACCACCGCAGCTCCTGTAGGTCCTATCCCACTCAGTTTGGCCGCCATGCAAAGGGAAGAGGGCCTCCATATGAAGCCCCACCTTGCTATTCCATGGCAGACATGTTGGTATAGTATTTTCTCTCCATGAACAAGACGCAATAAGCCGTCCTGTTCACAGAGAGAAAATACATTGGGTCTCATTATAAGTTTGCCGGCCTGGCAACAACGGTATGAGTAAGCTTGCTGGTACTGTTGTTTCCGGACCGGCAAACTACGAGTTCTGCGAGTGGGTGCCTTTCAGATTGCCAGGTCTGACCTGGTGGGCAGAACGACACCGGCTCGCATACCTTGACTAATGCACCGGCACCATTCTCGAATGGTGCCGGTGCATCCGTCCTCCCCATTCCCATTGAGTCCATGGGACTCAAATAGGAATGGGGAGAAATATTTTCCGGAGCCCGGGAATGGGCAATTACCAGGTCCACCGCGGCTGTAATTGCCCGGTAATTGCCCATTCCCGGGTGCCGTAAAATTCATGACTTCGGTATTTACCAGCACGGCTACGGCCAAAGTCATAATGGCCCCCATTACATTAAAAAAAAAAACTTTAGTACCCATGTAGGGAACTACACAGGTGCTAATGGCGATATGCCCCAAATTGGCAAACCGACCCTGTAGGTAACGGCCCTCCACCATCGTTAAGAGACCCTTGTTGATCTTAACTTGGGCGGCGGGCGGTTACCAACGGGGACGGCCCACCACCTCGGGGCATATCTCCTCAATCAGGACCCTGAAAACGGCCCTGTGTGTTCACATGAATCAAGATTTCTAAAGGCAATTTGGCTGAATAAGCATGCTTTCTGCTATCTTCACGTGAACATTTTGTGCAAATCTGTCCAGATGTTTGTCCATTTAGTGAGAGCAGAATTTTCGCTAACAGAAGTTGCAATGGAAATGCAAGCTTTGGTTCCCCTATTAGCCTTTCTCACTGTGAGGAGGTCAAAGAGGCAATAGAGATAAAAGACAGCCCCATTCTAACTTTCAGACCCAGCACCCAAAATGTTACATCAGCAGGACAGAGCAAAACTACATGTCCCATAAACCACCATGGGAAATGGAGACCAGGTGGGGGAAAAGATAAAATGAACAAAGGGAAGCTGTATAGATACAGGCCGGTCATGCTGTACAGTGACAGATACCCACATAGCAGTACAGTTTGGGAGGGACAAACAGTGCATGGAGCAGGGGGGAGATATGAAGGCAAGCTGGCTGCAGGTGTGGGACAAACAGTGCATGGAGCCGGGTGGAGGAGTGAAGGCAAACTGGCTGCAGGTGTGGGAAGTGGGCAGGAAAGGCGGGTGGAAGATGAGAGGAGGGGAGGAGCAAAGTATGGTTGAACTGCTGCACGGGGAGCCGTGAACGCCCTTTATTAGCATAATCACATGGGGTGTGCACGTGTGCTGAGCACTTGACACTGCTCAAGGGGAGGGGCTCAGACACAACATCCCATCCCAACTACATTAAAAATGAAATGGCCATATTCAACTGAGATGTAGCACCCAATCACTTGACAGTGTACCATTTTTGGTCGATCATATGTTGAATTGGGCAAATAAACAGACACATGTACTTTTAAAATCACCCAGCCAATCAGCATTTACTCTTACTGAGCCCAAATGAAGCCTCTAGGCAGCCCACAGAATCGCAGTTTCAGGCCGGCACCTCACTGTGTCCCCTTTAAGTGTGCCACCTACGTGCGGGAACACAGTTTTAAAACAGTACAGCATGGGTTTCTGGACTGTGCTACATTAAACAAGTAGCAGTTGTGTTTGTTCGGGCAAAGGTGGAGATTTTCAAGTTCAGGTCATGGGGGAACATGTCCTTTTGTTGACAGACAGGGACAAAGTCTGATAGGTTATTGGGGGATGGTAGTAGGATGATGGTAGGTTCATCACGCCCACTTTAATTTCCTTCCATGCGCAAACTCTAGATCTAAAACCAGCGTCATGAGCCACTTTCGTTTTCTCCCCCATGCAGGAGCCTTGTGCGTTTCCCGCCTCCAGATCTCTCCCCCAGGCGAGAGAATTATTTATTTCATGAGCTCAAGCGCTGCTTTCTTCTTTGCGCTCATAAGAATGCTGGTTGAAAGCTGCTCCCCGTTCTTCTCCCTCTACAGTCTGATCCTTACTTGTTGCATGCGGGAGTGGTTGCTCCAGGACCGCACTCCCCCAGGCAGGAGCGCACTGTCACTCGCCTATATCACCTCAATCTGCGTCGTCGGTCCGACCGCACAGGCACCCGCTGGAGTGAGGAACACAGCCAGGGCGCATTGTCATCATGCAGTAGAATCAGCCATGCTCTCCCTCCGGTGGGAGGCTTCCTCCTTCTGTGCTGCAGTGGTAAGATGGTCCGAGCCAGCGAGCCAGCGGCCAGTCAGGGCTGGGTCGGAGCATTGTAGGGTGGTGCAATTTAAGCATGTGCACCATGGGACCTCACCGGCGGACCGGCAGGCCTACCCCTGCCAATATTTATTCGGATAGGAGAACTCTGCATGGCAAGCGCTCTCCCACGTGTGCACTGACATGGTCTGGCCATGCACAGGTCCTCTAAGTCCTTGTCGCCATTGTTATGGGGTTCCGGATCAGGCCCGGCACCCTCTAGTACCTTGCATGACAGAGACACTGGAGTCAGTGAGCTGGTGGTTGAACTGCCGCACAGGGAGCAGTGCAGGTCTCTTATTAGCACAATAACATGGGGTGTACGTGTGTGCTGAACACGTGACACTGCTTGAGGCAAGGGGACAGACTCAGACACAACCGCCCCCTCAGCAGGAGAGCCAGCCAATCAAGAGGTGTTAGGGAGAATTCTCTTAGAAGGCTAATTTCCCAAACCTAGTGAGTCCCCCAGCAGCTTTGCTGGATTTTTGGGGTTTGTTTTTTTCTCCTGCTAAGAGTTAGACTCTTTTCCTCCCACTCTTAGGCATGATTTGAGGTATATCTTTGACTTTTTGTGTGCTTATGGGCTATGGGGTCTTTTACTCCATAGGGTATCATCTGTTTTTGTGTATGTGTTACACAGCACCCTGAGTGCAGTAACACAGGGGTGTCATAGTGACTCCCAAACGTAGACTCCATACCCTGGACTGACTACTGTCTCCCAGGGCATGTAAAGTCACTATTGACTTTACTAGTCCAAAATTGTGAACAGAACCAGTACAAACCATCATATTGTGGAAGTACTGGAAGGGGTTAATTCGATTGCCCCTGGGTCTGTTTCCAAGGGGGCACTGTCCAACCCCCCCTTGTCGAGTTTCTGGCTGGTGGCAGTGGTTACCACGCAAATATTCCTCCAGTATATTTTCTATGGGATTTTCCCATTGATTTTAAACGCACCACTTTTTGGTGCAATGTTAAAGATACCGCCGGTTTATTTATTTAATATTAAATCCCCGGTAGGTCTTTTTGCCAGAACTCTTTTCTAAAATGGTGTTCGTGACCGTCTCTGTAACTCCAACCAAGGTTGGGCCCTTTGTTCCACTTTTTGGCGGGCTTCTCCACAGAAGCCCTCCAACTGGTGCCACTCTGTCTGGGTTCCACAGGATATGTGGGTGGGTAATTGGTACCCTGGACTGCGTTGCCTTTGCAACCCAAGTCACACTCTGTTCTGATTGGGCCAGTGGTGAGCCCTCCGGCTCACCACTGAGCATGTTTGAATGACAGATAGGCTGTTGAATGGGGGTTTTTCTGCATAAAAGCAGGGCTTTTGGGACTGGAACTTCAGAAGTTGCCACAGGACCTAAGAAATCCCAAGAGGGGAGAAGCTGAGCCATCTGCAACGACGACACTACCGGTGGAGCCCTGATGCAACGACCTCACCACTTTCCCGACGACAGGAGAAGATCTTCTGCTGAAAGAGTCTTCTTCCTCTGAGCTGGTGGGATCAACCAGTTCGCCATTTCGCGTTCCAGGACGTCTCTTGATCGAATTGCCTGTGCCAAGCACCCCGGCGGCCGGATATCCAAGCTGCACCACTGTGACCGCGAATACCAGCAACGCACCTTTTCACCGACGAACTCCGCGGCTGGTTTCTTCCCTGGGCAGTGCAACGACACTCCAAGTTTCCTCCTCGACGAGATCCTCTCTTCCCCTGGTCGAAACCATGAACTGCACCCGCTGCCAGGAACAACTGCCACCGCTGGAGCTTCCTCACTCTTAAAGGTACTATGTTCTACCTGGCCTCCCTTTCTTCAGTTTGCCCAAGGTGACCCTTAAATCCTTGGCTTTCGAACTGGGTTGGCCGCCAGACCTTCTAACTTTATCGTTTGAACCACCCCAACCTCTTTTGAACATTTCTACAAAGACTTGAATGCATTGCTAAACCGTGTGATCTTGGGCACATTTCGCCTTGCTCCATCCAAAGTGGGCCTGGCCTATGAACTTTGGCTCGACAGTATACCCTGCCTTCAGTAACTTGATTTTGTCTCTTAAAAGTGTTGGGAACTGTTTTATTTTTATAACCTGCCTTTTTCTCTCCCTTTAACCTAATTATTGGAGTGCCATCTGAGTTACGCGCTCACCTCTGTTTTGACAAAAAGTGGTGTTTTAACTTAGACTTGTCTAGTAATTGCTGAGGGGGGTGTAAATACTTTTCTGATTATGTTGGAACTTGCTTTCGATTAATAGTGCTAGTGTATTTTCTAAAGTGTGTTTTAAATAAATAATTATATACTTTTGATACAAAGCTCTGGTCAGTGTTTGCTTGTTCTACTGTGTTTTTGGCCCTATTGTGCATCCTCTGTATACTGCCTAACTCTTCTTGAGAGAAGTCTGACTGCTCAGCCACAGCTACCAGGTAAATCTGGGTGGTACAGACTGCTACCAATTGGGTTTACTGCTTACTCCAGTAGTCTTAATCTTTTTGCAGTGTTCCCCAAGGGAACTGCACAGGATTCTGCCTAACAAGAGGTCTGACACTACTAGTGTTAGCCAGCGTTTCAAGCCACCTGATGGCCGGTTCCCGCACCCGCCATCTTCCCCTCACCGACCCTGCTTTTTTTTCTCGCTCCCCCAATCAACCACTCTTCCTCCCCTCCTCTAGCCCTGATCCTATAACGTTTGGCATCACAACTGACTATATACTCGTCTGCATCATCCAAACGCTGCTACTGTTCTCATAAAACATCTTCCTTCTGTGACCCCATAAGCCTGCTGCTACTGTTTGACATTGGACCTTTTCAACTCTGTTATTTTGTGCTACAGCATCCTTCCCAACTTTTCAATATCTTCTACTTCTGCTGCCTAGGCCTGACACTGCCTACTTGATTCTGCCAACGTTTGCTGTGATCCCTGCCACTTACTTGTTTTTCCCTCCTACTTTGTTTCTTTAATCTGCTACATCTCACTGTTTTTACCCATGGTTGTGAGTGCTGCTGTATTTATCTGTGCATTATGAGATGTTGCTTTCAATCTTCTCTGCCATTCCAGTGTCACTGTTTGCCTATATGCTGCCGCTCTTTTGATGTTGCCCCCCTCACCAGCTCCTTTGGTGTTCACCTTTGTCTACCTGTCAATGCATTCCTGTTGTTGCCCCCGCCCCCCACACCAAGAGACGAGGCTTCCCAACTCTTCCCCACCCCACTGCCTCCTCATTTCCAACCTTGTCCTGTTTTTGAACTTATTCACCTGCATTAATGTCCCTTCTCCACCCTCCCTCATAGCAATGCTCCCTACTCCCCTCCCTCCACCTTGCCTCCTCCCCCGCCTCTGCATTTCATGTTGAGCACTTGCCCATTCCGATTTGTCTCAAAACCTATTAGAATCATTTGTTTTTCCCTGTCCCCCACCTCTTTATCTTGATGTGCCTTGAAACACTATTGGGCTGTATAGGCGCATTACAAATAACCAATAAATAAAATAAATAAATCCCACGTACCTGATTGCTGCGGCGGTGGGATCCCACCACAACAGCACCTGTAGGTCCTGTCCCCACTCAGTTTGGCCGCCATGCAAAGGGAAGAGAGGCTCCATACGAAGCCCCACCTTGCTATTCCATGGCAGACATGTTGGTATAGTATTTTCTCTCCATGAACAAGACGCAATAAGCCGTCCTGTTCACAGAGAGAAAATACATTGGGCCTCATTATAAGTTTGCCGGCCTGGCAACAACGGTATGAGTAAGCTTGCTGGTACTGTTGTTTCCGGACCGGCAAACTACGAGTTCTGCGAGTGGGTGCCTTTCAGATTGCCAGGTCTGACCTGGTGGGCAGAACGACACCGGCTCTCATACCTTGACTAATGCACCGGCACCATTCTTGAATGGTGCCGGTGCATCCGTCCTTCCCATTCCCATTGAGTCCAATGGGACTCAAATAGGAATGGGGAGAAATATTTTCCGGCGCCCGGGAATGGGCAATTACCAGGTCCACTGCGGCTGTAATTGCCCATTCCCGGGTGCCGTAAAATTCATGACTCTGGTATTTACCGGCACGGCTACGGCCAAAGTCATAATGGGCCCCATTACATAAAAAAAAAAAACTTTAGTACCCATGTAGGGAACTACACAGGTGCTAATGGCGATATGCCCTAAAGTGGCAAACCGACCCTGTAGGTAACGGCCCTCCACCATCGTAAAGATGGCAAAGTCTATCTTAACTTGGGCGGCGGGCGGTTACCAAAGGGGACGGCCCACCACCTCGGGGCATAGCTCCTCAATCAGGACCCTGTGTGTTCACAACTAGGCTCCATGAATCAAGATTTCTAATGGCAATTTGGCTGAATAAGCATGCTTTCTGCTATCTTCACGTGAACATTTTGTGCAAATCTGTCTAGATGTTTGTCCAGTTAGTGAGAGCAGAATTTTCCCTAACAGAAGTTGCAATGGAAATGCAAGCTTTGGTTCCCCTATTAGCCTTTCTCACTGTGAGGAGGTCAAAGAGGCAATAGAGATAAAAGACAGCCCCATTCTAACTTTCAGACCCAGCACCCAAAATGTTACATCAGCAGGACAGAACAAAACTACATGTCCCATAAAACACCACGGGAAATGGAGACCAGGTGGGGGAAAAGATAAAATGAACAAAGGGAAGCAGTATAGATACAGCCCGGTCATGCTGTACAGTGACAGATACCCACATAGCAGTACAGGTTGGGAGGGACAAACAGTGCATGGAGCAGGGGGGAGATATGAAGGCAAGCTGGCTGCAGGTGTGGGACAAACAGTGCATGGAGCCAGGTGGAGGAGTGAAGGCAAACTGGCTGCAGGTGTGGGAAGTGGGCAGGAAAGGCGGTGGAAGATGAGAGGAGGGAAGGAGCAAAGTATGAGTTAAAAGAAGTCCCGAGAAACTCATCAGCTCTCTCTCATTACAGCAGCAACCCTGGCCGGAGAACACAGAGGAGTGGGAGGAATCCCCAGGTGATGTACATTGGGCGTACTAGGAGACTGAAGGCTCGGCACCGCAGAGATCCTTATCAAGAGTCAGAGCCTCCGCCAGGGAGGCTCGAAGAGCGGCAGCGCTGGGGCACTACTGAAGCGGATTCACTGACAAGGAAAGTCTGGCTGTAAACCATTTCCAAAGGACAGTGTTTCCGTGGGTTTACCCTCTCTGTTTGTTTTCCTTTTTTCAAAACCCAAGTTGGACAGCTGGCTAAGGAATGGAAAGCTAATGTCCGGGGAAAGGAATTTATGTGACCTGATTAATTTTTCTCTCAAAGAGGAGGCAAGCTGAAGAGGGCATTCATACGAACTCTGAATTGATCCATTTTTTTTTTGTTGTTCCGAGCAAGCCTGCTGAATCACGTTTAAGCATGTTTTGTTGTTTATAACGAGAGGCTGTGTGAAAATTTAACTCTGCAATAAATCATACCTTGTGAACTCTGCATTCCGACTACAGTCTACTACTTTACAGTGGTGGCAGTGGTGGGATTCAAGAGAACACCAAGGCAGAAAGAATGGAAGCTGTGATAAAGGCACTCACAGAGGGACAGCAGCAACTGCAACAACTTATACAGGTGCAAGGCCATCAGGCGCAGGCAGACAGACAAGCCCTCCAACAACCCATACAAGTGCAAAGTGCGGCACAAGAGCAAGGACGGGAAGCTTTAAGAATATTGGGAGAAGCAGTGGCCACCACCCGGACGCATTCCGCGATACCGTCCACGGTATTACAGAAATACCAAGTAGGAGAAGACCCCAGTTTTTTCTTTGTGAACTTTGAGAGAATAGCCCGAGCAGCTCAATGGCCACAGGACAGATGGGTCTTCTACCTCGCACCCCCACAGGGCCAATGCAGGGGGCATACCAAGCTGCCAACCCCACAGGGGACACTCCTTATACCGAGATTAAAAAAACAGTGTTGGAAAGACTTGGTATGGATGAAGAATCCTACAGACTCAAGTTTAGAGAAACCAGACTGAAACCCGGCAAAAGCCCAAGACAATTGTTCTACAGAGTGGAAGATTTGGCGGAAAAATGGCTTCAAACAGGCACTGCCACAATAGGACAGATTAAGGATAAAGTAATGATGGAACAGTTCATTGATGCCTTACCTAGACCCATACAGAGGTGGGTTAGGCAACATCACCATCTGTCCTTAAACGAGGCCGTAGATGTGGCAACAGCATATTAGAAGGCAGGTAACATTCGGCCCATCCCAGCGACCCACTTGAGACCAAGTATGGAGACTCCCGCCTTACGCAGTGGGCCTTATAAGGGGCCAAGCACCGAACCCAGGAACCGGCCAGAACCCCGACCTAATGGGGGTGTTACAAACAAAGGAACAGCACCACAATGTTTCGAATGTGGAGAATGGGGTCATATTGCTCGATTCTGCTCCCGAAAACCTAAACCTGAACCAATGGAAATCGGGACCTTACAAACTCAGGAATACCTAAGGAAACGGTTACCTTATGTGATAGAAGTTACAGTGGACGGACATCCCCGTCAAGCAATGATGGATAGCGGAAGTCGACAAATGGCCATACAGCCCCATGTGAACAAGCAAGAACACGAACAGGTGAGAACCATTGGCATCAAATGTGTGCATGGGGATGTGAAAGGGTATCCTACCAAAGACATTGTGTTGGGAGCGCAGGGGCAGGAGATACCAATCAAAGCAACTATTATTCCTACCTTACCCGCCCCGGTACTGATAGGAACAGATCTACCGGAATTTGATAGATGGTTAAGAGAGGCCCCCTTTGCCCAAACTGAGCTAGTGGGGCTCTGCAGTCGAGAAAAATTATCCAAAACCCAGAAAAGGATGAACCGAGGGAATCAGGAAAAGTACAGAGACATTTCCATTATAGACTAGAAAGTAGGGGATCATATGCGTCATTTCGTACAGTAACAGGGTTAGATGAAACGCTGAAAAGAGCCAGAGAACAAGCCCTAGACGCTAGCAGGACCAACCCTACTACGCCTTACTTTAAAGAAAAACACGGATTAATATATCGAGTAACTCAAGGGCCTGATAACATAGAGAAGGAGCAATTGTTGGTTCCCCAGTCCTACAGGAAAGGGCTGATACAGCTGGCACATGACCATACCACAGGGGGACATTTAGCGGAAAACATGACGATAAAAAGGGTGTTGCAAAATTTCTACTGTCCCGCAGTATACGCGGAGGTGTCAAAGTATTGCCAAGAATGTGGGATATGTCAGAAAACCAGCCCATATATACCGGCCCGAGCCCCGCTACAAAGGATGCCCTTGATCAAAGAACCCTTTCAGAGAATAGGGCTAGACATTGTGGGGCCTATGGAACCTACCAGCAGAGGATACCGGTTCATACTAGTGGTAGTGGACTATGCCACTAGGTACCCCGAAGCCTTTCCACTAAGAGGAATGTCTGCAAGACAAGTATGTGATGCCCCCTTGCCCTACTTTGCCAGAGTAGGGATTCCTTTGGAGATTGTGACCGACCAAGGACGTAATTTTATGCCAGTTGTCATGAAGGAGGTATGCAAGACCTTTGGAATCAACCATTTGAGAACCTCGGTGTACCATCCACAAACGGATGGGCTGGTGGAAAGATATAATAAAACCATCAAACAAATGATAAAAAGAGCCACCAGTCCCACTGGTCTTGGGTGGGAGCGAGTGCTGCCATGGGTGTTGATGGTGTTAAGTGACACTCCACAATCTTCAACGGGGTATTCCCCATTTGAATTATTATTTGGAAGACAACCAAAATCTATCTTGGGATTACTGAAAGATACCTGGGAAAACCAGGAGGAAATGAACCTCACTGAATATGTTAATGACTTAAGAGAGCACCTGGGAAAACTCTGAGATTATGCACAGGAAAACCTGGGTCGGGCTCAAGAAAGACAACAGGAATATTATGACAAAGGAAGCAGACCAAGAAAGCTTAAAGTAGGAGACAAGGTGTTGGTTCTATTACCCACTCACACCAACAAAATGCTCGCCCAATGGAAAGGACCGTACAGCATCACAAAAATATTGGGCCCAGTTAACTATGAGGTAGAACAATCGGATAGGCAAAACAAACATCAGAACTCTCACATTAATCTCCTCAAGTTATGGAAAGAAAGGGGCTCAGCAGTGTTGTGTACAACCCTGGCAGAGCTGTCGGTCCCAGAACAAATGGTCACAACTTCGGCTAGCAGCATACAAGATGTGGGATTGGGGGAACAATTGAGCAACACCCAAAGAACTGAGCTATTTTCCATTTTAGAACCTGTGGCAAAAGTATTCTCGAGTATACCAGGAAGAACCCATCTGGCTACCCACTGCATCCCCACAGAGGCAGGCAAGATTGTACGTCTCCGACCCTACAGAATCCCTGAAGCAAAAAGGGGAGAGATAGCACAAGAAATAGATAATATGCTGAAACTAGGTACCATTGTTCCCTCCAAGAGCGCATGGTGTTCACCTGTGGTGTTAGTGCCCAAACCAGATGGTGCACACGGTTTTGTATGGATTTTAGGCAATTAAACGCCATTTCCCGATACGAAGCCTACCCGATGCCCAGAATTGATGAACTGGTAGAGAAGCTGGGAACAGCATCCTTCTTAAGCACCTTGGATTTAACCAAAAGATATTGGCAGATACCGCTCAACCCGGCAGATCAGGAGAAAACAGCCTTCTCAACTCCCCAAGGGTTGTTGCAGTTTACAGTGTTACCATTTGGGTCACACGGCGCTCCTGCCACGTTTCAGGCCTTAATGGACAAGATCTTAAAACCTCATGAACCATATGCGGCGGCTTATTTGGATGACATAGTTATTTTCAGTAAAACCTGGGAAGAAATCTCACCAAAGTAATTAAATCCTTACAAAAGGCTGGGCTACATATTAATCCCAAGAAAACCAAACTGGCAGCCAAAACCACTATGTATCTGGGATATTCGGTGGAAGTGAGGGTAATCACACCCCTTGTGGACAAAATACAGGCCTTGAAAAAACTACGCATTCCAGAGACACGAAAGGAGATCCGAGCATTTCTAGGATTTGTGGGGTATTACAGAAGATTCATACCAGACTTTTCTACAATTGCAGCACCACTGACAGACGCCTTGAAAACCAATAGACCACTTAAAATTACTCCTGAAGCAGTGTAAGCCTTTGACCAATTAATACAGCTAATATCAACCCAACCGGTCCTACACTGCCCAGCCTTTTCTAAAGACTTTTTTTTGCAGGCAGATGCATCAGGATGTGGTCTAGGCGCAGTGCTATCTCAGGGGACGGAACAAAACCTTTGCCCCATCGCATTCATCAGTAGAAAACTCCTGCCACATGAGATACCGTAAATCACACTAGAAAAAGAATGTCTGGCAATAAAATGGGCAGTAGAGTCCCTCCGTTATTATCTACTAGGGCGGAAGTTTACCATTTTCACAGATCATGCACCTCTCAGATGGCTGGCCACCCAGAAGGATTCAAACCATAGAGTTCTGAGATGGTTCTTGACTCTTCAGCCCTATCATTTTGTTACAGTACATAAACCCGGAAAGTATCAGTTAGTCGCTGATTATTTGTCCAGGGCACTGAACCGGCCCCAACAGCCTGGTTCCCTGGGGGGAGTATGTGAGGAGGTCAAAGAGGCAATAGAGATAAAAGACAGCCCCATTCTAACTTTCAGACCCAGCACCCAAAATGTTACATCAGCAGGACAGAACAAAACTACATGTCCCATAAACCACCACGGGAAATGGAGACCAGGTGGGGGAAAAGATAAAATGAACAAAGGGAAGCGGTATAGATACAGCCCGGTCATGCGGTACAGTGACAGATACCCGCATAGCAGTACAGGTTGGGAGGGACAAACAGTGCATGGAGCAGGGGGGAGATATGAAGGCAAGCTGCCTGCAGGTGTGGGACGAACAGTGCATGGAGCCGGGTGGAGGAGTGAAGGCAAACTGGCTGCAGGTGTGGGTAGTGGGCAGGAAAGGCGGTGGAAGATGAGAGGAGGGGAGGAGCAAAGTATGAGTTAAAAGAAGTCCCGAGAAACTCATCAGTTCTCTCTCATTACAGCAGCAGCCCTGGCTGGAGAACACAGAGGAGTGGGAGGAATCCCCAGGTGATGTACATTGGGCGTACTAGGAGGCTGAAGGCTCGGTATCGCGGAGATCCTTATCAAGAGTCAGAGCCTCCGCCAGGGAGGCTCGAAGAGCGGCAGCGCCGGGGCACTACTGAAGCGGATTCACTGACAAGGAAAGTCTGGCTGTAAACCATTTCCAAAGGACAGTGTTTCTGTGGGTTTACCCTCTCTGTTTGTTTTCCTTTTTTCAAAACCCAGCTGGCGAAGGAATGGAAAGCTAGTGTCCGGGGAAAGGAATTTATGTGACCTGATTAATTTTTCTCTCAAAGAGGAGGCAAGCTGAAGAGGACATTCATGCGAACTCTGAATTGTTCCATTTTTTTTTTGTTCCGAGCAAG
This sequence comes from Ambystoma mexicanum, assembly GCF_040938575.1. Classification (NCBI taxonomy): domain Eukaryota; kingdom Metazoa; phylum Chordata; class Amphibia; order Caudata; family Ambystomatidae; genus Ambystoma; species Ambystoma mexicanum. The sequence continues at coordinate 1,106,699,301 of NC_090921.1, read as the reverse complement.
CCTGCTGAATCACGTTCAGGCATGTTTTGTTGTTTATAACGAGAGGCTGTGTGAAAATTTAACTCGGCAATAAATCATACCTTGTGAACTCTGCATTCCGACTACAGTCTACTACTTTACACTCACCTTTAATGGAACTTCATAAAACTTTCCAAAACAATTGAAAGTTGGCTGTCTATTTGGGAATGGTTTGTGAACATTTGTTAAACAGCTTCCAAGTTAAAAGAATCTCTTCCTATGAGGTCCAACTTACCACTGCCTCTAATATACATACATAGAACAGACCATTACAGCTAACAAAATGCCGGAGTGCCACCAAGTAACCATCCACGTAAGCTCACCTCAATTTCAAAGCAGCTGTGTAATGCATAGTGGAAATGCAAATTAACTGAAAAGCATGCATAGCGAACACCATCAACCTTATAGTGGATTTAAGTTGCAAAAGCATGTATTTTTGTCTTTGATATTGGGCAAATCAAGTTTGAATACCTTTGTGGAAGTTTCAAGCCAAATACCTTTGTGGACGTCTTATGGAACATCCATCCCTTGCCAGTATCCTCACTCCCTCCGTCCAATTAACATCCTCATAATTTCGACATTCAGATTTGGGAAAAGAAGAGGGTAATGAGGAGTGAACTTAGAAAGCTTCAAACTAGGAGTATCGACAGGACGGATTACTAAGGGAGGCGAAAATCCTAAAAAATACCTTTAGAAATTGGTCTAGATCACATCGCTTTATGCATGCACAAATGGAGGGGAAAATTATGCCGGGAGCTGTTTGCCAAAGTCATTCTCGAAATATTTGTACTATTAATGGCTCACTGGACAACCTGGCCAGTTCGGACCAGGATGGGGTTATCCAGGAGCAAGTTTAGGCCGATCATTTTTCAAAGCTGCATGGAGCTCCGGCCCTGATAAGGTGAAAATCGCAATTGATACATCTTGGTCGCTGGAGTTCCCCCAAGATGAAATAAAAACTCTCATGATGAAAGCTCCAGATCTAGATCTCCCGGACCCAACGGTCTGAGTAATGAGATCCTCAAATCAGATCCTGACCTTTGGGCTCGGCTTCTGGTGGCCTTGTTTAAGGGTGTCATTGGCTCCAAGCAATAGCATCTTCAAGAGAGGGGATCGCTTAGACCCCTCCAATTACCGTCCAGTATCCCTTCTGGATGCCAACAGGAACATCTTTGCTGGATTAGTCTTGAGGGACTTGGAAACCTGGGCTAAAACCCAGGGAATCTCCTCAAAACGTTAGAGTGGGTTTCGTAAAGGTCTTAGACATCTTAGAACAGCCTAGTCCTGCATGCTGTGAGCTCACAGTCTTCCGCCAAGGGTGGCCAACCTTTGATTGGGGCATGGATTGATCTATCACAAGCATTTGATACCATCAACAGGGACCGTCTTGGGGGAAACTGAGACACTGGGGTTTGCCAGAAAATGTGTTGGCTTCTTGATTGAGCTTCATAAGAATTCTGAACTGCAAGTTAAACTGAACAGACTGGGGAACCTCTCAAAAGGGATTGCAACTAAAAGGGGCATCCGACAGGGGTGACTGGTAGCCCCGTCTTATTCAACCTTTATTTAAACCGACCTAGTAAAATGGATTCTGGATTCAGCTTTGGCGAGCCCTAAACTGGGCAGTCTAAAGATCAATTGGTTTGCCTATGCCGACGATATTGTGCTATTAGATCACACCCAGAACGGTTTGCAGAGGTTGCTCTCCACATTTCAGAACTATGCAGATCTAAATGATTTAAAGATAAATACCAACAAATTTAAAATTGTGATTTTTAAGCATCCACTGAGAGCAATTAATTCCTTTAATTGGTGTTTAGATAACCATGTGGTACCGATAGTTGAAGAGACAACATATTTGGGTTCCGTGCTTAGATCCTTTCTCACTAAGGGGCTTTCCACGGTCAGTTTGGACACAAAGATCCTTCAATTGGGATTACAAATGAAAAGAATATGCATTAAATGTTGTACATTTTCTGTCCTCCCGATTGTGAAATATTATATTGGTAAAATTACCTCAGTCCTACTTTTTGGTTACAACACAAACACACAATCACACTCCATTGATTGGGAAAGACTAGAGGGTATTTTGTGGAGAAGTGTTTTGAATCTCCTCAACTGCGTGCCTATTGCAAGCCTGAGACATGAGTTAGGCTTGCAATCGCTAAGAGCACATCAAGAATGGAAGTGGATTTCTCTGTACAGGTTGATTTTTGTTTCCCCTTCCCTCTCCTTATATGAAGAGGTCTTGTACACCCTACAAGGTCAAAATAACTCATATTTGAACAATTTGAAAACAGTGTCTGTTAACATCGAAGCAGAAACAGAAAGCCTCGAAGAAACCCCAAAAGTAAGAGAACAAATGAAAATAATGGATTGCATTAGAACTATTGCAGCCATGAGAAAATCCAAGATATGTGCTTTGATGACTCCCACAGATAAACCTAGAAACTTATTACCCACTTATTTGAAGAGATTTACGGATTCTATCATTAGAACGGATTTCCTTCCATTTTGCTTATATGTATTGCCCACTATAGAAATCCAGCATATCAGGGATGCTGGACAGACACCCACTACCATTTGCCAAATATGTGATAATCTAGAGATTCAAACCCTTAGACACCGGATGAGCAAATGCCCCGCTACCATAGACTTGAGAACACAAAGGTTAGCAAGATTTACACCCCATAACTGGTGGTTGGAAAGTGATTGTTTTTGGAAGAGGTTGTCATCAGGCCACGAAGTCTTCCTCACCAGTGAATTGGTGAAGTTACTGAGAGAGTGGAACTTGCTGAAAAATGTATGAACAATTTGGAACAAATTGGGAACAATCCGATGATCAACTCCTGAAAAGGCAATGAATAATACGATGGTGCTTGCTGTTTCTGCTCTGCTTTCAATTCTATTTTGAATGTATGAATAGAGATATTGGTTTTATGATGTTTTTCTTTTGTATAAATAATGATTTGTGAAAAGTCGAATTACCATATGTTTTGACTATATCACAATAAATAAAAAATAAATTAAAAAGGTTTGAATGCAGCGGTGTATAGGACAGTGTTCATTTGAGCTGATTTTCGAAAGTTCTTCCTATGTGTATTTAGCACCTGGTTGCTTCTTCTCATCAGCCAGCCTACCCAGAATAATAAGGCTCCATGTAATGGGTGATATATCTTGCAATTAAGACCCACCCCCTCCATGGCTGTGCACAGTGCATCCCTTTTCTTGTACTCACCGAGGGATCCACCAGCTTTCATGCGATCAGGATTGCTCCTGTCTTGGTTCTGTGAAGTTTAAGTTCAGCAGATCAAGGAAGTCAACAGGACTGCAGCGTTGCATAGGAACCAGAACAGACAGGGTGCTCCCAAATAACTGCTTTCTTTCTGACTCATGTTCAACGTTGTTTGAAGAAGTCAATTAATGATTAATATCACATAGAGGTTGCTGACCCCATTATTGCTCCCTATGATACTACAGAAGTTTCAAAGGGCAAATCTTGATTGCACTGTTGCACCCAAGCTTTCCTGGTACTTTTATATTGATAATAAAATACTTAATTCATAGATATGAAGTGCTTCCTTTAGGCGTAAGTAATCACGTAAAATGAGCCATAGGACAACAGCTTCTTCTTATATTATTTATGTTATTGTGGTTTATATCATGCAACGCTTGCATTTTCATGGTCTCCAGGCACTGTGATGAATATGAAAAGGAAGGAGGGCTGGGAGGGCTTAGTTAGTGGGATAGAGAGGGAAAGCACTACCAGCCACTATGTAATCGGTTTGTTTTCAGTTGGTACGGGTTAGGTGGTTTTTGTTGTATATGTGTTTGTGGGTGATTTGTGCAATTGGTTTAGTTTTCTGTAGTGCGTTGCATTTAGTTGGGTGTTGCTGAGTGTGTGCATTTTGTGGTGGTTTTAGGTTTCTGCTGAGGTAGAGGTATGCGTGTGATTTGTTTGGTGTTTGAGGGTGAATATGCACGCTGTCAGAAAGCTATACTGAAAAGCCAGCACTCTTTCCGGGGGACACAGTTCTGTAATATTCCAGATGTCTTTTTTTCCCCAACCAATTTTATTAAACCTCAAAGTGTACTTTTGCCAAAAATTATAAAACTTTGCATATGAACAGCAAATGTATCAAACACACTCAAAACCATCCCAATTTTCGTACAGTCCCCCTGCAGCAGTCATACCTTAAACAGTACCATTGTGCGCACATTTAATATCAAACTATCTAAGACCTTTGAGTATTGTTAGGCAATCTAATCTAAAAGACTCCTTGGTCGCAAAATTTTAAAAAGGTGATCACTTTACATAACAATCAAATTGTTATGAATGAAATGCGTTATTTTTTCCATTTACAACATGTCCAGGTTTAAATAAGCCACATCAGATTTTATTGAGGACACTACTTCAACCATAATCTAGGAATGCACCATTTTGCTGCAGAAAGGAGTCGACAAATCAGCACATGTCCCTAGGTCCCCCTGTGACCGATCCCCCAATAGGGTATAGGCCAGATCATTCAGAATATGGCTTCCTGGTATCTCCTTTAAAAATCACCTCAGAGCTCTCCTGAACATCCGTGAAGACCTGCTCTCTAGCCTTGACTCTAACACTTTCTCCGTCCTCATCCTTCTTGATCTCTCCTATGCTTTCGACACGCTCAACCATGCCATCCTGCTCAATCGTCTCTGTGACAACCTGGGTATCACCAATCAGGCTCTGGCCTGGCTGACCTCTTTCCTTTCCGATCGACCCTCCCAGGTGACACTTGGGTCTGTCCTATCCGTTATCTCCCTCTCTACCTGTGGTGTTCCCTAGGGATCTAACCTCTCTCCCTGGCTTTTCAACCAATACCTGGCAACTCTCACCTACTGCATTTGCATTTTCTGCTCAAACTTCCAGTGCTATGCTGATGACACCCAACTCATTTTCTGGCTTCCTTCAGCCACCTCCTCACCTTCCCGCATCTCATCTCTGATTGCCTAACCGCCATTCAAAATTGGTGTTCTGCCAACGACCTCTGTCTCAATGCCAACAAAACTGAGATCCCCCTCATTGGTACACCCCCAACATCCTTTTTTGTCACTCTCTGGCCGGCCTCCCTTGGCCCCCCTCCTACACCTGCCTGCGAGGCCAAGAACCTTGGGGTCAACTTTGACTCCACACTCTCCGTCTCCGCACATATCTCTGACCTCTCTAAAAAATCAAACTTCTTACTTCACCTCTGATTCTCTCCAGGTTGGACTATTGAAACAGCCTCTTTCTAAATATGCATGCCTCCACTCTTCGCCCTTTACAACTAATCCAGATCAGGACTGCAAGACTTGTCCTTGACCTCAAGCCCAGGGGTTGTATCTCTCCAGCTCTGAAATCCCTTCATTGGCTCCCAGTGAACGCAAGGATTACATTTTAAACCCTCTGCATTGTCCACAAGGCTTTGTGGGGCCTGGGTCCAAAATACCTTCAACTATCCCCATGTAAATACCTGCCTTCCTGAGCCCTTCGCTCCTCTACTTCTAACTCCCTCAGGGTCAGTCGTTTTTCAAAGAAACAAGCTGGGGGCATATCTCTGTCCTCGGCTGGGGGCTCCCTTTGGAACAGCCTACCGACCACCCTGAAACTTGAGGAGAACCATCTCCGGTTCCAGAAGCACCTCAATACTCTCCTCTTCGCTTCTGCCTTTGCCCCTCTTCTCCCTGCTGATCTGTTTCTCTCTCTAGGCACTGTGCACCTGGCCACCCGCAGTCCTTCGGGCCCAGGTACCTGCTCACCTGCCTCCCTCCTGCACTGCCTCTGGCCCACCCTCAGCACTGGGATCTGTATCTGTACCCACACAGTCCCACAATTCCTCTGCACTTATCAGATATACCCTAGCTGACTAACCTTGCACTTTCCTCTTGTCTGGCTGCACTACCTTTCTGACTGCATTATTTATTTATTTTGGCTCATTATTTATTCTGTGCTCTTCTCTGTTCTGCACTTTCCACTTCTCCCCCCCTCACCCCCACCACTTTCCCCCTTTTCCCCTTTCCATGCACTTGTGGGTTCTTAATGTCACTGGGCCTAGTAAGAACGTATTTTGTCCTCCCATGCCCCCCTCCCTTTGCTTGGTCGCGCTCTGAAACACCTGTGTATGAGCGCAATGTAAATACAATATCATTATTATCTGACTTCCAGCAGAATCCTTAAACAGCTATACCTGGCCACTATATATGGTAAAAGGTACCAATGGCCTTGCATTTCCCCCAACATGTTTCAGATCTGTGAGCATATTGATTATGCAACATTTGGTTATCTCTATATCATCTGAACATTAGCTTTTATTGAACATCCAAAACTTGTACTGAAATTGCCATCTTGCGCAAGTGTCACTAAATACATTGCCAGTCCACCTCTGAAAATTCCTTCTGTAGATCCCTTTGTCGTGCATGGGTATATTTCTCCTGAGAGTGGTTATTTAAAATTGTATATATCTTAAAGGCCATTTCGTTCTTACCACATGTTTCTGCTATAACTTGCTCTAATATCGTAAGCTTTCTACATGCTCCCAACTTAACGACTGCATGCTGAGCCCAACATCTAATTTAGTAATATTGCATTCCACTTGTTCCTCAATACAAAAGTATGTTTTACATGCTTGAAAGCCTGTAATTGTCACCTAATAAATCTCCTATCTTCCTGGTGTAAATGCTGGGCTATCAAAGATAGGTCTAAGAGGTGATGGGAATGCTGTGCTCCCTTTTTAGTTATTTCACCCCAGACAGTTAGTACAGTTCTTGTGACTGCATTCACAAATCGAGTTTTAGGGTTGCCTTGTTTTGACAGCCACAGCTGCTTCCATATAATGCTTCCCAGCAAGAGCCTGCTCCATGAAAAGCCATCATTGTTTATCAGATTCAGAATTTGGGCCAATCGCCCAATTCGCAAATCTGGTATGCTCTGAAGTATCTCACGATGTTCCGGCTTCCCAGTCCGATCCCCCTCCCTTTCTCCACACACAATTCTTCTGTTAATACTCAATGTTTTGTTCTTCCAGATAAATTTGTGGAATTTGTTTTGCCAGCTCGTCAGTATTGGCTTATGTTTATATATTGGCAGTGTTTGTAAGAGGTACAACAGTCATGGCAAGATATTCATTTTCAATATAGCAATAGGACCTATCCAGGATGTTACAACCTCTTTCCACCTTGCATAGCTTCTCAATGGTTTCCATTACCCTTGGTTAGTTAGTTAGCTTTGTATAGATCCGGGATTTTAGGGGTTACATGAATTCCCAGGTACCTGTGTGATCTTGATGCCCACTGGAACAGACCTTGATTGATTTTGACATTTTTTAATATTGGGTTGACAACATTACATTTAAACATTTTCACTTAAATACATTCACCTTAAAGTCTGAGTCCCTTGCAAAGGCCTTTATTTCAGAAGTTAAAGCCGGCAATGAAGTCTAAGGATTTCATAGTGTCAGGAGCACATCAGCAGCACATACACATATTTTGTGCTAATATACCTTGAATCTCAGCTTTTCTTCTTATATGAAGCACAATGGGCTCCATTAGCAGTATGAATGAAAGAGAAGAAAGTGGACACCCTTCTTTCTTTCCTCTTTGTAAATGAACATATGCTGTTAGATCCCCATTAATTCCAAAGCTGGCTTGTGGTGCTTTATATTGTGCTAAAATAATTTTGATTAGTTATTCTCCAAATCCATATTTACGAAACGCCTCTGTAGGGAACCCAGAGTTTACTTTGTCAAATGCTTTTTCAGCATCCGATGCAATACGCACTGATATTTGTTTTGCCTGCTGCACTTGGTCATTTATATGAATAACCCTTCTGGTATTATCATCCTTTTTTCTCCCTAGAAGGAATCCCACCTGATCAGACCCCATTAGAGAGCCCAACACTTGCACCAAAAGTTATTGTGTATATTTTTACATCAACATTTATTAATGCAATTGGATGGTATGATGAGCACGACCATGTGTCCTTACCAGGTTTCAGATTAGCATTGCATGTCCTTCTTTGAAGATGCATAGTAACCCGTTTCCTATATACAGGTAAATAGTGAGATCATGTGTGGTGTTAAAACTGGTCAAAAACAATTTATAAAATTCCAGGAGGAAACCATCTGGGCCGAGGCTTTTATTAATCTTCCTGGACACAATTGCTTCAATTATCACTTCTCCCCCAATTGGTTTATCCAAGAGTCAACTTTGTTCATCCAATATGTTGAGCAAGTGCATCCCATATAGATATTTTATTTAGACGTCCCTTTCCAGTTTCTCTTCTGTATGCAACTTATGATTTCTAAAAGGCTACAATCTTTTCTTCCTCTGTTCCCACTCCCGTACCTTCCTCTCTATTTATTGCTTCTATGAATATCCTATTTTTCTTAGCCTGCAATTGTCTATCTACTAGTTTGCCACGTTCCAAACCTTGTTCAAATAAATAGTACTTTGGAGTATACTAGTTTCTGCCTTTTTTGGTTAAGACAGAGTAACTGAGCTCTAGCTGCTTTCACTTTTCTGGAGAGAGCTATTTATATATTGGCTTGTTGCTCTTTCTGTGATGCCTACTTCCTTCCTAAGCTCTGTCTGAGCTTTAACTTGAACAATGTTAAGTTATTTTGCTTTCTCTATCTGATTTACTCTCAGTACCACTTTGAGTGTGCCCCATTTATTAATTTGGGTAGTATACTTTGGTTTATTAAACACAAGATTTTTGCTAGTATCTTCAATTTCCTTTTTAATGAGTGGGTGCCTTAATAGTTTTCTAACCTACATACAACTCTCCTTCTTATCATCCCCATGTCAGGATATCTACAATCAAACATGCATGATATGGTCAAGTAAAATTATCCAGCTCTGCTTTCTCCAGCTTTTTTATAAGGTTAATATGGAGATAGATTTTATTAATACAGGAATATGAACGGTGAAACAACGAGTAATAGGAGTATTCCATCTGTGCTGGATTCTTATATCGCCAGCAATGAACTCTAATGATTTTAATTTGCTGCTAAGCTTTGAGGACAATATTGATCCTTTTGTGACAGATCTATCTGTCTCAGGATTCATTGCTGGGTTCACATTGCCTGCAATCAGCACTTCTTTGGTATACTTTTCTTGTACTCTCAGACATTCCTTTAGAAAATCCTCTTGTCCTTGATTGGGTGCACAAACCAGCATTACCATTAGGGTTGTTTAGCCCATTTGATCCGATATCAGCACAAATCCTCCCTCTTTCAGTTTGATTTCAGTTATAACTTGTGTACTCAATAGAACATCCTTTCAAATGAAATTGAAACCCCAGCCCTCTTAGTGCTGGTGCATGCTGAGAAGCGAGTTGCTTATTCCTTTGACGTTAGTCTAAAGGCATTTTTCATTGGCAGATGTGTCTCCTGTATCATTATTATCCTTGGTTTTATTCTTCACAGCTCCCCCAAAAGCTGTTCTCATTTCTGAGGGGTACTTAGTCCCCTCACACTTTGTGTTTATACTCTAGCCATCTTTGTTCCCCTTGCTAATGGCAGGGCTTTAAGTGGGCCGGGGCCTGCCGGGGCTGAGCCCCGGCAGTCTCCGAAATTTCGTTTTGAGGCGGGGCCCTGCCGGGGCCCAGTAATCTCCCCTGACAGCCCCGGCCACTACACGAAAAGGCATTTTTTTCTACAGCCTGAAGGTCTCGCTCGTGTGCGAGAGCTTCAGGCTGCAGAAAAAAATGCCTTTCAGCCATAATGGTGGCGCCGCACCTGCGAGGCATCCCTTTAATCAAGAGATTCCCGTCGGCCGGCGCCACCATTATGGAGAAACGTGAGGCCGCTGGAAGCAGAGGCCTTGCTTTCTAAATACTGGAGCTCCCGCGGATTTGCGGGAGTTTCAGTATTTAGGAAAAAGAACTCTGATTCCAGTGGCCTCACCCTTTCAACTTAATGGTGGTGCTGCCCCTCCCCAGCTGGCGAGGGGCAGCACCACCATTAAGGCTGAATAGGCAGGCGCTGTCCCCTGCCAGGCAAGCCTACACAAAATAAATGCAGAGGTCAGCACCCTCTCCCCGATAGGGGAGAGGGTGCTAATCCCTACAAAAGGCTGCCTGGCAGTAGCCCATTGAGCCGGGGCTCGTCAAGGGGGCGTGGCCTAACGGGCCATCAAGACCCCCGCTGTTAGGCCACGCCCCCTCGATGAGCCCCGGCTCGATTTGTAGTGCCACTTAAGGCACTGGCTAATGGTCAACATGTGCATGGTCTCTGAATTACAGCATATTTCCTGGTTTAAGTAACACTGTATCACAACATTTTACATGTTTATACCATTGTCGATTATAAACCAAACCTCCCCACAACTCGCAAACAAATTGCTTGTGAAACATACCCCCAAATAAATATATTTTGAGTACCATAACCCAAATGTCAATTTACATTAACTAGCTTTACTCTGAATTTAATATGCAGATCAAGCTCTCTCTTTTTCTCTCTCCCTGTCTCTCCTTCTGTGCTATCTTTCCATCACTCCCTCTCTGTCTCTTTATATCCCTCACTCTGCACTCTCTTTCAATGCCTTTCTGGACAAATTCATGTTGTCATGTGTGCTCTCCCCTGTTCTCATTCTCTATCAGTTTGGTCTGGATCAGTCTCGCTATCTCTTTCTGTTGGTGGTCTGTTTCTCTCGCTTTGTCTCAATGCAGTCTCCTTTTTTTCCTTGTTCACTGTTACTGTGGACTTACCAACTCTGTTGCTCTCTGTTGTTGAAAAGCTTCATCAGCTTTAACCATTAAAACAGGACACATACAACAATCACAAAAATGTTTGCACTTAGTGTGTTTTATCCATCCAACTAGTGACATAGCGCACATGGATAGTACCAAAACTATTTTCAATTTCGTATTAATGTTGGTGCACACCCCTGAAAATGTACAAGTTAAAATTGATAAAAGACATTAAAATCTGTCGTACCATACCTCAAAATCCTAAATCTACATTTGTACATGAGGAGAACCCATGTCCTACTTTGCTCTTATGAGCCAGATTTAAAAATGTAAGAAATTACCTTTGCCATCGTCAAACGGTTATTGCCACTGCAGCACAACATGAATACCTCTGTAGCCGCACTAATATTGAAGCTGTGGAATAATGGAATGAGATGCAATCCCCTCAGTAAATTATACCTGGGGCCGAGTAATAAGAAGTGGACAAAATCCTTCATAACTTCCGGGCAAAAATGCAAAAACTACAGCAGGGATTTCTATCACCTGTTGGTTCTCACTTTGCTGTGTGTAAAATCCAGAATCTTATCTTCATGAGGAGATTAGTAGCTGTGAAGATTTCCTTTCCAAGATTTCAGAGGGAGTGAAAGAACAAGTTATACAGGTTTAGACTCCTAAACACACCAGCAACACTTCCCAGGTGGATTGTGAACAAGTTAAGCAAGGCAACACTTTAGCATCAGCAGTACTTTGGTGAAAACCGAGCAAAATGCCACTTCAGCAATATATAAAAGGGGAAGAAAGGTGGTTATAAGAGTTTTAGGTGCACCGACACATTTCTTGATGAGAGACAATCTAGAGAAGCAGTTGTAACCGATTTAGCCAGAGTCAATAGCCTTGTGCCAGAGTTAGTGGTGCAAGGCAAAGTGCCTAGGTTCGAAATGTTCTAGTAGCTGCAGTCAAGTCTTTGTTAAACGATTGAAAGTTGGCGGTTGCAGGACTTAGAAAGATAATGTTAGACGAAAAGGCGGCCAGCCCAGAAGGTAAGTAAAGGATTTAAAACACCTTTAGCAATACCCAATGAAACGGGAGGCCTGGTGGAACAATGTACCTTGAAAGTGGTAGAGGCTCCTGCAGTGGCGGTAGTTCGTGGCAGTTCCTGCAGTTTGGGAGATCCAGCAGAGGAAGAGAGGCTCTCGACGTGGAAGAAGTTTTGAGTTACTGCACTGCCCAGGGATGAAACCAGCCGTGGTGCTGCCAAAATGTAATAAAAGGTACGCTCCTTTAAATCGCGGTTGTGGTGGACGGATGCCTGGCTATCCGGTCTCCTAGTGCTTGGCACTGGCGATTAGACCAAGGCAGGTCCTGGAAGGCGATTGGCGAACTGGTTGATCCCACCAGCTCAAGGGAAGAAGACTCTTGCAGGTGAAGGTCTTCTCGAGTCTTTGAAGAAAAGTGGTCAGGATCTGCAACAGGGCTTCACCGGTGGTTCAATCGTTGCAGATGTCTTTGGCTTCTCTCCTCTTTGGCTTCTTAGTTCCAGTGGCGATGTCTTGTCCTCAAGTCGTCAGGACCCTGCTTTTATGCAGAAAGACCCCCATTTATTCAGCCTAGCTGTCACTCACACAGTGGGGTGGCTATCCCAGCGGGATAACCCCCCAGCCTATCAGGGCAGAGTGCGACTTGGGTTGCCTAGGTAACCCTGTCCAGGGTGCCTATTCCCCCTCCCACACATCCTGTCTACCCCAGACTCAGTGGCGCAGAAAGGAGGGCTTCTGTGCAGAAGCCCGCCAAAAGGACGAACAAAGGATCCCCAACCTGGATTAGGATTTCAGAGAAAGACACGAGAAAGAAATATTATTAAAGTTCTGGCAATAAAAACCTACCAAAGTAAAGTTAATATTAAAGGAAACCGGCGGTATGTTAGAGGCTGTCAGTAAAAGTGGTAGCCTCGAACAATGGGAAAATCCCATTGGGAAATATTTGCGGTCTAATATTTATGGTAGTAACCACTGCCACAAGCCAGAAACTTTGGAGAGAGGGACTGTACGGTACCCTCTCGAAAATGAACACCAGGGAAAAATGATTAACCCTTTCCAGTACTTCCATAGTAAGATGGGTTGTACTGGTTTAATTCATAATTATTGAATGGGGACTTTACATGCCCTGGGAGACAGTAGTCAGTCCCAGGGTATGGAGTCTATGTTTGGAGGTCACTATGACACCCCTGTGTCACTGCACTGAGGGTGCTGTGTGACACCCAGGTTAAAAGGATGATTCCTATGAGGGTGAGAAAAACCCCATAGACCATAAGCACACAAGATAGCCTAAAACACACACTAGCAATCTGTCTAAGAGTGGGAAAAAAAGGGTCTCACTCTTAGCAGGAGAAAAAAAACCTTCAAATCCAGCAAAGCTGCTGGGGGACTCTATAGGTAAGGGAAATTAGCCTTAGAAGAGAATTCTCCCTAACATCCTGTCCATCACAAGCCAATGGAGACTAAAAAAGATTTAGCACGACATACAGAGTACTAGGAAAAAAAAGTTTTTTTTGTAGGAATTACTGGACCAGATCAAATATAATTATGTTGAGTTAAGTGTTGAGAGAATGGCGGGAAGATGTGTTTATGTATGAATGTTTATAACATAGCAAATTATGCTAAACAAGAGCGACAATACATTCCTGCATAGGCAGCATAATGTTATGTAGCTTGTCCCAAACAGCACCCAGCCATGCCAGAAAGAAGAACTACAGCATCTCTTTTAAGGAAGAAGAACAGTTTTAGATGAGCTCTGCCGGTCTCCAGTAACCAAGTCAAGAGTATTTAAGCCCTAGGCCCAGCACCAGTCTTCAGTCTATTCCATGTAAATAGACTGAAGGATTTCATCCCAAGAGTTGAAATCGCTGCACTGCTGCTGGCTTCAGATGTTGAAGAGGAGGAGTCTGAACCTCTTCCTGGCCTGTTCCAAAGCAGTCCTTCAGGCAGCTCCATTGAGGGTGTCTGAGTGGCCCCTCACCTGACCTCTGATCAACAGGCTGAGGTGAAAAGTTTGCTTAGGCAATTTTCCCCCTTGTTTTCACAGTCCCCTGGTTTGACACCTTGGTGCAAACATAACAGACACAGGAGACAGTGTACCTACCAAAAGTAGGGGATACAGGATGTCAGACAAAGTACGGCCTTACATTAAGACAGAGGTCAACAAAATGCTGGATCCTGGGGTGATTGAACCCACCAGTAGTCCTTGGTCCAGCCCTGTGGTTTTGGTTCCAAAGGCAGGTACTTCTGAATTGAGGTTCTGTGTGGATTACAGGGCTCTGAATGCTGTCACCAAGACAGATGCTCACCCCTTGCCTAGAACAGATGAGCTGGTGGATACTTTGGGTGCCTCCAAGTACCTCAGCACGTTTGACCTTACTGCAGGCTATTGGCAAATAGCCCTTGCAGAACATGCCAAGGAGAAGACAGATTTCACAACTCCAGAGGGTCTTTACCAGTTCAGGGTAATGCCTTTTGGGTTGAAGAATGCACCTGCCACTTTCCAGAGGCTTGTGAATCATATGTTGTATAGGTTGGATGAATTCTGTCTTGGATGATATAGCAGTTTTCAGTGCCACCTGGGAAGACCATGGGAAACACCTGGGGATTGTGTTACAGGCTCTTCAGGGGGCCCACTTGAGCATAAAGGCCAGTAAGTTCCAGATTGGACAAGGATCAGTGGTCTACCTTGGACATGAAGTAGGTAGAGGGAGGATACAGCCTCTACCCTGTAAAGTACAAGCAGTACAAGACTGGCCTACCCCACTACACAGACCCAAGTGAGAGCCTGTTTAGGACTCACTGGGTACTACAGAAATTTCATGGCAGACTATGGTACCATAGCTGCCCCCTTGACTGCTCTCACTACTCCAAAGCAACCCAAGAATGTAACTTGGACTGAAGAGTGTGAGAAGGCCTTCAATGGATTAAAAGACTTAAAAGACTCCTTGTGCCAGGCCTCTTGTGCCAGGCCCCTGTCCTCAGGGCCCCTGATTATCAAATACCTTTTATTGTGCAGACAGATGCCTCTGACACTGGGGTACGAGCTGTACTATCACGAGTAGATGAGAAGGGTAAGGAACACCCTATTGGCTTCATTAGTTGCCAGTTTAAGGACAGAGAGCTCAGATGGTCCACAGTAGAGAAAGAATGTTTCTCTGTTGTGTGGGCCCTAAGGAAGCTGAGGCCCTACCTCTATGGACCCACTTCACTGTGCAAACTGACCATAAGCCCTTAAAGTGGCTAATTAACATGAAGGGAGAGAATCCAAAGTTGCTTAGTTGGTCCATAAGTCTGCAAGGTTTTGACTTCACTATTGAGCAAAGGCCAGGTGTCCAACATAGCAATGCTGATGGGTTGTTCAGAATGTTTAACCGAACTGAACAAGAAACTCATCCAGGGGTGGATTAGTTCCCCCTGTCCTTAGTCTGGGAGGGGTGAGTGTTAGGAAAGATTTCATATGTGTATGTAATTTTCCCTCCATCTGTCAACCCCCAAACCTTTTGCTGCTGTTTAAACACCATAGACTGACTTTACCAAAGAAGCACAGCCTTCAGCTGCACTCCTCTAGGCTTTAGCTCACTTGTTATGGGGAAACTGACATGCCCTTAAAACAGTCAGTACTGAGAGACTTTGTTTCCCTTAGTCCTTTTCTCATGTTGCACCTTTTGTGCAACATGTAACAAGTGTGCAATGTATCTTACCATACAGCACACTTGGGTCTATAGTAATTTCCAAAGGCCCTAGATACTCTCGCTGGACTTTTTATGAACTGTGCAGATGTGTCAGGGACAGGACTGGTGGCAGCTATCGTTTCGCATTATTTTTAACCCTTTCCTGCCATGTTGACTGTGTTAACCGCATTTGCCACAAATAGGTGGCCTGGCTTCAAAATGGCCATGTCACAAGGTTCTTTGTCCTGTCCATTGGCCATCTTGCCCCTTCACCTTCCCCAGGTCGAATCGACCTGGGCCAGTCCTTATTTGGTCATGCACATTCCCCCAAATCCCAATGCTTTTGCAGGCTTCTTCATGCCTTGTGTGTGTGCCTCCAGGGTGTGGGCTGGGATGTCTGGTCCCAATACACATCCTGGGTGCCAGAGAGTCTGGAGTGTCCTGAATGCCTGAGACCACTGTGGTCTGTGATTGGTCCACGTATGAAGTGTGTGTTTGTGAGCAGATCTCCCATTGGGTCATCTCTGTTTTGGCGCAAAGGGAACTTTGGATAAGAGGAGGCTGGAAACACCAATACCATGGTGATCTCCTGAGTTCTCACTGAACAAAGGATAGGATCCAAGTATCCTGCAACAATGAAGCTGAGTCGAGGAGAGGGCGCTAGAGAGCCATCCAAGATGGCTGCTTCCTAAGAGAGCTCCGTAGGGCTCTAATGAATCCTGACCCATCGTTGCTCCTGCGGTCGCCGAATTAGTCCAGTTTGCCGCTGGGTGCATTCGCAATATCCCGCAGATCATTTCGAACTAACCCCCAAGTCCGGCAAGCAACCTGATCCCCTGTTACGCCTCCTTGGTCTTGAGGCCTACCAGCTGTCTTTCGTCCAGAGAGGAGAACCCGCAGGCACCCACGCTGCGAAACGAGGCGGCGTCCGACGGAGCCGAGCACTGAGCCGCTCAAGAGGGCGGGTGACGTAGGCGAGACAGCGCCATAGAGACCGAGCGGTCTCCGTCCCCGTAGCGGCCCGGTGGAAGACCTACGGCGTGAAGGCCTATGACACCGACGGCCCGCGTAGACCCAGGTAGGAGGACGCCGCTGGGAGCGAGCGGACAGCAGTGCTGCAGGGCAGGGCGACACCACCTCTCCCGCCCCGATCAAGCCCCCACCCGAGCGCAGCCCAGAAGCCGAGGCGCTGCGACGGGGGAGCGGACCCTCTGGCTTGTGGGCCTCCAACTACTACGAGACGCGGGCACCCCTTGCGGCGTCACCAGCTCAAGAAACCGACATTCACGACGCTCGGGCGGCCGATCCGGGGGATACGACCCGCTGGTGCAGCTGAAGCGAAGAAGAGGGACCTGACCGCGGACACAGCTTTCATTGGGATTGCCAGTTCCAAATCCTCTGAGTCTACGGCCACACTCCATCCACCCGGTGGCGTTCGGTCTCCACGAACCCGAGGCACCAATCCTTGACCTACTTAAGCAAAACGCCAACCACAAACATCTACACAAGCCATCATGGGGAAAATGGACAAAACTCAAAAGAAACTACACTTCGAACCTAACTCACAGCATAAACCCATGACCAGCAGTAGACCCGAATCCCCTGTACAAGAGGCAGCATTATCGGAAGTACAGACACCTCATCAAGACATCAGAGAGATCCTGATGGATCTGAAGGACGGTATCAGTGGCCTAGGGTGCAAGCTAGACACCTTGTCAACCAAAGTGGACCAGCTACAACACAGACTCGATAAACATGCGGACAGGCTCGAAAACGTGGAGCAGCGAGTGTCCGACCTAGATGACGGGTCGGCGGCACTGACCTCCCGAGTCTCCCTACTTGAAACACAGATGAAGACTGTGATTGCCAAAAATGAAGACTTGGAGGGTCGTTCTCGTAGAAACAACATCAGAATTACAGGAGTGAGAGAACAACAACTCCCGGGCAAAATGGAAGATTTCGTGGAACAAATGTGCGTCGCGCTCTTCGGAAAAGAGTTACTATCCCAGCTGTTTGTTGTAGAAAGAGCACACAGAATACTAGACCAATACCAGGCACACACCCAAGACCAATAATTGCAAGGCTGCTAAATTATAAAGACCGTAATGCAATACTACATGCGGCCAGAATTAAGGGGGAACTACAATACGATGGTGGCCCGATTCAATTCTTCCCCGACTTCTCCCAAGCAGTACAGTTACAGAGGAGATCCTACGTATCTGTCAAGCGCCGCCTGCAGGACAATCAAATCGTCTACTCCATGTTATACCCAGCGAAACTTCGCATTCAGCGCGAAGGGAAAACACAATTCTTTAATTCCCCAGAAGAGGCCAGTGACTTTCTAGACCGGGCCGGATGTAGACCCAGCGGAAACAACCCGAGGCCCAGGCGCGAAGACCGGGCAAGACACAACCCCCCGTAATAAAGCACCTTGAACATGGGAGGCTGGCACCAACGTGCCCTCACCTTCCAGACAAGATGACGACCGCAGGAACGAACTTGTGTCGCTGATGGAAGCCCGGCATCCTCTTGGCAGGCTACTAACGCCCCTAGCAAAGCAATGTTTGCAGTAAAGTTTTCAAGGGAGGGAACTATGTGGGCCAGTTGGGGGTTGCCCACACAAGGGAGGGTCTTTGGTTCGACGCGTGCACCCTGCTCGCCCCGCTCTAACTCCACAGCGTCAATGCTGTGCGGCCTCGAGGGCCTGAATCTCAAACTCTTGTCTCGCTCCAGTGACCCGAGCCGTCAGTCGCACCTCTACATCCCGTCGAGAAAGTAACTCGCCTGGCCCCCCAAATGACAACACCAATGCTTAGAATAGCCACCTGGAACATATGAGGTGGCAACCAACCGGCAAAGAACAGAAGAATCTTCCAATAATTACGCAGACATAATGTTAACATCGCCATACTCCAGGAAACACATCTCCTGCCTGCAAAAGAATCTCAATGGGCCAAAGCCTGGGGCTGCCACAGGTACTTCTCATCGTATTCATCCTTTGCCAGAGGGGTCGCCATCTTAATCGACAAGAGGTCAAACTTCAGTTTCATTGAGACCCAGAAAGATTCCGAAGGCAGAGCCCTGTTAGTAAGGGGAATAGTTGCCGGGAGAGAAATAGTGATCGTAAATTCATACGCTCCAAATACGGATGGCCACGACAACTTCAACTGGGTGATGTCCCAGCTCGGAAAGATTAACGCCGAAACCATCATCTGGGGGGCGGATCTCAACACACCCATGTACCCAGTGCTTGACAAATCCCATAATACAACCAGAAACCTGTCTAAGGCAAGCACCCAAGTTCGCGAGATATGCCGATCGTTTGGCTTGATCGACACGTGGCGACTCCATAATCGAGATGCAAGGGACTACTCATTCCACTCACCAGTCCATAACACCAGCTCCCGAATAGACTACATCATGGCGTCCTCTCGCTGTCAATTCTCATGGGGAGCGAGCCAGATCTGGCCACGTACATACTCGGATCACTCAATGGTAACACTGGATGTCTCCTTTGTGGGGGCAACAGTCCCAGGCCTACACTGGAGGTTCAAGCCAGGGTCGTTGTCAGACGCTATTTTTGCGGAGGAACTCAGACAAGAAATTGTGTCCTTTATAGAGACAAACCAGGGCACCGTGGACTCGCCCGGCACCTTCTGGGAGGCGCTGAAATGCTTTGTGCGGGGAATCTGTCTTGCCAAAGAGAATGGTATACTGAAGTCGATTCGTAGAGAACTGTCGGACAGTGAGCGTCGACTCAAGGAGCTGGAACTCAGTGCCACCCCTACATTGCACCCCCGAATACAGGCAGAGCTGAAGAAGGAACTCCAAAAATTCAGAGAGACAGCCGAAAGAGAACTAAAATTCTTGAGTCGCAAACACCTAGTCCGACAATACGGAGAGGGCCAGAAACCGGGAGCACTGCTTGCCCGCCTCTTATCGATAGACAAAACCCCGACCCGGGTGGAACGCATCAAAAACACACACCGTCAGTTGGTTTATTCTGAAAAGGACATCGCCACAACATTTCGTGACTTCTATCAAAACCTGTACAGTTCCAGGGGCGGATCAGACCCCAGTTCCTTGCAGGAGTACCTGGATGACACTGAATTGTACTGGGTGGACCCAGCCCTGCGAGAACCATTGAATGCCCCAATAACCGTAGAGGAAATTGTAGAAGCAATAAAATCCCTCCCGAATTCTAAAGCACCAGGTCCCGACGGACTCACAGGGGAGTTTTACAAGGCGCATTTAGTCACCCTCGTCCCCATTCTGCTGAGTGTATATGAGGAATCGATCGAGAGAGGTTGCCTCCCCCCCACACTCAGGGAGGCAAACATAATAGTGTTACACAAAGACGGCAAGCCCACCGATGAGTGTGCATCATACAGGCCAATTTCACTAATTAATCTCGACAATAAGATCCTGGCCAAAATTTTAGCCTCTAGACTCCTCCCCCTCATGCCGGCCCTAGTAATAGGAGACCAAGCCGGATTCATCCCGGGCCGCAGCACCACCTACGGTATCAGACGCTTGTTTGGTGTCATTGAGGCCTTAGATCCGACCCAGCAGGCAATTGCAGTGTTTTTAGACGCCGAAAAGGCATTCGACTCGGTGGAATGGCCATTTATGCTGGCAACGCTGAGGCAGATGGGCTTTGGCAACTTTTTCATCAAGCTGGTGTCCCTACTGTATAATGACCCCCGGTCATATGTTATAATGGGTAACTCTAGGTCCCCTCGCCTAACACTGGAGCGTGGTACGAGACAGGGGTGCCCACTCTCCGCCCTGATTTTTGCACTCATTATGGAACCCCTGGCATCGAGATTACGCGAATTCCAAATACACAGAGGCCTTAAACTAGGCCCCCACAAATTAATCGTCTCCCTTTACGCCGACGACGTCGCATTATTCATTAGTGACCCCAGGGAGAACCTGAACCCGGTAATGAGGGAAGTCATACGATTTGGACATATGTCCGGGCTGAAAATTAACCACTCCAAGTCGGTGATACTCCCTCTGACCCCCATCACAGCGGAATTCATAGACGACTATGGCTTTAAATGGGAAAATAAGAGAGTACTTTACTTGGGTATATACATGTCTCGGAATCACCACGAGATTTATAAAGATAATTATTTATCCACGCTCAATTCCGTTCAGGACCGGGTACATAGATGGAAAACTCTGCCGTTGACACTCTGGGGCAGGGCCTCGTTGACAAAAATGGTTATCCTGCCCAAGCTATTATACCTGTTCGTGAATATCCCGCTGCTGCTCCCCAAATCCTTCCTAATGAAAGTGAAGTCCACGGTGCTAGAACTTCTGTGGGCAGGGAAACCCGCACGGGTGGCATACAATACCCTAGTACTACCAACGTCGCAGGGTGGTCTGGCGCTCCCGGACATAGAAAAATACTACTGGGCAGCGCAGGCGCATTTTCTGAGCTACTGGTACATGACCCACTTCATCCGCCCGCACGTACAGGTGGAACGCGCGTTGGCTTCACCAGACTTGCTCAGCGCCATTGTGATCAGCCAAATCCCAGTTCCATATAACACATTGAACACGGTCCTGGCTACATACACGATCTGGAAAAAGATGGCTGCCAGGTACGGCGTGAGCATAAGATATTCTCCCCTGCTGCCGATCAGGTTCATTCCGGGCATCCCACTCACGAATAAAAAAGTATTTTTAACGTGGGCTGACAAAATCAACGTCCATTCCTTTGGCGATATTTTCCCAGAGGGCACCTTTCTCACCCCGCAAATGGCCAAAGATAGAGGAGGCAACACTTCCCTAGACACCTTCATATATTTTAGATTACGCCATACCCTACAAAAACTGTTCCCCTCGTTCCCCCAACAACCACCCACATGGGATTTGTTACATAACACTATTCGAGCGGAGGGGGAGGGGAGGTTGGTCTCACTGCTCTACAAATCCCTGGTAGCAGACACTATGTCACCCAACGCTAAAACAAAACAAAAATGGGAATCCGCCCTTCAGGAGTCGATAAGCGACGAGGACTGGTCATATATACTGCGTCAAACTCAAAAGGTCGCAATAAACACACGCTTCAAACTAATACATTTTAACTTTGTGCACCAAACGTATTATACCCCTGTTAAAAAGCACCGACATCACCCGGAGGCATCAGCTCAATGCGAACTCTGTTCAGCGAGGCACGCCGATTTCTTCCACTTAGCCTGGGATTGCCCGGGTGTTCGACGCTTCTGGGTTTCGACGTTACAAATGATTGCTGACATAATTGGCGAACAGATAGCCCCGCAACCATTGGCACCCCTGCTCGGCCTCACCAAATACCTGCAACCTGCATCTCGCAGGCTGGCAGCCCTCCTGCTGACACTGGCCCGGAGGCGTGTCGCCATGGCCTGGAGCCGTGGGCCCTTGCCCAGGTTCGAAGAGTGGAAAAGAGACATAACGTACTGTCAAGACATAGAGAGCGACTTTGTCAGAACCCTCCCGCTACATGCTCGTCCTCCTGACATCTGGGGGCCATACATCGCATATCTGCTAAACTGTACAGCCCCGTCTGACTCAGAAGAAACCTGACCTTGATATAAGCCACTGAGGCGGAAGAGGAGCCACTATACACTTTTTGTACTCGGTGCCAATCGGCATTAAATAAGGAACGTTTTAAGGCCTAGAGTTGTGGACACTGGTGCGGGGGGGAGGGGAATTGTGGTCGAACCTGTATATGGGTAATGTTAAGTTCCTTTCTGTTCTTTTTCCCTCCTCTCCCCACCCCCTCTTCAGCTGATCTAATCCTTTTCCTACCTTTACTTGTTGTTATGTTGGTACGCCAGAATGGCACACCTGTAATTTGAGGTTATGAAAATCTCACAAAATAAAGTTTAAAAAAAAAAAAAAAGCTGAGTCGAGGAACCGCTGGTGTCCCGCTGTAAGGTTTGGCACCCTGAGCCCACTGTCGTCCCGTGGGACCCTTCTGCATCTGGTCATCCTAGAAGGTCTGCCAAGACGCTTTGACCCATTGGAATAGTGGGACCAACTACTCTCGGCCCCTTCACCAAAACCTGCAAGTAAGCTTTCTCAGAAGTGTCCCTGAGCCAACCAGTGGACTGACCGGCTTACGCAGGACCTTTGCTCTGTCTCTGCCGTAGTTTCAAGGAAGCCCTCAAAACTTGGTATACTGCTAGCTCGGTTTCCACTGCACCATCACACCAAATTTCATATACTTAGCATTCCCAGGTCTGAAGTGAGTCGAGTGCGCCCGGACCAGAGTAAACGCGGTTACCGTGTTGCCCTGCTGCGGCAACGTCCTTTGCAAGTCCACTGCATTTGTGACCCTCTTGCCCCTGAAGCCTGCTGCAGTGATACTGGGGCGATTCATTCACCTAGAGTGGAGAAATCGCCACTGTCCCGTTTGGGAATCCTCGCTGGATCTCAGGAACTAAAAGGTGCTGAGACGTGCTTTTTGCCGCATTCAAACCTGCAACCGAATTGAACTAACCTGCCAAAGTTTGGATCTCCTTGCATCTGTGACCGGTGAGTAATCAATACCCCAACCGGTGGCCCCTAGCGCAAGAGCCCATTTTTACACATGAGTGGCCCCTGGGGGCCCCTCTCCTGTCCACTGCTATTGTGAAATAGCAACTCCATCCCGAACCATCGAACTGCCTCTGCCTTCAAGTGGAGGTCCTTCTCGAATAGTGGCAACTTATTCTTCATCGCCTTATCCACCTTCCCGAGCTGCTATAGACCCCGGATGAGACCCCGTTTTGCCCATTGGAACAGCCGTGTGCGCTGGCACTACGTGTACTATTGAGCACAAGGCTCCCCTCTTCTTAGGGCTTGGACTGCCTCTTAGTTAGGTGAATAACTGATGTTGAACTGGGCCTAAAGATTAACTGCACTGCCTGTTTCCTTCACAGCTAGGTTGTCGACATATTTCGGGCAGTCACCCTTTAAGACCCCCCTGGTCTTGTATATATATATATTGTATTGTACTGAGTGTGATGTATTGGTTTACTTAGTGTTACTGTGATTCTTTGCTATGGTCTATGTTACAAAGGCCTTGTAATAAATGTGTCTATATTTTTAATATAACATCTGTCTGGAGTAATTTGTAAGTGTCCTTGCTCTGTGTGCTCATTGAGGTCCTTCAGCCACCCTCATCCCTCTTGAGACTTAGTCTTGACCGCCTGCCATAGCTACCCTGATTGGTCAGGTTTGTTCAGAGGTTACCCTGTTCCAAGAAACTAGGCTGGCCTTCTGAACCTCTGCCCCTACAGGTCAGAGTTCAGAAATCTTTCTTAACAAGGACCTGGGAGCCAGCCACGGACAACAGAATGCTGGTCGGAAATGGCAGAGACATCTGCCATTCCCCAATCCTCGTGATCTGTAAAGATTAAAATGTGTTATCTTTTGCAAGATAGACTCATGGCCTTAATTCCCTAGAGGTGTGCATTTACTGTGGTTTGAGCGTGATCAGGGGTTACCCCAACATTTTTAAGGGGTGCTCCTGTAAGTTGGGGTTCACTTTCAGTGGTGACGACCCGACGTGTTAGTTTCTTCCCCTGTACTTTGCAAAGCCCAGGCCAGTCAGCCACGCCCAACTATAGTGATCAGACCCCTAAATCAAAAGACCTATGTATCCTGAGCGACTTTAGTAGATGCCATTTTAAAAGAAATCCTTTCTGCTCACTGGAGCAGGGCGTGGCTACAAAACGACAGGCATGCAGACTTCATAACAGAGGGAAACTCAAGTGAACAACACCCACATGAGTATACTCTTGCAAGTGATAACAAAATGGGAACATGTATGTATGATATGGTGATGAGGTGATGTGAATGTTGTGGTGATGTGAATGAAATATTTGGTGATGTGAAAGATTATGGTGATTAGGATGTTATACGAGGTCAATGAAATAGGACTTGGTTATGTATTATGGCATAGGACTTTTGGTGATGTAGTATTGGTGATGAAGTATAAAATGGGACTTTTGGTGATAAAGATTGGATAGGATAGAATGGATTGGATTTCAGGTGATTTGTAAACGAGTAGATTGGTTAAGAGGTGGGTTATGTATTGAAATTGTCACATATTTCTGTTTTTCTACTTTTTATAATGGAAAGGGATCCCCAGATTATAAGGACTGTGAGGTAAAGGTACCACACATTATTCTTCTTATGACGATAAAAGCAATAAGTGGTATTACAAAAGTAGTGGCTCGATATAAGGAATGAGCCTGGATTTTAGTCAATTTTTTATATTTTCTCTTGCTGTCTTTTGTGGTAAAATAGGAAGGAAGCTGGATGAGTTGTGGTGTGTGTGTGTGAAATCCAAGTGAGAAAAAGTAAAGCGGTGGGGAAAAAAGTGGGTTGATCTGTATTTTTGAAGCATGTGCAGCATAGCAGTAGGGTTTAAGTGAAGCATTAGGGACGCGCGCAACATTATGGAGGAAGCAACTCAACTAAGATACATGCATAGGGTTCTGCCACTGTATTGTGACAGAATAAATAAACAATTGATAGTAGAAACAAAGGAAGGGGGATGTCCTGCTCCTGACCGGAACAGTGCTGCCATAACAGAAACATGCTAGAAAAAATGTCCATCTTTTTAGCAGCAAAATATGAAGGAAACAAGTCCCAAAAAAGAGAAGAGATTCTAGATCTCTGGCAATTAGATGAGGATATGGAAGATCAGCAAGGTGAAAAAGAGATCCAATGTAAGAGGATATACCCCGTAACACCTAAACCTGCAGTTGGGTGTAAAAACCCAGTCTATAAGCCTCCAGTGGTAGAGAGAGTGTCAACAGGATTATCAGTATTAGCAACTAGGGGGGGACTCAAGAGATTTTGCACCTCCATATAACCCATCCACAAGCTCGAATATGCCCGTAGCATTGGTGTACCCAGAGGGTCCACAAGTAGACATAGACAGCGAGTTAGGAGCTTTAGAGGAAAGGTTGGTCAGGTTACAAAACCTAAAGAAGTATCACCAGAAATAAAGGTACCGGTACAGAAAATAGGGGATTGGAAGTCAGGAGATTTTTTGCTTAGGTTTAACACTGGGGCAATAAGAAATGTTCGTGTTGAAACAATTGATGGGCAGAGGGCATGGACGGTCCTGGGACAAGAAGTAGAACAAGCAAGGGAAAATGGAGGGGAAGATGAAGGTGGTAGAAATAATGAAGAGACAGGGCAAGAAGTAGATCAAGGAGAGGGGGCAGTGAGAAACCAGTCCCTGCCACAAGAGGCAGTGGGGAGGGACAGACCATGAAATAGACCAGATTTAATCATGGTAGTTCAAAATCAGAAGAATACTAAAGGGGTAAAAAACAAAATAGTTATGCAGATGCCTCTAATACATAAAGGAATAGGGATAATGCAGTATGTGTCATGGCCTCAAATGAACAAAAATAATTTGATTATAGTGCTCCCCCAGCTTATAGACGGAGCTAGTAAATGGATCTATGAATTTGAAAAACAAACAGCAGGTGTAGCCTTAGCAGTAGGAGACACCATAGTTGGGGACTAGGCTGGGGACATATGGGCAAGGGCTGGGGTAAGTCTTGCAGATAATGAACATGATGGAGCAGCCTTTGATGAGGTATGGGCAAGGGTATGGGCTGCCCTACGAAGGATGTACCCAGATATCCCTGACTTACATTCTTTAATGCACTGCACAATGGGTGATGATGGGGACCCAGTTAGGTTTATTCTTAAGTTACATGAAATGCAGAGAGTTGAGACAGTACCATTTTTCTATTTTATTGTAAAGAGGGGATTACCAAAAGAGGTCCAGAAGGCACTAGAAACAATTGTGGGAATTGAAGCCAAAGGGTGTGCAGAGATACAAAGTATAATATTCAATAAGGTTAACTAATCAAACTGCGTCAAACATCGGAATTTGTATGTACGATTGTACATATATTTAATTTGAAAGCACAGTCAGCCTGACACGTGTTTCGAGACTTGGCTCTTCTTCTGAGGCTGAAGTACAATATATATATATCTAACATAAATCAAAATTATGAGTAACCATTAAGACACACACAGGCATCAAGATACAAGGGTTCACAAATTATTTTTTTGGAGTGGGACTGTTTAATGCCTGATACAATTTTTGTAAACTATTTGAATGATAATGATTGGGGTTTGCAATTTAGATACCAGTATAGCGACTCTACTATTGATTTTTTGGATGTGAATATTTCCCCGACAGATGAGGGATTTAAGATCAAAATATTTACAAAACAAACATCTGTGAATGCAATTCTGCATGCACAAAGCTGCCACAAGAATATGGTAATTAAAAATATTCCAAAAGGCGAGTATATCCGAGCCAAAAGAAATTGTTCGGAGAGAGCTGATTTCGATCCGGAAAAATCGTTGATACATGAGAGATTCAGACCACGGGGTTATTAGACCCCAATTTTAAATAAAGCAGAACAAGAAGTGTCCAATATGATGAGAGCCGAATTACTGACACTTAAAACAAGAATAGCCAATACACAAGTGAACAAATTAAGATTGATCACTAGGTATAATGCTGACAGCAATAACATATACACAATTTTGAAACGTCACTGGCATTTTCTCCACCTAGACAGAGATTTAGTAAAATGGGTAGAACCCAGTCCTGGAATCACTTTCAGTAAGGCTACAACACTTAAAAACATTTTGTGTCCATCTTTTATGTCCAACCCGAAAGGGAGGGATACATGGTTAATTCATGGTTGACAAAACGGCTTCCACAAATGTGGTGGCTGTAATATGTGCAGACATGCTCATGAAACAGCTTCACTTGACTTTGGTTCATTGGGGAAACATAAAAAAGGAGGTGAAAACGTCTCATCAAATCTGACGCTCTCAGTTAGCTCCAATGGGAGTAGAAAAAAGGGTTTGTTATATATTTGTTTCCAAAGTTGCTCTTCACTTTCATTTTCTTTACCAATAATATACTACTTTTTCTTTTGTTTATTTCCTATTTCCAGTCTACAGTTCCTTTAAAATAAAATCAAGTGGAACTCATCAAAAGTGCAGGAAATGTTTAATGCACATTCCTGTCACATTGTTACTTGAAGTGGCAAGTGCTGAGACAGAGATATAACACAATGGCCGATCCAGTGCAAATAAGCCAATGCATTTCGGTATGTTTACACCATCTTCAGGGCTATGCAGTCTACCATAATTATAAATGTAAATGTAAATGTAAAGAAACATGTCATACAAATCAAAATCCATTGTCATACAACATAGTGTACATACCACAGCGTGCCAATAGTGTTCATAAATGATGTCACCAAGGTTACAGAGTAGATGAACGAAAAAGCAAATTTCAATCAGTGACAGTACCATAATGTATATACCGCTCTCATGTTTTATCAAAGTAAATGCCTCTGTTAATCTGGTAGAGATAAATCATACCTCTGTTATATGTGTATTTGCTATCAAAAGCGACATGTAACCCGTACCTATCCAATGCCGGCTCACGTCCTGCATTCAGATTGAAAGCGGTGCCTAAAACAATTAAGTCAATCAGTACTAATTCTGTTTCTGAAAACCACGTTCTATTGTGTGTAAGCGCGCTGTTAATTCTTACCTCCAAAGTCAAGATGGTATCTTCTATCAGCGAAACCACGAGGATGCGCAGTTCCACTTTGTTTTTATGTGTTGCTATAGAGACGCATCAAGGCGTTGCGCTTCGTTATTGCAGCCGGAGCACGTATGCCTTGCGTACCACCCTCCCATGGCAACGGGTGGGCGGGATTGTCACCAAGGCAAAGTGTTAAGTTACTTTGTGTGAGACATGCAGAACATAAAAGGGATTGTATGGATTGGAGTGTGTCGTCACTGTGCGAGTGGCATGCAGTGCATAAATGAAAGTAATGTGCGTGAATCTGAAGAGATTGAGATTGGAAACTCGTAACATTAAACATATTAGTCTCTCTCTCTGTGCATGCTCTGCAGTTAGTACACTGCTGTGAACAGCCCCTCAAAAGCATTGCGATGGGGAGATATTGCTTGTGCAGTTTGCATCTAATCTCGACATGAACTGCGATACACATTGAAGAGGAAATACTGTATTCTTATGTCAGTTCAAACAAAACATGTTGTTCAGTCACCCGTCGAGACGCGTACCGCTTGAACACCCTGTTGGATGCCACTTAGGGGTTCCTATACAAAAGACTACTCTGCCATCTCTGAATCATAATTTGCATTGTGGACTGATTCACTAGAAATAAACCTAAACAGGAATATTCCTAGTACATGTGTGTGTTGGAATCTTTCAAACAAAATTAAGAATCAATAATATCTAGGAGATCTTGTGATCTTAAACAAGTAGAGTGTTGCTAGAATTTCTCAAGTCAAAATTAAAATTTAGAATCAAAAATTAAAAATTATGATGTCTATCCAGAATGTCTCTCTTTGGTCTGGTCTTTTCTGGATATTTTCATGCAGGTCTCTTTTCTTCACAACTTCTAAGATCACAAACCTGATCTGTGCCAGGTTGTGTTTTTTCTCGTGCCAATGTCTGGCAACTGCCGAATTTGCATTGTGGTTGCGAATACACGACCTGTGTTCGTTCCATCTGGTTTTTGCAGCCCTTTGGAATTGTCCTATGTAATAGAGGCCACATGGACATTTAATCGCATAAATTATACTCTGTGTGTCACAAATTGCGTAGCTGCGTAGTCTCATCCGTTCTCCTATGTGTGGGTGATTCACTGTTTCGCCCTTCTGGATATATCATCAGTTCCTACAATTGAGACAGGGGTAAGTCCCAATTCTGTCTGTGATTTTCTTTTTGTGTTGAGAAGTCTATATTTGAATTTCTGGCTCCGTTGATATGCAAAAGTAGGGAAATCTTTGAAGAGATGCTCTACTCTCTGGTCACATATGACCGTCCTCCAGTTTTTCTTAATGATCTCTTTTATTCTGTTACTTTGTTTTGAATATCTCGATACAAAAACAAGGGGTGGTATCGTATCTGTTTTTTCTTTTTTGTTTAGGAGGTCTTCTCTCTTCTGAGTCTCTACTCGTAGCTCTGCTGCATTTACTTCTTTTGTCGAGTATCCCCGACCGATGAATTTCTTGCCCATTTCTTCAACCTCTTGTTTGTAATCTTCCGTGTTACTAACAATCCTTTTCACCCATAACATTTGACTGTACAGTAAGTTTTTGATGAGGTTGGGTTGATGAAAACTTAGTCTGTGTAAGAGATTATTTCGATCTGTACTTTTGCGGAATATATTCGTCTTGTACTCTGTTTCTGTGGCAGTAATGTTAACATCCAGAAAGTGTATTGTTTTTTGTGAATACTCGTATGTAAATTGAATTCTTCGGTCTTTTCCATTGAGATATGCTAGAAATTCATACAGTTTGGTTTCGGTACTTGTCCAGATTCCAAAGATATCGTCTATATTTCTTATCCAAATTGCCAGGTCTTGTTTCCATATCGGGTGCTGCAGGACGTGGTCCATTTCAAATTTATGCATAAAGGCATTCGCGTAGGGGGAGCCATTGTCGCTCCCATTGCGGTGCCTGCAACTTGTAGGTAACATTGTTCTTTGAAGCGAAAGTAAGAGCTTTCTCCTATAAATTCTAGCAGTGCCAGAATGAATTTCTTTTGGGCAGGTATTTCTCCTTCATTCAATAGTATCCATTCTACCACTTCTCTTCCCAAATTATGGGGGATTGATGTATATAAACTTCTTACATCTACTGTGAACAAAATGTGGTTGGCATCAAATTGTTGGAGGAAATGGGTTGAGTCTTTTATGTACGTGAAATTTTCTTTTTCATTCCTCTAATCTGTAACCTTGGTGACATCATTTATGAACACTATTGGCATGCTGTGATATGTACACTATTTTGTATGACAATGGATTTTGATTTGTATGATATGTTTCTTTACATTTACATTTATAATTATGGTAGCCTGCATAGCCCTGAAGATGGTGTAAACACACCGAAATGCATTGTCTTATTTGCACTGGATCGACCGTTGTATTATATCTCAGTCTCAGCACTTGCCACTTCAAGTAACAATGTGACAGGGATGTGCATTAAACATTTCCTGCACTTTTGATGAGTTCCACTTGATTTTGTTTTAAAGGAACAGTAGACTGGAAATAGGAAATAAAGAAAAGAAAAAGTAGTACATTATTGTTAAAGAAAATGAAAGTGAAGAGCAACTTTGGAAACAAATATATAACAAACCCTTTTTTCTGCTCCCATTGGAGCTAACTGAGAGCGTCAGATTTGAAGAGGCGTTTTCACCTAATTTTTTTCTTTCAAATTGTTTGGTCCTTGTGTCATGGGATCATCATTTTTCTGACAGCTCCAGGCTAAAACCAGAACTAAAAAGAGCTAATAGCCATAGGAACCTAACTGACAGAGATAACTTGAACTTTAAACGTGGTGCCCACCCCTTCCTCACAGTTTTCATTAGGGAAACATCCAGTTAATTGTTTTATTAATTGTAATACCAAATGTGTGGGTTATTGCATTTTTTGTTTGTGTGGTTTGAGATATATTGGCAGCACTATTAGGTCTTTGAAAATTCGAATAAGAGAACACTTGTCATCAATGTTCATACAAGAGACCAAATATCCGTTAGTAACTCATTGGCAAGAAGTCCACCAACAACAGTGGACAACAAAAAGGACATACAATTCACTGGAATAGCTCAAGTGAGCCTCACACAAGGGGGGTGAACCCTGAACTCAGGCTTAGACAACTTGAGGCCAGATTGATTTGTAAATATCGAACGGTATCCAGGGGACTCAATTCGGACCATGAGTTTCATGTATTTCTCTAAGAATGTGGTAGCATACACAAGGAACAGCACAATATCAGTTTGTTAAATGTTTATGTATATGAGACAATTGTTCATATTGACAAAAATGAGATGCAATGTCAATAGGTATGGTGTTTTAAAAATGATAAATAGGATTGATTTCCATATTAAGTAACCGTGTCTTCATTTATTGATGTATATATTGATCAGCCAATCGGTGATGATCACATTGATGGCACCAACTTAAAGTGTTACGCTGATTACAATTGCAATAATATTTGTTGTCTCATATTGGTTTACAATAACACTATTAATGTCAATGTATGGGTTTGTGATATTATGGAACAATTGCCATTATTTTTCGAGACTGCATATAGGTATTTTCAATGATGTTATGACTAAGATTGCAGTGGATTTGTGTTACAACACTATTATGTTAATAGGGCTCAGGAAGTATGCTCTGATCGTCTGGGGGGTTAGTGCCACACCTCACCCACACCCAACAGATCATGCTCCACCAATTTGAACAGTCTAGTACTCGAATACTTATCACAGATTAAGCTTGCGGATTTAACATAGGAGCATATACAAGGTAACCCATTTTTGTTGTCACGTGTGGTGGTTACCCACGCATTTTCTAGGAATGCGTCTGCGAGGGCTACGATGTTTAACATTTTTAGACATAAGAATGGATCTAGTTGTCATGGGAAACCGCCGTATTGCAAATGCGCCATCTATATGCACAAAATGGGGAGTAACACTCACCCAAGATGGTGGCTACAGATAGCCAAGAAAATACTGTCTAGCTGATTAATGCTGAGTCAATAAATGCGCTTCTTGGAAGCGCCGACCGGTTCTCCCGGATAATGAGCAGAAAGCCGAAAGGCTGGTAAGTGAGGAGGCTGTGAGTTTGGTTACGATCCCTGACTAGTGAATCTGGCTGATAATTGAAGTTAAATTGGTGTATCCGTTAATCAGACATGTGGTTTTGCCTTCTGTTTCCCTTTATTTTTGTTTTTGTTCTGCCACTTGGGACATGTCATAATTTGGACTACTATATTGGCGTTTGGTTGGAACATGGTCGCATTGGTATTATTGTGATGGTGTGAAACTTTGATAGCAATTACCAAGTGTTGGTGCAACAGCATGGTGAAAATAAGGTACTTTGGCTTGGGTCTCGCACATTAATTTGGCTTTTTGCTACACATGGTGTTAGTTCTAATATTATCTATCATATTGCCCTTATTTGACAGGCATTAGAATAGATCGAGCAAGTATCAATCATCTGGTAAGTTACGGATCTGTGTTAAATGGTAATTTTGCCTACAAATGGATTATCTCGTACCAATTTAGGAGGCGAATTAACAGAGGACACATGTTATTTATGTTTATATTTACAGTTATTGGAACAATTCAGAGAAGTACAATTGGTAATTATACCTTTCTAAAAAATGTGTTCTGTTGGGAACATGGTGTGGCGCACCGCGTTTTCGATCTCAGACATGTAAGTACAATATAGGTGTGCATTTATACATGACTGAGTCTTTTTATTTTATCATACTTTCTCTGTGTCTATGTGTTTTGTGTTATCTCACCCCCTACAATATTGATTGTTTCTCTTGTTTCAATGATGACTGCATGACTATGTGATTCGCATCTTTGCTGAACCACTTTTCTTTGTGAACCCTTGTATCTTGATGCCTTTGTGTATCTTAATGGTTACTCATGAGTGTGATTTATGTTATCAAATGATATATATATATACTGTATATCAGCCTCAGAAGAAGAGCCAAGTCTCGAAACACGTGTCAGGCTGACTGTGCTTTCAAATTAAATATATGTACAATTGTGCATAAAAATTCCGATGTTTGGTGCAGTTTGATTGGTTAACCTTATTGAATGTTGTACTTGAATTGTGGAGTGTAGGGCAATACACCCACAGATTACCAATCAGCCGCAGCCCTAACATACACTAATTGACATTCTTGCAAGCACTGGGGATCTCTGTTCTTCCTTTGCCAGCGTCTCGCCCTCTACAAAGTATAATAGTCCACAATTGTAAGAGAATCAAGGAGCGGGACAGGGAGACAGCCCAGAAGCGGCAAACTGACGAAACAAAATGAGTGGAAAAGAAACTAAACAAGGTTGTCATTCAAGCACCAGTGAAGGCACCGGCTCAGGGGGAAAGGACAGGAGATACTCAACAAATTGGGAATGCCACAACTGTGGCACTATGGGGTGAAGGAGGACAGGGACAATGGGGTGGGGGGACAGTACCCCAACCCACAGTGGCAGTGTGAAGAAGCATCAAGGGGAAAAGGACGATTTCTAAGAGCAAGAGCATGAGGCTTTGGGGGGATAGGGACTCAGGGAGGAGGATTGGGAACATCACAGTGCTGGCATTGCAGGAAATGGGGGCATTTTGCAAGGGAATGCAGGAATAGGCCTCGGATGAGATTTAATTATGGGCCATCACCTCCAGGGCAGGCGTTCCAAGGGCATCAAGGAAGGAGACAACAGCAATTTGGGCGAGGGGGTCAAAATCAGTTCCCCTATGGGGCTGACAGGTAAGGGCAACAACTACAGCAGGGTGAGGGAATACAGTTTAACAGAATGGCAGGGGAACAGGCACCCCATCGCAAGGAGTTACAATGACGGGGGCGGCCAGGACAAATACTGATTAGGACAGCCCACAGATAGTACTCGCATGTCCAATCCTATTGATAACCGCACACCCTGAAGAGGAGCCCTTGGTGGAGGAGGAAATAGGAAACAGGCAATTTATATTTATAGTAGATTCAGGTGCAACCAAATCATGCATCATGGAGGGGAACTTTCCATTGTCTGGTAAAACTCTTTACATGCAGGATTCTCTGGCGCTATTTCTACAGTTCCATACACTGAGGAGCTGGATATAAAAGTGGGAGGGTAGGTAGTACGAGCCCCCTTGTTATATTCAAAGAGTTCCCCTGTGAACTTGTTGGGTAGGGATCTGCTCAGTACAATAAATATAACTGAATTATTCACAGAACAAGGGGTAGTGTGTTCCACTCCATGGATGCGTGTAACTCAAGCTATGGTAATAATCAATGCAATAGCAAGGGAGTCAGTAGTACATGGGGTTCCTGTGGTCTCAGATATATTTTTTCTATGGTATTAAAGGTATTAGTAAATGCAGTGCCTCAAATTGTGACAAAGTGTTGGCAAGTACGTACAGATTTTATTTTCCAACCCATGGTGCCACCCGAGATGGTGGCAGGGACAATATTGTCATTAGATTTACAAGGACTAGTAGTGTCAGACAAATGAGTAGTCCTGATTGGGACAGACCATGTTGCGAGTGGTGCACATATTATGTATAGATCCGACAGTGTAATTAAAGAAAATGGGCCTCATTCCGAGTACGGCGCTAACCAATGGCGCTATTAACGCCTTGGTTGACGCCGTACCCGGACCGGCAGCGCCTTGGTGGTTGGCGGAATTACCGCCCCATTCCAAGGTTGGCGGGGCGGTAATTCCCCAATCCCCATTTACCCTTCCCCATTCCCATTCTTGCCCCATAGGGCATAATGGGAGTGGGGAAGGCGTCAATTACGCCACCGTAAATTACGGTGGCGTAATTAACATCAAGGTCCCTTAGCGCCATGGTATTTAACGCCTGCTAAAAGCAGGTGTTAAAAGCACCATGGCGCTAAGGGAACTCGGAGTATGGCGGTAAGGGATTACCGCCACCGCTCTCGTTAGCGGTGGCCGCTATCCCTTACCGCCATACTCGGAATGAGGCCCAATGACTGATGAGGAGTTATTTGAGGACAGTGAACAAAATGGGGAGAGTATTTTGGAAATCTGCATCCCATGTGATATCATGGTGCAGTATAGGCAGGTACAGTGCCCCCTGATGGCAGTGGTAACTCAGATGATTTTATTGTTTGAGGAGGACATGCAATATGTGCTAGCATAAGTATGGACTGTTAATCCACATGATGTTGGGTTACTGAGAGCTGTGACCCCAGTACAGATTACATTCAAGTAAGGTGCTTAGCACAAATCATCCAGTATGTGGATTATCGGTTGGTATGTACTGAAAATGAACATCAGTGCAGGAGGGATTCTGTTGCATTATTGTAAATGCTGGGTCACAAAGGGTCTAGCTGTACAAAGGGTACAAGGCAGATACAAAGAAGTTATAATACAGCCAACATGAGGGACTATATTTGGGGAATAAAAAATAAATAATTATCAGATAGGGCGGGGGCAGTACGCACCGCCTGTAGGCCCAGTAACGTGAAGGAAATGTAGCAGTTTTTGGGTTTATGTAATTATTGTAGGGCATGGATCCTAGACTACACAGTCTACACAAGGCCATTGTTACAAAGTCTCAGGAAAGGACAGAGAACTTAAAAGTGCATTTTAATGGACTGACAAAATGACTAGACAATTTGGGGACTTAAGCTATTTGCACGGCCCCTGTTTTAGCAACGCCGGATTATATACAGGAGTTTTATTTATTTTTCCACTCTGATGAATGGCTCATGCATTGACGGAAGTAGACATATTATATGTTGTTGGGTCATAAATAATTGACGTTCGGGACGGGACGGAAGCACACAGGGGCGGTAGTAGCGTGCGGTAAAGGGGGGGAGGAATAGTGAACACCCCTGTAGAAAGGGAGACCATGGGCCTCATTATGACTTTCGAGGCAGCCATGCCCTTAATAAGGGCATGCTTGCCTCCAAAATTGTGTCTGGGTCCGGGTTCCCTGAATGGGGAACTACCGGGCCATTCCGAGTATGCAGGGCCCGGTATTTCTTCCTTCAGGGAACCCGGGCCCGGTCCTTCCCCATTCCCATTCAAGCCCCCATAGGGCTCAATGGGAATGGGGAGGGAGCTAACAATGGGCCCATTACAAACAGGCCCGTTGTTAGCTCCCTGGTCCCCTCGCGGATAAACCAGACGTCCAGAGCGGGACCCGCGAGGGGACCTCGTAATAGTGTGGAGTGGGTTTAACGGTGCCAGCACCATTACCAGGGCCGTTAAACCCATTCCGCACTAGTAGTAATGAGGCCCCATGGCTCCATACACAGCATTGCCCATATTACAACTGGACCATTATTATATGGGGAACTGATCAGCCCCAGGTTTAAAGGTCCATATGAGGTGATGTTCTGTAGTCCTCTCACCATCCGTATGAAGGAGTTAGATATTGGGTGCATCTCTCGGATGTCCTACGAGCACCTGAGACAAGGCAAAGTTTAGTAAGGGCATAGCCAAAGAGACATTTTTGAGGATCCATGCTAGGGTGGTGTGCAGTGGCACATGCCTTCTTTTTTCTTTTTTATTTTTTCTTGTTTTTTCTTTTGTCAATTTTTATTTCATTTTAAAAAATTTTTTCTTTTTTTTTTTTTGGAAGGTCCAGGATCCGGTCAGCCCTGGTGGAAAAAGACTCCCTCTCCCTCTCTTTCTCTCTCTTTCTTTCTCTCAATCTCTCTTTCTTTTTTCTTTCTCTTTCTTTTTCTCTTTCTTGATAACCTTTTTTCTCCGCTCCAGGAATAAGCAAAGATGGCTGACCGACCTCTCTGTTATGTAGGGATAATGAAAAATGTTATTTAGTCTAGAAATGTAGTAGTGTTATGATGTTTTGTATGACACTGGTTGTGGTTATTGCGGTGGATGAAGGTATGTTTGTTATATGTGGTGGCTATATAAAGGGGGGGATGGACAGTTGGAAAATAATGTTAGTATAAATATCTATGAAACAAACTCAACATTTCTCACTTTTTACCAGCCACCTCTACAAGTTTTCTGAGATGAATGAAATGGCAAGTATGAATGACGTATGATTTATATAAGGGGTGGGGCTTTGACATTATTTCTGACGTCCAGAATGCAGAAAGATTGAATAGCTGGTACTCTGATATGCGCATTAAAGGAAGGGATGTAATCAATAAAAGATGTTACCTGTGTGCACTTATCCTGCACACATCAGGGCCTCCTAAGGTTTTTAGTTACACATCCAGTCCCAATTACAGAGGTACAATGCTTGGTTCATCTTGCACTATACGGGATAAACGGCACATTCCAGGCACACAGTGTGCAGTTGAGAAGCAATGATCTAGACTCAGCGTAATGCAATGGCAACACAAAATACCACCTGTGTCTACAAGGACCACATTTCTCCTTGGGACGTTAGTCAAATGACAACGACAAATGTCAGGGCACTACAGTGATGTGCCTGGCAGATGGGCTGATCGAGTCAAGTGGAGAAGCAATATCCCATATAGAGACTATGTTTGCGCAAATATGGTCCCAACACATCACAAGACTGACACGGATTGCAACAATGAAGAAGCCAGTGCGAATAGATAGAGCCAAACATTTTGAACTTTATTTTACCAATGAAGGAGCAGTTCCTGGTGGCGCAAACACACAGTGCAACCACAATCTTGTGATCCCTAGTATGACCAAAGGTACAGCAGCAGTGATGGATTACTACTGGGTTTGTGGCCAACAAGCCTACCTGCAACTCGTACCATCTTGGAGGGGCAAGTGTTAACTGGCCACCCTGCACTCAGTGCTACTAGTAATCCTGGAAGAACATCTGAAGGGAGAAGAAATGCCATTCAAGGTGCCAACAGACACTCTAGCACCTAAAGAAGCAAAAAAAAGCTTTCAGATCACACAAGAATTTGGTATGCTGCCAGAAAAAGGACGATTTCAACGGCGGGGAAGAAAGAAAAGCTTAAACTGTTTCAAGACTGTTCCGCACTGCTCAGAGGAATACCTGACAAGTATTGACTTTTTAGCTCAGCAGAGACTTGCTTTTTCATCTTTTTTGGCTCCTGGGGTAGAAGCAGCTACTGCACTTTTCTACCCCCGGAGGATGCTGAGAATGGGTCACTATCCCACATCATCAAGGCGGTGCACAATCTAGGTGTTCAAATGAAGAAAGAAGGTGGAGTTCAGAACACAGATTGGCAATTGCTTGCCTTTGATTGGGTCCTGTCATGGCTCGGGCAGCAGTAAATTTACTGATTCCTGTGATTGTGTTCTTCTTGGTTCTCTTCTGCACATGCCAATGGGGTCTCCGATGATGTGTCCCTAATAGTGCAAGGATGATGGTATCAATTGGGGGATTTAAAACACCTTGCCATACAATAAACAGCATAACTCAAACTAATATTTCTGGGGTTGTAGATATGTGGGGTGGGGATGAGTTTGTTACTGTACAAGTAACGAAAGGGGGAAATGTTGGGAAGGAGGCTAGTGCTT
This sequence comes from Ambystoma mexicanum, assembly GCF_040938575.1. Lineage (NCBI taxonomy): Eukaryota > Metazoa > Chordata > Amphibia > Caudata > Ambystomatidae > Ambystoma > Ambystoma mexicanum. The sequence continues at coordinate 1,106,660,805 of NC_090921.1, read as the reverse complement.
TTCTTCAATTCCCAAACTTCCCAAGCACTTTAGAATTAGGCAAGACTTCTGTTACCTGTTTTCTAAGCACTACAAGAGTCCAGGGGCGAGGAGGTTCACTAAATAAAGATAGGTAGTATTTAAAATTTAAGGTTCAAATAACCAATAGTTGAAAACCTGTATAAATGATATTTTGTGTAGTTTTAAAAGCTCAACACAGGCTCTCTGCCAAAAAGGAATGTGGTCTGGCTAAAAATAGATCGCAGAGCTCATGCAGTGTTGTGTCACTGAGGCTAAGGCTGGCAGAGAGCACGAGGTAACTTAGCAGCTGTTCCTGTCCATCACAAGTCAATGGAGACTAAAAAAGATTCAGCACGACATACAGAGTACTAGGAAAACAAGGGGTTTTTCTAGGAATTACTGGACCAGATCAAATATAATTATGTTGAGTTAAGTGTTGAGAGAATGGCGGGAAGATGTGTTTATGTATGATTGTTTATAACATAGCAAATTATGCTAAACAAGAGCGACAATGTATTCCTGCATAGGCAGCATAATGTTATGTAGTGTAACGCTCACCTGATTCCCGCAGAGGCGCCGGTCTTGACTGGGTGAATGCCGTATCTTCAAAGGTGATGTGTAACACCCGGTTGGCTCTTTGGGCTGGACCTCTGTGCACTGTATGTCTGACTCGAAGAGTAAGATGTCTGCAGGTAGAAAATATGGGATTAATGAACTGGGGTTATTGGGTGCCTCTCTCCTCTTCCCTTTCTCTTCTCCTGTAGAACCCCAGAGGTTAACGCCCTCACCTTAGGTAAGTGAACGCCGAGCTCTCCATCTGCCTCAGGGCAGGGTGCCGTAACCAGTTTCTTCACTGGATAAGGGTGCAGGCCTCTTGACCTCAGAGGACTGCTGTCCGTCGTTAACTGCACGAACGGTAAGTTCTGGGCACTTCAAATGTCTTAAAAGTCTTTTGTAATGATATCTCTTGTTTTGCAGGGTTCCGGCGATGGCGGATGGCGGGCAGATGAGAGTTGAGGATCGAACCCGCATGAGGAATAGAAGCGCCTGGAAGCACGTAAGTAAGCGCTTCTAGCCTGCTTCACGATGCGCACTAACTGTCCCTTTTATCTTGCAGGTACAAGTTCGGAGCTTTAGAGAAGCTGAAGGGTGCTGGAATACCCACTGGATTCGGCGTGGGAAGGAGTAATGGCACGTGAGTAATAAAGTTCCCCAATGTCTTTAAACGCACCTTCTTTTGTCTTTCAGATGCGGGATGCAGCGCCGAAGGCCTCCGGAGCGTGCGAAGAGCTGGTAAGCTTTCGTCTTTCAGATGCCGGAATGCAGTGCGAAGACCTCTGGAGCATGCGAAGAGTAGGTAAGCCTTTGTCTTTCAGATGCCGGAATGCAGCGCGAGGCGTTGGTGACAGCCGATGGACCAGGTAAGAGATGTGCTGCCACTGAAGACCGTAGTGCTAACCTGTTCTTTCTTTGTCTTTACAGGTGCTGCTGAAGACTGGATTCCAGGATGGTAAGCCTTTGTTCCCTTAGGCCCAGGATCAGAAGCAGAAGACACGATGAGCGTTCTGCTGCAGAGAATGCAGAATAACGCAAAGCAAGATTCATCCATCGGGTGTGGTTTAAATAGCCTCCTGTAGTGCTTAGGTGTCTCCTTCCACAGCCTCGCCTAGGTGAGAAAAGAGTTCCTGCTTTCCAGAAGAGTTCCAGTGTTCTGAACCTAGGGAGTGGGTCCTGCCCCACCCAACAGGAAAAGTACTCCCAAACAGAAGAGGATCAGGGGCTCAACTGGCAGGTAAGTAAGCAGCATGGTCTGCTGCAGGTAAGTCCACCCAAGCATTATGGGCCCGGCGCTTCCAGCGCTGGGACTGGGCATCTTTATGAGCCTGGTGCCACTGGCGCCAGGACAGGGTCCAAAAGGTCCCAATTGGGACTGGCTGGCACTCGGAACCGGGGTTATGGGTCTGCTTCCAAGGGAGTCGGGCAAGTCCTGATCTTTTGGAAGCAGAGATCATGACATGTAGCTTGTCCCAAATAGCACCCAGCCATGCCAGAAAGAAGAACTACAGCATTCCTTTTAAGGAAGAAGAACAGTTTTAGGTAAGCTCTGCCGGTCTCCAGTAACCAAGTCAAGAGTATTTAAGCCCCAGGCCCAGCACCAGTCTTCAGGACCTGGGTGCCAGCCACGGACAACAGAATGCTGGTCGGAAATGGCAGAGTCCTCTGCCATTTTCCCAATCCTCATGATCTGTCAAGATTAAAATTTGTTATCTTTTGCAAGATACACTCATGGCCTTAATTCCCTAGAGGGATGCATTTACTCTGGTTTGAGCGTGATCAGGGTGTACCCCAAACATTTTAAGGGGTGCTCCTGTAAGTTGGGGTTCACTTTCAAAACCTTCATGTGTAAAGGAGCACATCCAATGCTTTCTTTATGTAAGTACTGCAAGTTAGCCAAAGGAAATCAAGGCAACTATATTCTTTCTAAACAACTCGGATTTCCTCAGATGACTAAATGACTGTGCGCATCCCCCAACCAACCTTCTCCAACCTGACTCAATTCTTAGTCCATGCAATGGAGTATAAAGTCCCACAATATAGTGTTTCCATGTTCTAGAATTGGGGGAGGTGGTTAGATGAGAAAACGCCAGTTCAGACCACATGGTGGAAATGTTGAAACAAGGTAAAACCGCAGCTGCTAACTGCACAGAAAAAAAGCGGCTGACTGCATTAAAAGATGCTGACTGCACAGAAAAAAGCTGCTGAATGCATAGAAAAAAGCTGATGACTGCATAGAAAAATACGTGGCTGGGATTTTGAACGTTTCTCCCGCTCCAGACCCTTGAACCAAGTATCAAAGTTCTTTGGAGCTCTACTGACAGGGCCTAGGATCCAGGAGGGTTCCCCCAGCTAGAACCTCCTATCGCCCATAAAGGGATGTTCCAAGAAGTGTGTGTCCACAGTCCCCAGATTGCATCAGGCCTCATTATAGTTACTCTATAACATATGTTTAAAACCAGGCTTCTAGTCGCCTACAAGGAGGAAGTGAACACAAGATACAGAAAATGTCTTTATTTTACTATAGGTATTTTAGTATTGATTTATACATCTATTGGAGGGTTTTATCTGTATCACACATCTTTTACCTCACCACTGTGAACCGGAATACATGAAGAGAAATGCAACAGTGTATTTGTATGTGCATTCTTTAAATTGGCTTTTCACTCCCTTACAGCAATGTCAATTGAGGGTCAGCAGAGGTCGTAAGAGCGACCTCTGCCGTTTCCCCAGTGACCTCTGGCCTAGCCTGGAGCCGGCTTCCATTTTTTAATAAATAAGCAAGCTCCTGACGCCACCCCAGGCCCGGCCAGAGGAAGCAGCGAGGTGCGCCAGTGTCTCCAGTTCTATTACTGGAGCTATGGTTGCTTATAAACCATAGCTCGTCTGGGCCCGAGGCAGGGAAGAACAGAGCAGAAGAGCAGAGCGATGCGACACTGCATAGTAACAGATTTCAAATTTCATTGGCTGTTTATCAGCCAATGAAATGTGTGATTTGGCTGTGTGGGTGGAGTCACGTCACAGCGCACAATCTAACTTAGTCTTCTTACTTGCGGAGTCGAAGTAGCACCTGCAGCAGAGCTGTGTGCGTGCAGTGCGGCGAGGCTGCGGCGTGGTCAGTAAGTAAGTACTATGTGCCAGTGCCACTGCCCCATCCTGTACAACTCCTTTCAATGGACCGATAGTACTTCTCCTGTCCGGCCATCGTACAGGAAAATCCTTGTTTGATTGAGTAGGGAGTCGTTTGCTTGCCTTGACCATCCTTGTTGTGCTGGAACTTGGATCGTTTGAACTGCGCATTTTGTACATTTTGACGAGGGGTGGTTCATCTTCAGGCCGCTGCTGGCATTAGTTTGCCTGCTGTGCTAAGTTTTGCCCTGCGAGTGTGCAGTGCCTGAAGGCCAACATGTGTGACGCTTGATTGATTTATTATCACTGCCAACACCCACACTCTTCTAGTCAGAACTTTAGGATCCTGTTCAGTCAGGCAGCAGGTAGACAAAGGGTTGGAAATGATACAGCGTTTGTTATTTCTAGAACTTGTGCTGCCCGTTGGGTGTCTGCTGCCAAATGAGGCTTGGAATCCGATTTACTTTTTTCTTGGTGTTTTTTACAGGCATTCTAAGGCCATACACAATTGGAACTTGCCAAAGGCCATTGTTTGTACCCATCTTTGAAAAAATAAATCTGCGTTGCTATCTCCATTTATGGATTTGGTCTATAAATTTTGATTTTTTTAATGGAAGGTATGGACATTGTGAGTTCTCGGGATTGATTTTCCTTGGAAGAGTGAATTTCTTGGGCTGTTAAATTATATAGCGCAGCGATTTACATATTCAGACCTTCAGTCCATTCACTGCAGTTTTCAAGTGGAGGCGCACTCTCTCCACACTCCCTCCTGTGAGAACATAGTTATGGTCCATGCTGTCACAGGAGGTACTGGGGAGATGGAGAGCGCCAGCGAACTCTAAAGTCACATGGAGGGTCGAGGGTGGGACAAGGTTCATTGCAGGCCCACCGTGTGTCTGCAATGATCTACTCAGCCCAGGGCCCAAGCGAAAGATGGTGTCTAGTCCTCTCCATCCCTGTGTGCCTGGGCTGGCGGCTGTAAGTATGTGGTCCCAGGCCCAGCCTGTACCGCAGCTGGACTACTCCATTGAATGCTTTTTCATTTCATAACTTGTATTAACTGTACACAAACATCTGATAAGAAGAGATTTGAAGTGATGTCAAGTATCGTACCAAAGTGGGTGAATAAATTAATGTTAAAATATTTCAATGCACACTTAATTATCACATGGTTTAAATATAGCAATCAATCATCTATTAAAAATACAATAATCAATCATCTGTTAAAACTCCATATCAATGAGAGCAAAGACAAGTTCTACTTTCATTCTCTAGTATTTTCTCCCAGAATCAACCAGATTAGAGGGCCTTTTTATCTATCGCTAGTCAGCTGGCGATTCGACGCCAGAGCCAATACAGGCTAATATGTAGGCTGAGACATATGTCCAAGAAGTATCACTTTTTATTGTGTTATAATTATGAACATATCTACCGAGTATGGTCATATATGCATCACCCAAGAGTTTACATTCGGTGAATAGGTATATGGGGATCTCAAGGGCACCGGGACATTACATATTCAGCACACTCTATGTGCCAAAGTAATTTTCCGGTGAGCACCCAAAAAGACCAGGAGTGGGAGTTGGTTGGTACGGAGTCTAAAGATGCCGCCGGCACTGCCGGCAAAGAAGTCTGGCAAAGATATGGTTGTAGACTCAAATACCTATGTCCGACAGTTGACACATATGTGTATGACTTTAGTGTCGACAGTCGCGCATAGTTATTAGTCCAATTCCATTGAGCCAGTCTCTTTCTGAACAGATTTTTCAACGTTTTGTATTTGGTCCCCCACTCAAAGTCAGGATGCCATTCTCATATAGTTGTTTAGACATATTCGAGAACTCTCCATCACCCATTCTCCACTGTATACCCCTATCCGCTCCCACTATTGTCAACAGTTTGCATCTAGGGTTGTGATTAGCTTTGAGATAGAGTCCCACTCGCCATATAAGCAACTAGCCTCTCAATGATATTAGTCTCAGTTCCAATCTTAAGTATTCCATCGAAACATTCTTTGCCAATTTCAGTACTTGTTTCCAGAAGTAGCCATGTTGTCTGTCAAGCCAGCTTACATCTGTTATTACTAGGGCATCCAGACCATATAGCACCATTGGGCAGAAGCTTTGTAGGTATAAAAGAATCCCCTCCAATTAATAGCCAGCTGTTTGGCACACAAACCTCTCAATCATATTAGCCAGTTTGCATCCCTTGATCGTTTTGGCCTCTACAATGTGTTTATAATTCAAGCTCTGGCTCATATCCAGGCCATGTAAGGGTACTTATTGACGTAGGTCAGGGTGCCCAAACTCGTAAGGATCTTAGGGCGATTTATCTTCTTGGCTGAAACCAGCATGATCTTAGTTTTGGTCATATTAATGTTCAGTTCATTGGGGGGCATGGCTACAAGGGCCATGTAGGAGGACGTGATCTGGAGGAGCTCCCGAGATCCTGAAATGATCCGGGCGTAAAAGTGCGCAACGATGGGCCGACGACTGCTGAAAATACACATGTAGGTGTGTGAATGATTGGGCCATGCTTGGTGAACTTTTGGAAGGTGTAGGAAGAACGGCGGCAGAGATCTCTGCAGAAAGGATAAGGAGCGCCAGAGACAAAAGACGACACAAAATGGCCGACCAATGTCCAGAACAAAGGAAGGAGCAGGCCGCACGGTGATCGAGTGAAAGAGGCATACTGGGTGCGCAGTTGTCATTTGTGCAGAACACAGGTCCTCTGGGTCATGTCGAATAGAACGGTGAGGCCGAAGGCGAAACAGCCCACCCTGGACGACTTTGCTAAGACGTCCCCTGGTCAAGACAATACCAAGAGCAAGGATAAGCCGCCTGCAGGCAGCATGAAGACAACGGGCGCTAACCAAGAAGTCCTAGCTGCGATTGCAGACCTAAAGGCGGCCTGGGAATCTAAACTCGAATTAGCCGTCACTGAACTGAAAACAGCACTGGACCTTAAGTTCGGAGAGGTGCAGGAGGATGTTAATCTACTCCGACAGGACGTCAGGGCCTTGGCGGAGCGCACGGAGTCCCTTGAGAAGGAAGTTAGCCCGAATACCGCGGATTGTGTCTCCCATAAGGCCGAATTGCATGCCCTGATACAGAGAGTGGGCAACTTGGAGAGCAGAGCGGAGGAGGCGGAAGGACGCGCCCGACGAAACAATATCCGCATCGTGGGCCTGCTGGAGGGATTGGAGGGCCACGATCCCACTGAGTTTATTGAGTCCATGCTACTGCAAGAGATACCCGGAGGAGCCCTATCTCAAGGATTTGCGGTGGAAAGGGCACATAGAGCTCTAACAAGGAGGCCGCCGCCAGGAAACCCGCCTAGGCCGGTGATAGCCAAAATTCTTAATTACCGGGACCGGGAGAGGATATAGGAACACTTCCGCAAGGGAGGAACGATTATACGAGGAGCGGCAAACATCACGGCCTACCCGGAATATACCCTGTCTGTGCACCGTAGCCGCATGAACTTTGGGACGGTAAAGCGGAGACTGAGAGAGGCGGGCCACAAATACATGTTACTGTATTCGGCAAAATTGAAAGTTATACATAAAACACAAAACTTTGTTTTTTGAGACCCCGGAGGATGCCATGGGATGGCTCGATGTGCAGGGATGTCCCCAGGAGTCAGAATTTCAGACGGAGAGAGAGCACGGAAGAGATAAGTAATGCACGAGGAAGGTGCCACAAGATGGCGCGGCACAGACCCTTGGGACTTGAATATAGTCATTTGCACAGCCTTCAGTAGAGGTCAGACTATTGCACTAGATGTTATGAGCACTGTAATTATTATTGAAGTAATGGGAGCCTTACAGAGCGGATCTCTTTACCCCACAATAATCTTAGTTAAGTGGCCATTAGGGCGACTTCACCCTACTGAGCTCTGTGCATTGTTTGGTGCTTGCAGGGCTAGATGTGGGGGTGCCTGAGTTCCGAGAACAGAGCTGGGCAGCAGTTGAGGTGTGTGGTGTTGGGGAAAGGACGGGTGGAGGGAGGGGAGGGAAGTTGGAAATTTGTTGTGTACATAGTTATGGATAGTTTGAGCTGGTACAAGAAGCTACAAGTAAAGATGGAAAGCTGTATCTGTATCACGTGGGCAAGGGGGATTCGCTACACGGAAGGCAAGAAGACACTCATGAGCCATGGGGGACCTTAAGATCGTAACATGGAATGTCAGGGGACTCAACAGTTACTTAAAGAGAAACAAAGTCATGATGTACTTGAAAAGACAGAAGATTGATATTGCATTGTTGCAGTAAGCACATTTGACCCGGCAAAAACTGGAACTGGTGGGGAAGAAGTGGAGAAGTACTGTAGTAGGCTCTCCGTATTTGGCCTACGCTAGGGGAGTGCTGGTCTGGGTGGCACCGCACGTTACGCTCCAACTTACACAAGAAGTGGTGGACACGGAGGGGAGGTTGGTCATATTAAAGGCTTTGGTGGAGAATAGAGAGGTGTGCATTATAAATACGTATGCCCCCAACCAAAATACTGCGGCATATTTTAGAACCCTGTGTACTCATCTGGGCGCGTGTATGGGAGGAGCGGTTATCTGGGGAGGGGATTTCAACTGCGTGCTCAACCCAAAGGCAGACAGATCTGATGACAAGATTGATAGGCCTACCCCAGCAGCCAGGGTATTGCAGACATTACTAGACGACTTCGGGTTGGCAGATGTTTGGAGGCTGAAACACCCTAATGAAACACAGTACTCGCATTACTCAGCTCCGCAGCAACTGCACACGAAACTTGATTACTTTTTTGCCACGCCAGATGTGGTGATAGAGACCACCCAAATAGACTATAGAGCGAGGGTCCTGTCGGACCACTCGCCTCTGGTTCTGAGTTGGCAGTACTACCGCCCCAGGGCGCAGATACCGACAAGGCGCCTCCGGGCGGAGGCGCTCCGGGACCCGGTCTTCAGGGAAGATATCAGGGATGCGATCACACAGTACTTTGAGGTAAACACAGGCAGCGTGGACTCAGCGTGCACGCTCTGGCAAGCCTTTAAGGTGGTATTGCGGGGTGCTGCTATTGCTAAATCAAAAGGCCTACAGGGTGGGGTCCTAACGGAGCTAGAGGAAGCAGAAGACAAACTGGAATGGGAAAGCAACAGGGCGGAAGGGGATGCGGAACTTCTACTCTAACTACAGCAGAGGTGTGCAGAGCTTTGGGAAAGGCTCTGCAACCTTAACTATAAGAAGTATGTTGAGAGGCAACATGCAGGTGGGGATAAAACTGGCCGCTTGTTGGCGTGGTTATATAAGAGCGAAACCCCCAGGCCCCCGATTAGGACAATAACTAGAGAAGACGGGGAGGTGGTTGACACCCAAGAGGGAGTCAACGAGGCATTCTTAGACTATTATAGGACATTATATGAGGACAGAAGAGAGGACAATCGAGAGGAGATTAGAGAAACTCTAAAAGACATGGAATTACCTAAGATTAGTGCTGAAGAAAGGGAGGAGCTGGACGCACCGATTACCTTAGAGGAATTGGAGGAGGTGGTGAAGCAGCTACCCACCTGTAAGACCCCGGGCGCGGACAGATTCCCTGGCGAGTTTTATAAAACATATAGAGAGGAAGTACTCCCCCCTATGCTAGAGATGCTCAATGAGTCTTTTGAGATGGGCCGGCTGCTGGAATCGCTTAGAGAAGCGTTAATTGTGCCGCTTCCTAAGCACAACAAGCCAGGGCATAGCTGCGGCTCCTATAGGCCTTTGTCAATGTTGAACCTGGATAGCAAGATATTGACGGCGGTCCTGGCCAATAGGCTGCGTAGAGTTATTAGCAAACTGATACACCCGGACCAGACAGGTTATGTCCCCAGCAGAAATATAACCCACAACCATAGGCGACTCCACCGGGTGATTGAAGAGGGAAACAGGAGCGAGGGGGAAATGGCGGTGGTGTCCCTAGATGCAGTCAAAGCTTTTGACTCAGTGAGGAGGCCATGGTTGCTGGAGGCCCTGAAAGAATACGGAATGGGGCCGGGTTATGTTAGGTGGGCAAAATTACTATACAGTGAACCACTGGCCAGGGTGCGCACAGGATTGGTGATATCTGAGAAATGGCAACTCAGTAGGGGCACCAGACAAGGGTGCCCCTGGTCCCCGATGTTATACATTCTAGCCCTGGAGCCCCTGGCAGTGTACCTCAGACAACAATATGACATGGTTGGTATTGAGGTAAGGGGAGAGAAACATTTAATATCCTTCTATGCTGACGATTTACTACTATACTTGAAATACCCGGAGGAAAATCTTCAATATATTCTAGAGGTTATGGAAAGGTATGCAGAACTGTCCGGCATAGCGGTGAACCCCCAAAAATCGAGCATGTTCCCATTGGGGAGCTACAGAGGAGCCCCTCTGGAGCGGTTGCCAGTGTTGTCGTTACCATGGGTGGTTGATTCCTTCCGCTACCTCGGAATAGATGTGTACCATACGGTGGAGGAGGAACACTTGCATAATACCGAGGTAGCTGTGGGAAAAATCCGAACAAGTATGAAGTTTTGGGAGAAGTTGCCGCTGGCGATGATGGGACTGGGGGCGATGCTCAAAATGGTGGTCCTGCCCAGGCTGTTACATTTCTTCAGTAATATACCATACTTGATACCCAAAAAGTTTTTTGTCAAACTGAATAGCATGTGCAGAGACTTCCTATGGCATGGCACTCGCAATAGAGTGGCGCTGTGGAAGCTGCAGAACTTCCATGATAGAGGGGGCATTAAGCTGCCTAATTTTGAGGCCTATTATGTAGCTGGTCAGTTGCAATATGTAACCAAATGGCTTTCTGATGAGGTAACTCCTGAATTTAGGCTGTTTGGACAGGACTGCACTCCGTTTTACCTAAAGGAGATTATCTGGGTGCCTAGACGTGAAATGAAAGAACGCCCGGGTATGATGTTGTTTGGGTGGAAGATGTGGCGCAGAGTATGCCGACTGATGGAGAACCCGTACCCGTGTTCCCCACAGGTGCCGCTAGTCGCCTTGGCTGGGGTAGACAACCAACTCAGAATGATAATCAGGACCTATTGGGAATCGTTCGGGCTGGTCACATTGGGAGATGTATGGCAAGAGGGGATCATTAAGGATTTCGAAGAACTGGGAGAAGAGGCAGGCTTGCACAGAGGCCAATATGTCACGTATCTTAGGCTAGTGCAGATTATTCGTAAAACCTGGCCAGAGACTGTACTGGCGGAGGAGCCAGACGTCATAATGTGAACAATATATGACATATCAGAAGGAGGGCACGAGATCTCTAGATTGTATGAGATGGTGATGACCCGGGTGGGGAAGGATTTGACTCATTTGAGGCTGGACTGGGAAGCGGAGGCGGGGGCACAGATGACCGATGGGATGTGGGAGCGTGCTATAGGATACCACAAGAAGGTGTCCAGAAACGCCAGATTGCAGCAGATACAGTTATACATAACGCATAGAGCCTATATGACCCCGAAGAGAATATCTAAGTTTGTAAACGCAGGAAGACAAGCATGCCCAAAATGCGATGAAGAAGACACTGATATGACACACATGTTCTGGTCTTGCCCAGTGATTGAAGGTTTTTGGGGGGAGGTGGCACAAAAACTAGCAGACAAAAGGGTCACGCTCAACATAGATACGGCCTGGGCCTGCCTGTTGGGAGGGTTTCCCAGACCACGGAATGCTAAACATGTTGGGAAACTGAGGGACCTGGCATATGTGCTTGCAAAAAGAAGGATTGCCATGGGCTGGAAGCAGTGCCACAAGCCACAGGTTGAGGTACGGTGGCGGGATTTGCAAAAATGGCGGAGGCTGAAACGGTAGTATGGCAGGAGGCATGTAGCAAGTGCGGGGAAGAAGAAGTAGGTAACCTGATGGCATGGAGAGTGTTAATAACAGGACTGTTTGGCACAATAATGGATTCTGCAGCTTCGGAAGGAAGCGATACCCGGCCACACGCAGCAGATACAGAATGAGAAACGCAAACAAGCTCTTGAGGGGGAGGGATTTGGGGAGCAGTAATGTGCATTAATTGATGTTCATGAGTCTGTTGTAAATAATGCTGCAAGTTTGGTTTGTATTGTTTATTTGTTTTCAAAATAATAAAAACTTTTAAAAAAATAAATAAAAAAAAGAATTAATGGTCAGTTCATTTTTTGCAACAAATTCAACCAGGGTTTCAAACATGTTCTTAATTCCACTATAAGTATGATTGAATGTAACCAGGTCATCTGCACAAATCAGCCCAGGGGTTGTCACCCCGCTTATTCTCGGGCAGCAACCTGTGGCCTCAGCAAAAGCAGCAGGTAGGTATAAAGATTGTACAACCGGGGGGACAAGACACACCCTTGTTGAACACTTGTTGAACTCCCCTGTTAAGCCAAATCAGGGCTGTTGTCAATCCTGCATAATTCATCCTTACCCGTCCTGTCGTACCTTGATGCAGTCTCCTCAGAATATCCAACAATCATCTTGGGAAGTCCCAGCCTGCCAGTTTTGGCCATAATTTCGAGCAATTTACCCCATCAAAGGCTGCCAGGAAGTCGCCAAAGACTATATATAGTACAGGGGTGCCCTTTTTTGCGGCTGCCCGTTTCAATATCAACATGAGAGGTGGAACACCCTGGCTGAAAACCTGTTTAAATGCAGCAGCTTTCCTTCCTCAGCCCATGCTTGCAGGTGGCTCAATACCGAAGTGGAAAATATTTTACCCATTACATCAAGAAGGGACAGTAGTCTGTAATTTGATGGGGACAATCGATCACCCCTTTTATAGATAGGTAGGAGGATCAACTGTGTCCAAGAATCAGGGATACATTTCTCTGCACAGACTCTGTTAAACAGTGTACAAAGAGTTTGGCCCATTCCTCCGGATCTTGCTTCAACACTATGCTGGCCAATCCATTGGGGCCAGGCGCTCTAGGGTTCTTGTGGTTTTTAATAATTTCCAAGATTCTCTCTATAGAGAATATCAAAGGCCAACCAGATACACAAAAAGGTTCCCTTGTTATGGACTCCTTCTTCCCCAATCTATCTCCCAGATGAAGTAACCAATCCTTTTCCTGTATGGGGTTAAGCGATTGTGTTATTCTATCCCCTTTAGCACGGGATAAGATCTGCCAAATGGAGCTACTTATTTTACTGCGTAAGGCGACGATCATACCTTGCCAATGGCTATTACTAACCATGGCTCACCAACGTTTTAACCAATTCCTATATTCAGCTGTTATCACCATGGTCTGCCATATCATGTCGCTCTGTTGCATCCCTATGCCTCTACATTTTCTTAATTCAACTCTCATGACCCGTTTAGCATCACGTATGGCTATATCAAATTTGTTGGTGTGCCTCTGCATTATTACTGGGTTTTCCCGCTGGTCTAGACCCGATATTGACGCCAGACCTTTTACCCATTCCTCAATATCATTGCTATAAGCCATAACCAACCACTCCATGTCCCTAGATATTGCACTCTTGAACAATTGATTGGCTTTACTCAGATGGCTGGCTGTCCAGTGGATGTGGTTACCCACTTGGTTGGTAAAGGCCCCACTGCAACCCTTAATTTCCAGGGCGTTCACTTTGGAGCTCCAGGCTCAAAGACAGAATGGCATGATCACTAAAATAGTTTAATTCAATGTTTAGTTTGCTTGTCTTCAACATAGAAGCGTTGTTACCGAAAAATGTGTCGAGAGTGGCTCTGCTCTTACTTGAGCTCCAAGTGAACTGCCCCGGCACATCTCCCCTAGTTCTCCCATTCATCAGAGTAAGTCCCATGTTCTTGAATATTGCACCCACTGGTTACCCTTGGTGTTACCCACTTTTTGTAGCATTTGGCAGGAACTTGCCACGTGTCTATATGATGAGCATTCCTGGTCATCTATGCATCGGGCATTTAGATCTCCCCCCAATAGGGTTATTCGCGCATCCCCTTGGCTTGTTCTCTCAGTCAGTATTTCTCCCAAAGAATCCTGTATATCTGCCAGACTACTAATGTTGGGAGGAATACACAAATTCACTATCACCAGGTTGAGCACCTCATTTGAATTCTTAAGTATGAGCTCAACTCCCAACATTGTACTACTGATAGGGGTCATAACCCGGCGGGAGGCACCGAGATTGTAGCTATTACCTATGTCAAGCCCCCATATGGTCTACCTCAGGCGCCCCGTTTGGCCATAACTTGGTAAACCTGGAACCCCTCAAAAATTAGGGTGGTCTCCAGCCAGGTCTCTTGCAGCAAAAAGATGTCGGTTTTGGCAAGTCGTGAGGCTGATCCCTCTTTACATTCCATATGGCCGTAGCTCCTAGTGTTGCAGCTTACAATGGTACACCTTCAAGGTCCCAAACATCCACGATCAACATAGCTGTGTGTCAATGGGGCTTTGTTTATGGGCACCCTTGGGGCGCCCGGCCTTTTACCACAATATTCCCACTGTTTCTAGGGAGAGGTCACAGCACAATGTTAATTTGTGGCATAGAGATCTTAACATTTCTGCACAAATACACAGCAAGGAAACAACAGCAGGAGATGCAAAATTAATCAGTGCCCAGTTTGCCTCACTATACCATCCTGGGAGCCCAATCTGGAGCATATCACTACTGCCAATCGATGATAGGCTGGGGATGGACGGCCAAAGGCGCAGAAGGGCCGTACGATTCAAAAAAGGACTGTCCACAGTCAGGTAAAGCTCTTCTAGTTTTACCAAAGATCCCAATGTCGCCCATTCATTTCGAATAGAGGACAGGGGCAGAGGAGGAGGGAGGGCAGAGGGGGTGGCAAGGTAACATGGTTAGGATAATAGTAATATGGGGCACGGTGGGGTATTAATAAGGATGAAGGAGCACTGGATATTGCTATATTTTTTCTCTCCACCACTTCCACCCTCCATTGCCCATGTTTAAGACCCCTTTGTTCATAAGTACATATCGCCACATTCAACACCGGCTGAGAGTTCGGAGCACAAGGCAAGTGTCCATAAGAATTAGGCTCCTCCGTAGCTCTCTTCAGGTTCCTCCTGCCAACTATATTATCCAGGGCCTTTGGCACCTGTCCGCCTGGTGCCCTGTCATGGGACGATGTACAGTGTGACAGTGTACCAGTCAAACAAGTGAAAGCATGTGCCACTACCCTCACCCCCAACTATTACCAACTTTATCAACTCCTCCTTCAACACTAATACAGTCCCAGCCTGTATCAAAGAAGCCTGGGTCACCCCACTTCTAAAAAAAACAACACTGGACCCTACAGTACCCACTAATTATAGGCATATAACAACAGTCCCTTTCCTACTCAAGCTCATAGACAAAATTGCATACACTCAGATTCAATCACATCTCGAAAAGAACCAGCTCCTTGGCACCAGAAAATCAGGATTCAGGCCAAATTATAGTATGGAAACAGCCCTCTTGGATCTCAAAGTCCAGATGGACACTATCAGAGATTCAGGGAAACTTTGTATTCTATTACTATTAGATCTCTCTGCAGCTTTCGACCTCGTGGATCATGATAAACTGTGCACCTCTTTAGCCAATGATATTAACTTGTCCAATATCGCCACCTTGTGGGTAAAATCCTTCCTTGCCAAACGGACTTCCAGAGGGACCATAGGCAAGGAAGCTGCTGATCCCATACCAGTACCCATAGGAGTACCAAAGGGTTCTTGCCTCTCCCCAACACTTTATCATGCCTACACAAAACTCCTCTTCTCTGCACTCGATGATATGGGTGTCATCTACACTAACTAGGCAGATGACACCCACATCCTCATACCCATCACAGGGAATTACAACCAGGATATCTTAACCATCAACAAGATATACGCCATCATCCAAAACTGGATGGCGATAAACAGCCTCTGTCTCAATGATGAGAAGACAGAAGTCCTCATGGTGGGATCACCGACTAAAATAGCAACCCTTCATGCCCGCTCTAGTACCTTGCATGACAGAGACACTGGAGTCGGTGAGTTGGTGGTTGAACTGCTGCACGGGGAGCCGTGAACGCCCTTTATTAGCATAATCACATGGGGTGTGCACGTGTGCTGAGCACTTGACACTGCTCAAGGGGAGGGGCTCAGACACAACATCCCATCCCAACTACATTAAAAATCAAATGGCCATATTCAACTGAGATGTAGCACCCAATCACTTGACAGTGTACCATTTTTGGTCGATCATATGTTGAATTGGGCAAATAAACAGACACATGTACTTTTAAAATCACCCAGCCAATCAGCATTTACTCTTACTGAGTCCAAATGAAGCCTCTAGGCAGCCCACAGAATCGCAGTTTCAGGCCGGCACCTCACTGTGTCCCCTTTAAGTGTGCCACCTGCGTGCGGGAACCCAGTTTTAAAACAGTACAGCATGGGTTTCTGGACTGTGCTACATTAAACAAGTAGCAGTTGTGTTTGTTCGGGCAAAGGTGGAGATTTTCAAGTTCAGGTCATGGGGGAACATGTCCTTTTGTTGACAGACAGGGACAAAGTCTGATAGGTTATTGGGGGATGGTAGTAGGATGATGGTAGGTTCATCACGCCCACTTTAATTTCCTTCCATGCGCAAACTCTAGATCTGAAACCAGCGTCATGAGCCACTTTTGTTTTCTCCCCCATGCAGGATCCTTGTGCGTTTCCCGCCTCCAGATCTCTCCCCCAGGCGAGAGAATTATTTATTTCATGAGCTCAAGCGCTGCTTTCTTCTTTGCGCTCATAAGAATGGTGGTTGAAAGCTGCTCCCCGTTCTTCTCCCTCTACAGTCTGATCCTTACTTGTTGCATGCGGCAGTGGTTGCTCCAGGACCGCACTCCCCCAGGCAGGAGCGCACTGTCACTCGCCTATATCACCTCAATCTGCGTCGTCGCTCCGACCGCACAGGCACCCGCTGGAGTGAGGAACACAGCCAGGGCGCATTGTCATCATGCAGTAGAATCAGCCATGCTCTCCCTCCGGTGGGAGGCTTCCTCCTTCTGTGCTGCAGTGGTAAGATGGTCCGAGCCAGCGGCCAGTCAGGGCTGGGTCGGACCATTGTAGAGTGGTGCAATTTAAGCACGTGCACCATGGGACCTCACCGGCGGACCGGCAGGCCTACCCCTGCCAATATTTACTCTGCATGGCGAGCGCTCTCCCACGTGTGCACTGACATGGTCTGGCCATGCACGGGGCCTCTAAGTCCTTGTCGCCATTGTTATGGGATTCCGGATCAGGCCCGGCACCCTCTAGTACCTTGCATGACAGAGACACTGGAGTCAGTGAGTTGGTGGTTGAACTGCCGCACAGAGAGCAGTGCAGGTCTCTTATTAGCACAATAACATGGGGTGTACGTGTGTGCTGAACACGTGACACTGCTTGAGGCAAGGGGACAGACTCAGACACAACCGCCCCCTCAGCGGGGGAGCCAGCCAATCAAGAGGTGTTAGGGAGAATTCTCTTAGAAGGCTAATTTCCCAAACCTAGTGAGTCCCCCAGCAGCTTTGCTGGATTTTTGGGGTTTGTTTTTTTCTCCTGCTAAGAGTGAGACTCTTTTCCTCCCACTCTTAGGCATGATTTGAGGTATGTCCTTGACTTTTTGTGTGCTTATGGGCTATGGGGTCTTTTACTCCATAGGGTAGCATCTGTTTTTGTGTATGTGTTACACAGCACCCTGAGTGCAGTAACACAGGGGTGTCATAGTGACTCCCAAACATAGACTCCATACCCTGGACTGACTACTGTCTCCCAGGGCATGTAAAGTCACTATTGACTTTACTAGTCCAAAATTGTGAACAGAACCAGTACAAACCATCATATTGTGGAAGTACTGGAAGGGGTTAACTCGATTGCCCCTGGGTCTGTTTCCAAGGGGGCACTGTCCAGCCCCCCCTTGTCGAGTTTCTGGCTGGTGGCAGTGGTTACCACGCAAATATTCCTCCAGAATATTTTCTATGGGATTTTCCCATTGATTTTAAACGCACCACTTTTTGGTGCAATGTTAAAGATACCGCCGGTTTATTTATTTAATATTAAATCCCCGGTTGGGTCTTTTTGCCAGAACTCTTTTCTAAAATGGCGTTCGTGTCCGTCTCTGTAACTCCAACCAAGGTTGGGCCCTTTGTTCCACTTTTTGGCGGGCTTCTCCACAGAAGCCCTCCAACTGGTGCCACTCTGTCTGGGTTCCACAGGATGTGTGGGTGGGTAATTGGTACCCTGGACTGCGTTGCCTTAGCAACCCAAGTCACACTCTGTTCTGATTGGGCCAGTGGTGAGCCATCCGGCTCACCACTGAGCATGTTTGAGTGACAGATAGGCTGTTGAATGGGGGTTTTTCTGCATAAAAGCAGGGCTTTTGGGACTGGAACTTCAGAAGTCGCCACAGGACCTAAGAAATCCCAAGAGGGGAGAAGCTGAGCCATCTGCAACGACGACACTACCGGTGGAGCCCTGATGCAACGACCTCACCACTTTCCCGACGACAGGAGAAGATCTTCTGCTGAAAGAGTCTTCTTCCTCTGAGCTGGTGGGATCAACCAGTTTGCCATTTCGCGTTCCAGGACGTCTCTTGATCGAATTGCCTGTGCCAAACACCCCGGCGGCCGGATATCCAAGCTGCACCACTGTGACCGCGAATACCAGCAACGCACCTTTTCACCGACGAACTCCGCGGCTGGTTTCTTCCCTGGGCAGTGCAACGACACTCCAAGTTTCCTCCTCGACGAGATCCTCTCTTCCCCTGGTCGAAACCACGAACTGCACCCGCTGCCAGGAACAACTGCCACTGCTGGAGCTTCCTCACTCTTAAAGGTACTATGTTCTACCTGGCCTCCCTTTCTTCGGTTTGCCCAAGGTGACCCTTAAATCCTTGGCTTTCGAACTGGGTTGGCCCCAGACCTTCTAACTTTATCGTTTGAACCAACCCAACCTCTTTTGAACATTTCTACAAAGACTTGAATGCATTGCTAAACCGTGTGATCTTGGGAACATTTCGCCTTGCTCCATCCAAAGTGGGCCTGGCCAATGAACTTTGGCTCGACAGTATACCCTGCCTTCAGTAACTTGATTTTGTCTCTTAAAAGTGTTGGGAACTGTTTTATTTTTATAACCTGCCTTTTTCTCTCCCTTTAACCTAATTATTGGAGTGCCATCTAAGTTACGCGCTCAGCTCTGTTTTGACAAAAAGTGGTGTTTTAACTTAGACTTGTCTAGTAATTGCTGAGGGGGGTGTAAATACTTTTCTGATTATGTTGGAACTTGCTTTTGATTAATAGTGCTAGTGTATTTTCTAAAGTGTGTGTTAAATAAATAATTATATACTTTTGATACAAAGCTCTGGTCAGTGTTTGCTTGTTCTACTGTGTTTTTGGCCCTTTTGTGTATCCCCTGTATACTGCCTAACTCTTCTTGAGAGAAGTCTGACTGCTCAGCCACAGCTACCAGGTAAATCTGGGTGGTACAGACTGCTACCAATTGGGTTTACTGCTTACTCCAGTAGTCTTAATCTTTTTGCAGTGTTCCTCAAGGGAACTGCACAGGATTCTGCCTAACAAGGGGCCTGACACTACTAGTGTTAGCCAGCGTTCCAAGTCACCTGATGGCCGGTTCCCGCACCCGCCATCTTCCCCTCACCGACCCTGCTTTTTTTCTCGCTCCCCCAATCAACCACTCTTCCTCCCCTCCTCTAGCCCTGATCCATAACATTTGGCATCGCAAATGACTATATACTCGTCTGCATCATCCGAACGCTGCTACTGTTCTCATAAAACATCTTCCTTCTGTGACCCCATAAGCCTGCTGCTACTGTTTGACATTGGACTTTTTCAACTCTGTTATTTTGTGCTACAGCATCCTTCCCAACTTTTCAATATCTTCTACTTCTGCTGCCTAGGCCTGACACTGCCTACTTGATTCTGCCAACGTTTGCTGTGATCCCTGCCACTTACTTGTTTTTCCCTCCTACTTTGTTTCTTTAATCTGCTACATCTCACTGTTTTTACCCATGGTTGTGAGTTTTGTCTGTGCATTATGAGATGTTGCTTTCAATCTTCTCTGCCATTCCAGTGTCACTGTTTGCCTATATGCTGCCGCTCTTTTGATGTTGCCCCCCTCACCAGCTCCTTTGGTGTTCACCGTTGTCTACCTGTCAATGTATTCCTGTTGTTGCCCCCCGCCCCCCACACCAAGAGACGAGGCTTCCCAACTCTTCCCCACCCCACTGCCTCCTCATTTCCAACCTTGTCCTGTTTTTGAACTTGTTCGCCTGCATTAATGTCCCTTCTCCTCCCTCCCTCATAGCATTGCTCCCTACTCCCCTCCCTCCACCTTGCCTCCTCCCCCGCCTCTGCATTTCATGTTGAGCACTTGCCCATTCCAATTTGTCTCAAAACCTATTAGAATCATTTGTTTTTCCCTGTCCCCCACCCCACCTCTTTATCTTGATGTGCCTTGAAACACTATTGGGCTGTATAGGCGCATTACAAATAACCAATAAATAAAATAAATAAATCCCACGTACCTGATTGCTGCGGCGGTGGGATCCCACCACCGCAGCTCCTGTAGGTCCTATCCCACTCAGTTTGGCCGCCATGCAAAGGGAAGAGGGCCTCCATATGAAGCCCCACCTTGCTATTCCATGGCAGACATGTTGGTATAGTATTTTCTCTCCATGAACAAGACGCAATAAGCCGCCCTGTTCACAGAGAGAAAATACATTGGGTCTCATTATAAGTTTGCCGGCCTGGCAACAACGGTATGAGTAAGCTTGCTGGTACTGTTGTTTCCGGACCGGCAAACTACGAGTTCTGCGAGTGGGTGCCTTTCAGATTGCCAGGTCTGACCTGGTGGGCAGAACGACACCGGCTCGCATACCTTGACTAATGCACCGGCACCATTCTCGAATGGTGCCGGTGCATCCGTCCTCCCCATTCCCATTGAGTCCATGGGACTCAAATAGGAATGGGGAGAAATATTTTCCGGAGCCCGGGAATGGGCAATTACCAGGTCCACCGCGGCTGTAATTGCCCGGTAATTGCCCATTCCCGGGTGCCGTAAAATTCATGACTTCGGTATTTACCAGCACGGCTACGGCCAAAGTCATAATGGCCCCCATTACATTAAAAAAAAAAACTTTAGTACCCATGTAGGGAACTACACAGGTGCTAATGGCGATATGCCCCAAATTGGCAAACCGACCCTGTAGGTAACGGCCCTCCACCATCGTTAAGAGACCCTTGTTGATCTTAACTTGGGCGGCGGGCGGTTACCAACGGGGACGGCCCACCACCTCGGGGCATATCTCCTCAATCAGGACCCTGAAAACGGCCCTGTGTGTTCACATGAATCAAGATTTCTAAAGGCAATTTGGCTGAATAAGCATGCTTTCTGCTATCTTCACGTGAACATTTTGTGCAAATCTGTCCAGATGTTTGTCCATTTAGTGAGAGCAGAATTTTCGCTAACAGAAGTTGCAATGGAAATGCAAGCTTTGGTTCCCCTATTAGCCTTTCTCACTGTGAGGAGGTCAAAGAGGCAATAGAGATAAAAGACAGCCCCATTCTAACTTTCAGACCCAGCACCCAAAATGTTACATCAGCAGGACAGAGCAAAGCTACATGTCCCATAAACCACCATGGGAAATGGAGACCAGGTGGGGGAAAAGATAAAATGAACAAAGGGAAGCTGTATAGATACAGGCCGGTCATGCTGTACAGTGACAGATACCCACATAGCAGTACAGTTTGGGAGGGACAAACAGTGCATGGAGCAGGGGGGAGTTATGAAGGCAAGCTGGCTGCAGGTGTGGGACAAACAGTGCATGGAGCCGGGTGGAGGAGTGAAGGCAAACTGGCTGCAGGTGTAGGAAGTGGGCAGGAAAGGCGGGTGGAAGATGAGAGGAGGGGAGGAGCAAAGTATGGTTGAACTGCTGCACGGGGAGCCGTGAACGCCCTTTATTAGCATAATCACATGGGGTGTGCACGTGTGCTGAGCACTTGACACTGCTCAAGGGGAGGGGCTCAGACACAACATCCCATCCCAACTACATTAAAAATCAAATGGCCATATTCAACTGAGATGTAGCACCCAATCACTTGACAGTGTACCATTTTTGGTCGATCATATGTTGAATTGGGCAAATAAACAGACACATGTACTTTTAAAATCACCCAGCCAATCAGCATTTACTCTTACTGAGCCCAAATGAAGCCTCTAGGCAGCCCACAGAATCGCAGTTTCAGGCCGGCACCTCACTGTGTCCCCTTTAAGTGTGCAACCTACGTGCGGGAACACAGTTTTAAAACAGTACAGCATGGGTTTCTGGACTGTGCTACATTAAACAAGTAGCAGTTGTGTTTGTTCGGGCAAAGGTGGAGATTTTCAAGTTCAGGTCATGGGGGAACATGTCCTTTTGTTGACAGACAGGGACAAAGTCTGATAGGTTATTGGGGGATGGTAGTAGGATGATGGTAGGTTCATCACGCCCACTTTAATTTCCTTCCATGCGCAAACTCTAGATCTAAAACCAGCGTCATGAGCCACTTTAGTTTTCTCCCCCATGCAGGAGCCTTGTGCGTTTCCCGCCTCCAGATCTCTCCCCCAGGCGAGAGAATTATTTATTTCATGAGCTCAAGCGCTGCTTTCTTCTTTGCGCTCATAAGAATGCTGGTTGAAAGCTGCTCCCCGTTCTTCTCCCTCTACAGTCTGATCCTTACTTGTTGCATGCGGGAGTGGTTGCTCCAGGACCGCACTCCCCCAGGCAGGAGCGCACTGTCACTCGCCTATATCACCTCAATCTGCGTCGTCGGTCCGACCGCACAGGCACCCGCTGGAGTGAGGAACACAGCCAGGGCGCATTGTCATCATGCAGTAGAATCAGCCATGCTCTCCCTCCGGTGGGAGGCTTCCTCCTTCTGTGCTGCAGTGGTAAGATGGTCCGAGCCAGCGAGCCAGCGGCCAGTCAGGGCTGGGTCGGAGCATTGTAGGGTGGTGCAATTTAAGCATGTGCACCATGGGACCTCACCGGCGGACCGGCAGGCCTACCCCTGCCAATATTTATTCGGATAGGAGAACTCTGCATGGCAAGCGCTCTCCCACGTGTGCACTGACATGGTCTGGCCATGCACAGGTCCTCTAAGTCCTTGTCGCCATTGTTATGGGGTTCCGGATCAGGCCCGGCACCCTCTAGTACCTTGCATGACAGAGACACTGGAGTCAGTGAGCTGGTGGTTGAACTGCCGCACAGGGAGCAGTGCAGGTCTCTTATTAGCACAATAACATGGGGTGTACGTGTGTGCTGAACACGTGACACTGCTTGAGGCAAGGGGACAGACTCAGACACAACCGCCCCCTCAGCAGGAGAGCCAGCCAATCAAGAGGTGTTAGGGAGAATTCTCTTAGAAGGCTAATTTCCCAAACCTAGTGAGTCCCCCAGCAGCTTTGCTGGATTTTTGGGGTTTGTTTTTTTCTCCTGCTAAGAGTTAGACTCTTTTCCTCCCACTCTTAGGCATGATTTGAGGTATATCTTTGACTTTTTGTGTGCTTATGGGCTATGGGGTCTTTTACTCCATAGGGTATCATCTGTTTTTGTGTATGTGTTACACAGCACCCTGAGTGCAGTAACACAGGGGTGTCATAGTGACTCCCAAACGTAGACTCCATACCCTGGACTGACTACTGTCTCCCAGGGCATGTAAAGTCACTATTGACTTTACTAGTCCAAAATTGTGAACAGAACCAGTACAAACCATCATATTGTGGAAGTACTGGAAGGGGTTAATTCGATTGCCCCTGGGTCTGTTTCCAAGGGGGCACTGTCCAACCCCCCCTTGTCGAGTTTCTGGCTGGTGGCAGTGGTTACCACGCAAATATTCCTCCAGTATATTTTCTATGGGATTTTCCCATTGATTTTAAACGCACCACTTTTTGGTGCAATGTTAAAGATACCGCCGGTTTATTTATTTAATATTAAATCCCCGGTAGGTCTTTTTGCCAGAACTCTTTTCTAAAATGGTGTTCGTGACCGTCTCTGTAACTCCAACCAAGGTTGGGCCCTTTGTTCCACTTTTTGGCGGGCTTCTCCACAGAAGCCCTCCAACTGGTGCCACTCTGTCTGGGTTCCACAGGATATGTGGGTGGGTAATTGGTACCCTGGACTGCGTTGCCTTTGCAACCCAAGTCACACTCTGTTCTGATTGGGCCAGTGGTGAGCCCTCCGGCTCACCACTGAGCATGTTTGAATGACAGATAGGCTGTTGAATGGGGGTTTTTCTGCATAAAAGCAGGGCTTTTGGGACTGGAACTTCAAAAGTTGCCACAGGACCTAAGAAATCCCAAGAGGGGAGAAGCTGAGCCATCTGCAATGACGACACTACCGGTGGAGCCCTGATGCAACGACCTCACCACTTTCCCGACGACAGGAGAAGATCTTCTGCTGAAAGAGTCTTCTTCCTCTGAGCTGGTGGGATCAACCAGTTCGCCATTTCGCGTTCCAGGACGTCTCTTGATCGAATTGCCTGTGCCAAGCACCCCGGCGGCCGGATATCCAAGCTGCACCACTGTGACCGCGAATACCAGCAACGCACCTTTTCACCGACGAACTCCGCGGCTGGTTTCTTCCCTGGGCAGTGCAACGACACTCCAAGTTTCCTCCTCGACGAGATCCTCTCTTCCCCTGGTCGAAACCATGAACTGCACCCGCTGCCAGGAACAACTGCCACCGCTGGAGCTTCCTCACTCTTAAAGGTACTATGTTCTACCTGGCCTCCCTTTCTTCAGTTTGCCCAAGGTGACCCTTAAATCCTTGGCTTTCGAACTGGGTTGGCCGCCAGACCTTCTAACTTTATCGTTTGAACCACCCCAACCTCTTTTGAACATTTCTACAAAGACTTGAATGCATTGCTAAACCGTGTGATCTTGGGCACATTTCGCCTTGCTCCATCCAAAGTGGGCCTGGCCTATGAACTTTGGCTCGACAGTATACCCTGCCTTCAGTAACTTGATTTTGTCTCTTAAAAGTGTTGGGAACTGTTTTATTTTTATAACCTGCCTTTTTCTCTCCCTTTAACCTAATTATTGGAGTGCCATCTGAGTTACGCGCTCACCTCTGTTTTGACAAAAAGTGGTGTTTTAACTTAGACTTGTCTAGTAATTGCTGAGGGGGGTGTAAATACTTTTCTGATTATGTTGGAACTTGCTTTCGAT
The DNA here is from genome assembly GCF_040938575.1 of Ambystoma mexicanum. NCBI lineage: Eukaryota > Metazoa > Chordata > Amphibia > Caudata > Ambystomatidae > Ambystoma > Ambystoma mexicanum. The sequence continues at coordinate 1,106,635,950 of NC_090921.1, read as the reverse complement.
TAATAGTGCTAGTGTATTTTCTAAAGTGTGTTTTAAATAAATAATTATATACTTTTGATACAAAGCTCTGGTCAGTGTTTGCTTGTTCTACTGTGTTTTTGGCCCTATTGTGCATCCTCTGTATACTGCCTAACTCTTCTTGAGAGAAGTCTGACTGCTCAGCCACAGCTACCAGGTAAATCTGGGTGGTACAGACTGCTACCAATTGGGTTTACTGCTTACTCCAGTAGTCTTAATCTTTTTGCAGTGTTCCCCAAGGGAACTGCACAGGATTCTGCCTAACAAGAGGTCTGACACTACTAGTGTTAGCCAGCGTTTCAAGTCACCTGATGGCCGGTTCCCGCACCCGCCATCTTCCCCTCACCGACCCTGCTTTTTTTTCTCGCTCCCCCAATCAACCACTCTTCCTCCCCTCCTCTAGCCCTGATCCTATAACGTTTGGCATCACAACTGACTATATACTCGTCTGCATCATCCAAACGCTGCTACTGTTCTCATAAAACATCTTCCTTCTGTGACCCCATAAGCCTGCTGCTACTGTTTGACATTGGACCTTTTCAACTCTGTTATTTTGTGCTACAGCATCCTTCCCAACTTTTCAATATCTTCTACTTCTGCTGCCTAGGCCTGACACTGCCTACTTGATTCTGCCAACGTTTGCTGTGATCCCTGCCACTTACTTGTTTTTCCCTCCTACTTTGTTTCTTTAATCTGCTACATCTCACTGTTTTTACCCATGGTTGTGAGTGCTGCTGTATTTATCTGTGCGTTATGAGATGTTGCTTTCAATCTTCTCTGCCATTCCAGTGTCACTGTTTGCCTATTTGCTGCCGCTCTTTTGATGTTGCCCCCCTCACCAGCTCCTTTGGTGTTCACCTTTGTCTACCTGTCAATGCATTCCTGTTGTTGCCCCCGCCCCCCACACCAAGAGACGAGGCTTCCCAACTCTTCCCCACCCCACTGCCTCCTCATTTCCAACCTTGTCCTGTTTTTGAACTTATTCACCTGCATTAATGTCCCTTCTCCACCCTCCCTCATAGCAATGCTCCCTACTCCCCTCCCTCCACCTTGCCTCCTCCCCCGCCTCTGCATTTCATGTTGAGCACTTGCCCATTCCGATTTGTCTCAAAACCTATTAGAATCATTTGTTTTTCCCTGTCCCCCACCTCTTTATCTTGATGTGCCTTGAAACACTATTGGGCTGTATAGGCGCATTACAAATAACCAATAAATAAAATAAATAAATCCCACGTACCTGATTGCTGCGGCGGTGGGATCCCACCACAACAGCACCTGTAGGTCCTGTCCCCACTCAGTTTGGCCGCCATGCAAAGGGAAGAGAGGCTCCATACGAAGCCCCACCTTGCTATTCCATGGCAGACATGTTGGTATAGTATTTTCTCTCCATGAACAAGACGCAATAAGCCGTCCTGTTCACAGAGAGAAAATACATTGGGCCTCATTATAAGTTTGCCGGCCTGGCAACAACGGTATGAGTAAGCTTGCTGGTACTGTTGTTTCCGGACCGGCAAACTACGAGTTCTGCGAGTGGGTGCCTTTCAGATTGCCAGGTCTGACCTGGTGGGCAGAACGACACCGGCTCTCATACCTTGACTAATGCACCGGCACCATTCTTGAATGGTGCCGGTGCATCCGTCCTTCCCATTCCCATTGAGTCCAATGGGACTCAAATAGGAATGGGGAGAAATATTTTCCGGCGCCCGGGAATGGGCAATTACCAGGTCCACTGCGGCTGTAATTGCCCATTCCCGGGTGCCGTAAAATTCATGACTCTGGTATTTACCGGCACGGCTACGGCCAAAGTCATAATGGGCCCCATTACATAAAAAAAAAAAACTTTAGTACCCATGTAGGGAACTACACAGGTGCTAATGGCGATATGCCCTAAAGTGGCAAACCGACCCTGTAGGTAACGGCCCTCCACCATCGTAAAGATGGCAAAGTCTATCTTAACTTGGGCGGCGGGCGGTTACCAAAGGGGACGGCCCACCACCTCGGGGCATAGCTCCTCAATCAGGACCCTGTGTGTTCACAACTAGGCTCCATGAATCAAGATTTCTAATGGCAATTTGGCTGAATAAGCATGCTTTCTGCTATCTTCACGTGAACATTTTGTGCAAATCTGTCTAGATGTTTGTCCAGTTAGTGAGAGCAGAATTTTCCCTAACAGAAGTTGCAATGGAAATGCAAGCTTTGGTTCCCCTATTAGCCTTTCTCACTGTGAGGAGGTCAAAGAGGCAATAGAGATAAAAGACAGCCCCATTCTAACTTTCAGACCCAGCACCCAAAATGTTACATCAGCAGGACAGAACAAAACTACATGTCCCATAAAACACCACGGGAAATGGAGACCAGGTGGGGGAAAAGATAAAATGAACAAAGGGAAGCAGTATAGATACAGCCCGGTCATGCTGTACAGTGACAGATACCCACATAGCAGTACAGGTTGGGAGGGACAAACAGTGCATGGAGCAGGGGGGAGATATGAAGGCAAGCTGGCTGCAGGTGTGGGACAAACAGTGCATGGAGCCGGGTGGAGGAGTGAAGGCAAACTGGCTGCAGGTGTGGGAAGTGGGCAGGAAAGGCGGTGGAAGATGAGAGGAGGGAAGGAGCAAAGTATGAGTTAAAAGAAGTCCCGAGAAACTCATCAGCTCTCTCTCATTACAGCAGCAACCCTGGCCGGAGAACACAGAGGAGTGGGAGGAATCCCCAGGTGATGTACATTGGGCGTACTAGGAGACTGAAGGCTCGGCACCGCAGAGATCCTTATCAAGAGTCAGAGCCTCCGCCAGGGAGGCTCGAAGAGCGGCAGCGCTGGGGCACTACTGAAGCGGATTCACTGACAAGGAAAGTCTGGCTGTAAACCATTTCCAAAGGACAGTGTTTCCGTGGGTTTACCCTCTCTGTTTGTTTTCCTTTTTTCAAAACCCAAGTTGGACAGCTGGCTAAGGAATGGAAAGCTAATGTCCGGGGAAAGGAATTTATGTGACCTGATTAATTTTTCTCTCAAAGAGGAGGCAAGCTGAAGAGGGCATTCATACGAACTCTGAATTGATCCATTTTTTTTTTGTTGTTCCGAGCAAGCCTGCTGAATCACGTTTAAGCATGTTTTGTTGTTTATAACGAGAGGCTGTGTGAAAATTTAACTCTGCAATAAATCATACCTTGTGAACTCTGCATTCCGACTACAGTCTACTACTTTACAGTGGTGGCAGTGGTGGGATTCAAGAGAACACCAAGGCAGAAAGAATGGAAGCTGTGATAAAGGCACTCACAGAGGGACAGCAGCAACTGCAACAACTTATACAGGTGCAAGGCCATCAGGCGCAGGCAGACAGACAAGCCCTCGAACAACCCATACAAGTGCAAAGTGCGGCACAAGAGCAAGGATGTGAAGCTTTAAGAATATTGGGAGAAGCAGTGGCCACCACCCGGACGCATTCCGCGATACCGTCCACGGTATTACAGAAATACCAAGTAGGAGAAGACCCCAGTTTTTTCTTTGTGAACTTTGAGAGAATAGCCCGAGCAGCTCAATGGCCACAGGACAGATGGGTCTTCTACCTCGCACCCCCACAGGGCCAATGCAGGGGGCATACCAAGCTGCCAACCCCACAGGGGACACTCCTTATACCGAGATTAAAAAAACAGTGTTGGAAAGACTTGGTATGGATGAAGAATCCTACAGACTCAAGTTTAGAGAAACCAGACTGAAACCCGGCAAAAGCCCAAGACAATTGTTCTACAGAGTGGAAGATTTGGCGGAAAAATGGCTTCAAACAGGCACTGCCACAATAGGACAGATTAAGGATAAAGTAATGATGGAACAGTTCATTGATGCCTTACCTAGACCCATACAGAGGTGGGTTAGGCAACATCACCATCTGTCCTTAAACGAGGCCGTAGATGTGGCAACAGCATATTAGAAGGCAGGTAACATTCGGCCCATCCCAGCGACCCACTTGAGACCAAGTATGGAGACTCCCGCCTTACGCAGTGGGCCTTATAAGGGGCCAAGCACCGAACCCAGGAACCGGCCAGAACCCCGACCTAATGGGGGTGTTACAAACAAAGGAACAGCACCACAATGTTTCGAATGTGGAGAATGGGGTCATATTGCTCGATTCTGCTCCCGAAAACCTAAACCTGAACCAATGGAAATCGGGACCTTACAAACTCAGGAATACCTAAGGAAACGGTTACCTTATGTGATAGAAGTTACAGTGGACGGACATCCCCGTCAAGCAATGATGGATAGCGGAAGTCGACAAACGGCCATACAGCCCCATGTGAACAAGCAAGAACACGAACAGGTGAGAACCATTGGCATCAAATGTGTGCATGGGGATGTGAAAGGGTATCCTACCAAAGACATTGTGTTGGGAGCGCAGGGGCAGGAGATACCAATCAAAGCAGCTATTATTCCTACCTTACCCGCCCCGGTACTGATAGGAACAGATCTACCGGAATTTGATAGATGGTTAAGAGAGGCCCCCTTTGCCCAAACTGAGCTAGTGGGGCTCTGCAGTCGAGAAAAATTATCCAAAACCCAGAAAAGGATGAACCGAGGGAATCAGGAAAAGTACAGAGACATTTCCATTATAGACTAGAAAGTAGGGGATCATATGCGTCATTTCGTACAGTAACAGGGTTAGATGAAACGCTGAAAAGAGCCAGAGAACAAGCCCTAGACGCTAGCAGGACCAACCCTACTACGCCTTACTTTAAAGAAAAACACGGATTAATATATCGAGTAACTCAAGGGCCTGATAACATAGAGAAGGAGCAATTGTTGGTTCCCCAGTCCTACAGGAAAGGGCTGATACAGCTGGCACATGACCATACCACAGGGGGACATTTAGCGGAAAACATGACGATAAAAAGGGTGTTGCAAAATTTCTACTGTCCCGCAGTATACGCGGAGGTGTCAAAGTATTGCCAAGAATGTGGGATATGTCAGAAAACCAGCCCATATATACCGGCCCAAGCCCCGCTACAAAGGATGCCCTTGATCAAAGAACCCTTTCAGAGAATAGGGCTAGACATTGTGGGGCCTATGGAACCTACCAGCAGAGGATACCGGTTCATACTAGTGGTAGTGGACTATGCCACTAGGTACCCCGAAGCCTTTCCACTAAGAGGAATGTCTGCAAGACAAGTATGTGATGCCCCCTTGCCCTACTTTGCCAGAGTAGGGATTCCTTTGGAGATTGTGACCGACCAAGGACGTAATTTTATGCCAGTTGTCATGAAGGAGGTATGCAAGACCTTTGGAATCAACCATTTGAGAACCTCGGTGTACCATCCACAAACGGATGGGCTGGTGGAAAGATATAATAAAACCATCAAACAAATGATAAAAAGAGCCACCAGTCCCACTGGTCTTGGGTGGGAGCGAGTGCTGCCATGGGTGTTGATGGTGTTAAGTGACACTCCACAATCTTCAACGGGGTATTCCCCATTTGAATTATTATTTGGAAGACAACCAAAATCTATCTTGGGATTACTGAAAGATACCTGGGAAAACCAGGAGGAAATGAACCTCACTGAATATGTTAATGACTTAAGAGAGCACCTGGGAAAACTCTGAGATTATGCACAGGAAAACCTGGGTCGGGCTCAAGAAAGACAACAGGAATATTATGACAAAGGAAGCAGACCAAGAAAGCTTAAAGTAGGAGACAAGGTGTTGGTTCTATTACCCACTCACACCAACAAAATGCTCGCCCAATGGAAAGGACCGTACAGCATCACAAAAATATTGGGCCCAGTTAACTATGAGGTAGAACAATCGGATAGGCAAAACAAACATCAGAACTCTCACATTAATCTCCTCAAGTTATGGAAAGAAAGGGGCTCAGCAGTGTTGTGTACAACCCTGGCAGAGCTGTCGGTCCCAGAACAAATGGTCACAACTTCGGCTAGCAGCATACAAGATGTGGGATTGGGGGAACAATTGAGCAACACCCAAAGAACTGAGCTATTTTCCATTTTAGAACCTGTGGCAAAAGTATTCTCGAGTATACCAGGAAGAACCCATCTGGCTACCCACTGCATCCCCACAGAGGCAGGCAAGATTGTACGTCTCCGACCCTACAGAATCCCTGAAGCAAAAAGGGGAGAGATAGCACAAGAAATAGATAATATGCTGAAACTAGGTACCATTGTTCCCTCCAAGAGCGCATGGTGTTCACCTGTGGTGTTAGTGCCCAAACCAGATGGTACACACGGTTTTGTATGGATTTTAGGCAATTAAACGCCATTTCCCGATACGAAGCCTACCCGATGCCCAGAATTGATGAACTGGTAGAGAAGCTGGGAACAGCATCCTTCTTAAGCACCTTGGATTTAACCAAAAGATATTGGCAGATACCGCTCAACCCGGCAGATCAGGAGAAAACAGCCTTCTCAACTCCCCAAGGGTTGTTGCAGTTTACAGTGTTACCATTTGGGTCACACGGCGCTCCTGCCACGTTTCAGGCCTTAATGGACAAGATCTTAAAACCTCATGAACCATATGCGGCGGCTTATTTGGATGACATAGTTATTTTCAGTAAAACCTGGGAAGAAATCTCACCAAAGTAATTAAATCCTTACAAAAGGCTGGGCTACATATTAATCCCAAGAAAACCAAACTGGCAGCCAAAACCACTATGTATCTGGGATATTCGGTGGAAGTGAGGGTAATCACACCCCTTGTGGACAAAATACAGGCCTTGAAAAAACTACGCATTCCAGAGACACGAAAGGAGATCCGAGCATTTCTAGGATTTGTGGGGTATTACAGAAGATTCATACCAGACTTTTCTACAATTGCAGCACCACTGACAGACACCTTGAAAACCAATAGACCACTTAAAATTACTCCTGAAGCAGTGTAAGCCTTTGACCAATTAATACAGCTAATATCAACCCAACCGGTCCTACACTGCCCAGCCTTTTCTAAAGACTTTTTTTTGCAGGCAGATGCATCAGGATGTGGTCTAGGCGCAGTGCTATCTCAGGGGACGGAACAAAACCTTTGCCCCATCGCATTCATCAGTAGAAAACTCCTGCCACATGAGATACCGTAAATCACACTAGAAAAAGAATGTCTGGCAATAAAATGGGCAGTAGAGTCCCTCCGTTATTATCTACTAGGGCGGAAGTTTACCATTTTCACAGATCATGCACCTCTCAGATGGCTGGCCACCCAGAAGGATTCAAACCATAGAGTTCTGAGATGGTTCTTGACTCTTCAGCCCTATCATTTTGTTACAGTACATAAACCCGGAAAGTATCAGTTAGTCGCTGATTATTTGTCCAGGGCACTGAACCGGCCCCAACAGCCTGGTTCCCTGGGGGGAGTATGTGAGGAGGTCAAAGAGGCAATAGAGATAAAAGACAGCCCCATTCTAACTTTCAGACCCAGCACCCAAAATGTTACATCAGCAGGACAGAACAAAACTACATGTCCCATAAACCACCACGGGAAATGGAGACCAGGTGGGGGAAAAGATAAAATGAACAAAGGGAAGCGGTATAGATACAGCCCGGTCATGCGGTACAGTGACAGATACCCGCATAGCAGTACAGGTTGGGAGGGACAAACAGTGCATGGAGCAGGGGGGAGATATGAAGGCAAGCTGCCTGCAGGTGTGGGACGAACAGTGCATGGAGCCGGGTGGAGGAGTGAAGGCAAACTGGCTGCAGGTGTGGGTAGTGGGCAGGAAAGGCGGTGGAAGATGAGAGGAGGGGAGGAGCAAAGTATGAGTTAAAAGAAGTCCCGAGAAACTCATCAGTTCTCTCTCATTACAGCAGCAGCCCTGGCTGGAGAACACAGAGGAGTGGGAGGAATCCCCAGGTGATGTACATTGGGCGTACTAGGAGGCTGAAGGCTCGGTATCGCGGAGATCCTTATCAAGAGTCAGAGCCTCCGCCAGGGAGGCTCGAAGAGCGGCAGCGCCGGGGCACTACTGAAGCGGATTCACTGACAAGGAAAGTCTGGCTGTAAACCATTTCCAAAGGACAGTGTTTCTGTGGGTTTACCCTCTCTGTTTGTTTTCCTTTTTTCAAAACCCAGCTGGCGAAGGAATGGAAAGCTAGTGTCCGGGGAAAGGAATTTATGTGACCTGATTAATTTTTCTCTCAAAGAGGAGGCAAGCTGAAGAGGACATTCATGCGAACTCTGAATTGATCCATTTTTTTTTTGTTCCGAGCAAGCCTGCTGAATCACGTTCAGGCATGTTTTGTTGTTTATAACGAGAGGCTGTGTGAAAATTTAACTCGGCAATAAATCATACCTTGTGAACTCTGCATTCCGACTACAGTCTACTACTTTACACTCACCTTTAATGGAACTTCATAAAACTTTCCAAAACAATTGAAAGTTGGCTGTCTATTTGGGAATGGTTTGTGAACATTTGTTAAACAGCTTCCAAGTTAAAAGAATCTCTTCCTATGAGGTCCAACTTACCACTGCCTCTAATATACATACATAGAACAGACCATTACAGCTAACAAAATGCCGGAGTGCCACCAAGTAACCATCCACGTAAGCTCACCTCAATTTCAAAGCAGCTGTGTAATGCATAGTGGAAATGCAAATTAACTGAAAAGCATGCATAGCGAACACCATCAACCTTATAGTGGATTTAAGTTGCAAAAGCATGTATTTTTGTCTTTGATATTGGGCAAATCAAGTTTGAATACCTTTGTGGAAGTTTCAAGCCAAATACCTTTGTGGACGTCTTATGGAACATCCATCCCTTGCCAGTATCCTCACTCCCTCCGTCCAATTAACATCCTCATAATTTCGACATTCAGATTTGGGAAAAGAAGAGGGTAATGAGGAGTGAACTTAGAAAGCTTCAAACTAGGAGTATCGACAGGACGGATTACTAAGGGAGGCGAAAATCCTAAAAAATACCTTTAGAAATTGGTCTAGATCACATCGCTTTATGCATGCACAAATGGAGGGGAAAATTATGCCGGGAGCTGTTTGCCAAAGTCATTCTCGAAATATTTGTACTATTAATGGCTCACTGGACAACCTGGCCAGTTCGGACCAGGATGGGGTTATCCAGGAGCAAGTTTAGGCCGATCATTTTTCAAAGCTGCATGGAGCTCCGGCCCTGATAAGGTGAAAATCGCAATTGATACATCGTGGTCGCTGGAGTTCCCCCAAGATGAAATAAAAACTCTCATGATGAAAGCTCCAGATCTAGATCTCCCGGACCCAACGGTCTGAGTAATGAGATCCTCAAATCAGATCCTGACCTTTGGGCTCGGCTTCTGGTGGCCTTGTTTAAGGGTGTCATTGGCTCCAAGCAATAGCATCTTCAAGAGAGGGGATCGCTTAGACCCCTCCAATTACCGTCCAGTATCCCTTCTGGATGCCAACAGGAACATCTTTGCTGGATTAGTCTTGAGGGACTTGGAAACCTGGGCTAAAACCCAGGGAATCTCCTCAAAACGTTAGAGTGGGTTTCGTAAAGGTCTTAGACATCTTAGAACAGCCTAGTCCTGCATGCTGTGAGCTCACAGTCTTCCGCCAAGGGTGGCCAACCTTTGATTGGGGCATGGATTGATCTATCACAAGCATTTGATACCATCAACAGGGACCGTCTTGGGGGAAACTGAGACACTGGGGTTTGCCAGAAAATGTGTTGGCTTCTTGATTGAGCTTCATAAGAATTCTGAACTGCAAGTTAAACTGAACAGACTGGGGAACCTCTCAAAAGGGATTGCAACTAAAAGGGGCATCCAACAGGGGTGACTGGTAGCCTCGTCTTATTCAACCTTTATTTAAACCGACCTAGTAAAATGGATTCTGGATTCAGCTTTGGCGAGCCCTAAACTGGGCAGTCTAAAGATCAATTGGTTTGCCTATGCCGACGATATTGTGCTATTAGATCACACCCAGAACGGCTTGCAGAGGTTGCTCTCCACATTTCAGAACTATGCAGATCTAAATGATTTAAAGATAAATACCAACAAATTTAAAATTGTGATTTTTAAGCATCCACTGAGAGCAATTAATTCCTTTAATTGGTGTTTAGATAACCATGTGGTACCGATAGTTGAAGAGACAACATATTTGGGTTCCGTGCTTAGATCCTTTCTCACTAAGGGGCTTTCCACGGTCAGTTTGGACACAAAGATCCTTCAATTGGGATTACAAATGAAAAGAATATGCATTAAATGTTGTACATTTTCTGTCCTCCTGATTGTGAAATATTATATTGGTAAAATTACCTCAGTCCTACTTTTTGGTTACAACACAAACACACAATCACACTCCATTGATTGGGAAAGACTAGAGGGTATTTTGTGGAGAAGTGTTTTGAATCTCCTCAACTGCGTGCCTATTGCAAGCCTGAGACATGAGTTAGGCTTGCAATCGCTAAGAGCACATCAAGAATGGAAGTGGATTTCTCTGTACAGGTTGATTTTTGTTTCCCCTTCCCTCTCCTTATATGAAGAGGTCTCGTACACCCTACAAGGTCAAAATAACTCATATTTGAACAATTTGAAAACAGTGTCTGTTAACATCGAAGCAGAAACAGAAAGCCTCGAAGAAACCCCAAAAGTAAGAGAACAAATGAAAATAATGGATTGCATTAGAACTATTGCAGCCATGAGAAAATCCAAGATATGTGCTTTGATGACTCCCACAGATAAACCTAGAAACTTATTACCCACTTATTTGAAGAGATTTACGGATTCTATCATTAGAACGGATTTCCTTCCATTTTGCTTATATGTATTGCCCACTATAGAAATCCAGCATATCAGGGATGCTGGACAGACACCCACTACCATTTGCCAAATATGTGATAATCTAGAGATTCAAACCCTTAGACACCGGATGAGCAAATGCCCCGCTACCATAGACTTGAGAACACAAAGGTTAGCAAGATTTACACCCCATAACTGGTGGTTGGAAAGTGATTGTTTTTGGAAGAGGTTGTCATCAGGCCACGAAGTCTTCCTCACCAGTGAATTGGTGAAGTTACTGAGAGAGTGGAACTTGCTGAAAAATGTATGAACAATTTGGAACAAATTGGGAACAATCCGATGATCAACTCCTGAAAAGGCAATGAATAATACGATGGTGCTTGCTGTTTCTGCTCTGCTTTCAATTCTATTTTGAATGTATGAATAGAGATATTGGTTTTATGATGTTTTTCTTTTGTATAAATAATGATTTGTGAAAAGTCGAATTACCATATGTTTTGACTATATCACAATAAATAAAAAATAAATTAAAAAGGTTTGAATGCAGCGGTGTATAGGACAGTGTTCATTTGAGCTGATTTTCGAAAGTTCTTCCTATGTGTATTTAGCACCTGGTTGCTTCTTCTCATCAGCCAGCCTACCCAGAATAATAAGGCTCCATGTAATGGGTGATATATCTTGCAATTAAGACCCACCCCCTCCATGGCTGTGCACAGTGCATCCCTTTTCTTGTACTCACCGAGGGATCCACCAGCTTTCATGCGATCAGGATTGCTCCTGTCTTGGTTCTGTGAAGTTTAAGTTCAGCAGATCAAGGAAGTCAAAAGGACTGCAGCGTTGCATAGGAACCAGAACAGACAGGGTGCTCCCAAATAACTGCTTTCTTTCTGACTCATGTTCAACGTTGTTTGAAGAAGTCAATTAATGATTAATATCACATAGAGGTTGCTGACCCCATTATTGCTCCCTATGATACTACAGAAGTTTCAAAGGGCAAATCTTGATTGCACTGTTGCACCCAAGCTTTCCTGGTACTTTTATATTGATAATAAAATACTTAATTCATAGATATGAAGTGCTTCCTTTAGGCGTAAGTAATCACGTAAAATGAGCCATAGGACAACAGCTTCTTCTTATATTATTTATGTTATTGTGGTTTATATCATGCAACGCTTGCATTTTCATGGTCTCCAGGCACTGTGATGAATATGAAAAGGAAGGAGGGCTGGGAGGGCTTAGTTAGTGGGATAGAGAGGGAAAGCACTACCAGCCACTATGTAATCGGTTTGTTTTCAGTTGGTACGGGTTAGGTGGTTTTTGTTGTATATGTGTTTGTGGGTGATTTGTGCAATTGGTTTAGTTTTCTGTAGTGCGTTGCATTTAGTTGGGTGTTGCTGAGTGTGTGCATTTTGTGGTGGTTTTAGGTTTCTGCTGAGGTAGAGGTATGCGTGTGATTTGTTTGGTGTTTGAGGGTGAATATGCACGCTGTCAGAAAGCTATACTGAAAAGCCAGCACTCTTTCCGGGGGACACAGTTCTGTAATATTCCAGATGTCTTTTTTTCCCCAACCAATTTTATTAAACCTCAAAGTGTACTTTTGCCAAAAATTATAAAACTTTGCATATGAACAGCAAATGTATCAAACACACTCAAAACCATCCCAATTTTCGTACAGTCCCCCTGCAGCAGTCATACCTTAAACAGTACCATTGTGCGCACATTTAATATCAAACTATCTAAGACCTTTGAGTATTGTTAGGCAATCTAATCTAAAAGACTCCTTGGTCGCAAAATTTTAAAAAGGTGATCACTTTACATAACAATCAAATTGTTATGAATGAAATGCGTTATTTTTTCCATTTACAACATGTCCAGGTTTAAATAAGCCACATCAGATTTTATTGAGGACACTACTTCAACCATAATCTAGGAATGCACCATTTTGCTGCAGAAAGGAGTCGACAAATCAGCACATGTCCCTAGGTCCCCCTGTGACCGATCCCCCAATAGGGTATAGGCCAGATCATTCAGAATATGGCTTCCTGGTATCTCCTTTAAAAATCACCTCAGAGCTCTCCTGAACATCCGTGAAGACCTGCTCTCTAGCCTTGACTCTAACACTTTCTCCGTCCTCATCCTTCTTGATCTCTCCTATGCTTTCGACACGCTCAACCATGCCATCCTGCTCAATCGTCTCTGTGACAACCTGGGTATCACCAATCAGGCTCTGGCCTGGCTGACCTCTTTCCTTTCCGATCGACCCTCCCAGGTGACACTTGGGTCTGTCCTATCCGTTATCTCCCTCTCTACCTGTGGTGTTCCCTAGGGATCTAACCTCTCTCCCTGGCTTTTCAACCAATACCTGGCAACTCTCACCTACTGCATTTGCATTTTCTGCTCAAACTTCCAGTGCTATGCTGATGACACCCAACTCATTTTCTGGCTTCCTTCAGCCACCTCCTCACCTTCCCGCATCTCATCTCTGATTGCCTAACCGCCATTCAAAATTGGTGTTCTGCCAACGACCTCTGTCTCAATGCCAACAAAACTGAGATCCCCCTCATTGGTACACCCCCAACATCCTTTTTTGTCACTCTCTGGCCGGCCTCCCTTGGCCCCCCTCCTACACCTGCCTGCGAGGCCAAGAACCTTGGGGTCAACTTTGACTCCACACTCTCCGTCTCCGCACATATCTCTGACCTCTCTAAAAAATCAAACTTCTTACTTCACCTCTGATTCTCTCCAGGTTGGACTATTGAAACAGCCTCTTTCTAAATATGCATGCCTCCACTCTTCGCCCTTTACAACTAATCCAGATCAGGACTGCAAGACTTGTCCTTGACCTCAAGCCCAGGGGTTGTATCTCTCCAGCTCTGAAATCCCTTCATTGGCTCCCAGTGAACGCAAGGATTACATTTTAAACCCTCTGCATTGTCCACAAGGCTTTGTGGGGCCTGGGTCCAAAATACCTTCAACTATCCCCATGTAAATACCTGCCTTCCTGAGCCCTTCGCTCCTCTACTTCTAACTCCCTCAGGGTCAGTCGTTTTTCAAAGAAACAAGCTGGGGGCAGATCTCTGTCCTCGGCTGGGGGCTCCCTTTGGAACAGCCTACCGACCACCCTGAAACTTGAGGAGAACCATCTCCGGTTCCAGAAGCACCTCAATACTCTCCTCTTCGCTTCTGCCTTTGCCCCTCTTCTCCCTGCTGATCTGTTTCTCTCTCTAGGCACTGTGCACCTGGCCACCCGCAGTCCTTCGGGCCCAGGTACCTGCTCACCTGCCTCCCTCCTGCACTGCCTCTGGCCCACCCTCAGCACTGGGATCTGTATCTGTACCCACACAGTCCCACAATTCCTCTGCACTTATCAGATATACCCTAGCTGACTAACCTTGCACTTTCCTCTTGTCTGGCTGCACTACCTTTCTGACTGCATTATTTATTTATTTTCGCTCATTATTTATTCTGTGCTCTTCTCTGTTCTGCACTTTCCACTTCTCCCCCCCTCACCCCCACCACTTTCCCCCTTTTCCCCTTTCCATGCACTTGTGGGTTCTTAATGTCACTGGGCCTAGTAAGAACGTATTTTGTCCTCCCATGCCCCCCTCCCTTTGCTTGGTCGCGCTCTGAAACACCTGTGTATGAGCGCAATGTAAATACAATATCATTATTATCTGACTTCCAGCAGAATCCTTAAACAGCTATACCTGGCCACTATATATGGTAAAAGGTACCAATGGCCTTGCATTTCCCCCAACATGTTTCAGATCTGTGAGCATATTGATTATGCAACATTTGGTTATCTCTATATCATCTGAACATTAGCTTTTATTGAACATCCAAAACTTGTACTGAAATTGCCATCTTGCGCAAGTGTCACTAAATACATTGCCAGTCCACCTCTGAAAATTCCTTCTGTAGATCCCTTTGTCGTGCATGGGTATATTTCTCCTGAGAGTGGTTATTTGAAATTGTATATATCTTAAAGGCCATTTCGTTCTTACCACATGTTTCTGCTATAACTTGCTCTAATATCGTAAGCTTTCTACATGCTCCCAACTTAACGACTGCATGCTGAGCCCAACATCTAATTTAGTAATATTGCATTCCACTTGTTCCTCAATACAAAAGTATGTTTTACATGCTTGAAAGCCTGTAATTGTCACCTAATAAATCTCCTATCTTCCTGGTGTAAATGCTGGGCTATCAAAGATAGGTCTAAGAGGTGATGGGAATGCTGTGCTCCCTTTTTAGTTATTTCACCCCAGACAGTTAGTACAGTTCTTGTGACTGCATTCACAAATCGAGTTTTAGGGTTGCCTTGTTTTGACAGCCACAGCTGCTTCCATATAATGCTTCCCAGCAAGAGCCTGCTCCATGAAAAGCCATCATTGTTTATCAGATTCAGAATTTGGGCCAATCGCCCAATTCGCAAATCTGGTATGCTCTGAAGTATCTCACGATGTTCCGGCTTCCCAGTCCGATCCCCCTCCCTTTCTCCACACACAATTCTTCTGTTAATACTCAATGTTTTGTTCTTCCAGATAAATTTGTGGAATTTGTTTTGCCAGCTCGTCAGTATTGGCTTATGTTTATATATTGGCAGTGTTTGTAAGAGGTACAACAGTCATGGCAAGATATTCATTTTCAATATAGCAATAGGACCTATCCAGGATGTTACAACCTCTTTCCACCTTGCATAGCTTCTCAATGGTTTCCATTACCCTTGGTTAGTTAGTTAGCTTTGTATAGATCCGGGATTTTAGGGGTTACATGAATTCCCAGGTACCTGTGTGATCTTGATGCCCACTGGAACAGACCTTGATTGATTTTGACATTTTTTAATATTGGGTTGACAACATTACATTTAAACATTTTCACTTAAATACATTCACCTTAAAGTCTGAGTCCCTTGCAAAGGCCTTTATTTCAGAAGTTAAAGCCGGCAATGAAGTCTAAGGATTTCATAGTGTCAGGAGCACATCAGCAGCACATACACATATTTTGTGCTAATATACCTTGAATCTCAGCTTTTCTTCTTATATGAAGCACAATGGGCTCCATTAGCAGTATGAATGAAAGAGAAGAAAGTGGACACCCTTCTTTCTTTCCTCTTTGTAAATGAACATATGCTGTTAGATCCCCATTAATTCCAAAGCTGGCTTGTGGTGCTTTATATTGTGCTAAAATAATTTTGATTAGTTATTCTCCAAATCCATATTTACGAAACGCCTCTGTAGGGAACCCAGAGTTTACTTTGTCAAATGCTTTTTCAGCATCCGATGCAATACGCACTGATATTTGTTTTGCCTGCTGCACTTGGTCATTTATATGAATAACCCTTCTGGTATTATCATCCTTTTTTCTCCCTAGAAGGAATCCCACCTGATCAGACCCCATTAGAGAGCCCAACACTTGCACCAAAAGTTATTGTGTATATTTTTACATCAACATTTATTAATGCAATTGGATGGTATGATGAGCACGACCATGTGTCCTTACCAGGTTTCAGATTAGCATTGCATGTCCTTCTTTGAAGATGCATAGTAACCCGTTTCCTATATACAGGTAAATAGTGAGATCATGTGTGGTGTTAAAACTGGTCAAAAACAATTTATAAAATTCCAGGAGGAAACCATCTGGGCCGAGGCTTTTATTAATCTTCCTGGACACAATTGCTTCAATTATCACTTCTCCCCCAATTGGTTTATCCAAGAGTCAACTTTGTTCATCCAATATGTTGAGCAAGTGCATCCCATATAGATATTTTATTTAGACGTCCCTTTCCAGTTTCTCTTCTGTATGCAACTTATGATTTCTAAAAGGCTACAATCTTTTCTTCCTCTGTTCCCACTCCCGTACCTTCCTCTCTATTTATTGCTTCTATGAATATCCTATTTTTCTTAGCCTGCAATTGTCTATCTACTAGTTTGCCACGTTCCAAACCTTGTTCAAATAAATAGTACTTTGGAGTATACTAGTTTCTGCCTTTTTTGGTTAAGACAGAGTAACTGAGCTCTAGCTGCTTTCACTTTTCTGGAGAGAGCTATTTATATATTGGCTTGTTGCTCTTTCTGTGATGCCTACTTCCTTCCTAAGCTCTGTCTGAGCTTTAACTTGAACAATGTTAAGTTATTTTGCTTTCTCTATCTGATTTACTCTCAGTACCACTTTGAGCGTGCCCCATTTATTAATTTGGGTAGTATACTTTGGTTTATTAAACACAAGATTTTTGCTAGTATCTTCAATTTCCTTTTTAATGAGTGGGTGCCTTAATAGTTTTCTAACCTACATACAACTCTCCTTCTTATCATCCCCATGTCAGGATATCTACAATCAAACATGCATGATATGGTCAAGTAAAATTATCCAGCTCTGCTTTCTCCAGCTTTTTTATAAGGTTAATATGGAGATAGATTTTATTAATACAGGAATATGAACGGTGAAACAACGAGTAATAGGAGTATTCCATCTGTGCTGGATTCTTATATCGCCAGCAATGAACTCTAATGATTTTAATTTGCTGCTAAGCTTTGAGGACAATATTGATCCTTTTGTGACAGATCTATCTGTCTCAGGATTCATTGCTGGGTTCACATTGCCTGCAATCAGCACTTCTTTGGTATACTTTTCTTGTACTCTCAGACATTCCTTTAGAAAATCCTCTTGTCCTTGATTGGGTGCACAAACCAGCATTACCATTAGGGTTGTTCAGCCCATTTGATCCGATATCAGCACAAATCCTCCCTCTTTCAGTTTGATTTCAGTTATAACTTGTGTACTCAATAGAACATCCTTTCAAATGAAATTGACACCCCAGCCCTCTTAGTGCTGGTGCATGCTGAGAAGCGAGTTGCTTATTCCTTTGACGTTAGTCTAAAGGCATTTTTCATTGGCAGATGTGTCTCCTGTATCATTATTATCCTTGGTTTTATTCTTCACAGCTCCCCCAAAAGCTGTTCTCATTTCTGAGGGGTACTTAGTCCCCTCACACTTTGTGTTTATACTCTAGCCATCTTTGTTCCCCTTGCTAATGGTCAACATGTGCATGGTCTCTGAATTACAGCATATTTCCTGGTTTAAGTAACACTGTATCACAACATTTTACATGTTTATACCATTGTCGATTATAAACCAAACCTCCCCACAACTCGCAAACAAATTGCTTGTGAAACATACCCCCAAATAAATATATTTTGAGTACCATAACCCAAATGTCAATTTACATTAACTAGCTTTACTCTGAATTTAATATGCAGATCAAGCTCTCTCTTTTTCTCTCTCCCTGTCTCTCCTTCTGTGCTATCTTTCCATCACTCCCTCTCTGTCTCTTTATATCCCTCACTCTGCACTCTCTTTCAATGCCTTTCTGGACAAATTCATGTTGTCATGTGTGCTCTCCCCTGTTCTCATTCTCTATCAGTTTGGTCTGGATCAGTCTCGCTATCTCTTTCTGTTGGTGGTCTGTTTCTCTCGCTTTGTCTCAATGCAGTCTCCTTTTTTTCCTTGTTCACTGTTACTGTGGACTTACCAACTCTGTTGCTCTCTTTTGTTGAAAAGCTTCATCAGCTTTAACCATTAAAACAGGACACATACAACAATCACAAAAATGTTTGCACTTAGTGTGTTTTATCCATCCAACTAGTGACATAGCGCACATGGATAGTACCAAAACTATTTTCAATTTCGTATTAATGTTGGTGCACACCCCTGAAAATGTACAAGTTAAAATTGATAAAAGACATTAAAATCTGTCGTACCATACCTCAAAATCCTAAATCTACATTTGTACATGAGGAGAACCCATGTCCTACTTTGCTCTTATGAGCCAGATTTAAAAATGTAAGAAATTACCTTTGCCATCGTCAAACGGTTATTGCCACTGCAGCACAACATGAATACCTCTGTAGCCGCACTAATATTGAAGCTGTGGAATAATGGAATGAGATGCAATCCCCTCAGTAAATTATACCTGGGGCCGAGTAATAAGAAGTGGACAAAATCCTTCATAACTTCCGGGCAAAAATGCAAAAACTACAGCAGGGATTTCTATCACCTGTTGGTTCTCACTTTGCTGTGTGTAAAATCCAGAATCTTATCTTCATGAAGAGATTAGTAGCTGTGAAGATTTCCTTTCCAAGATTTCAGAGGGAGTGAAAGAACAAGTTATACAGGTTTAGACTCCTAAACACACCAGCAACACTTCCCAGGTGGATTGTGAACAAGTTAAGCAAGGCAACACTTTAGCATCAGCAGTACTTTGGTGAAAACCGAGCAAAATGCCACTTCAGCAATATATAAAAGGGGAAGAAAGGTGGTTATAAGAGTTTTAGGTGCACCGACACATTTCTTGATGAGAGACAATCTAGAGAAGCAGTTGTAACCGATTTAGCCAGAGTCAATAGCCTTGTGCCAGAGTTAGTGGTGCAAGGCAAAGTGCCTAGGTTCGAAATGTTCTAGTAGCTGCAGTCAAGTCTTTGTTAAACGATTGAAAGTTGGCGGTTGCAGGACTTAGAAAGATAATGTTAGACGAAAAGGCGGCCAGCCCAGAAGGTAAGTAAAGGATTTAAAACACCTTTAGCAATACCCAATGAAACGGGAGGCCTGGTGGAACAATGTACCTTGAAAGTGGTAGAGGCTCCTGCAGTGGCGGTAGTTCGTGGCAGTTCCTGCAGTTTGGGAGATCCAGCAGAGGAAGAGAGGCTCTCGACGTGGAAGAAGTTTTGAGTTACTGCACTGCCCAGGGATGAAACCAGCCGTGGTGCTGCCAAAATGTAATAAAAGGTACGCTCCTTTAAATCACGGTTGTGGTGGACGGATGCCTGGCTATCCGGTCTACTAGTGCTTGGCACTGGCGATTAGACCAAGGCAGGTCCTGGAAGGCGATTGGCGAACTGGTTGATCCCACCAGCTCAAGGGAAGAAGACTCTTGCAGGTGAAGATCTTCTCGAGTCTTTGAAGAAAAGTGGTCAGGATCTGCAACAGGGCTTCACCGGTGGTTCAATCGTTGCAGATGTCTTTGGCTTCTCTCCTCTTTGGCTTCTTAGTTCCAGTGGCGATGTCTTGTCCTCAAGTCGTCAGGACCCTGCTTTTATGCAGAAAGACCCCCATTTATACAGCCTAGCTGTCACTCACACAGTGGGGTGGCTATCCCAGCGGGATAACCCCCCAGCCTATCAGGGCAGAGTGCGACTTGGGTTGCCTAGGTAACCCTGTCCAGGGTGCCTATTCCCCCTCCCACACATCCTGTCTACCCCAGACTCAGTGGCGCAGAAAGGAGGGCTTCTGTGCAGAAGCCCGCCAAAAGGACGAACAAAGGATCCCCAACCTGGATTAGGATTTCAGAGAAAGACACGAGAAAGAAATATTATTAAAGTTCTGGCAATAAAAACCTACCAAAGTAAAGTTAATATTAAAGTAAACCGGCGGTATGTTAGAGGCTGTCAGTAAAAGTGGTAGCCTCGAACAATGGGAAAATCCCATTGGGAAATATTTGCGGTCTAATATTTATGGTAGTAACCACTGCCACAAGCCAGAAACTTTGGAGAGAGGGACTGTACGGTACCCTCTCGAAAATGAACACCAGGGAAAAATGATTAACCCTTTCCAGTACTTCCATAGTAAGATGGGTTGTACTGGTTTAATTCATAATTATTGAATGGGGACTTTACATGCCCTGGGAGACAGTAGTCAGTCCCAGGGTATGGAGTCTATGTTTGGAGGTCACTATGACACCCCTGTGTCACTGCACTGAGGGTGCTGTGTGACACCCAGGTTAAAAGGATGATTCCTATGAGGGTGAGAAAAACCCCATAGACCATAAGCACACAAGATAGCCTAAAACACACACTAGCAATCTGTCTAAGAGTGGGAAAAAAAGGGTCTCACTCTTAGCAGGAGAAAAAAAACCTTCAAATCCAGCAAAGCTGCTGGGGGACTCTATAGGTAAGGGAAATTAGCCTTAGAAGAGAATTCTCCCTAACATCCTGTCCATCACAAGCCAATGGAGACTAAAAAAGATTTAGCACGACATACAGAGTACTAGGAAAAAAAAGTTTTTTTGTAGGAATTACTGGACCAGATCAAATATAATTATGTTGAGTTAAGTGTTGAGAGAATGGCGGGAAGATGTGTTTATGTATGAATGTTTATAACATAGCAAATTATGCTAAACAAGAGCGACAATACATTCCTGCATAGGCAGCATAATGTTATGTAGCTTGTCCCAAACAGCACCCAGCCATGCCAGAAAGAAGAACTACAGCATCTCTTTTAAGGAAGAAGAACAGTTTTAGATGAGCTCTGCCGGTCTCCAGTAACCAAGTCAAGAGTATTTAAGCCCTAGGCCCAGCACCAGTCTTCAGTCTATTCCATGTAAATAGACTGAAGGATTTCATCCCAAGAGTTGAAATCGCTGCACTGCTGCTGGCTTCAGATGTTGAAGAGGAGGAGTCTGAACCTCTTCCTGGCCTGTTCCAAAGCAGTCCTTCAGGCAGCTCCATTGAGGGTGTCTGAGTGGCCCCTCACCTGACCTCTGATCAACAGGCTGAGGTGAAAAGTTTGCTTAGGCAATTTTCCCCCTTGTTTTCACAGTCCCCTGGTTTGACACCTTGGTGCAAACATAACAGACACAGGAGACAGTGTACCTACCAAAAGTAGGGGATACAGGATGTCAGACAAAGTACGGCCTTACATTAAGACAGAGGTCAACAAAATGCTGGATCCTGGGGTGATTGAACCCACCAGTAGTCCTTGGTCCAGCCCTGTGGTTTTGGTTCCAAAGGCAGGTACTTCTGAATTGAGGTTCTGTGTGGATTACAGGGCTCTGAATGCTGTCACCAAGACAGATGCTCACCCCTTGCCTAGAACAGATGAGCTGGTGGATACTTTGGGTGCCTCCAAGTACCTCAGCACGTTTGACCTTACTGCAGGCTATTGGCAAATAGCCCTTGCAGAACATGCCAAGGAGAAGACAGATTTCACAACTCCAGAGGGTCTTTACCAGTTCAGGGTAATGCCTTTTGGGTTGAAGAATGCACCTGCCACTTTCCAGAGGCTTGTGAATCATATGTTGTATAGGTTGGATGAATTCTGTCTTGGATGATATAGCAGTTTTCAGTGCCACCTGGGAAGACCATGGGAAACACCTGGGGATTGTGTTACAGGCTCTTCAGGGGGCCCACTTGAGCATAAAGGCCAGTAAGTTCCAGATTGGACAAGGATCAGTGGTCTACCTTGGACATGAAGTAGGTAGAGGGAGGATACAGCCTCTACCCTGTAAAGTACAAGCAGTACAAGACTGGCCTACCCCACTACACAGACCCAAGTGAGAGCCTGTTTAGGACTCACTGGGTACTACAGAAATTTCATGGCAGACTATGGTACCATAGCTGCCCCCTTGACTGCTCTCACTACTCCAAAGCAACCCAAGAATGTAACTTGGACTGAAGAGTGTGAGAAGGCCTTCAATGGATTAAAAGACTTAAAAGACTCCTTGTGCCAGGCCTCTTGTGCCAGGCCCCTGTCCTCAGGGCCCCTGATTATCAAATACCTTTTATTGTGCAGACAGATGCCTCTGACACTGGGGTACGAGCTGTACTATCACGAGTAGATGAGAAGGGTAAGGAACACCCTATTGGCTTCATTAGTTGCCAGTTTAAGGACAGAGAGCTCAGATGGTCCACAGTAGAGAAAGAATGTTTCTCTGTTGTGTGGGCCCTAAGGAAGCTGAGGCCCTACCTCTATGGACCCACTTCACTGTGCAAACTGACCATAAGCCCTTAAAGTGGCTAATTAACATGAAGGGAGAGAATCCAAAGTTGCTTAGTTGGTCCATAAGTCTGCAAGGTTTTGACTTCACTATTGAGCAAAGGCCAGGTGTCCAACATAGCAATGCTGATGGGTTGTTCAGAATGTTTAACCGAACTGAACAAGAAACTCATCCAGGGGTGGATTAGTTCCCCCTGTCCTTAGTCTGGGAGGGGTGAGTGTTAGGAAAGATTTCATATGTGTATGTAATTTTCCCTCCATCTGTCAACCCCCAAACCTTTTGCTGCTGTTTAAACACCATAGACTGACTTTACCAAAGAAGCACAGCCTTCAGCTGCACTCCTCTAGGCTTTAGCTCACTTGTTATGGGGAAACTGACATGCCCTTAAAACAGTCAGTACTGAGAGACTTTGTTTCCCTTAGTCCTTTTCTCATGTTGCACCTTTTGTGCAACATGTAACAAGTGTGCAATGTATCTTACCATACAGCACACTTGGGTCTATAGTAATTTCCAAAGGCCCTAGATACTCTCGCTGGACTTTTTATGAACTGTGCAGATGTGTCAGGGACAGGACTGGTGGCAGCTATCGTTTCGCATTATTTTTAACCCTTTCCTGCCATGTTGACTGTGTTAACCGCATTTGCCACAAATAGGTGGCCTGGCTTCAAAATGGCCATGTCACAAGGTTCTTTGTCCTGTCCATTGGCCATCTTGCCCCTTCACCTTCCCCAGGTCGAATCGACCTGGGCCAGTCCTTATTTGGTCATGCACATTCCCGCAAATCCCAATGCTTTTGCAGGCTTCTTCATGCCTTGTGTGTGTGCCTCCAGGGTGTGGGCTGGGATGTCTGGTCCCAATACACATCCTGGGTGCCAGAGAGTCTGGAGTGTCCTGAATGCCTGAGACCACTGTGGTCTGTGATTGGTCCACGTATGAAGTGTGTGTTTGTGAGCAGATCTCCCATTGGGTCATCTCTGTTTTGGCGCAAAGGGAACTTTGGATAAGAGGAGGCTGGAAACACCAATACCATGGTGATCTCCTGAGTTCTCACTGAACAAAGGATAGGATCCAAGTATCCTGCAACAATGAAGCTGAGTCGAGGAGAGGGCGCTAGAGAGCCATCCAAGATGGCTGCTTCCTAAGAGAGCTCCGTAGGGCTCTAATGAATCCTGACCCATCGTTGCTCCTGCGGTCGCCGAATTAGTCCAGTTTGCCGCTGGGTGCATTCGCAATATCCCGCAGATCATTTCGAACTAACCCCCAAGTCCGGCAAGCAACCTGATCCCCTGTTACGCCTCCTTGGTCTTGAGGCCTACCAGCTGTCTTTCGTCCAGAGAGGAGAACCCGCAGGCACCCACGCTGCGAAACGAGGCGGCGTCCGACGGAGCCGAGCACTGAGCCGCTCAAGAGGGCGGGTGACGTAGGCGAGACAGCGCCATAGAGACCGAGCGGTCTCCGTCCCCGTAGCGGCCCGGTGGAAGACCTACGGCGTGAAGGCCTATGACACCGACGGCCCGCGTAGACCCAGGTAGGAGGACGCCGCTGGGAGCGTGCGGACAGCAGTGCTGCAGGGCAGGGCGACACCACCTCTCCCGCCCCGATCAAGCCCCCACCCGAGCGCAGCCCAGAAGCCGAGGCGCTGCGACGGGGGAGCGGACCCTCTGGCTCGTGGGCCTCCAACTACTACGAGACGCGGGCACCCCTTGCGGCGTCACCAGCTCAAGAAACCGACATTCACGACGCTCGGGCGGCCGATCCGGGGGATACGACCCGCTGGTGCAGCTGAAGCGAAGAAGAGGGACCTGACCGCGGACACAGCTTTCATTGGGATTGCCAGTTCCAAATCCTCTGAGTCTACGGCCACACTCCATCCACCCGGTGGCGTTCGGTCTCCACGAACCCGAGGCACCAATCCTTGACCTACTTAAGCAAAACGCCAACCACAAACATCTACACAAGCCATCATGGGGAAAATGGACAAAACTCAAAAGAAACTACACTTCGAACCTAACTCACAGCATAAACCCATGACCAGCAGTAGACCCGAATCCCCTGTACAAGAGGCAGCATTATCGGAAGTACAGACACCTCATCAAGACATCAGAGAGATCCTGATGGATCTGAAGGACGGTATCAGTGGCCTAGGGTGCAAGCTAGACACCTTGTCAACCAAAGTGGACCAGCTACAACACAGACTCGATAAACATGCGGACAGGCTCGAAAACGTGGAGCAGCGAGTGTCCGACCTAGATGACGGGTCGGCGGCACTGACCTCCCGAGTCTCCCTACTTGAAACACAGATGAAGACTGTGATTGCCAAAAATGAAGACTTGGAGGGTCGTTCTCGTAGAAACAACATCAGAATTACAGGAGTGAGAGAACAACAACTCCCGGGCAAAATGGAAGATTTCGTGGAACAAATGTGCGTCGCGCTCTTCGGAAAAGAGTTACTATCCCAGCTGTTTGTTGTAGAAAGAGCACACAGAATACTAGACCAATACCAGGCACACACCCAAGACCAATAATTGCAAGGCTGCTAAATTATAAAGACCGTAATGCAATACTACATGCGGCCAGAATTAAGGGGGAACTACAATACGATGGTGGCCCGATTCAATTCTTCCCCGACTTCTCCCAAGCAGTACAGTTACAGAGGAGATCCTACGTATCTGTCAAGCGCCGCCTGCAGGACAATCAAATCGTCTACTCCATGTTATACCCAGCGAAACTTCGCATTCAGCGCGAAGGGAAAACACAATTCTTTAATTCCCCAGAAGAGGCCAGTGACTTTCTAGACCGGGCCGGATGTAGACCCAGCGGAAACAACCCGAGGCCCAGGCGCGAAGACCGGGCAAGACACAACCCCCCGTAATAAAGCACCTTGAACATGGGAGGCTGGCACCAACGTGCCCTCACCTTCCAGACAAGATGACGACCGCAGGAACGAACTTGTGTCGCTGATGGAAGCCCGGCATCCTCTTGGCAGGCTACTAACGCCCCTAGCAAAGCAATGTTTGCAGTAAAGTTTTCAAGGGAGGGAACTATGTGGGCCAGTTGGGGGTTGCCCACACAAGGGAGGGTCTTTGGTTCGACGCGTGCACCCTGCTCGCCCCGCTCTAACTCCACAGCGTCAATGCTGTGCGGCCTCGAGGGCCTGAATCTCAAACTCTTGTCTCGCTCCAGTGACCCGAGCCGTCAGTCGCACCTCTACATCCCGTCGAGAAAGTAACTCGCCTGGCCCCCCAAATGACAACACCAATGCTTAGAATAGCCACCTGGAACATATGAGGTGGCAACCAACCGGCAAAGAACAGAAGAATCTTCCAATAATTACGCAGACATAATGTTAACATCGCCATACTCCAGGAAACACATCTCCTGCCTGCAAAAGAATCTCAATGGGCCAAAGCCTGGGGCTGCCACAGGTACTTCTCATCGTATTCATCCTTTGCCAGAGGGGTCGCCATCTTAATCGACAAGAGGTCAAACTTCAGTTTCATTGAGACCCAGAAAGATTCCGAAGGCAGAGCCCTGTTAGTAAGGGGAATAGTTGCCGGGAGAGAAATAGTGATCGTAAATTCATACGCTCCAAATACGGATGGCCACGACAACTTCAACTGGGTGATGTCCCAGCTCGGAAAGATTAACGCCGAAACCATCATCTGGGGGGCGGATCTCAACACACCCATGGACCCAGCGCTTGACAAATCCCATAATACAACCAGAAACCTGTCTAAGGCAAGCACCCAAGTTCGCGAGATATGCCGATCGTTTGGCTTGATCGACACGTGGCGACTCCATAATCGAGATGCAAGGGACTACTCATTCCACTCACCAGTCCATAACACCAGCTCCCGAATAGACTACATCATGGCGTCCTCTCGCTGTCAATTCTCATGGGGAGCGAGCCAGATCTGGCCACGTACATACTCGGATCACTCAATGGTAACACTGGATGTCTCCTTTGTGGGGGCAACAGTCCCAGGCCTACACTGGAGGTTCAAGCCAGGGTCGTTGTCAGACGCTATTTTTGCGGAGGAACTCAGACAAGAAATTGTGTCCTTTATAGAGACAAACCAGGGCACCGTGGACTCGCCCGGCACCTTCTGGGAGGCGCTGAAATGCTTTGTGCGGGGAATCTGTCTTGCCAAAGAGAATGGTATACTGAAGTCGATTCGTAGAGAACTGTCGGACAGTGAGCGTCGACTCAAGGAGCTGGAACTCAGTGCCACCCCTACATTGCACCCCCGAATACAGGCAGAGCTGAAGAAGGAACTCCAAAAATTCAGAGAGACAGCCGAAAGAGAACTAAAATTCTTGAGTCGCAAACACCTAGTCCGACAATACGGAGAGGGCCAGAAACCGGGAGCACTGCTTGCCCGCCTCTTATCGATAGACAAAACCCCGACCCGGGTGGAACGCATCAAAAACACACACCGTCAGTTGGTTTATTCTGAAAAGGACATCGCCACAACATTTCGTGACTTCTATCAAAACCTGTACAGTTCCAGGGGCGGATCAGACCCCAGTTCCTTGCAGGAGTACCTGGATGACACTGAATTGTACTGGGTGGACCCAGCCCTGCGAGAACCATTGAATTCCCCAATAACCGTAGAGGAAATTGTAGAAGCAATAAAATCCCTCCCGAATTCTAAAGCACCAGGTCCCGACGGACTCACAGGGGAGTTTTACAAGGCGCATTTAGTCACCCTCGTCCCCATTCTGCTGAGTGTATATGAGGAATCGATCGAGAGAGGTTGCCTCCCCCCACACTCAGGGAGGCAAACATAATAGTGTTACACAAAGACGGCAAGCCCACCGATGAGTGTGCATCATACAGGCCAATTTCACTAATTAATCTCGACAATAAGATCCTGGCCAAAATTTTAGCCTCTAGACTCCTCCCCCTCATGCCGGCCCTAGTAATAGGAGACCAAGCCGGATTCATCCCGGGCCGCAGCACCACCTACGGTATCAGACGCTTGTTTGGTGTCATTGAGGCCTTAGATCCGACCCAGCAGGCAATTGCAGTGTTTTTAGACGCCGAAAAGGCATTCGACTCGGTGGAATGGCCATTTATGCTGGCAACGCTGAGGCAGATGGGCTTTGGCAACTTTTTCATCAAGCTGGTGTCCCTACTGTATAATGACCCCCGGTCATATGTTATAATGGGTAACTCTAGGTCCCCTCGCCTAACACTGGAGCGTGGTACGAGACAGGGGTGCCCACTCTCCGCCCTGATTTTTGCACTCATTATGGAACCCCTGGCATCGAGATTACGCGAATTCCAAATACACAGGGGCCTTAAACTAGGCCCCCACAAATTAATCGTCTCCCTTTACGCCGACGACGTCGCATTATTCATTAGTGACCCCAGGGAGAACCTGAACCCGGTAATGAGGGAAGTCATACGATTTGGACATATGTCCGGGCTGAAAATTAACCACTCCAAGTCGGTGATACTCCCTCTGACCCCCATCACAGCGGAATTCATAGACGACTATGGCTTTAAATGGGAAAATAAGAGAGTACTTTACTTGGGTATATACATGTCTCGGAATCACCACGAGATTTATAAAGATAATTATTTATCCACGCTCAATTCCGTTCAGGACCGGGTACATAGATGGAAAACTCTGCCGTTGACACTCTGGGGCAGGGTCTCGTTGACAAAAATGGTTATCCTGCCCAAGCTATTATACCTGTTCGTGAATATCCCGCTGCTGCTCCCCAAATCCTTCCTAATGAAAGTGAAGTCCACGGTGCTAGAACTTCTGTGGGCAGGGAAACCCGCACGGGTGGCATACAATACCCTAGTACTACCAACGTCGCAGGGTGGTCTGGCGCTCCCGGACATAGAAAAATACTACTGGGCAGCGCAGGCGCATTTTCTGAGCTACTGGTACATGACCCACTTCATCCGCCCGCACGTACAGGTGGAACGCGCGTTGGCTTCACCAGACTTGCTCAGCGCCATTGTGATCAGCCAAATCCCAGTTCCATATAACACATTGAACACGGTCCTGGCTACATACACGATCTGGAAAAAGATGGCTGCCAGGTACGGCGTGAGCATAAGATATTCTCCCCTGCTGCCGATCAGGTTCATTCCGGGCATCCCATTCAGGAATGAAAAAGTATTTTTAACGTGGGCTGACAAAATCAACGTCCATTCCTTTGGCGATATTTTCCCAGAGGGCACCTTTCCCACCCCGCAAATGGCCAAAGATAGAGGAGGCAACACTTCCCTAGACACCTTCATATATTTTAGATTACGCCATACCCTACAAAAACTGTTCCCCTCGTTCCCCCAACAACCACCCACATGGGATTTGTTACATAACACTATTCGAGCGGAGGGGGAGGGGAGGTTGGTCTCACTGCTCTACAAATCCCTGGTAGCAGACACTATGTCACCCGACGCTAAAACAAAACAAAAATGGGAATCCGCCCTTCAGGAGTCGATAAGCGACGAGGACTGGTCATATATACTGCGTCAAACTCAAAAGGTCGCAATAAACACACGCTTCAAACTAATACATTTTAACTTTGTGCACCAAACGTATTATACCCCTGTTAAAAAGCACCGACATCACCCGGAGGCATCAGCTCAATGCGAACTCTGTTCAGCGAGGCACGCCGATTTCTTCCACTTAGCCTGGGATTGCCCGGGTGTTCGACGCTTCTGGGTTTCGACGTTACAAATGATTGCTGACATAATTGGCGAACAGATAGCCCCGCAACCATTGGCACCCCTGCTCGGCCTCACCAAATACCTGCAACCTGCATCTCGCAGGCTGGCAGCCCTCCTGCTGACACTGGCCCGGAGGCGTGTCGCCATGGCCTGGAGCCGTGGGCCCTTGCCCAGGTTCGAAGAGTGGAAAAGAGACATAACGTACTGTCAAGACATAGAGAGCGACTTTGTCAGAACCCTCCCGCTACATGCTCGTCCTCCTGACATCTGGGGGCCATACATCGCATATCTGCTAAACTGTACAGCCCCGTCTGACTCAGAAGAAACCTGACCTTGATATAAGCCACTGAGGCGGAAGAGGAGCCACTATACACTTTTTGTACTCGGTGCCAATCGGCATTAAATAAGGAACGTTTTAAGGCCTAGAGTTGTGGACACTGGTGCGGGGGGGAGGGGAATTGTGGTCGAACCTGTATATGGGTAATGTTAAGTTCCTTTCTGTTCTTTTTCCCTCCTCTCCCCACCCCCTCTTCAGCTGATCTAATCCTTTTCCTACCTTTACTTGTTGTTATGTTGGTACGCCAGAATGGCACACCTGTAATTTGAGGTTATGAAAATCTCACAAAATAAAGTTTAAAAAAAAAAAAAAAAGCTGAGTCGAGGAACCGCTGGTGTCCCGCTGTAAGGTTTGGCACCCTGAGCCCACTGTCGTCCCGTGGGACCCTTCTGCATCTGGTCATCCTAGAAGGTCTGCCAAGACGCTTTGACCCATTGGAATAGTGGGACCAACTACTCTCGGCCCCTTCACCAAAACCTGCAAGTAAGCTTTCTCAGAAGTGTCCCTGAGCCAACCAGTGGACTGACCGGCTTACGCAGGACCTTTGCTCTGTCTCTGCCGTAGTTTCAAGGAGGCCCTCAAAACTTGGTATACTGCTAGCTCGGTTTCCACTGCACCATCACACCAAATTTCATATACTTAGCATTCCCAGGTCTGAAGTGAGTCGAGTGCGCCCGGACCAGAGTAAACGCGGTTACCGTGTTGCCCTGCTGCGGCAACGTCCTTTGCAAGTCCACTGCATTTGTGACCCTCTTGCCCCTGAAGCCTGCTGCAGTGATACTGGGGCGATTCATTCACCTAGAGTGGAGAAATCGCCACTGTCCCGTTTGGGAATCCTCGCTGGATCTCAGGAACTAAAAGGTGCTGAGACGTGCTTTTTGCCGCATTCAAACCTGCAACCGAATTGAACTAACCTGCCAAAGTTTGGATCTCCTTGCATCTGTGACCGGTGAGTAATCAATACCCCAACCGGTGGCCCCTAGCGCAAGAGCCCATTTTTACACATGAGTGGCCCCTGGGGGCCCCTCTCCTGTCCACTGCTATTGTGAAATAGCAACTCCATCCCGAACCATCGAACTGCCTCTGCCTTCAAGTGGAGGTCCTTCTCGAATAGTGGCAACTTATTCTTCATCGCCTTATCCACCTTCCCGAGCTGCTATAGACCCCGGATGAGACCCCGTTTTGCCCATTGGAACAGCCGTGTGCGCTGGCACTACGTGTACTATTGAGCACAAGGCTCCCCTCTTCTTAGGGCTTGGACTGCCTCTTAGTTAGGTGAATAACTGATGTTGAACTGGGCCTAAAGATTAACTGCACTGCCTGTTTCCTTCACAGCTAGGTTGTCGACATATTTCGGGCAGTCACCCTTTAAGACCCCCCTGGTCTTGTATATATATATATTGTATTGTACTGAGTGTGATGTATTGGTTTACTTAGTGTTACTGTGATTCTTTGCTATGGTCTATGTTACAAAGGCCTTGTAATAAATGTGTCTATATTTTTAATATAACATCTGTCTGGAGTAATTTGTAAGTGTCCTTGCTCTGTGTGCTCATTGAGGTCCTTCAGCCACCCTCATCCCTCTTGAGACTTAGTCTTGACCGCCTGCCATAGCTACCCTGATTGGTCAGGTTTGTTCAGAGGTTACCCTGTTCCAAGAAACTAGGCTGGCCTTCTGAACCTCTGCCCCTACAGGTCAGAGTTCAGAAATCTTTCTTAACAAGGACCTGGGAGCCAGCCACGGACAACAGAATGCTGGTCGGAAATGGCAGAGACATCTGCCATCCCCCAATCCTCGTGATCTGTAAAGATTAAAATGTGTTATCTTTTGCAAGATAGACTCATGGCCTTAATTCCCTAGAGGTGTGCATTTACTGTGGTTTGAGCGTGATCAGGGGTTACCCCAACATTTTTAAGGGGTGCTCCTGTAAGTTGGGGTTCACTTTCAGTGGTGACGACCCGACGTGTTAGTTTCTTCCCCTGTACTTTGCAAAGCCCAGGCCAGTCAGCCACGCCCAACTATAGTGATCAGACCCCTAAATCAAAAGACCTATGTATCCTGAGCGACTTTAGTAGATGCCATTTTAAAAGAAATCCTTTCTGCTCACTGGAGCAGGGCGTGGCTACAAAACGACAGGCATGCAGACTTCATAACAGAGGGAAACTCAAGTGAACAACACCCACATGAGTATACTCTTGCAAGTGATAACAAAATGGGAACATGTATGTATGATATGGTGATGAGGTGATGTGAATGTTGTGGTGATGTGAATGAAATATTTGGTGATGTGAAAGATTATGGTGATTAGGATGTTATACGAGGTCAATGAAATAGGACTTGGTTATGTATTATGGCATAGGACTTTTGGTGATGTAGTATTGGTGATGAAGTATAAAATGGGACTTTTGGTGATAAAGATTGATTAGGATAGAATGGATTGGATTTCAGGTGATTTGTAAACGAGTAGATTGGTTAAGAGGTGGGTTATGTATTGAAATTGTCACATATTTCTGTTTTTCTACTTTTTATAATGGAAAGGGATCCCCAGATTATAAGGACTGTGAGGTAAAGGTACCACACATTATTCTTCTTATGACGATAAAAGCAATAAGTGGTATTACAAAAGTAGTGGCTCGATATAAGGAATGAGCCTGGATTTTAGTCAATTTTTTATATTTTCTCTTGCTGTCTTTTGTGGTAAAATAGGAAGGAAGCTGGATGAGTTGTGGTGTGTGTGTGTGAAATCCAAGTGAGAAAAAGTAAAGCGGTGGGGAAAAAAGTGGGTTGATCTGTATTTTTGAAGCATGTGCAGCATAGCAGTAGGGTTTAAGTGAAGCATTAGGGACGCGCGCAACATTATGGAGGAAGCAACTCAACTAAGATACATGCATAGGGTTCTGCCACTGTATTGTGACAGAATAAATAAACAATTGATAGTAGAAACAAAGGAAGGGGGATGTCCTGCTCCTGACCGGAGCAGTGCTGCCATAACAGAAACATGCTAGAAAAAATGTCCATCTTTTTAGCAGCAAAATATGAAGGAAACAAGTCCCAAAAAAGAGAAGAGATTCTAGA
Organism: Ambystoma mexicanum; assembly: GCF_040938575.1. Lineage (NCBI taxonomy): Eukaryota > Metazoa > Chordata > Amphibia > Caudata > Ambystomatidae > Ambystoma > Ambystoma mexicanum. Next base: position 1,106,603,333 of record NC_090921.1, on the reverse strand, counting down.
TCTCTGGCAATTAGATGAGGATATGGAAGATCAGCAAGGTGAAAAAGAGATCCAATGTAAGAGGATATACCCCGTAACACCTAAACCTGCAGTTGGGTGTAAAAACCCAGTCTATAAGCCTCCAGTGGTAGAGAGAGTGTCAACAGGATTATCAGTATTAGCAACTAGGGGGGGACTCAAGAGATTTTGCACCTCCATATAACCCATCCACAAGCTCGAATATGCCCGTAGCATTGGTGTACCCAGAGGGTCCACAAGTAGACATAGACAGCGAGTTAGGAGCTTTAGAGGAAAGGTTGGTCAGGTTACAAAACCTAAAGAAGTATCACCAGAAATAAAGGTACCGGTACAGAAAATAGGGGATTGGAAGTCAGGAGATTTTTTGCTTAGGTTTAACACTGGGGCAATAAGAAATGTTCGTGTTGAAACAATTGATGGGCAGAGGGCATGGACGGTCCTGGGACAAGAAGTAGAACAAGCAAGGGAAAATGGAGGGGAAGATGAAGGTGGTAGAAATAATGAAGAGACAGGGCAAGAAGTAGATCAAGGAGAGGGGGCAGTGAGAAACCAGTCCCTGCCACAAGAGGCAGTGGGGAGGGACAGACCATGAAATAGACCAGATTTAATCATGGTAGTTCAAAATCAGAAGAATACTAAAGGGGTAAAAAACAAAATAGTTATGCAGATGCCTCTAATACATAAAGGAATAGGGATAATGCAGTATGTGTCATGGCCTCAAATGAACAAAAATAATTTGATTATAGTGCTCCCCCAGCTTATAGACGGAGCTAGTAAATGGATCTATGAATTTGAAAAACAAACAGCAGGTGTAGCCTTAGCAGTAGGAGACACCATAGTTGGGGACTAGGCTGGGGACATATGGGCAAGGGCTGGGGTAAGTCTTGCAGATAATGAACATGATGGAGCAGCCTTTGATGAGGTATGGGCAAGGGTATGGGCTGCCCTACGAAGGATGTACCCAGATATCCCTGACTTACATTCTTTAATGCACTGCACAATGGGTGATGATGGGGACCCAGTTAGGTTTATTCTTAAGTTACATGAAATGCAGAGAGTTGAGACAGTACCATTTTTCTATTTTATTGTAAAGAGGGGATTACCAAAAGAGGTCCAGAAGGCACTAGAAACAATTGTGGGAATTGAAGCCAAAGGGTGTGCAGAGATACAAAGTATAATATTCAATAAGGTTAACCAATCAAACTGCGTCAAACATCGGAATTTGTATGCACGATTGTACATATATTTAATTTGAAAGCACAGTCAGCCTGACACGTGTTTCGAGACTTGGCTCTTCTTCTGAGGCTGAAGTACAATATATATATATCTAACATAAATCAAAATTATGAGTAACCATTAAGACACACACAGGCATCAAGATACAAGGGTTCACAAATTATTTTTTTGGAGTGGGACTGTTTAATGCCTGATACAATTTTTGTAAACTATTTGAATGATAATGATTGGGGTTTGCAATTTAGATACCAGTATAGCGACTCTACTATTGATTTTTTGGATGTGAATATTTCCCCGACAGATGAGGGATTTAAGATCAAAATATTTACAAAACAAACATCTGTGAATGCAATTCTGCATGCACAAAGCTGCCACAAGAATATGGTAATTAAAAATATTCCAAAAGGCGAGTATATCCGAGCCAAAAGAAATTGTTCGGAGAGAGCTGATTTCGATCCGGAAAAATCGTTGATACATGAGAGATTCAGACCACGGGGTTATTAGACCCCAATTTTAAATAAAGCAGAACAAGAAGTGTCCAATATGATGAGAGCCGAATTACTGACACTTAAAACAAGAATAGCCAATACACAAGTGAACAAATTAAGATTGATCACTAGGTATAATGCTGACAGCAATAACATATACACAATTTTGAAACGTCACTGGCATTTTCTCCACCTAGACAGAGATTTAGTAAAATGGGTAGAACCCAGTCCTGGAATCACTTTCAGTAAGGCTACAACACTTAAAAACATTTTGTGTCCATCTTTTATGTCCAACCCGAAAGGGAGGGATACATGGTTAATTCATGGTTGACAAAACGGCTTCCACAAATGTGGTGGCTGTAATATGTGCAGACATGCTCATGAAACAGCTTCACTTGACTTTGGTTCATTGGGGAAACATAAAAAAGGAGGTGAAAACGTCTCATCAAATCTGACGCTCTCAGTTAGCTCCAATGGGAGTAGAAAAAAGGGTTTGTTATATATTTGTTTCCAAAGTTGCTCTTCACTTTCATTTTCTTTACCAATAATATACTACTTTTTCTTTTGTTTATTTCCTATTTCCAGTCTACAGTTCCTTTAAAATAAAATCAAGTGGAACTCATCAAAAGTGCAGGAAATGTTTAATGCACATTCCTGTCACATTGTTACTTGAAGTGGCAAGTGCTGAGACAGAGATATAACACAATGGCCGATCCAGTGCAAATAAGCCAATGCATTTCGGTATGTTTACACCATCTTCAGGGCTATGCAGTCTACCATAATTATAAATGTAAATGTAAATGTAAAGAAACATGTCATACAAATCAAAATCCATTGTCATACAACATAGTGTACATACCACAGCGTGCCAATAGTGTTCATAAATGATGTCACCAAGGTTACAGAGTAGATGAACGAAAAAGCAAATTTCAATCAGTGACAGTACCATAATGTATATACCGCTCTCATGTTTTATCAAAGTAAATGCCTTTGTTAATCTGGTAGAGATAAATCATACCTCTGTCATATGTGTATTTGCTATCAAAAGCGACATGTAACCCGTACCTATCCAATGCCGGCTCACGTCCTGCATTCAGATTGAAAGCGGTGCCTAAAACAATTAAGTCAATCAGTACTAATTCTGTTTCTGAAAACCACGTTCTATTGTGTGTAAGCGCGCTGTTAATTCTTACCTCCAAAGTCAAGATGGTATCTTCTATCAGCGAAACCACGAGGATGCGCAGTTCCACTTTGTTTTTATGTGTTGCTATAGAGACGCATCAAGGCGTTGCGCTTCGTTATTGCAGCCGGAGCACGTATGCCTTGCGTACCACCCTCCCATGGCAACGGGTGGGCGGGATTGTCACCAAGGCAAAGTGTTAAGTTACTGTGTGTGAGACATGCAGAACATAAAAGGGATTGTATGGATTGGAGTGTGTCGTCACTGTGCGAGTGGCATGCAGTGCATAAATGAAAGTAATGTGCGTGAATCTGAAGAGATTGAGATTGGAAACTCGTAACATTAAACATATTAGTCTCTCTCTCTGTGCATGCTCTGCAGTTAGTACACTGCTGTGAACAGCCCCTCAAAAGCATTGCGATGGGGAGATATTGCTTGTGCAGTTTGCATCTAATCTCGACATGAACTGCGATACACATTGAAGAGGAAATACTGTATTCTTATGTCAGTTCAAACAAAACATGTTGTTCAGTCACCCGTCGAGACGCGTACCGCTTGAACACCCTGTTGGATGCCACTTAGGGGTTCCTATACAAAAGACTACTCTGCCATCTCTGAATCATAATTTGCATTGTGGACTGATTCACTAGAAATAAACCTAAACAGGAATATTCCTAGTACATGTGTGTGTTGGAATCTTTCAAACAAAATTAAGAATCAATAATATCTAGGAGATCTTGTGATCTTAAACAAGTAGAGTGTTGCTAGAATTTCTCAAGTCAAAATTAAAATTTAGAATCAAAAATTAAAAATTATGATGTCTATCCAGAATGTCTCTCTTTGGTCTGGTCTTTTCTGGATATTTTCATGCAGGTCTCTTTTCTTCACAACTTCTAAGATCACAAACCTGATCTGTGCCAGGTTGTGTTTTTTCTCGTGCCAATGTCTGGCAACTGCCGAATTTGCATTGTGGTTGCGAATACACGACCTGTGTTCGTTCCATCTGGTTTTTGCAGCCCTTTGGAATTGTCCTATGTAATAGAGGCCACATGGACATTTAATCGCATAAATTATACTCTGTGTGTCACAAATTGCGTAGCTGCGTAGTCTCATCCGTTCTCCTATGTGTGGGTGATTCACTGTTTCGCCCTTCTGGATATATCATCAGTTCCTACAATTGAGACAGGGGTAAGTCCCAATTCTGTCTGTGATTTTCTTTTTGTGTTGAGAAGTCTATATTTGAATTTCTGGCTCCGTTGATATGCAAAAGTAGGGAAATCTTTGAAGAGATGCTCTACTCTCTGGTCACATATGACCGTCCTCCAGTTTTTCTTAATGATCTCTTTTATTCTGTTACTTTGTTTTGAATATCTCGATACAAAAACAAGGGGTGGTATCGTATCTGTTTTTTCTTTTTTGTTTAGGAGGTCTTCTCTCTTCTGAGTCTCTACTCGTAGCTCTGCTGCATTTACTTCTTTTGTCGAGTATCCCCGACCGATGAATTTCTTGCCCATTTCTTCAACCTCTTGTTTGTAATCTTCCGTGTTACTAACAATCCTTTTCACCCATAACATTTGACTGTACAGTAAGTTTTTGATGAGGTTGGGTTGATGAAAACTTAGTCTGTGTAAGAGATTATTTCGATCTGTACTTTTGCGGAATATGTTCGTCTTGTACTCTGTTTCTGTGGCAGTAATGTTAACATCCAGAAAGTGTATTGTTTTTTGTGAATACTCGTATGTAAATTGAATTCTTCGGTCTTTTCCATTGAGATATGCTAGAAATTCATACAGTTTGGTTTCGGTACTTGTCCAGATTCCAAAGATATCGTCTATATTTCTTATCCAAATTGCCAGGTCTTGTTTCCATATCGGGTGCTGCAGGACGTGGTCCATTTCAAATTTATGCATAAAGGCATTCGCGTAGGGGGAGCCATTGTCGCTCCCATTGCGGTGCCTGCAACTTGTAGGTAACATTGTTCTTTGAAGCGAAAGTAAGAGCTTTCTCCTATAAATTCTAGCAGTGCCAGAATGAATTTCTTTTGGGCAGGTATTTCTCCTTCATTCAATAGTATCCATTCTACCACTTCTCTTCCCAAATTATGGGGGATTGATGTATATAAACTTCTTACATCTACTGTGAACAAAATGTGGTTGGCATCAAATTGTTGGAGGAAATGGGTTGAGTCTTTTATGTACGTGAAATTTTCTTTTTCATTCCTCTAATCTGTAACCTTGGTGACATCATTTATGAACACTATTGGCATGCTGTGATATGTACACTATTTTGTATGACAATGGATTTTGATTTGTATGATATGTTTCTTTACATTTACATTTATAATTATGGTAGCCTGCATAGCCCTGAAGATGGTGTAAACACACCGAAATGCATTGTCTTATTTGCACTGGATCGACCGTTGTATTATATCTCAGTCTCAGCACTTGCCACTTCAAGTAACAATGTGACAGGGATGTGCATTAAACATTTCCTGCACTTTTGATGAGTTCCACTTGATTTTGTTTTAAAGGAACAGTAGACTGGAAATAGGAAATAAAGAAAAGAAAAAGTAGTACATTATTGTTAAAGAAAATGAAAGTGAAGAGCAACTTTGGAAACAAATATATAACAAACCCTTTTTTCTGCTCCCATTGGAGCTAACTGAGAGCGTCAGATTTGAAGAGGCGTTTTCACCTAATTTTTTTCTTTCAAATTGTTTGGTCCTTGTGTCATGGGATCATCATTTTTCTGACAGCTCCAGGCTAAAACCAGAACTAAAAAGAGCTAATAGCCATAGGAACCTAACTGACAGAGATAACTTGAACTTTAAACGTGGTGCCCACCCCTTCCTCACAGTTTTCATTAGGGAAACATCCAGTTAATTGTTTTATTAATTGTAATACCAAATGTGTGGGTTATTGCATTTTTTGTTTGTGTGGTTTGAGATATATTGGCAGCACTATTAGGTCTTTGAAAATTCGAATAAGAGAACACTTGTCATCAATGTTCATACAAGAGACCAAATATCCGTTAGTAACTCATTGGCAAGAAGTCCACCAACAACAGTGGACAACAAAAAGGACATACAATTCACTGGAATAGCTCAAGTGAGCCTCACACAAAGGGGGGTGAACCCTGAACTCAGGCTTAGACAACTTGAGGCCAGATTGATTTGTAAATATCGAACGGTATCCAGGGGACTCAATTCGGACCATGAGTTTCATGTATTTCTCTAAGAATGTGGTAGCATACACAAGGAACAGCACAATATCAGTTTGTTAAATGTTTATGTATATGAGACAATTGTTCATATTGACAAAAATGAGATGCAATGTCAATAGGTATGGTGTTTTAAAAATGATAAATAGGATTGATTTCCATATTAAGTAACCGTGTCTTCATTTATTGATGTATATATTGATCAGCCAATCGGTGATGATCACATTGATGGCACCAACTTAAAGTGTTACGCTGATTACAATTGCAATAATATTTGTTGTCTCATATTGGTTTACAATAACACTATTAATGTCAATGTATGGGTTTGTGATATTATGGAACAATTGCCATTATTTTTCGAGACTGCATATAGGTATTTTCAATGATGTTATGACTAAGATTGCAGTGGATTTGTGTTACAACACTATTATGTTAATAGGGCTCAGGAAGTATGCTCTGATCGTCTGGGGGGTTAGTGCCACACCTCACCCACACCCAACAGATCATGCTCCACCAATTTGAACAGTCTAGTACTCGAATACTTATCACAGATTAAGCTTGCGGATTTAACATAGGAGCATATACAAGGTAACCCATTTTTGTTGTCACGTGTGGTGGTTACCCACGCATTTTCTAGGAATGCGTCTGCGAGGGCTACGATGTTTAACATTTTTAGACATAAGAATGGATCTAGTTGTCATGGGAAACCGCCGTATTGCAAATGCGCCATCTATATGCACAAAATGGGGAGTAACACTCACCCAAGATGGTGGCTACAGATAGCCAAGAAAATACTGTCTAGCTGATTAATGCTGAGTCAATAAATGCGCTTCTTGGAAGCGCCGACCGGTTCTCCCGGATAATGAGCAGAAAGCCGAAAGGCTGGTAAGTGAGGAGGCTGTGAGTTTGGTTACGATCCCTGACTAGTGAATCTGGCTGATAATTGAAGTTAAATTGGTGTATCCGTTAATCAGACATGTGGTTTTGCCTTCTGTTTCCCTTTATTTTTGTTTTTGTTCTGCCACTTGGGACATGTCATAATTTGGACTACTATATTGGCGTTTGGTTGGAACATGGTCGCATTGGTATTATTGTGATGGTGTGAAACTTTGATAGCAATTACCAAGTGTTGGTGCAACAGCATGGTGAAAATAAGGTACTTTGGCTTGGGTCTCGCACATTAATTTGGCTTTTTGCTACACATGGTGTTAGTTCTAATATTATCTATCATATTGCCCTTATTTGACAGGCATTAGAATAGATCGAGCAAGTATCAATCATCTGGTAAGTTACGGATCTGTGTTAAATGGTAATTTTGCCTACAAATGGATTATCTCGTACCAATTTAGGAGGCGAACTAACAGAGGACACATGTTATTTATGTTTATATTTACAGTTATTGGAACAATTCAGAGAAGTACAATTGGTAATTATACCTTTCTAAAAAATGTGTTCTGTTGGGAACATGGTGTGGCGCACCGCGTTTTCGATCTCAGACATGTAAGTACAATATAGGTGTGCATTTATACATGACTGAGTCTTTTTATTTTATCATACTTTCTCTGTGTCTATGTCTTTTGTGTTATCTCACCCCCTACAATATTGATTGTTTCTCTTGTTTCAATGATGACTGCATGACTATGTGATTCGCATCTTTGCTGAACCACTTTTCTTTGTGAACCCTTGTATCTTGATGCCTTTGTGTATCTTAATGGTTACTCATGAGTGTGATTTATGTTATCAAATGATATATATATATACTGTATATCAGCCTCAGAAGAAGAGCCAAGTCTCGAAACACGTGTCAGGCTGACTGTGCTTTCAAATTAAATATATGTACAATTGTGCATAAAAATTCCGATGTTTGGTGCAGTTTGATTGGTTAACCTTATTGAATGTTGTACTTGAATTGTGGAGTGTAGGGCAATACACCCACAGATTACCAATCAGCCGCAGCCCTAACATACACTAATTGACATTCTTGCAAGCACTGGGGATCTCTGTTCTTCCTTTGCCAGCGTCTCGCCCTCTACAAAGTATAATAGTCCACAATTGTAAGAGAATCAAGGAGCGGGACAGGGAGACAGCCCAGAAGCGGCAAACTGACGAAACAAAATGAGTGGAAAAGAAACTAAACAAGGTTGTCATTCAAGCACCAGTGAAGGCACCGGCTCAGGGGGAAAGGACAGGAGATACTCAACAAATTGGGAATGCCACAACTGTGGCACTATGGGGTGAAGGAGGACAGGGACAATGGGGTGGGGGGACAGTACCCCAACCCACAGTGGCAGTGTGAAGAAGCATCAAGGGGAAAAGGACGATTTCTAAGAGCAAGAGCATGAGGCTTTGGGGGGATAGGGACTCAGGGAGGAGGATTGGGAACATCACAGTGCTGGCATTGCAGGAAATGGGGGCATTTTGCAAGGGAATGCAGGAATAGGCCTCGGATGAGATTTAATTATGGGCCATCACCTCCAGGGCAGGCGTTCCAAGGGCATCAAGGAAGGAGACAACAGCAATTTGGGAGAGGGGGTCAAAATCAGTTCCCCTATGGGGCTGACAGGTAAGGGCAACAACTACAGCAGGGTGAGGGAATACAGTTTAACAGAATGGCAGGGGAACAGGCACCCCATCGCAAGGAGTTACAATGACGGGGGCGGCCAGGACAAATACTGATTAGGACAGCCCACAGATAGTACTCGCATGTCCAATCCTATTGATAACCGCACACCCTGAAGAGGAGCCCTTGGTGGAGGAGGAAATAGGAAACAGGCAATTTATATTTATAGTAGATTCAGGTGCAACCAAATCATGCATCATGGAGGGGAACTTTCCATTGTCTGGTAAAACTCTTTACATGCAGGATTCTCTGGCGCTATTTCTACAGTTCCATACACTGAGGAGCTGGATATAAAAGTGGGAGGGTAGGTAGTACGAGCCCCCTTGTTATATTCAAAGAGTTCCCCTGTGAACTTGTTGGGTAGGGATCTGCTCAGTACAATAAATATAACTGAATTATTCACAGAACAAGGGGTAGTGTGTTCCACTCCATGGATGCGTGTAACTCAAGCTATGGTAATAATCAATGCAATAGCAAGGGAGTCAGTAGTACATGGGGTTCCTGTGGTCTCAGATATATTTTTTCTATGGTATTAAAGGTATTAGTAAATGCAGTGCCTCAAATTGTGACAAAGTGTTGGCAAGTACGTACAGATTTTATTTTCCAACCCATGGTGCCACCCGAGATGGTGGCAGGGACAATATTGTCATTAGATTTACAAGGACTAGTAGTGTCAGACAAATGAGTAGTCCTGATTGGGACAGACCATGTTGCGAGTGGTGCACATATTATGTATAGATCCGACAGTGTAATTAAAGAAAATGACTGATGAGGAGTTATTTGAGGACAGTGAACAAAATGGGGAGAGTATTTTGGAAATCTGCATCCCCTGTGATATCATGGTGCAGTATAGGCAGGTACAGTGCCCCCTGATGGCAGTGGTAACTCAGATGATTTTATTGTTTGAGGAGGACATGCAATATGTGCTAGCATAAGTATGGACTGTTAATCCACATGATGTTGGGTTACTGAGAGCTGTGACCCCAGTACAGATTACATTCAAGTAAGGTGCTTAGGACAAATCATCCAGTATGTGGATTATCGGTTGGTATGTACTGAAAATGAACATCAGTGCAGGAGGGATTCTGTTGCATTATTGTAAATGCTGGGTCACAAAGGGTCTAGCTGTACAAAGGGTACAAGGCAGATACAAAGAAGTTATAATACAGCCAACAGGAGGGACTATATTTGGGGAATAAAAAATAAATAATTATCAGATAGGGCGGGGGCAGTACGCACCGCCTCTAGGCCCAGTAACGTGAAGGAAATGTAGCAGTTTTTGGGTTTATGTAATTATTGTAGGGCATGGATCCTAGACTACGCAGTCTACACAAGGCCACTGTTACAAAGTCTCAGGAAAGGACAGAGAACTTAAAAGTGCATTTTAATGGACTGACAAAATGACTAGACAATTTGGGGACTTAAGCTATTTGCACGGCCCCTGTTTTAGCAACTCTGGATTATATACAGGAGTTTTATTTATTTTTCCACTCTGATGAATGGCTCATGCATTGACGGGAGTAGACATATTATATGTTGTTGGGTCATAAATAATTGATGTTCGGGACGGGACGGAAGCACACAGGGGCGGTAGTAGTGTGCGGTAAAGGGGGGGAGGAATAGTGAACACCCCAGTAGAAAGCGAGACCATGGGCCTCATTATGACTTTCGAGGCAGCCATGCCCTTAATAAGGGCATGCTTGCTTCCAAAATTGTGTCTGGGTCCGGGTTCCCTGAATGGGGAACTACCGGGCCATTCCGAGTATGCAGGGCCCGGTATTTCTTCCTTCAATTAACCCAGGCCCGGTCCTTCCCCATTCCCATTCGAGCCCCCATAGGGCTCAATGGGAATGGGGAGGGAGCTAACAATGGGCCCATTACAAACAGGCCCGTTGTTAGCTCCCTGGTCCCCTCGCGGATAAACCAGACGTCCAGAGCGGGACCCGCGAGGGGACCTCGTAATAGTGTGGAGTGGGTTTAACGGTGCCAGCACCATTACCAGCGCCGTTAAACCCATTCCGCATTAGTAGTAATGAGGCCCCATGGCTCCATACACAGCATTGCCCATATTACAACTGGACCATTATTATATGGGGAACTGATCAGCCCCAGGTTTAAAGGTCCATATGAGGTGAATGTTCTGTAGTCCTCTCACCATCCGTATGAAGGAGTTAGATATTGGGTGCATCTCTCGGATGTCCTACGAGCACCTGAGACAAGGCAAAGTTTAGTAAGGGCATAGCCAAAGAGACATTTTTGAGGATCCATGCTAGGGTGGTGTGCAGTGGCACATGCCTTCTTTTTTCTTTTTTATTTTTTCTTGTTTTTTCTTTTGTCAATTTTTATTTCATTTTTAATTTTTTTTTTTTTTTTTTTTTTGGAAGGTCCAGCAGGATCCGGTCAGCCCTGGTGGAAAAAGACTCCCTCTCCCTCTCTTTCTCTCTCTTTCTTTCTCTCAATCTCTCTTTCTTTTTTCTTTCTCTTTCTTTTTCTCTTTCTTGATAACCTTTTTTCTCCACTCCAGGAATAAGCAAAGATGGCTGACCGACCTCTCTGTTATGTAGGGATAATGAAAAATGTTATTTAGTCTAGAAATGTAGTAGTGTTATGATGTTTTGTATGACACTGGTTGTGGTTATTGCGGTGGATGAAGGTATGTTTGTTATATGTGGTGGCTATATAAAGGGGGGGATGGACAGTTGGAAAATAATGTTAGTATAAATATATCTATGAAACAAACTCAACATTTCTCACTTTTTACCAGCCACCTCTACAAGTTTTCTGAGATGAATGAAATGGCAAGTATGAATGACGTATGATTTATATAAGGGGTGGGGCTTTGACATTATTTCTGACGTCCAGAATGCAGAAAGATTGAATAGCTGGTACTCTGATATGCGCATTAAAGGAAGGGATGTAATCAATAAAAGATGTTACCTGTGTGCACTTATCCTGCACACATCAGGGCCTCCTAAGGTTTTTAGTTACACATCCAGTCCCAATTACAGAGGTACAATGCTTGGTTCATCTTGCACTATACGGGATAAACGGCACATTCCAGGCACACAGTGTGCAGTTGAGAAGCAATGATCTAGACTCAGCGTAATGCAATGGCAACACAAAATACCACCTGTGTCTACAAGGACCACATTTCTCCTTGGGACGTTAGTCAAATGACAACGACAAATGTCAGGGCACTACAGTGATGTGCCTGGCAGATGGGCTGATCGAGTCAAGTGGAGAAGCAATATCCCAAATAGAGACTATGTTTGCGCAAATATGGTCCCAACACATCACAAGACTGACACGGATTGCAACAATGAAGAAGCCAGTGCGAATAGATAGAGCCAAACATTTTGAACTTTATTTTACCAATGAAGGAGCAGTTCCTGGTGGCGCAATCACACAGTGCAACCACAATCTTGTGATCCCTAGTATGACCAAAGGTACAGCAGCAGTGATGGATTACTACTGGGTTTGTGGCCAACAAGCCTACCTGCAACTCGTACCATCTTGGAGGGGCAAGTGTTAACTGGCCACCCTGCACTCAGTGCTACTAGTAATCCTGGAAGAACATCTGAAGGGAGAAGAAATGCCATTCAAGGTGCCAACAGACACTCTAGCACCTAAAGAAGCAAAAAAAAAGCTTTCAGGTCACACAAGAATTTGGTTTGCTGCCAGAAAAAGGACGATTTCAACGGCGGGGAAGAAAGAAAAGCTTAAACTGTTTCAAGACTGTTCCGCACTGCTCAGAGGAATACCTGACAAGTATTGACTTTTTAGCTCAGCAGAGACTTGCTTTTTCATCTTTTTTGGCTCCTGGGGTAGAAGCAGCTACTGCACTTTTCTACCCCCGGAGGATGCTGAGAATGGGTCACTATCCCACATCATCAAGGCGGTGCACAATCTAGGTGTTCAAATGAAGAAAGAAGGTGCAGTTCAGAACACAGATTGGCAATTGCTTGCCTTTGATTGGGTCCTGTCATGGCTCGGGCAGCAGTAAATTTACCAATTCCTGTGATTGTGTTCTTCTTGGTTCTCTTCTGCACGTGCCAATGGGGTCTCCGATGATGTGTCCCTAATAGTGCAAGGATGATGGTATCAATTGGGGGATTTAAAACACCTTGCCATACAATAAACAGCATAACTCAAACTAATATTTCTGGGGTTGTAGATATGTAGGGTGGGGATGAGTTTGTTACTGTACAAGTAACGAAAGGGAGAAACGTTGGGAAGGAGGCTAGTGCTTTTCTTCAATTCCCAAACTTCCCAAGCACTTTAGAATTAGGCAAGACTTCTGTTACCTGTTTTTTAAGCACTACAAGAGTCCAGGGGCAAGGAGGTTCACTAAATAAAGATAGGTAGTATTTAAATTATAAGGTTCAAATAACCAATAGTTGAAAACCTGTATAAATGATTTTTTATGTAGTTTTAAAAGCTCAACACAGGCTCTCTGCCAAAAAGGAATGTGGTCTGGCTAAAAATAGATCGCAGAGCTCATGCAGTGTTGCGTCACTGAGGCTAAGGCTGGCAGAGAGCATGAGGTAACTTAGCAGCTGTTCCTGTCCATCACAAGTCAATGGAGACTAAAAAAGATTCAGCACGACATACAGAGTACTAGGAAAACAAGGGGTTTTTGTAGGAATTACTGGACCAGATCAAATATAATTATGTTGAGTTAAGTGTTGAGAGAATGGCGGGAAGATGTGTTTATGTATGATTGTTTATAACATAGCAAATTATGCAAAACAAGAGCGACAATGTATTCCTGGATAGGCAGCATAATGTTATGTAGCTTGTCCCAAATAGCACCCAGCCATGCCAGAAAGAAGAACTACAGCATTCCTTTTAAGGAAGAACAGTTTTAGATGAGCTCTGCCGGTCTCCAGTAACCAAGTCAAGAGTATTTAAGCCCCAGTCCCAGCACCAGTCTTCAGGACCTGGGTGCCAGCCACGGACAACAGAATGCTGGTCGGAAATGGCAGAGTCCTCTGCCATTTTCCCAATCCTCATGATCTGTCAAGATTAAAATTTGTTATCTTTTGCAAGATACACTCATGGCCTTAATTCCCTACAGGGATGCATTTACTCTGGTTTGAGCGTGATCAGGGTGTATCCCAAACATTTTAAGGGGTGCTCCTGTAAGTTGGGGTTCACTTTCAAAACCTTCATGTGTAAAGGAGCACATCCAATGCTTTCTTTATGTAAGTACTGCAAGTTAGCCAAAGGAAATCAAGGCAACTATATTCTTTCTAAACAACTCGGATTTCCTCAGATGACTAAATGACTCTGCGCATCCCCCAACCAACCTTCTCCAACCTGACTCAATTCTTAGTCCATGCAATGGAGTATAAAGTCCCACAATATAGTGTTTCCATGTTCTAGAATTGGGGGAAGGGTGTTAGATGAGAAAACGCCAGTTCAGACCACATGGTGGAAATGTTGAAACAAGGTAAAACCGCAGCTGCTAACTGCACAGAAAAAAAGCGGCTGACTGCATTAAAAGATGCTGACTGCACAGAAAAAAGCTGCTGACTGCATAGAAAAAAAGCTGATGACTGCATAGAAAAATACGTGGCTGGGATTTTGAACGTTTCTCCCGCTCCAGACCCTTGAACCAAGTATCAAAGTTCTTTGGAGCTCTACTGACAGGGCCTAGGATCCAGGAGGGTTCCCCCAGCTAGAACCTCCTATCGCCCATAAAGGGATGTTCCAAGAAGTGTGTGTCCACAGTCCCCAGATTGCATCAAGCCTCATTATAGTTACTCTATAACATATGTTTAAAACTAGGCTTCTAGTCGCCTACAAGGAGGAAGTGAACACAAGATACATAAAATGTCTTTATTTTACTATGGGTATTTTAGTATTGATTTATACATCTATTGGAGGGTTTTATCTGTATCACACATCTTTTACCTCACCACTGTGAACCGGAATACATGAAGAGAAATGCAACAGTGTATTTGTATATGCATTCTTTAAATTGGCCTTTTCACTCCCTTACAGCAATGTCAATTGAGGGTCAGCAGAGGTCGTAAGAGCGACCTCTGGCCTAGCCTGGAGCCGGCTTCCATTTTTTAATAAATAAGCAAGCTCCTGACGCCACCCCAGGCCCGGCCAGAGGAAGCAGTGAGGCGCGCCGGTGTCTCCAGGTCTATTACTGGAGCTATGGTTGCTTATCAACCATAGCTCGTCTGGGCCCGTGGCAGGTAAGAACAGAGCAGAAGAGCAGAGCGATGCGACACTGCATAGCAACAGATTTCAGATTTCATTGGCTGTTTATCAGCCAATGAAATGTGTTATTTGGCTGTGTGGGTGGAGTCACGTCACAGCGCACAATCTATCTTAGTCTTCTTACTTGCGGAGTCGAAGTAGCACCTGCAGCAGAGCTGTGTGCGTGCAGTGCGGCGAGGCTGCGGCGTGGGCAGTAAGTAAGTACTATGTGCCAGTGCCGCTGCCCCATCCTGTAGAACTCCTTTCAATGGACCGGTAGTCCTTCTCCTGTCCGGCCATCGTACAGGAAAATCCTTGTTTGATTGAGTAGGGAGTCGTTTGCTTGCCTTGACCATCCTTGTTGTGCTGGAACTTGGATCGTTTGAACTGCGCATTTTGTACATTTTGACGAGGGGTGGTTCATCTTCAGGCCGCTGCTGGCATTAGTTTTGCCCTGCGAGTGTGCAGTGCCTGAAGACCAACATGTGTGACGCTTGATTGATTTGTTATCACTGCCAACACCCACACTCTTCTAGTCAGAACTTTAGGATCCTGTTCAGTCAGGCAGCAGGTAGACAAAGGGTTGGAAATGATACAGCGTTTGTTATTTCTAGAACTTGTGCTGCCCGTTGGGTGTCTGCTGCCAAATGAGGCTTGGAATCCGATTTACTTTTTTCTTGGTGTTTTTTACAGGCATTCTAAGGCCATACACAATTGGAACTTGCCAAAGGCCCTTGTTTGTACCCATCTTTGAAAAAATAAATCTGCGTTGCTATCTCCATTTATGGATTTGGTCTATAAGTTTTGATTTTTTTAATGGAAGGTATGGACATTGAGTTCTCGGGATTGATTTTCCTTGGAAGAGTGAATTTCTTGGGCTGTTAAATTATATAGCGCAGCGATTTACATATTCAGACCTTCAGTCCATTCACTGCAGTTTTCTAGTGGAGGCGCACTCTCTCCACACTCCCTCCTGTGAGAACATAGTTATGGTCCATGCTGTCACAGGAGGTACTGGGGAGATGGAGAGCGCCAGCGAACTCTAAAGTCACATGGAGGGTCGAGGGTGGGACAAGGTTCATTGCAGGCCCACCGTGTGTCTGCAACGATCTACTCAGCCCAGGGCCCAAGCGAAAGATGGTGTCTAGTCCTCTCCATCCCTGTGTGCCTGGGCTGGCGGCTTTAAGTATGTGGTCCCAGGCCCAGCCTGTACCGCAGCTGGACTACTCCATTGAATGCTTTTTCATTTCATAACTTGTATTAACTTTACACAAACATCTGATAAGAACAGATTTGAAGTGATGTCAAGTATCGTACCAAAGTGGGTGAATAAATTAATGTTAAAATATTTCAATACACACTTAATTATCACATGGTTTAAATATAGCAATCAATCATCTATTAAAAATACAATAATCAATCATCTGTTAAAACTCCATATCAATGAGAGCAAAGACAAGTTCTACTTTCATTCTCTACTATTTTCTCCCAGAATCAACCAGATTAGAGGGCCTTTTTATCTATCGGTAGTCAGCTGGCGATTCGACGCCAGAGCCAATACAGGCTAATATGTAGGCTGAGACATATGTCCAAGAAGTATCACTTTTTATTGTGTTATAATTATGAACATATCTACCGAGTATGGTCATATATGCATCACCCAAGAGTTTACATTCGGTGAATACGTATATAGGGATCTCAAGGGCACCGGGACATTACATATTCGGCACACTCTATGTGCCAAAGTAATTTTCCGGTGAGCACCCAAAAAGACCAGGAGTGGGAGTTGGTTGGTACGGAGTCTAAAGATGCCACCGGCACTGCCGGCAAAGAACTCTGGCAAAGATATGGTTGTAGACTCAAATACCTATGTCCGACAGTTGACACATATGTGTATGACTTTAGTGTTGACAGTCGCGCATAGTTATTAGCCCAATTCCATTGAGCCAGTCTCTTTCTGAACAGATTTTTCAATGTTTTGTATTTGGTCCCCCACTCAAAGTCAGGATGCCATTCTCATATAGTTGTTTAGACATATTCGAGAACTCTCCATCACCCATTCTCCACTTTATACCCCTATCCGCTCCCACTATTGTCAACAGTTTGCATCTAGGGTTGGGATTAGCTTTGAGATAGAGTCCCACCCACCATATAAGCAACTAGCCTCTCAATGATATTAGTCTCAGTTCCAATCTTATGTATTCCATCGAAACATTCTTTGCCAATTTCAGTACTTGTTTCCTGAAGTAGCCATGTTGTCTGTCAAGCCAGCTTACATCTGTCATTACTAGGGCATCCAGACCATATAGCACCATTCAATCATATTAGCCAGTTTGCATCCCTTGATCGTTTTGGCCTCTACAATGTGTTTATAATTCAAGCTCTGGCTCATATCCAGGCCATGTAAGGGTACTTATTGACGTAGGTCAGGGTGCCCAAACTCGTAAGGATCTTAGGGCGATTTATCTTCTTGGCTGAAACCAGCATGATCTTAGTTTTGGTCATATTAATGTTCAGTTCATTGGGGGGCATGGCTACAAGGGCCATGTAGGAGGACGTGATCTGGAGGAGCTCCCGAGATCCTGAAATGATCCGGGCGTAAAAGTGCGCAACGATGGGCCGACGACTGCTGAAAATATACATGTCGGTGTGTGAATGATTGGGCCATGCTTGGTGAACTTTTGGAAGTTGTAGGAAGAACGGCGGCAGAGATCTCTGCAGAAAGGATAAGGAGCGCCAGAGACAAAAGACGACACAAAATGGCCGACCAATGTCCAGAACAAAGGAAGGAGCAGGCCGCACGGTGATCGAGTGAAAGAGGCATACTGGGTGCGCAGTTGTCATTTGCGCAGAACACCGTTCCTCTGGGTCATGTCGAATAGAACGGTGAGGCCGAAGGCGAAACAGCCCACCCTGGACGACTTTGCTAAAACGTCCCCTGGTCAAGACAATACCAAGAGCAAAGATAAGCCACCTGCAGGCAGCATGACGACAACGGGCGCTAACCAAGAAGTCCTAGCTGCGATTGCAGACCTAAAGGCGGCCTGGGAATCTAAACTCGAATTAGCCGTCACTGAACTGAAAACGGCACTGGACCTTAAGTTCGGAGAGGTGCAGGAGGATGTTAATCTACTCCGACAGGACGTCAGGGCCTTGGCGGAGCGCACGGAGTCCCTTGAGAAGGAAGTTAGCCCGAATACCGCGGATTGTGTCTCCCATAAGGCCGAATTGCATGCCCTGATACAGAGAGTGGGCAACTTGGAGAGCAGAGCGGAAGAGGCGGAAGGACGCGCCCGACGAAACAACATCCGCATCGTGGGCCTGCTGGAGGGATTGGAGGGCCACGATCCCACTGAGTTTATTGAGTCCATGCTACTGCAAGAGATACCCGGAGGAGCCATATCTCAAGGATTTGCGGTGGAAAGGGCACATAGAGCTCTAACAAGGAGGCCGCCACCAGGAAACCCGCCTAGGCCGGTGATAGTCAAAATTCTTAATTACCGGGACCGGGAGAGGATATAGGAACACTTCCGCAAGGGAGGAACGATTATACGAGGAGCGGCAAACGTCACGGCCTACCCGGAATATACCCTGTCTGTGCAGCGTAGCCGCATGAACTTTGGGACGGTAAAGCGGAGACTGAGAGAGGCGGGCCCCAAATACATGTTACTGTATCCAGCAAAATTGAAAGTTATACATAAAACACAAAACTTTGTTTTTTGAGACCCCAGAAGATGCCATGGGATGGCTCGATGTGCAGGGATGCCCCCAGGAGTCAGAGGTTCGGACAGAGAGAGAGCACGGAAGAGATAAGTAATGCAAGAGGAAGGTGCCACAAGATGGCGCGGCACAGACCCTTGGGACTTGAATATAGTCATTTGCACAGCCTTCAGTAGAGGTCAGACTATTGCACTAGATGTTATGAGCACTGTAATTATTATTGAAGTAATGGGAGCCTTACAGAGCGGATCTCTTTACCCCACAATAATCTTAGTTAAGTGGCCATTAGGGCGACTTCACCCTACTGAGCTCTGTGCATTGTTTGGTGCTTGCAGGGCTAGATGTGGGGGTGCCTGAGTTCCGAGAACGGAGCTGGGCAGCAGTTGGGGTGTGTGGTGTTGGGGAAGGGACGGGTGGAGGGAGGGAGGGAGGGGAGGGAAGTTGGGAATTTGTTGTGTACATAGTTATGGATAGTTTGAGCTGGTACAAGAAGCTACAAGTAAAGATGGAAAGCTGTATCTGTATCACGTGGGCAAGGGGGATTCGCTACACGGAAGGTAAGAAGACACTCATGAGCCATGGGGGACCTTAAGATCGTAACATGGAATGTCAGGGGACTCAACAGTTACTTAAAGAGAAACAAAGTCATGATGTACTTGAAAAGACAGAAGATTGATATTGCATTGTTGCAGTAAGCACATTTGACCCAGCAAAAACTGGAACTGGTGGGGAAGAAGTGGAGAAGTACTGTAGTAGGCTCTCCGTATTCTGCCTACGCTAGGGCAGTGCTGGTCTGGGTGGCACCGCACGTTACGCTCCAACTTACACAAGAAGTGGTGGACACGGAGGGGAGGTTGGTCATATTAAAGGCTTTGGTGGAGAATAGAGAGGTGTGCATTATAAATACGTATGCCCCCAACCAAAATACTGCGGCATATTTTAGAACCCTGTGTACTCATCTGGGCGCGTGTATGGGAGGAGCGGTTATCTGGGGAGGGGATTTCAACTGCGTGCTCAACCCAAAAGCAGACAGATCTGATGAGAAGATTGATAGGCCTACCCCAGCAGCCAGGGTATTGCAGACATTACTAGACGACTTCGGGTTGGCAGATGTTTGGAGGCTGAAACACCCTAATGAAACACAGTACTCGCATTACTCAGCTCGGCAGCAACTGCACACGAGACTTGATTACTTTTTTGCCACGCCAGATGTGGTGATAGAGACCACCCAAATAGACTATAGAGTGAGGGTCCTGTCGGACCACTCGCCTCTGGTTCTGAGTTGGCAGTACTACCGCCCCAGGGCGCGGATACCGACAAGGCGCCTCCGGGCGGAGGCGCTCCGGGACCCGGTCTTCAGGGAAGATATCAGGGATGCGATCACACAGTACTTTGAGGTAAACACAGGCAGCGTGGACTCAGCGTGCACGCTCTGGCAAGCCTTTAAGGTGGTATTGCGGGGTGCTGCTATTGCTAAATCAAAAGGCCTACAGGGTGGGGTCCTAACGGAGCTAGAGGAAGCAGAAGAGAAACTGGAATGGGAAAGCAACAGGGCGGGAGGGGATGCGGAACTTGTACTTGAACTACAGCAGAGGTGTGCAGAGCTTTGGGAAAGGCTCTGCAACCTTAACTATAAGAAGTATGTTGAGAGGCAACATGCAGGTGGGGATAAAACTGGCCGCTTGTTGGCGTGGTTATATAAGAGCGAAACCCCCAGGCCCCCGATTAGGACAATAACTAGAGAAGATGGGGAGGTGGTTGACACCCAAGAGGGAGTCAACGAGGCATTCTTAGACTATTATAGGACATTATATGAGGACAGAAGAGAGGACGATCGAGAGGAGATTAGAGAAACTCTAAAAGACATGGAATTACCTAAGATTAGTGCTGAAGAAAGGGAGGAGCTGGACGCACCGATTACCTTAGAGAAATTGGAGGAGGTGGTGAAGCAGCTACCCACCTGTAAGACCCCGGGCGCGGACAGAAAATACCCGGAGGAAAATCTTCATGGCGAGTTTTATAAAACATATAGAGAGGAAGTACTCCCCCCTATGCTAGAGATGCTCAATGAGTCTTTTGAGATGGGCCGGCTGCCGGAATCGCTTAGAGAAGCGTTAATTGTGCCGCTTCCTAAGCCCAACAAGCCAGGGCATAGCTGCGGCTCCCATAGGCCTTTGTCAAAGTTGAACCTGCATAGCAAGATATTGACGGCGGTCCTGGCCAATAGGCTGCGTAGAGTTATTAGCAAACTGATACACCCGGACCAGACAGGTTATGTCCCCAGCAGAAATATAACCCACAACCATAGGCGACTCCACCGGGTGATTGAAGAGGGAAACAGGAGCGAGGGGGAAATGGCGGTGGTGTCCCTAGATGCAGTCAAAGCTTTTGACTCAGTGAGGAGGCCATGGTTGCTGGAGGCCCTGAAAGAATACGGAATGGGGCCGGGTTATGTTAGGTGGGCAAAATTACTATACAGTGAACCACTGGCCAGGGTGCGCACAGGATCGGTGATATCTGAGAAATGGCAACTCAGTAGGAGCACCAGACAAGGGTGCCCCTGGTCCCCGATGTTATACATTCTAGCCCTGGAGCCCCTGGCAGTGTACCTCAGACAACAATATGACATGGTTGGTATTGAGGTAAGGGGAGAGAAACATTTAATATCCTTGTATGCTGACGATTTACTACTATACTTGAAATACCCGGAGGAAAATCTTCAATATATTCTAGAGGTTATGGAAAGGTATGCAGAACTCTCCGGCATAGCGGTGAACCCCCAAAAATCGAGCATGTTCCCATTGGGGAGCTACAGAGGAGCCCCTCTGGAGCGGTTGCCAGTGTTGTCGTTACCATGGGCGGTTGATTCCTTCCGCTACCTCGGAATAGATGTGTACCATACGGTGGAGGAGGAACACTTGCATAATACCGAGGTAGCTGTGGGAAAAATCCGAACAAGTATGAAGTTTTGGGAGAAGTTGCCGCTGGCGATGATGGGACGGGGGGCGATGCTCAAAATGGTGGTCCTGCCCAGGAAATTCTTCAGTAATATACCATACTTGATACCCAAAAAGTTTTTTGTCAAACTGAATAGCATGTGCAGAGACTTCCTATGGCATGGCACTCGCAATAGAGTGGCGCTGTGGAAGCTGCAGAACTTCCATGATAGAGGGGGCATTAAGCTGCCTAATTTTGAGGCCTATTATGTAGCTGGTCAGTTGCAATATGTAACCAAATGGCTTTCTGATGAGGTAACTCCTGAATTTAGGCTGTTTGGACAGGACTGCACTCCGTTTTACCTAAAGGAGATTATCTGGGTGCCTAGGCGTGAAATGAAAGAACGCCCGGGTATGATGTTGTTTGGGTGGAAGATGTGGCGCAGAGTATGCCGACTGATGGAGAACCCGTACCCGTGTTCCCCACAGGTGCCGCTAGTCGCCTTGGCTGGGGTAGACAACCAACTCAGAATGATAATCAGGACCTATTGGGAATCGTTCGGGCTGGTCACATTGGAAGATGTATGGCAAGAGGGGATCATTAAGGATTTCGAAGAACTGGGAGAAGAGGCAGGCTTGCACAGAGGCCAATATGTCACGTATCTTAGGCTAGTGCAGATTATTCGTAAAACCTGGCCAGAGACTGTACTGGCGGAGGAGCCAGACGTCATAATGTGAACAATATATGACATATCAGAAGGAGGGCACGAGATCTCTAGATTGTATGAGATGGTGATGACCCGGGTGGGGAAGGATTTGACTCATTTGAGGCTGGACTGGGAAGCGGAGGTGGGGACACAGATGACCGATGGGATGTGGGAGCGTGCTATAGGATACCACAAGAAGCTGTCCAGAAACGCCAGATTGCAGCAGATACAGTTATACATAACGCATAGAGCCTATATGACCCCGAAGAGAATATCTAAGTTTGTAAACGCAGGAAGACAAGCAAGCCCAAAATGCGATGAAGAAGACGCTGATATGACACACATGTTCTGGTCTTGCCCAGTGATTGAAGGTTTTTGGGGGGAGGTGGCACATAAACTAGCAGACAAAAGGGTCACGCTCAACATAGATACGGCCTGGGCCTGCCTGTTGGGAGGGTTTCCCAGACCACGGAATTCTAAACATGTTGGGAAACTGAGGGACCTGGCATATGTGCTTGCAAAAAGAAGGATTGCCATGGGATGGAAGCAGTGCCACAAGCCACGGGTTGAGGTATGGTGGCGGGATTTGCAAAAATGGGCGGAGGCTGAAACGGTAGTATGGCAGGAGGCATGTAGCAAATGCGGGGAAGGAGAAGTGGGTAACCTGATGGCATGGAGAGTGTTAATAACAGGACTGTTTGGCACAATAATGGATTCTGCAGCTTCGGAAGGAAGCGATACCCGGCCACACGCAGCAGATACAGAATGAGAAACGCAAACAAGCTCTTGAGGGGGAGGGATTTGGGGAGCAGTAATGTGCATTAATTGATGTTCACGAGTCTGTTGTAAATAATGCTGCAAGTTTGGTTTGTATTGTTTATTTGTTTTCAAAATAATAAAAACTTTAAAAAAATAAATAAAAAAAAGAATTAATGGTCAGTTCATTTTTTGCAACAAATTCAACCAGGGTTTCAAACATGTTCTTAATTCCACTAAAAGTATGATTGAATGTGACCAGGTCATCTGCACAAATCAGGCCGGGGGTTGTCACCCCGCTTATTCTCGGGCAGCAACCTGTGGCCTCAGCAAAAGCAGCAGGTAGGTATAAAGATTGTACAACCGGGGGGACAAGACACACCCTTGTTGAACACTTGTTGAACTCCCCTGTTAAGCCAAATCAGGGCTGTTGTCAATCCTGCATAATTCATCCTTACCCGTCCTGTCGTACCTTGATGCAGTCTCCTCAGAATATCCAACAATCATCTTGGGAAGTCCCAGCCTGCCAGTTTTGGCCATAATTTCGAGCAATTTACCCCATCAAAGGCTGCCAGGAAGTCGCCAAAGACTATATATAGTACAGGGGTGCCCTTTTTTGCGGCTGCCCGTTTCAATATCAACATGAGAGGTGGAACACCCTGGCTGAAAACCTGTTTAAATGCAGCAGCTTTCCTTCCTCAGCCCATGCTTGCAGGTGGCTCAATACCGAAGTGGAAAATATTTTACCCATTACATCAAGAAGGGACAGTAGTCTGTAATTTGATGGGGACAATCGATCACCCCTTTTATAGATAGGTAGGAGGATCAACTGTGTCCAAGAATCAGGGATACATTTCTCTGCACAGACTCTGTTAAACAGTGTACAAAGAGTTTGGCCCATTCCTCCGGATCTTGCTTCAACACTATGCTTGCCAATCCATTGGGGCCAGGCGCTCTAGGGTTCTTGAGGTTTTTAATAATTTCCAAGATTCTCTCTATAGAGAATATCAAAGGCCAACCAGATACACAAAAAGGTTCCCTTGTTATGGACTCCTTCTTCCCCAATCTATCTCCCAGATGAAGTAACCAATCCTTTTCCTGTATGGGGTTAAGCGATTGTGTTATTCTATCCCCTTTAGCACGGGATAAGATCTGCCAAATGGAGCTACTTATTTTACTGCGTAAGGCGACGATCATACCTTGCCAATGGCTATTACTAACCATGGCTCACCAACGTTTTAACCAATTCCTATATTCAGCTGTTATCACCATGGTCTGCCATATCATGTCGCTCTGTTGCATCCCTATGCCTCTACATTTTCTTAATTCACCTCTCATGACCCGTTTAGCATCACGTATGGCTATATCAAATTTGTTGGTGTGCCTCTGCATTATTACTGGGTTTTCCCGCTGGTCTAGACCCGATACTGACGCCAGACCTTTTACCCATTCCTCAATATCATTGCTATAAGCCATAACCAACCACTCCATGTCCCTAGATATTGCACTCTTGAACAATTGATTGGCTTTACTCAGATGGCTGGCTGTCCAGTGGATGTGGTTACCCACTTGGTTGGTAAAGGCCCCACTGCAACCCTTAATTTCCAGGGCGTTCACTTTGGAGCTCCAGGCTCAAAGACAGAATGGCATGATCACTAAAATAGTTTAATTCAATGTTTAGTTTGCTTGTCTTCAACATAGAAGTGTTGTTACCGAAAAATGTGTCGAGAGTGGCTCTGCTCTTACTTGAGCTCCAAGTGAACTGCCCCGGCACATCTCCCCTAGTTCTCCCATTCATCAGAGTAAGTCCCATGTTCTTGAATATTGCACCCACTGGTTACCCTTGGTGTTACCCACTTTTTGTAGCATTTGGCAGGAACTTGCCACGTGTCTATATGATGAGCATTCCTGGTCATCTATGCATCGGGCATTTAGATCTCCCCCCAATAGGGTTATTCGCGCATCCCCGTGGCTTGTTCTCTCAGTCAGTATTTCTCCCAAAGAATCCTGTATATCTGCCAGACTACTAATGTTGGGAGGAATACACAAATTCACTATCACCAGGTTGAGCACCTCATTTGAATTCTTAAGTATGAGCTCAACTCCCAACATTGTACTACTGATAGGGGTCATAACCCGGCGGGAGGCACCGAGATTGTAGCTATTACCTATGTCAAGCCCCCATATGGTCTACCTCAGGCGCCCCGTTTGGCCATAACTTGGTAAACCTGGAACCCCTCAAAAATTAGGGTGGTCTCCAGCCAGGTCTCTTGCAGCAAAAAGATGTCGGTTTTGGCAAGTCGTGAGGCTGATCCCTCTTTACTTTCCATATGGCCGTAGCTCCTAGTGTTGCAGCTTACAATGGTACACCTTCAAGGTCCCAAACATCCACGATCAACATAGCTGTGTGTCAATGGGGCTTTGTTTATGGGCACCCTTGGGGCGCCCGGCCTTTTACCACAATATTCCCACTGTTTCTAGGGAGAGGTCACAGCACAATGTTAATTTGTGGCATAGAGATCTTAACATTTCTGCACAAATACACAGCAAGGAAACAACAGCAGGAGATGCAAAATTAATCAGTGCCCAGTTTGCCTCACTATACCATCCTGGGAGCCCAATCTGGAGCATATCACTACTGCCAATCGATGATAGGCTGGGGATGGACGGCCAAAGGCGCAGAAGGGCCGTACGATTCAAAAAAGGACTGTCCACAGTCAGGTAAAGCTCTTCTAGTTTTACCAAAGATCCCAATGTCGCCCATTCATTTCGAATAGAGGACAGGGGCAGAGGAGGAGGGAGGGCAGAGGGGGTGGCAAGGTAACATGGTTAGGATAATAGTAATATGGGGCACGGTGGGGTATTAATAAGGATGAAGGAGCACTGGATATTGCTATATTTTTTCTCTCCACCACTTCCACCCTCCATTGCCCATGTTTAAGACCCCTTTGTTCATAAGTACATATCGCCACATTCAACACCGGCTGAGAGTTCGGAGCACAAGGCAAGTGTCCATAAGAATTAGGCTCCTCCGTAGCTCTCTTCAGGTTCCTCCTGCCAACTATATTATCCAGGGCCTTTGGCACCTGTCCGCCTGGTGCCCTGTCATGGGACGATGTACAGTGTGACAGTGTACCAGTCAAACAAGTGAAAGCATGTGCCACTACCCTCACCCCCAACTATTACCAACTTTATCAACTCCTCCTTCAACACTAATACAGTCCCAGCCTGTATCAAAGAAGCCTGGGTCACCCCACTTCTAAAAAAAACAACACTGGACCCTACAGTACCCACTAATTATAGGCATATAACAACAGTCCCTTTCCTACTCAAGCTCATAGACAAAATTGCATACACTCAGATTCAATCACATCTCAAACAGAACCAGCTCCTTGGCACCAGAAAATCAGGATTCAGGCCAAATTATAGTATGGAAACAGCCCTCTTGGATCTCAAAGTCCAGATGGACACTATCAGAGATTCAGGGAAACTTTGTATTCTATTACTATTAGATCTCTCTGCAGCTTTCGACGTCGTGGATCATGATAAACTGTGCACCTCTTTAGCCAATGATATTAACTTGTCCAATATCGCCACCTTGTGGGTAAAATCCTTCCTTGCCAAACGGACTTCCAGAGGGACCATAGGCAAGGAAGCTGCTGATCCCATACCAGTACCCATAGGAGTACCAAAGGGTTCTTGCCTCTCCCCAACACTTTATCATGCCTACACAAAACTCCTCTTCTCTGCACTCGATGATATGGGTGTCATCTACACTAACTTGGCAGATGACACCCACATCCTCATACCCATCACAGGGAATTACAACCAGGATATCTTAACCATCAACAAAATATACGCCATCATCCAAAACTGGATGGTGATAAACAGCCTCTGTCTCAATGATGAGAAGACAGAAGTCCTCATTGTGGGATCACCGACTAAAATAGCAACCCTTCATGCCCGCTCTAGTACCTTGCATGACAGACACTGGAGTCGGTGAGTTGGTGGTTGAACTGCTGCACGGGGAGCCGTGAACGCCCTTGATTAGCATAATCACATGGGGTGTGCACGTGTGCTGAGCACTTGACACTGCTCAAGGGGAGGGGCTCAGACACAACATCCCATCCCAACTACATTAAAAATCAAATGGCCATATTCAACTGAGATGTAGCACCCAATCACTTGACAGTGTACTATTTTTGGTCGATCATATGTTGAATTGGGCAAATAAACAGACATATGTACTTTTAAAATTACCCAGCCAATCAGCATTTACTGAGTCCAAATGAAGCCTCTAGGCAGCCCACAGAATCGCAGTTTCAGGCCGGCACCTCACTGTGTCCCCTTTAAGTGTGCCACCTACGTGCGGGAACACAGTTTTAAAACAGTACAGCATGGGTTTCTGGACTGTGCTACATTAAACAAGTAGCAGTTGTGTTTGTTCGGGCAAAGGTGAAGATTTTCAAGTTCAGGTCATGGGGGAACATTTCCCTTTGTTGACAGACAGGGACAAAGTCTGATAGGTTATTGGGGGATGGTAGTAGGATGATGGTAGGTTCATCACGCCCACTTTAATTTCCTTCCATGCGCAAACTCTAGATCTAAAACCAGCGTCATGAGCCACTTTCGTTTTCTCCCCCATGCAGGAGCCTTGTGCGTTTCCCGCCTCCAGATCTCTCCCCCAGGCGAGAGAATTATTTATTTCATGAGCCCAAGCGCAGCTTTCTTCTTTGCGCTCATAAGAATGGTGGTTGAAAGCTGCTCCGCTGCCGCCCCGTTCTTCTCCCTCTACAGTCTGATCCTTACTTGTTGCATGCGGCAGTGGTTGCTCCAGGACCGCACTCCCCCAGGCAGGAGCGCACTGTCACTCGCCTATATCACCTCAATCTGTGTCGTCGCTCCGACCGCACAGGCACCCGCTGGAGTGAGGAACACAGCCAGGGCGCATTGTCATCATGCAGTAGAATCAGCCATGCTCTCCCTACGGTGGGAGGCTTCCTCCTTCTGTGCTGCAGTGGTAAGATGGTCCGAGCCAGCGGCCAGTCAGGGCTGGGTCGGACCATTGTAGAGTGGTGCAATTTAAGCACGTGCACTGTGGGACCTCACCGGCGGACCGGCAGGCCTATTCCTGCCCATATTTATTCGGATAGGAGAACTCTGCATGGCGAGCGCTCTCCCACGTGTGCACTGACATGGTCTGGCCATGCACGGGTCCTCTAAGTCCTTGTCGCCATTGTTATGGGGTTCTGGATCAGGCCTGGCACCCTCTAGTACCTTGCATGACAGAGACACTGGAGTCGGTGAGTTGGTGGTTGAACTGCCGCACAGGGAGCAGTGCAGGTCTCTTATTAGCACAATAGCATGGGGTGTACGTGTGTGCTGAACACGTGACACTGCTTGAGGCAAGGGGACAGACTCAGATACAACCGCCCCCTCAGTAGGGGAGCCAGCCAATCAAGAGGTGTTAGGGAGAATTCTCTTATAAGGCTAATTTCCCAAACCTAGTGAGTCCCCCAGCAGCTTTGCTGGATTTTTGGGGTTTGTTTTTTTCTCCTGCTAAGAGTGAGACTCTTTTCCTCCCACTCTTAGGCATGATTTGAGGTATGTCCTTGACTTTTTGTGTGCTTATGGGCTATGGGGTCTTTTACTCCATAGGGTATCATCTGTTTTTGTGTATGTGTTACACAGCACCCTCAGTGCAGTAACACAGGGGTGTCATAGTGACTGCCAAACATAGACTCCATACCCTGGACTGACTACTGTCTCCCAGGGCATGTAAAGTCACTATTGACTTTACTAGTCCAAAATTGTGAACAGAACCAGTACAAACCATCATATTGTGGAAGTACTGGAAGGGGTTAATTCGATTGCCCCTGGGTCTGTTTCCAAGGGGGCACTGTCCAGCCCCCCCTTGTCGAGTTTCTGGCTGGTGGCAGTGGTTACCACGCAAAATATTCCAACAGAATATTTTCTATGGGATGTTCCCATTGATTTTAAACGCACCACTTTTTGGTGCAATGTTAAAGATACCGCCGGTTTATTTATTTAATATTAAATCCCCGGTTGGGTCTTTTTTGCCAGAACTCTTTTCTAAAATGGCGTTCGTGTCCGTCTCTGTAACTCCAACCAAGGTTGGGCCCTTTGTTCCACTTTTTGGCAGGCTTCTCCACAGAAGCCCTCCAACCGGTGCCACTCTGTATGGGTTCCACAGGATGTGTGGGTGGGTAATTGGCACCCTGGACTGCGTTGCCTGAGCAACCCAAGTCACACTCTGTTCTGATTGGGCCAGTGGTGAGCCGTCCGGCTCACCACTGAGCATGTTTGAGTGACAGATAGGCTGTTGAATGGGGGTTTTTCTGCATAAAAGCAGGGCTTTTGGAACTGGAACTTCAGAAGTCGCCAGAGGACCTAAGAAATCCCAAGAGGAGAGAAGCTGAGCCATCTCCAACGACAACACTACCGGTGGAGCCCTGCTGCAACGACCTCAACATTTTCCCGACGACAGGAGAAGATCTTCTGCTGAAAGAGTCTTCTTCCTCTGAGCTGGTGGGATCAACCAGTTCGCCATTTCGCCTTCTAGGACGTCTCTTGGTCGAATTGCCTGTGCCAAGCACCCCGGCGGCCAGATATCCAAGCTGCACCACTGTGACCGCAAATACCAGCAACGCACCTTTTCACCGACGAACTCCGCGGCTGGTTTCTTCCCTGGGCAGTGCAACGACACTCCAAGTTTCCTCCTCGACGAGATCCTCTCTTCCCCTGGTCGAAACCACGAACTGCACCCGCTTCCAGGAACAACTGCCACCACTGGAGCTTCCTCACTCTTAAAGGTACTATGTTCTACCTGGCCTCCCTTTCTTCGGTTTGGCCAAAGTGACCCTTAAATCCTTGGCTTTCGAACTGGGTTGGCCCCCAGACCTTCTAACTTTATCCTTTAAACCACCCCAACCTCTTTTGAACATTTCTACAAAGACTTGAATGCATTGCTAAACCGTGTGATCTTGGGCACATTTCGCCTTGCTCCATCCAAAGTGGGCCTGGCCTATGAACTTTGGCTCTTCAGTATACCCTGCCTTCAGTAACTTGATTTTGTCTCTTAAAAGTGTTGGGAACTGTTTTATTTTTATAACCTGCCTTTTTCTCTCCCTTTAACCTAATTATTGGAGTGCCATCTGAGTTACGTGCTCACATCTGTTTTGACAAAAAGTGGTGTTTTAACTTAGACTTGTCTAGGAATTGCTGAGGGAGGTGTAAATACTTTTCTGAGTATGTTGGAACTTGCTTCTGATTAATAGTGCTAGTGTATTTTCTAAAGTGTGTGTTAAATAAATAATTATATACTTTTGATACAAAGCTCTGGTCAGTATTTGCTTGTTCTACTGTGTTTTTGGCCCTATTGTGTATCCTCTGTATACTGCCTAACTCTTCTTGAGAGAAGTCTGACTGCTCAGCCACAGCTACCAGGTAAATCTGGGTGGTACAGACTGCTACCAATTGGGTTTACTGCTTACTCCAGTAGTCTTAATCTTTTTGCAGTGTACCCCAAGGGAACTGCACAGGATTCTGCCTAACAAGAGGTCTGACACTACTAGTGTTAGCCAGCGTTTCAAGTCACCTGATGGCCGGTTCCCGCACCCGCCATCTTCCCCTCACCGACCCTGCTTTTTTTTCTCGCTCCCCCAATCAACCACTCTTCCTCCCCTCCTCTAGCCCTGATCCTATAACGTTTGGCATCACAACTGACTATATACTCGTCTGCATCATCCAAATGCTGCTACTGTTCTCATAAAACATCTTCCTTCTGTGACCCCATAAGCCTGCTGCTACTGTTTGACATTGGACCTTTTCAACTCTGTTATTTTGTGCTACAGCATCCTTCCCAACTTTTCAATATCTTCTACTTCTGCTGCCTAGGCCTGACACTGCCTACTTGATTCTGCCAACGTTTGCTGTGATCCCTGCCACTTACTTGTTTTTCCCTCCTACTTTGTTTCTTTAATCTGCTACACCTCACTGTTTTTACCCATGGTTGTGAGTGCTGCTGTATTTATCTGTGCATTCAGATGTTGCTTTCAATCTTCTCTGCCATTCCAGTGTCACTGTTTGCCTATATGCTGCCGCTCTTTTGATGTTGCCCCCCTCACCAGCTCCTTTGGTGTTCACCGTTGTCTACCTGTCAATGCATTCCTGTTGTTGCCCCCCCACACCAAGAGACGAGGCTTCCCAACTCTTCCCCACCCCACTGCCTCCTCATTTCCAACCTTGTCCTGTTTTTGAACTTATTCACCTGCATTAATGTCCCTTCTCCACCCTCCCTCATAGCAATGCTCCCTACTCCCCTCCCTCCACCTTGCCTCCTCCCCCGCCTCTGCATTTCATGTTGAGCACTTGCCCATTCCGATTTGTCTCAAAACCTATTAGAATCATTTGTTTTTCCCTGTCCCCCACCTCTTTATCTTGATGTGCCTTGAAACACTGTTGGGCTGTATAGGCGCATTACAAATAACCAATAAATAAAATAAATAAATCGCACGTACCTGATTTCTGCGGCGGTGGGATCCCACCACCGCAGCTCCTGTAGGTCCTGTCCCCACTCAGTTTGGCCGCCATGCAAAGGGAAGAGGGGCTCCATACGAAGCCCCACCTTGCTATTCCATGGCAGACATGTTGGTGTAGTATTTTCTCTCCATGAACAAGACGCAATAAGCCGTCCTGTTCACAGAGAGAAAATACATTGGGCCTCATTATAAGTTTGCCGGCCTGGCAACAACGGTATGAGTAAGCTTGCTGGTACTGTTGTTTCCGGACCGGCAAACTACGAGTTCTGCGAGTGGGTGCCTTTCAGATTGCCAGGTCTGACCTGGTGGGCAGAACGACACCGGCTCGCATACCTTGACTAATGCACCGGCACCATTCTCGAATGGTGCCGGTGCATCCGTCCTTCCCATTCCCATTGAGTCCAATGGGAGTCAAATAGGAATGGGGAGAAATATTTTCCGGCACCCGGGAATGGGCAATTACCAGGTCCACTGCGGCTGTAATTGCCCATTCCTGGGTGCCGTAAAATTCATGACTCTGGTATTTACCGCCACGGCTACGGCCAAAGTCATAATGGCCCCCATTACATAAAAAAAAAAACTTTAGTACCCATGTAGGGAACTACACAGGTGCTAATGGCGATATGCCCTAAAGTGGCAAACCGACCCTGTAGGTAACGGCCCTCCACCATCGTAAAGATGGCAAAGTCTATCTTAACTTGGGCGGCGGGCGGTTACCAACGGGTACGGCCCTCCACCTCGGGGCATATCTCCTCAATCAGGACCCTGAAAACGGCCCTGTGTGTTCACAACTAGGCTCCATGAATCAAGATTTCTAAAGGCAATTTGGCTGAATAAGCATGCTTTCTGCTATCTTCACGTGAACATTTTGTGCAAATCTGTCTAGATGTTTGTCCAGTTAGTGAGAGCAGAATTTTCCCTAACAGAAGTTGCAATGGAAATGCAAGCTTTGGTTCCCCTATTAGCCTTTCTCACTGTGAGGAGGTCAAAGAGGCAATAGAGATAAAAGACAGCCCCATTCTAACTTTCAGACCCAGCACCCAAAATGTTACATCAGCAGGACAGAACAAAACTACATGTCCCATAAAACACCACGGGAAATGGAGACCAGGTGGGGGAAAAGATAAAATGAACAAAGGGAAGCAGTATAGATACAGCCCGGTCATGCTGTACAGTGACAGATACCCACATAGCAGTACAGGTTGGGAGGGACAAACAGTGCATGGAGCAGGGGGGAGATATGAAGGCAAGCTGGCTGCAGGTGTGGGACAAACAGTGCATGGAGCCGGGTGGAGGAGTGAAGGCAAACTGGCTGCAGGTGTGGGAAGTGGGCAGGAAAGGCGGTGGAAGATGAGAGGAGGGAAGGAGCAAAGTATGAGTTAAAAGAAGTCCCGAGAAACTCATCAGCTCTCTCTCATTACAGCAGCAGCCCTGGCCGGAGAACACAGAGGAGTGGGAGGAATCCCCAGGTGATGTACATTGGGCGTACTAGGAGACTGAAGGCTCGGCACCGCAGAGATCCTTATCAAGAGTCAGAGCCTCCGCCAGGGAGGCTCGAAGAGCGGCGGCGCTGGGGCACTACTGAAGCGGATTCACTGACAAGGAAAGTCTGGCTGTAAACCATTTCCAAAGGACAGTGTTTCCGTGGGTTTACCCTCTCTGTTTGTTTTCCTTTTTTCAAAACCCAAGTTGGACAGCTGGCTAAGGAATGGAAAGCTAATGACCGGGGAAAGGAATTTATGTGACCTGATTAATTTTTCTCTCAAAGAGGAGGCAAGCTGAAGAGGGCATTCATACGAACTCTGAATTGATCCATTTTTTTTTTGTTGTTCCGAGCAAGCCTGCTGAATCACGTTTAAGCATGTTTTGTTGTTTATAACGAGAGGCTGTGTGAAAATTTAACTCTGCAATAAATCATACCTTGTGAACTCTGCATTCCGACTACAGTCTACTACTTTACAGTGGTGGCAGCGGTGGGATTCAAGAGAACGCCAAGGCAGAAAGAATGGAAGCTGTGATAAAGGCACTCACAGAGGGACAACTGCAACAACTTATACAGGTGCAAGGCCATCAGGCGCAGGCAGACAGACAAGCCCTCCAACAAGCCATACAAGTGCAAAGTGCGGCACAAGAGCAAGGACGGGAAGCTTTAAGAATATTGGGAGAAGCAGTGGCCACCATCCGGACGCATCCCGCGATACCGTCCACGGTATTACAGGAATACCAAGTAGGAGAAGACCCCAGTTTTTTCTTTGTGAACTTTGAGAGAATAGCCCGAGCAGCTCAATGGCCACAGGACAGATGGGTCTTCTACCTCGCACCCCCACAGGGCCAATGCAGGGGGCATACCAAGCTGCCAACCCCACAGGGGACACTCCTTATACCGAGATTAAAAAAACAGTGTTGGAAAGACTTGGTATGGATGAAGAATCCTACAGACTCAAGTTTAGAGAAACCAGACTGAAACCCGGCAAAAGCCCAAGACAATTGTTCTACAGAGTGGAAGATTTGGCGGAACAATGGCTTCAAACAGGCACTGCCACAATAGGACAGATTAAGGATAAAGTAATGATGGAATAGTTCATTGATGCCTTACCTAGACCCATACAGAGGTGGGTTAGGCAACATCACCATCTGTCCTTAAACGAGGCCATAGATGTGGCAACAGCATATCAGAAGGCAGGTAACATTCGGCCCATCCCAGCGACCCACTTGAGACCAAGTATGGAGACTCCCGCCTTACGCAGTGGGCCTTATAAGGGGCCAAGCACCGAACCCAGGAACCGGCCACAACCCCGACCTAATGTGGGTGTTACAAACAAAGGAACAGCACCACAATGTTTCGAATGTGGAGAATGGGGTCATATTGCTCGATTCTGCTCCCGAAAACCTAAACCTGAACCAATGGAAATCGGGACCTTACAAACTCAGGAATACCTAAGGAAACGGTTACCTTATGTGATAGAAGTTACGGTGGATGGACATCCCCGTCAAGCAATGATGGATAGCGGAAGTCGACAAACGGCCATACAGCCCCATGTGAACAAGCAAGAACACGAACAGGTGAGAACCATTGGCATCAAATGTGTGCATGGGGATGTGAAAGGGTATCCTACCAAAGACATTGTGTTGGGAGTGCAGGGGCAGGAGATACCAATCAAAGCAGCTATTATTCCTACCTTACCCGCCCCGGTACTGATAGGAAAAGATCTACCGGAATTTGATAGATGGTTAAGAGAGGCCCCCTTTGCCCAAACTGAGCTAGTGGGGCTCTGCAGTCGAGAAAAATTATCCAAAACCCAGAAAAGGATGAACCGAGGGAATCAGGAAAAGTACAGAGACATTTCCATTATAGACTAGAAAGTAGGGGATCATATGCCGTCATTTCGTACAGTAACAGGGTTAGATGAAATGCTGAAAAGAGCCAGAGAACAAGCCCTAGACGCTAGCAGGACCAACCCTACTACGCCTTACTTTAAAGAAAAACACGGATTAATATATCGAGTAACTCAAGGGCCTGATAACATAGAGAAGGAGCAATTGTTGGTTCTCCACTCCTACGGGAAAGGGCTGATACAGCTGGCACATGACCATACCACAGGGGGACATTTAGCAGAAAACATGACGATAAAAACGGTGTTGCAAAATTTCTACTGGCCCGCAGTATACGCGGAGGTGTCAAAGTATTGCCAAGAATGTGGGATATGTTAGAAAACCAGCCCATATATACCGGCCCGAGCCCCGCTACAAAGGATGCCCTTGATCAAAGAACCCTTTCAGAGAATAGGGCTAGACATTGTGGTGCCTATGGAACCTACCAGCAGAGGATACCGGTTCATACTAGTGGTAGTGGACTATGCCACTAGGTACCCCGAAGCCTTTCCACTAAGAGGAATGTCTGCAAGACAAGTATGTGATGCCCTCTTGCCCTACTTTGCCAGAGTAGGGATTCCTT
Source organism: Ambystoma mexicanum (assembly GCF_040938575.1). Taxonomy (NCBI): domain Eukaryota; kingdom Metazoa; phylum Chordata; class Amphibia; order Caudata; family Ambystomatidae; genus Ambystoma; species Ambystoma mexicanum. Next base: position 1,106,567,724 of record NC_090921.1, on the reverse strand, counting down.
TGGAGATTGTGACCGACCAAGGATGTAATTTTATGCCAGTTGTCATGAAGGAGGTATGCAAGACCTTTGGAATCAACCATTTGAGAACCTCGGTGTACCATCCACAAACGGATGGGCTGGTGGAAAGATATAATAAAACCATCAAACAAATGATAAAAAGAGCCACCAGTCCCACTGGTCTTGGGTGGGAGTGAGTGCTGCCATGGCTGTTGATGGTGTTAAGTGACACTCCACAATCTTCAACGGGGTATTCCCCATTTGAATTATTATTTGGAAGACAACCAAAATCTATCTTGGGATTACTGAAAGATACCTGGGAAAACCAGGAGGAAATGAACCTCACTGAATATGTTAATGACTTAAGAGAGCACGTGGGAAAACTCTGAGATTATGCACAGGAAAACCTGGGTCGGGCTCAAGAAAGACAACAGGAATATTATGACAAAGGAAGCAGACCAAGAAAGCTTAAAGTAGGAGACAAGGTGTTGGTTCTATTACCCACTCACACCAACAAAATGCTCGCCCAATGGAAAGGACCGTACAGCATCACAAAAATATTGGGCCCAGTTAACTATGAGGTAGAACAATCTGATAGGCAAAACAAACATCAGAACTATCACATTAATCTCCTCAAGTTATGGAAAGAAAGGGGCTCAGCAGTGTTGTGTACAACCCTGGCAGAGCTGTCGGTCCCAGAACAAATGGTCACAACTTCGGCTAGCAGCATACAAGATGTGGGATTGGGGGAACAATTGAGCAACACCCAAAGAACTGAGCTATTTTTCATTTTAGAACCTGTGGCAAAAGTATTCTCGAGTATACCAGGAAGAACCTATCTGGCTACCCACTGCATCCCCACAGAGGCAGGCAAGATTGTACGTCTCCGACCCTACAGAATCCGTGAAGCAAAAAGGGGAGAGATAGCACAAGAAATAGATAATATGCTGAAACTAGGTACCATTGTTCCCTCCAAGAGCGCATGGTGTTCACCTGTGGTGTTAGTGCCCAAACCAGATGGTACACACGGTTTTGTATGGATTTTAGGCAATTAAACGCCATTTCCCGATACGAAGCCTACCCGATGCCCAGAATTGATGAACTGGTAGAGAAGCTGGGAACAGCATCCTTCTTAAGCACCTTGGATTTAACCAAAAGATATTGGCAGATACCGCTCAACCCGGCAGATCAGGAGAAAACAGCCTTCTCAACTCCCCAAGGGCTGTTTCAGTTTACAGTGTTACCATTTGGGTCACACGGCGCTCCTGCCACGTTTCAGGCCTTAATGGACAAGATCTTAAAACCTCATGAACCATATGCGGCGGCTTATTTGGATGACATAGTTATTTTCAGTAAAACCTGGGAAGAACACTTAGAACATCTCACCAAAGTAATGAAATCCTTACAAAAGGCTGGGTTACATATTAATCCCAAGAAAACCAAACTGGCAACCAAAACCACTAAGTATCTGGGATATTCAGTGGAAGTGGGGGTAATCACACCCCTGGTGGACAAAATACAGGCCTTGAAAAAACTACACATTCCAGAGACACGAAAGGGGATCCGAGCATTTCTAGGATTTGTGGGGTATTACAGAAGATTCATACCAGACTTTTCTACAATTGCAGCACCACTGACGGACTCCTTGAAAACCAATAGACCACTTAAAATTACTCCTGAAGCAGTGTAAGCCTTTGACCAATTAATACAGCTAATATCAACCCAACCGGTCCTACACTGCCCAGACTTTTCTAAAGACTTTTTTTTGCAGGCAGATGCATCAGGATGTGGTCTAGGCGCAGTGCTATCGCAGGGGACGGAACAAAACCTTTGCCCCATCGCATTCATCAGTAGAAAACTCCTGCCACATGAGATACCGTACACCACACTAGAAAAAGAATGTCTGGCAATAAAATGGGCAGTAGAGTCCCTCCGTTATTATCTACTAGGGCGGAAGTTTACCATTTTCACAGATCATGCACCTCTCAGATGGCTGGCCACCCAGAAGGATTCAAACCATAGAGTTCTGAGATGGTTCTTGACTCTTTAGCCCTATCATTTTGTTACAGTACATAAACCCGGAAAGTATCAGTTAGTCGCTGATTATTTGTCCAGGGCACTGAACCGGCCCCAACGGCCTGGTTCCCTGGGGGGGAGTATGTGAGGAGGTCAAAGAGGCAATAGAGATAAAAGACAGCCCCATTCTAACTTTCAGACCCAGCACCCAAAATGTTACATCAGCAGGACAGAACAAAACTACATGTCCTATAAACCACCACGGGAAATGGAGACCAGGTGGGGGAAAAGATAAAATGAACAAAGGGAAGCGGTATAGATACAGCCCGGTCATGCGGTACAGTGACAGATACCCGCATAGCAGTACAGGTTGGGAGGGACAAACAGTGCATGGAGCAGGGGGGAGATATGAAGGCAAGCTGGCTGCAGGTGTGGGAAGAAAAGTGCATGGAGCCGGGTGGAGGAGTGAAGGCAAACTGGCTGCAGGTGTGGGTAGTGGGCAGGAAAGGCGGTGGAAGATGAGAGGAGGGGAGGAGCAAAGTATGAGTTAAAAGAAGTCCCGAGAAACTCATCAGCTCTCTCTCATTACAGCACCAGCCCTGGCCGGAGAACACAGAGGAGTGGGAGGAATCCCCAGGTGATGTACATTGGGCGTGCTAGGAGGCTGAAGGCTCGGTACTGCGGAGATCCTTATCAAGAGTCAGAGCCTCCGCCAGGGAGGCTCGAAGAGCGGCAGCGCCGGGGCACTACTGAAGCGGATTCACTGACAAGGAAAGTCTGGCTGAAAACCATTTCCAAAGGACAGTGTTTCTGTGGGTTTACCCTCTCTGTTTGTTTTCCTTTTTTCAAAACCCAAGTTGGACAGCTGGCGAAGGAATGGAAAGCTAGTGTCCGGGGAAAGGAATTTATGTGACCTGATTAATTTTTCTCTCAAAGAGGAGGCAAGCTGAAGAGGACATTCATGCGAACTCTGAATTGATCCGTTTTTCTTTTTGTTTCGAGCAGGCCTGCTGAATCACGTTCAAGCATGTTTTGTTGTTTATAACGAGAGGCTGTGTGAAAATTTAACTCGGCAATAAATCATAACTTGTGAACTCTGCATTCCGACTACAGTCTACTACTTTACACTCACCTTTAATGGAACTTCATAAAACTTTCCAAAACAATTGAAAGTTGGCTGTCTATTTGGGAATGGTTTGTGAACATTTGTTAAACAGCTTCTAAGTTAAAAGAATCTCTTCCTATGAAGTCCAATTTACCACTGCCTCTAATATACATACATAGAACAGACCATTACAGCTAACAAAATGCCGGAGTGCCACCAAGTAACCATCCACGTAAGCTCACCTCAATTTCAAAGCAGCTGTGTAATGCATAGTGGAAATAAAAATTAGCTGAAAAGCATGCATAGCGAACACCATCAACCTTATAGTGGATTTAAGTTGCAAAAGCATGTATTTTTGTCTTTGATATTGGGCAAATCAAGTTTGAATACCTTTGTGGAAGTTTCAAGCCAAATACCTTTGTGGACGTCTTATGGAACATCCATCCCTTGCCAGTATCCTCACTCCCTCCGTCCAATTAACATCCTCATAATTTTGACATTCAGATTTGGGAAAAGAAGAGGGTAATGAGGAGTGAACTTAGAAAGCTTCAAACTAGGAGTATCGACAGGACGGATTACTAAGGGAGGCGAAAATCCTAAAAAATACCTTTAGAAATTGATCTAGATCACATCGCTTTATGCGTGCACAAATGGAGGGGAAAATTATGCCGGGAGCTGTTTGCCAAAGTCATTCTCGAAATATTTGTACTATTAATGGCTCACTGGACAACCTGGCCAGTTCGGACCAGGATGGGGTTATCCAGGAGCAAGTTTAGGCCGATCATTTTTCAAAGCTGCATGGAGCTCCGGCCCTGATAAGGTGAAAATCGCAATTGATACATCGTGGTCCCTGGAGTTCCCCCAAGATGAAATAAAAACTCTCATAATGAAAGCTCCAGATCTAGATCTCCCGGACCCAACGGTCTGAGTAATGAGATCCTCAAATTAGATCCTGACCTTTGGGCTCGGTTTCTGGTGGCCTTGTTTAAGGGTGTCACTGGCTCCAACCAAATAGCCAATACATGGAGAAGGGTGGTTATTATTCCCATCTTCAAGAGAGGGGATCGCTTAGACCCCTCCAATTACCGTCCAGTATCCCTTCTGGATGCCAACAGGAACATCTTTGCTGGATTAGTCTTGAGGGACTTGGAAACCTGGGCTAAAACCCAGGGAATCTTCTCAAAACATTACAGTGGGTTTCGTAAAGGTCTCTCGACATCTTATAACAGCCTAGTCCTGCATGCTGTGAGCTCACAGTCTTCCGCCAAGGGTGGCCAACCTTTGATTGGGGCATGGATTGATCTATCACAAGCATTTGATACCATCAACAGGGACCGCCTTGGGGGAAACTGAGACACTGGGGTTTGCCAGAAAATGTGTTGGCTTCTTGATTGAGCTTCATAAGAATTCTGAACTGCAAGTTAAACTGAACAGACTGGGGAACCTCTCAAAAGGGATTGCAACTAAAAGGGGCATCCGACAGGGGTGACTGGTAGCCCCGTCTTATTCAACCTGTATTTAAACCGACCTAGTAAAATGGATTCTGGATTCAGCTTTGGCGAGCCCTAAACTGGGCAGTCTAAAGATAAATTGGTTTGCCTATGCCAACGATATTGTGCTATTAGATCACACCCAGAACGGCTTGCAGAGGTTGCTCTCCACATTTCAGAACTATGCAGATCTAAATGATTTAAAGATAAATACCAACAAATTTAAAATTGTGATTTTTAAGCATCCACTGAGAGCAATTAATTCCTTTAATTGGTGTTTAGATAACCATGTGGTACAGATAGTTGAAGAGACAACATATTTGGGTTCCGTGCTTAGATCCTTTCTCACTAAGGGGCTTTCCATGGTCAGTTTGGACACAAAGATCCTTCAATTGGGATTACAAATTAAAAGAATATGCATTAAATGTTGTACATTTTCTGTCCTCCCGATTGTGAAATATTATATTGGTAAAATTACCTCAGTCCTACTTTTTGGTTACAACACAAACACACAATCACACTCCATTGATTGGGAAAGACTAGAGGGTATTTTGTGGAGAAGAGTTTTGAATCTCCCCAACTGCGTGCCTATTGCAAGCCTGAGACATGAGTTAGGCTTGCAATCGCTAAGAGCACATCAAGAATGGAAGTGGATTTCTCTGTACAGGTTGATTTTTGTTTCCCCTTCCCTCTCCTTATATGAAGAGGTCTCATACACCCTACAAGGTCAAAATAAGTCATATTTGAACAATTTGAAAACAGTGTCTGTTAACATCGAAGCAGAAACAGAAAGCCTCGAAGAAACCCCAAAAGTAAGAGAACAAATGAAAATAATGGATTGCATTAGAACTATTGCAGCCGTGAGAAAATCCAAGATATGTGCTTTCTTTGATGACTCCCACAGATAAACCTAGAAACTTATTACCCACTTATTTGAAGACATTTACGGATTCTATCATTAGAACGGATTTCCTTCCATTTTGCTTATATGTATTGCCCACTATAGAAATCCAGCATATCAGGGATGCTGGACAGACACCCACTACCATTTGCCAAATATGTGATAATCTAGAGATTCAAACCCTTAGACACCGGATGAGCAAATGCCCCGCTACCATAGACTTGAGAACACAAGGGTTAGCAAGATTTACACCCCATAACTGGTGGTTGGAAAGTGATTGTTTTTGGAAGAGGTTGTCATCAGGCCACGAAGTCTTCCTCACCAGTGAATTGGTGAAGTTACTGAGAGAGTGGAACTTGCTGAAAAATGTATGAACAATTTGGAACAAATTGGGAACAATCCGATGATCAACTCCTGAAAAGGCAATGAATAATACGATTGTGCTTGCTGTTTCTGCTCTGCTTTCAATTCTATTTTGAATGTATGAATAGAGATATTGGTTTTATGATGTTTTTCTTGATTCAATGATTTGTGAAAAGTCGAATTACCATATGTTTTGACTATATCACAATAAATAAAAAATAAATTAAAAAGGTTTGAATGCAGCGGTGTATAGGACAGTGTTCATTTGAGCTGATTTTCGAAAGTTCTTCCTATGTGTATTTAGCACCTGGTTGCTTCTTCTCATCAGCCAGCCTACCCAGAATAATAAGGCTCCATGTAATGGGTGATATATCTTGCAATTAAGACCCACCCCCTCCATGGCTGTGCACAGTGCATCCCTTTTCTTGTACTCACCGAGGGATCCACCAGCTTTCATGCGATCAGGATTGCTCCTGTCTTGGTTCTGTGAAGTTTAAGTTCAGCAGATCAAGGAAGTCAAAAGGACTGCAGCGTTGCATAGGAACCAGAACAGACAGGGTGCTCCCAAATAACTGCTTTCTTTCTGACTCATGTTCAACGTTGTTTGAAGAAGTCAATTAATGATTAATATCACATAGAGGTTGCTGACCCCTTTATTGCTCCCTATGATACTACAGAAGTTTCAAAGGGCAAATCTTGATTGCACTGTTGCACCCAAGCTTTCCTGGTACTTTTATATTGATAATAAAATACTTAATTCATAGATATGAAGTGCTTCCTTCAGGCGTAAGTAATCACGTAAAATGAGCCATAGGACAACAGCTTCTTCTTATATTATTTATGTTATTGTGGTTTATATCATGCAACGCTTGCATTTTCATGGTCTCCAGGCACTGTGATGAATATGAAAAGGAAGGAGGGCTGGGAGGGTTTAGTTAGTGGGATAGAGAGGGAAAGCACTACCAGCCACTATGTAATCGGTTTGTTTTCAGTTGGTACGGGTTAGGTGGTTTTTGTTGTATGTGTGTTTGTGGGTGATTTGTGCAATTGGTTTAGTTTTCTGTAGTGCGTTGCATTTAGTTGGGTGTTGCTGAGTGTGTGCATTTTGTGGTGGTTTTAGGTTTCTGCTGAGGTAGAGGTATGCGTGTGATTTGTTTGGTGTTTGAGGGTGAATATGCACGCTGTCAGAAAGCTATGCTGAAAAGCCAGCACTCTTTCCGGGGGACACAGTTCTGTAATATTCCAGATGTCTTTTTTTTCCCCAACCAATTTTATTAAACCTCAAAGTGTACTTTTGCCAAAAATTATAAAACTTTGCATATGAACAGCAAATGTATCAAACACACTCAAAACCATCCCAATTTTCGTACAGTCCCCCTGCAGCAGTCATACCTTAAACAGTACCATTGTGCGCACATTTAATATCAAACTATCTAAGACCTTTGAGTATTGTTAGGCAATCTAATCTAAAAGACTCCTTGGTCGCAAAATTTTAAAAAGGTGATCACTTTATATAACAAACAATCAAATTGTTATGAATGAAATGCGTTATTTTTTCCATTTACAACATGTCCTGGTTTAAATAAGCCACATCAGATTTTATTGAGGACACTACTTCAACCATAATCTAGGAATGCACCATTTTGCTGCAGAAAGGAGTCGACAAATCAGCACATGTCCTAGGTCCCCCTGTGACCGATCCCCCAATAGGGTATAGGCCAGATCATTCAGAATATGGCTTCCTGGTATCTCCTTTAAAAATCACCTCAGAGCTCTCCTGAACATCCGTGAAGACCTGCTCTCTAGCCTTGACTCTAACACTTTCTCCGTCCTCATCCTTCTTGATCTCTCCTATGCTTTCGACACGCTCAACCATGCCATCCTGCTCAATCGTCTCTGTGACAACCTGGGTATCACCAATCAGGCTCTGGCCTGGCTGACCTCTTTCCTTTCCGATCGACCCTCCCAGGTGACACTTGGGTCTGTCCTATCCGTTATTTCCCTCTCTACCTGTGGTGTTCCCTAGGGATCTAACCTCTCTCCCTGGCTTTTCAACCAATACCTGGCAACTCTCACCTACTGCATTTGCATTTTCTGCTCAAACTTCCAGTGCTATGCTGATGACACCCAACTCATTTTCTGGCTTCCTTCAGCCACCTCCTCACCTTCCCGCATCTCATCTCCGATTGCCTAACCGCCATTCAAAATTGGTGTTCTGCCAACGACCTCTGTCTCGATGCCAACAAAACTGAGCTCTCCCTCATTGGTACACCCACAACATCCTTTTTCCTCACTCTCTGGCCGGCCTCCATTGGCCACCCTCCTACACCTGCCTGCGAGGCCAAGAACCTTGGGGTCAACTTTGACTCCACACTCTCCGTCTCCGCACATATCTCTGACCTCTCTAAAAAATCAAACTTCTTACTTCACCTCTGATTCTCTCCAGGTTGGACTATTGAAACAGCCTCTTTCTAAATCTGCCTGCCTCCACTCTTCGCCCTTTACAACTAATCCAGATCAGGACTGCAAGACTTGTCCTTGGCCTCAAGCCCAGGGGTTGTATCTCTCCAGCTCTGAAATCCCTTCATTGGCTCCCAGTGGACGCAAGGATTACATTTTAAACCCTCTGCATTGTCCACAAGGCTTTGTGGGGCCTGGGTCCAAAATACCTTCAACTATCCCCATGTAAATACCTGCCTTCCTGAGCCCTTCGCTCCTCTACTTCTAACTCCCTCAGGGTCAGTCGTTTTTCAAAGAATCAAGCTGGGGGCAGATCTCTGTCCTCGGCTGGGGGCTCCCTTTGGAACAGCCTACTGACCACCCTGAAACTTGAGGAGAACCATCTCCGGTTCCAGAAGCACCTCAATACTCTCCTCTTCGCTTCTGCCTTTGCCCCTCTTCTCCCTGCTGATCTGTTTCTCTCTCTAGGCACTGTGCACCTGGCCACCCTCAGTCCTTCGGGCCCAGGTACCTGCTCACCTGCCTCCCTCCTGCACTGCCTCTGGCCAACCCTCAGCACTGGGATCTGTATCTGTACCCACACAGTCCCCCACTTCCTCTGCACTTATCAGATATACCCTACCTGACTAACCTTGCCCTTTCCTCTTGTCTGGCTGCACTACCTCTCTGACTGCATTATTTATTTATTTTCACTCATTTATTCTGTGCTCTTCTCTGTTCTGCACTTTCCACTTCTCCCCCCCTCACCCCCACCACTTTCCCCCTTTTCCCCTTTCCATGCACTTGTGGGTTCTTAATGTCACTGGGCCTAGTAAGAACGTATTTTGTCCTCCCATGCCCCCCTCCCTTTGCTTGGTCGCGCTCTGAAACACCTGTGTATGAGCGCAATGTAAATACAATATCATTATTATCTGACTTCCAGCAGAATCCTTAAACAGCTATACCTGGCCACTATATATGGTAAAAGGTACCAATGGCCTTGCATTTCCCCCAACATGTTTCAGATCTGTGAGCATATTGTTTATGCAACATTTGGTTATCTCTATATCATCTGAACATTAGCTTTTATTGAACATCCAAAACTTGTACTGAAATTGCCATCTTGCGCAAGTGTCACTAAATACATTGCCAGTCCACCTCTGAAAATTCCTTCTGTAGATCCCTTTGTCGTGCATGGGTATATTTCTCCTGAGAGTGGTTATTTAAAATTGTATATATCTTAAAGGCCATTTCGTTCTTACCACATGTTTCTGCTATAACTTTTTTTACATGCTTGAAAGCCTGTAATTGTCACCTAATAAATCTCCTATCTTCCTGGTGAAAATGCTGTGCTATCAAAGATAGGTCTAAGAGGTGATGGGAATGCTGTGCTCCCTTTTAATTTAGTTATTTCACCCCAGACAGTTAGTACAGTTCTTGTGACTGCATTCACAAATCGAGTTTTAGGGTTGCCTTGTTTTGACAGCCGCAGCTGCTTCCATATAATGCTTCCCAGCTAGAGCCTGCTCCATGAAAACCCATCATTGTTTATCAGATTCAAAATTTGGGCCAATCGCCCAATTTGCAAATCTGGTATGCAATCCCCTCAGTAAATTATACCTTGGGCCGAGTAATAAGAAGTGGACAAAATCCTTCATAACTTCAGGGCAAAAACTACAGCAGGGATTTCTATCACCTGTTGGTTCCCACTTTGCTGTGTATAAAATCCAGAATCTTATCTTCCTGAAGAGATTAGTAGCTGTGAAGATTTCCACCTCCTCCAAATCTTTCTCTAGACAGCGGCTGTTTTTCGTTAAATGATATCGCTGTAGAACTGCCCTTGTCAGTGATGTTGTTAGTGGTGAAATAACCCTTATACTGGTGCTTTATCACGCCCATGGTTGTTTTACTAATATTCCCAGGCTCATCCCACAGGTAAGCCATATCCCAGACTAATCTTACCTTGCTGATGTGTGCAAACCATGGGAGTGACATCAACCTTGGGGAGTTGCATACATCATTCTTATCTTCCCTGTAGGGGGCTAGGATGCACAAGCTCCATAGTGTGGACCAATATAGGAGGAACTTGAGTCTTGCCTCAAACCCTATGCCTCGAATACCAAGTTCCAATCTTAGTGCATCGTTTGGTGTGCTTGCAAAGAGGCATAACAGAGACTTTAAGATTTTGTTTTCTGCTGTTTCTAATGAGTGCAAACGAGACACTCCCCTATTCTCTGCCGCATATAGAGCAGCTGACAAAGCTGGGCAGCGATCATTTTCCAGGGAGGCTATAATCTCACGACCACCATATCTTTTAGAGAATCTCGTGGTTACCTTCCAGCCCCCTGTTTTGACAGAATGATGGCACTATTTTCCACCTGGGCAATACAACTTCCCTTTTCAGATATCCGGTACCCAGATAGTCGAAGAAAGATGCTTTTTCTAATTTTGAAGAGGAGAGGGAAATGGTAATATTGGGTTGTGTTTTCCTGCTGCTGCAACACATGTATTTGTTTTTTTATGTTAATACATAACCTTTTCTCTTCACATTGCTGCTTCAAAACATCTAGCTGTGTTTGGAGCCCAGATGGTGTTCTAGAGATTAAAATGACTTCATCTGCAAATAAAAGTATGCCTGTTTTCTTTCCTCCAATTGATGGTGCGCCTGCAGCCAGCGTGTTTAGATCCTCATCAAGGGATTGTATATACAATAAAAATAAAAAATTGGGCTAGCACGCACCCCTGCTCCACTGAGAAACTGTTCATATGGGTTCTGACAGGGCCAAATCTGACGACGGCAGTATTCCCAAAATAAAACTTGTATACAGCCGTTGTCAGAGAGGGTGGAACACCCAAGTGTAGAATTTCATTCCACAGTAGTATTCGAGGGACACTACCGATGACTGCCTTCAAATCGATAAACACAAAATATAGTGGCTGGGCGTGTAGGATCACCCATTTTTGTATTAATAAAACCAATCTAAAAACTGGTATGACTATTGATATACCCTTTCTAAAACCAGAGTGTACATCTATTAAAGTATTAGAATCAACTGTCCACTCCTCCATGCAACACAATAACACTTTCCCGCATAATTTGGCAAAACAATCTATTGGTGAAATTGGTTGATAACTTACTGGGTCAGAGTGGTCACCCTTTTAAAAAAAAAATCGGAATAATGGTTGCAATTCGCCAGCTTTGAGGGAATCTAAAACCGGCATTAATATTATTAAACATTTTAGTTAGAATGGGATTGAAATATTAAATCTACTTTTGAACAACTCTTCCGTAATCTGGTCGGGGTCAGTGGCTTTTCCAGACGTTTGGGAATGTACAGCTGCCTCAATTTATGCTCCAAAAAAAGATAGGAGTCCCATAAACCCAGGTGCGGCCACAGATTTAAGGATATGTGTAGAGATTTGATGAACAGGGTGATAACTCTTCTACATGTGCTTGAAGTGGTAAACCAAACAGATTCTTGGATTGGAGGTGGTTTGGGGTAAGGGTGTATCAGTTCCCCTGCCATCACAAACTGACAGAACCTTTGCGTATCCTTTGCCTTTACGATGGATATAAGCTGGTTCCACTTATTTTCCAAATCCCTTATCTTACTTAAATCTAGTACTTGCTTATGCAATTTTCAATGACTCACAATCTCGTCCTTTGGTTTAATGTTCCTAGAAGCCTACTTTTGACTGCCCTGCACTCTTGGTTAAACCATATTCCTTTTGCCCTTGTAGCCCTGTTGTGTAGCCTACATTCCTTCGTCACAGAGTCTTGGGAGGATAGCTCAGGGGCAACCTGCTCGCCTTGGAAGCAAGACGACACGGAGCACCACAGGTTTGATCCCTGGGTCCACGCTTAGAAAGCTCTGGGTATTAAGCATGTTATAAATAACCCATCATATCTCACACAGTTCAATAAGCTGAGACAGGGTGTGATGCACACCATTGCATGATATAGGCCATATATCAGAATTAGAATACAGATTTTGGTTGATGCTGCAATTCTTTCCCAAATAACCTCCTTCCGTGCATCCGGAAGTGTGCGAAAGTGTTTGGCTGGAGTCTATGCCCTGTCCTGTTTGCAAGAGCCAGATTCCTGTCTGTGTGCGAGTCGGCAAGAGGAAGAGCGTGACTTCTGAAACACGCGTCTTCATCAACTTTACTTTACAAGTAAATATTTTGGGACTGAGGCTGAGGCTGGTGCTCGTTCATTGACGCAAAGTCGCATGCATTTTTGGCGTGCAATCTGCCCTTGGACTTCAACTTTTACATTGTCCTTGTTTGCTTTACAGCGTTGCTGCCCGGCAGCCCACCCTCCTTACAGCTCATTGGTCTAGCGCGCACACTTTAATCCGGTGCACGCGCATCGTGCTGTTGGGCTGTTCGGCTGGCGGGGGAGCATTGCGGAAAGTACGTGTATTTACTGTAATCTCTACATCGATCATACTTAATATAATACTTGCAGTTTTGAATTGTGTTTTTCTCTGCACCTCAATATGAGAAAGAACAAACTCCCTTTAATGAGAAAGGAAGCGGTTGCAGATTTTTTTGCCACCGTGAGTACGAGACGTGCTAGTCTCGCTCGAGCAGCGGCGCTACCACTCCCTGATCCCAACGATGATGAAGTAGCACTCCTGCAATGTGCGCAGGACTGCGCCTTAATGGGCAAATCAACGGAGGATCAAATAGATCCTTCTCAAACACTTTTTGTGGAGGATGAAATACTTGAACACACATCAATAAAAAAAACGAAACAACCCACAAAGGATGATCAAGAGGTACAACATGCTTTGAGTGATATGTGTAAACCAAGCAATTTTAGTTATGATAATTTCTTCGATTTTCCGTCCAATTTGCCATCAAATGACTACAATACTGTACCCAATTCCTCGGGGAGCCAGAGCGATCTACCTCAATCAGTACTGGGCTCTGATCTATCAGTTATGATGGGAATATTTAATAGATTGATGCTTTCGGAATTAAGAAAGCAGACTGAGGCCATTACGACCCTGTCTGCTGAAATTGTGCTATTACGACTGAGACTCACCGAAGCACTAATCAAAGTACTAGAAAGTGTACCAAGGGTGGACCTCATGGAGGAAGGGGAAACCCTGAAAAACTGAATAGTGGATGCAGTCACTCTTTGGTACTTGATGAGATAATTATCATTCCCACTACCCAAGAAGACCTATCAGCAATTCTTAATGAGGGAATGAATGGGGTTTTGAATGTGAAAGACAATCAAGGTAATGAGGCTAGTGCAGCCCACAAACAGATTGAAACTGACAACTTTGAATTAAAAATGTCTAAAAGACAGGGAAATTTTTTTGCGAAAATGAAGAAAAAAAAACAATAACAACGAGGCACTCAAAAATCATCCAGAAAGATTTTGAGGGATTGTGAGCAAAATTCACCATTCAAGATTATGCTGATGTAATCTTGGTATCTGGGACCAAAACAGTAAAAACAAAATAAAATATCTTTCAAAATGATGAGCTTTTAGATCCTAAAGAAACCAAGGATCAAGCTACACAGAGTGCCTTTCTTGAGGGGGAGCATGCTCTCTGTGATATAATGAAAAAAAAGAAAACAGATTATACCTTTGAAATTTCTAAAAACAAAACCCTGACTGATAACATCTCTGAGTCCTCTAATTCCAATTTTAAATGTGGAATAAACAGTCATGCTAACCCCATGTCGACCTCAGTTATGACTGTCAGAAAGTTAGATTCTGCAGTCAATTTAGGGGCAAGCAGTGAACATGTGAGGAAGTCTGTTGGAATCACGGTCAATACTGGTCTTGGTAACCCTGATTGGAAAGCCTCTCTAGGTGGGATTGGGATAAATTTGTGCAAGGAAACCGATTACACTCCGATTATTACTGCAAACCACGAGATACCATCTTTTAGTTCAGCAAATGAGGTACCAATGGGGTCGGATAAGGCTGCACAAACCATTAGAAGACAACCAAAGTCAATTGATTTTTAAGGGGATTAAAGATCAATTCTAGCGGGAGATTATGCGCAATTCGTTACATCTACTCCCCGAAAGTAAGACAGCTCAAAATCATGATGACTACAGCAAACGTAATGAAATAGATGGCTTCAAGTCTATTGGCAATCATGAGAGTCAGAATAAACTGGGTGGCGGAAGGGAACAACAGTTTGCAATATCTCGGGATTCTGATCTGAGAGTGCCAGTTCTTTCCGAGGTACCTGGTCTAATTATCAGAACACTATTTAATGATACAGGCAGTACATCATTGAACAAAGCCTATATTTTAGCACTGTTCGCAAATATTCCAGAGCCAAGTCTAATTTCATCAGCAGACATACAGTTAGTCGACTTCATACATAAAACCGGATTCGACTACGTACGCCTGGTGATTCCCTCACCTCTAGTGAGAGCTCTCATGTTGAAAGAAGCAGAACAGCTTCAATGCAGAGGTTAAAACATTTTCAAACATGAGTATACTATGCCCATTCCGCAATCAAGGGCTCAGAGGCCAATGCCACATGAGAGGGTCCTCCTAGATTTACCCCCTGACAGAGATAACCCAATAATGAACTCTAACTTGGACAAACAGGATTGGAGGTGGCTGGCTTTGTCTCTGCGTGAGTCCATAGACACGCTGAAACAGCTAGGTAAGACTCTCTAGCTCCCATACCAATCTAAAATTAGTGAGCTGGAATTCTAGAGGTTGCCTTAATCTGATGCAAAATGAGAAATTGATGTATGATTTGTCACTGAATGATTTTGTTCTTATACAAGAATCATGGTCTAGAGTTCATCTATGTTGGGAAGGCTACACTGTGACAACACTTTGTGCACAGGGTGGGAACAAGGGTCGCCCTAAGGGTGGCCTTATTATTGCTGCCAAAAACTCTACTCACTTGACTAAAACAGGCGAATGGTGTTTCTCCCACCATTTTTTAGTGGCCTCTTATCAGTTGCAGATCAAAGAAGTTGGTACCCCTCTTCCTATTGTAAATGTTTATTGGAATGCTGCTGAACAGTCCGACCTCCAATTTTTGAATGAACTAAGTAATCTAGGATCTCATTTTGAAATGTGGTTAGTAGAGAATCCTGAGAGACAGCTTGTTATTGCAGGGGATATGAACGCTAACTGTCTTGGGGATTGTCTGGCTGGGGATATATGTATTTCCAATATAGAATCACATGTTAGAATAAGGGGAAACTCCAAATTGCGTGGCAGAATTTGGACACATTTTGCGGAAGTGTGGGGTCTCGAATTGTAGATTAGTGACCATTTCACCTGGAAAGCAACGGACCACGAGTCAATTATTGACTATATCTTTCTTTCAGTAGGATTGTCTAAATGTATGGGGAAGTTTGAAATTCTAGAATCAAAGATCAGCAATTATTGCATGCTTACTATTGAATTGGTAACCCGCTGTTAACGATCCATTGCACATGTCTACAATCGAGGACTGGTGTCTAACTACAAGGGAAATAGAATTAAGAGGACCCAGGAAAAAAAAATGTTAAATATATAGCTACCATGGTGAAGGACTATGACACACTTTCTCACTATCAACGGGCGGACTACTATTCACCCCTGAATTTTACAGACTATACAACAACCACCATTACTAAGTTGGAGGAGTGCTCACGCTATAAGATACTCCCTAGGAAGCCAAAGACTCATCAAGCCGACATGGAAGTACATGATCGGAAACGTCTGTTCAGGAAAGAAATTAGACTCATAAATAAATTAGGGCTTTCTGCATCCAACATTTCAAGCATGAAAAAGAAAATTAGAAAACGATACAAAAATTGGTCAATACACCACAGAGGTATTCGATTTCAGTTAGATGGAGAAGCAATGCTAATGTCCTTACGTGGACCTACCTCCTCTAACTTTTAGAATCTAATTAACGAAATGAAAGACCGCAAAAAGATGCAACTTTGAATCCTATAAATGAAGATATCTGGTTGGGACACTTTTCTAATCTTTACATCAATAATAAGTCGAATGATTCAACAAACTTCAATGTGAGTCCTATCTGGCTATTGGACTATACAATGCAGGACATTGCAGGCCTTATCAAGAAATCCAAACACTCAGGTGCTCCGGGCCCCAATAATTTATCAAACAAAATTTTTAAGCTAGACCAGGACATGTGGGCTAAAATCTTGTTTTCTCTATTTGAAAATATCTTAATTAGTAAACAAATACCACAATCATGGAGGGTCTCGATTGTTATACCAATCTTTAAAAAAGGCTGCCGTCAGTGTCCTTCTAGTTATAGGCCGATCGCCATAGCCAATCCAGAGTCTAAACTCTTTGCTTCTCTAGTCCTTAAGGATATCCAAAAATGGATCTTGGAGAAGAAAATTCTAGACCCTAAACAAATAGGATTTAAAAAGAACATTGCCACCGATTGTGGTGGTCTAATCTTAAAGTGTATAATGGCCAAATCAATTAAAATAAGAGCAAGACCCACATTTGTTGCATCTATGGATCTGAGCTTGGCCTTCGACCTGGTTGTTACGCTCACCTGGCTCCCACAGGGGCGTCGGTCGGACCTGGACAGCTGCGGTCTCCACCCACGTGATGCCTAGTGCAGCGATGACTGACTGGATCTGCCCTCCTAATCTTGTCTGCTTAACTTGTAGAAATATTCTCCTGCAAGTGGAGAGATGGATTTAGCCACTTGTGGATTCAAGTGATGGCACCCCCACAGTCCTCCCCAACTAATCTCCTCCGAAATGCCCTCACAGCAATCTCACCTTATATTCTTGAAAGATGAGCTCTCCATCCTGCGTGGATTTGCAGGGGCACGTTGATTCCAGTTACTTCACTGGTTTGAAGGCTCGGGAGAGTTCCGGAGAGTATTGACTCTTGAGGTTCCTGGTGAGACTGGTGAGTATGGCGCGGCCCTGCAGCTGGAGGTGCGGCGCGTGCAGAAATGATGTTCTTTACAGGTCCGGAGACAAGATGGATCCAGAATCAGGTGTGGAATAGAAATAAGTTAGTTTTCTAACCTTGTCCCTTTCTTTCCTCTTTGTTTTAGGAACTCCGGATTCGAGGCGGGCGTGGTAGAAGACTGGATGCAGGCTGCAGGCACGGTGAGTGTTACGCTGCTGGATGCAGAATAACGCGAAGCGTGTGTTGCTGGTCGGGTGTGGTTTAAATAGCCTCAAAAGTAGTCCCAGGTAAGAAGTCCCTAGAACCACACCTGAGTAAAAAATAGTCCCTTTCAGGCTTCATGTTGGATTGGAGTCATTTGCAGCATGCTCTGCCTGAGTTAAGTAATGACTATGAGCCTGGCGCCTTAGGCGCCAGGACTGATTCCTACTATGAGCCTGGCGCCTAAGGCGCCAGGACTGAACTCAGATAACCCCTAGCCGGGGCTGCTGAGGTTTTATTAAATGTCTAGATGCCTGCTCCCGGGGCTGATGGGCTTGGTCCGGATGCCTGGGGGTAGGCATCATGACACTGGTTGACAGAAAAACGTTATGGCAGGTGCTAAGAGATCTTCACATGCCTATCCTTCTTTTGGATTTTGTCATGGCCTTGTATTCCGATACCAGGTTGAAGGTCAGACTCAACTCAGACGGTCTTCTTTCAAGAGAACTTAAAATTCCCAATTGCCTCTGTCAAGGATGCATGATGGCTCCAACTATATTTAATGTATGGGCGAGCGGTGCAGACACTGCCCTTTCTAATAAGGGCTTAGTTTCTCCAAGATTGTCTAATGTTTGTTTGTCATGGATGGCCTATGTGGATGACTTTTTATTGATGGACAACACCAAGGTCGGCCTACAAAGATTACTAAAAGCATTAGAAGGTTTTGTACTGCGTCGATCACTGAAAATTAATCCAGCAAAAACAGTGATTGTCCGTTTTGGTAGAAGGAACAAGAGAGAAAGCGCATTTACTTGGCTGTGTGGTAATAACTTGATTAAAGCACAACCTGCTTTCAAATATTTGGGATACTATTTTTCAGGGGTCGAAACTACTGCCCTGATTAAGTCTCAACTTAAATTGAAAGCGGAAATAGCAACCAGACAAATGCACGCTATTGAAGCCAAATTCAGTAAATTTTCCATGACATCACTGAGGGAATTTGACCTTTAAAAAATCATACCACGATTAGTGTACGGTATGGAATTGCATTCTAAAGAACTTGAGAAGTTCTTGAAGTACTTAGAATGTTATATTTGGAGGTCAGTTTTTATTCTTTTTACCCAAATGTATTCCGATTGAACTGATAAAATATGAATTTGGCTTACAACCTGTTCTGACCTATGCAAATTGGAAAAGTATTTTGTTTATGGTGAAAATGTAAAATGTCTGTTGAGGGGGAACTGTACGTTAACGTTTATTCATAATTTAAATTTAGATACGATGCAATGTCTTAAAGAATTAGGCATGTCAGTTATTTCTTTGCTTAACAAACCTAGAAAAATCAAAGAAAGTCTTATGGTATTTTGACTGGCAGAAAACCAGGAACAGAATTTCTGAATCTAACTTGTATAAACATGCTTGCTCGACATGGAAATGGTATCCTGTTATGGAACGATACCTAATGAAATACCCATGTAAGCAAATATGCAACGATTTTATGCGTTTTAGATTCAATGTGATTCCAACCAATCAAATCAAAAGCATTAGAAATTGTAATTCTGTAGATTGGACCAGGTGCAGATTCTGCAAAAGGGAGGGGATAGTGGAATCATTGCAACATATTCTCCTTGTATGTCCGGCATTGAAGATCCACAGGATTAAGTATTTTGCACAATATGTGCGTACTACTCAAAATGTAAATAGAGAGTTTATTTGGGATAGAATGCTGCATGACAACAGTGCCAATTTAAATATACGGGTAACTACTTTTTGAGAAATGTTTGTGATTTATATTAGTTTTAATACTGGTTACTATTTTTCTGCCTATGTTCTGAATATTATTGTTGCTTAAATCTGATGTGGAAATACTCTTTGTTTTAATAGGGAACGGTCACATCTGACTTCAAGTAGTACCCGTTTCTTGGAAGAATTAGAAAACTCTTAAATATAGATCTTTCTTTTTTTTTCTCTCTTCCTCTATCAGTATGTGAAAATATGATTGAAATATGTACTTTTTCTAAAAAACATTCCTTGTACTATTAATTCTGGTACTTGTTTTACCATTTTGTAAAGGTTTATTATAAACCAAAACAAATAAAAATTAAAAATAAATAAAAATAACCTCCTTTTGACCACGTTGCCTTTAGTTGTATTTTCAATAACAAGACCTGCATTAGACCAATGTAGATCTATGTTAATTTTAAGCGTTAGGAGAAGTGTTGCATGGTCACTCAAACAGTGATTTATCACCCTAAAATCCATCATAAGCCTCCAACTTGAAACATACATAATGGTATAACCGATGTGGCTCTTTTTTGAGCTGATCGAAAAGTGTGAGCTGTCTTTGTATACCACTCAGATCTCCCATTGCAGCAGCGTAGACCCAGTTAATTTAGAAATATTGCTAGATTGTTGGCACTCTTGAAGTATTTGAAAATATTTATGGGACTATAGATCTCCCATGCCTCGTTTTCCTCTCTGTGTACTTTCTAGCAAGGCAAATGATTACATTTGATAGGCAAGATCCCCTGCAAGAATGAGATGGTCGGCCTTATTGGCATGCTTTTGCTCCTCTATTCATAGGATGGAGTTCTTGAAGCTGATAAATGTAATTGTGTCATTTCTTAATTACACATTTCTTATAGCCAGTGATCTACAAGTCCAACTTCATGGCCTCCTGACAAATGTTACTGCCCACCAATATAATAGGCCCCCCACTTGGTTTTCCACATGGGCCTTTGGATGCCAAATGTTGAAACCATTGATAACCCTGGATGTGTTCCTCGTTCATCGCCCGTGTTAGCTGAAAGCAAAGCACGCTATGGGATGTAACAAATAGGCACCACTCCTTGTACTCGTTCTTGCTACCAAGGCCTGCCATATTCCAAGACTTGTCTTTGGATTTTCCTTTGTTTTGGCCAGTGGGATTGTGTCTGTCAATAGGCGGGCTTATTTCTCAATCTATGACAATTAAATCATTCACCGCCCTCTCACCTCGGCAGGTGATCTAACCTTGACGAATGAAATAGGTTGTATCTCGATATTGGTGTCTGACGGCGGTAGCTTTCTGGACTCAATATGGAAGAGGCCCTCCACCAAATTTACTTTTCAGGCCAAATCTAATAATGTCCAGGGACTCATCTGTCTTATCTGCCATCCTTTCCACGTGCATAATGTCCTCTTAAATAAAAAAAAACACCCTCCTTGTCTATATGATCTAATTTTTTCTCCATCTCCTGCCCTCCCTTTCTTTCTCTATCTCTGCCTCGTCTTCTCACTTTCTCATTGTCCCTTTCTCTCCCTTTTAGTGCGTGTCTCTCTACTTCTATATCCCTATGTCTGTGTCTTTCTCTGTCACTGCCTGTGTGTGTTTCTCTCTCCTGTTATCCACCTTGCTCTCTCTCTTTCACTCTCCCGATCCATCCCGGTCTTTATCTCAACCTCTCACTCTTTCTCCATACCCCTCTATGCCTTAATCCCGCACTCTTCCCTCTCTCCACCTCACTATATTGCCCTCTACTCTGTCCCCTCTCTCAGTCTCTTCCACTCACTGTGTCTGTGCATTGAAAACCTCACAAGCTCCCGCTTTCTCAACCTTTCTTAATCTATGTATGTATCTCTTTCTGTAAAGGTTAAAAGTAAAATGAGAACATCAGCAACAGAGGCTTTTCCCAAACTGGTCCCCGGCCTGGTATTGTCATTGCATGTGTCCTGCAGGAAGGCCACCATCACATTCAGGGTACATTGTTGCACAGGTAGGTGAAAGCAAAAGAGATAGGGCCTCATTACACGGTAGGCGGTGAGCCATGGCGCTATTAGCGCCATGGCTCATGCTGGTAAAATACCGGCACCGCCTTGGCGGAAAGGGGATTTACCGCCCCATTCCAAGGTTGGAGGGGCGGTAAATCCCCTTTCCGCCATTGCCCTTCCCCATTCCCATTTCTGCCCCATAGGGCTCTATGGAAATGGGGAAGGCGCTAATTACGGCACCGCAATTTTGCGGTGCCGTAATTAGCTCCGAGGTCCCTTAGCGGCTTGGATTTTAACGCCTGCAAGAAGCAGGCGTTAAATCCTCCAACCCGCAAAGGGACCTCGTAGTACGGCGGTAAGGGTTAACGGTCACCGTTGCCATTAACGGTGACCGTTAACCCTTACCGCCGTCCGTGTAATGAGGCCCATAGTGTCTGCAGGGAATGCTGGGGGTTTTAACTGACCATGTATGGGTTCAGAGGACCAGGCTGAAGGGTCTATAACTGTTTTTGTTATGGTCTATTGTTTGATAATTATAGAAAATTAGAAAATAGATCCTTAAAGTCTCCCTTTACACGTACTTGACAATCTATTCATAATTAATGCTCAGCGGGGTGTTCCAAGATGCACACTGTATGTTAACTCAGGTTATGATCAACTTGCATGAAATATTTATCCACACTTGATTTCATATGTTGGTGATGCACGTCTTATTTGTGTTCAGATAACCTTTCTTTTAATTTGCAAGTAGCTCAGCCCAAACAAACTCAGTGGGTAAATATTATCCTTTCCTTTTGTTGTTACTGCCAGCAGAGACCAGGCAGGGAAATATACCTTTGTTTTGGAGTCTGCAGGAATGATTGTGATTCAATTTCATGGAGGTAATAAGCTTTCAATACAAGGTTTGAATTATTAGTTGAACCGAGGTCTTTATTTTGTTAAATTGTATATCTTAGTCATTTTGTGTCAGGTGGAAGGACTGTATTGATTGCCCACACAGACCTTCCATTTCCTTCATGAACTGAAATATCAAAGGTTAACATCCAGTTAGAAAAAGAGTCTGAAAGGTAGCCAGGCTGTAGATCCAAACTCCTCCCCAGGGGGCTGCAAAACAAAAGCCAATAAAGAATGGAGGGTGGATAATGCAAGTACTAAGAACAGTTCACACAAGGAATATTAATGACTACCTGTCGCAATTATAGAATGCCTCTTGGTAGACAGATGCAGGATCAGAGGGAAGCCCAGATAACAGGCACCAGTATAATACTGATGTTCAAAGTCAAGAAAAAGTTCAAGGGTGAGGCAAGCTGCGTCCATGAAGATGCACAAGACCCAAGGACGATAATAACGAGAGCAGTTTCAAATGTGGGTAGCAGGAAATGAGTCACAAAATCTCCGAGCTATAAGGGTAAACAAGGTCAAGTACTAGTTCCAAACCTCCATTTAAAAAAAAAAAGGCAAAGTGGAGAAAATCCAACAAATGCAGGCAAAGGCAGGTAACCAGAGAATCCAACAGGAAGAGAAGCTGGCAGGAAAGGGAAGGAGGAAAAACCAAGCAGGTGAGAGGCACCGGACTAACTGTGGGGGTTACAGGAAAAACAACAGGCAGGATGTTGGTGCTGAAAAAACATAACAGCTGTAAACCATAGCAAGGTTCTTCTATTGAAGAGCCATAAATGGTATTCTGAGCCTCTGTAAAGCAGAAGACTTACATTCATGTCGTCACTGGTGTTCTGTCCTCCCTGACTTGCCTAAGAGTAAGCGGCCTGCTGGAAAATCCCAGGGCATCTTCCCAGTACAGGCCCCCAAATTGCAGATTTCTGGGGAAGCTGTTTCTTGGATGTTTTCTCCATGTTGCCTGTAGAGACAGGGTGGAACAGCTACAGTGTAATATGAGACTCCACTGCAAAGAAACACAAGAGCTGGTCAGGTCTTTAATAGGCACAGGACTCTCCCACCGCACGTGCAGTGTCCGCTTGTATTGGAATTTTGCACTTCCTCGTGCCATTGCGTGCTGGATTGAATTGGTTAGGCTGCCCACGTGGCCTGAACACAGAGTGTCAGCTGTGCTGCAACAGTGTTTTACTGACACCATCACTTCCCTTCCACCCTATCATAAAGTTAGTCGAGGCTCTCACAAAGATACAAGCCCAGTACAAAGTCTTTGGACCTGCCTGGTGGTGAAGCCTGGCTACTCCTCGGGTATCACCGCTCAGCAGGTGAGTCAGGATTCAGCAATGCGACCGAATTCTCTTGGACTGGGACTTGACTGCCTTGTGACAAACTGCTAGCCTTCTCATTTGTATTCCAACAGCTGCTTCTCCTCCGCCTTTCTGTCTCCTGCCCTTCTTCCAACTGACTTGTGGTAACAGATTTGAAATGAAAAAATAGTTTTATATACTGCTTGACGACCCATGTTGTGAGGCAATCGTGCTCGCTTCCATAGCCGTAACCACCAAAGGTTGACGGTTGTATAATAGGCTGAACTTCCCATGCGGTCTTGAATTCTTGACCAATACTGTGTCCCCGACTCCAAAAGTAGGTTCTTGGGCCGTCGTCCTCCTCTTGCTTTCTGCGCAGTTGCATTCAGCATGCCTTGCTGCACGTTGTTGGTTGTCCGGATCAGCCCGCCTACATCCCACGGCAGTGAGAATTGTTCTTCTTGGGGCTCTCCCTAGCAGGGGGCTAGCTGGCATGACACCTGCGGCCAAATGTGGCATCAAGTGGAATTATTTTAAGAATGAAATGATTGCCCTCTCTGGGTCTTCCTGGCATTCTTTGGCTATTCCAAAAACCTTGCGCATGAAGTGCTTGGTGTCCCCATTTGCTTGGGGATAGAAGTGGGTAATCTTGTGTGTTTGATGTCAGGCTGTCCATCCCATGTATTCACTCCCTGGGAATGGGGTACCATTGTCAGTCTTTAAGGACCCTGGCAGCCCATGAGTAGTAGACACATCCTTTCCAGTTTTGGGATCGCACTGCATGCACTGTGGAGTCAATTACATCCCCTCTGGATAGTGGGAGAACTGATCAACTACCCTTTGTGTGTGCTGTCCATTGAGGGGTGAATCAAAGTTTGCACTGACATTTCCCCTCTGGGTATGGATCTGATTGGGGCTTATAGCAGGGCAGCCCCAGTCACCTGGCACAGGATGCATTATGCTTATGGGGTCTCCACCGCTTGTTCCAGCCCTAGAAACCACACCTTTTCTCAGAGACTGGACTTCTGCTTCCACGCTGCCTGGGCACGGGGATACCTTAGGTCCACTAATCGGTTCATCAGGGACGCTGGGATTATAATGCATGATCCTCTCAGTAGTGGACCTCCCGTAGATACCAATAGTACATCCTTGCATAAGATAAGACTCTGCAGGCGGTGCTGGGTGGGCACCTTGCGGTGCTGTTTGCCTTCAGGAATCCTTTCCACCGTGCCAGAGCCAGACTTTCTTCTATGGCCCCTAGCCATTCATCATGGAGGGTTGCTTCCTAAAGCGCTTCCAGTGATAGCGCTCGCAGGACATTTCCTTTCACTACCATGTTCAGATGTCTCTCATGGTGCACCGCTGAACAAGCTTCCTTAGCGGTGGCTACACTGGGATGCCGTGATAGGAAGTCAGTTGGAGTCCTCGTTCTCAGGTGGTATTTTATGGTGAAGTCGACTCCTGTAGTTTGAGAGCCTATTTTCTATTCACGGTAGAGGATCTGTTGAAGATTGGTATCAGTGGTTGATTATCTGTGAGGATCTTGAAAGGACAGCTATACAGATATAGGTAGATGTGGCGACAACCCCACACGTTATATATTGTTTCTTTTTCACCCCGAGACTATCTGAAATTCCAGCAGCATCTGTACTTTGCTCGCTAAAGCTATAAGGAGGACTTCACCGGGGGGTGAGCATTGAGTCAGCACATCAACAAGTCAATGTGGGCGTCTACCACTATGTCTCCTGCAAGTGTGATTTTAGTGCCCTCAAAGGTCTTGTCTTAATGTTCTCCCCAATCCATGTTCTGCCATTTTGGCGAGTCTTCAGAAAGGTTCTGAAGGTGGGGGCAGGATCTCTCACAATAATTAATAATTCCCAGAAAGCTTGGAACCTCAGATTGATTTTGAGGTCTGGTAACACCTTGATGTCTCTGACCTTCTGGGGGGTCTATGGAGATTCCTTCTTTTCGGAACACAAAGTATATAAGAATTCATGTTGATCCTTGTGGAACTCGTAGTTGCCTCTGTTAAGCATAGGGCCATGGTATTTCCGCCTTTGCAGCAGAGACCATACAAATACAAATATTATTTTTATCAGGGAAAAATGCCATAAAAGACCACATATCAAAACAGTCATAAAACACAAAAGAAAAGTACAAGAGAAAATGAATTAGAGCATAGTCGGAGATGGTGTTCCATGAGGTCCCTGGCAAAGATGAGAATGTCGTCACTGACATTAATGACAGAGAAATGCCCATGTTGATTCAATGGATTGTGTTCTGGAGGGATTCGGCAGCTGAGGATAGTGCAAAGCTCAGGAGCTTGTAGTGATGTAGGCCTACATGTGATGACAAACGCAGGATGGGTATTTAGAAGATGAGGCACTACATCGTGTCCCCCAACCATGCCCAAAGTAGCAGTACTTCCGGGCCCCACATCAATACCCAGCACAGTGTTCGAGTCCCTGCCAGCACTCTCCACTCTAGGCCCAAAAAGGGCACTGATGGGTAGAAAGACTAGGGCCCTTACAAGTTTATTGGTCCGGAAAACTACAAGTCTGCTGGTAGGGGAAGTGAACTACCGGCAGGGCCTGACCTGCCAGTAGTTCAAGCCCCTACAGGCAGATTTTTCACTGAAGCACCGTCAGCGGTGCTTCAGTGTTCCCATTCCCGTGGAGTCCTCCGGGACTCCACGGGAATTGGAACTTACCGTTCCTCCACCGCCCGTAATATTCCGGTATTCCCAGGATATTGGGCGGCAGAAACGGTAAGCCGAGGTTGCCAGTAGGCAACCTCATAATGAGGGCCTAGAACTTGACTTCCCCAACACCATAGAATAAGATGAGATTAAAAAGAAATCTCCCATGTTATTCTAGAATTATAACAGTTCTTCTATAATGGGCTTAATACCAGCAAGTGGTTTCTAAGCGCAGGATTGGGATTCAAACCTGTGTTGCACTGCATTGTCTTGCTTCCAAGACAAACGCATTGCCCCTGAGCTAGCCTATGCTGGCTTGGTGTAAACCAAGCTCCTTCATCAGGGCGGAGCCCTAAGTGGTTTGACAACAGTGTTCAATTCCAATACTTTTACAGAAGGCAAGAAGTGGTTGTTAGGCAACATTATATGCAGTACCCTTTGGGAACACCACACATAATTAAGACTACAAGTGACAGTACAAATTCACCTTTGGTACAAGCCTGTAGTACACAGTAAAGTGTTAGCGATGGGCGAGCAGCCAAACATATCTCAAGAATAAGTGAGCAGTATCAGAAGTTACACAAAAGGACAGCAATTACTATGGTCCAAACAAACACTAACTCAAGGTTTCTGAGTAAAAGAATATACATTTATTTACACATCAGTTGTATAACATTTCACTAAAGTAAAGCAGTTGAAAAATCACACTCAGTACACTACACCACACCCAATAGATTCTGGACAAGTTAGGCTCAAAATGAAGTGTGAGCAAAATGGCACTCCAGCAATTTAAAAGGGTGGTAAAGACAGTTAGGAGGAAATTGAGTAGCACCAACAAGTAAGTAAGTAGGGCAATCTAGAAAAAGGAACTACAGTGAGGAAATCAGATTCAAACAGGGCCTGCCCCAAAGTCAATGGGTCAGAGTCTTTTGCTCAAGATCACACAGTTTAAGGTAGTTCGCGGTTAAGTCTTTGCCAAGTGTTCCGGACGAAGTTGGTCGGCAGAAAAGTTAGTTTAAAGAATGGAGAAGGACAAGCCCTCGGATTGGCAAAAGGTTTCATGCACTTTCACCGCGGCTGGACAAAACGAACAACCGGATTTGAACAGTACCTTAAATGGAGAAGAAGGCTGTAGCTGAGGCGGACGTTCCTGGCAGGTCCTGCAGGCTCACGGTTCCTGAGGCGACTGTCGGACTGACACGAAGTAGGAAGACTGGAGGGTCCTGCACTGCCCAGGGAAGAAACCAGCATCAGAGCAAAGCAACGAATAAAAGGTGTGCTCCTTAAAACGCAAGCAGGGTCCTTTCCTCCCAGCTATCCGGTTCACTGTAGCTCTGTAAAGCAAATTCGACCAGAGAAGGGAGCTTTGCTGGAGTTTGGGTGAACTGGTTGGTCCCACCAGCTCATGCCGAGAAGATTCCTTGCAGATCTTCCTTGTCGTTGGAGTAAGAAGATTCAGAACCAAAGCAGGGCTTCACTGGGCGGTTCAGTCGTTGGAGGGGTCCTCTACTGTCAGCTCCTCTTCGTTTCTCTCGTTCCAGTGGCGACTCTGCCTTTCCAGACCCAGAAACCTGCTTTTTATGCAGTTTCCCCCATTCACACAGCCTGGCTGTCTATCACACAGCAGGGTGGCTGTCCCGCTGGGACAGTCACCACAGCCAAATCAGATCAGAGTGTGACATGGGTCTCCAAGGAGACCCTGTGCAGGGAGTCCTAAACCCCTCCCTCACACCCTGCCCCCCCCAGACATACAGGCGCCTAGGGAGGGCTTCTGTGTAAAAGCCTGTGAAAGGTCAGGGAACAAACGAACCAAACCTGGTTTGGCGCGTAGAGTAAAACACAAGAAAGAATTTTACAAAAAGAAATGGCGAATAAACCCAGCCAGAACCATATAAAAACATATATGGTCTAGCGGGTTTAAATTCGAGGCTACCAAGATAGCCTAAAAAAATACCAGGGTTATTTAAGATAACCGCGGTAGGAAAAATAGGGTAGTTACCACTGCCATCAGCCAAGTCTTAAAGAAAAGGGAGCGAAACAATGCTCCAAGAGAAACAGACAAAAAGGGATAAGTATTAACCCTTTCCAGAACTTTATTTTAGATAGTGTGTACTGTGTCTGTGAGTTTTAAAAGAGACTAATAAAGTCAATGGCAACTTTACATGTTTCTGGGAGACAGTAATCAGTCCCAGAAAAATGGAGTCGGAGTTGGGAAGTCTACAAGACAACCCTGCGTTACTGCACTGAGGGTGCTCTGTAACACACAATAAAAAGAAGATGCCTATGGAGTAGGTGGGCTCCACAGTCTATGAACACAAGAAAATGTTAAACAGACACAGCAAAACACATGTAAGAGTGGGGAAAAAGACTCACACTCTTACCAGGTGAAAAAAATAAATCCTAGAAATCCAGCAAAGCTGCTGAGGGACTCAGTAGGTAAGGGAAATTAGCCATTCTGGAGAATTCTCCCTAACAGTGGTGTGCAATCGCACATGATTTCACAAGATGGAGCAAGAAATGATGTATACAATAACAATCAATCCTGTGCTCTCTCTGAAGGAAAGATATAGTGTGCAAATGTACACAGTTCTGCGGGCTGTAGTTGGGAATGCTGCTTACAGTCAATGGAGGATGCCCTGATGGAGGAGCTTGGCCTCCGAAATGGATTGGCTTTAGAGCTTTACCCTATATCAGGCGACAGCTGTCCCCACTGTTGGACATTACATTTCTTGATTTGGCACGAAAAAGAACTTCAGAATAATTTTTATGAGATCACCTTGAATTGAAATATTTATTTTTGAGAACCATACAGAAAGATCATTGAATTCAGTTATCTGTTTATATTGTATGCGTAATTCTGCTGGGAGCACAATTTGAGAGCAGTTGGCTAGCTGTGTGGTTCCCACGCAGCTTTTTGTTTGGCATTTGTTTGGATCCTGGTGTCCTTGGATCTCTTGAACCAGCCAGCTCCTGTGAATCAAAACTAATTATTCCTTCTAAGATACAAACATTCTTATTACTGCAGTTAAATAGTTGTGCCCGCCTTTCTTTTTTATCAATCCTAGCGCTACAACCTGCTGGTTGCATCCATCTGTGCAACTGGTGCTCAAACCATGAGCTGATGCCATACTCCTTGACATTCCATCGTATCACCATGTTGCTTTATACCAGGTACCCTAAAAGTGAGATGGCTGCAAACTACAAAACTCCACGTAGTTGCTTAGTTATCTGCCTGCTATGCCATCCACACAGCTTAGTCTCTTACTTTCTTCCCTGTTACTTAATGAATATACAAATCTAACTAGATGTTTACACAAAGTAGTGATCAACTGTTCCATCCAGTTTGTGCATCAAGAGATCTACGTCAATACCATACACTGTAGTTAGCCTCAAGTGCATTGTATATTAGCACCTGTCGGAGAGAGCTGGCCAAACTGTTTTCATAGACTTTTTATCATATCTATTTGTGTCTATTCATGCAGCCATCCTTTTACATTTTACAGACACTAATCCAGGGCTCGCAATTCTACTCGTCCACTTGCATAGTCGAGTAGATTTTATGAAGGGTGAGTACTATTTGCAGGGGATGTTTCAAATTTGTATTTAACATTTACTTTGTTTGCAGTAAATGTCCAATTCAAGATTTACTGTGCATGGCTAGCCTGTGGGTTGCAGCAGTGTGACAAACATTAATTGGGTTTGTGGTGACATTTGCTATGATATGCATCATTTTGCCATTAGAATCATAATCAACTCTAAAAACATTCTTTTGGAACCTGTGCCCCTCTGGCGAGTGTGAAAAAAACATTTCCAGTAAATTAATGATAATTAATGTAGATATTGTTTTAACACACCGTATCATATACTTTTGTATACTATCGCTATTTATTGCAGGATTTTTTCATCCGTGCACCATTTTACAGAAAGCATTTTTTGTCATCAGTTGCCACGGGTCGAGTGCATTTCTCTTAGTTCGACTAGGTAAACTAAGTTACTCGGCCTACAGGTCTAGCGGAATTGTACAGAATTTGCAAGTCCTGACTCATCACACTAATCTCTTCAGCAGTATGCACAAATGCTGTATTGCTGCTCATTTCATGTCTCGGGTACAAATACCTTCTGGTGGCATTACAAATATTAGTACTACATTGCAAATCAAATGGATTTCTTTGCTAATCAAGAACATTTTAATTAGCAAACTCTGCAAATCAATTTTTGAAATCTAATGTCTTGTGTTATGCTATATGGCACTTGTATAGCACCTACTGGTATGGCATCGAAGCACTGTGGGGTTGAATGCCCTTTGCAAGACCATAGTCAGAGATGTAAGAGGTGAAGAAAGGATTTCTAAAATGTGTGTGTGCATGTTTACCAGCACAAAGGTGGGTGAGGAGTGGCTAGGCCCCTAGCAGCAAACCATATTTATCAGGTGAGAGAATGGGTGCTGTAACTAATTGTCAAGGAAGTGGGCTAGTCAGAAGGGTCGGATTATTTGAATGGCTGGTCCAAATTTGGTGTGAATCTCGGCTGTATTGTATTGGATGAGGTGATGCGTGTTTTGGGTCTGTGTAGTTGATTGGGGATTATTACGCAGTGAATAGGCCATGCCATTGCGGGATACAGGTATGTTTCATTGTGATGGCATGCTTGACGTTCCATTGAAGATAGACTGACACCTGGTTGGAAAAGACCTTGTAGAGCTTAGCACAAAGGCTTGACTGGGATGCATTCAATGGGTGTGGTGATATGTCCCCCTTTGTCAACTCCTCAGGTGCTCCAGCATTCCCGTCAGGGAGGTGAATAATAATTCCTCCAGGAGTTTTTCAGGCTATCAAAGGGAATGCCCAGGTTTTGTTCTCCTTTCTGAAGGCTGGGTGATCTTCTATGTGACACATGGTTAGAGGGATGGAGTTCTGGATGATGGGTGCTTTGACTGAGAAAGAGGAGCATCCTCTATTCCTGTTGATTTTGTCACTGGAACGACAAGAAGTGTTGTGCCTAATCTGAGGGTTGTGTTAGGCTTCTATCTTGTAAATGTATTCTGCAGGTATTCCAGTCCTGTGTTGGGGAGTGCTCAGTGGGTGATGCACATTGCCTTGAAGGTAGATGATTGTAGATGATTGCCCAATGGGAAGACAATGAAGGACACGGAGGGCGGTTGAGATGTGTTCTCTAGGGCCTAGCACTAGGAGGAGCCTTGCAGCTGTGTTTTGTACCTGTTGGAGTTTTCTTAGCTGTGATCCAGTGGCTCCCAGGCTTAGGGCGTTCGCATACTCTAAGTGAGAAAGAATGATAGCCACAATTGTGGAGACTCTTTGAGGGGGAAGGTCAGGCAGGGAAAATGGTGGCATAGAATGCAAATGTGTAGATAGCAGTTTTTTGTTTTTGAGTTGAGTTGATGTGAGAAGGTCATGTCAGTGTCCATAATGCATTCAAGGTTTCTTTACGGTGTTTCAGGTGGTGGGCAGTGGGCCTAAAGAGGTGGCCACGAGGTGGGTTGGGGAAAGAGGGAGGGCTTCCCACAGAGCATGATATCAATTTTGCCTGGGTAGAGTACGATTTGGTTGACGGTCATCCAGTGCACAATTTCTGAGAGGCAAATTGTGAGATTAGGCGATGGGGCAGAGGTGTCCTTTGGGATTAGGAAGACAATTTGGGTGTCGTCTGCCTCATTATAACAGGTCAGGACATGGGACTGAATGAGTGCGGGATGGGGGCTCAGGTAGAGGTTAAAAACAGTGGGGAGAGTTCGGCCCCCTGCATCCCTCTGTGAGCGACTGGGCAGGCGGTCAAGGAGAAAGGAGACAAGCATACTATTTGGGATCTGTTGGAGAGGAAGGAGGATATCCACTTCAGAGCCGAGTTCCTGATGCCGGTGGGGAGGTCAGTGGTGTCATAGACTGCCGATAGGTCGACTAGGAATAGGGCGGCAAGCCTTCTGAGGAGAGTGTTTTAAGATTATTGTTAGGAAAGTTTCTCTTTTAGGTAGGTTTTCCTCCATTTTCTATGGACCCCAAAGCGTGTTGCTTTTTTACTGGTCCTGACTTTTTACAGAGAAGTGAAGAATTCAGCTCCACTTCACCGGCCTTTTGCTAATTTGTTATGGTTAAACCAATTAGTCCTTAAGTACTGGGAAACTAAGTTTACCTTTTGTCTTTTGGCATGTTACTTGTTTGGGTAAGTTTTTCATATTGCAGACAGCATCTTTCAATGCAGTGCAATAAGGATACGTTTGTATCACTCTAGAATTACACCAAAGGATTTTTGGTTACTTTTCAATGTGCCTGAAGACAAGCTGGTGGTAGCAGTATTTTTTATAATGTTTTCTATATTTTCAGTTAGCTCATTCAGGTTTACCGTGTTTGGTTGCTAACTGTGGCCAGTATCCTACAATAGCTGTGCACAAATGCCTTCTCACTATCCTGCAGCCTGGAGCCTTTGGAAGTGTCCCTGGAGCCCCCAGTGGACTGACCAGCTCTGTTTTGGGCTACTGTGCTAGAAGCATTGCCCTTCTGTGTTTGTGCACTGAACTTCGAAGTCTCCAGCTAGTCCTACAAGTCACCTTCCTGATAAGTTTCAGCATTCCCGCATCAACGGGTCCTGTTCAGGAGAGCATCCTTTGTTCACGACTACTGAGACACCTGCTGTCACCCATGTGTGGTGACCATCACTGGAACTAGCCATCCTCTCTCTGGTAGAGTGTCCTGAAGAGTCCTGCACGGATG
Organism: Ambystoma mexicanum; assembly: GCF_040938575.1. Classification (NCBI taxonomy): domain Eukaryota; kingdom Metazoa; phylum Chordata; class Amphibia; order Caudata; family Ambystomatidae; genus Ambystoma; species Ambystoma mexicanum. The sequence continues at coordinate 1,106,534,939 of NC_090921.1, read as the reverse complement.
CCTGCTGCATTTCCCCACTGGAAAGGGTTGCAGTCAGTTTCTGGACCCGACTAGAACCTTGCTTGTGCCCACAGCTCCTGGGTATCTTCTACTGGATCAAATGGTGGGAAAACCTACCCCCAGCAACCCCCATTCTACCTGCCAAGTCCTAAGGGCAGTCAGTAGTCGTAATACTTACTAGTGCCCCCATCTCCTCCATTATAACGTTTCTGAAGAACTTTGATATATATTCTTTTCCACTGCTTTTTAAAACGTCTATTCAAAAAGCTTCTGTAGAAGCCAGGAAAAGTAATTTACTGACTTGTAAATCCCTTTGAAAGTCTTCTGGATCAATCTTCACACCCACAGGAACATTTCCTAACTTTGTCTCAACTTCTAGAGGTACTTTGTGAACTTTCTGGGCACAAGGCCCCATTCAACTTAGGGTTGGACTTATAAAGTTAGGATTTGTATTCCTGTGGACAGTTAATACAATTGCCCAAGTACTTACCTTTCCTTCCAGGTATATGATGAACTATGATGCATTACATTTACCACCTGTGACTATATATTTGTTTATATTTAGAGTGCTGTGTGATCTCTTTACTTGCTTGTATCTTAGTGTGCTCGTTGGCCAATAATAGAGTATTTTTGTACTTATTGTCTAAGTGTAATAATTGCATATTTCACTGTATGGACTCGTTGTGGACCCCTGACCCCACTCTCCTCTCCTGAGACTTAGCCGTGACCACTCTCCACACTCACATTTATTGGTTTGGCTAAACTCCCAGAGTTCACCTGGTCACTATAACTAGGATGGCCTGATCAAATTTGGCCACCGGGCCAGATTTCTCAAAATCCATTTTAACAATCACCCCAGATGGAAACTAGGCACGATTCAGTTTATTGTTGGGGTAAGAAGCCAAATTGGGTGGGGTTGAGGATCTGGTTGGATTCTTTGTAGTGGCATAGTTGTTAGTATGCCGCCGGTCAGTTAGTTTAGCTATAAGTCTGTAATTGTTTGGGACCAGGTGGGTCAAGTGTGGGCTTTGTGAGCAGGGGCAGGGTGGAGGATGTCTTGAATTCTGCTGGGAAGGTCCCGGAAATTACAGATGTGTTGATGGATCTTTCAGAGTCGCCAGAGCAGGTGGATGGCAGGATTTCTTTTAGTAAAGCGGGGAACCAGGAGGCAGGAGGAGTTTCTCTAGGGTATCCCGAGCTGCAGCTGTTAGTAGCTTGAGAAATTTATGGTGGCAGTGGAGAGATGGATAAGAAGAACAGGAGGGTAGGAAGGCACTTCTGATGTCCTGATTAAGGGGAAGGGAGGGGCTGGCGCTGCTATTTTAGAGACAATAATGTTGTTTCTTTCTAGGGATACCTTGAGGAAGTGGTTTGAGAGGGAGTTTTAGAGGGTTTGGCTGTGGATGAGAGTGGAGGCATTGCATGCTGGTGAATAGAATTCCGAGATAAGTTTGTGGAGTTCCCTTGAGGGGTTAGGCGCATAGGTGATTCTATTCTGTAATAGGATTTTTTGGCCTTGCATATTTCTTCCCGATAATCCTTGAGCTAGGAGGTGTAGGCTAATCTGTTTCAGGGTGACCGGTCTGCACGCCATCTACATTCTAGGCTGTGGTTCTGAGATTTATGAATTTTAAGGGCAGCGATTAACCATTTGGGGGAGAGGCCTTGTCTACTAGAGAAGGATCTGAGTGTGGCCAGTGGGCTGATTACTTCAGAGAGCCAGAGATAAAAGTGGGGGATCGAGATCTGACCACAATGGAGGGGTGTGGAGGTCAGGGAGGCCAGTAGGGAATCTGAAAGGTCAGGAGTTGACTTTCTTCCACATGTGAGAGTGGGTAAGTGTCCCTGGGACTGCCGGAGGTTAGGGAGGGGGCTGTTATGGTATGATTGAAGATGGCTGCATGGCAGGTCCAGTTGAGTGGGTGGGGTGGCAGTGTATTGATGAGGTCTGGTGAGCTAAAGATCGCTCCAAAAGGTGTGACCTGCAGAGTGTGTAGGTCTTAAGATTAATTGTGTTAGACGTAGGGTTTCCATGTTGTCCAGTAGGGATCGAGTCATAGGGTTATGTGGGATGTCAAGTCAGATATTGGCGTCTCCAAGTATTGTGAGGAGGTGGGAGACCATTAATACTTCTAAGGAGGCACTAAGGGATTCTGCGAAGCATCTATTGTATCTCGGGGGTCTATATATGAGCAGGAAGATGAACGTGTGCAAGGGGATGAGCTGAAATTTTACCAGGAGGGATTTGCAGTCTGATTTGCTGGTTTGTTCCTCCGAGTGCGGGATGGAAAGGAGGTGTTTGTGGAGGATGGCAATGCTACCTGCCTTGCTGGTCCTGTTATGCACAATAAGATTGTAGCCTGGACGGACGTCTTGGGAGAACCCATTTTTTTTCTGCAATGAAGAGGATATCAAGGCCTTCTGATGAAATAAGGTTGTTAATGTTGTGAGGATTTTTTGTAACAGATCTGGCATTTATCAGAATGCACTTTAGGTCACTGATTAGTTGTTTGTTTGAGTTAGGAATGTGTAAATTCTGAGAGGGAGTTGGCGGGGGAGAGGAGATACCCTGTGGAGGGAAATGGGACGATATAGATGTGGGAGAGGGTGAAAGTGGTGATAGCTGTAATCAAGAGGTCATCTGCTAGGGTTGGTCAGGTGTATGGCTTGTGTTTGTAATGTGTTAGAATCATAGGGTGGGATTTGGTGCTGGGTCCGAGATGTGTTGGAAGGTGAGGTGTTTCTCCTACCGGACTTGCCTCCATGGATGTGGACTGGTGGATAATTCCCACACAGCTTCCCAGTAAAAGGCCTCTGTCAGCAGGCTTCTGGGGAAACTATTCCTTGTATGGTGCCTCTCCACGTCACCTGGTGAGATAGGGTGGGGCACACACAGCATCATTTGCAGCTCTGATACAAAGAAACACAAGCTAGTCAGGTAACTATTCAGTGCAGGACTCCCCTCATGTAGACATTCCCTTTTTGGCACTGTGATTCTTCCTCTCATTATTGCATGCCTGAGGGTATATGCTTGGGCTGAGCATATAGTACGTGAGCCACACTACACAGGTGTCCCCCCCAAAACCATCACATCGGGCATGCTGGGAACTGTAGTTCCTTGCCTGTTGTGTCACTGAGACACACATGCCGGCACAGTCTCCATTCCCAGTACCCATAAATGAGGGCAGCAACCAACAGATGGTGATCAAGAAGGTGAAGAAAAAAAGTGTCCTTTTTCTGAGATTTTGTAATTTCCTCATTTGGTTGAGCTAATTATTGGTAGGCCAATAGTGCCTAGATTCCAAATTTGATGTTAGTCAATACAATTGATCTTGGTATATTCCTAGTTATTTGACAGGTGTCATCTAATTGTTGGGGGAAACAACCCAGAGCAGTGAATTGATTTATTATGATCTTAATTTTTTCAGGATCTTTCTGTTTATGAAATTCCCTTTCTGTGCACGTGAAATATGTGTTCAAATTCTGGCAGATAGTCACGAAAGAAGACAATCAAGTTGCCTCTCATCTGAACATTTCAGAGGATCTTTGGTTTTCCCATTTTCAATTTGTTTATGTTAAGATGGATTTCTGAACTCTGTCCTGGAGGGGCAGAGGTTCAGAAGGCCAGCCTAGTTTCTTGGAACAGGGTAACCTCTGGACAAGCCAGACCAATCAGGGTAGCGATCGCGGCGGTCAAGACTAGGTCTCAAGAGGAGTGAGGGTGACTGAAAGCCCGCAATGAGCACACAAAGCAAGGACACTTACAAATTACTCCAAGCAGGTGTTATATTAAAAATATAGACACATTTATTACAGGACCTTTGTAACATTGACCGTAGCGAGAAATCACAATAAAACTCAAGTAAACCAACACATACTAATCAAATCCAATATATATAGAAAAACAAACAAGTCTAACGAGTTAGACCCACGAAATGTGTAGACCACCTAGAAGGGGAGGAAAACAGGCAGTGCGAATAATAATTAGACCCAGTCCGCCTTCAGAGGCACCTAACTAAAAGGAAGTCCGAGCCCTACGAAGAGTGGAGCCTTGTGCTCAAAAGTACCTGCACACACTGGTGCCAACAGGCAAAAGGGGAGTTCCTCGAGGGAATCAGGTAGTTCAGTTCGGTGAACAAATGAAGATGAACAGAGCTCTGCGAATCAAGCACAGCCTCCACTGTGAGCAGAAGCAGAGCGCGAGTACGGAAAGGCGTGCTGTTAGACACAGCGGGGAAAAGCTATGGGCTACTGCAGGAGGGCGACCAGTTCCTAGCGATGCTACTCACCGGTCCCCGATGCAGGCAGACCCAGGCTTCTCCGCGTAAGTTTCAGTGCTGGCAGGTTCAGATACGAGCAGGGGACGTCTCGGCGTTGTGTAGATTCCGCAGCAGCAGAAGTTAGAGTTGAGGATGTCCCAAAAGCAGTGAACCCGCACAGTTTGTTACCACAGCAGGGCAACGGAGTGGCCGTGTGTATTTCAACCCAATGTACACTACTCATTTCCGACCTGGGAATGCCAAGTGTACGAATCGTGTGAGAGTGACAAGGACTCGTAATACAACACAACCTGACGGCGGTTACAGAGCAAGACTCTTGGGTAGGCTGGTCAGTCCACTGGATGGCCCAGAGACATTTCCAAAGGCTTACGTGCAGGAGATGGTGAAGAAGCCGAGAATAGTTGTTCCCACTATTCCAAGGGGTCAAAGTACCAGTACAGGCCTTCTCGTTTGATCAGAGGTAGAAAGGGTTTCACCAAGCGACAGCAGTGCAGAGGAGCAGTCCTTCAGCATGTCACCAGCGATTCCTCGGTTCAGCCTCGTAGTTGCAGGATACTTGGCTCCTGTATTCCTTTGTTCGTGAGAACTCAGGAGATCGACGTGGTAGTGGTGTTTCCAGCCCCCTCTTATCCACGGTTCCCTTCTCGCCAAAATGGAGGGGACCCAATGGAAGATCTGCTCACAAAACACTCACACCATACGTGGACCCATCACGTACCACATTGCTCCCAGGCATTCATGACACACTAGACTCTCTGGCACCCAGGATGTGTATTGGGACCAGACATCCCAGCCCACATCCTGGAGGCACACACAAGACCTGTAGAAGCCCGCGAAAGCATCTGTGTTTCGCGGAAAAGTACATTCCCAAATAAGGAAGGCCCCGGGTCGGCTCGACCTGGGGAAGGTGAAGGGGGCAAGACGGTCAGCGGACAGGACAAACAGCCTCGTGGTCTGGCCATTTTGGGAGCCAGGCCACCATTTTGGGCTAAGCGCGAGAAACGCGCTTAAACGCCAAAAGGAGCTCAAAAACACAAAGAAACGATCGCTGCCACCAGTCCCGTCCGTGATTCACTTGCACCATTCATTAACAATCCAAAGAGAGTATCTAGGGCCTGTAGAAGACTAGAGACCCAAGAGAGCAGTAACTTAGCTTACAGTGCCCTCTTGTGCCATGTTGCGCGAAAGCTGCAACATGATAAAAGAACTACGGAAAACAACGTTTCCCGGTACTGACTGTCTTAAGGGCATGTCAGTTTCCCCGTAAGAATGGAGCGAAAGCCCAGAGGAGTGTGGCAGAAGGCTGCACTTCGCTGGCAATGTCTAGATCATGTTGAAAACAGCAAAAATTTTAGGGGTTACCACATGGAAGGAAAATTACCCATAATTAAGAAATCTTTCCTAACAGTTTATAATAAGGAAGTGCACTGTACCCCCAGAGCATGGTAGGCATACAGACAAAGCCTGTGTTTCTATGTGGTTGACTGTTTTTTTTTTTTTTTAACCACTGATATTTCCTGGGCTGCACAGAGTACCAACAGATCTTTTCAAGAGTGAACCTTTTATTTGTGTCCCCTTTCTGGAAAAATGATGTAATGGTATGAATGAGAAGCAAGACGTACTAAACAGTGTTTAGAAAAGGTTATGCTAGGGACCCCTAGAATTGTTGACTAATTTCACTGATAGACAGTACAGCAAATCTAAGGAACATACCTTGTAAAACAATTAGCAAGCTGGGCCCTTTACAGGGATATTCCATTCGAGCTCGAGGTGGGCTTTCAAACTGGCAAAAGCACCAGGGATCAAATACTTTGATTTGATCTATTTCTGAGTGAGCAGGCATTATATTTTGTTTCTGTTGAGATGAAACCAGATTTTGATGCAGTCCTTTTGCACAAACCTTGGAATACCCTGCAAGAAATGAGGGTGCCTCTTGGTCTGATGATCGCAATTGGTAAGTCATATGGCAGAAATTATGCCCCAGTCAAGTAGGTGGCTGGTGAAGAAACTACAAAATGTTTTCCAGCTCATCTGAGTGTTAGGTGTGCAGTTTCACACCGTTATTGTTTTTGCCATATTAGAATTCCTAACAGCTACTATCAGCCTATAACCCGATGCTGCGAGTCTTAGTAATGTTAGTGATGAACCTGAGTCTGAAAGAAAGCGACAGAGAAAAATTGGTGTATGATTCTTTGCAGATGACTGGGTGTTAATAACTAAGACCCCATTAGGACTGCAGAAAAAAAGAAATGTATTCGAAGCCATATGCTAATCAAAATAAGTAACAATTGCCATCAGCAAAAAGAAAAGTATGTCATGTCAGGCTAGGGAAATGTGGAAATTGGACATCGGTTTGTTGGAGAAAGAATAGAAGGCAGCTTTTTTACACTCATGGGATCCGGATTTTCCAAGATGCCCATGTATGTGTAATTTTCCCTCCAGTTGTGAACCCCCCAACTTTTTGCTGATGTTTAACACCATAGTCTGACTTTACCAGGGGAGCCCAGCCTTCTGCTGCACTCGTCTGGGCTTTTCCCTCACTTCTTATGGGGAAACTGACATGCCCTTAAGACAGTCAGTACTGGGAGACTTTGTTTCCCTTAGTCCTTTCGAATGTTGCAACTTTTCTGCAACATGTAACAAGTGTACAATGTACCTTCCAATACAGTACACTTGGGTCTATTAGTCATTTCCAAAGGCCCTAGATACTCTCGAAGGATGTTTTAGGAGAAGTGCAGATGTGCCTTGGACAGGGCTGGTGGCAGCTTATCATTTCGTATATTTTTAACCCTTTCCTGCCAGGTAAACCGTGATTACCGCATTTGGCACACATAGGTGGCCTGGCTCCAAAATGGCCATGCCATGAGGTTCTTTGTCCTGTCCTTTGGCCATTTTGCACCTTCACCTTCCCCAGGTCAGTCCTTATTTGGGCATGCATTCTCCCGCAAAACGCCAAGCTTTCGCAGGCTTCAGCATGCCTTGTGTGGGTGCCTCCGGAATGTGGGCTGGAACGTTTGGTTCCAATACACATCTTGGGTGCCAGAGAGTCTGGAGTGCTGTGAATGCCTGGTATGGTCCACGTATGGTATGCCTGCATGTGAGCATATCTCCCATTGGGTCCTCTTCATTTTGGCACGAAGGAGATTCTGGATAAGAGGGCCCCAAACACCCATACCATGTCGATCTCTGGAGTTTTCACTGAACGAAGGATAGGATCCAAGTATCCTGATACTAAGAAGCGTACTTGTGGAACTGCTAGTGACCCCCTGGAAGGTTTGGCATCCTGAACCCGCTGTCGTCCCGTGGGACCCCTCTGCATCTGGTCGTCCTAGAAGGTCTGCGAAGGTGCTTTCGACCCATTGGAATAGTGGGACTAACTATTCTCGGCACCTTCATCAAAACCTGCAAGTAAGCCTGCTCGGAACTGTCCCTGGGACAACCAGTGGGCTGACCAGCTTATGCCCGGATACCACCGTCGTTTCGAGGAGGCCCTCGAAACTTGGTAAATCGCTAGCTCTGTGTTCACGACACTCTCACACAGAATTTCGTAAACTTGACGTTCCCAGGTCTGAAGTGAGACGAGTGCACCCGAACCGGAGTATACGCGGTAACCGTGTCGCCCAGCCGTGGTGACGACCTTTGCAGGTGCGCTGCATTTGTGCCCCTCTCGCCCCTGAAGCCTGCTGCAGTGAAACTGGCCTGATCCATCCACCAGGAGCAGAGAAATCGCCACGGTCCCGTTTTGGAATCATTGCTGTATATTCGTCGCTGAAAGCCACATAGCGGCCAAATTGCTGCACTTGAACCTACAACCGAAGTGGACTCATCTGCTGAAGTTTGGTCCGGTGTGCGCCGGGGGTCAGTGAGTAATCACAACCCTAACCGGTGACCCCTAGCGCCTCCATCCATTTTTACACACAAGTGGCCCCTCTCCTTTCTACTGCTAGTACGAACTAGCGAACTATTCCCAACTCTTGGAACTGACTCTGCCCTCAAGTGGAGACCCTCCTCGAAGAGTGTGAATCTATTCTTCCTCGCCTCACTCACCTTCCCGAGTTGCTACAGACCCTTAAAGAGATCCTGTTTTGCCCATCTCAACTACTGTGTGCGCTGGCATTGCATGTACATTTGAGCATTAGGCTCCACTCTTCTTAGGGATTGGACTGCCTCTTAGTTAGGAGTTTGTTGGATGCAGAAGGGACTAAAGACTATTTGCACTGCCCGTTTCCTTCCCTTTTTAGGTTGTGGGCCCATTTCGTGCATTAACCCTTTAGACCCCAATGGTCTTGTATATATGTATTAGACAGGATTGTGTTGGCTTAATAGTATTACTGTGATTTGATTTGTGTGTTGAAACTCAAAGGCCTTGAAATACATGTATATGTATTTTTAATATATCTACACCTTACTGGGAGTGATTTGTAAGTGTCCTTTACTCTGTGTAAACCTTTCAGTCACCCTCACCCCTCCCGAGACCTAGTCTTGACCGCCGCCATGCTACCTTGATTGGTCTGGCTTGTCCAGAAGGTTACCCTGTTCCAAGAAACTAGACTGGCCTCCTGAACCACAGCCCACCATGTCAGAGTTCAGAAATCCATCTTAACAGTCGGTCCAGGAGGTCCAGAGCACCTTAATTCTGTCTAGAGAGGACAGTTCAATGTAGAGCTTTATTAAGCCATTTGAGGTGCACACAGTGTTTTCAGGCATTGCGATCTATCGTGCCCAGGCCCTACCTGCAGCTGGGTGTAGAGCAGAAGTATGAGTATAGGTAAGATATCCATTTTGGAAACTCAGGTTTTCAAGTCTCATCCAAATCACTCTAAATATACCATTAATGCATGAATTGGGTTCATAGGGAATGATGTATGGGGTAAAGTTAAGGCCGTTATTATACTTGTTAAAGATTTCGAGTTACATGCCTCTTTCCCAGTTTACAGCGGGTTGTATAAAGTCATGGAAATACCACGGGTAACAAAGTTACCTTGGTTGGGTTAAGTAGACCAAATGGCTAAGAACCTGAAACTCTGGAATATGTGCGAAGAGCCCGACTTGATATCTACTGCGACTAAAAATGAATTACAGCAATCCAACAGAAACATGGTTGCTTACAAATGTGGTGAACATCAGGAAAGGCAAAAAGCCTTCATGCTCATCTTCAAATTAAGAGTGTCCTGGGGGCCGAGAATTATTTGGATGAGCTTAAGCCATGTTTTAGCAAAATGTTGTATACATAGATGAGATTACGTATATTGCGGCTTGCTTGTTGTAGTTCTAAGGGAAGTAGTGGCTCAATGAAAGATGAACATTGCCCATTTTGTCCTAATGCCCTTACTTAAGATCCACGCCTAATGTACTTTATATTTGCGGATTCCTTGATTCTGGTTACTTTTTGTATTGATAATTCCCTGAGGAGAGTTTGGCTAATGGGATGTAGAGGCACATAATTGCTAATTGTGTACTTCTGGCTGTTTAGTATACCCAAGATATATATATATATTTATTTAATATACGAATTGCCAAACTGGCTTTGGATATACAACACACCAATTAAAACATTTTCCACACTGGGACTAATTACATAACAAAATTCATCAAGTGCATGATTTAAAAAAGAAGCATATCAAATCGGTGTACATGAATAAAATGGAATTATTAAATGCATAAATCCATCTTAAAACATTCACTTAATACTCTCCAAGATAATTCATCTAAAATGTCAATACATTTCAAATAAAATGTCAGCATAAAATAAATAAAATTAATATCGTTACCTTCCATCCACAATTTCCCCATAAAACATCTTTCATCCCTGTCCGTAGTATTATTGTATGATTTGACATATTTATATCTGATCAAGTTTAAGCTCAATTTTCTCAAATTATGCCCCAGAAACTCCATCACATTATCACCACATATCCGACACAAATGTTCAGATCTAGCCAATCCAAACCTTGCACCCTTAATTTCAAGGACTTGGCTAACATTAAACTCTAACATCAGATATTGTCTAATGATATATCTATCAGGGTAGGCTAATACATATTCAAGGAGCGATCTACGCGTCATTCTGTATTCCATAAATGAGCCATTATTTACATTTGTGGATAGGCATACACGATCCACATCATATATTCTTTTAACTTATGTTTTAACCATTGTTTACGTGAGCTTATTGATACAGCAAACCCTACAAACCATTTGTTATGAAAATTACACATCTGCCCCAAACTACCCATTTGCTCAAAATGATCCAGTCTTGTATAGGCTTGAATATATTTAACAAATATATTTAAGGATAATAGTTCCACTCTCAAGGTGCAGCACCGTTTCATAACACATTACCACTTTTCAAATGAAAACTACTCATATGCCTAAAAGATAAATTCCAGTCTTAAGAACTCAACTGCCAATGTCTTGGGAATTCGAAGCAAATTCCTTAAGATTTTATCCTCAAATTTACTCAGCTCATTGGTAAGGTAATGGCCCCATACTTCTACACCATACAATAGGACTGTTTCAATTTTTGCGGTATAGAGCAACAATATGGTCTTCAAAGAACATCCTCCATTTCTCTCAATAAATGAACTTATGGTTTGTACAATCATCATGCATTTCCTCTTAGTGTCCGCCCAGCTTAATTTGTCATCCACAATGACACCCAAGTATGTATAGCACCTGACACTTTCTACTAATGAGTTATCAATCTGAGGCTTGTACTTAGTATCATTAATTTTATTTTTAACAGTAAATGCCATGCTCTTGGTTACATGAACTCATAATCTTTTAATTTCAGCATATGTGCCAAGAGCATGTAATATAATTTGCAGCCCCTTCAGTGTGTGATCTAACAGGAGTAGGTCATCAGCATATCCAAGCCAATTTATTTTCTGTGTTCCTACTTTCACTGAGTGGACACTTAAGTTATCAAACACTTTGGCCAGATCGGCTAGATACATATTGAATAATGTTGCAGCAACCATACGCCCCTACAGGTGGGAAAGGACTCAGACAGTTTACCCTGGCTGTCAAGGCGCACTCGAATACTTGTTCCTTTGTGGAGTAGCATGAGCATATTCAGGAGGCCATGTGGTATATTCCATGCAAGTAGTTTCCCCCACAGCCTATTCCTCATTACTGTATCGAATGCAGAGCTGAAGTCAATTAATGCACCATACACTGACACCTTTCTTCTAATCCATGCATACTCGACCGCAGATGGCGATAACAGCAGGTTATGTGTTGTCTCTGCGTTTTTATTAGGAGGTAATATTCCATTCTTAGATATCCACTGATTTAGTTCAACCAAGAGGATGTTGGCAAATAATTTAGCAGGTATATCTATCATGGCCAGCATCCTCTAATGTGCTGGATTCGTCCAGCAACCCTTCTTGTGGACTGGAAGGATAGAACTCTGTCCAAGAAGCAGGGAGTATTCCACACTCACCTAAATGAATATACAAGAGATGCAGGTCTTCTGCCCATATCTTGGGTGAGGATTTTATCAGGCTATTACAGTTACTGTCAGGGCCTGCAGCAGGAGAGTCACAAAGCTTCTCAATAATAGTGGTTAAGTCTACGACAGTATCTTTGCATACCCATTTTGCTTTTGAAAAAAATCACCTCCGAGCCCACCGGAGTTGTGGACACAAGGGTCACTGCAAAATGTGTACACCAAACCTCCTCGGGAATGCTATTAATAGGCAATCCCTTTTGGTAGACCCTCTAATCACAGACCACCATACTTGTGTTTTACCAGTTCTCGCGTGGCTAGCGAGTTGTTGCCAAATCTCTTTCTCAAAGTGCCTCCTATGCTCTCTTAGCCACCTACAGTATTTCTTTTTTGCTAATTTAATATCTTCAGATGTCTCTGTGCCTGTAAGATGGCCACTGGAAGAATGAAGGACCTCTACAATGTTTTCCCGCAATAGCTTTTTAGCATCACTAATTATTTTATCATAACCCTGACCTATTTTCCTACCTCACCCTATTCCAACAACTTGCTCATTTTTATATCGCCTCTGTTGTTGTATGGCTTCTTTGATACTAGTTGTTAACGTCAAGAAGTCTGGTATCATGGCTGATCTATCACTACCAGAACCATCAACAAAGTCTCCAAAAAAATTGGGAACGTTGTTAATACTATGTTTTTGGCTTTATCTAAATCGACCGCATTCCATAGAATGCGGTTCTGCTCGGCATTCAAGTATATATCACCATTTAGAACTTGTACATCATCAACCCCACTACATTCATCCACTTTCAATATGACACACAGGGGCAGATAATTGCTATCATCACGCGTGAGAACAGCCATATCCTTGACCGTTGCCAGCACCTCTGTGTTAGTGAACACTTAGGTCCTTCCTCTCCTCTCTCTCTACTTGTGGTGTTCCCCAGTGTTCCAACCTCTCTCCCTGGCTGTTCAACCAATACTTGGCACTCCTTGCCCACCGCATTGCCGCTCTGTGCCCCAACTTTCAGTGCTATGCGGATGACACTCAACTCATTTTCAGGCTCCCCTCTGCCACTTCCTCTCCATCTCTCATCTCTGACTGTCCGCCATCAAGGAGTGGTGTGCCGCCAATGATCTCTGCATTAATGCCAGCAAAACCAAGATTCTCCTCATTGGCACACCTGCTCTGTCCTTTCCTGTCACTCTCTGGCCAGCCTCTCTTGGCCCTCTTCCTGCTCCCACCTGTGAGGCTAAAAACCTCAGGGTCATCTTCGACTCCCCACTTTCCTTCTCTCCTCACATCTCTGACGTCTCTAAGACGTCAGACTACCAGTTGCACTTCCTCAGAGGTATTCTTCCTTTCCTCTCCTTCCCCCAGAATTTCAATGTCTCCAGAGCTCTGGTTCTCTCTATGCTGGACTACTGCAACAGCCTCTTTCTAAATCTGCCTGCTTCTACTCTCCGTCCTCTGCAACTCATCCTAAACAGGACTGCGAGACTTGTACTTGGCCTCAAGCCCAGGGATCGTATCTCTCCAGGACTGAAATCTCTGCACTGGCTCCCAGTGGCGGCGAGGATTAAGTTCAAAACCCTCTGCATTGTCCACAAGGCCTTCTGGGGCCTGGGACCTCAATACCTTCAACTCTCTCTTCCTAAATATCTTCCTTCCCGAGCTCTTCGCTCATCCGCCTCCAACTCTCTCAGGGTTAGTCGCTTCTCCAAGCAGCGAGTTGGTGGTAGATCTCTTTCTTCTTCTGGGGCCTTCCTCTGGAGCAGCCTCCCTGTCTCTCTGAAACTTCAAGAGACCCATCTCCGGAAGCACCTCAAGATCTTCCCCTTTGCTTCTGCTTTCTCTCCTCCTCTCCCCTGCTACTCTCCTGGCTGAATCTGAAACTGCACTGGTTACCTAGCTACCCTCTGATCTCGGGCTCAGGTCCCCTCCCCGCCAGTTGCATACCTGCACTGCCCCCCTGGCAACCCTTGCACTCAAGGTCTGTTTCTGTATCCCTACATACCCTCTACTAGCACTTGACATCTGATGTGTGCACTTACCCTGAACTTGCCACCAGCTGGCCACACTTCTTATTGTCTTTTTTAAAAAATTGTTATCCTATGTACTGCACTGCCCCCTCCCCTCCCCAACCCTCCCCTGCACTTGCGCGATCTCAATGTCACCTGGCCTAGTAGGATCATTTTCTCTGTCTTCCTCTGTTTCCCCTTCCTTGCCTCGTCTTGCCTTGCAACACTTGTGTATAGGCGCATTATAAATGCCAGATCATAGCACATAGTCAATGGTAGAGGCACTATTTCTTTTTTTTTTCATTTTCAAATTTGTTTATTGGCATTTTCAATAATATCAAACAAGTTGTGTGCAATGGAGCCATTCTCAAATTGTTATAAACATGTTTAACTTAACGTAAAAAAATTACAAATGCAAAACAAAACAACCATAACTGTCTCCATATTCTGTCCATTTCATATATCGATGGTAGAGGCACTATGACCCCTCACCCGTGTGGTGTCCGGTCAAATGGTCGACAGACAAATGGTCGACAGGACAATTGGTCAACACAATTTGGTCGACAGGTCAAATGGTAGAATTTTTTTTTATTTATATATATATTTTTTAGGTTTTCATTTAGGGAAAATAAGGGTGTTTTAGCAAAAAAAAGGGGGTTATGGGGGTCCCCCCCAAAAAAAAAAAAAAAAATTGTGAAAAAACAAAAAAAAATTCGACCAGTTGACCTGTCGACCATTTATTTTCGACCGGAGGGGACTTACTCATTGTAATTGTGCAGAAATGAAAAGAAGGTTCATCGGTGGTAAACAAGATATGACAATGCCAACGAATACCATTAAGACCAGGCGTATGAGCATGGCTCATGCAATTGCACTAGCGCTTCCCGTTTCTTCGGATTCGGATGAGGACTTAATTGAATGCGCTCAAAATGAATCTGCCAAATTAAGTACTGAAAGGCAGGATGTGGTTAGCCAGGACTCCTCGCAGTCTCTATTCAATGAGGAGCCGAGACTGAGAGGAGATGTTGGGACTGCTACCTGCGGCACTGAATTGAGCGAGTCACCACAAGGGCGGACCGTGGAGTCCTTCTTAGATACACCCCCCATATTTGCTTCCGAGGAATTGAATCTGTTGGGTTTATCGATATATCCCGGTTCATCTACGCAATGCCCCAATTCTACGAGCAGCACGGGTGTGACTGCAGTAGTAATGAATGAGTGCAGGGGGATCGAAGGCCCGCAACCGATAGAAGGAAATGACGGTATTCAGGGGGAAATACTAAGAGAAGTAAAGTCGCAGACTTGCATATTGAAAGAAATACTGCTTGCCTTGACTGCTTTCCCAAATATGTTAGCTGGAATTATGGCAAAGACAAATGCAACGGAAAGCAACGGTTTAATTGATAAACAAACAGAGATCTTAAATAATGGAGCCCAGGCTTCGAGCGATGTTCAACTGTGTGGTCCCAAGACTGTGATTGAGGCGAAAGATCTGAGCGTATTTGAAGTGGATAATACTGGGGGGAACATTAAGGGGGCGGATGATTTAATAATGCCAGTTGTTGAGAATGAGCCTATAAAGGTTGCGGATATATTTAACATTAAGATATCTAAAAAAAAATTGAAGAAAAATAGGCAAAAACAAGCGCGTGCTCAAAAAGCCTTTAATGTATCTTCATTAAAGTTCTTGAGAGAAACTAATATTGGTGACTCCGATATGACAATTCTGAAGCAAGGTGTAACTGCACAGGCAAAGAATGTATCACTGGGTGGTTGGAATGGAGACGGGGTGCTTAATGAAGGGTTTAGGACAGTAGTCCCTTCACTGAGTCCTCGGACAAATAATATAGAGGAGACTCTGGGGAAGAATTCGACTGAAAAAGGGGTAGGTGATGAACACAATGTGATGGGTGGTCTTGGGAGGGGGGATACCAATAACACAAAAGTATCTGAATATTCCGACGCAGTAAACAAATTATCTGACGCTTTGAAAAATAAAATAGTTACTGATAGAATTGACACTAACCTAAGGAATTTGGAAATGGGCATGCTTGATATTTTTGATCTATTCAAGAATCCCGACGCGCAGATGCGTATAAAGATACCCGTAAGAGACACAAATGCCCCTCCTAATCACAATCTGGATGTGGAGAACATGACTAAACTGAAAGCCAGAGCTAATGAGCAAAAGTGCACAATAGATGGCGAACAAGATATCGCTGACTATAAGGCGAGTATTTCGAACTGCACCGTTGATACATCGCTACCGCAAGTAAGGGAAAAAAGACACAGTCTGA
The DNA here is from genome assembly GCF_040938575.1 of Ambystoma mexicanum. Classification (NCBI taxonomy): domain Eukaryota; kingdom Metazoa; phylum Chordata; class Amphibia; order Caudata; family Ambystomatidae; genus Ambystoma; species Ambystoma mexicanum. Next base: position 1,106,518,890 of record NC_090921.1, on the reverse strand, counting down.
CATCTAACAATCATGACCTAGAGGATAGAAATCAGCCTCTGACTGATGCGTATGTAAGGGATTTAATAAAGGAAATTTTGGCCGATAAGTTAATGAACACAGAAAAATTACATATAGGCAATAATCCTCCTATCGACAGCAATAATCATGATACAAGAAAAGTTAATGGAGGAAATTTAAAGGATGTAGTAAGCGCTCCGGGGTGTACTAACAGTAAACTTAGAGGCACGGTGAGAGATAGGGAAGTGTTACAAGACCTCGTTTACCCACAGAGAGTGCAAGACCTAGACTACGATAACTATGTGAAAGGGAAAAGCCAGATTAGCAATCACAACGTTCAAATGCGAAGGACGGAGCAGCCGTCAGAAGCAAGTTTGATCCTATATTATGTGTTTAATGATGGCCACTCTCCCATCCTTAATAGATCATATGTCTTGAGTCTATTTCGAGACATCCCAGAGTTAGCTCTTATATCATCATGTGACATCCAACTGGTGGATTTCATCGACCCGCATAGGATGGACTTCGTACGCTTAGTAATTGCTTCATCAATGGTGCGGGCTCTGATTCTTAAGGAAGCGGGAGCGCTGCAGAAGAGGGGCTTTGATACATACGAATATGTGGACCACAGTGACTATTTACCAGAGAAAAACGAGGAACAAAGATCTCGAAATTACAGTTCTAGAGAGACTGAAAACGAGACAAATCAAGCTGGCGCTGGACAGTTATCTATAAGTGACATAAATGAATGGAGAGCTATGGCGATTTCACTGAAGGAGACTCTGGAACATTTAAAAGGGATGGGAAAATCCAGCTAGTAATGACAACCTATTTAAACTGGTGTCCTGGAATTCCAGAGGACATATGCATTTGGTACAAAATAAAACAGTATGTAAGACTTTAGAGAAATTTGATTTTATCTTAATACAGGAAACATGGGCTTGCGGTCCTCTGCTATGGGATGGTTTTGTTATGCTTTGCAGGTTTGGCCGAAAAGGCAAAAAAGGCCGGCCCAAGGGAGGTTTGGCAATTGCATACAGAAATAACCATGAAATATCAATGATTAGGGAGATACATTTACACACGTCTTGCCTGGCAGCTATCTTTAAAATTACATCAGAGAAGGGTATTATCCAGCTCATGTTGATTAACATCTATTGGAATGATGCGGAAAATGACGATACTATACTTGAAAAATTGCTGCAGGACTTGAACACACTAATAGAGGAGTGGTTAATTTCTACCCCAAATGGCTTAATGATCCTAGCAGGTGATATTATGAATGCGGATTGTGCACAATCAAGCAGTGAGAAAGCCTGGAATTTAAGTGGAGAGGGGCTTAATAACACGGAAAAAAATAATAAAAAGCATAGAGGGGCCCTATGGAGCAACTTTGCTTTTTCTTGGGGCTTGACTCAGTTGTATAATGAGAGACCGACCTGGAATGCCCGGGGGGGCTCCGTCTATTATTGATTATATCTTTGCGAGTGAAAATCTAATTGGTAACATGCCAAATATGCTTGTTGAAGTTAACTCTGAAAGCGATCATGCCATGCTATCAATGAATTTGAATATAAAGAAACAAAGTAATACTAGCAATGTATATTGTCCTCAAATAACTGTAAATGTTAGGGGCTCCAGAATAAAGTGGAACTGGAAAAAGACAGTGAAATTTAATAATCTAATGGAACTTGATTTTGAGAATTGTTCGTTGGAGGCTAAAAAGACTCATTACTCGGTTGACAAATTTGGCGAGTTTCTGGAGTCAATGATGACCAAGTCTGAGCACCCTAAATTGGTGGGGACTTCAAAGAAAAAAACTCATAGGCATGCCTTCGATCTGGATATGAAATTACAAAGAGCATTGTTGAATAAGGACCTCCGAGTTCTAAAAAAACAAAAATTTAAGTTACCTACAGATGTGTTTGCTGAGAAATGTAGATTGAGGCGACAAGTATACAAGAACTGGAGGATTCATCACCAGGCCTGTGTACTACAGAGGGATGGTGAAAAAATGCTTAAAGCAATGAAAGAAAACAACTCGAGAAATTATTGGGCTCTGATCAACAGTGCCGAGATTACTCAAATCCAACTGAACACCAATCCCATTAGTGAGATGGTGTGGTGCGAATATTTTGAGAAATTATATGCACGCTCCAGTAATGAGGACTTCAAGATGGAGCAATTGAATCATAAGTGGAACCTAGATGTATCCATTACAAAAGTTTTATCTGTAATAAAAAGAATGAAAGCCTCCGGCACTCCGGGACCCAATAATTTGTCGATGGTATTGCTAAAGCAAAATGACTTTCTCTGGGCACATATTTTGCATATGATCTTTAACGATGTAATTGTGAATCAGACCATGCCTGACTCATGGAAATTATCATATGTAATACTAATTTTCAAAAAAGGTAACCGTCAGAGTCCGAATAACTATAGACCGATTTCTCTGATAAATATTGAAACTAAGATATTCTCCGCCATAATTTTAGAGAATTTGTTAAGGTGGATGGAGGATAAGAATATTCTTGATATCCGGAAGATCGGATTTCGTAAAGGCATAGGAACTGATGCTGGGAGCTTAATACTCACTATATTGCAGAATCAATCTTCAAGATCGGAGAATGCACCAATTTACGCTGCATCTATGGACCTCTCCGCCGCCTTTGATATGGTGGACAGGCCTCTCTTATGGCAAAGACTTGTTAACCTGAATATAGAGAGGGGATTACTCTCCATGATCATCCATCTGTATACAAATACAGTTTTAAGGGTACGACTCAATAACGAGGGTCTGATGTCAAGGGAAATTTGTGCAAGGAATGGCTTAAAACAAGGTTGCGCCTTGGCTGCAATTTTATTCAACTTATATGTTTCAGGAGCTAAGGATAGACTCGATCCATCAGGTTTAATAGCCCCTAAGGTAGGGGGATCCATGATTAAATGGGTGTCGTACGCAGATGACTTCATGCTTTTTGACAGAACAAAGATTGGCCTGCAACGGCTTATTAACGCGTTTGTGGGCTTTGTTGGTGATATGAAACTAAAAATCAATCCGAAGAAAACTGTAATAATTAATTTGGGAAACAGCAATAAGAAATGTTTAAACCCGGTATGGTTTGTGGAAGGTACAGCTATTCGCCTACAAAAAGCATTTAAATATCTGGGTTATGCCTTTGCAGGTAACTTGACAAATAGTTTTGTGAAAAAATGTCTTGAAGTCAAAGCGAATGATGCGGCAAAGCAAATGAGAGTTATAGAAAGCAAATATGGGAAATTCTCAATGGGAGCAAGTAGGGACTTTTACTTGATGAAAGTGATCCCAAGGCTGGCATATGGACTAGAGTTCTATCCCGAGAAAGAAAGACTATACTTAAAATCTATGGAATCAAAAATTTGGAAAAAATTACTCTACTTTTTACCGAAAAGTATACCGATCGAACTAATAAGATATGAGTTTGGATTCAATTCTTTAAAATGCTCGATGGATTGTAAAAAAGCAATGCTCTATAGAAAGTGTTTACTTGCTAAGCGTAACTCTTTGTATCAGGTCTGTGGAAACGATACTGGGAAATACATGTATAATTTAAAAGAAGAGGTTGAAAGCATTATAAGTAATATTGGTGTTTCAATGCAATGTCTGTTGGAGAGACCAGCTAAAACTAGATCTCTGATTAAAGCATTCGACTGGGTTGCTAACAATTCTGTGATAATGAACTCAAAATTGTATGCTCAAGCTTTATCGTTCTGGAAATGGTTCCCCGAACCTGAACGATACTTGGTAAAATGTCCCTCCAGGAAACTGCGGCATAGCATTATGAGATTCAGATTTAATGTAATGAATACAAATGAAACAGCTGCCGTAAGGAAATTGATTCCTGAAAATATAAAAATATGTCGGTTTTGCTCGAATGAGGACTTTCCCGAAACACTTGGTCATTTGTTATTAGGCTGCCCTATGCTCAAGAGAGAAAGATTTGCCTACTTTGCGGATTGCGTATTTGACACCTCTTGTGTAGTTAGAGAGCATTTATGGTTTGAAATGCTGCATGGTTGTAACATCTCGTTGAAAATAAGGGTGATAGCCTTCCTAGAAAATGTCTGCAAAGTCGTATAACAGTAGCAATGAAAAGGTAACTAAGCAAAGAGTTTATGGACAAGTTTTGTAGTTGAAGGAAAAGGCAAAACAGTGCTAGATAGGGAAACAGTATCAATCTAATCTGAAGACAAATGAATTGAAGAATTGATAGAAAATATTCATGAAAAGAATGGCTCAATTGTGTGATATATATTTTAAATTGGTTTTATACACATGAAATGAAAACGGATTTATGAGTTATATTAAAGAGAAAACGAAATGTATTTCTATTTTATACATGTAAAATGATGTTTTTAAAGGCTTGTGATAATGAATTGTTAATTGTTTGTGTGGAAAACGAGAACTGTTTTGTTTTAATGATTTTTCTACATGTCTATGTGAAATGAGGTTTTTTGTTGGTCTTAAATGATAAGTGTCTTTCTCTTCAATTTTAAATTTGTAAAGGTTTTTTCAAACCAATATACAATAAAGAAATAAAAAAAAATATATATATTTTCGACCAAATGACCTAGAACCCACCCGTGTGTATGCCTTGTGAGAATCACCTGGGCATCATCCATTCAGCTCAGTGAGGTGCTGAGAATGTAACAGTACTGCCCAAGCACTACCCTGTCGATTTTGGGCAGGGGGGCTTCAGCAGGGCAGACATGCATACGTTAAACAAGTCGTCATCACCTATTTCAATGTGAGTCGAAGTCACCCACAATGGAGCTTTTTGATTAATGACTTCAAGAATTTTAGTCACAGTCGCTACATTTTCTGGTAGCTACAGCATTTGAAGGATCATATACGTTGATGAGATACATAACATACTGCTTGTGGTCCATTTTTACCACCTGAGCCATTGGGGTGGACACATCAATGTGACAAACACACCAAGGGTGACGCACCAATAACCCTCCCTTCGGACAGCCATTTGGTCCGTTAGTAGTAGCTATATGTACAGTACTCCTATTATCTAACTCACACACATCAGTCATCCAAGTTTCCTCTAATGCAATTATGGAGAATTTATAAATATACTTTATAAACCCACCCACAGCAGATAAATGCCCAAAACCTCTAGTTTTCCGGGAGCACATACTATCTGGTCAGCGTGATATCGCTGAGAAGTGATTCTTAAAAACCTTAGGTAACCATTGCCAGTAACCATAACCTGTATCAACCTCCTCTTTGTTAATATTTGGTCCACTCACTGTGTTTTGATATTTGTGGTGAACCACACTTGGTGTACCTCGATTGACATGTGATACTTCTGGATGCTTCTTTCGTTGATTGGTTTGTGGCCTTACGAGATATATGCACAGGCAGGATGTTTGTATTTTTACATGGCAGCATATTTACAACTCTACATGAATAACCTAATCTAAAAAGCTCAGTTTCATAGGGCAGGATATAATCAAGTGTAGCTCTAGCAGTAAACCAGATATTAGATACGGGTGAGGCAGCATCTACTAGTTGGTCGATAATCTTGATATCGTCAGATGTGATCACCCAAAGGGCTATCACTGATTGCAAGATACGCAATACAGCTGACTGATTTATGGGTGGATGATAATCAGAGGGTAGAACAGTCTGTAATTTCTCCTTTAATACCAGCCTCTCTGTTGACTGCAGTAACTCTCTCATCTAAGTTATTGTTACCGTCGGTGATCTGCAGGATGCTGTTCTTCCTTGTATGGGGAAAAGTGGTAGTAGTGCATGATTCTACAATAGTATCGTATATGTGCGTTTTGGTAAGGGAAGCTAGTGGTGGATGTCCTTCACCAGCAAATAACCTTGGAATGTCAATTATTACAAGATCAGCAGTGACTTCACTCAACAATTTTTTCTTTAGCAATACTTTGTTTTTTGGCTGATTATCAAAGATCTCATTAACATATATGGTCCCATCTGCTTGTTCTGATTCGAGCATATAGTTCCTAATGTCATAACCTTGTGGGTTTGTACTTTTACGCACTGTTGGCACTCAAGATTTACAACAAGGTACAGAGATTGTTGCACCACTACCATTCATTGGTACTGGCAGAGCATAAGCATCCGAGTTGTTTGGGGGGCTTCTACATTAGGTATGCCATTAAGCTCTGCAATGTTAAGATTAGCGCTATCCTCAATAATACAAACATTATTTCTTAGTTTGGTGCATTTTGCATGCATACATGCTTGTGAAATGACTTTCTTTTTGCGTAATGTCAATGCTTTTCACAACACAACATCCGCTCTAACATCCTCACCGAGTTCTATTTGAGAACTCACTGTCATCTCATTATTAACCCCAGTAGATGAACAAGTTACTTACCAAATCTGGTAATGTTCTTTCGATGGGATGTTCCTCCGACGTATTCCATATCTATGACAGGTAATGTCCACAGCTGTGCTGCTTCGGAAAATTCTCGACAGAGGGCTTCATCCGTCGATCCGATGTCCCTCGAGGGTCGACATCACCGGATGTTATATATAGGACACACGACGCCCGTAGCCTCAGTTGTAGTTTTTTCCCAGAACGTGTGGCACCAATCTCCTGCCAGTATGACTGCCGATAGCCTTGCGGAAACGTAAGATGCAATCACATAGGAAATTCTCCAGAGGGGCAGGATGGGAGGGTGATTGGGAATACATCAGAGGAACATCCCATCGAAAGAACGTTAAAAGATTTGGTAAGTAACTTGTTCTTGAAGGGATTGTGTCCTCCAATGTGTTCCATATCTATGACAGACTCCCGAAGAAGTACCAGACTATGGAGGTGGGAAAAGAATTTAGAATACCCAATCAAATGGCGGAATAAAGAACCGCCTTACGAAAGGCCAGATCCTGCCCTTGGATTGCATCCAGGGCGTAATGTTTGACAAAAGTATGTAGGGAAGCCCATGTGGCTGCTTCACAAATATTCTGAATAGGAACACCCCACTGAAGGGCAGTGGAGGCAGCCACACCCCTAGTAGAGTGAGCACAAAATCCTACCGCAGGGTCCTTACCCGCCAAACAGTAACACTCAGTAATAGTGAGGATAATCCACCTGGACAAGGTCTGTTTGGTAACAGCCTGGCCCAACCGGTGTCCAGCATAACCGATAAAGAGCTGATCGTCCACTCTGACCCGGGACATCTGTGAAATATAAAAGCTCAGAGCTCTCCTAGGATCAAACCTATGGAGCCTCTCCTCTTCCTTGCCAGGATGCAGAGGAGGATAAAACGCTGGCAGAACTACCTTCTGGCTTAAATGAAATTCAGACATGACCTTCGGCAGAAAAGAAGACTGCACCCGAAGGACAACCATGTCCTTATGGAAAACAGTAAAGGGTGGCTTGGTTGAAAGTGCCTGCAATTCACTCACTCTGCGAGCGCAAGTAACCGCAAATAAAAGCACTGTCTGGAAAGACAGCAGTCTCAAAGGACAAGAGTGCAAGTGCTCAAACGGAGCACCCATCAGAAACTTCAAATTCAAATCCAAAACCGCAACCAGGAAAGGGGACGGCAGAAACACATTAGTCAGTCCTTTTAGAAACTGCGAAATCAAAGGTATTTTAAAGTAAGAACACGCTTCAGATGAGCGCTTAAATATGGACAGCGCTGCCAGGTAACCCTTAATGGTACTCACTTGCAGGCCCTTGTGGGCTAACGAAAGCAGAAAAGACAAAACCATAGGAATGGAACATTGGAAAGGATCAACATTCTGTCTCCCGCATCAGTCGCATGAACGTACGCCAATGGCAACGGTACAGGGACTTAGGTGCCGGCCACCTGGCCGAAAGCAACACCTCCATCAAATCATCCGGGAGGCCCCAATCCTTGTATCTCAACCTTTCAGATACCAAGCGTGAAGGTTGAGAGTACTGACCTCTGGATGGAGAACCTGACCCCCCTCCCTCAAGAGCAGATCCTCTCAGTAAGGAAGACGGCGTGATGGGCAGATGGACAATTCTAGAAGGTCCGGGTACCACGCTCTCCCTGCCCATTCTGGAGCCACAATGATAATGCGGGTCCCGAACCTCTGCAACACTTGAGGAAAGACAGGGACTGGCAGAAATGTGTACAGCAGCGGGAATGACCAATCCACCACAAAAGCGTCTCCTAAGGCTCCTCTCGGAGAAAATTTCCTTGAGCAGAATCTTTCGCACTTCCGGTTGACACTGGTGGCGAAGAGATCCACTTGTAGGGTTCCCTAAAGGGCGAAGATCTCCAGAAGGACTTCCTGAGCCAACTCCCACTCGTGAGAGACTTTGCTCTGCCTGCTCAGAACTTCCACTGCCACGTTTTCGTCTCCAACCAGATGAACTGCCGAGATTGAAAGACCTTGTTCGATAGCCCAGAACCAGAGCTGCATCACCTCCTTGCACAACGGGAGCGACCTGCCCACCCCTCCCCCTTTTTTGTTGAGGTAATGCAAGGCCACTATGTTGTCCATCATGATCAGGACACTTTTCCCCCGTACAGTCGACAGAAAAGCCTTCAGGGCAAGCCTGATGGCTCTCGGCTCTAACAGGTTGATATGGAGTCTGGACTCTGACGGAGACCAACGACCACTGACTGTCAGTCCGTTGCCATGAGCGCCCAAGCCTGTGAGGGAAGCATCCGTCACAATCGGCACCTCCGGCCATGGTTGCCAAAACGGTTCCCCCTTCAGCAGGTTCCTATAGTCGGCCCACCACAGAAGATCCTGGGCAACCGAGAGTGGAATCTGCACGGGATCCGACATCTTGCCCGGGAACTGGAACCACTGCAGTCTGAGGGCCCATTGCAGGGTTCCCATCTGCAGTCTGGCCTCTGGCACCAGAAAAATGGAGGATGCCATGAGGCCCAGCAACCTTTGGAAGTCGAAAGACAGGAGACACTGGGCACTTAGAAACTTGTCCACCATCTGTACAATGTGATGAGCCCTGACCTGGGGAGGCAAACACTTCCCCAGGGACGTGTCTAGCACAGCACCTGGAGCTGTTGGGAAGGTTGCAAATGTGAATTCTTGAAATTCAGGGAGAAGCCCAGCCTGTGGAGGGTGTGGCAGGAGAGACCGAGATGATCCAACACTTGCTCGGGAGAGCGCACTCGGATCAGCCAGTCGTACAGGTAGGGGTAGACGTGAATCCCCGCTCGCCTGAGGTACACTGCCACCACCACTATGAGCTTGGTGAAGACCCACGGGCGGAGGTCAAACCGAATGGCATGACCCGAAACTGAAAGTGCGAGTCACCAGCCGCAAACCTCAGGTACTTCCTGTGCTTGGGATGAATCGGCACATGAAAATACGCATCCTTGAGGTCGGGAGAGACAAACCAATCCTGAAGTTGAAGGGCCTGGAGGACCTGAGAAAGAGTAACCATCTTGAACTTGTCCTTCCTGAGAAGTTTGTTCAACCAACGCAAGCCATGATGGGTCTCAGCCTTCCGTCTTTCTTGGGAATCAAAAATATGGGGAATACCATCCCTTGTTCCTCTCCGCCACAGGCACCAGTTCTATGGTGCCTTTCTCCAGCAGGGATAGGATTTCCTGCGCAAGGAGCGGATGCAGAGACTTCAAAGAGAGCTTCCCCGGTGGATTGCCGTGAGCCCGCTGAATGAAGGGAAGGCAGTAGCCATGGGCAGTGGTATCCAGAACCCACGCATCTGAAGTAATGGCACGCCATTCTCCGAGATGCTGTGCTAGCCTGCCCCCAACCTGCGAACCATGGGACATGGCCTCATAACTGAGTTGTAGCGGCTGTGGCAGTGCCTGAAGGCAAAGAGGCAACTGCCCGAGCGGCTTTGGCACCACGATTTCCCCGACCACCACGGGTACTTTTTTGCTGCCCCCTTTGACTGGCAGCCCCTCTCAATCTACCAAAAGAGGAGTAGTACCGAAAGGAACCTCCCCTCCATTGCTGTCCCCTTGGACTAAAAGGCAGAGGTTTCCGTACTGCAGCGCTCAAAGATTTAACTGCAGCTTTGGCGGTCTGCAACTTCTCAAGGCTCTCTCTCGTCAGCCTTGCTGCCAAACAAAAGAACGCCGTCAAGGGGCATGTTCAGAAGACGTGATTGCACAACCGGGGCAAAATCTGACTTCCGCAACCATGCAAACCTGTGTATCACGGTGCTCGCAGCCATGGAAAGGCTGACACTATCTGCCGTGTCCAAACCCGACTGAAGGGATTCCCACATAGCATCCTTGCCGTCTTGCATGAGGGCCAGAAAGCCATCCCTTTATTCCTCCTTGGGAATATGCTCAGCCGCCAAAGACGCACAGTTCCACAGAGTGTGTGTAAACTTTGCCAAGGCACATGTGGAGTTGGCCAATGCCATACTCCCAGCAGAAAATACCTTCCTCGCCCAACCATCGAAGCGCTTGTCATTCCTATCAGGAGGGATGGTAGGGTTTGCAGCCTGCTTCGAGGAGGCTGTAGCCGCCTGCACCACCAAACTCTCCGGAGTAGGGTGCAATGATAAGTAGCAGGGGTACTACTGGATGGACAGTATTTTTTTCGGGAACAACCTGTTAACTGCCGGCAGACTCTCCGGAGCAGTCCAAGCTGCTGCCACCCTCTTTTGCAAAGCCATATGAAACGGCAACACCGGGTCAGTGGACGGACCCTGATCCGGGATGTCAGTAAAGTCATCCTGATCAAACTCCACTGGGGGGGGCAGACCACCCCAAGTATTCAGTCACCCTCGACATGAGACGCTGATAGGATGACTCAGCATGCACCCCCGGTTCAGGCCAGCCAAAATCCACCTCCGGAGAGGTGTCGAGGCCACTAGCGTCATGCAATGACTGACGGAGTTCCTCCATCTGGCTATGCCCAGACAAAAGGTCATCGGGGATGTCAGGATGCACAGGCAAGCCCATCTCCTGATCAGATAGTTCATCAACCTCTGAAATTTCTTGCAAAGGTTGGAAAAAAATCCAATCTAGGAGGAGGAACAGACCTGGGCTCAAAAACAGGCCTCACAGACTTACTGCGTACCTTCCTCAGAGGTTCCACAGCCCTCAGGGGCACCTCTGGCAAATCCTCCACAAACGGCGTCCAGGGAATCGGCGTCGACGACTTCTTCGAGGGTGGAGCCCCGAGAGAGTCCTTCGACGGACATGGCGCCGACGGCGTCGACGACTTCTTCGAAGTCGGAGCCTCGAGATCGTTCATTGACGGACACTGCGCCGATGGCGTTGACGCCTTTTTCGAAGGGTTTACATGTTTCGACTGTCTCGATGGCATCGAGGACTGGGACCTGGAACAGCTATGGCGATCTCCTTTGTCCGATCAGGACCTCGACGGCTCCCTATGATCACGCTGACCTCCCGAGCCTGAAGGCCTGCGAGTGGTGGACCGAGCCTGTTCCCTGCCGGCTTCTTTCGAAGGCACGGATGGAACTGTGCCTTGCGACTGAAAAATCGCTAACATCTGCTGGCGGAATGAATCTCATTCGGCCGGCGACGAAGACTTGGTGGGACAAGTCAACCGTCTGGTGTAGTCCTCCTCTGACAAGGACGGGGAAGGTGACCGGTGATGGTGCTTCCTAGAATGCCTCGAGGCAGAGAAATGGCGGGAAGCACTCCTAGACCGAGCCCCCTGGATTTTCACCGACGCAGAGAGTCGCCCCTCGAGTCATCGGTCGAAAGCCCAGCGGACTTCGATTTCCGGAGTTTGGACACCGTGCCTACCTTTAATTTCCCCTTACACTCCCGCAAGGCCTTAGACGTCAGGGAATGGCAGTCCTCGCAGTTGTCGGTGGCGTGGCTTTCGCCGAGGCACCAGAGGCAGATGTCGTGCGGGTCCGTGATGGACATTTTCGAACTGCAGTCCTGACATTTTTTAAAGCCCGACCTCGGGGTAGTAGAGGAAGATGAAGAAATCGTTCGAAGGCAAGAATCGAGCGCGCCGAGATTCCAAAGCAAACACGTTTGCGGAAAAAATGAAACTGAGGCTACGGGCGTCGTGCTCCTATATATAACATCTAGTGACGTCGACCCTCGACGGAGGCCCTCGAGGGACATTGGATCGACGCCATCGACACAGGACGCCCTCTGCTGAAAATGTTCTAAAGCAGCACAGCTGTGGACATTACCTGTCATAGATGTGGAATACGTCGGAGAACACATCCCTTCGAATTATAGTTTGACCTAGCTATTGTGTTAACTCCTTGCGCTCTAAAATGTTTTATACCACAGCTGATAGATTTCTGGAGGACAGATTGGATATCCAATTTGTTCTCCAGTCGGACACATCTATCAACCAGCGTAGTAAGTAGGTTCTCAAATACTCTAAACATGTAACGCTCACCTGATTCCCGCAGAGGCGCCGGTCTTGACTGGGTGAATGCCGTATCTTCAAAGGTGATGTGTAACACACGGTTGGCTCTTTGGGCTGGACCTCTGTGCACTGTATGTCTGACTCGAAGAGTAAGATGTCTGCAGATAGAAAATATGGGATTAATGAACTGGGTTTATTGGGTGCCTCTCTCCTCTTCCCTTTCTCTTCTCCTGTAGAACCCCAAAGGTTAACGCCCTCACCTTAGGTAAGTGAACGCTGAGCTCTCCATCTGCCTCGGGGCAGGGTGCCGTAACCAGTTTCTTCACTGGATAAGGGTGCAGGCGGGTTGACCTCAGAGGACTGCTGTCCATCGTTAACTGCACGAACGGTAAGTTCTGGGCACTTCAAATGTCTTAAAAGTCTTTTGTAATGATATCTCTTGTTTTGCAGGGTTCCGGCGATGGCGGATGGCGGGCTGATGAGAGTTGAGGATCGAACCCGCGTGAGGAATAGAAGCGCCTGGAAGCACGTAAGTAAGCGCTTGTAGCCTGCTCCACGATGCGCAATAACTGTCCCTTTTATCTTGCAGGTACAAGTTCGTAGCTTTAGAGAAGCTGAAGGGTGCTGGAATACCCACTGGATTCGGCGTGGGAAGGAGTAATGGCACGTGAGTAATAAAGTTGCCCAATGTCTTTAAACGCACCTTTTGTCTTTCAGATGCGGGATGCAGCGCCGAAGGCCTCCGGAGCGTGCTAAGAGCTGGTAAGCTTTTGTCTTTCAGATGCCGGAATGCAGTGCGAAGACCTCCGGAGCATGCGAAGAGTAGGTAAGCCTTTGTCTTTCAGATGCCGGAATACAGCGCGAGGCGTTGGTGACAGCCGATGGACCAGGTAAGAGATGCGCTGCCACTGAAGACCGTAGTGCTAACCTGTTCTTTCTTTGTCTTTACAGGTGCTGCTGAAGACTGGATTCCAGGATGGTAAGCCTTTGTTCCCTTAGGCCCAGGATCAGAAGCAGAAGACACGATGAGCGTTCTGCTGCAGAGAATGCAGAATAACGCAAAGCAAGATTCATCCATCGGGTGTGGTTTAAATAGCCTCGTGTAGTGCTTAGGTGTCTCCTTCCACAGCCACGCCTAGGTAAGAAAAGAGTTCCTGCTTTCCAGAAGAGTTCCAGTGTTCTGAACCTAGGGAGTGGCTCCTGCCCCACCCAACAGGAAAAGTAGTCCCAAACAGAAGAGGATCAGGGGTTCAACTGGCAGGTAAGTAAGCAGCATGGTCTGCTGCAGGTAAGTCCACCCAAGCATTATGAGCCCGGCGCTTCCAGCGCTGGGACTGGGCATCTTTATGAGCCTGGTGCCTCTGGCGCCAGGACAGGGTCCAAAAGGTCCCAATTGGGACTGGCTGGCACTCGAAACCGGGGTTATGGGTCTGCTTCCAAGGGAGTCGGGCAAGTCCTGATCTTTTGGAAGCAGAGATCATGACAAAACATTGCTGTTGATGCCATTTTAGTATTGCTAATGTCGCTCTGTGCAGACTCATATGAGGTATTTAATCTATTTTGTTGTGTGCCCGACTCAACGGTTGGCAGCGCGCATCCATGCTCACCCCAGATTTAGCTAGCCTGTTCTCCCATTATTGTGGTAAATAAATTTTTATTTCTTGTCAATTTTAATTGAATGTATTTGATTAGGGTGAACATATTGTTAACTTGCATTTATATAGCGCCTTATATACCATTGGTATGGTCTGAAGGCGCTGGTAGGTTGAACGCCCTTGGGAACCGAAGTTCATATCAGTAGGGAGAGAAGAGAGAGTCAAAAGGGTGTGTGTGGGCACGGGGTATGTGTGCAGCTCATGCGGTATCCATGTAATAGCTGCATTCTAGCGGTAGGTGTGCTGGTTGTGAGGTCAGGAGTATGTGTTCGTTCTGGCAGGAATTATCCAGAATGGATGTGGCTGCGTTAGGCCGGAGGAGAACGCGTGGCTGGGGGTGTGTTACCAGCAGTAATTACTTAGAATGATGTGGAGTGAGCGGCGAGTGTTGGTATGAGAACAGTTATACTGAATGGTGTCATAGTATCACTGTGTTCTAGTTGAGTGGTGATGTAAGGAGAGAGTAAGCGTGGTGGTGGGAAAAGATGGGTTATATATCCTTTCAGAAATTCTCTGCATTCCAATTCATACTATATACGTCCATTCCTTGCACTCCTATCCACACCATGCATCCTAGTCTGTTCCATATAGTTCGGTCACGCATTCATGTATTCCTGCTTGGCGCGTGTGTTTGAGTTCGCTCCTGTGCGCTCCAGTTCGCCATGCCTGCTCCAGTCATTGTGGGTTAAATGCACTTTGAGCGTTCTCTGCGTTCAAAACCATACTTTATACGTTACCCAATTCTATGTGCTTCAGTCCGTTCAATGCCCTCGTATCCACTCTTGTCAGCATCAAGCATGTACCCACTCACCCCTCTACCCATTCAGCCCCTCTACGCGCTCAGCTCCTCTCCCCGCTCAGCCCCTCTACGCGCTCAACCCCTCTATGCAATTCGACCCCCTTTACGCACTCAGCCCTCTACGCATCAATCCCTTCTACACACTTATCTGATCCCCCCACTCACTTGCTCCCCGCACTCATCTGTTCCCCGTACTCATCTGTTTTAACCACTCGTGTCTTTCACGCATTCAACATCAATATCCTGTTCTAAATATTCATCTCTACGCTCAACTGTTCTATACCTTCATCCGTTCTGTACACTCATTCACTCTGTACACTTATCCACTCTGTAAACTTATCCGCTCATACGCTCTAACACTCATCCGCTTTATCCACTCAAAACACTATATTCACTCATCTGCCCTATCCACTCATCCGCACAATCCACTCATTCTCTCCTCTGTTCTCTCCACTTGTCCGTTCTATCCTCTCATCCATTCTATTCACTTATCCGCCCTATCCATTCATCTGCCCTACCCATTCATTCTCTCGTTCGTTCTATCCACTTGTCCGTTTCATCCACACCATCCACTCTATCGACTCAACCCCTCGACGCACTCAGCCCCTCGACGCGCTCAGCCCCTCGGCGCACACATCCCCATCTACGCACTCATCCCCATCTACGCACTCATCCCCATCTACGCACTCATCCTCTATACGCACTCCATCTACGTGAATCAACCCCATTTACGGCTTCATCCCCTTTACGCACTCATCCCTCTACGCATTTCTCCCTTCCCTGCACTTATCTGATTCCGTGCTCTTTAGCTCCCCACACACATCTGCTCCTCGTAGTCGTCTGCTTTAAGGACTTGTGCATTTCACGCATTCAACAGCGATATTCTGTCTTATAAGTTCATCTCTACACTCATTTGTTCTATACTTTCCTCCGTTCTGTACAGTCATTCATTCTGCACATTTATCCACTCATAACGCTCTACTCCTCCGCTTTATCCACTCATCCACTCTATTCACTCGTCTGCCCCATCCACTCATCTGCCTTATCCACTCATTCTCTCATCCGTTCTATCCACTTGTCTGTTCTATCCTCTCAGCCACTCTGTTCGCTCATCCGCTCTATCCATTCATCCGCTCTATCCACTCATTCTCTCATCCGTTCAATCCTCTCTTCCACTTTGTCCACTCCTCCGCTCTATACACTCCTCCGCTCTATACACTCATCACACTTCCATATTCATGTGTTGTCCATATTAATGTACTCTACATACTCATCAGGTTCACATATTCGTCATTTCTACACACTTATCCCGTATACGTTCATCTGATCTGGACATTCATCTGTTTTACGCGCTTCTGCATTCTACTTGCTTCCCCGTATTACGCGCTCATCCGCTCTACACGCTTGTCTATTCTACACATCCAGCCCCTCTACACACTCATCCACTCAACATGTTCTTCCAATCCATACACTCATCCGGTCTACATATTCATTCGAATCCCACATTCATTCAAACTATATAGTTATCTGTTCTAAGTAATTTGTCTATGTCATTCACTTTGTTCACTCTGCATGCATTCTATTTGTTTCAGGAGTTTAAATCTTATTACTCCTATTAATCATTTCACTGCTTTGATCTATATTTATTTAATTCTGTTTGCCCTTCTAGATTATTGGGGGATGTCAGTTGCCAGTTTCTTGCATCAGGTGGTTTGATGGATTGGTGTCATTGAGTTGCTGTTGGTCTGTTTGGGTTGGTTTGGTACAGGTTGATTTTAGGGGAAGAGCCAGGTTTTCAGCAGTTTGCCAAAAGCCATTAAATCCTCAGTCTGGCGGATGTGGGGTGGGAGTGAGTTCCATAGCGTGTGGGCTACGGCTGAGAATGATGATCCACCTAACCTAATTGAGTTTGTCTTTGGAATGATTAGGAGGTCGGCTGAGCTTGATCTTAAGGTGCATGGGGGGTTGTAGGGTTTTAGCTTGTCTTGAAGATATTGAGGTCCCGTTTTATGCAGTGCTCGATGTGAGATGCACAAGGTTTTAAAAGTCACCCTGCGGGCTACTGGAAGCCAGTGCAGCGTCTTGAGGGCTGGGGTGATTTGGCCTCTTGGGCCAAGCGCAAGAAGCAATTTGGCTGCCGCGTTTTATGCCCTTTGGAGTTTATTCATTTGGTACGCGTGGACTCCGAGGTATGAGGGGTTTGCGTAGTCCAGTCTTGATATAACTATTGAATGGACCGCAGAGAGTCTGTTGGGAAAGCAGAGATATGGAAAGATGCGCCTAAGGGTTTTAAGGTGGTAGTGGCAGGACTTTGAGATGTTGTTGACTTGGTGCGAAAGTGTTAGGTCAGAGTCAAGGGTGCATCCAAGATTTTTCACTGAGTTGGAGGGGGTCGGAGACTTGCCCAGGGCGGATTGCCAAGGTAGTGGTTGAGGGAGAAGCTCCAGGTTTCTACACACCATGATTTCCGTTTTAGAGGGGTTTAACAAGAGGTGGTTTTCGGTCATCCAGAGTTCTATGTCAAGCAGGCAGGAGGCCAGGTCAGGTCTGCAGTTGGGTTTTGAGTTCAGGAGTTTTAAAATTAGTTGAGTGTCGTCGGCGTAGTTGTAGCACAGGATGTTGTGCAAATGAATTAGTGGTGGGAGGGTGATCAAGTAGAGATTGAACAGGAGGGCGGATAGGCACGCTCCTTGTGGGACTCCCGTGTTGACTGGTCAGGCTTGGGAGGTATAGTTGGAGAGTATCGTTATTTGGTACCGATCCTTGAGGAATGAAGCTATCCATTTAAGAGCGGTTCCACGAATTCCAAGGGAGTGGAGGCGGTCTAGGAGGATTGAGTGGTTGATGTGTCGAAGGCAGCGGATAGGTCAAGAAGGATTAGTGCAGCACATCCCGCGGAGTATGCAGTCATTTTAAGGTCATCCCAAATTGAGGTTAGGGTGGTTTCAGTTCTGTGGCGGGCTCTGAAACCTGATTGAGCGGGGTCTAGGAGATTGTTGGCTTCGACAAATGCATTTTGTTGGGAATAGGCAGTTCGATCAATGAGTTTGGAAAGGAATCTGGTGTTTGAGATGGGGCGCTAGTTTTTGGGCTCGAGAGGGTCAAGCGAGGGTTTTTTAATTAGAGGTTTGACATAAGCTGTTTTGAATGCATCGGGAAAGATACCAGAGGAAAGGGAGGTGTTTATGATGGATCATGCGTGTTCACCTGCGCAGGTGGAGGTGAAGATTTCTTTGAGGGTTGCGGCTGGGCAAGGGTCCAGAGGCGAGTCCTGATGGTTTGCGGGCAGATAGAAGTTTGTGAAATTGCTCAGGTGATATTGGAATAAAGGATTCAAACGTTGGTTGCGTAATGGTTGCATCTGGTGGGGTGGCCGGTATGGGGGTTGAATTGCTTTGGGGATGTAAGAGAGCTAGGTTGGTGGCTAGAGTATTTGTTCTTTCGAGAGCCGTGGTGAAAAAGTGGGGGGAGAGTGAGTCGCATAGTGATAGTGAGGGAGTTTGGACAGTCGTGTTGCAGGCCGGATGGGTGAATTCAGAGATGATTTTGTGGAGTTCTTTGCTTGGGTTTTTGCAGTTTTGGATTTGGGAGTTGTAGTGGGTTTTGTTTGCTTTCCGGATTTCGGCCTTGTACTGATAGAGGTGTCGGGTCAAGGTGGCCCTGTTCACCTGGGTTTTGTCTTTCTGCCATTTGTGTTCTAGGTATTTATATAGTTGTTTAGTGATCTTCAACTCAGAAGTGAACCATCTGGGGAATTGGCCGCGGTGGGTTGATGATTTGCAAGGGGGAGTGAGCCGCGACAGATGCATTGAGCCATGAGTCAAAGGCGTCGGGGGTTAGTTGTTTGTTCAGGAGGAGTGCGTCAGCTAGGTCAGGGACGATTTTTAGTTTTTTCCAGCATTTGCATAGATTCAGAGGTTCAGATTGGAGTACGGGATGGCGGTCGGGTGAGTGAATGGTGAACGAGAGAATGAAGTGGTCGGACCAGAGGATAGGGGTGGGGAGTTTTAAATGAATCAGGGTGTTGTAGCTAAAGATGGCATCAAGAGTGTGTCCTTTGTAGTGAGTCGGGCCGTTTGTGTGGGGTTGGAGGTTAATTGCGTCCAAACCGTCGATCAGAGAGTGTGTCATGGGGTTGGTGGGGCTGTCAAGTCATATGTTGAAGTCTCCAAGAAGAGTGAGGTTGGAGTGGTTTAGTTGAAGGGTGGAAATAGTGTTGCAGAGGTTGTTTGCGAAATGTCTATCGTAGCCAGGGGTTCTGTAGATTATTAGGAAGCTGTGTGAGAGCGATGGGGAGAGGGATAGTCTAACAAGGAGAGATTTGCAGTGTAGAATGGAAGGTTGGCTGTCGATAATTGAGGCGTGGAAGAGAGACTTGAAGATGAATGCTATTCCTCCTCCTGTAGAAGGTCAGGTCAGTGGGATGAGGGAGTATTTGGGGGGGGGAAGGCTTCACTGGCGATTGGGGTGAAGTCGTCCGACAGCCAAGTTTCGGTGATGAATACCAGATCTGGTTTGTCTGAGGTGAGAAGGTCAAAGATGCAGTATCTGTTTTTTGCTACGGAACGGGCATTAAGTTGGATGCAGTTCACATCGGGAGGTGAGGTTCGTCTCAGAGCAGGAGCGGAAGGTGGAGGTGACTGAGGGAGAGGAAGTTGGGGAGGTAGAGGGGTAGGGGGCGGGAGACGATTGATGGGAATAGTGGGCGAGCAGCAGAGTTGGCGGGTTTCGGGCGGGAATGGGTGGCTGTGTGAGTTGGGAAGCTCGGGATTGGCTCAGGGGGATTGAAGGTAGGGTGTGGGTGGTTAGGACTTTCGGTTGTAGTTGAAGAGAAGTCGAGGGAGACGGGTTTCAGGCAGGGTGAAGCTACGGGGGAAGGAGGTGATTGGGGTACAGAGGTTGTGGGTCGAGACAGGGCAGGCGAGGAGTGCTGAGAGATTGAGGGGGGATCAGGTACGGTTCTTCTTTAGTTTCTTTATTGCGATTGGAGTGTGGGAGAGAGTAGGGGGGTCAGAGAGGGAGAGGGATGAGGCTTCGGTTCTTGCAAAGGCTCGGCGTGCAGTTTTTAGGGAGGGAAGTGGTGTGTTCGGGGAGCGGAGGCGGAGGGTGTTTGTAGGCAAGGCGGGGGGATGCTTGCAGGGTGGGGTGTGCTCGCTATGATAGTGAGGGGAGCGGGCATGGGTAATGTGGACTGATCGGTGGTGATGTTCGGGGGGGGGAGTCTTCTTAGGGTGGTTGGCTCGCCATCGTGCCCCTCTGGCTTGGTGTTTGGAGAGGCGAATGGTAGGGAGTGCAAAGGAGGGGGGACGATTTGAGAGGGGGGAGATAGGAGGGGAGGCAGAACAGGGAGTGGGGGCAGATTATGGTGGTCATTTCTGACGGACTCTGGAGGAGTGGATGCGCTCATGCCTAGTACGAGTTGTTAGGTGCAGTCTCAAGTGCAACTTACAGTTTATTGGACTTTATAGTTCCGCTGCTTCACTGGCTGTGAGTTGTCTTGTACTCAAGGTTCCAAGAAGTCGGGTGATATTATTCACTTTATTCTAGGTTTTACTGTACAATTGTACTGGCTTGCAGATATTAGGCCATTTGAGATGTAGCTAGATCCTAGGAAATTCTAACAGTGCGGCCTATTTAGTTGTAGCTACAGCACATTTAGCACAGTTACGTTAGATCCTAGGATATACTAACTGGGCGGCCTATTTAGTTGTAGCTACAGCTGTTGGTTAGGCTTTCTTCTAGTAAGCTGTAATACAGATATGCTTATTATTATTTTAGGCAGAGATTGCGGGCTGTTGGGCAACTTCTAAGTTCAATTTCAAAATGCACATTTCTAGAATTACAGAGAGGCTGTTGTGTACACTTCTAAATTCCCAGGGAGGCGATTGGGCATACTTCTAAAATTTACTAAGAGGCTATTGGGTACATTTCTAAATTCAACTTTTCACAGAGAGGGTATTGGGCACACTTCTAGATTCACAGAGCGGCTACTGGGCGCAATTCGTTCTCGATTCAATGAGGCTGTTGAGCACACTTCTGGGAACACAGAGAGGCTATTGGGCACACTTCTAATTCCAGCTTCTAAATGCACACTTCTAGAATCATAGAGGCTATTGGGCGCACTTGTAAAGATTGGCTTCTAAATGCACTTCTAGATTCAGCGTTTCAAAGAGGGGCTGTTGGGTGCACTACTAAATTCAGCTTCTAAATGTGCTTCTAAATTTCACTTCTCACAGGGAGGCAATTGGGCGCACTTCTGAATTCAACTTCTAAATGTGCTTCTAGATTCTGCTTTTCACAGAGAGGCTATTGGGCACACATCTAGATTCAGCTTTTCTCAGAGAGGCTATTGGGCACACTACTAGATTCAGCAATCATAGAGAGACTATTGGGCACACATCTAAGTTCGGCATTGCACAGAGACGTTATTGGGCACACTTCTAAATTCAACTTTCACAGAGAGGCTAGTGGGCATACTTCTAAATTCAGCAATCGCAGAGAGGCTATTGGGCACACTTCTAAGTTCGGGTTTGCACAGCAAGGTTATTGGGCACACTTCTAATTCAGATTTGCACAGAGAGGCTATTTGGCACACTTCTAAATTCAACTTTCACAGAGAGGCTAATGGGCACACTCCTAAATCCAACTTTCACAGAGAGGCTATTGGACGCACTTCTAAATGCAACTTTCACAGAGAGGCTATTGGGCACACTCCTAAATTCAGTTTTGTACAGAGCGGCTAATGGGCACACTTCTAGATTCAACTTTCACGGAGAGGATATTGGGCACACTCCAAAATTTAACTTTCATAGAGTGGCTAATGGGCGCACTTCTAAATTCAGCAATCACAGAGAGGCTATTCAGCACACTTCTAAGTTCGGCTTTGCACAGAGAGGCTATTGGGCACACTCCTAAATCCAACTTTCACAGAGAGGCTATTGGGCACACTCCTAAATGCAGTTTTGTACAGCGAGGCTAATGGGCACACTTCAAAATTCAACTTTGACGGAGAGGCTAATGGGCACACCTCTAAATTCAACTTACACAGAGAGGCTAATGGGCACACTTCTAGAATCAACTTTCAAGGAGAGGCAATTGGGCACACTCCAAAATTCAACTTTCATAGAGTGGCTAATGGGCACACTTCTAAATTCAGCAATCACAGAGAGGCTATTGGGTACACTCCTAAATTCAACTTTCACAGAGAGGCTAATGGGCAGGGAGGCTAATAGGCACACTTCTAAATTCAACTTTCACGGAGAGGCTAATGGGCACATTTCAAAATGCAACTTTCACAGAGAGGCTATTGGGCACAGTTCTAAATGCAGCTTTCACAGAGAGGCTATTGGGCACACTCCTAAATACAACTTTCTCAGAGAGGCTATTGGACACACTTCTAAATTCACACTTCTAAATTCAGCAATCACAGAGAGGCTATTGGACACACTACTAAGTTCGGCTTTGTACAGAGAGGTTATTGGGCACACTTCTAATTCAACTTTCACAGAGAGGCTATTGGGCACACTTCTAAATGCAACTTTCACAGAGAGGCTATTGGGCACACTTCTAAATTCAACTTTCACAGAGAGGCTATTGGGCACACTTCTAAATTCAACTTTCACAGAGAGGCTATTGGGCACACATCTAATTCAGATTTGCACAGAGGCTATTGGCACACTCCTAAATTCAACTTTCACAGAGAGACTCTTGAGCACACTTCTAAATGCAACTTTCACAGAGAGGCTATTGGGCACACTTCTAAATTCAGTTTTGCGCAGGTATAGGACAGGGTTTCTAAATGCAGTTATGCCGCAGATATAACTAGTTTACAGTGGTGAGGCTTCCCTAGTTGAGTGGTAGGGTAGTATGGCGTGAAGTAATTGCTTCTGGCCCCGCCCTTTCCACACTTACTTGATGTTGGCTTCTTGCTTCTCCCACTGATACCTGCAGATACAACCTGGAGCCGTCTTTGTAGGAGCCGTCCTTTGCCTCAGGTCCTTAGCCGATGGGCTGCCCTGGGAGGACTGGTAATGAGTGCAGATCTTCTTGTCAGGACCTATCAGGGGAGGGGGTGGGCTGGGAGGCTGGAGGAGGGGCGGGAAGGGGAAGAGAGCAAGAGGGGCCGGGACAAACTACGCTGCACGCAGGTGCAGGGGGCCTCAACAGGGGCTGGAAACAAACGAAATCAGGGCCCAGAAGGCTCTACAGTATGCTGCTCTCACCTCAATGCCTCCAGATGGAAAGTGGCGCTCGAGGTGAGTTGCAGAGGGCTACTTTCTACAAGGAATTCAGGTGGCCTATCAGGGGAGGGGGCGGGCTGGGAGGCGGGAGGAGGGTCGGGAAGTGGAAGAGAGAGCAAGAGGGGCCGGGACAAACGACGCTGCGTGCAGGGGGCCTCAACAGGGGCTGGAAACAAAAAAACTCAGGGCCCAGAAGGCTCTACAGTATGCTGCACTCGCCTCATGTGAAATAGATGCATTATTTATGCCATTTTCAGTATTATTAATCTATGAACCTCTCACATTTTGAAAATTATTTTGCTATGAGATATTTGTTGAAGACTGTTATTTCTATGTAAAAGATTGATGTTTCTACCTAAATGTTTAATGGGCACGTTCCGAAACAATCTTGTTGATGATAATGAGCTTCCAGATTTATCAGAAATAAAGGTAGCTTTAAAATAAATGTACCTCCTTACAAACAATTGTGAAAAGGAGTTTAATCGTTGAGTAAACTGTTTTGATCCAGTCGCAGAAATAACTTGGACTCCAGCCTTGGATAGCACCTGACGACTGTCCCCTCATTATTGCTTTCTTTCTGTCTCATGTTCACCACTAACATTATTTGAAGTAAATTAATGATTACTATCAGATGATGACCCATGGCTTGGCAGGTATGCTGCTAAAACGGTTGCAAAGGGCAGGTTTTGGTGCACTGGAAGCTTCCTTGTGTTTACCCAAAGTTATACATGCCTAATGGGTTGGTAAAAAGAGTAAGCGTTTGGAAATCCAATATGTTATCACGTTTGTGCACTCCCAAACACTGTTCTTGGATGCGCACAATGTTTACTTGTTATCCATCTTGCTTCGCCTAGACCAATTGGTCTCTCAGAGTCAGGGGAGGGCTGGCAACATTTGGCCTGTGGGGCAAGTACAATTTACTGGCCTATGATGACATGGACCAAGCCCACAATGCATCTGCACCAACTTTGAGAAAAAGTAAACTGATAACCAACCTCCCCACTCACATATTCTTAAGAATATACAGCAGACAGTACTGAGATTACTTTTCCTTTATGAACTATATATTTCAGGTAGATTTGTGGTTGCTTAGAAACCCAGGCCAAGGGAATCATCCTCACATACCAAACGTAGTAAAATTATTTTTACCACAATCATATCATTTGGTGAAATAAGGAATTTGAGCCAGGTTTCCTTGTGTCAATATTTTCAATTTGACAGCAGGCTATAACTTCTCCCATCCCTCCTTTAAGTGGGGAAGCTAGAAAATTCTTTGGTAGAGTTAGGGGGCTTGGCTTCCCTCTAAGAAATAAATTTACGGTGGCATGGCAAAAGAACCATACCTGGCTTCCCGTCACCAGCCCACCACCCACCCCCACACCCAAAACTTATTCTGGCACCCAGTCTATCCCCACATTTTAGCTTGCCATCAATCCTGCCTCTGCACAAGCAATCCTTATATAAATTGTTAATATCATTATTGTGATTGGTTAGAAAACAGAGGGGGACACAAAGTTGTAGGGTTCTGAACATTCGTTGTGTTTATTAAAACAAAAAGGGTGAGATAAAGACCCATCTGAGCCATCTTTCCCTATCGTATTGAGAATGTCCCTAACTACACAAATAAAACTAAAACAAGTTGACCTTGTGTCCAAATTGTAGCGGACTCACACACTAGCAAATATAAACATATACAAGGTCATTGTCTATGATTTCAAACCAACAATGTATAATGTTAAAGTTCCTTTATACAATTCTTCCTTTCCTGGTATACTCCCCTGCCAGGAATTTCTTTAACTGAAAAAGACTGTGAAATTCTGGTTTAATCTCCTGTCAGGAATACCTCCTTTTTGACTCGTACATATCTCATGGTATACTCTCCTGCCAGGTAACACTTTCCAAAAAGGATTATTATCCGATACTTTTAATCAGGTCTTTTGTAATCTTCCATCCACTTTATGTATCATCAAATCATACTTCTTCAATAACACAACTTCTTACCTTCAGATGTTACTTGTGCCAATTTCCCCCATGGAGACCTTTCATATATGAGGGTTTGTTCAAGCTCTGTCAACCTTTCTTGGCAATGCTTATTCCACATTTTCTCCAACTGACATCTCATGTCAGGAGAACTTCACAATTCTTGCCTCCATATTTTTCTCACAATGTCTTTTGGCTTATGGCAATGCTGGTTCCAGATTTACCCCAACTGACATCTCATGTCCAGAGATGTTTACCATGTTTGCCATCTCGTTATAATTCTATTCAGTCGATATTCAAAAGTATTCTCGAAATACTCTAACTTCTATGCACATCCCAGGGCCCCCTTAACTCTCAGGCTGACTCATCGGTATACCGTGCTGTTGCTACGAGCGTCTTTCGGGGGCTGGCTTCCCTGTCTGCACAGAGATTAGTTTGGTTCCTGCATCAGCGTTTGCTTCCTACGATGCCAGAACCTGCACAGCTCTACAGGGCCTCTCCTGTTCTGACCCTGCTTTGTTCACCTTCTCATTACCAGAGTTTTTTCTCTCTGGTCTAGAATGCTGCCGACCTAGCCATTCACCACTCTTCCCACTGTCCTCCTGCAAACTGCCTGTGTCACCAGTCTCGCTTCCCACTCTGCAGCCTCTCTCCATGCTTCCTTCTCCATCCTTCAGCTGCAGGTAACCTTAGGGCTTAAATGCCCTGCACAGCCGATTCCGCTTTGAACAACTAGACTGTGCTCAACACTTAAAGTCACATCTCCTCCACATCGACTCCTTGTTCTTCTTCTTCTCAGTACCCCAGTTGTTATGGTTATTGGAGTCCATATATATTCTAGACTTCTCAAAGCAAAATTGTTTTAGAAAATTGTTGGAATAGTGATCGTCAGGATCAGGAGAGTTTATGTCAACATTATGTACAGAGGAGTTTTTCTTAAAACTCTTATCCAAATACAAATCTTTATCATCAGAGGATGTTGAATGTAAACCCTGTATACCCGAGGGGTTAATGTTATTATGCTGGGGAGTTTTTTTTATATACAGTGGTTTGGGTTTTACCATGGGAAGGATTTGCAAAATGACCACATGCCATCAGGTATTTAGGGAAAATTGGGTTTTCCTCTTCATATAGAGAGGAATACGCATCTCTCCTACAGTAGTCATAACATCTCCCTGACAGCCACATCCTCCCACGCGATCCGCCCTCATATTACCACCCCCAGAATCAGGATCAGGCAGTGACTGCCTTCCCCTGGCCACATGGGAGGAGAATTTTGGCTGGAGATCAGTGATGACTCTGCAGTATTCATCACATTATAAACCCATGATTGAGATTTTCCCACAGACAGTTAAGGAAAATAAGACAAAGGAGCTCATGTTCCAATGAGCCGTAACGGGAATGGAGGGCGTAAAAGCCTTGTGTAAGGCTTTAACGCCTTCCATTCACAGCCCCCCGCACATTTTCCATCATTTGTATGACGGAGAGGAGGGGTGGAACGCAACTTGCTTTTCTGCCACCTCCCTTTCCCTCCGCCATACAAATGCTACAGCATTTGCGCTGGCAAGGATTTTCAAGCAGGCACAGATGCTGGAGATCCCTATGGAGTCCACCTGCTTAATGCAAAAGCAGGCAGACCACATAGGGATCCATAGTACATGCTGCCTGGCAAGCGTGTACAATTAAACGATGCTTGCATGTTGGGCAGCGTTTATTTGTAATTGTGAACACTGCTTACCATACACCTATGGTACACAGCGTTCACAGTTAAAATGAAATGCTGTCCAACATGTTTACTTGCAATTGTAAGCGCGGCTTGCCATGGGTATGGAATAAAAGAAAACACAACTGGTAAAATTGTTGTGGAGCTTTTAAACTACTACCAACACAAGCTTATTGAACTTACCCAACGAGACTCCCATTCTGGTTAGAAACATTGCGGCTACTGTGACTTTTGTGCTTTTGTGCTTAAGATAGGTTATCATCTTGTGATCTGGTTCCATCATTGACTGCATCTAAAATACTTAGCCACATTTGTTAAGTTAATTGATGTATATTTGAACCTATGGTGACTGTATATACGTGCATCATAGTGTTGTATGATAATACGACCAGTTCGATGAATTTTCCAGTGAGTGCATAAGGCCTATAATAGTTGTATTTTTATAACCAACTATATATTGTGTGCTACCCTGTGGGGACTCATTGAGGGCCTCTGACCCCACTCACTCTCTTGAGAATAAGCCTTAAATGCTCATCCAACTACCTTGATTGGGTACGGGCAAACCTCAAATAGTTCACTGTTCATTATAACTAGAGTGGTTTCCTAAAAGCGGTCCACCAGGCCAGATTCTAGAAATCCATCTCAACAAGGACCTAACATCGGGATGAACAAGTTACTTCTTACCTTGTAACGTTCTTTCGACAGGATGTTCCTCCGACGTATTCCTTATCTTTGATAATACGTTTCCAGATAGCCTTGCGCTGCGTCCGTTGTTCAGTTCCGTTTTGTAGCATAAGAGAAGTCATGCCTGAATTGGTTATTGACCTTGAAGGAGCGTAAGCTGCAACCACAAGGGAAGTATCACTGCGGGGATGTGTTACGCTCACCTGACTCCCACGGAGGCGCTGGCCTGGTTCGCGCTGCTGTCACCTCTTCTAAGGTGATGCGCAGGGTTCGGAAGACGGACTGGACCGGGCCTCCAAATCTGGCTTGTCTGGCTCGCAGAAGTATCCTTCTTAGGGTCTGGAAGGACGAGCTCTCCATCCTGCTTCTGATGCAGGGGCGCGTTGGTATCCAGTTACTTCACTGGATTTTCGGATTGGTGAGAACCAAACTTGCTTGGCTTCCAGGTAAGTTTTTTGATAAGAGGTTCCCCTTGTGTCCATGCATTAATGTACTAATGCTAGTGTCTTTTTCCCCATAGGGGCCAGCGTACAGAATGCCGGGATAACAGGCACCGACCCGAGATGAGAGGTGAAATCCTTGTAGAAATCAGGTAAGTCTTTAATGAGCGTTTTTTTGTAATGTCTTTTCATTCGCTCATTAACGCTGATGTTTCTTTTTCCCCTTAGGGCCCGGGGTCCGGAAATGCCAGGATGCGGCGCGGACCCGAAATGAAGAGGGAATGAATCAACAGGTAAATCTTAACATGGAGATTTAGCTTTCCTTATTCCCTTCTCTCTCTCACCTTTTGTTCTGGTGTTTTTCTCCCCAGGCGCTGGGGCGTGACTGCAAATCCGGATGATCGCTGCTGAACATGGAGGCGCCCTGTGAAGGTGAGTGGAATGCGGCGCTGCAGCGATCGACGCAATGAGCTTTTAAATTAAAGTCTTCCTTTTCAGGATTGTCGGCGAGATGCGGATTTAGCAGGTAAGGACTTTTCCTTCTTCTGTTCTCTTCTTCTCTTCCTTTGCAGGTGATCCAGGATGCTGGCAGGCGTGGCAGAAGTCAGGATGCAGGAGCAGACACGGTGAGCGTCCAGCTGCTAGATGCAGAACAACGCGAAGCACGTGTGGCTGTTCGGGTGGGGTTTAAATAGCCTTGGAAGAAGTTCCAGGTATGTATCCTTCCTCCAATCAGGTATGTATCCTTCCCCGACCACGCCCAGATGGTAAATTAGTCCCACAGGTAAAGTAGTTCCTTTCAGGCCTCAAGGAGGCCGGGATCCTGCAGCATGGTCTGCATCAGGTAAGTGCACCCAAGCATTCCCATAATGAGCCTGGCGCCTGATGTCTTTTATGAGCCTGGCGCCATAGGCGCCAGGACACTGTCCAAAGGGCCCCTATATGGGGTTGCTGGGTCCTTCCTTGGGGACTGGATGTCCGCTTTCGGGGATGCCGGGCTTGAACCGGCTCCCCGGGAGCGGGCATCATGACAGCACTCCCCCCAAGGCCCCTCCCAAGGTTGTTCCCTCCGGGGGTTTTGGTTTGTCTGGGAAGAGTCGGTGGAATTTCCTGACTAATCGAGGTGCATGCACATGGTCGCTGGATTCCCACGACCTCTCCTGAGGTCCATACCCCTTCCAATCAATTAGATAGAACAGTTTTGACCTAAACATTTTTGAGTCTAAAATGTTCTTCACTTCGAATTCGGGCTCCCCATCTATTAGAATAGGTTCTGGAGGTTTGAGTAGTCGGGTTCCGGGTACCACTGGTTTCAGAAGTGACACATGAAAAACAGGGTGAATTCGCATATTAGCTGGTAAATCAAGTTTAACAGCCACTGGGTTAATTATTGCCGTAATAGAATAAGGTCCCAGATATTTTGGGTTAAAAGTTCGAGGCCCTTTGAGTGGTAAATGTCTGGTAGCTAACCACACTTGATCCCCAATTTGATACGGAGGTGCTTCACTCCGATGTAGATCAGAATTCTCCTTGTATTTTCTCTTGGCTTGTTGTAAATGCGTAGTTGCCTCTTTGAAGGCTTGGGTAATTGTAGAATGCAGATGTTCTACTGCAGGCATTCCGAGGTTCTGAGGTGAGTCAAGGTTTGAGGTTCGAGGGTGGTGCCCAAACAAAGTATAAAAAGGACTGTGGCCAGTTCCAGAGTGTACCGAATTATTATATGCGTATCCGGCTATCCAAAGAATGTCTTTCCAGTTGCTTTCAGATTGCTGTAACATACACCGTAAGTACTGTTCAAGGGTCTGATTTGTCCTCTCGGTCTGACCATCGGTCTGAGGGTGGTGACTGGTCGATAATCTTACGTCGATCTGCGCCATTTGACAACATTTGCGCCAGAAGTGGGAAATGAATTGGCTTCCCCGGTCAGAGATTAGTATAGATGGGAATCCATGTAGCCGAACAATATTTTCGAGGAATTCTTTGGCTAGGACAGAAGCTGAAGGTAAACCTTTCAAAGGAATAAAGTGGGCCATTTTGGAAAACAAATCCACAATTACCAGAATAGTATTGTACCCCGAAGATGGAGGCAGGTCCGTAATAAAATCCATTGATAGGGTGTGCCAGGGTGCTGGTGGTATGTCTAGAGGTTGAAGGAGACCGGCTGGTCTTTTCTTTTGACTTCTATTTTGGGCGCAAACACCACAGGACATCACAAAAGATTTAACATCTTTTCGCCAAGAGGGCCACCAAAATTGTCGTTTCACCTTTTCCTCTGTCTTGGCAATACCGGGGTGTCCCTCTATTAATGTATCATGATAACCAGAAATAACTAGTTTGTGTAATTCCTTATGTGGCAGGAATAAGCGTCCTTGGAAATAAGGTAAACCATTATCCATGGTAAAGTCTGATCCCTTTTGTATCCATTCCTGTAAGGTTGTAGGGTCCAGGAGTTGTTTCACTCTGGCTTGAATGTCTTCAAGCGTCTGTAACAAAGTCATGCCTAGAATCCTCTGTTCGGGAATTATTGGTACTGGTTCTGAGTTTGTATCTGATTCTCCCATTCCAATTCGGGATAAGGCGTCTGCTTTGCCATTCTTGCAGCCAGGTCGATAGGTAATCACGAAATCAAATTCAGCGAAAAACAAAGCCCATCGGAGCTGCCGTACTGACTGAGCCTTGGCGGTTTTCAAATACTGTAAATTCCGGTGATCAGTGATCACTGTGATGGTATGTCGAGCGCCAAGCAGATAATGCCGCCAGGCTTTAAAAGCGGACTTAATGGCTAACAGTTCTTTGTCCGTGATTGCATAATTAACCTCGGGTGCCGAGAATTTTCTGGACCAAAATGCTACGGGATGCAGTTGGTTGGTTTCGGGATCTCTTTGGGACAGGACAGCTCCCATGGCTAGGCTGGATGCGTCAGTCTCGACGACATAAGGGAGATCCGGACGCGGGTGTTTCAATATAGGTGCGGAGGTAAACATAGCTTTTAAATCCTGAAAGGCCTGCTCCGCTTCTTCAGACCATTCAACACTTTTATTTTTCCTCAAGAGTGCAGTAATGGGTTGTACCACATGCGAAAATTCCGGGATAAACCTGCGATAGAAATTGGCAAAGCCGAGCATGCTTTGAACCCCTTTTACAGAGCTAGGTGATGGCCATTTGAGGATGGCATCCACTTTTCTGGAGTCCATTCGGACTCCTTTGGGTGTCCGGATGAAACCTAGAAACTCGACTTCTGTGGTAAGGAAAACACATTTCTCCAATTTAGCAAATAGTTTGTGTTGGCGCAGTTTTTCAAGTACTGCCCTGACGTGTTTTCTGTGATCAGATTCCGAAGAGGAGTACACCAGAATGTCATCGATATATACGACAACACAAACATCGATGAGTTCCCGAAGGACATCATTCAGGAAGGCAGCAGGCGCGTTACACAATCCGAAAGGCATCACCTGGTACTCGAATAATCCGTATTTAGTACGGAAGGCAGTTTTCCATTCGTCGCCTTCTTTAACGCGTACCAGATGATAAGCCCCCCGGAGATCTAACTTGGTGTATATGCAAGCGTCCTTCACCTGGTCAAGGAGTTCAGGGATCAGAGGCAGAGGATAACGGTTTTTAACCGTTATCTGGTTCAATGCGCGGTAATCGATACAAGTTCTAAGGTCGCCTTCTTTTTTGGGCACGAAGAACAAAGCCGAGGATGCCGGGGACTTTGACGGGCGAATAAAACCATTAGCTAGGTATTGATCCAAATATTGTCTCAAATGCAGATTCTCAGGTTCGGTAAGGGCATAAATCCTGCTACAAGGGGGTTGTGCACCGGGCACCAGATCGATTTGGCAATCGTACGATCTGTGAGGAGGTAACGTGTTGGCCTCTTCCTTTTGGAAGACGTCCTGAAAGTCTTGGTATTCCGTAGGTAGTTGCAAGGAGGCAGAGGTTACAGATGCTAGATTAATCTTCAGGTTTTCTGGGTAGCAGGTTTGTGTACAATCGGGAAGGTTATTCTCTTAGCTCGCCAATCAATTCGAGGATTATGTGTCTCTAACCAAGGGATTCCAAGAATAACCTGAAACTGTGGAGCCTTGATTAAATCAAACACAACACCCTGCCGATGGCCGTCGGGACCAATAAGAGTCACCTCAGTAGTGGAATGTGTTACCGGTCCAGAGGCAATTTCAGTTCGATCGACTGTGGTGATGACATCTTTGCTGGTTTTAGGACGGAGAGGGAGGTTAATCCTAGAGACCAATTCCCGATCCACATAGTTTCCAATAGCCCCACTATTGATGTATGCCTTTATTGCATGCAACCGCTTAGGCTGTTCTGGATCTACGAGAACCATTGGCACAATGAAATGCGAGGTCTAAGAACTCTTTTCAAGCTCGGCAAGCGGACCCCTACACTTGTCGGGCAGAGTCGTTTCCCGAAACAGAGTCTTCATGGTTTTTATCAGCGGCTCCTACCGCCTTTTGGGGCGGTTTTGCCGGGCAATCTCGTAGAAAGTGTCCAGAATTCACACAATAAAGACATAATTTTAACTGCCGCCTCCTTTCACGTTCCTTTTGAGTTAAGGGTCCTTTAACCCATCCAATGTGCATAGGCTCAGAGACATCAACTCCCTTGGGATTAGCATGGGTCTTGACCCACACCCGGGTCTCAAACCTGGACCGATCTGCTTTTCTGTTTTGAAGTCTGTGATCCAATTGGACCACTAAGTCTGTATACTCTGTGCATTCTTGGGGCGGATTTACAACTTGGGCCAAGACATCTTTAAGTTCTCCGCGAAGGCCTCGATAAAACGTGACTCTTTTATCCTCTGGCCATCCCGTTTCCACAATTAGTCTATTAAAGGTTGCAATATAGGATAGGAGGTCCTGATTGCCCTGTCGCAGGGATAGAAGCTCGTCATCCAACGCCTGCCCCTGAGAGTGTCGAGCAAATAACCTTTCCATGCTTGCTTGAAACCTTTTAAAATCACGGAGAATCAGGTCATCTTGAGTAACCAGTGGAACTGACCAATCGGCAGCGCAGCCGCTGAGATATGACAATACAAAGGCTACCTTGGTCTGATCATTAGGGAAGGCCCCAGGTCTGCATAGGAAGTGCAAACGACACCGATTCATGAATACAACGAATCGTTTGGGGTCCCCAGCAAAGCGTTCGGGTGGGGCCAGCGCCATGTTTCCAGGTAGATTAATCTGCACAGGGTTACTGGAAACCACAGGAGCGGGGTTCCCTCCGGAACCGGGTAAAGGAGTTTGCCCAGCTTGACCTTGCAAAAGCTGTCTGGCCAGGTCATCAGTTCTTTCCTTTGATATTATTAATTCCCTCCTGAGGGCATTAGTCTCTTGACGAGCGGCATGTACTTTGGCCCGTAATTCCCCCAGTAATTGGGCCAACTGATCAGTCTCAGAACTTTCCATAGCGCCTGGGTGGGAATTTGTAGGAAGGCTTCGCTTTCTGTTACGCTCACCTGACTCCCACGGAGGCGCTGGCCTGGTTGGCGCTGCTGTGACCTCTTCTAAGGTGATGCGCAGGGTTCGGAAGACGGACTGGACCGGGCCCCCAAATCTGGCTTGTCTGGCTCGCAGAAGTATCCTTCTTAGGGTCTGGAAGGACGAGCTCTCCATCCTGCTTCTGATGCAGGGGCGCGTTGGTATCCAGTTACTTCACTGGATTTTCGGATTGGTGAGAACCAAACTTGCTTGGCTTCCAGGTAAGTTTTTTGATAAGAGGTTCCCCTTGTGTCCATGCATTAATGTACTAATGCTAGTGTCTTTTTCCCCAGAGGGGCCGGGGTACGGAATGCCGGGGAACAGGCACCGACCCGAGATGAGAGGTGAAATCTTTGTAGAAATCAGGTAAGTCTTTAATCAGCGTTTTTTGGTAATGTCTTTTCATTCGCTCATTAACACTGATGTCTCTTTTTCCCCTTAGGGGCCGGGGTCCGGAAATGTCAGGATGCGGCGCGGACCCGAAATGAAGAGGGAAAGAATCAACAGGTAAGTCTTAACATGGATATTTAGCTTTCCTTATTCCTTTCTCTCTCTCACCTTTTGTTCTGGTGTTTTTCTCCCTAGGCGCTGGGGCGTGACTGCGAATCCGGATGATCGCTGCTGAACATGAGGCGCCCTGTGAAGGTGAGTGGAATGCGGCGCTGCAGCGATCGACGTGATGAGCTTTTAAATTAAAGTCTTCCTTTTCAGGATTGTCGGCAAGATGTCTCCGGGATGCGGATTTAGCAGGTAAGGACTTTTCCTTCTTCTGTTCTCTTCTTCTCTTCCTTTGCAGGTGATCCAGGATGCTGGCAGGCGTGGCAGAAGTCAGGATGCAGGAGCAGACACGGTGAGCGTCCAGCTGCTAGATGCAGAACAACGCGAAGCACGTGTGGCTGTTCGGGTGGAGTTTAAATAGCCTTGGAAGAAGCTCCAGGTATATATCCTTCCTCCAATCAGGTATGTATCCTTCCCCGACCACGCCCGGATGGTAAATTAGTCCCACAGGTAAAGTAGTTCCTTTCAGGCCTCAAGGAGGCCAGGATTCTGCAGCATGGTCTGCATCAGGTAAGTGCACCCAAGCATTCCCATAATGAGCCTGGCGCCTATGGCACCAGGACTGATGTCTTTTATGAGCCTGGCGCCATAGGCGCCAGGACACTGTCCAAAGGGCCCCTATATGGGGTTGCTGGGTCCTTCCTTGGGGACTGGATGTCCGCTTTCGGGGACGCCGGGCTTGAACCGGCTCCCCTGGAGTGGGCATCATGACAGCATGGATGAGAGGGGCGATAAGGAATACATCGGAGGAACATCCTGTCGAAAGAACGTTACAAGGTAAGAAGTAACTTGTTCTTCGAAGGGATTGTGTCCTCCGACATATTCCTCATCTTTGATAGACTCCCATAGCAGTGACATGTAATTGGAGGTGGGGGTGAGAATGCTATGTATCCCTTTAGGGATGGGCCGAATGCAATACGGCCTTGCCAAATCTGGTCTCTTGAATAGTGGAGGAATCCAGATTGTAAAAGTTTGTGAATGTATGTGCGGACGACCATGTGGCAGCCGCACATATGTCTCGGACCGGTACCCCTCTTTGGAGAGCCGAAGAGGCTGCGATACCCCTGGTTGAATGAGCCCTGACATTTTGGGGTGGCTCTTTCCCTGCCAGTTTGTAACATTGCAGAATGGCCAAAATAATCCACCTGGAGATGGTTTGTTTTGTTATGGGTAGTCCCAAATTGTGACCTGAGTATCCTACAAACAGTTGGTCTGCTTGCCTGATCCTAGCCATTCTGCTGATGTAAAAGCTGAGAGCTCGCCTTGGGTCCAGCCTATGTAGCCTTTCCTCCTCTTTCCCTGGATGGGGAGGAGGGTAGAACGAAGGTAAGGTAATTTTCTGAGTAATATGAAATTCAGAAACCACCTTTGGGAGGAAATTAGGCTTCACCTGTAGGACAACTTTGTCCTTGTGGAAGATTGTATGTGGGGGTTTACAGGAGAGAGCTTGTAGCTCGCTCACCCTCCTAGCAGTTGTTAGTGATACCAATAGGACAGTTTTAAGCGTGAGAAATCTCAGCGCACAAGAGTGAAGTGGTTCGAATGGAGTGCCCATTAGGACGTTTAAGACAAAGTCCCATAAGGGAACCTGAAATGGTTTTGGAGGATAAACATTAGTGAATCCCTTGAGAAATTGTACCACTAGAGGAAGTTTGAAATACGATGGTTCCTCCGCAGTGCGCTTGAAGATAGAAAGCGCTGCGAGATAGCCTTTTACAGTGCCAACTTGAAGGCCTGAGTTTGCCAAGTAGAGTAGAAACGATAACACTGTTGGTGTACCACATGAAAAAGGGTCGATATACTCTTCCCTAAACCAGCTGCAAAATTTGTTCCAACGGCAGCGGTATAAAGACTTTGTTGCTGGCCTTCTGGCCGAAAGCAACACCTCCATGACGCCATCAGGGAGATCCCAATCCTTGTGCCTCACCCTTTCAGAAGCCAAGCGTGAAGGTTGAGGGTGCTGGTGTCTGGATGGAGAATCTGACCTCCCTTCTGCGAGAGAAGATTCTCTTTGAGTGGAAGATGGATTGGAGGACAGATCGACATATCTAGAAGGTCTGGGTACCACGTTCTCCTGGCCCAATCCGGGGCAATTAGGATCATGGTTTTCCGGAATCTTCTCAACCTCCTGATCATTTGAGGAATAACAGGGACTGGTGGGAACGCTTAAAGGAGTGGAAACTCCCAGTCCACTACGAACGCGTCTCCTAGAGCTCCTCTCGGGGGAAATTCCCTTGAACCGAACAGATCGCACTTCCTGTTGTTGCCTGTGGCGAACAGATCCACCTGAGGGGTTCCCCAAAGGGCGAAGATCTCTTGAAGGACTTCCTGAGCTAGCTCCCACTTGTGGGAGACTGTGCTCTGCCTGCTCAGAGCGCCGCTGCAAGTTCTTCTCTCCGGTTAGGTGAACTGGCGATAGAGAGATTCCTTCTTGGATTGCCCAAAACCAGAGCTGCATCGCCTCTCTGCACAGTGGCAGTGATCCTACGCCTCCTCTTTTGTTGACTTAGTGCATGGCCACCGTGTTGTCCGTCATTATCAGGACATTTCTCCCCTGTACTAATGGCAGGAAAGCTTTCAGCACTAGTCTGATAGCTCTCAGCTCCAATAGGTTGATGTGTAGTCTGGACTCCGATGGAGACCAACGACCGCTGATGGTCAAGTCGTTGGCATGGGCTCCCCACCCCGTGCGTGAGGCGTCTGTGACTACTGTTTTCTCCGGCCATGGTTGCCAAAACAGTTCTCCTTTCACGATGTTCTCTGGATAGGCCCACCATTGAAAGTCACGGGCTACCTAATCTGGAATCCGGAGGAGATTGGTCATTCTCCCTGAGAATTGTGACCACTGACTTCTCAGTGCCCTCTGGTGGCGAGGCTTTTCCCAGGGAAGTGTCCAGGACCACTCCAATGAACTGGAGTCTCTGTGATGGTATCCTCTGTGACTTCTTTAAATTGAGGGAGAAGCCCAGTTTGTGAAGGAAGTGGCAGACATAATCTAGCTGGGCCTGGGCCTGTTTCGAAGATACAGCCCTGATCAGCCAATCGTCCAGGTAGGGGTAGTGTAACGGTCACCCGATTCCCGTAGAGGCGCCGGTCTTGACTGGGCGTATACCGTATCTTCAAAGGTGATGTGTAACACACGGCTGGCTCTTTGGGCTGGACCTCTGTGCACTGTATGTCTGACTCGAAGGGTAAGATGTCTGCAGATAGAAAATATGGGATTAAGGAACTGGGTTATTGAATGTCTCTCTCTTCTTCCCTTTCTCTTCTCCTGTAGAACCCCAAAGGTTAACGCTCTCACCTTAGGTAAGTGAACGCCGTGCTCTCCATCTGCCTCGGGGCAGGGTGCTGTAACCAGTTTCTTCACTGGATAAGGGGAGCAGGCCTCTTGACTTCAGAGGACTGCTGTCCGTCGTTTATTGCACGAACGGTAAGTTTCGAGTAATTCTAATGTCTTTAAAGTCTTTAGTAATGATGTTTCTTGTTTTGCAGGGTTCCGGCGATGGCGGATGACGGGCTGAAGTGAGTTGAAGATGGAGCCCGTGTGATGAATAGAAGCGCCTGGAAGCACGTAAGTAAGCGCTTGTTGCCTGCTTCACGATGCGCTCTAACTGTCTTTTTATTTTGCAGGTACAATTTCGGAGCGGCTGCAGGGTGCCGGAATACCCACTGGGTTAGATGTGGAAAGGAGTAATGGCACGTGAGTATTAAAGTTCCCCAATGTCTTTAAACGCACCTTGTTTTGTCTTTCAGATGCGGGATGCAGCGCCGAAGGCCTCCGGAGCGTGCGAAGAGTTGGTAAGCTTTTGTCTTTCAGATGCCGGAATGCAGTGTGAAGACCTCCGGAGCGCACGAAGAAAAGGTAAGCCTTTGTCTTTCAGATGCCGGAATGCAGCGCGAGGCGTTGGTGACAGCCGATGGACCAGGTAAGTGAAGAGCTGTCACTGAAGACCGTAATGCTAACCTGTTCTTTCTTGTCTTTATAGGTGTTGCTGAAGACTGGATTCAGGATGGTAAGCCTTTTTCCTTAGGCCCAGGATCAGATGCAGAAGACACGATGAGCGTTCTGCTGCAGAGGATGCAGAATAACGCAAAGCAAGATTCATCCATCGGGTGTGGTTTAAATAGCCTCCTGTAGTGCTTAGGTGTCTCCTTCCACAGCCACGCCTAGGTAAGAAAAGAGTTCCTGCTTTCCAGAAGAGTTCCAGTGTTCTGAATCTAGGGAGTGGCTCCTGCCCCACCCAACAGGAAAAGTAGTTCCAAACAGAAGAGGATCAGAGGCTCAACTGGCAGGCAAGTAAGCAGCATGGTCTGCTGCAGGTAAATCCACCCAAGCATTATGAGCCCGGCGCTTCCAGCGCTGGGACTGGGCATATTTATGAGCCTGGTGCCACTGGCGCCAGGACTGGGTCCAAAAGGTCCCAATTGGGACTGGTTGGCACTCGGAACCTGGGTTATGGATCTGCTTCCAAGGGAGTTGGGAAAACCCTGACCTTTTGGAAGCAGAGATCATGACAGTACCCCCCCTCAAGGCCCCTCCCAAACCGGGCTTCTCCGGGGGTTTTGGCTTGTCAGGAAATGTTCGGTGAAATCTTTTGATTAGGCGAGGAGCGTGGACATATTCAGCAGGTTCCCAGGATCTCTCTTGGGGGCCGTAGCCTTTCCAGTCAATTAGGTAAAATAGTTTAGATTTGGAGATCTTGGAGTCCAGAATGCTTTTGACTTCAAACTCGAGTTCTCCATCAACTAGGATAGGTTTTGGAGATTTAGTTAGTCGGGTTTGAGGTTGCACGGGTTTTAATAGAGAGACGTGGAAGACCGGATGTATCTTCATGTGCGGGGGCAAGTCCAACTTGACCGCTACTGGGTTTACTATGGTAGTGATGGAATAGGGACCAAGGTATCTTGGGTTGAATGTGCATGGCCCTTTTAGAGGTAGATATTTGGTGGATAACCAGACTTGATCCCCTACTTGATATTGAGGGGCTTCCTTCCGATGTTGATCTCCTCCTTTCTTGTATTGTTCTTTAGCCCTTTGAAGGTGAGAAACAGCTTCCTTAAAGGCTTGGGTGATTGTAGAATGCAGGTAGTCTACTGCTGGTGTTTCAAGATCTTGGAGGGGATCCAACTCCGAGGTTCGAGGGTGACTGCCGTACAAAAGAAAAAAACGGGGTTTTCCCAGTTCCCGAATGGACAGAGTTATTGTAGGCATATTCGGCTATCCAAAGGATGTCTTTCCAAGTTTTTTCAGTTTGTTGCAGCATGCAGCGTAAATACTGTTCCAGAGTTTGATTGGTCCTCTCGGTTTGTCCGTCGGTCTGAGGGTGGTGACTGGTCGATAGTCTCACATCAATTTGAGCCGACCGACAGCAACTTCGCCAAAAATGAGAAATAATTTGACTACCTCGATCCGAAATTAGAACCGAAGGAAAACCGTGCAGTCGGACGATGTTTTCGAGAAATTCTCGGGCCAGAGTTGCTGCTGTTGGCAAGCCTTTGAGCGGAATGAAATGCGCCATCTTGGAGAATAAGTCCACGATTACTAGAATCGTATTGTATCCGGAGCATGGAGGTAGATCGGTGATGAAGTCCATAGAAAGCGTATGCCAAGGGCGAGGTGGGATGTCAATAGGGCGTAAGAGGCCTGCTGGTCTTTCCTTTTGACTCTTGTTTTGGGCGCATACTCCACAGGACATTATAAAGTCTCTGATATCTTTTTTCCAAGACGGCCACCAGAAGTAGCGCTTGATATTTTCTGAGGTCTTGGCCATACCGGGATGTCCTTCCATTAAAGAATCGTGATAACAAGAGATTACTTTTTTCTGTAAATCTGTGCTGGGTAGGTATAATCGTTCTTGGAAATACAATAAGTTGTCCTTTACTGCAAAGTCCTTTCCCTGCAGATGCCAATTCTGCTGGAGTTACAAGTTGCCTGGCTTTATCCTTAACTTCCTCTATGGATTCTGTGGCGATTACACCCAGAATTCTTTGTTCGGGAATGATTGGTACAGGTTTAGGGTTGATCAAGTGTTCTTCCACTCCCATCCGAGAAAGGGCATCAGCTTTACCGTTCTTTGTACCAGGTCGATAGGTAATTATGAAGTCAAACTCGGCAAAGAATAATGCCCAACGGAGTTGTCTAGAGGATTGGGCTTTTGCGGTTTTCAAATATTGCAGGTTTCGGTGATCCGTAATCACAGTAACAGTGTGTCGGGCCCCCAGCAGATAATGCCGCCAAGCCTTAAAGGCAGACTTGATAGCCAGAAGTTCCTTGTCAGTAATCGTGTAATTGATTTCAGGAGGCGAGAATTTGCGGGACCAAAATGCCACGGGATGCAACTGATTGGTTACCGGGTCCTTTTGTGATAGAACTGCCCCCATGGCAAGGCTTGAAGCATCAGTTTCCT
Organism: Ambystoma mexicanum; assembly: GCF_040938575.1. Taxonomy (NCBI): domain Eukaryota; kingdom Metazoa; phylum Chordata; class Amphibia; order Caudata; family Ambystomatidae; genus Ambystoma; species Ambystoma mexicanum. The sequence goes on along the minus strand of NC_090921.1, from coordinate 1,106,478,584 downwards.
CGATGTAGGGGAGTTTGGGGCGAGGGCGTTTTAAGATTGGTGCAGAGATAAATTTAGTCTTCAAATCCTGGAAAGCTTGTTCCGCCTCGGTAGACCATTCAAAACGTTTGTTTTTCTTTAACAAGGCAGTGATGGGCTGGACTATTCGAGAGAATTCGGGGATAAACCTGCGGTAAAAGTTAGCGAAGCCTAACATGCTTTGCACACCTTTTACGGAGGATGGTGATGGCCATTTGAGAACTGCATCGACCTTCTTTGAATCCATACGCACTCCGCCAGGTGATAATATGAATCCCAAGAATTCAACTTCAGTCACGTTGAAAACGCATTTTTCCAACTTAGCGAAAAGTTTGTGTTGACGCAATCTTTCGAGGACCATTTTCACGTGTTTCCGATGTTCAGATTCCGATGAAGAATAAACGAGGATGTCGTCAATGTAAACAACAACACACACATCTATGAGCTCTCTGAGGACATCATTCATAAATATTGAAAGGCGGCCGGGGCATTGCAAAGTCCGAAGGGCATGACCTGAAATTCAAATAGCCCATACTTGGTGCGGAAGGCCGTCTTCCATTCATCGCCCTCTTTTACTCGTACCAAGTGGTAAGCTCCTCTAAGATCCAGCTTTGTATATATGCATGCTTTTCTGACTTGGTCCAGGAGTTCAGGGATCAAAGGTAACGGATATCTATTCTTAACGGTGATCTGGTCCAGGGAGCGGTAATCTATACAAGTTCTAAGGTCTCCTTCCTTTTTTGGAACGAAGAACAAAGCTGAAGAAGCAGGGGACTTGGAAGGACGAATAAACCCATTTGCCAGGTATTGATCCAGGTATTGTCGAAGGTGAAGGTTCTCAGGCTCGGTGAGGGCATAAATTCTACTACAAGGAGGAGTAGATCCAGGTATCAGGTCTATCTGGCAGTCATAAGACCTATGAGGAGGTAGAGAGTTAGCCTGATCCTTCCGGAAAACATCTTGGTATTCTAGGTATTCGGGAGGTAACTGGGGAGTCTCTGAAGAAATTGCTGCCAGTGCAACACCAGGTGGAGGGTGACAAGTAGAGACACATTCTGGAAACTGGACCGTTCTTGCTCGCCAATCGATCAGAGGATTGTGTTTCTCTAACCAAGGTATTCCTAGAATAATCTGAAACTGAGGGGCCTTGATCACATCGAACACGATCTTCTCATGGTGTCCATCTTGACTTACTAGCGTCACCTCTTGAGTGGTATGCGTTACTGGCCCGGAGGCTATCTCGGTACCATCGACCGTAGTAATGACGTCCTTTACAGCCTTGGGACAAAGAGTCAGATTCATCCTCAAAACCATTTCATGATCGACATAATTGCCGATGGCACCGCTGTCGACGTAAGCTTCAATTGCATGTAATCGATCCGGATTATCAGGGCTAATGAGGACCATAGGTATCACGAAATGCGAGGTCACGGAACTGGTTTTCACGCTCGGCAAGAGGACCTCTATTCTTGTCGGGCGAGGTCGTTTCCCTGCTCAGAGTTTGTAACTTTGGTAACTGCAGCTCCTACTGCCTTCTTGGCAGGTTTCACCGGACAGTCTCAAAGAAAGTGCCCTGAGTTTCCGCAATAGAGGCATAATTGCAACTGTTTTCTCCTTTCCCGCTCCTTTTGTGTTAGAGGACCTTTCAGACCCCCTATTTTCATGGGTTCCCCGGAGTCTACTCCTTTGGAAGGAGTTGGCGGTTTGGAAAATACTCGAGCATCAAACTTGGAACGATCGGCCTTCCTGTTCTGCAGTCTGTGATCTATTTGAACGACTAAGTCTATATAGTCCGAACAATCTTGTGGGGGATTCACTACTTGGGCTAACACATCTTTGAGCTCTCCACGTAGACCTCTATAAAACAGCGTAATCCTTTTGTCGTCAGGCCATTGAGTTTCCACTATCAGTCTGTTGAAAGATGCAATATAAGCCAAAAGGTCTTGATTACCTTGTCGCAACGAAAGAAGCTCATTGTCCAAGGCCTGCCCCTGTGAATGTCTTGCGAACAGTTTTTCCATACTGAGCTGAAAAGCTTGAAAATCATGGAGGACCGGATCATCTTGATTTACTAGAGGGATCGACCAGTCTGCCGCATTGCCACTAAGGTACGAAACCACGAAAGCTACTTTAGCTTGATCAGTTGGAAAGGCTGCTGGCCGGCATAAGAAATGCAACCGGCACTGATTGATAAATACTGCAAACCTCTTTGGGTCATCAGAAAATCGTTCGGGCGGAGCCAGAGGTACATTCCCAGGTAGGTTGATCTGCACTGGATTCATAGAGGATGTAGAAGGAAGATTTCCCCCAGATGCGGGTAACGGGGTCTGTCCGGCTTGGGACTGTAGCAATTGTCTAGCGAGATCATCTGTTCGCTCCTTGGAAATAATCAGTTCCCTTCTTAGAGCGTTCGTTTCCTGACGGGCTGCATGCACTTCTGCCCTTAGTTCCCCAAGTAACTGGGCTAGCTGGTCGGTATCCGAGGTTTCCATAGCGCCTGGACGGGAGTTTTGTGGTAGGCTTTGCGTTCTGTAACAAAAAGAGTTCCTGCTTTCCAGAAGAGTTCCAGTGTTCTGAATCTAGGGAGTGGCTCCTGCCCCACCCAACAGGAAAAGTAGTTCCAAACAGAAGAGGATCAGAGGCTCAACTGGCAGGCAAGTAAGCAGCATGGTCTGCTGCAGGTAAGTCCACCCAAGCATTATGAGCCCGGCGCTTCCAGCGCTGGGACTGGGCATATTCATGAGCCTGGTGCCACTGGCGCCAGGACTGGGTCCAAAAGGTCCCAATTGGGACTGGTTGGCACTCGGAACCTGGGTTATGGATCTGCTTCCAAGGGAGTTGGGAAAACCCTGACCTTTTGGAAGCAGAGATCATGACAGGTAGATCCCTTCCCTCCTTAGACTCGCCGCCACTACCGACATCAGCTTGGTGAAGACCCTCGGGGCGGAGGTCAGCCCAAATGGCAGAACTCTAAATTGATAATGAGAGTCGTCAATTGCAAACCTCTGGTATTTCCCGTGTTTGAGATGGATTGACACATGGAAATAAGCATCTTGAAGGTCCAGAGATACCAGCCAGTCCTGGAGCTGGAGGGCCTGAAGGATCTGAGAGAGAGTTACCATCTTGAACTTGTCCTTCCTGAGGAACTTGTTCAATTCTCGTAAATCCAGGACGGGTCTCAGTCCTCCATCCTTCTTTGGTATGAGAAAGTAGGGGGGAGTACCAGCCCTTGTTCCTGTCCGCTACAGGTACCGGTTCTATGGCACCTTTCTCTAGCAGGTCTATAATTTCCTGCAAGAGGAGCGGATCTGGAACTTTTAGAGAACTGTTACCCGGTGGATGACTCTGGAGGGATGTTTAGAAAGGGTAGGCCGCAACCCTGGGCAACTGTCTCCAATGCCCAAGCATCTGACGTTATAGCCTGCCATTCCGTCAGATGGTGAGTTAACCTGCCCCCTACAGGTGTATTGTGTGGAAAGGCCTCTGAGTGGTTTGGGGGCAGCTGATGCAGGTGCCGATGGTAAAGAGGCACCTGCTGCTGCTGCGGCCTTAGTACTTTTGACCCGTCCACCTTGGGTGGATCTCCTTTGGCCTCTTTGAGCCGGCTGTCCTCTGCCTTTCCCGAATACGGAATAATAGCGAAAGGACTTTCCTCTGCCAGAGGTTCCTGAGGGGCGAAAAGGAGTTTGGCGGATAGCAGCTCCTAAAGATTTTGCTGCTGCTTTAGAAGTCTGCAACTTTTCCAGACCGTCATCAGCCTTTTTCCCGAATAGTGAAGAGCATAGTCAAAGGGCATATTCAAAAGTCTGGCCTGTACATCTGGAGCAAAGCCAGACTTTCGCAACCATGCATGCCTGCGGATTGTTGTACTTGCCGCCATGGCCCTGCTGATACTGTCAGCGGAATTGATGCCAATTTGAAGTGATTCGCACATGGCATCTTTGCCAACATTAATAATGTTAAGTAAGGCTTCCTTTTCCTCTCCTTCGGGTATGCAGTCAGCCGCTGATGAAGCACACTCCCATAGTGTGTGACTGAACCTGGCGAGCGTACAGGTGGCGTTGACTTCAACGCCATACTACAAGCAGAGAATACTTTCTTCGCCATAGAATCGTACCTCTGTCATCTCTATCCTGTGGGACAGTAGGGTAAGCGGTCCTACTGCTAGATGAAGTTGCTGCTTGAACCACCAGGCTCTCTGGAGTCGGGTGTTTTGATAAGTATTCAGGGTCAGCAGCCGCTACCCTATACTTGGCTGACAATCTTTTATTGACCGCAGGGATAACTTCAGGAGTTTCCCAATTAGATGTAATTTTCCTTTGTAAGGCTGCATGGAAGGGGACCACAGAGTCCTCCTGTGGACCTTTGTCTAATATGTCTGTTAGGTCATCCTGTTGAAAAACAGGTGAAGGCGCAGACCAACCCATAAATTCAATAATTCTTGCCATAAGGGTTCTATAGGGTGTTTCGGCATGTTCCCCTGGGTCTGGTTTAACAAATTCTACTTCTGGGGAAGTGTCCAGCCCACTTGCCTCATGTAGTGACTCCTATCCTCCTGGTCAGAATCTTCCCCCTCTTAATAAATTGAAGATAGTCCAGGGTACTCTGACCTCTGAAATGGTGTAAAACCCATCTCTAAGGCAGAAGGAGCCAAACTCGTCATTATTGGGCGAGAAAACGTCAATGTCGTCGACGCCGATGTGACAGGCTTCGAAGGCACCGAGAACGGCGTCGAAAAAACCGGAAGGGGTCTCGAAGAACTCGAGAGGATCGGGATCCTACTCAAGGACATGGACGACAGTCTCAGCGTCGTGCCGGAGGCCCTTGTAATCAACGTTGGCTGTGGAGTAGCCTTGGTCTTCTCTTTCATCGGCGTCGATGTCGGCATCGTCGATGGCGTCGAGTCGATCGACCGATGCGTCGAGGAACCCTTCGACAACGTCGATGGCGCCGATCCGTGCGTCGAAGGAATCTTCGACGACAGCGTCGAAGGAATCTTCGACAACAGCGTTGAAGATGGTGCCTTCTTACCCGATGGCTCGTGGCGCTCTCGGGTGGAATGTTTCGCCGGGTGCTGCGACTCGCGGCGTTTTCATTTTTTGGGTTTTTCACCCGGGGTATCACCCTCAGCTGTCTTCGAGGGGGTCGAGGCCACGTTCTCGAAGACGCTTAACATTTTCTTTCTGAATTCCTCCCACTCAGCTTGAGAGCTGTGTTTTGTGGGACAGGAGACCCTTTCTGGGGACACAGAAGACGACGAGGAAGAGGATCTTCGACGTCTCTTTTTTGAGTGTCTTGATCTCGACGAATGATGGGAGCTACTTCGAGATCTAGAATGGGAATGTTTGATGGCGAGGAGACGAATGCCTCGACTCAGCCGAAGAAACCTTCGAGGATGTTTTGACTGACTTACCTCTCTCGAGCTTCCCCTTGCGCTCCTTCAAGGCTTTTGCCGTCATGGACATGCAGTCCTCACACTTCGAACCATGGTGCTCGGATCCCAAGCAACACAAGCAGATCCTGTGTGGATCCGTTATCGACATTTTTTTACTGCAGTCTTGACATTTCTTAAAGCCGGATCGCGGCGGCGTCGGTTCTGATGAAGATGCCATCGAGAACGAGTAGGTATTATTCGAGTAGATATAGAGTTATCCTGACTGAACTGAGCAACGACGTTCTGAGGCCCCACGAAGCACGGAAAAACGTAACTGAGCAACGGACGCAGCACGTGGCTATTTATGGGCATGACGTTGGCGCCGATACGGTGGCCGTCGACGCGCAGCGCCCTCTACAGAAAAATTTCCGAGGCCAGCAAGCTGGAAACGTATTATCAAAGATAAGGAATGTGTCGGAGGACACAATCCCTTCGAAATGTATTACACATCCTGAAGGTTTTACAAACATCCACTCTTGGAGGGGTGAAAGGTTTTGAGAAGGGTTGACCACCTTCAACCCTTCTGCTGGAAGATGCTTTTTGAATTCGGACAGGTCCAACCAAGATCACACCCCCATTCGCTTGTCATTCATTGTAACTGAAAAAAGGGAGAATCTAAGCACTCCGAAATTTCTGCCAAGGGATCTCCCTCTATGGCCTTGATCTGCAGAAGCATGAACTCTCCAGATTCAATGAAAGCTAATGGAGGCAGAAAAAATGTGCTGCCTAGCGGGAAGAAAAGGAGAACTCCTGCTTCCTATGGCCAGGCCACGCTGCCAAGAAAGGAAATCATTTTTCTGCTTGCCGGAAGAGGAAGAAGGGGTGCTTAAGAAGCACTTGGTTGAAGCGGTCTCTTTCTATGAAGGGTCCCAGTCAGCAAATTCCTACAGTTCCAACTCTGGCTTGAAAGCTTCCAAAGCCTTGTAGGTATGTCCTTATCTCTGTGCCAGGTAAGAAAGGTTTTGCATTTGTGACAAGGTCAGTAGTGTGACATTGTCTAGAGGAGATGGGGACCACTATCAGTGTGGGGCTGGAGGTCTACCAGGGTGGAAGTCTGAGCCATTCGTACCTCAGAGGGGAACAGTGGCAGTTGGGTGGGCCACGATTCAGAAATCCTCCTTAAGTGCCTGCTTGTATATGTGCAGTACAAACTTGCATCATCCCATACCTCCAGAGAAAGATGCTAGCCAAGTTTTGATCGCATTTCCTAGAACTACATGAATGCAGAGACCACCCAAGAGAATTTAACCCATCAGTGCCTCATGCTATCTACCTAGCTTCATATGAAGTCCTAAAATCAGCAGGGAGAGAGCCAGCAAACAAAAAAAACAGAACTTATGCAGCCACCTTATACAGCGCAGTGCTCCCCCAGCACCAGCACACAATGTAGCAGAACAACTGTGCAAAGCAAATTCCATCAAAGACTTGACACAGAGCAGCGTTCAAACAACAAACTTCCACTTGCCTTGGAGATTGTCAATCGCAACTCCTGAACATGAACAGGGACACTATACATCGTGGGGTATTTGTAGCGCCCTCGGACGTGGCAGACACAACCAGATTGGTCAGGGCCGGTGATCCAAATGGGAGAGGGTCGGGGGAGGGGGTAAGAGGGACAACAGGAAATATTGGCTGTTTGGGTGAGCTCAGAGCAGTCAGACGTGGCAGACCAAGTGACCAGCAGGAGGAAGGATGGTGGACTGGAGTGTGGTGGCAAATGAAACAAAAAGGGGAGGTACTGGTTGGTGTAACTGTTCTCCAGCATGGGTCTGGCATGGATTCACATGCTCATGAATATTCCCCGTCTTCAGGCCGGGAATCCTTGGTAAAGAAAAAAAAATCAGTATCAGTTTCGTTTCTGATCTATCTTTCTCAGTAGTAACCAATCACTGGTCTCTGGGTCATACTGCCCCCAGCCAATGACTGCCCTCTCCCTAAGCCCTGCCTCTGGCAGCCATCTTCAGATTTGGTAGCACGTAAAGTGCCAGTATGACCAAGTGAAGAGCCGCAGAGAGGTAGGAGGGAGGGTTCGCATGTGAATCCATGCCAGACCCATGCTGGAGAACAACAGTTACAGGTAAGTAACTTGTTCCTTCTCCAGCATGGGGTCTGGCATGGATTCACATGCTCATGAATATAAGAATACATAGCAGTACACACATGCACAACCACGGGAGGTGGCAAAGGCTCAACATTAAGCATTACATCAAAACTCAACATTAAGCATTTCTTACCTCCTCACCAGGCTCACCTTAAGCGAACAGGTTGGCAGCACTGCTTGGCCGACCCTGGACTCCTCCCTGGAATCCCGGTCGACGCAGTAGAATCTCATGAAGGTGTGCGTTGACCTCCACGTAGCAGCACTGCAGATGTCCAGCAGGGGCACACCAGACAAGAACGCCGTGGTAGCAGCGACCGCTCTGGTCGAATGGTCTCTCGGACGGCCGGGCAACGGTCGGTTTGCCAACCGATGACAGTGCATGATGCAGCCGGAGAGCTATCTGGAAATGGAAGCCTTCGAGAAAGCCTTCCCTTGGTTCACAGGTCCAAAGTTCACAAACAGCTGTGATGTCCTCCGAAAACTCTTCGTGCGGTCCACGTAGAACTTCAGCGCTCTAGCTATATCCAGCGAGTGCAAAGTCCTCTCGGCCAGCGACGAAGGCGACGGGAAAAAGACTGGTAACACCAAGGGCTCGTTGAGATGGAAGTCCAACGGCACCTTGGGCATGAAGGAGGGGTGCGTCCTCAGCACTACCCTTGTATCGTGAAAAGTCAGGTATGGAGGCTTGCAGGATAGTGCCTGGATCCCTCCCACGCGTCGTGCGGAGGTGGTGGCCACCAGGAATGCTGTTTTCCACGACAGAAACTTCAACGGGGCCGAATGCAATGGCTCGAATGGCGGACCCATGAGCCTGGGCAGCACCACATTGAGTTCTCACGCCGGGGCTGGCGGAATGATCGAAACAGTCCCTTCATAAATTTCTTAACCAGGCGATTAGACCACAGGGATGACCGCCCTGTAGTCCTGGTGTATCGGGAAATCGCTGCCAGGTGTATCTTGAAGCATGAGATACACCAGCTTTGGCTAGCGACAGTAGGTACGGCAATACTTGAGGGGCCGTAATCCGCAGAGGGTTAATCTTCTGTGCCTGGCACCAGAGAGAACCTCTTCCACTTATGTCTGTAGCACTTGAGAGTTGAGGACGCCGTGGCCTTCGCAAGAACCTCTCTGCAGTCGGCCGGGATATCGTATCCTCCAAACTCTAGTGCTGCAGGAGCCAGGCCTGCAAGTTCAGCGACTCTGGGTCGTGATGAAGAATTGAGGCTCCTTCTCTGGAGAGAAGATCTGCGTCCGTCGACAGCTTGACTGGTGGGGACGCTGGCAAGTCCAGAAGGTCTGGGAACCAGATCTGTCTCGGCCACGCCGGTGCGACGAGGATCATTTTGCACCCGGACCTCTTGAGCTGATTGATGAGTCGGAGCAGCAACGGCAACGGAGGGAACGCATATAGGATCAGGCCGTCCCAGGGGAATGAGAAAGCATCGCCCATGCTCCTCGGTTGGGGAAACCTGCTGGCAAACCTCTGGCACTTGGAGTTTGTCGCCGTCGCGAACAGGTTGATCTGGGGTTTGCCCCATTGCTGAAAATGTCGGTCCACTTGATCCTGGCGTAGTTCCCACTCGTGGCACGAGCGCAGCTCTCTGCTGAGTGAGTCAGCGATGGTGTTTTTTTATCCCTGCCAGATGAAACGGCACCAGAAACATCCCTTGAGCAACAGCCCAATGCCACAGATCCTGGGATTCCTTGGATAGGGCTGGGGATCTGGTTCCGCCCAGCTTCCGGATGTAAAACACCGTAGTGGTGTTGTCGGTGAAGATCCTCACTACCTTGCCCTTGAGGAACAGGAGAAAGGACCTGAGGGCCCAGAACACTGCCCGGAGCTCCAGTATGTTGATATGGAGCGGCTTCTCCTCCGGGAGCCAAAAGCCTCTTGCGTGAAGATCTCCGGTATGCGCTCCCCACCCCTCCAAGGAGGCATCCATCGTCACCGTCACCTGGTGGGCAGGGGTCTGAAAGTCTGTTCCTGCCGCCAGATGAGCGCGGGTGCCCCACCACCGGATCACTCGACGGAAGGTCTCGTTGAGAGGGATCATGTCTTCGAAGGTGCCCCTTGCTTGTATCCAGCGGGTGTCGAGGAACTCCTGTAGAGGGCGCATCCGAAGCCTGCACAGGCGCACAAGATATATGCAAGTGGACATCATCCCGAGGAGGGACTTGATGGACCTCACCTTGGGCACGTCCGTGGCCACCAGACGCTGCACCTCCTCCGACGGAGAGGCCAGACGTGCCACTGTGTTGAGTTTGGCTCCCAGAAACAGTGCGACTTGCGAGGGGACCAGGTGGGACTTGGGGATGTTGATGGAGAACCCCAGGTCCGTGAGCAGCTGGACGGTCTACGCTGTATGTTCCACAGAGAGCTCCCTTGTCCTTGCGCGGATGAGCCAATCATCCAAGTAGGGCTAGACGTGGATCCCCTGTAGGCGCAGCCGCGCCACCACTGGAGCGAGGCACTTGGTGAAAACCTTGGGTGCCGACTTCAGTCCAAACGGGAGGGCCTTGAACTGGTAGTGCTGCCCTTGGACCACGAACCTGAGGAACTTTCGGTGTCCTTTTAAAATGGGGATGTGAAAGTATGCATCCTCCAAATGCAACGACGACAGGAAATCGCCCTCCTCCAGCTGTCCCAGCACGTGCTGGAGGGTGACCATCCAGAACTTCTGTGCCCTGATGTACTTGTTCAGTCGTCGCCGGTCCAGGATGGGTCGCCATCCTCCTGTCTTCTTTTTCACGAGGAAGTACCTTGAGTATACTCTGGAGCCCCGGAGCCTTTTCGGGACGAGCTCGATGGCACCTTTCTTGAGCATCGCCCTTACCTCCAACAGCAGTTGAGGGACGTGATTTTCCTTCCTGACCACGGGTGGTATGCGGGGCCACTTTTTTAGAAATTCGAGGGCGTGCCCCTGGGCCAGGACGTCCAGCACCCAACGGTCGGTGGATATGGACTCCCACACGCTGACGAACTTCGCCAGCCGGCCTCCCACCGGTGTGCTTCTTTGGGGGCCCGACGCCACGGTCGGTTCAATCTTGCTTGGAGGACGCCTTGCCGACGACGGCGGGGTCCACCAGACTTGCCTCGTCCTCTATAGGCTTCTTGCGACAAGGAGCAGGCCGCTTGGCGGTACATGGAGGAGCCACCGCCAAATCCCTTAGAGGCACCCTGCTTGCCTCCGGAGCTCCGAAAGGACGGCCTTCGCTGCCGGAGAACGCCTAGGGCCTTAGCTGTCTCCGTGTCTGCCTTGATGGCTTGGAGGGACTCATCCACTGTTTTCCCAAACCGGTTGTTCCCGTTGAACAGCATGTCCAAAACCTTGGCTTGTATGTCCTGGCGGAAATCCGTCACCTTGTGCCACCCTCGTCGTCTAAGGCAAACGCCGTTGCCTAGCTGGTGGAAACCGGTGTTGGCAATGTCCGTTGCCACCGTTATGCGTGGTCCGACGCCACCTCGCCTTCTTGCAAGATCTCCAGGGCCTTGGCCCTCTTGTCGTCTGGTAGGGAGTCCAACAGGGGGGCGATCCTGTACCATAACTCCCTGTCGTAGCAGGCCACGATTGCAAGGGCGTTGGCTGCCTTAATCGTTGTTGCCGCCGACAAGATAACTTGTTGTCCCATTGCATCCAGCTTCTTTCCTTCGCCGTCCGGCGGGGAAGTTGACGTCAAGGCCGATGCCCCCCTGCTTTCTTCTTGGCCGCCGCTGAGACGACCGAGTCAGGGTTCAGTTGTGCCCTAAGGCACAAAGGGGCCGCGTTGGGGACCTGGTACTACTTCTCGTACCGATCCCTCTTGGCAGGTGTCGTAGACGGGTTCTTGAGAAGGGTGAGACCCTCGTCCCAGATGTCATCCAGCAGAGGCACGGCGAGGACTGTCTTCCTCTTGGCCTCGCGCCGTTGGTAAAGGAAACCTTCCTTCTTCTCTTCGGGGCAGAGCTGAAAAAGCTTGGATGCCTTGGCGATCATTGCATGGAAAGATCTGATTCCATCGGGCGGGGAGGCCCGGGCTGGAGGCGATGGGAGCTCTGTCCCGTCGTCACCGCCGTTGTCGGTACCCGTCGTGGCCGTGTCCGTCCCCGTGTCATCCCCAGGGACAGGGGACGTGGGCAAAGGTTGACTAGGCCGTGAGGGCTGAAAAGGCATGGCTGGATGGGTTCCGGCTTCTCTTGTTTGGGGGACATCCCGACGGGCCTGGCTCTGGCTCCTCCGTCGGGCCTGGTTCCGGCTCCTCCGTCGGTGGTATGGGCAATCTTGTCCTTATCTCCGAACATAAGGATTGTATTGCCAACAAAATGGCCGCCGACTTGTCCTGCGGCTCCGGAAGCGACGAGTGACTAGGACCCTCGCCGGTACTGCCGTCGCTCTCGTCATTCTCTTCGTCGGGATCACTCCCATGGGACCGAGCCTCTTCAACGCCCTCGTCGAGGCCCTCTAAGACTTCAACCAGTTCCTCCTCAGAGGCTGTGTCCGTGTCCACAATGGCCACCGCCCCCCCTCTTTTTCCGCCAAGGTCTTCACGGGGGTCTTCACGGGGGTCTTCTCGATGGGTCTGAAAGAGGCTTCGCTCCGCGGAGGCAGGGAGACTCTGGGCCCCGAGGTCGCCTCCACTGGTGTAGCCTCCACAGGCTGCACCAGGGCCGCCGCGACTTCCTCGATAGAGGCCTTGGCCGGGTGAATCAAGGCCTTTACCACCTTCTGTGGGCCTGTGGCCTTCACCTTGGGGGGAGGGTCACTGCCTCGCTCCCCCTCGGCTGGATCCTTCGAGCTCGCCCGGGGCCTCTCCAAAAGCTCTGCCGGGTTCTCGGCCTTCCTCTTCTCTGAGCCAGATCGTTGGCTCATGGTCGATGTCGCTGGAGAGGATGCGCCCTGCCTGGCAGCCGAGGAGCCCGACCGTTCGGCGGTTCAGGTGCCTTCTGTTGGGCCCCCGTCGCCGGGATGCCCTCACAGGACTTAGAAGACCGCTCGGACTTCTTCTCACCTGACAGGCTCTTTCCTTCTAGCCAGTTGGAGAGATGAAGGTGTCGGTCTTTGATGGTCCGTTCTGACATGTTCCTGCAAAATGCACAGTGCTTCTCCACGTGCGTTTTGTCCTCATGAAGGCAGTAGAGACATTTCGAGTGCTCGTCCTCCTTGAACACATTCTGCAGCTGGCATCCAGTGCAAACCCTGAACAGCTTTCCGGGCGTCGAGCTTCCTTTCTCCTGGGCCATGTCCGGGTAGGCCGCAGAAACTCCTGGACTCCTGCAAGAAGCGTAACTCGACGAAATCTTCACCCTTGAGGGGCATAGAAAAATCCAAAACGGATCCCCGTTGATCGGATGTAGAAACGGTGGAGCTTGAGGCTCTATTTGACCGAAAAATGAGAAAATCTCTGAAAAAAGCATGAAGGGGCAGCAAAAGCTCGAGAGCTAAACACGAGGACTCCCAACACTTGAGCGTGCGGTAAAAATCTGAGGATGGATGCCAGAGGCGGGGCTTAGGGAGAGGGCAGTCATTGGCTGGGGGCAGTATGACCCAGAGACCAGTGATTGGTTACTACTGAGAAAGACAGATCAGAAACAAAACTGATACTGATTTTTTCTTTACCGAGGATTCCCAGCCCGACGACGGGGAATATTCATGAGCATGTGAATCCATGCCAGACCTCACGCTGGAGAATAAGTAGTATTGAGTGGGAACTGTGCATTCAATGTGGTTGATTGAGAATGTTAGAGGGAATGTAGAGAGTGAGTGGAAAGTTCTTGTATGCGTGAAAGGCGAATGACTGAGTAGAATGTGTGGTGGAGTAGTATTAGTGTTGAGGCAGGAGCAGTAGTGTGGAGGGGATAGTATTGCAGAGGAGGGCGTTATAATGCAGAGAAGGGAGTTATAACACATAACGGTGGTAGTGGGAGCGAAAGACATCAGCGGTACAGAGGAGGAAGATGTAGCAGGAAGGAGCAATGATGGGTGGATTTGGACACAGGAAAGTAGAGGGGAGCACAACATTCAGAGACAGAAGAGTAGAACATCAGGGAATGAGAGGGAGGTGACTGAGTCAGGCGAGTGTCTGAAAGGCATATTCCCCTACTTCTTTTAGCACCAACAACAACAAAAGTGCAGGGCTAGCCTAGGAAGCCCCAGAGTGAGGTTACATGGATAAGGCAGTCGCCTTTAGGCCATCACCATCAGCCAGCTAGTTATTAGATAGTAGGGAGAAAGAAATCAGTATATACTAACCTCGAGAGTGGGAACACCTGGATTAGGAAAGGTTTGCTGCATTCTAGATGAGAGAGCGAGATGAACAGACTCCAAGAGCCTGTGAAATCAAAACGAATAAAAACTCTTGAATCGTCTTTTGGGAGTTGGTGTTTTTGGGGGCAATCTTTGACACAATATGCTTGGTAATGGCTGAAAGACTTGACCCTTAGGATGCTAGCCTTTGTGTTCCCCTCCACAGATCTGCAGGAAGGGTGGAAAAACAAAAAAACTGACGCATGTCAAAGAGGCCCCGGACCTTGTCTTTGAACTCATGTACAAGCATAGTTCCCCTAACAAAGGCAACTGTTCTGAAAAGGCCCAGACACTAGCCTCAAGCTGACTTGTCAACATATCCGGCGACTGCCTCCCGTGTAGAATGTGCCGATACATTGCCCTCGAAAAACCTCAATAAGCAATTTCTCTCCCATTCTGGTGTCAAATCTTCTGCAAAGTCAGCAACATCTTTGCACAGCCCAACATTGCAGGTTGCCTGGTCGTGTCTATTTGCCTGTCAAAGGAGAATGATTTATTGTAGACTTTCCTGCTGAAAGCATTTGGGTCCTTGAACTTTTCCCACTTGGTCAGAGAGGCTTTACCTGATGCAGTAGATGAGTTAGTCTATCACCCTTGAGCCATGGCAGCTGAAACCACCACCAAGTGGGGTTGCACATTAGGAGTCGAGCAGAACTTTCCATCTGATTTGAAGCAGAATTTGACATCTAATTTCTTATTAGCTGCCATTGTCTGCCGAGGAGTGCTCCAAATTGTACATGCCTCCTTGCCCAAATCAGACTGAAGAGGAAGCCACAATATTTTGTGCCTGGTAGTCAGAACTGCTGAAAGAACCCCCAACTCCTCAGGTGAGGGAGAAGAAACTTTAAGTTACAAAAAGTCCATGATGCCCATTTTGCTTTCGTGGAAGAACATAATGAAGGTCCTCTGACTCACCATCTATTGTACTAGTTTCCAGGTCTCCAACCATTGCTGCAGTACAGAAAAGCTGAGGCAGTGTCTCCAAGCCCACTAAGGCCCCCATTGCCTGTCAAGCTTGAAGTGGATCTACGAAACCGGAGGAGGTAAAGGCTTTGCTGGTGGAAGAGGCGATTGAATGGGCAGCACCAGTCCAATAATCTTTTGAACAAAGTATCCCATTCTTGGTGCTGTCATAATTGTGCGGAATATGGCAGGCAATGTCTCTTCCAGTGACCTTTGCAGACTCAGATCTGTGGGTTGGAAAGGGCATTGCTAGGTGGCTTTGGTTTGCACAAAGCTGAGCACAGTCTCTTCCTCCCTAGAGATAAATGCAGGAAACAGAACAAAATTGAACGAGACTTAGGGAAAATTCATGGTCCCTTGGAAATGGAACAGACTATTCAACCACAAATCCTGCTCTCAGGGTGAAGGTGAAGCTAGGGTCACTCGAACCACCTTCCAATGTATTCTCACCAGAGCAATGCTCCTCCACAGGAAAGGCCACTACTCTTGAGGAGACACGGATGTGAAGAACCCCAAGGGATGTGCATATGACGTTTTAGGACTATGGGCCCCCACCCAATGAAGCTGCATCTTGGAGGCTCTCTAAGGGCCAGATTCTGAGGTGCATGCAAAAACAGGAAAGTGTTAATCTATGAAAGATGAACGCTTTCCTTCAAAGCACCATCTTATGATAAAGTGCTAATGTGATGGTCTGGCATCAAACCCACGACTTTTGCATGTGCCTGTTTTACTGCAACATCCTTGGCGACCATGAGAAATGCAGGGTAGGCACTGCAAGGGGATTCTCCTTTCAAAAGCACTGCTTTAGCACATCAACAAGAGGAGTTAAAATACGGCAGCTGTGAGGTGCCCTTAAACGCTGCAGTACACGTTTTCCCTTTTATAAACCTAACATTTCCTAGACTGCAGAACCACTTTTCTAGTTTAATGAAAGCTTAAGAAAACCTTCTTAAAATAAAAAAAGTGTCAGTCTTTTAGGAAATGCTTGCAGAGCCACTGGTACACGTTCTTATCTAAACAGATTTAAGCAACTTTTGCTGCTGGAAAACACTTTTCCCCTCCATGTCCACCCACCTCAGAATGGTTGTGCTGGAAACTGGAGGGGGGAAGGTCGCCACACTATATTTAGCAGAAGCTCAGAATCAGGCCCTCTGTGTCTTTCACCTTAGACCAATTGCTTACCTTCACATGCTGTGGAGGCTTGTTGCAATGTGGGCCCTCTGCCGGCAGGTGCTGTGGTGCGTCTATTTTCCCCTGAAAGAAAGGGGCCTTGTGCCTAAACTCCTCAAATGGGCCCTTCTGTTCAATAGGGTCTGGTGTTGTCAGACATCCCCTGGGCCTGTTTCAAGTTGCTTACATGCCCTCCAGCAGTAAGCATGGTGCTCAATCTGGCTCTGCAGGCAAAGGCTTGTATGCCTCAGATTTTCGAGTGCTGAAAGGCTGCCAAAAATAAGACACGTGGGACAAGTTCTGGTAGCAGGCATTAAACATCCTCTGTGCATGCACCGATCTTAGGCCCACGGGACAAGGCAGAAAAAGATCTGATAAAAACCTTACGCTTCAGTAACAGATTGGGCGACCCCATCCAGGATACAAGGAACATGGAATTGAAACAAATGGCATCTCTCAAAGCCAATAATTAACAGCATAGCCTTGGATGCAGAAGCCAAGCCTGGTCCAGGGAGGGAAAGGGGAATCCAAGAAATCGAGAAAATTGCAAAGGATACCATTAGCTCAGCATAAAAAGGTGAGGCATGGTGCTGACTTTGGCAAATATTTATAGGCATCAATTTGTGTTGAACCCAACTCAAACTATATGCAAGCACAAGGGCTGGCAATCACATGACTATTACATGTGCCTGTGAGTGCCTGAAGGCTAGCCTCATGCGATGGTTCAAAGGGAGGTCCCATTAGTCTGGTGAGAACAACATTCAGGTCCCATCCGGGAGCTGGGTTGGAGATAGGGAGATGAAGTCTCTTTACTCCCTCGATAAAGGCTTCATTCACAGGAATCTTCCACCATGAAACCCTGCTCTGGGACGTTGTGTACGCCGAAAGAGCGGCTAAGTGGACCTTTAGGGAATTGAAAACCATTCCTGAATCTAACAGGTGAGTCAGGTACAGGACAATATCTTTAGGTGAGCAATCCATAGAATTGATGCCCTTGGTAGCACACCAGGTAACAAAGTGCGTCCACTTACTAGAGTAGCAATGTCTGGTGGTAGTTTTCCGAGCCTCTCCGAGTATGTCCATGCATCTCCGAGGGAGATGAAGGTGCCCAAACTCTAGGACTTCAGGAGCCAAGCTGCTAAGTTGAGTTTTTGGGGGCATGGATGTAGTCTCTCTCCCTGATCTTGCGACAGCATGTTGTGCGGGCATGGAAGCTTCCTGGTGCATCTTGTGCACTATTCTGTTGAGAAGGGGAAAGGGGGAAAGTGTAGGCAAATCTCGCGTACCATGTTATCCAGAGACCGTTCCCCTTGGAGCGGTTATGTGGGTATCTGGAGGCAAAGTCGGGGCATTGGGCGTTTTGCAGGATGTTGCCAACTCGTGCTCTACGGGTAGGGGGAATGTCTGGGCTGGGCACGTCTGCCAGAAGATTGAATTCCCCCGGAATGTGTTGTAAGAGGAGGAACATGTTTTTGAGTGCCCACTTCCAGATGTTCTGGGACAGTCTGGACAGCCCTAGAGAGTAAGTGCCCCCTTGTTTGTTTAAGTAGTACATGGCCATGGTACTGTCCGTGAGGACTAGACAAGTCTTCCCTTGAAGGTGCGACTGGAAAGCCTTCAGTGCCTTGAACACTGCTAGCAGTTCCAACAGGTTGATGTGATTGAACGCTAAAGCTGAAGACCACATGTTGTGCGCGGTCTGTTGAAGGAGGTGAGCCTCACCACCCAACAGTGATGCGTCTGTGGTAAGAGTGGCTTCTACTGCGGGGGTGGTGAAGGTTTTCATTTGCCCTTGACCACCACTGCAGAGACTGAACAAAGGCTGCCGAGACAATCACTAGATCGTCTCACTGGCCATTGGCCTGACATCATTGGCTCAAGAGCAACTCTTGCATGGGGCGCATGCGCAGAGGAGTATGAGGAACTAGGAAGACACAGGAAGCCATCATCCCCATCAGTCACATGGCTTTGCGTATGGTCACCTGGTGACTGGCTACATAGTGAGGAATCTGGAACAGCATGTTGTGAACCCTCTCGTTGGAGGGAAAGACGAGCCTGTCTTCTGTCCGATTTAGAGCCCCCAGAAACTGTTTGACCTGGCTGGGGGGTAGATTGGATTTCTTCTATTTGACAGAGAACCCAAGGTTGAAGAGGAGATCTATCATCTTCTGGGTATTTGTCTGGAATGTTCCATAATAATCCCGTTATGGGCCAGTCATCGAGGTAAGGATTGACTGGGATGGATGCCTGCACAGGTGAGCCGCCACTACCGCCAGTACCTTTGTGAACACCCTTGGTGCTGAGGCAATGCCGAAGTGGAGAACCTTGAACTGATAGTGTGTGTCCTCTATCATGAACCAGACATACTTTGTGTGCTGGCAACAATAAAATATCAAAGTATGTATCTTTCATGTCTAATGTGGCCATGTAATCCCCCTGATGCAGCAGTGGGATTAACTCCTGAAGTGCTGTCATCCTGAACTTTTGAGGTTTGACATACTTGTTCGCAGGTCTAAAACAGGGCGCATGGTGAGATCCTTTTTGGGTACAAGGTAGTACACTGAATAAATACCCATGTTTACCTGGAGAAGGGCGACGACTTTGATGGCGCCCTTTTCCAGCAGGACCTGAACTTCTTCCAACAGGATGCGCAGGTGTTCTGGCGACAGCCGCCTGCTTCTTAGTGAATGGTAGCGAGATGGTCGGAGAAACTCAATACAATACCCATGGGAAATGGTCTTTAGTACCCACTGATCTGAAGTGATCCCCTCCCAGGCGTGAGTTTCTGCCGCTACCCTTGCCCCTTCAAGAGCCTCTTTGCTGGTACTGGAAATTGCCAGAGGCGCCCTGACCGGAGGACCAGGGGTTACCCCCCTGTGAGCCATATTGACCTAGGGGTGAGCAGGAAAAGGATTGGCCACAAAAGGACCGGTGGGTGTTAGAGCTGCTGCACTGGTGAAAAGGTTTAGCCGTACTATGGTTAAGTGACTTCAAAGTCTTCTGCTCCTTTTTTGCTGTTTCCAGGGCGTCAACCGCCTTTCCAAATAGATTGGATTCCTCCACAGGTCTGTTAATTAAGGAGGCGTGTGTCTCATGTTTGAACCCAGAGTTCTTTAACCAGGCAGGCCTTTTAAATAGGGTTCCCTGAGCCAGGGTGCGTCCAGCGGTTTCACCCAAGCCCAGAGTGTTCTTGAGGATATTCTGGGTCACTTGTCTGCCTTCTGCCACGACTGCCAGCAGGTGTGATCGGGTAGGCTCTGTAACCTCCTGAAGACCAGCCTGTGTTAGGCCCTACTGAACATCACTGTAGCTAGCAAGGAATGTGGTGTTATTGGCGATTCTTGTGGAGTAGGCCGCAGAGGCGTTGACCTGCTTGCCTGCTTTGTAGTCCTTGTCCCGAGGGTATTTTGCCGAGTACAGTGCAACCCCTTCCCTTTTACGAGTGGTCGTAATAACCAAGGAGTGCAGTTTGGCGTGACCCCTGATGTAGATGGGGGTCAGAGGTGGTTGGGTGAAAAATGTTCCACCCGGGGGTTGACTGCCCATGTAAGAGACGGGCACAGTAAAGAAGGGGGTAGGCGCCTTCTCATAGAATTTAATAAGGGGGTGGTTTGGCTAACCAGAGTTTTTTCCTTGAGATGTCCTCTATGAAGTCCGAGTCAGGGCCAGCTTCGTGCGTAGCAATTTTGAAATAGTCGGCTGCTCTTTTTAAGAGGGAGTTGAACAGCATTTACTAGTCAACTGGCGACAAATCTCTCTGTGGAGGAGTAGCAGGGGGATCCAGACAGATGATGTGCGGGTCAGTGGTATGTGGCTGTGTGTGCCACGAGCCCTGGTCCTCCGCCGGATCAAAGCCATAGGCTCAAACGGGGAGTACATCAAAGCAGCCAACACCAGATTTAGCTTCCACTGTTAGTAAGATTTTTGCAGGACCCTCTGGTGAGGACGGTGTAATCATCCAACCAAATGATAGAGCAGCGTGTCAAACAAAAATAAATACCAGACTCTCCAATGGTAGTAATAGCACAGCAGTCTGGGTTAAACCCTTCATAAGAAACTTCCTGGGTCGAGTCATCGGGGACGATCCCAAAGATATCGTTGTGGCATCTCTGTGGTTTGTCCAAAGAGGAAAACTGGGAACCAGGGTAGGGAAGTTTCTGAAATTTAGAGGGGATGGGCCAGAGTCCACTGCCATAGGCCTTTTCAAGGTTCTGTCATACTGGCGTGAAAAGTCTATGAACTCAGCGATCTTAGCCATACACTGGTCAAACTTCTCCTTAGTCCATTCTGATGAAGCTGAAGGGTCAGGCGGTGGGAAGGGCTGCCTGGAAGGGGATGAACCCTTATGTAAGGTCTCAGAATAGTCCTCTCGAGGAGAGTGGGGGTGCCTTTGTAGTCCCTGGCCACCAAAAGGGTATTTGAAAGGTTTTTGCTAAGCTTCGGAAGCTGCATTGATGGCATAGAGGGTTTCAGCACACCTGAAGGCGCTACCGCAGTTGGCGGCAACGCCGAGTTCTTTGGAGTTCAAGCGCCTTTGGACGACAGGTCAACGACAGTGGACTTTTTAAGAGGACCGCCCCTTCCAGAAGGAATCTTATGGACATTTGCATGCTGCGGTTGTGGGGAGGGCTCTGAACCGGAAGGTTCAGAAGGTACCATCAAAATATTTGGCTGCCACACCCTCAAGCTTCCTTGCTCTTGCATTGCATTCTGAACCTCATGCAGCCGCGACCCATTTGGAATTGCTATGTCTTGCTGACTATCCTAATTGACACGGGGGGTCCTGGGAGTCCCTCTGCCAGACATTAGTCCTGGTTACGAGGGACTTACCCAGAGTCCTTAGCTCACTATCTTTCACAGAGAAGAAATATCCCAAACATATCAGTCTTTGTCCTGCCCTGGGGCAGTCCAGCACCGAAATGCTAGGCAATTCTCCTCTGAACAAGAGTACCAACAGCATCCCCAGACACGTGTTTTGGTCTGGTTGGACCTCATCAGTAGGGAGGAGCTGTGCCTCTCTAAGAATAGTGAGCAAGGGGTCCACGTCTGGATTCCCCTAGTAACTTAGATGCTGTACATCTCATTTTATACTTCAACTATTCAGCACCCTTAAACTCTCCATGCAGCCTTTTCTTGCCCCATCTCCACCATGTATAGCACTATACGCCCTAGGGAGAGGACCGGAAAGAGCAAGCGAGAGAGAAAGAGGGATGTATGGAGGGGATACAAAGAAAAACTAGACAGATGAAGTTATGCAGAGGATGTGCCTGAGAGAAAGTCAGACTAAGACGAAAGAGGACTCTGATAAAAACCTGCTTAAAATGTTACTTTTCATGAACACCACCACAATTATTTAGACATTTTGGTGCTGCGCGTTTAGAGAAAGTCTTGCTAAGTGGTTAGACATAATCTTGTTGAAACGCACATTGGAGAACAGCTATTGATACAATAAACCACATGGATGCCTTCTTTATTTGAAGATGGAAGCTATTGAAAAGGCAAGAGTATATTCCAACATTTTTTCTACAAAAATCTACATAATTAAACATGTGTTAAATTATCAGATCTAGCGGATTCACATGACAAACACATTTTTATGATGATCCACATTAAAGAGTGTTTGAAAACATGGACTCTTTTTAAATACTATTCTTCAGTCACCTACAGCTTCAGATTTATTGTAGCAGAAATACACAGAATGTCTATCTGCAACAAACTGTGATTAGGGTATATTTTGAAGATGTTCTACATCTCAATAGACCTATAAGTGGGCCAATAATTTCATGAAGCAAATATTTTGCTCGTTATAGCTGCAGTATTGCCCACACTCTGCCTTTTCAAGGGGCTTAAACTGCAATTGTCTGTGTTCTATATGTGAATGGCATTTTATACCTAGGCGAGCCAGCAGCCAATCAAAACCAATATGTAGTCTTAACACTAACTAGCTGACATTGGAACGTCAAGACTTGGGTTCTAATATCAGCTTCTTCACTGGTCTAAAACAGCTCAAGTGATTCTATGCAAATAACTATCTCCATATGCTTCACCATCTAAATATGTGTAGTTATAATGTAAATGTGTAAGAAAAACTGTACAATGTTTTATCTAGTACCCCTCTCCCCATCACATCCGTGTTTCAGTAATATGGTGTCAAGTGGACCACACAAAACATCCTTTTCTAACTACAGCATCACATGTTCAATGTAGGTATACTACAATAAGTGTACTAAATCAGGTGCTACGCTGCTCCTTGGAGCTAAGTCTGCACTATAAGAAATACCTAAAAAAATATATAAAACTGTTTTCTGACACACCCTAATCTCACTCAAAGTCAGTAGCTGAGAATGGTTTGTTTTTAAAATAAAGTGTGGCCACAGTAAAACGCTATTTAATCCATTTTAGCCAAGACCTATTAGGAAAAATAGATATTGCATATAGAAATTTTGCTTTGATCATTGGACTGATGATAGGGGCTGTCTAGACACACTGGCTAATGCCTTTTGTTTCGTATCCACAAGCCGCTGGAAGACATGGGCGATGGCTCAGCGACAATCTCAAGAACAAGGGCTTGGACATTAAATGACCTGGGATCCACCATTACAAGCCCGTTTTAACCATACACAGGTCCACTAATGCCATATTGCAAGTGACACGGAGGCAGTGGTTTGTGTACAGCCTGGATAGGCCATAGTCCTGAGACAAATTCTTCATGTAGTTTCCCAGCGTGTTCTTCCCCACAGGTGTGTTGCTGTACCAGGGACTTGAATTGGATGGGGTGGTCAACTTCGGCCTTTGCCAAAAAGCGCTGTGTCCAGGGTGCAGCTTCATTATATACTTCTCAAATGACAAAACCGGGCATTTAGGGTTTC
Source organism: Ambystoma mexicanum (assembly GCF_040938575.1). Lineage (NCBI taxonomy): Eukaryota > Metazoa > Chordata > Amphibia > Caudata > Ambystomatidae > Ambystoma > Ambystoma mexicanum. The sequence goes on along the minus strand of NC_090921.1, from coordinate 1,106,455,748 downwards.
CTGCAGAAAAAGAAGAGACACGTCATATTAGTTTGTTGATTCAAATAGCATGTAAATCATCTTCGTCCTACACATTTAAGGCCAGGTCTTCAGGTGGTACTAGGCTAGAATACAAGCTATTTCACGTGGACTAGGAAGACACAAGGGAAAAATAAAGGGGGTCTTCCCTCTCCTCACTCACACCCTCTGACAAGCCTAAGAATTTGTCAGTGATAAGAGATGGTTTCAGTCTTCCTCTCCCCCCTCGGCATGCTTCCTCTATTTGATGTCCCACCCTCCTCAAACAAAAATGAAAACATGTTTTTGGATCTCGACAAACATTTACTTTGGAAAGTTATAGAGCGCACACAGCAAAGATGCATGGGGGACATTAATCCAGATTTCTTGCACTCCGGAAGACAGGCAAGGTGGGACCCCAATCTATTCTGACTCTGAGGTCAACACTTAATTCAAGAAATGTTTAATATCATGAGGCTAGCTCAGATTCCAAGGGGTTTGGAGGGGGACTGACTCTGCGTCATCAATCTGCAGGATGCTAATACACAGAACCCAATGTTTGGCCTGCATCGTACATTTCTCAGATTTGCCACAAGCTGAGGTTGTTTCCAAGTGAAGGTGCTATAATTCGGCCTAAACTTAATGGCTGAGTTTTCACAAAGGTGATGCCTGTAGTGATGGGCTTTCTGCACCATGAAGGGATACACAATCATGTCCAGGAGGCTTAGCTCATTTGGTTAGCTTCTCCTCAAGGGACAGCTCACTCACTAAGCAGGACAATACATTGGTGTATTCCTTGGGGCTATAGTTCCAATGGAGGAAATCAGTCCTAGTCCCCATACATTGATGTACAATGGATCGCCCCGAGTGAGTGGCCTGCCAATTGAAGAGAATCTGCCAAAACAAGCCATAAGAACTCTCTCTGGCTTGAGGAGAGTGGAGTTTGTGTTAGGAATTAAGGTATGGCTCACTGCAAAAATGTATGCTGTACGTTTGCCCACTAAATGGACTGCTAGAACAAAACCGTGCAAAATGCAATTTGACACAGATAAGCACAGCCATAGCACAACTTGTTCATTCCTTATCATGGGTAGCTATGGCCCAATGAGAAGTGTAGTTATTCGTTCTTTAGTTTGATTTTTAGGTCTAGCTGTTGAGATCTATAACTTTCTACCAGAGCTTTTGAAGATAGAGTCCCTGGTGCCAATCAGCTCTTCTGTGATGCAGAACGAGTGCATCACGGTGAACTGTTATTGTGCAGCCATTTTGTTCTAGCCCGTGGAACTGTCTAAAGTTGGGAGAGTTCTATTGAATGATGCTTTTAAGGGCATGTTTGGTTTCCATGCTGCACAGTGCATTGAGGAGTTTTACACTTTTGTGCTGCGCCAAAGCATAGCTATGGATTCAGTGCTTTGCACTATTATCGGCTTGATCAATAGCCATCAGTTCCGTGGGAAAGGTAGTCATGCTTTTTCTTCCACCCCTTCCCATATCCCCTCCTTGGCGGAGGGGAGGTGATCGCAATGAAAACAAAAAACAGCTATACGACTTTCATCTTTTTTTTTTTTTAATACACACTTATTTTTCTCAATTGAAAACTTTAGTTCTGTGTAAAAGAGAAGTTGGGAAATGGGACACTGATATTTCAGAGCATTATACTGTAGTGTATAATTTCGAAATGGCAGCTACAATGAAGCAGGATTAAGGCTGCAATATATGCCTACCAGAAAGGTTCACAGCATAGCCTCAGAACAGCAGTGACTAGACACTTATATGTATCATTGGAACAAGTAAAAACTGCAAATCGGGGATATACATGCATGATAACAAGCATATAGTTGCCTTTGTCATCCGTAGTGAAGCAGCATATTGCTTAACGTTCCTCACATTACGGGGCCAACTGCAAGCAGCCTGTCACTACTGCAGGCACAGCAAAGCTCCCGATGCCTTACTTCAGGGGATGCCTATGGTAGGATACGGCAACACCTAATGGGAATAGGAGGGCTCCCTGTGTCACTGATGTACAGACAGCTAGATACTGTGTGTTTACGCTGGCCCAGCATGCCCTAGGCTCTCACTATGCTCCATTGAAAGGCTGAGCACACATGTCATACTCATAGGGTAGCCACTAACCAGATAATATAACGTGCAAACCAGTCTTAGACTTGTAACTTCATCACCATTTCAGTCCTAGGATTTAATGTACATGTCGACCCTAAATACTCATGATCACTATATGCATTGCCTCTGCTTGTTTTAAAACCCTTATGCTTCCAAAAGTCTCAATACACCTGGATAAAAATGAGGGTGCGCCTTCTTTTTGTTCTCTGAACGATCAACACAGGATTTGCATGTAGTATACACGAGCTGTTGTGCAGGTTTGTCGGGATACTTCAAAAATAGCACACTCTTTTAAAATTGAGTTAGACCAGCATTACATCAGACTCATTTTATGTTTTATTTATTTATTGTCTTATTTGGTTTCCTCTTTGAAAACCTTTAGCCCATACAAAAATATAAATATCCATACATCCGTTTCCAAAGAATTAAGTAAACTTCATAAATACAAAAGAAAAGAAAAACTAAAAGGAATTAGATTAGAAAAAATGAAAAACAGCAGAAATAAATAAATGATTATAAAATGTACTGGCAACATAAAACCACAAAATAAAATATAGATCTTCCTTTCAACATTCCTTCAAAATCGTCCCCGTCAGCAGCACTCTTCCAAATTGCAGTTCTATTCTACACTTTCTAAATTCGTGAAGATCATTAGCAATAATCTTATCAGGGCAATTACTATTGTCGATTTCTCTCCTTCAACCGAAATAGTCCACCAAAGCATTTCTGAGGAAGCCCCATATTTAGTAATGGTGTCTGCCATAGTAGTAGATATTTCTGTTTTCAGTAGCAAACAATTCATAACTAAATGTTTTATTGGAGGAATGGAAAATTGTTCTTTGCACAGATACAGATAGAATTTGATTCAGCACCCTGGATGGAAGATCTCGGAAATCTTGGGCCACATATGTTTAGTCGGAATCTCAAGTATTGCTGACGCAGGAACCAGTTAGGAAAGATTTGGAGGTATCATGGTGGATTGTTAAGTTTTCTCAGAGTAGACCAGAATTCATCTCCATTTTTATATCCAAGTATGTCCTCCATGGTATCGATCGAGTCTTTATGATAGAGCTTCCTCTTATAGTGGTTAGGGTTTTGGAACAATGACTGTTCGGATTCATTTAGATCTTCTATTTTCTGACAGATTAACCTCCACTCTTTTAGGATTGTTTCTTTGGGATCTATCATAGCCTTTTTTAGGATTTTGAAGCCCCTTTGGGATTGTCATCCAGACATTTTCTATAGAAGCAGATTGAATTCCATTTAGCAATAGATTTTAAAGAGGTCAACGCCAGTTCTCGTCTGACGATCTGAATTGGAATACTTTTTGGTAGTCCCAATACAGTCTTCCAGAAGATGCACTCCAGAAGTGGCCAGATATCTTCAGGTAACATAAGCGAGGTTTCAGCTCTATACGTCAAGATAGGCACCACTTTGGCTCTATAGAATGAAATTAATGGCAATAATGAGAAGTTGCAGAACTTTTTTAGTAGAATTTTCCCTTGCGCTGCAAGGTTTGTAGCTTTTTTACGCAGTGCAGCTATGCGGAGTAGTTTGCTTCTACTGGTGTGGATGTTTACTCCCAAGTATATGAGCTCTTTTACCAGTTTAATTGATTCGCCCTTAGAGAACCAAGCAAAGGTTTTGGCTCTCCTGCCTAGATCGTCATCGCCAAACACCATTACCCTAGATTCTGCTGGGTTTATTATTAAGTAATTTGCTTAGAGATATTTTTCCAAAGTAGAAATTTGACATTGTAATCCAATAGGTGTTTGGTTGATGATCACGATATTGTCAGCGTATAAGAGTCTGCCCACCTCAGTGTTAGCTATCCTTGGTGGAAAAAAGCATACCTCCTCAAATGAGTCATTGATATCTGATAGAAATAGAATGAAGAGCCCCGGGGCAAGTGGGCATCCTTGCTTTAATCCCACATTAGTGTGTATGGCATCTGTAAGGTTCCCCTCCTGATCCAATTTCACACGGATAGATGTTCCCTGGTGCAAATCTTTAAGATGGTCCAGGAGAAAGCTCAGGCATCGCCAGTTCTGCAGCTTACCCCAAAGTTTCTCCCTATGTATAGAATCGAAAGCTTTCGAGAGATCAATAAAGGCCATGTAGATCTTACATCTCTTGTTCATTAAAGCTTCAGCTTTCAATAAGTTGAATACTGCAACCAGTTCCGATGCCCTTTACGAACCCTGATTGCCAAGGATCTTGTAGCTCTTGATCCCAACTCCATCTGGCTAACTCTTTGAATAATAGATCCGAAGATTTTACCAGGTATATGCAGGAGCGCAATCGGGCGGTAGTTGTCTGGGTCTGATCACAGCCCTTTTTTGAAAATTGGGACAACTACCGCCGATTTCCACGTGTCCGGGATCTTAGCGACCTGTATTATGCCCTTAAATAGATGATGAAAAAATTAGCCCAAAGCTCCGGATATCGTTTCATGAGAACGTTTGTTAGTCCGTCCAGGCCATGGGCTCTTGAATTTCTGAAGTTCTTAATGATGGATTTGATTGTTGAGGTCTTTCTGTCCAATGAATATTCAAAGTGGGCTTCCATTATATCTGGGTTTATTCTGAGATCTGGAGGTTGAACCTGCTCCACTTCTTCATAGATTTGCATTTTTTGATTGTGTAATTGTCAGGTCTTTTCCGAGATAGGATTGGACAAGAGAGCATCTTGTGGAGCATCTAGTACGTTTATGATATACCATATTTCAGCTGTATTCTTGGTCTTGATGTGATTTAACATTCTTTGAGCGTCTTGATTCAAGATTGATTTTTTGTTGGAGCTTCAGCCAGTTACAATATTTTTGTTTTAGCTTGCGGATTTTGTGAGGACCCTTCCACAAGCTTGAGGTTCTTCAATTCGGTAATTGCTTTCCTAGGTGTTCTCTTTTTTAGGACAATCTGATGGTCAAAAGCATGTCTATCGGTCATTTTCGGTCTTGCCTTCGGCCCACTTTGGTTTTGTGCAAAGTGTTGTAATAGTGGGGCCATAGTTTATGCGTTTATTACCCCTTCACAGGTTATTTGCAAAATCGCTCATCAAGTTCGTTGTTAAAGGGTCAATGTTTTTTGCTTGGATGGATAGTCTATTCCGTGATGGATTTATAGCTGTTTTACAGTCATACCGTGGCATCAGATCAGCAATGTTGTTTTAACAGACCAGTTTTAGCTGGTTGTGATCGCTATTATCAGCAGCCATAACTTCAAGGGTTTTTAGGATCCTACTCATATTGGAGGAGACGCATATATAATGCAATGTTTTTGTAGTTGCTGCACCCCTCCAGGTTGCTTGACCCGGAGAATCCCCCTTTCTCATGCCGTTCAGTATAAGGCAGTCTCTGGACTGCAACATCATCCTCCAGCTCAATCCCCTCTTTTCTTTGTTATCGCTGTTGAGTGAGTCAGCAAGTATAGGCTTATTGGTCGGATCCAAACAGGTGCAATTTAGATCGCCTACTATCAAAATCAAGGGATCATTCCATTTTAATCTCACCTTGTCAATTTGGTCTGCAATGTCATCTCCAAAAGTTTAGTTTCTTGGATCAGCAGGGTTCCAATACAAGTTCAAAAGAATCAGCATTCTCGCTTCAGTTGTAGGAGAAGATGGGAGTTGTATTTCAACCACTTGTATGAACGGCGTAGGATTAGTGGTATCCATTAGCGTCCAGCCCAGATAATTTTTTACAGCCACCAGCTGGCCACTACTTGGTCTGACAGCTTTTTATAGGCCGGGTTTAACAGCACCCAGTATCCTTCCATCAGGGGTGGATCCACCAACCAAACCTCTTGGAGACATTTTACATCCGTTTTTGGAAGTTGGGTTACGTTCAAACAAAACAGGTGTGAAAATCTCCTTGTGTTCCAACTTACAATAGACCATTCCTGTTCATGAGACAGTATGGCATTATTGTTTCGGTAATTTATCTGCCAGAAGTCGGACTAACCATCTCCAATTGGATTCGTCCCCCTAGCTTGGAGTTTTGGAGTTGATGCTTTTAATTGCTTGCCGATCTCTTTGTGATTTCTCTTTTTGTCGGTAAGACTGCCCCTTATTCGTTTCACCCACTCTTTCTTTCTGTAATTTGTGTATTGATGAATTTGTCGATTGGCACTCCTTCACATCAAAGCCAAGTGGTCTCAAATGATGGGCTTCTTTAAGCAGAAGATGTTTGATCAATTTTGAGGTTAGAAGAACCACCCCTTTGTCAGTGCATCTATCTTCCGGAAACTCAATCAGTGGCAAATCTTTTGATGTCACAAGTTCAAGATTTGGAACATGATGTAAGAGACTCACAACGCTGGCTCTGTTTAGTACCAATCCATCTTAAACAAAACATATTCTCTCAATTGAAATCTTCAGTCTGTCATCAAACATTCCTGCTCCCGCTATCAATCGAGCCTCTTCCACCCGAACAGAGGCTGGGATTTGTTGTTGCGTTTTACATTTGGATTGGCAGATTAGGTTTTACTTTAGACTGGGACTCTACATCTTGCCAGTTTACAGTTTTCTCTGCCTTGTTAGTGCAGGGAGGCGTTTCTTTCCCGAGAGGTGCAAACAGGCCTGTTGGACCACCGCGTTTCCTTTTTAGGTCTTCATGCACCCAAGTTTCACTAGGCGATTTAATAAGGGGCTGTTGCATGTATTGTTTTCGCAAGGTCTTTATAAACTCTTGGATTTGTAGGTTGATTACATCCTCTGCCGCCGGGGATAGAGGTGCTTTTGTTGGAAACTGATCTGATTCAGTTTGATGTTGTCCTCTTTGTGCTGCTTCCTTATTTGGGAACTTTAAGTTTACTTTGTCCAATAGTATCTCATCGCCATAATCGGAGAATTCTGATTCCGACTCTTCAGACACTGAAGACTCGTCTGCGGATTCATGATCCTCCTGTAAATTGGTTTCTTCTTGTTTGTCGCCTTGTTTAACCCCGTTTTCGTTTTCATCACAAGAAACAATTGTGGCGATGATGTTAGCTACTGCTGGATTTTTTGGTTTCTCCGTTGGGGCCCGCTGAACTGCGGCATGGATAGATTTTTTTACAAATAGGCGACTGATTCGATTTAGTTTTAGAAGGCTAAGCTTGGTTTTTCGGTTTCTTTGCAGGTCTTGATTTATCACTATTCCCAGTAGATTAAGCTAGTCCTTTTTTAGTTTTGGTTTAAGGTTCGTCTGTACAGCCTGGCTTTTTGGTTAGGTCTGACTTTTTTAGAAACATCTGGCACACTTTAGGGTCCTTAGCTACTGAGGCTGTTAAATGAGATTCAGCTGGCAGAGAGCAAGCAATTGCCTTTTCGTGGACCTCAGTGTCTATTTCTAGGGAAGGCACTTTGTCTCGTTAATGACAAATGAAGTCCCAACCTCTATTCTCCTCTCTGATGTATGTCTCGCGGTGGACTTGCTTGCTAACAGTTTGCAGGGTAAATAATCCCTCACTTCTGGCACATCAGTGGGGGAGTCGAAAGGATTAACGGCTCAGTCTCCCTCTAAAGATGGATTAATAGCGCTCACTGAGAGGCGTGACAGAAGTCTTTGTTTTTTCTTTTATGATTGGGTCTAAAATATCATGAAGTTCAGCTACACCCGCACTACTGTTCTTGTTTTTTTCAATCGCCGTAACAAAGCCTTCAATAAAGATCATTTTGGAGTGCACCATGGCCAGCATGGTTGATTGGTCTTTAATTGTCTCTTGCATTGATTCATGTAGTTTCATAAACGGAGCTAAGACATTCGTTAGCGTCGAAACAATAACAGTCATTATTTTCCCCGGTAGTTTGCTCTTTGTTTCCTGCCTCAGTCTGGGTTTCTGAAGACTTGAGGACTGTTTTTTTCTTGTCACTTGTTAGCTTGCTTGCTTGCTTTAATGATTTCCAAACCAGTCAGTATAGTTTGCATACTTTGCTCGCTGAAGTCACTCCAAACAAATGATTTCTGTGGCGGTTAGTAGGCCCCCTTGCCTTTTGGGGTTCTTGTGCTTTGTCATTTTCCAGCTCCATATTCAAAGATTTTTCCAACAGAACCTGGTCAGGAATATCGAAATCATTGGTGGCGTATTCCGAAGGTGGTTTCTCTGGGCCCTCCTTGCTGTTGTTTGCCCCTAATGCGAAGGAAAAGTGATGTCCTCTGGTTCGATCATCTAGGGCCAAGCTAAAAGGTTTCCAGGTATTATGGCCATGTACCAGAGAGATACCTTTCAAGTTATTTTGCCTTGTTTCTTTTTCATTATTGGGATTAACGACCCAGAGATCTCACCTTGATTTCTTCCATTTTCATTAACTGCATGGAATGTGGAGTCCTCTCCTGTCAAATTTCCCAAAGATCCCGGTTTGTGCATTCCTCCATTTTTAAAGAGGAGTTCAGTATCCATTTCTGCTTTTCTTTTAGCTGTGCATTTTACTTTGTTGCTTGTAGCAACATATTTCACTGTAGGTAAGCCCTTATGAGAAATAGGGATCTTGGGGTCTTGAGTATTTCTTTCATGCTCAGTCGGTCTGGTATCATGGTTTGGTGTAACTTGCTGTTATTTTCCGTTTTGTTCATAATCAAGGTGTTTTGTTGCGTCATCCTGTTGTACTGCGTTAGGCAGCTTGACGGTTGGTTACAATATACGGGTAGGATCATCGGCAGATATATCCACACTTTGCTCGCTACCTACGGGGGGCTAAGGTGTTCAAAATGGCTCCTCGTCGCTGCGCTTACTTCTAGGTCGATAGTAAATGGGCAAGGTGTTCCTTCAGGTAACGAGGCGGCCTCGTGGTTGATACTTTGTGAGAGCTGAAATTCTGGGTTAGGCTGGGATGGGGCACTCCCCTCCTTAGTCATCACTGGGTCACGAAATTTAGTGTCAAGTTGCAAGTCAGGGTGGGCAAGGACAAGGCCCCCCACTAATTCTGGGCTCAGTGCCTCGATAAACAATCAATCTGTAAAAACTGAGCCCTCCTCCCCCAGAGAAGTGCACATTTACCGTTTCTTGTAGGATCAATGGTGGGTACTCTGCTCCATTCCTTCCAAACACCGCACACCAGACACTCTGAAAACACTCTGCTACGCTACGCTCAGGGGGCAGGTTTTGTAGCCAGAGCAAGCGTGGCTGGAGGTGTGTCTTGGTGAACCTGGTTGCTGTGGATGGGAATTGTAGTTTCTGTAGTCAGCAGCACGAGAATAACAGCATTTTCCCAATGAAAGATGCAAGTTTAGCGAAACAGCATTAGTCCAATGGTACAGAATCCAAAGGGGCACAGTCCTTGCAGCACACCAGACACTCTACAAACACACTGCTACGCTACGCACAGGGGGCAGGTTTTGTAGCCAGAGCGAGCGTAGCTAGAGGTGTGTCTCGGTGAACCTGGTTGTTGTGGATGGGAATAGTAAGAAACACCTGCAGATTAGGGTACTGAAAAATGATAATGTACAGGTGGCATCCTCAAAACCTATGGGGAAAATCATAGATAAATCCCAATCCCAGCTACACAGTTTTTTTCCCTGAGTATGGAAAGTAAAAAGGCGGCAGTCTTGACCCAGCAAGACGGCTATGGCCCAAATCCTATAACAAAGGAAAAAGGCATGCCATTACCTGTCACAATCAGTGAGGAAGACACAAATGGTCCTGCCTTACAAGATGTCGCTCACCCTGTTGCACAAAAACAAGTGGTGAGTGTTGCAAACGAAATGGATTTGCAGATAAGTTGCAATTTGGTGAGTAAAGACTCCCATGGTATTGAGAGAGTAGCCTCCTTGAAGGGGAATCCAATACCAATGCATATTGAACTGATAGCTTACACAGAGATTCCTAAAGAGATGAAACAAATACTTGGATGGATCAGCGAGCCTGACATCAATGGAACAGTTCGACCCAACAGGTCTTTTTTGATGAACGCTTTCTATCAAATCCCTTTGCTACGAAATCTGGCTTCCAAGGAGATTGAATGGGTAAAACTCGCACCCCACAATAACCAGAGAGTGCTGTGTAAAGTTCAGTCTCAAATAATTACAAAACTAATTCTGGACTTTAAGGAAGATTTTAAGTCCTTGGACCTCTCTCCGATTCTGTTTGAGAACATGGAGTGCATGGGCGTTTCTAGACTTTGCTCCATCAGTGCCTAAGGACAGAGTGACTGGAGATTCTGCATTGGTACCCGACAAGCCTTATAATAAGGAATTATTACAGCAACTGGCCTTGCTGACTCAGGCTTTAAGTGGCCTATCGTGGTTGGAGCCTTTGATTAAAGTGGCAGCCTCTCTGAAAGTAGAATCCGAAAATTCATAACCATCGAGTATTGTTCTTGCATCCTGGAATTGTTGTGGCGTAAGAAACCTTAAGACATGGCATGAACGGGTTGGGGCTTGCCAGGCTCCTGAAATTTTATTACTGCAAGAAACAATGTGTCTGCACGAAATTGTGCTAGATGGCTAGGTATCTTATAGCGGCCACGCTCGGCATCAACAGCTACGCCGCCCTAGCGGTGGCATTGCTATCATAATTAAAAATAGCTTGAAAACTATGGCACAGATAGTGGATAAATCTGACTCCTTTTTACTACTAGAAATGAGTGTGACAGGCAGCCTTTTACCCTCACTTCTTTTGCTTTCAATCTATTGGAATCCAAGTGTTGATTCCTTGGAATCCACAATAATGCACCTAAACTACAGCTTGGCCAATGCCTCGTTGGCCTTTCCAAGGCATGACATTTTGATTGGTGGAGACCTCAATTCATGCCTGGACTTGGATGGAATCAAGCTGCTGCCTTGCAACATATCTCCTTATGCAAGTCAGTTTCGTAACAGAGGGAAGATATGGGTTGAGTTCGTCGAAGCATGGCGTATTTACCCAATTTCCCCTCACGACCAACAGTCCCACGGTTTCTTGGCAGCGTGGCAATTCCACTTCACTAATTGACTATGTTCTTGCATCTATGGCATGCTCTGGACTGATCAACCCCATCTTAATTTTGAAGGTGGGCTTGGGTGACCATAGTTTGTTGAGCATGAAGCTTCCCATTATGGCCAATTTGTACAAATTCGCGCTGTTAGGGAGAATTCTCTTTAGGCTGAATTTCCTAACCTAGTGAGTCCCCCAGCAACTTTGCTGGATTTCAGGAGTTTGTTTTTTCCTCCTGCCAAGAGTGAGACTCTTTTTCTCCCACTCTTGGACATGATTTATGGTGTTCCTTTGACTGGTAATGTGTTTTTTGGGCTATGGGGTCCTTTACTCCATAGGGTCTCATGTGTTTTTACTATGTGTGTTACACAGCACCCTCCGTGCAGTAACACAGGGGTGTCATAGTGACACCCCACCATAGACTCCATACCCTGGGACTGACTACTGTCTCCCAGGGCATGTAAAGTCACTATTGGCTTTACTAGTCCCAAATTATTAACAGAAACCAGTACAAACCATCATATTGTGGACATACTGGTCGGGGCAATTCGATTGCCCCGGGGTCTGTTAGTCGAGGGGGCACGTCTCCGTCCCCCCTGATCGAGTTTTGGCTGGCGGCAGTGGAAACTACTTTTTATATTCGACCGCAAATATTTTCCTATGGGATTTTCCCATTGTTCGAGGCTACCAACTTTAATTATTTAATTCTCATAGCCTCGAACATACCAGCGGTTTATTTAATTATTAATTCGCCGGTTGGTATTTTTTGCCAGGACTCGATTCAAAAATGGCGTTTGTGTTCTCTTCTGTGACTCCAACCCAAGTCGAGCCCTTTGTTCCACTTTTTGGCGGGCTTCTCCACAGAAGCCTCCAAAAGTGGTGCCACTCTGTCTGAGTACCACAGGAGGTGGGGGAGGGGGTTTAGGCACCCTGGACTGAGTTACCTTGGTAACTCAAGTCGCTCTCTTGTGTGATTGGCCCAAGTGGTGAGCCGGCCGGCTCACCACTTAACATGTTTGATAGACAGCTAGGCTGAGTGAATGGGGGTATGCTGCATAAAAGAAGGGCTTTGGGGACTGGAACTTCAGAAGTCGCCACAGGACCTGAGAATCCGACGAGGGAGAAGCTGAGCCGATCTACCACGACGACACCACCGGTGGAGCCCTGCGGAACCGACTCACCACTTCCCGACGACAGCAAAGATCTCCCGGCTGGAGAGGCTTCTTCCCCTGACTGGTGGGCACAACCAGTTTTACCTTCTTTCTTCGCACCCCAGACCGGTTTGTGGTCGAACTGCCCGTACCAAGCACCCCGACGGCCGGATAGCCACTCACCACTGAACCGCAAATCAACTGACCGCTCCTTGTACCTGAGAAACTCCGCGGCTGGCTTCTTCCCTGGCAGTGCAACGGACTCCTGTCTTCCTCCACGACGAGATCCTCTCTTCCCCGGACGAAGCCCCGACTTGCATCCGCTGCCAGGAACAACTGCCCCCCACTGGAGTGTTCTCACCACTTTAAGGTACCGTGTCCGCCAGGCCTCCCTTTCTAAAGATTGCTACAAGGTAATAATAACCCCTTAACCTTCCGGACAGGGCTGGCCACCTTGACCCTCTAACTGGTCCCTTTCTTTGGTCCAACTCCTTTTTGAACCGTTACAAGACTTTTGTGCACTGCAACCGTGTGACCTTGGAAACATTTCGTTTCGATCCTCTTAAAGGGGATCCGGCCTACTGACTCTGAATTCACGGTGTAACTTTGCCTTCTTCTCTTGTGTGTTGGTGAAAAAGTGTTGGGATCTGTTTCAAATGTATTCTCTGCTTTTTTCTCCCTTTTTAAAACAAACTATTAGAGTGCCATCTACGTTAAGCGCTCACCGCTGTCTGAAAATAAGTGGGGCTTTACTTAAGACTGGTCTAATATTCTTTTAAGGGAGTGTATATCTTTTAGTGACCGTGTTTTTGAATTGCTTACTATTAGTGCCTGTGTTTTTCTAGATGTGGTTTTAAATAAATCATTATATCTCTTTTACACCAAGCCCTGGTCAGTGTTTACTTGTTCTATTGTGTTCTCTTGACCTATTGTGAATACTCTGTATACTGCCTAACTCTTCTTGAGGGAAGTCTGACTGCTCAGCCACAGCTACCAAGTGAATCTGTGTGGTACAGACTGCTATCAAGTGGGTTTACTGCCAAACACCTGTAGTCTTAAATCTTTTGCAGTGGTCCCAGAGGGAACTGCACAGGATTCTGCCTAACACGCGCCACCTTCTGTACTGGTGGACAGCGACAGGAACACACTGTCTGTAAGATGGCAGCCTATTATATGTCTAAGACTGGTGTTCTTAGTAAACAGGGATTTGATAGTGTCCATGGGTGACCAACTATCCCTTGCCTTTTTGGACAAAATCAATGAATCCAACCGATGATTCATGGGCATTTGGTGACTTTGTCTAAGGCACCATTGTGCAAAGATGAGCCTAACATTGCTCATACTTTTTCGTTAAAGGTTGCTGCCCTGAAAAAACGGAAAAATAATGATCTTCACATTGCTAGATGTCTTCATGCTAATGCTGTAGATTATAAGACAGCAAAAAACGTAATTATGTCACTGCACAAGAAAAAAAAGTGAAGGAAATACGCTACACTGCCCACAATCTTGCAAACTAACGTATAATTGAACTCTTTGTAAGCGAAACACAAGGGAACTATGGGCTATTTTAAGAAATCCTGCCGGTAAGGTAGACAATCGAATGGTTGCGACAATATCTGGCTCTACCTGGCAGTACCTCTTCGCTAAGAAATACGATTTGCCTGACCAGCATAGAAGAACAGAGTCTGACAAACCACAGTTGAAGTTTCCCGGCAAGTGTGAATGGGAGCTTAAAGATGTGATCTGGGCCATTTCTCAATTAAAGTTCTCCAAGGCTGCAGGACCTGATGGGTTGCCGCCTTGTGTTTTCAAGGACGACCCACACCTTTGGGCAAAGCATCTGCTGTCTCGCTATCAACTGGTATTTAAGACGGGTCGATTACCACCACCCTGCTTGATGGCAATAATAATACCCATTCACAAAAAGAGCCCCCTGAACAATCCTGTGAATTACAGGCCTATTGCCTTAATCGACATAGCAGCAAAAATCCTCACGCGTTTGGTTCTGAGTGATTGGAGTTATCCATCAGTAACGCCGGAATTCTATCCAAAGCCCAGGTGGGTTTTCGGAGGGCAATTGGTACACAGTTAAATGCGTTGATTCTTGCGCATTTATTAACATTTTCACACGCTGGGTCCAATGATCCAATTTATATGGCATCCTTGGACCCATCGTCCGCATTTGACTGTGCTTCGTAACCGTCTCTGGTGGAAAATGTTGTCATTCGGTATACCCTCACACTTGGTAGCGATAATAGCATCATTGCACCAAGACACTTCGTACAGGGTTCGCATTAATGCCGAGGGCCATCTATCTGATAGCATTCCAACGGGAATTGGGGCGAATCAGGGATGCAATCTAGCCGCAATACTATTTCATTTGTATTTGGCCGACATTGAGACAATATGGGAAGTGACCAACATATTTCCGGTTATTCTGGGTAAGTTGCGTCCTGGTTGGCATTTGCTGATGATGTCATACTGTTTGACAGAGTACCCTTTGGGTTACAGAATAAACAACCTCTTCTAACAATATTGTGAAATGAACAAACTGACAATTAACTCGGCTAATCTAATATTATAGTTTTCACGGTGAAAAAGAAAACCACCAGCTATAGTTACACTGTTAACTCTAAACCCATTAAAACCATGGGTGAGCTCGTATACTTGGGCTATCATATATCAAACAGCATGTCGATTGGTAAATGGCGAAAAAACGTTTCCAATTGCCAAATTGACTCATCTGTCTGCACAGATGAGAATAATTTTCTTTCGTCGTTGCAAGTACTCCATTATGCCTTTAATACAATACTACTTAATGAAAGTAGAGCCTATCTTATTGTACTGTTTGGACGTTGGTTTGCTGAATATGGGTCCAACCCTGAGCATACTTCAGGGAAAAATCTGGAAAAGGGCTCCATGTCTCCCGGGGTATTTGCCAAATCCCATCCTGTTACACGAATTAGTCCTACATACATTGGCATATAGGCACGGCTGGTGTATGCTCAATACCTACACGAAAATGCTGTCACCCCCTGCTAACTACCTCTATAGGGACTCTAGGTCTATGCTACATGAGGACTATCTGGCATCTGTTTCTGCCTATCAAAAGCGTATGACTGAAGTCCTAAAATCTTTGAATCTATCCCAGCAAGATTTAATCGATTCCCCCAGGGTGTCCAAACTACGGTTCTTTAGGAATGCACGGGCATGTAACTCTGATTTAATTGCAGGTTATGTATCATTTACATCTTCTGCTAAATTTAGACATGCTCACACTCCATGTTTGCGTTACCTCTTGTGTTTTCCTGACAGGAATGCTAGGAGGACTTCTATGAGATTCCGCATGGATTTAATCCATACGGGTTCCCGTATTAAGAACTGGTCTGGTTACAAAGAGTCTGGGCTCAGTGACCATTGTAGATTTTGTGCCATGGAGAAGGAGCGTGAAACCCTGGAGCACGTATTTATGTACTGTGTGTACTTCAAACTTCAAAGACTTACTTGTTTAGGAAGTTTCTTGGGAGGAAATACAGGCTTTGAACGTGACATGGTCTGGTTGCGTTGTACTTGGGGACATAGCAACTCGATCATTCTGGCAACAGTGAGACTTGTGAATATAATTGAGGCTGTTTGCAAGTATTAAATGGTGAACTGCAAACTACCATGGAAGAAGTGCTCTCAGCACGGTGACTCATCTGTCTACTTGTGGTGTCTAGGATGGGATTGATGATGGATCGGGTAATAGTGTGGCTCACCCCAACTCCCTCTTGTTCCCTTGGCTCTATAAAAATGTAGAAGACAGGAACTCTACTTCCACATTGAAAGTGCTTTGGCGTATGAATCCTGTGTCTACTTGACAACTTGGTATTGGTTCTTTGTGAGTGAGATGCATGAAGTAATGAAATAAGGGAACTGTGCTAGTACCCGTTTTAAAAATTGTTTTTACAACTTGATGTGATTTTATGTTGTAATTCTATGTTGTTCTTCGTAAAATTATGGACAATGTGATTAGTTTAAATGTAAATTTGTCTTTGCTTAATTTGAAATTTTAGAGAATAATGCGATTAGTTTAATGTAATTTGGTTTGTTTTGATTTGTTTGAAAACATATTTTCGTAAAGGTGCAAATTTATTTTTGCTACCAAAAAAAAAAATAGAAAAAAAAATAAATTGTAGTTTCTGCAGTCAGCAGCACGAGAATAACAGCGTTTTTCCAATGAAAGATGCAAGTTTGGTGAAAAAACAGCAATAGTCCAATTGCACAGAATACGAAGGGGCACAGTCCTTGCTGCACACCAGACACTCTGCAAACACTCAGCTACGCTACGCTCAGGGGGTAGGTTTTCTCATATTATGCATCCAAAACATTCCCATTGCATGAAGCCACCTTAAAATCCCAAAGTTCTTGGACGAGATAAGCACATAAGGATTGAGATGAAATGCATACATCTTGGATGTGCCTTAAAAAAAAAAACACTGCCCTCAGAATGGCTAAACACATAGGAATTAAACCGGACATGTGATGCAGGTTTCTTCAGATTCCCATAGCGTGCTCAAGACGATTGAACAGACATGCATGCTTCGGTGGCAGTTTCCTTAATACTCATGTTCAGGATGAGGAAACACAGTTAGCGTGCACTTGACTTGAAATGCAAGTTTCGTAATCTACAAATGTCCCCGAGATAGTGGAGCACACTTGCATTAACCCAGAATTGTACAGCCGTCCTTCACTGATCGCCCCTGAAAAGGTGCACAAACATGTGGAATATCTGATGAATATACATGTGTGTCACGGTTGCCTGAAAATCAATGACAGTGGAATGGCCAAACACACGCTTTGATTTATGATCCCGATTTATAGACACTTCCTTATAATTGTAATGTCTTGCTCATTCCCAACTGGTGGGAGCCAAAGCAAAAAGCCACTAAAATGCAAAAAGTGCTTGAAACAGGCAATCCCACAGGTATTGCAGAGATGCATCTATATGATCTTCGAAGTAACACTTGTATAAAATCCTTCGAGACCTTAATTCATAACAAGATGTTAACAGATGACAAAGTTTCCTTCTCTTGATGGTAATATCGACAATACTTCTGACGTGGACACCATTCTTCATCTGCACAATATTTCTTTAGTGGGCCACAAGTTCAGTCTGAAGCGTAAAAAATCTGCACAGTGCTGGGTATTTGGTGATTTTAGCAGATAAGCCACTGTTATCTCATTTTTTTTAAGGCGAGCTGATGTTGAATAAAGTTTTATACTTAAAACATTTCTCCCTCGTTTTTATCCAATCGTGTTCCCACAATTTCTTTTTCGTTTTCTATGGGTTAGTTGTCAACAGAGTCATGGCTATATCAGCATTGTGCAAGATTTTTAAATCCTCAGATCGCCCTTAACTGGGAAAATTGTCATTCGATGTTTGCAGATATGTAGACAATATCAAAAACAACCCATTGTCAACTTAATTCTGAACACATTTCCGATATAATGCACAGTGTTTCCATTTATATATTGTACTGAGTGAAATCAGGCCTAGCTCATATCTAAGTATGGCAATGGGTTCTGACATAGGCAAATGTAATACTTTTTTTCAGTATCGACTTTCAATCTTTGTCCAATCAAAATATGGTTTCCACTTCTTTGTTTCAGCTCCGTAGAGCAGAATGGGGGTAACTTTCTGCTTGTAATAAGGAATTATTGGACTAATCAAAAATTTGCAGTACTTGTAGACGATAATTTTAGTTTGGGAGATGGCCGACAATTAATTTCTTATATTATCATCGTATTGTCCGTCATTTAGATGGTTATTGACAATCACTCCCAAATATGTGTACTGCGATACCACTTGAATTTTACTATTCTGTAGTTGCCAAATATTATTGTTTGTTTGTTTTTTACTGAGACCAAATTGGATTATTTGGGTTTTTGGTTGTATTGATTGTGATGCAGTTTGTCTGAGCATATGTGTCTAAAGCTTTTAACATCAAACGCAACCCTTTCAGAGTTTGGGAGAGCAATATCATGTCGTCCGCATCCAGTAACCATTTTATCGGGGAGCCTTGTAATTGTGGTGGTGGATCAGTTATGTGATCTTTAAAGTGGGCATCAACATCAGTAATAAAAAAAGTTGAATAACGCTGACGCCAGTAGACAACCCTGCTGTTGTTATTGTATCAGAAGAACAAGTTACTTCTTACCTGGTAACGTTCTTTCGATGGGAAGTTCCTCCGACGTATTCCTTATCTTGATAGATCATCTCCAGCTTGCTGGCCTCGGAATTTATTTTTCAGTAGAGGGCGCTGCGCGTCCATGTCCCTCGAGCCGATGTCCCTCGACAGCCTCCGTATCGGCGCCGACGTCATCATGCGTATAAACAGACTCGCGCAGCGCCTGTTGCTCAGTTCCGTTTTGACGTTAACAGTTGTTTTACATGAATTGGTTAGTGACCCAGAAGGAGCGTAAGCTGTAACCACAAGGGAAGTTTTACTGAGGGGATGGATGGGAGGGGCGATAAGGAATACGTCGGAGGAACATCCCATCGAAAGAACGTTACCAGGTAAGAAGTAACTTGTTCTTCGAAGGGATTGTGTCCTCCGACGTATTCCTTATCTTGATAGACTCCCATAGCAGTGGTGTGTAACTGGAGGTGGGAATAAAATTGCCATGTTTCCCTTCAAGAGTGAACAGAGTGCAACACAGCTTTGCCAAACCTAGTCTCTTGGCTAGAGGAGGAATCCAGGTTGTAAAATCTTGTGAAGGTATGTGCAGACGACCATGTGGCAGCCGCACATATGTCTCGAATCGGTACCCCTCTTTGGAGGGCCGAAGAGGCTGCGATACCCCTGGTTGAATGAGCCCTAAGATTTTGAGGAGGCTCTTTCCCTGCCAGTTTGTAACATTCCAGAATGGCTAAAATAATCCATCTGGAAATGGTTTGTTTTGTTATCCCTGTGCCCTGAGTAACCTACGAACAGTTGGTCTGCTTGCCTAATCCTAGCAAGTCTGCTGATGTAAAAGCTCAAAGCCCGCCTTGGGTCCAGCCTATGCAGCCTTTCTTCCTCTTTCCCCGGACGGGGAGGGGGATAAAATGAAGACAAGGTAATCTTCTGAGTGATGTGGAATTCAGAAACCACCTTTGGGAGAAAATTAGGCTTCACTTGTAGGACAACTTTATCTTTATGAAAAATTGTATGAGGGGGTTTACAAGATAGAGCCTGTAATTCACTCACCCTCCTAGCAGATGTCAATGCCACTAATAAGACAGTTTTAAGGGTGAGAAACCTTAGTGAACAAGAGTGGAGTGGTTCAAAAGGAGTACCCATCAGGAAATTTAAGACTTAATTTAAGTCCCATAAGGGAACTTGGAATGGTCTTGGAGGATAGACATTGTCTAATTCCTTCAGAAATTGTATTACTAAGGGTAACTTGAAATACAATGGTTCCTCTACAGTGCGCTTGACGATCGATAGCGCTGCGAGATAGCCCTTGATAGTGCCAACCTGAAGGCCCAAATTTGCCAAATAGAATAGGAAAGATAACACCGTTGGTGTACCACATGAAAAGGGGTTGATATTCTTTTCTCTACACCAGCTGCAAAATTTGTTCCAACGGCAGCGGTATAAAGTCTTTGTTGCTGGCCTTCCTGCCGAAAGCAACACCTCCATGACGTCATCTGAGAGGTCCCAATCCTTGTATCTCAACCTTTCAGATACCAAGCGTGAAGGTTGGGGGTTCTGATGTCTGGATGGAGAACCTGACCTCCCTTCTGCAAGAGAAGATTCTCCTTGAGTGGAAGACGAATTGGAGGGCAGATAGACATGTCCAGAAGGTCCGGGTACCACGTTCTCCTGGCCCAGTCCGGGGCAATTAGGATCATGGCTTTCCGGAACCTTCTCAACCTCCTGATCATTTGAGGAATGACAGGGACTGGAGGAAACGCGTACAGAAGTGGAAACTCCCAGTCCACTACGGACGCGTCCCCTAGAGCTCCTCTCGGGGGAAATTCCCTTGAACAAAACTGATCGCACTTCCTGTTGATGCTGGTGGCGAACAGATCCACTTGAGGGGTTCCCCAAAGTGTGAAGATCTGTTGAAGGACTTCCTGAGCTAGTTCCCACTCGTGGGAGAATGTACTCTGTCTGCTTAGAGCCTCCGCTGTCAAGTTTTTCTCTCCGGCTAAGTGAACTGCCGACAGAGAGATTCCTTCTTGGATTGCCCAAAACCAGGGCTGCATCGCCTCTCTGCACAGCGGCAGTGATCCTACACCTCCTCTTTTCTTGAGGTAGTGCACGGCCACTGTGTTGTCCGTCATTATCAGGACATTTTTCCCCGTACAGATGGCAGAAAAGCCTTCAGCGCTAGTCTGATTGCTCTCAGCTCTAACAGGTTGATATGTAGTCTGGACTCTGATAGAGACCAACGACCGCTGATTGTCAAGTCGTTGGTATGGACTCCCCACCCCGTGAGTGAGGCAGCTGCGCCTACTGTTATCTCCGGCCATGGTTGCCAAAACAGTTCTCCTTTCAAGATGTTTTCCTGGCATTCCCACCAGTGAAGGTCTCGAGCCACCTTGTCCGGAACCTGAAGGAGGTCTGTCATTCTCCCTGAGAATTGCGACCACTGAGTTCTCAGTGCCCACTGGAGGGATCTCATTCTCAGGCGAGCCTCTGGCACAAGGAAGATGCAGGATGCCATGAGGCCTAGCAACCTCAAAAAGTCGAAGGCTGGGAGACGTTGGGCATTTTGAAACTTGGTGACCATCTGCAGAATATCTTGAGCCCTCACCTCTGGTGGCAAGGCTTTTCCCAGGGAAGTGTCCAGGACCGCTCCAATGAACTGGAGTTTCTGTGATGGTATCATCTGTGACTTCTTTAAATTGAGGGAGAAGCCCAGTTTGTGAAGGAAGTGGCAGACATAATCTAGATGGATCTGAGCTTGTTCTGGAGATACAGCTCTGATCAGCCAATCGTCCAGATAGGGGTAGACGTGAATCCCTTCCCTCCTTAGACTTGCAGCCACTACCGACATTAGCTTGGTGAAGACCATCGGGGCGGAGGTCAGCCCAAATGGCAGAACTCGAAATTGATAATGAGAGCCGCCAATTACGAACCTCAGGTATTTCCTGTGTTTGAGATGGATTGGCACATGGAAATAAGCATCCTGAAGCTCCAGAGATACCAGCCAGTCCTGGAGCTGGAGGGCCTGAAGGATCTGAGAGAGTGTTACCATCTTCAACTTGTCCTACCTGAGGAACTTGTTCAATTCTCGTAAGTCCAAGATAGGTCTCAGTCCTCCGTCCTTCTTCGGTATTAGGAAGTAGGGGGAGTACCAGCCCTTGTTCCTCTCTGCTACAGGTACTGGTTCTATGGCACCTTTCTCCAGCAGGTCTACAATTTCCTGCAAGAGGAGCGGATCTGGAACTTTCCGAGTGCTGTTCCCCGTTGGATGACTGAGGAATGCATAGAAAAGGCAGGCAGTAACCTTGGGCAACTGTCTCCAATCCCCAAGCATCTGACGTAATAGCCTGCCATTCCGTCAGATGTTGAGTTAGCTTGCCCCCTACTGGTGTCTTGTGAAGAGAGTCCTCAGAGTGATTTAGAGGCAGCTGATGCAGGTGCCGATGGTAAAGAGGTACCTGCTGCTGCGGCTTTTGTATTTTTACCCTGTCCACCTCGGGTGAATCTTTTTTGACCTCTTTGAACCGACTGTCCTCTGCCTTTTCCGAATGCAGAATAAAAGCGAAAGGACTTGCCTCCCCAAGAGGTTCCTGAGGGGCGATATGGCGTTTGGCAGATTGCAGCACCCAGGGATTTTGCTGCTGCTTTGGATGTCTAACTTTTCTAGGCTGTCATCCGCCTTCTTACCAAACAAAGAAGAGCCGTCAAAGGGCATATTTAAAAGTCTGGCTTGTACATCTGGAGCAAACCCAGACTTTCGCAACCACGCAAATCTGCGGGTTGTAGTACTTGCCGCCATGGCCCTACTGATGCTGTCAGCAGAATCAATGACAGTTTGAAGGGATTCACACATTGCGTCTTTACCATCCTTGATGATGTTTAGAAACGCTTCCCTTTCTTCTCCCTCTGGGAGGCAGTCAGCCGCTGATGAAGCACACTCCCAAAGTGTATGGCTGAACCTTGCAAGCGTACAAGTAGCGTTAATAGATTTCAACGCCATGCTACATGCAGAAAAAAACTTTCTTAGCCATAGTCTTGTATCTTTTGTTATCCCTGTCCTGTGGAACAGTAGGGTATGCCAATCTACTGCATGATGCAGTTGCTGCTTGGACAACCAGACTCTCTGGAGTTGGATGTTTAGACAAAAATTCCAGGTCAGTAGTAGATATCCTATATTTGGCTGATAACTTTTCGTTAACCGCCGGGATAACCTCAGGAGTTTCCCAGTTAGCCAATATGTTTCTTTGTAATGCAGCGTGAAATGGAACCACAGGATTCTCCTGTGGGCCTTTGACTAAGATGTCTGTAAGGTCATCCTGTTGGAATGCAGGTGAAGGTGTAGACCAACCCATGAATTCTATAGTTCTTGCCATTAAAATTCTGTAAGAGATCTCAGCATGTTCCCCTGGGTCTGGTTTGGCATATTCTATTTCTGGGGAAGTATCTAACCCACTTGACTCATGTAGGCATTCTCTAAGGTCCTTCAACCTATTTTCCTCAGAGGTAAATTACTCTGGTTCTGGTGTTGCAGATCTCTGCACCCCAAAGGGTCTTTCTTGATCTGAATCCTCCCCTTCCTCATAGATTGAAGACAAAAGTCTGAAATGATCAGACCTTGGAAATGGCTTTAATCCCATTTCGAGAGCAGAAGGGGCTAAATTTGTCGTAATCGGTTGGGAAAACGTCAACGTCGTCGACGCGGACGTTAAAGGCTTTGAGAACACCGCAAAAGGCATCGAGAAGATTGGAAGTGGCCTCGAAGAACTCGAGAGGATCGGGATCCTACTCGAGGTTGTCGATGACGTCAAAATAATGTTAGAGGCTCTGGGTATGACCACTGGCTGTGAGGTAGTGACGGCCGTGGGTTTGCTCTTTTTCGGCGACGGCGTCGATTCGATCGACCTATGCGTCGATGAGCCCTTCGTTAATGGCGTCGATGACGCAGATTTATGATTCGAAGGGACCTTCGACGATGGCGTCGATGGCACAGTGCCTTTGCTCGAGGGTTTGTGACGCTCTCGAGTAGTTTCTTTCGCCGGGTGCAACGACTCCCGGCGTTTAGATGTTTCATGTCCTTCACCCATGGTATCACCCTCAGCTGTCTTCGAGGGGGTCAAGGCCACTTTCTCGAAGACGCTAAGCATCCTTTTACGGAATTCCTCCCACTCAGCCTGAGAGCTATGTTTTGTGGGGCAGGTGACTCTTTCTGGAGAAACAGAAGACGAGGAAGGGGGATCTTCGACGTCTCTTACTTGAATGCTTGGAACTCAAAGTGTGGTGGGAACTGCTTCGAGACCTAGACCGAGAATGTTTCCTGTGTCGGCGAGGAGACAAATGTCTCGACTCTGCCGAGGAAACTTTTGAAGGAGTTTTAACGGTTTTACCTCTCTCAAGCTTCCACTTACACTCCTTCAAGGCTTTCGCCGTCATGGACATGCAGTCCTCGCACTCCGAACATTGGTGCTCCGATCCCAGGCACCACAAACAGATGCTGTGAGGATCTGTCAACGAGATTTTCTTTCCACAGTCTCGACATTTTTTAAAGCCGGACCGTGGAGTCGTTGGTTCGGATGAGGAAGCCATTGAGTAAGAGTTGGTTTATTCTCAAGGAATAATGAAGAATATATTCTCTGACTAATGAACTGAGCAACGCGATTCCAAGGCCCGCGAAGCGCGGAAAAACAGAACTGAGCAACGGACGCTGCGCAAGTCTATTTATACGCATGATGACGTCGGCGCTGATACGGAGGCTGTCGAGGGACATCGGCTCAAGGGACATCGACGCGCAGCACCCTCTACTGAAAACAAAAATTCAGAGGACAGCAAGCTGGAGATGATCTATCAAGATAAGGAATACGTCGGAGGACACAATCCCTTTGAAAGAAGAGCATTGCAGCTCAAACAGATTTGTATACTGGTTTCTGTATGCAAATCATATATACATTTTAGGATCGGTCATGGACAATCCGAGACCATTAACTTTTTAAAAAGCATCTCTCTGAGCACGGAATCAAACACCGTTTGCAAATCTATAAAGGCTGCATAAATAGGCTGCTTGCGTTGCTTAGCATGTTCTAATATTGCCGTTAATGTGGCCACATTGATCACTGTAGCCAACCCTAGAATAAAACCTGTTTCAAAAGGATCCCTCAATCTTTGAACCATTACCCATTTGTTAAATTCAGTTAGAATCAGGCGGGCAAAGTTTTTTCCAGCGCAATCGAACAAGGCTATGGGAAGATATGAGGTTGGATCCGAATTGAGATCTTTTTTAAATATAGGCAGGATAATCTATTTCTTCCATGATAAGGGAATGTTACCAGATTGCATGATATGTGTATAAATATCGTACAAGATTGCTGCACAGGCTTGCGGATTCTGTTTTAACATGCAATTGTGTAAGCCATCAGGCCCGCAGGCTCGACATTGACTAAGGTTTGCGATACAGTGTAGGATATCCTCCTTATCATAGCGAAGATTATGATTGCAATTTATGACCTCAAGATTTATTTCCAGCTGAGGAAAGGGAGTCCGATAGTCACTGTCATAATAGTCTCCCAGACCTTCTCTGGTATGGGATTAGTATGGTCTGAGGCCTGGGCCTTATAGCTTCATTCAATAACGCCCAGACACCACCTGACGATTTGGCCAAAATTTGCATTAACATCCGATTACCATCTTTTTGGTATTGGATTGATCGCCTACCACGCAACCAATTTTTATCAACTGATTTCAGATGTTTTATTTGAATAGTTCTTGCGGCCAATGATTCATTTTTTAGGTTTGGGATATTTTGTAGTCATTGTATTTTTTTATATCTTACAATTGGTTCAAAAGCATGGAGAGGCCTACGACTATACTGTCCATCGGACATCCTTTTCTGCTTAAAGATTTGCATTGTAGATACATAGCATCCTTCGTCAGCATTATGAGTCTCAATGAGCGCTTTATGATATTTTTCTAATTTGATGTTATTCCATGTTGCCGGCGTTACTCCCGATGGTAGCCATTAGGTGATAATTTTGAATTTTAGATACAAATTTGGATGGCCAAGTCCATGTAAGTTGCAACTGACTATGATCGCTTTGGTTATTAATCTTAATAACCAATGATTCTACCATGTCAAAAAAATTGATGTCAGCATAAATGTAATCTATAATAGCTTGTTGGGACCCCCTGCGCCATGTATTTTGTGATGGGATGTCGCCTTGGACTGAACCATTTAAGATAACATTATTTCTATCTGCCATTAGATTGCTCCCTCTCATTTCATCAATGGTATATTTATTGATGTTTTAAGCTAACATATGCAAATTCAGGTCTCCCATTATCAAGGTGTAATTGATTGCCTCGTCAAGTGTGAGGTCATATAAGATGTTGTGGACATGATCAAAAAACATCTGAACCCAAGTGAGATCTACCCCAGTAAATGTTGACAATAACAAAGTTATACTGATGGTGCTTGACTTGGACTACCTGAATATATTCAGTAGGGGATTTGTACGAGGTCACAAATATTTTTTTTGGTTTTTAGGTCGCAATAAGTAGCCTGGCCATAGGACGACCCATTGGATTGACTATGGCTAGTACTGTAATTACATTAAAGGCATCCCCCATATGGGATCCGTTGTTAGCCAGGTTTCCTGGAACACAATAATGTCATGATCACATAGATCATTACACTTTGTATTAATAAAGTGCTGATCTCCTCATGTGTTCCAGGACAATAGTCTCACAGTGTCGTCTCGCTTGGATTGTTATTGCCTTGAGTTTCTCACTTCACTCTTTGTATTCTGAGAAACTCTGGAGTCTGAGTTTGAGATCTGATGTGTCATTCGGGTATTTCCATACATTTTTGGATTGACCGTTGGTAGCCTAGCTCTGTTCAACTGGTTTGGGGCTGGATCTTCCATTAATATAAATCCCATCTCATAAAGAGATTCTCTCGCGAGCCACAATGCGTTTAAGATCACATATGAACGAATTTACAATCTCGCTTCTGTTAGAGCCTCCTCATCTGTGAATTCCACCAAGTCAATATCAGACGTGCCTAGATCTTCTAAACTTGGAATGTCAAACATATATTCAGAATACTACTTGTGTTAAGATCAAATTTCTGATATGGATACTCCCGACACTTGAGTATCAAACGGTGATGATTGGCAAATTCAAGATTAGTGCAACTTGAATTTAATGAGGGAATAGCTTTATATTCGGTATGAATAGTATTTTTTAGGTAAGTTGATTTCCTGACTACCAATGGAGCTATTTGAGATGATTTTGGTGATTGAATCATCACATCTTTGATTATATTCGGTCTGCTCAAGATGGGATAATATGAAGGAACTAAAGAGGGCAGCATATGCGAAGTGTGGTTTGCTTTTGCTTCTTCTTGTGATTTATGAATGTATTTGTCATGATGCCCGCTCCCGGGGAGCCGGTTCAAGCCCGGCGTCCCCGAAAGCGGACATCCAGTCCCCAAGGAAGGACCCAGCAACCCCATATAGGGGCCCTTTGGACAGGGTCCTGGCGCCCATGGCGCCTGGCTCATAAAAGACATCAGTCCTGGCGCCATAGGCGCCAGGCTCATTATGGGAATGCTTGGGTGCACTTACATGATGCAGACCATGCTGCAGGATCCCGGCCTCCTTGAGGCCTGAAAGGGACTACTTTACCTGTGGGACTAATTTACCATCCGGGCGTGGTCGGGGAAGGATACAAACCTGATTGGAGGAAGGATACATACCTGGAACTTCTTCCAAGGCTATTTAAACCCCATCCGAACAGCCACACGTGCTTCGCGTTGTTCTGCATCTAGCAGCTGGACGCTCACCGTGTCTGCTCCTGCATCCTGACTTCTGCCACGCCTGCCAGCATCCTGGATCACCTGCAAAGGAAGAGAAAAAGAGAACAGAAGAAGGAAAAGTCCTTACCTGCTGAATCCGCATCCCGGAGACATCTCGCCGACAATCCTGAAAAGGAAGACTTTAATTTAAAAGCTCATCGCGTTGATCGCAGCAGCGCCGCATTCCACTCACCTTTACAGGGCGCCTCCATGTTCAGCAGCGATCATCCGGATTCGCAGTCACGCCCCAGTGCCTAGGGAGAAAAAGACCAGAACAAAAGGTGAGAGATAGAAGGGAATAAGGAAAGCTAAATCTCCATGTTAAGACTTACCTGTTGATTCATTCCCTCTTCATTTCGGGTCCGCGCCGCATCCTGGCATTTCCGGACCCCGGCCCTAAGGGGAAAAAGAGACATCAGCTTTAATGAGCGAATGAAAAGACATTACCAAAAAACACTCATTAAAGACTTACCTGATTTCTACAAGGATTTCACCTCTCATCTCGGGTCGGTGCCTGTTCCCCGGCATTCCGTACCCCGGCCCCTATGGGGAAAAAGACACTAGCATTAGTACATTAATGCATGGACACAAGGGGAACCTCTTATCAAAAAACTTACCTGGAAGCCAAGCAAGATTGGTTCTCACCAATCCGAAAATCCAGTGAAGTAACTGGATACCAACGCGCCCCTGCATCAGAAGCAGGATGGAGAGCTCGTCCTTCCAGACCGTAAGGTGAGACGCTACGAGAAATCACAGAAGAGTTTCAAGGAGGGTGAGAGGGGAAAGTGGGAGGCCGATTGCATTACCCCACAGACAGTTAATCCCCTATTTTCGCCTACAGAAGGATACTTCTGCGAGCCAGACAAGCCAGATTTGGGGGCCCGGTCCAGTCCGTCTTCCAAACCCTGCGCATCACCTTAGAAGAGGTCACAGCAGCGCGAACCAGGCCAGCGCCTCCGTGGGAGTCAGGTGAGCATAACAGTATTGGGCAATTATACAACTCGCATTTGATGAATAGAAGGAAATGATGGATTAGTCAATAATAAAGGTGCTATGGGAACATGGGTCATGGTTTTCACTTGAGTCAGGCCTGAGCTGTTAGGTTCAGTCAGGATAGTCGTGGCTATAAGATCATTGAGTGGTTTATAAGTTAGTTGGCCCACAGTCATTGGTGGATCATCTCTACTGGCCTGAATATTCAGTATCTTGTTTTCTGAGATTGCTTTGCATTCTACCAGCTCTTTAGATTTGTATTTTACAGGGGTAGACAGAATTTTAATGAAGCGTCTGGTTTTTGATTTCTGTTTCCCTGCGGGCAGGCTCTTAGTAATTACAATTTTTCGTTTGCAGGCTGTGCCTATGTTTTTCTTTACATTCACATTTGCACCACTTGGTTTATTAAACACGTCAAAAGGTTTGTTTATATGCAAGGATTGATCTTTCTCAAGGCTAATGGGCTGCTCCAAAAGTGTTTGAACATCCTTTTTTAGTAACTGAGTTTGAACATGATCATTGTTAGGTTCTTCCAAAGCCGTTATGGGGGCTGGAAGTTTTTGGGATGTACCCGATTCCAAAAACATATCCTTTGGATTCGGTTGAATTAGGTAGGCTTCAGTCACAGCTGATGTGGAACTACCAAGGTTGGACACCATACTTTCATCTTTTTTTCTGACCTCACTATTCTCTAAGTGTATTTTATGATCACGATTTTCAACATCTGAGTATACATGGGTTACTTTTTCAAGATAATTCATCACAAGAGCTGTTTGGTGTTCTTGTGACTTAAAAGCAGCCTTCATTTGAACACTGTCAATAGTTTGGTTAATAATTCGGTTTGACAAGACACTTTTTGGTCCAGTGTTTCATAAAGCCCGGCAATGGAAAGTAGAGCAGTGTTCATTGCACTTAACGTAAGAGTGCCTGGGGACCAATTCCGTTGGTGATGGTGCGTTATATAAGTACCTTTAACATAACATAGGACATGCATATGGTCTGACATCCAGTGGTAACCGCAGAGTATTGCATCTTGTCTTTCGGGGACCGGTAGGGGACGTCGGCATAGGCGTGTCTGTAACACTATCCCTATTATGACGTGTAGTGTACCCAAAATCCCTCACGCACCGAGGTCCCTCTGATTGTATTTTTTCTGCCATGAGGGGGCCCAAGGCTATAGTGAGCGAGTACATAAAGAGTGAAAGTAGTAAGACGTCTATGTTCCTTCCACATTGAGCGGGGAGATACGGAGGGCACATGTGAATCTAAGCAGATACAATCATCAGAAATGCTATTACGATAAGTAATGCATGTCTTCTGATGCTTGTTAATATGCTTAGAATCACATGCTGTGCATAGACTTGCGAGCACTACCCGGAGTTGGAGGTGGGTTGTGAGAAGGAACAGTAGAGAAAAGATGTCCTAGTACTGCTTGTCCCACCTGAGAATCAGACCTAGAGTGAGTATCTAGGCAATAGTGTTTTGTAAAGGTTTGTACAGAACGCCAGGTTGCCGCTTTGAAATGGACTCAAGGGGAACATTTGCAATGAATGCTATGGATGCCCCAGTGCTCAGAGTAGAATGTGCTCTAGGCTTGAAGGGCAGTTCTCTCTTAGCCAAATTGTAACATAGTGTGATGCATTTAACAATACACCTTGAGATAGCCGATTTAGAGACAGGATCCCCTTTTCTACCAGCAGCCACTGAAACGAAAAATTGGTTTGTTTTCCTCAGTGGTTTAGTTCTTTCCGGGTAGAACATGACTGCTGTGCGCACATCTAGTGTGTGTAGGCTTCTTGCAGCCATGCTTGTGGGATTCTGGAAAAAGGTAGGTAGTTCAATCGATTGGTTCACATGGAACTTCGAGATGAATTTAGGCGCAAATCTGGGGTGAGTGCACAGAACTTCCTTATCCCTGTGGACTGTAACAAAAGGGTCTAGAACAGAAAGTGCCTGTAGTTCGCTAACCCGTCTAATAGAAGTGATAGCCACTAGGCAGGCCGTCTTATAAATCAGGTCTTTTAGACTTGCTTTATGCATTGGCTCAAAGGGAGATCCCACGAGACTTGTCAAAACCACATTTAGATCCCATCCAGGAGCTGGGTGAGAAATGGGAGGATGAACCCTCTTAACCCCTTCCATAAAGGTCTTAATCACCGGTACCTTCCACCACAACACCTTTTGTTGTGATGTGGTGTAAGCTGAAAGAGCAGCCAGATGAACCTTTAAGGAATTGAAGACCAACCCAGTATTTAACAGATGGGTTAGGTACAGCACAATGTGTGTGGGTGAGCAATCACTGGGATTGACGCCCTTGGAATTACACCAGATGACAAAACATTTCCATTTGCTGGCATAGTAAGAACATGTGTTAGGTTTTCTAGCTTCCCTGAGTATGTCCATGCACATTTGAGGGAGTTGTAGGTGTCCAAACTCTATGACCTCAGGAGCCAAGCTGCTAAATTCAGAGTTTGTGGGCATGGGTGTAGGGTCTCCCCCCACCCCTGTTCTGAGACAAGACGCTGACTGGGCAGGGTAGTTTTACTGGTGGGGAGAGGGACATTTCCATTAGGTGAGCGAACCAGGATTAGCGGGCCCACATGGGGGCCACCAGTATCATGGTAACTGGTTCCTGGTGCATCGTGCGCACTATCTTGTTGAGAAGGGGAGTCGGGGGGGTCGGGGGGGAAAGCGTAGACAAATTTCCCTGACCATGTTATCCAGAGACCGTTCCCCTTGGAGCGATTCTGGGGGTACCTGGAGGCGTAGTCTTGGCATTGGGCGTTCTCCTGAGTTGCGAACTGATCGATCTCTGGAAAGCTCCATTCTGCAAAGACGTTGGACACGATGTCTTCATGCAGACGCCATTTGTATTCTACGTGCAAAGGAAAATCTCTGCTGAGCATGTCTGCCAGAAGATTGAGTTCCCCTGGAACATGTTGGGACAACAAACATTTTGTGTCTGCGAAGCCCATATCCAAATGTTTTGGAACAGCTTGCATAGCCCTGGAGAGCGAGTGCCTCCCTGTTTGTTCAGGTAATACATGGCTGTAGTGCTGTCTGTTAGAATCAGCATGGTCTTCCCTTGTAGTTGCATCTGAAAGGCCTTTAATGCCTTGAACCCTGCTAATAGCTCCAGTAAATGTATATGGTTGGACGTTACTCGTGGGGACCACACGCCATGTGCTGTCTGCTGAAGCAGGTGAGCCCCCAGGTGAGCGTCTGTCGTGAGAGTGGCTTCCACTGCAGGGGTGGTGAAGGTTTTCCCCTTCAAGAGGTTTTCTCTTAACCACTACTGCAGAGAGAGAACGAGGGCTGGCGAGACAACTACCAGATCTTCCCATTGTCTGCTGGCCCGACACCACTGGCTGTTGAGCCACTCTTGCATGGGACGCATGTGCAGCCGCGCGTGGGGAACCAAGTATATGCACGAGGCCATCATTCCTAGCAAACGCATGGCTTTACGCACCGTCAAGTCCCGACTGGCTACATATTGAGGGATCTGAAAAAGCATGTTCTGAACCCTCTCGTTGGAGGGGAAGACAAGGCTGTCTTTCGTATGGATTAGAGCTCACGGAAATGGATTTGTTTGACTGGGGACTAGACGATTTCTTATCGTTTTTACATTTTTAAATATCTTTATTAATTTTCCAACAAAATATAAACAAAATCTGTTCTTTATGGCCTGGACTACAGCTCTGTGGAGCAGAAACTGGCCTGAGGGCAGGCCCGTGGACTCGCTGAGGTCAGTGAATGTCATTAGTTCCTGCTCGTGGGCGAGGTCTAGCACCGCTACACCCCAGGGCTCCCATTGTGTGCGTGTTTCCGCTTGCCCCCATGAATTCTTTGCCATGATTGCCGCGATAGGGATCTGCAGGGAGAGCGGGTCTGCCGGCCCCACTATTCTACAAGCTCGCTTCCAGAGTTGGGTCCCAAGCTTAGCGAGGTAGGGGCAATGCTGCAGAGCCTCCTTCTTGAGCCATAGTAAATCTCAGAGTAGCAATCTAGGCAGGGCTGGTTGGAGAAGTCGGGTGTCTGTGGTGGTTTCGTCGGCCATCCACTGCGTCACGTGCCTCAGCTGGCTGGCCAGGTAGTACAGCTTGAAATCAGGGACCTTCAGTCCCCCCCTCTCGTAGGGTCTTTGGAGAATTTCCAGCGCCACCCTATGCCTACCTCCCAGCCAGAGGAATCCCTACAGAGTTTGTGTCTCTGAGGAATGCGGGGGGAGGGACGTTGGTAAAGAAATGCAGTAATCGAGGGAGTGCCACGATCTTGAGGAGACCCGCCCGCCCTGCCAAGAGGGGAAGCTTGGATTTCTTATTGTTGATAGAGAACCCCAGATTGAACAGAAGGTCAACAGTCTTTTGGGAGTCCAAAAACATTTGTGGTACAAGTCCCCTGTTATGAGCCAGTCGTCGAGGTAAGGGAAAACCGGAACAGATAACTTGTGCAGGTGTGCTGCAGCTACTGCCAGGACCTTCATAAACACCCTTGGCGCCGAGGTGATGTCGAAGGGGAGTACCTTGAATTGGTAATTCTTGTCCTCTATCATGAACCTTAGATATTTCCTGTGCGCTGGCAACATTGAAATATGAAAGTATGCATCTTTCATATCCAATGTTGCCATGTAGTCCCCCTGTTTCAACAGCGGGATCATCTCCTGTAGCGTTACCATGCGAAACCTTTGAGGTTTTATGAACTTGTTCACTCGGCGCAGGTCTTGAATAGGGCACATGGTGAGGTCCTTTTTGGGTACAAGGAAGTACACTGAATAAATACCCTTGTTTACCTGAAGAATAGGGATGGCTTCTATGGCGTCCTTTCCCAGCAGCGCTTCCACCTCTTGATTCAGGATCTCCACATGGTCCAGTGAAAGGCACCGTGAGTGCGGTGGTCTGAATTGTGGAGGTCGGGCAATTCCACGCAGTACCCGTGGGCGACCGTTATGACCCACTGGTCTGAAGTTATCCCCTCCCATGCCTTGAGGAAAGATGTTAAGTGTCCCCCGACTGGGGTGACATGGGAGGGGACATGGATCCGACGGTCATTTCTGACCGGAGGCTATGGCTCCTCTAGAATTGGGGCCTCTACCTCTGGCTTTGCCACGTCGCTGATCCCTTGGTGGGTAGTATGCAGGGCTTCCTGATGTTTGTCCAGCATTAAAGTTGCCGGTGCCATAGTAGTTCTGACTTGCACGGGACTGCCCTCAAAAGGACCGCCGAGAATTACTGCATCTCTGGGGGGGGGAAGGCCTTTGAGTAATTTATTGCAGGGACTTAAGAGTCTCATGCTCTTTGTTGGCTGTTTCAAGGGCCTCATCGACCACCTTTCCGAAGAGGTTAGCTTTTTCAATTGGTTTATTGATGAGAGAGGTCTGTGTTTCAGGCTTAAACCCTGAGGTACGAAGCCAAGCATGCCTTTTAAGTAAGGTTTGTTGGGCCAGAGACCTGCCTGCTGTTTCAGCCGTGTCCAGAGTTTCTTTATTACATTCTGGTTCACTTGCCTGCCTTCGGCCACAATAGTGAGAAGCTTGGACCTGATGGGCTCTGGGACCTCTTGGAGACCTTCCTGTACTAGGTTCCATTGAGCGCCAGCATAACTCGCCAGTAGGGTAGTGTTATTCGCTATGCGCGTGGTATATGCGGCGGCCAAGGTAACCCATTTACCTAGGGCAAATAACCTCTTGGATTCTCTATCTGGAGGTGCCTCTACCGTAGCAAGGGGTACGCCTGCCCGTTTCCGGGTGGTAGTTACCACCAGGGAATCGGGGGTGGTGTGCCCTTTAATGTACTGAGGGTCCAAAGGAGCTAGCCGAAATAACTCTTCTACTCTTGGGTTCACTGCCCAGGTTTCAGCTGGTGACACCAGGGAGGGAGCCAATCTTCTCTTAATAGAATTAAGGAGGGGAATGGCCTGGCTAGAGGGTGGTTTCTCCTTAAGAATATCTTCTACAAAGTCCTGCTCAGGCACTGCCTCTTGAATAGAGATTTGTAAATGCTCAGCTGCCTTCTTTAACATGGTATTGAAGGCCATTTGGTTGTCTACAGGTGAGGCTTGGCGAGCCGGGGTGGACGGAGGGGAATCCAGGCACAATACATCAGAGTCCTGATCTTGTTGGGGGAGCGTCCATGGGTCCGTCCCCACTTGATGGGTTTCTTCCCAATTGTCCGTGGCATCCGCCTGGTCCTCATTGTAATTCTGTAGGAAGGAAGGCTCTTCATCTTCACTGTAAATGTCCTGATAAGTGTCCATCTGGATGAGGTCTTCATGATGGACGGGAAAAGAGGGCTGATCTTCTTGGAAATTGAAGCAGATTGAAGATTAGGTTCTCCACAAGATCTTTTCGGGGAAGGATGTTCAGAAAAATTGTTCAAGACGTTCCATACACCTTTCAAATTTCTCCCTTGTCCATTTAGAGGACCCAGAAGGGCCTACTGGTGGAAAGGTGTCGTCTTCCGCTCTTTGGCGCTGAAAATTATTGGATTTTTGGTCATCGGAGGTGCCCCTGTCACTTTTGGCGGGTGTGGCGGTGGGGGAAGAGGGTTTCGCCCGCGACATACCGTACACGGCCCACTTCTTTACACAGCGCTCCTTAAGGGTCTTAGGCCGAAGGGGTTTATAAGCCGCACACCGCTTCTCATCGAGATCTAAGGGGAGACAGGAGTTGCACGTCCTGTGTTCTTCCTTCCACGGGTATCTGACCATAGGGGCAGAACCTAAAAGGAGTCCTTTCCATAGCAAAAGGGAAAGATGACCAGACCTAGAGGGTAAAGATGGGGAAAGAGGAAAGACATAACAGAAATATGGCCACCCCGACCCCACTCTCCCTACTGTAAAGGCCGGCCAGAAGGCCCGGCCATGTGGATGCTTCAGCCGCCGGATCTTAGGCGCCGAAATCCACCGGTGTAGACAAGTCTCCCGCAGTCTTCGTCGAAGTTGTTCTTGCTGTCGAAATGACTTAAGGGAGAATAACTGACAAGTCGGTTTATGTAAGAGCTCCGCTATAGGGCTACCAGTTATCTGGATGGAAAAAAACAATCTGAGGGACCTCAGCGCATGAGGGATTTTGGGTACACTACACGTCACGATAGGGATATTGTTACAGACACGCCTATGCCGACGTCCCTTTTTGGCCCCTGAAAGACAAGATGCAATACTCCGCGGTTAACACTGGATGTCGGACCATATGCAGAGCATGTGATTCCAAAAAAAAAAAGCATCAGAACATATTATTAAGTGCCAGTTCTTCTGGAAAGGAAAATCGTTGGGATTGCTGGTCACAAAAAAAAACTGTTGATTAGCAGCCAGATCATTGAAGCCGTGGCGTTGGGGCTATGCAAGAGGGTCAATTGACAAAAGATGGATAAGGGCATTTATCGAACAGGGCTGGAGATTTTGAGAAGTCATGATTATTCAGATTGACAACATTGCTAGGCGGGGTGGCTTCAGTCACGGTTGAATTTGTAATCTTATAATCATCCATGCCATCATCTAACTGTATTAAGTCTCCCGCATTAGAACATATATACATTATGTCCTGTGAGCTATGCAATGTGTTTTTGTGAGTATTCATGAATTCAAAATCATCATCCACTTCCCCCGCAATGGTCAATTCATTATAGGCAGCTCTCAATTTCTGTTGTGCTTGGATCGTACAGATTGGCACTGTAGGTTCAAACAAATTATTACTTGGAGAGTGTGAAGTGAACGGAAGGCATTCGGATGGTAGAGTTGTTTGTATTTCGCCACTTCGACATGCAGAGTCAACCACTGAATCAGTGACTTCTCTCAGTTCTGATGGAGTCTGCTCTGCTCTGGGAAGCGGCACATGATAAGATAGACCATTGGACCTCAACGTGACAGCACTCGCAGAGGGATCGTTTAGACCTGGGGCCTGCGGAGGCTGTACCACCACTGCCGATTGATTTTTATCCTGGCATGTCTGCTTTTGGTCCTTTTTATATAAAAAGACTATCAGTTCAAAGTGAGAGTGAGAGCAAGCACTGAAGTGCTTTTATAGCATTTTTTTTGTCGGGGGATATTGCCCCCATCCTCGGTGGTGGTGGGATTACTGAGGTAGAACCTTTAATGGGCACATTTGACGATGGCATACCAGACTTCAAGGTGTACATACGCCCAAAATGTATAAAAATAAATAACAGCTTACCCTATATAACCGAGCACGAGACCTCCATCTCCCGCTATCACGCTAGACAGCGAGACAGCACCATTTAGCAACCACTTGCCAAACGTGCATGAATTCACTCTTAGTAGGTTTGTTGGGAAGGGAGGCGCAGTTAGCGCTGTAACAATACACACAAAGAGGAGCATTAATCACGTACTCTAGTTACTCGAGTTGGCGAGTATGGGTGAGTCTCTAGTTGGCTATGGCCCAGTAGTCATACCAGTCCAATTGAATTGAAATGTTCCAAGACTTGAACCAAGTGCAAAAACAGTATCACGTTCAGCAGAGCTTCGGAACAGCAAGACAGCACCACTTAGCAACCACTTGCCAAACGCGCGCCACAATAATTCTAATTATTGTACGTGCCTGACGGTCGTTTCAATAATGCAAGAGCTATACATAGAAGAGGGGAGGCGGAGTGTAAAACAAACAAGGCAATGAGTCCATCATACGTGCCTGTCAGCATTTCCGATATTGATAAGTGCATGAAACATGCAGGACGAGTGGCGAGGTAGAGGTTGCAGAGAGAGGCACCCGAGACACACAGAACAAAGTGACTGCAGATGTGAAGATGAAGTAGAAAAAGGGGGTGGGCGGCACATTGCACAGTCCTGGCCTGTCACTAGGAGGCCTAGTAGATAAGGAGGGCACAACAGGAATGTAAACAAAAAGGATCACAATTAATGAAATGCCTAAAAAGGGTGAACTATGTAAAAAATGCATACCCTCAAAGAACAATTTTTAAAAAGCTCACAATGCAAAGTAAAATGGTTGCAGTAATGTAAAAGGCACAAACCACCTAGATTCAAATTTACACCAAATTTATTCAAAAGATGAAATCATGCTCCCTTCCGACGCAATTCCTCTTCGAGTCATGAAGGAGATCTCTCCAGACTGCCTTTTTGAGATCACAGCTGCTATTAATAACTCGTGTCAGTCTGGGCTAGTTCCACAGGAACTGAAAGCAACTAGGGTTATTCCCCTTCTTAAAATGCCCGCCCTGGATCCTGCTGTTCCCTCTGATTTTCGTCCTCTCTCCCTTTTCCCTCTTTTGACTAAACTTCCCGAATCACTGGTGTCTTCCCTATTCTCTAAATTCCTTGAATCTTCCCAGCTCTTGGATTCTGCCCAGTCTGGTTTCCGACCTGGGAGGGGCACGGAGAGCGTACTGGTCGCCGTCCAGGATGATATGGCCAGGCTGGTCGATGCAGGTGGAGTGGGGGCCCTGATTTTGTTAGAGCTATCAGCGGCATTTGACACGGTCGACCACACCATTCTGTTGACCCGGCTTGCCCAGTTAGGCATATCAGGTCAAGTACTGGCCTGGTTCACTTCGCTCCTGGCAAATCGGACTCAGACTCTCTCCATGCCCCCTTTTCTCTCGGCTCCTTGTCACCTCAGCTGTGGAGTCCCGCAAGGCTCCTCTTTGTCTCCCATTCTATTTAACATCTATATTTGGGCCCTTGTATGTTTGATCCAGTCGTTTGGCGTCAGATGCTACTCGTACACCGATGACACCCAAATCCTGATCAGATTAGATCTTGATCGGGATGAGGTGTCGTCGTGCCTGTGAGAGTGTCTGCCAGCTGTGGGAGAGTGGATGAACTACAACTGGCTCAAAACTGAGGTGATGATGGTGGGTTTCCCCCCTGATCCCACCCTTTGGGTGTCCTCTTTCTGGTCTTCATCTCTGGGTCCTCTTCCGATTCTGGTGGAGAAGGTTAAAAATCTGGGAGTTATTCTGTCTGCATCTCTAAGAATGGATAAGCAAGTGACTGCAGTCTGTCAAGCCGGCCACTTTCAGCTTCAGATCTTAAAGAAGGTGTTACCCATGATTCCTGCCCCACTGCGTCCCCTAGTGGTGGCAGCCATGGTGTTATCCCGGCTAGACTACTGCAACTCCCTGTACTTAGCACAACCAAAGGGCTTGATTCAGCGGCTACAGTGCTTGCAGAATCTAGCTGCCCGTGTGGCCACTGGCACAGGTTATGGTGCTCATATTTCTCCTATGCTCCGAGCCCTCCATTGGCTTCCGGTGACCCAGCAGGTTGAATTTAAGGCTTTATGTATTGTTCACTGTGCTCTTCACGTCCAGGGCGCCGAATACCTCCAAGCTAAGTTCACTCAATAACTCCCCAGCCGTAGTATGCGTTCTGCTTCGACTAATCGGCTGGTGACCCTGACTTTTAAGTGGGTTTGGGTCGGTGGTCATGCGTTTTCCATAGCTGAGGCTACTCTGTGGAATGACCTTGCGCTTGCTATCAAGAAAACCACTATCTAGCCTTTAGGAAGGCCGTGAAGACTCATTTATTTTAGGGTGAGCTGCCTGTAGTAGTAGTTACAGACTCCCTCTCTTAGCGCCATGATGCGACCGTGCGCTTTAGAAGTGACGTTAACATAACATAACCGAGCATAATGCAAGTAAAATGGATGTAGTGATGTAAAAGGCACAACCCATCTAGATTCAAATTGATGTAATGGCACACTCACAATGAAAACTAGATTTTTCTTTTTTTATGAGAGCACAAGTGCAGTGTGAGAGGTTGAATAGGAAGGAGAAGTAGAGAGGCAGAGTCGTAAATCGACAGATAAGGTTCAGGTGTTAGAAGAGAAGGCAGAAAGAAGATCAGCCAACTCATGTGATCCACAACGGTGCAAGACGGTCCAGGGGCCAAGATCCAATGGAGCACTGCAAAACATGCGGCCAACGCACTGATTGAGCATGAGGTTGGGGGCGGGCGTCCCAGCCTGGACAGGACCAGACAGGGAATAACACTGCCCTTGAAAGAGGCCCTTTGTGCGGGGCCGGCGGTTGTGTGTCAGCTCAGGTTCAGCATCTGAAGATGTTGTTGAGGCTAGCCAATCACGGCAAGCCTCCTCTGCAGCCGAGGAAGAAAGAAAATGCTGATCAGGCTGCCGCACAGGCTGGCCATAATGGAAGGTCCCACGGCGGCAAGGGACAACACACCGCAGTGTGCACAATTAAGTGAGGGACAGCAGCATGGAGACTGTGCATAGACTAGCGAGCAGTACCAGGAGATTGTGGTGGGATGTGCTAGGACAGTTTTTCTGAAGGGCTACCCAACTTCATCAAAACCATTCAACTGAGGCAGTACAAGACTCCACTCTTAGTATAAGGCTGTACCACCCCAGTACATGGTAGCATAGACAGAGCAGCCAGGCTTATATTAGGAGGGAGAGAGGGCTGTGGAATCAGTACAAATGAAATCGTAATACAAATGGTCCAAAGAAACACTGATACACTATGTATGTAAAAATAAAAGATTTATTTAAATACAGGTAGGCCCGGATAAATCTAGGGGTAAATAAGTACGAACACATTATATGAAATTGCAATTATAAAAACACACTATACTTGAAGATACACAGACCCAAGTATAAACCTTATTTGAAATACCTAACAGTAGTTCTAGGGAAGTCAAAACATTTTCATACACATTCAGTATAGGTCAGACCTATTCATGGGGGGTAAAAACCAATGGTTACTTTCACAAATACATTCAGTAAGGCAAGGGCAGTAGACTACCAGTTGCACAGTGACTCTCAGTACAAATAATCAGTCAACTGGACAAAGTACTTTTTGTGAATAGTTGAACACTTATTCCAGGTACAGTATTTTTGTGATAACACACAGTTATACTAGGTGAGTTAAACATAATGATGCAATTTTCAATTACAGGTGCTTTCGAGATCAGTGAAACACAGGTTGAGATAAGCAGTACCACTGGTAACTTATTTTTGGATGGCACACAGGTAACTCAAGGTAAGTGAGTTTTTAATCTCACAAGGAATCCAGGTTAGATCTTCCCTAACTATACAAGTGACTGGTGTAGGACTTATAAGAGACAGTTAGAACCACAGACACTGGGTTAGATAGCACAGGGAAAGTAAACCCTAATGTTACACTTTACCGAATGACTCAGTTATTCTAGGTAGGCAACAACCTAATACAGACTTATTCTGGACAGGCTAACAGCAAGTCAGGGGAAGCAAGACCCAGTTGGGGGACACTCATACAATTATCCTAACAGGACTAATCTGGTGAAACCAATACCTTACTTTTGGGAAGAGGCACAACCTAATCACAGGTGAGTAATATACCTTCACATCTACTTAGAATGGCAAAAAAGTTTCTAAGGAAAGAAAAGATGTTAACCATACTTTTAAGAATAGTGCTTTACACTTCCAAGGTAAGTAAGAACTTTTGTAACTGTTCACTCTTAGAGTTACAGTTACCAACCAACTCTTTACAAGTAAGTCATTTTTAAACACTTCTTTTCTTTTCTAGGTAAAAGGCCCAATCCCTTAAAAGTATTTCCCTTATTCTTGGAGCATGAGTGTTCGCAGTGGCAGAAGGGGGGTCACTAGGATGTAGTGACCAATAGGTAGTGTCAGGATAGGTTTTTTTAGTAGCAAAAGTCAGAGTTCCTTAGGAAGACTGGGCAAACAGGTGAGTACTTTTCTTCTAGAGTTAGAAGAGGGTCCAGGGGCTTCACAGAAGACACCCTAGCAGGATTCTAGCAGTGGGACTGGGTGCACTGGATGAGAGTCCTCCCCATCACTTAAAACACCCCACAGCTACACAAAAATTCTAACAGACTTAAGGTAACTACATACCCAAACCAACACAGCACCTCAGCATTGAAGATTTTGCAGCAGGGAGACTTCAGGGTCTGCAGCCCAATACCCGGTCAGTAGATTCCTTGTCGTGGTGACTGAAAACAAGACCGCTGCAGGGATCGATGAAGGCTCTAGGCAAGCTTTTCCTCGCGGCTGAATGCGGTTCTGCGGATTTGGCACCTTTTCAAGGAGCACAGAAGAAGACAGAAAATCACAGTTGAATGCTCGTGGTTACAAAAGGTCCAGCACTCTGGTGAGGGGACGTTTAGGACTCGATTTGTGTCTCTGGAGATCAACCAGGATGCCCACAAAGTTTCAGTGAGATTCGGAATTCGGAACACCATGCACCGCACAGTGGCTCGAGGTGCCAGGTTATTGGGGCATTGCAGCACCACAAGGTCGCAGCAACGCATGTGATGGCTCAAAATGCAGGTCTCCACAGGGTCTCACCAGGCTCTCGGAGTCTCCAGGTCGATTGGAAGGAAGAGCTTCAGCAGGCTCTGGTTACACAGCAGGCTCTCCGGACGCTGGAAATCGTATCAGCCGCTTTTCCTTCATCATCCTCTTCGGTTTCAGTTCCAGTGGTCGACTTTTTCTTCAGCTTCCAGGTTCGCAGTATTTAACAGGAACTACAGCACAACCTCTGCATTTTCTCCCCGCATTTTACAAGCAGGGGCGGTCTGGTTGTCCAGTCAGGACAGCTAGCCCCCCCGCTGGGATTTGTCCCCATTCAGGCCAGGAGGAAGACAAAGGGCTGTGGAGTTTTGAACTCCTCCCTCGCTTCCTGCCCTCATATACAGACTGGAGCCTGGGCGGGGAGTCCAGGGGACTCCAGCCGAAGATAAAAATCACACAAAGGAATTTCCCGCCCTGGATGTCAGAGGAAGGAACAAGAAAGGACAAGAAACACTAAAATGGTGAAAAAAGACGACAGGGGACATTTTGGTAAAATGAGCACCCTTAAGTGCCTTCACTGTAGCTGTGCACAGAGCCTGCGGTAAAGGTGCACCAAATTAATACAAGTTATCACTGCCACCAGCCACTGAAGGTTGTCCCTGCAACATAATTGTTACAGTTTTAATGTGAAAGGGGATACACTGTATCTCCACAGCACTACACATAAGGTGGTGTGTGCTGGCTTCAAAGACTAAAATGTAAAAGGGATCCAAAGATCCTTCTATCCTTGGGAACTGTAGTTCACTCAAGGTTAGCAAGAAAAAGTTAAAAGGGGAGCCCCTAGGGCAACCCAGCAACAACAGGCACTTATTGGCAATAAGTTGATAAAGAGGATAACTTTTGAGTAAAAACAATGACACCCATAAAGAGTTAAAGATTCTGTGAGTGGAAACCTCACAGAGGTATTAAGGAAAAATATCCCACTAGTGAAGCAAAATGTTCTGGGGTTGACCCCGGGCAGGGAGATTTACCAGTTCTGTGAAAATCTCACCTAACCGGATGTTGGAAGGAACAGTTGCAAAAAGATATCTTAACACTGCCTACCCACCTGGGAATCAGTTTTATAATGTGTATCTAAGCAGTAATGTTGTGTAAAGGTGCAAACAGAACTCCAGGTAGCCGCTTTGTAAATAGCATCCAGAGGAATATTCGCAATGAAAGGTATAGTTTCTCCTGTGCATAGAGTAGCACCTGCTCAAGGCGTAAAAAGGTATAACTCCCTTTGAAAGAGAGTAACACATCTGAAAACATTTAACAATCAATTTAGAAATTGCTGACCCAGAGGCAGGATTCCCCTTCTCTACTAGTGGCAATGGAGACAATGGTGATCTGTCTTCCGCAGTTGTTTTGTTTGAGGTAGTACATAACTGTCCTCCTAACATGTAGTGTATGGAGACTTCTTTTCAGCTGAATTAGTTGATTCTTACATGGAATTTGGAGATTTAGGTGCAAAGCTTCGATATGTGTGCAAAACCATCTTGTCCTAATGTAAACAAATGGGTCTTGAACTGAGAGAGCTTGCAGTTCACTTGCCCTGCAGTAAGTAATAGCTACCAGAAATGCAGTCTTATAGTTGGCTAGCTTAAGTACCCGGCTTCCCGCGGGATGTCCATTCTCAGATTTTCTTTCATATTCCACCGAAAAAGATTAATATCGTTATTTGCCACAAAGGGAAAACGTGATACATGTTAGTTTCACTAATTAATTGAACACTTTCATTTATCTCGGATTTCAATTCTCACATTAATATTACATTTATATGCTTACTCTTATTCTTTGCAGTGTTGTTAGCAGTGGCGGCCATTTCCGCTGCTAAATGCACAATGCAAATAATGAGTAAGAATAAAAATATGATATTCATGTTAGAATTTAAAGTAGTGAAATTAACATGTATCAAGTTTATTGCAAAACAAATCAATGAAAAGAAAAGACACACTAACTCTTCTACAATAATTTGAAGAAAAAAAACGCAAGACCAACCAATTTAGCACAGACAGCGCAATGATGAGCTCTCTACAAATGACCTGTAGATGGCAGTCAGAACATCACAAAACGTAATGCCGGGAAACCAAAAAATGTATTATCTCGGGAGCGGGATGGCCTATTGGGCTAGAAATAGTTGCATAATTCGGCCAATATATATATATATGCAAAGGCATCTCATTTGCCCTGGAGAAAAATGCTCTTGTTCTCTGGTTGGCAAGTCATGCTGCCTTTTGTTGTTGTGTTTGAGAAGCGCTTGATATTGATTTTCACTTTGCATCAGAT
Organism: Ambystoma mexicanum; assembly: GCF_040938575.1. Taxonomy (NCBI): domain Eukaryota; kingdom Metazoa; phylum Chordata; class Amphibia; order Caudata; family Ambystomatidae; genus Ambystoma; species Ambystoma mexicanum. The sequence continues at coordinate 1,106,412,021 of NC_090921.1, read as the reverse complement.
GGAGCTTTTCCAAATTATGTTAGCCGTTGGCGCGGCATGTTTCAGTCACTCAATGGCTCCAGCACATTTGAGAAAATGTCCAAGAAAGATTGATTGTGCTCTCTTCTTGTGAATGAACTTAAGTAAACTGTATTCTTGTGTTTGGGAGAATTCTCATTTCTGTGCCAATTCCCTTCAACCGTAGAGACTCCCAGCTCTTTTGCTGGACTTTAGGACTTTTTAATTTTAACTCTGGATAGAGTGAGCCCCTTTTCTCACTCTCTCATGTATTTTGATCTGATTTGGATTATAGGTTTCCTTTGTTTTTGGAGTCTGGTAAACTCCACAGGAATCTACTTCTTGTATGGTGACACACAGCACCTTCAGTGCAGTGACACAGAGAAATCCTTAAGATTTCTTTGAAGGTTTAAATACCTTTTCTTGTGAGAATTACTCTTCCCAAGAATAGTAAAGTGAAATTGACTTTACTTGCCTTTTCTCTCTATAGATCCAGCACACCCCATCTTATGGGGAGTGCTGGGGGGTTACTTAGTAGCCCCTTTTTCTACTTACTCCTGTAACATTTTTTATGTTACCCTCACTACTTGAAATGGCTGGCGGCAGTGGTTTAATTTTCCTACCATTGTGCTTCTCTACCGCAGGCTGAATACTCAGCTGCAGTATAGCATCCATGGGTGACCACTCCGTCAAAATACCCCCAATATTTTTTTGCCATTTACAGTTTGTGAGGTCTTTCTTTGATTTTACTCTGCACGCCAAACCAGGTTTACGCCCTTTGTTTTGCCTTTGGCGGGCTTCAGTACTGAAAATCGCCTCTGGCTCCAGTGTGTCTGTGCTTAGACTCTCCTTGGTTACCTGAATGCACCCCGTCCTAATTGGCTTGCAGGACAGCCACTCTGCTGTGCGAGTGACAGCTAGGCTGTGCATGAATGGGAGAAACCTGCATAAAAAGCGAGGCTTCTTGGACTGAAGACAGTCGACCACTGGACGAAACATCCGATGAAGGAATCATGAAGAGAAGCTTGCTGCATCTTCCAGGACCGTTGAACTACCTGGTGAAGCTCTGCTGCTATGTTGAAGCTTCTTTTCCGAATCAACAAGAGAAGCTCCGAAAAGGACGACTTCTACCGTTGGGTTAATGGGACCAACTAACCCGAGACGAACTTTGCTGGAAGACCTTCCCCAACTGGCTGTACTTCTTTGCTGCTGCTGGAACAGAGTGCCATGGGTCGAGAAATCCGTAGTGCAACATCTGTAAGCCGGCCAAAAGCTGCAGAAGTCTCATGAGGACCCTCCCGAAGCAGAACAACCCAAGCTCGAGTCACCCACCAGAGTGCTGGACTCAAGGAGTGAAGGAAGCCCAACCAGTGTCCAAGATCAGCGGTGGTGCCGTTTACAGCATGCTGAAACCCGCTAAGTGCCGCTGAATTGAACAGAAATGCTGTGCAGCAGTCCTCCAGATGTCCACCCTCCTGTCCCCATGAATGAGGCCCAGGAACACAGGATCTGCAACACTGCAACCAAGACAGAAGCCAGTTGGATCTCTTCTTCCAACGTAAGGTACTGTGCTGACTAAGGGGTACATCTAGAGCTTGCTCTTCTCAGTTGAGATTTGCAGTAGCTGCGTTTCTAGAGTTGATCTCAGCTCTAACTTTCACAAGTGTAACAGCTTGTGACCCCGACAGTCATTTTCTACAACAAACACTCACTTTGTGCAAGACTTTTTGCCATCTAAGAAGTACCTCAGCTCAATAGACGTTGCTTCAATTGACTTTGGCTGTCCTGGCTCCTTGCAGACTCTTCTAGTCCTTTGACTTTGATTCTAACTTTCCTTCATTGGTTTTTTACTAATATTGCTGGGAAAGGTTTTATCTAGACTTCATTGGGAGATTTAAAAGTGCTCACATACTCTGAGAACCTGTTCACCTTTTCCCTTCCCGTGACCTTTCCTTTTTACCTAACTCAGAATATTACCAAGTGCAAAAGTGATACATACATGCCATTACTGTCCTAGTTCGTGTAGTCACCTCAAGGTGTAGGAATTATGTATGAAGCATCTCTAAAGAGTATCTACTTGCTTTAACTTAATTCTGAGAAAGTATTTTGAAGTGTATTTTTATTGTTGCACATTGCTCTTTTTAAAGAACACTTAGTTAAAACTGACCGTTAAATAGATAATTATTTTACTAGAAAACTTGGAGTTTAAGTGTTATTTGGATACTTGTATTTGCGCATTTTGATGCTACAGCTCACATTTACCCCTCTTGAGATAAGTCTGGCTGCTCAATCACACTACCAACTTGTGTAGTACAGACCTATACCAATAGGTGGGTTACCTAATACCAAGACGACAAGAGTGGTGTAGTCTCCCACAGGGTTACTACTCCAATTCTTGCCGAACACCTTGCCATTTCCCATATTTGGAGTGGCGCAATAAAAATATGTAAATTATTTTTTCCCCAAAGTTTTTTTGCATATAAGATTTTTGCATCCAAACAGACTACGGTCTTGCCCCAGAAAAAAAGAGGAATCCATGCAAAATTTGGTAGACATGGGTTCAACGGTGTGGATTTGTAGAACCGGACAAACATACACACACACACATACATTTAGCTATATAAATAAAGAAGATAATCCTAGGAGCCTTAGCTTTATATATAAATAAGATAATCCTAAGAGCCTTGTGCCGTGGCTCAAAAGGAGCGCCCATACGTTTAGTAAAGAAGACATTCAAGTCCCATCCGCAAGTTGGATTAGAAACAGGGGGTGGAGGGGTGTGTGGAGGGTGAAGTCTTTTTACAGCTTCCATAAAAGCCTTGATTACAGGGACTTTCCAACAGGAAACCTTGCTTCGAGAGGTGGTGTAAGCAGAAAGGGCAGCAATGTGGACCTTTAGTGAGTTCAAAACTAATCCTGAGTTAAGTTAGGTAAAGAACTGTGTGTGTTGGTGAACAACCAAGTAGGTTGATGTTTTAGTACCACACCAAATGACAAAGCGTCTCCATTTACTGGAATAACAGTGTCAGGTATTTGGCTTACATGCCTCTTTATGAATGTCCATACATCTTTGAGGTAGTTGGAGATGCCCGAACTTTATGAACTCAGGAGCCAAGCTGCTAAATTCTGAGGGCATGGATGCAGTGTTGTTCCTTGTTCCAGGGACAGCATGTTGTAGTGGCAAGGCAGTTCACTGGAGGGCAAAGTGACATTTTCATGAGATGCAAGATCCATGATTGACAAGCCCACATTGGTGCTTTCAGAATGAGTGTAGCTTGTTCTTGGAGCATCTTGTGAATTATCCTGTTGAGGAGAGGAGTTGGTGGGGAAAAGCATACGTAAATCTCCCTGACCATTCAATCCAGAGTCCGTTCCCCGTCCATTTTTTTGGGGGATTTCTGGAGGCATTGTCTAAACATTGTACGTCGTTCCCCAGGGTTGCAAAGAGGTTGTTGTCTGGATGCCCTTATTCTGCAAAGATGTTGTGCAAAATGTGTACATGTAAATGCCACTCGTGTTTTACGGGTATTTGAACGTTTCTGCTGAGAACATCTGAAAGATGATTGTGTTCCCCTGCAATTTGTTTTGACAGGAGAAACATGTTGTGTTTGAGTGCCCACTACCAAATGCTGTGTTCCAGTTTGGACAGCTCTGGAGCGATAGTTCCCCCTGCTTGTGTATGTAAAACATGGCCGTGGTGCCACCTGTTAGGACTAGAACAGTCTTCCCTTGCAGCTGTTGAAAAACATTTAGGGGTTTGAACATTACTAGTAGCTCTAACAGGTTGTTGTTTGCTTGCTACTGATTGGGACCATAAGCCGTGCGCTGTCTGGTGGAGGATGTGGGATCTCCACCATGACAGGGATGAGTTTGTGGAGAGATTGGCTTCTAGTGCGGGGGGTGTTTTTCCCTTGTTCACCACTGCAGTGATATAACAAGGGCTTTCAAGACAACCATTATATCGCCTCACTGATCGCTTGCTTGACACCACTGGGTAAAGAGACACTCCTGCATAGGATGCATGCGCAGATGGGCATGCGGCACCAGAGAAATGTAGGAAGCCATCATTCCTATTAGCTGCATGGCTTTCTGTACGGTTATCTGACGACTGCCTATATATTGGGGGATTTGGAACAACACGTTTTGGATCCGCTCGATGGAGGGGAAGACAAGGCTGTCTTCTGCCCAAATCAGCCCTCCCAGAAATGGTTTTACTTTGCTGGGGACAAGGCTTGAATTGTTTAAGAAATTGGAGAACACATTTTGACTCTTGTTCTCGCTTTACTAGTTAGGACTACAATTCCCTAGTGGAATTGTACTTCCAAGTATTATAATTTGTTCACCAGTCGCGACAACATCAAGCCAGTCTGTGGCAGTCCATGGCATATGACAGTATGTTCTGGTCTTCTGACTGCTCAGATGTGCTGGTGAGCTAATTTCTTTTGATTTTGATTTGTTTTTTGGTGTATTTCACATTAGCATTGTGATTGAGCCTGATTCAGGCCAGATCATTGTTAAAATGAGAAAAACATACTCCAGTGATAAATTGTTGTCCTTTAAGGACTTACACCAAGGCCATCTCTCTTCGTGCAGTGAATAAAATCAGGGCTGCACAAATATTGCCTGTTTTTATTGAGGCACATTTTACTCCAATTACTGTGCCCACTCTTAAAATGGCATTGATTAATGCCAGATCAGTCACTAAAAATGTGATAGCCATTTACGACTATATTCAGCACAATGATCCATATCTCTTTTTTGTAACAGAAATGTTGGCTCAGACTCCTGTGTCTCATCTTTTCTTTCCTTAGTGCTTGAAAACTATCATATGAAATGGCACAATAGACAACAGCATATAAGAGGGGGAGTGGCTATTCTTTATAAACAAAAGCCTAATGTTGCAAAATGTACACCCTTTTAAATGGGATGACGTTTCTTGGGTGTTGGCTTGTACCTATCAAATCACTCATATCAACTATAGACGTTCAGGATTGGCTAGGCCTTTTCTTTAAACTATGGACTATTATTTGGTGACAGAAGCACTTTGCCACCCAAAGTTACTTATCCTGGGTGACCTGGTGCAATGACCCCACTATTGTTGATTGTATACACTTAGAAGACATTTTGGATACCCATAGTCTTAACATTCTTTCCAGACGGTCTACCCATATAAAGGGACACTGTCTGGACTCTATCTTACCTAGAGGTCTTATAATTCATCATCTAAACAATGAACCTGTCAGTTGGATGGATCATTATATGGTCGATTTTACTATGGTCAATGCTGCTATCTCCAGCAAGACTGATACCCACACACTCAGATTTTCATCTCTAAAAGAAAGAGCTTGACCTCATTTCAGACACTAAGCGGTTATATAATTTACAGTTGGTTTGAAAAGATCTTGCATGTACATAAAACTTCAGAGCTTTAGCCACATCCAGCAAGTGCAAAGTCAATTCATCCGGCAACAAAGGTGTTGGAAAATACACAGGCAACACCAAGGGCTCGTTTAGATGAAAGTCCGATGGCACGAAGGAGGGGTGCATCCCAGCACCACCCTCGTCTCGTGGAAAGTCAACTAAGGTGGTTTACAGGAGAGGGCCTGGATCTCCCCCACTCGTCGTGCAGAGGTGATGGCCACGAGAAAAGCGGTTTTCCACAACAAAAACTTGAGTGGTGCAGAATGCATAGGCTCGAATGGAGGTCCCATGAGCCTAGTAAGCAACACACTGAGCTTCCATGCCAGGACCGGAGCCTTCACTGGCGGGATCGAGCGGAATAGTCCCTTGACGATTTCCTTGACCAACCGGTGTAACCATAAGAATGGTGGTCGTCCTGGAGATCTGGTGTTGCGGGAGATAACTGCCAGATGAACCTTGATGGAGGCGTGGTCCAGTCCCAACTTGGCCAACAACAGCAAAAATGGAAGTACTTGAGGAGCATTGACCCTCAGTGGGTCGATCTTCTGAGAACGACTCCAAATGGCAAATCTCTTCCACTTGCGTCCATAGCATTTCAAAGTAGACAATGCTCTAGCCTTAGCGAGAACTTCCTTGCAGTCCGCCGGGAGATCGTAGCCACCAAATTCTAACGCTGCAGGAGCCAGGCCTTCAGGTTCAGAGACCCTGGATCGTGGTGAAGAGCGCCTCCTTCCCTGGCGAGATGATCCGTGACCAATGGCAGTTTGACTGGTGGAGATGCGAACATGCTGAGAAGGTCTGGGCACCAGATCTGCCTCGGCCACCCCGGTGCGACGAGGATCATTCAGCACTGGCTTTTTTTGAGTTGACTGATGACTCCAAGTAACAACGACAATGGAGGAACACATACAGAAGAACAAGTTACTTACCAAACTGGCAACGTTCTTTTGATGGGATGTTCCTCCGACGTATTCCTTATCTTTGATATAATCCATTCCAGCTTGCTGGCCTTGGAAATTTTTTCTCAGTAGAGGGCGCTGCGCGTCGACGTCCCGAGACGGTGTCCCTCGACAGCCTCTGTATCGGCACCGACATCACCCTGGGTTTAATAAGACTCACGCAGCGTCCATTGCTCAGTTCCGTTTTGGAGTTTAGTTTTGCTTTGCATGAATTGGTTAGTAACCTTGAAGGAGCGCAAGCAGCAACTACAAGGAAAGTTTTACTGCGGGGATGGTGGGAGGGGCGATAAGGAATATGTCAGAGGAACAGCCCATTGAAAGAAGGTTACCAGTTTGGTAAGTAACTTGTTCTTCGAAGGGATTGTGTCCTCCAACGTATTCCTTATCTTTGATAGACTCCCATAGCAGTAATATAAAGAGGAGGCGGGAGTAAAAATGAAATGTTTACCTTTAAAGATTAACAGAATGCAACGCAGCTTTTCCAAATTTTTTCTTCTGAGGAAGGAATCAAGACTGTAAAATTTGGTAAAAGTGTGCGAGGACGACCATGTGGCAGCCACACATATGTCCTTAATCGGAACCCCTCTTTGGAGAGCCGAAGAGGCTGCGATACCCCTGGTTGAATGAGCCCTAAAATGTTGAGGGGGCTCTTTCCCCGCCAATTTATAGCATTCTATAATAGTTAAAATAATCCATCTTGAAATGGTTTGTTTTGTAATTGGCAACCCTCATTTGTGCCCTGCATATCCAACAAACAATTGGTCTGCTTGTCTGATTCTTGCAAGTCTGTTAATGTAAAAGCTTAAGGCACACCTTGGATCCAGCCTGTGTAATCTCTCTTCCTCTTTCCCTGGATGGGGAGGAGGATAGAACGGGGGTAATGTTATTTTCTGAGTAATGTGGAATTCAGAGAACACCTTTGGGAGAAAGTTAGGCTTCACTTGTAAAACAACCTTGTCTTTATGAAAGATTGTTTGAGGAGGTTTGCAAGATAGAGCTTGTAATTCGCTCACTCTTCTGGCGGAAGTTAGAGCCACTAGAAAGACTGTTTTAAGAGTGAGAAATCTTAATGAACAGGAATGAAGTGGTTCAAAAGGAGTACCCATTAGAAATTTTAAGACTAGATTTAGGTCCCACAATGGAACTTGAAAAGGCTTTGGGGGATAAACATTAATTAATCCTTTCAGAAATTGTATTTCCAAGGGTAATTTGAAATATGAAGGCTCCTCAGCAGTACACTTGAAAATTGACAGCGCTGCGAGATAGCCTTTGATCGTACCAACTTGAAGACCTGATGCAAGAAAGATAACACCATTGGTGTACTAATTGAAAAGGGTTCAATATTCTTTTCTCTACACCAGCTGCAAAATTTGCTCCAACGGCAGCGGTATAAAGTCTTTGTTGCTGGCCTTCTGGCTGAAAGCAACACCTCCATGACATCATCCGGGAGATCCCAATACTTGTATCTCAACCTTTCAGAATCCGGGCGTGAAGGTTGAGGGTTCTGATATCCGAATGGAGAACATGACCTCCCTTCTACGAGAGAAGATCCTCTCTTTGCGGAAGACGAATTGGAGGACAGATGTACATGTCTAGAAGATCCGGGTACCACGTTCTCCTGGCCCAATCTGGGGCAATTAGTATCATGGGTTTCCGGAATCTTCTCAACCTCCTGATCATTTGAGGAATGACGGGGACTGGAGTGAACGCGTATAGAAGTGGATAATCCCAGTCCACTACGAACGCGTCCCCTAGAGCTCCTCTCGGGGGAAATTCCCTTGAGCAATACTGATCTAACTTCCTGTTGATGCTGGTGGCGAACAGATCCACTTGAGGGGTTCGCCAAAGGGCGAAGATCTCTTGAAGGACTTCCTGAGCTAGTTCCCACTCATGAGAGACTGTGCTCTGTCTGCTCAGAGCGTCCGCCATCAAGTTCTTCTCTCCGGCTAGGTGAACTGCCGATAGAGAGATTCCTTCTTGAATTGCCCAAAACCAAAGCTGCATTGTCTCTCTGCACAGTGGCAGTAACCCTACACCACCTCTTTTGTTGAGGTAGTGCATGGCCACTGTGTTGTCCGTCATTAACATTCTTTCCCTGTACTGATGGCAGAAAAGCTTTCAGCGCTAGTCTGATCGCTCTCAGCTCCAATAGGTTGATGTGTAGTCTGGACTCCGATGGAGACCAACGACCGCTGATGGTCAAGTCATTGGCATGGGCTCCGAACCCTGTGAGCGAAGCATCCGTAACTACTGTTACCTCTGGCCATGGTTGCCAAAACTGTTCTCCTTTTAAGATGTTCTCCCGACAGGCCCACCAATGAAGGTCTCGAGTAACTCTGTCCAGGACTTGTAGAGATCTGACATTTTTCCTAAGAATTGTGACCATTGGGTCCTTAGCGCCCACTGGAGGGATCTCATTCTCAGGCGTGCCTCTGGCACTAGGAAGATGCAGGATGCCATGAGACCGAGCAACCTCAAAAAGTCGAAGGCTGGTAGACGTTGGGCATTTTGAAACCTGGTGACCATCTGTAGAATATCTTGAGCCCTCACCTCTGGTGGCGAGGCTTTTCCCAGGGATGTGTCCAGGACTGCTCCAATGAACTGGAGCCTCTGTGATGGTATCATCTGTGACTTCTTTGAGTTGAGGGAGAAGCCCTGCTTGTGAAGGAAGTGGCAAACATAATCTAGATGGATCTGAGCTTGTTCCGGGGATACTGCTCTGATCAACCAGTCGTCCAGGTAGGGGTAGATGTGAATCCCTTCCCTCTTTAGACTTGCAGCCACAACCGACATTAGCTTGGTAAAGACCCTCGGGGCGGAGGTCAGCCCAAATGGCAGAACTCAAAATTGATAATGAGAGTTGCCAATTGCGAACTTCAGGCATTTCCTGTGTTTGACATGGATTGGCACATGGAAATAAGCATCCTGAAGGTCTAGAGATACCAACCAGTCTTGAAGCTGGAGGGCCTGAAGGATCTGAGAAAGGGTTACCATCTTGAACTTGTCTTTCCTGAGGAATTTGTTCAATTCTCGCAAGTCCAAGATGGGTCTCAGTCCTCCGTCTTTCTTTGGTATTAGAAAGTAGGGGGAATACCAACCCTTGTTCCTCTCCGCTACAGGTACCAGTTCTATGGCACCCTTCTCTAGCAGGTCTGAAATCTCCTGCATAAGGAGCAGATCTGGAAGCTTCAAAGAGTTGTTCCCTGGTGGATGGCTCTGAGGAAAGTGTCAGAAAGGCAGGCAGTAACCTTGGGCAACTGTCTCCAATGGCCAAGCATCTGACGTAATAGCCTGCCATTCTGTTCTGCCAGATGTTGAGTTAATCTGCCCCCTACTGGTGTCTTGTGAGGGGAGACCTCAGAGGGGTTTAGAAGCAGCTGACGCAGATGCTGAGGGTAAATTAGCATCCGCTGATGCAGATTTTGTACCTTTAACCCGCCCACCACAGGAGAATCGTCTCTGGCCCCTTTGAGCTGGCTGTCCTCTGCCTTTTCAGAATATGGAGTAAAAACTAAAGGACTTACCCCTTCAGGATGTGCCTGAGGGGCGATTTGGAGTTTGCCGGATTGCAGCCCCAAGGGATTTTGCTGCTGCTTTGGATGGTTGCAATTTCTCCAGGCTGTCATCAGCCTTCTTTCCAAATAGAGAAGTGCCGTCAAAGGGTATATTTAGAAGTCTGGCTTGCACATCTGGAGCAAACCCAGACTTCGCAACCACGCAAAGCTGAGTCAATGCCTGTTTGAAGGGACTCACGCATTGCATCCTTTCCATCCCTGATGATGTTTCAGAATGCTTCCCGTTCTTCTCCTTCTGGGAGACAGTCAGCCGCAGATGAAGCACACTCCCTAAGTGTGTGGCTGAATCTTGCTAGCATGTAAGTGGCGTTGATAGATTTCAGCACCATACTACATGGCGAAAAGACTTTTTTTGACATGGTGTCAAATATTTTATCATCTCCGTCTTGTGGAATGGTAGGGCATGCTGACTTACTGTTTGATGAAGTTGCTGCCTGCACAACTAAACTCTCCGGAGTTGGATGCTTGCTTAGATATTCAGGATCTGAAGCTGATACTCTGGGCCTCATCACGACTTGGGCGGTAACGGTAACGCTATTAGCACGGGGGCTATTAGCGCGACCGCCATAGCCCCTGGCGCTAATAGCGCGGGATCACGACTTTGGCGGACTTGGGAGTCCCCATTCCCCATTGAGCCCATTCGGGAATGCCCCATTCCCCATTGGGCTCAATGGGGAAAATTCGCGCTCTTACCGCCGGCGGATTTCCCGCCGGCGGTAAGAGCGCGAATCTTCGGCGGATTTCCCCCCAGCTAAGGGCTAGGGGGAAATCCACCGAAGTCCTGATTTGGCGAACCCTTAAATCCGGCGGTAATAGCGCTACCGCCAGATTTAAGGGTTACCGCCAAAGTCGTGATGAGGCCCTCTGTATTTAGCTAAGAGTTTTTTATTTACTGCAGGGATAACTTCAGGAGTTTCCCGATTTGCAGATATTTTTCTTTGCAGAGCAGCATGAAAAGGAACAACAGGGTCTTCCTGGGGTCCTTTATTTAATATATCAGTAAGATCATTTTGCTGAAAAGAAGGAGTAGGTGTAGTCCACCCCATAAACTCAATTATTCTAGCCATAAGGGCCCTGTAGGGTATCTCAGCATGTTCTCCAGGGTCTGGTTTAGCAAACTCTACTTCTGGAGCAGTATCTATACCACTTGCCTCATGCAAGGTCTCCTGAAGATCATTTAACCTATTTTCTTCAGAGATTAATTCCTCTGGAATGGGTATTGTAGTCCTTTGCAGACCAAAAGGTCTCTCATGGTCCTCTCCTTCCTCATATATGGAGGACAAGGATCTAAAGTAATCAGACCTCGGATATGGTGTAAAACCCATTTCTAGAGAAGGAGGAGCCAAATTTGTTGTTACTGCTTGAGAAAACTTTGTGGCTGTCGACGTGGACGTCATAGGCTTCGACAATCCTGAAAAGGGCCTCGAAAACGTTGAAAAAGGCCTCGAACTCGAGAGGACCGGAATCCTACTTGACGCTGTCGGGATTGTCGATGGCACTCGACGTCATGGTCGGGGCTTTCAACATCTCTATTGCCTGTGATGTAGTTGAAGTTCTAGGCTTGTCCTTCATCGGGGTCAACAACAGCATCGAAGACGGCGTCTATGAAACAGATTTATGCGTCGAGGGTTCCTTCGTCAGAGGCGTCGATGATGCAGATTTGTGAGTCGAAGGAATCTTTGATTTCCAGCGTCGACGACGTGGTCTTATTGCCTTTGCTCGAGGGTTCATGGCGCCCTCGAGTATTTTTACTCGCTGGGTTCAACGAGTCGCAGCGTTTTGATTTTTTGGGTCTTCCATCCAGGGTATCACCCTTAGATGTCTCTGAGGGGGTTGAGGCTGCTTTCTCAAAGACGCTAAGCATTTTTTTACGGAATTTCTCACACTTAGCCGGAGAACTGTGTTTCGTGGGGCAGGTGACCCTTTCTGGGGAACTAGAGGAAGAGGGAGATCTAGGATGCCTCTTTTTGGAGTGTCTTGATCTCGAAGAATGATGGGAACCGCTTCGAGATCTCGAACAGGAGCGTTTCTTTTGATGACGAGGAGACGAATGCCTCGAGTCAGCCGAAGAAACTTTTGAAGGAGTAGAAGTTTTAAAAGACTTACCTCTTTCTAACTTATCCTTACGCTCCTTCAAGACTTTCGCCGTCATGGACATACACAGTCCTCACACTCTGAACAGTGATGCTCCGATCCCAGGCACCACAAACCGATCCTGTGAGGATCCGTTAAAGACATTTCCTTTCCACAGTTGCGACATTTCTTGAAACCGGACCGTGGAGTCGATGGTTTGGATGAAGATGCCATCGTGTAGAACCAAATATCTTCGTAGAATAAGGTTTTCATATGAAGAAAAGACCCGAGCGTTATGTTTCTGAGGCACACGAAGCACGGAAAAACAGAACTGAGCAATGGATGCTGCGCAAGTCTACTTACACCCAGGGTGATGTTGGCGCCGATACGGAGGCTGTCGAGGGACACCGTCTCAAGGGACGTCGACGAGCAGAGCCCTCTAATGAGAAAAAATGTCAGAGGCCAGCAAGCTGGAATGGATTATATCAAAGATAAAGAATACGTCGGAGGACACAATCTCTTCGAAAGAGGCCTTCCCAAGCGAATGAGAATGCGCCCCATGCTCCCCTGCTGGGAAAACCTGCTGGCAAACCTCCGACACTTGGAGTTCGTCGCGGTCGCAAACAAGTCGATCTGGGGATTGCCCCATTTGAGGAACAGGTTCTCCACTAGGTCCTGCCGAAGTTGCCACTTGTGGCAAGAGTGAAGCTCCCTGCTCAGAGAGTCAGCAATCGTCTTCTTCACTCCTGCCAGATGAAATGGGATAAGGAACATCCCCTGGGTGATGGCCCAGTGCCATAAGTCCTGCACCTCCTTGGAGATCGCTGGGGATCTGGTGCCCCCCCTACTTCCTGATGTAAAACATTGTGGTGGTATTGTCTGGGAAGACCCGCACCACTTTGCCCTTGAGGGACGGAAGGAAGGATTTGAGGGCCCAAAACACTGCCTGCAACTCCAGAAAGTTTATGTGCAACGTCTTCTCCTTCGGCAACCACAGGCCTCTGGCGTGAAGACTTCGTTGTGCGCTCCCCATCCTTCCAGGGAAGCCTCTGTCGTTACCGTCTCCTGGTGCGGTGGGACCTTGAGATCCATGCCTCCGGTCAGATGAGAGCGCACGCCCCACCACCTTATCGCCTGATGAAATCCCTAATCGAGCACGATCGTGTCCTGGAAGCTTCCGGACACCTGAATCGAACAGGCATTGAGGAACTCCTGCAGTGCGCGCATCCGCAACCTGCAGAGTCGGATGAGATTAATGCAGGACAACACCATGCTGTACAGAGACTAGATGGCCCGCACCGTGGCGCTCTTCAGAGCGAGCAGCCATTGCACTTTGCCCAGGATGGCCGCCACTGTCTCCTCCGACGGTGATGCTAGGCATAACACCGTGTTGAGCCGGGATCCCAGGAACAGCGCATCCTGCGATGGACTCAAGCAGGACTTTGCCTAATTCACAGATCCATCAATAGGCGGACGTTCCTCGCCGTGTGATCTACATCGATGCTCCTTGAGCCAGTTGTCCAAGTAAGTGTAGAGGAGGGCCGCCAACAGTGCTAGGCACTTGGTGAAGACTCTGGGCACCGACTCAAACCCGAAGGGTAGGGCCTTCAATTGGTAATGCACCCCCTGAATGACGAAGCGCAGAAACTTGCAGTGTCCCTTGTGAATGGGGATGTGGAAGTAAGCATCCTCCAGGTCTAATGACGACAAAGTCTCCCTCTTCCAGCTGTCCGATCACATGTTGAAGGGTGACCATCTGGAACTTCTGAGACATTATGTACTTGTTCAGTCGCCGTAGGTCAAGAATGGGCCTCCAGCCCCGGTGTTCTTTTGCACAAGGAAGTACCTTGAATAAACTTCAGAGCCCCAGAGCCGCTTTGGAGCCAGCTCTATTGCCCCTTTCTTTTGCATGGCCCGAACCTCCAACAGCAGTTGAGGGACGTGGTTTTCCTGCCGGGCCACCAGTGGTATTCGGGGACACTTACTTTGGAACTTGAGTGTCCGTGGGTGAGAGCGTCCAGCACCCATTGGTCGGTGGAGATGGTCTTCCACACGCTTACGAAGTTCGCCAGCCGCCCTCCCACCGGGGTGCACAGGTGGGGGACCGACATCAAGGCTGGTTTATTCTTGCTTGGACGTCGACGGTCCGTCTCGGGGTCCCTGGCAATGAGGTCCTCCTCCGAAGGCCTTGGAGCGGCCCCTGTTGGTCTCCTGGGTGGAGGAGCGAGAGAGTTGGCGGTAAGAAGGGGAGCCCCCACCATAACCCTTCGAAGAACGGGGAGACTTGCCTCCTGATGGCCGAAAGGATGGCCGTCACTGCTGTAGCGTGCCCAGGGCACGCGCCGTCTACGTGTCCGCCTTGATGGCCTGTAGAGACTCAACTACAGCCTTCCTGATCAGATTGTCTCCATCAAAGGGCATGTCCAAAACACTTGTCTGGACCTCCTGTCGTAAGTTGGTGGCCCTGAGCCAGCCACGGTGGCAAAGGCAAATGCTGTAGCCCATCTGGCGGAAACCCGCATCAGCGATGTCCGTCCTGGCCACCGTGATGGTGTGTTCTGACGCCACCTCGCCCTCTTGCAGATTCTCCAATGCTTCTGACTTTTTGCCGTCGGGAATGAAGTCCAGCAGAGGTGTGAGTTTGAACCACAGCTCCCGGTCGTAGCGCGATACGATAGCAAGGGCCTTGGCGGCCTTGATGGTCATGGCCACAGAGTAGATAACTCATCGTCCCATTGTATCAAACGTCTTCCCCTCGCTGTCAGGAGGGTTGGATGACTATATACTGCTGAAGATGAAGAGCCTGACGACTTCTTCTTGACCACTACTGAGACCACCAAGTCTGGTGACGGTTGGGCCCGCAAGCACTTGGGCGCAGAGTCTGGCACCTGTATTTCTTCTCTAGGCAGTCCCTCTTTGCTGGGGCCGCAGAAGGGTTCTTCATGAGCGTCAGCCCTTCGTCCCAAATGTCATCCAAGAGTGGGACCGAAAGGATAGTCTTCCGCTTCGCCTCGCGGCACTGATATAGGAAGCCTGCCTCCTCTGGCGTGAGCTGGAAGAGCTCTGATGCTCTGGAGATCATTGCATAAAAAGATCCTATCTCGTCGGGAGGTCCCCCTTCCAGCCGTCGTCATCCGTGCCCGTCGTTGTCGCTGTGTCCGACTCCGTGTCCGACTCAGTCTCACCTGTGGGGGGCAGTGGAGAGGGAGGAGACGGGTAGCAAGGAGGCATCTGGTTTCTCTTCCTCTTCTTGGCCGGTAGTTGCCCAGTCGTCTGCGGTGTGGCAGGCACTGGTGCTGCTGGGAGAGCGAGAGGCGGTGTCGCCGGCATCCTCACCTGTATCGCAGAGACAAGAGTGTGGGGGGTGTGATGAAGGTCCACCGACAGTACTCTATGTGGCAGCTGCGGTGTAGGGACAGAGACAGGTAGCTGGGGCAAAGGCACATGGCCGGGGGTCTTGTCATCCAGGGGCCCTCCGTCGCCTTCCTCGACGGTATCTCTGCCATCGCCTTTGTCGTCACCCTCATCGTAGGGCATAACACCGATGTTTCCCTCGTCACCAACCTCCTGAATGGTCGGGAGATAGACTAGTTCCTTCCCCGAGGAGATCTCTGTGCCCTGGAGGACTTCAGAGTCTCCCCCCCCCTTTCTTCGCATCCAGAAGGGACGGTCTCGGGGAGATGACCGGCATCTTCTTCTGTGGGGTCTTCTCAAAGGGGTGGAATGAAGACTCCCTTCTAGCAGGGAGGGACACTCTTGCCTTTGGAAGGGCGCCACCACTACCTCGATGGAAGGAGTCTCCTTAGTCTGGTGTACCTGGGCCTTCACGGTCAGGCCAGACCCTTGTCCTGCTAGGCCTTCGTGGTCGCCTTGTGTTAGGGAGAATTCTCTGTTAAGGCTAATTTCCCAAACCTGGTGAGTACCCCAGCAGCTTTGCTGGATTTTTGGGGTTTATTTTTTTCTCCTGCTAAGAGTGAGACTCTTTTTCTCCCACTCTTAAGCATGATTTGAGAATGTCCTTTGACTGTGAATGTGTTTTATTGGCTAAGGGGTCTTTTACTCCATAGGGCTCCATGTGTTTTTGGTATGTATGTTACACAGCACCCTCAGTGCAGTAACACAGGGGTATCATAGTGACCCCCAAACATAGACTGCAGACCCTGGGACTGACTAGTGTCTCCCAGGGCATGTAAAGTCACCATTGGCTTTACTAGTCTCAAATTGTGAACAGAACCAGTACAAACCATCATATTGTGGAAGTACTGGTAGGGGGTAATTTGATTGCCCCTGGGTCTGTTTTCCAAGGGGGCACTGTCCAGTCCCCCCTTGTCGAGTTTCTGGCTGGTGGCAGTGGATACCACGCAAAATATTCCGCCAGAATATTGCCTATGGGATTTTCCCAATGATTTTAAATGCACCACTTTTTGGTGCAATGTTAAAGATACCGCCGGGTTATTTATTTAATATTTATACCCCGGTTGGGTCTTTTTGCCAGGTTTTAAAATGGCGTTTCTCCTGCTAAGAGTGAGACTCTTTTTCTCCCACTCTTAAGCATGATTTGAGAATGTCCTTTGACTGTGAATGTGTTTTATTGGCTAAGGGGTCTTTTACTCCATAGGGCTCCATGTGTTTTTGGTATGTATGTTACACAGCACCCTCAGTGCAGTAACACAGGGGTATCATAGTGACCCCCAAACATAGACTGCAGACCCTGGGACTGACTAGTGTCTCCCAGGGCATGTAAAGTCACCATTGGCTTTACTAGTCTCAAATTGTGAACAGAACCAGTACAAACCATCATATTGTGGAAGTACTGGTAGGGGGTAATTTGATTGCCCCTGGGTCTGTTTTCCAAGGGGGCACTGTCCAGTCCCCCCTTGTCGAGTTTCTGGCTGGTGGCAGTGGATACCACGCAAAATATTCCGCCAGAATATTGCCTATGGGATTTTCCCAATGATTTTAAATGCACCACTTTTTGGTGCAATGTTAAAGATACCGCCGGGTTATTTATTTAATATTTATACCCCGGTTGGGTCTTTTTGCCAGGTTTTAAAATGGCGTTTGTGTTTGCCTCTGAAACTCTAACCCAAGTTGAGCCCTTTGTTCCACTTTTTGGCGGGCTTCTCCACAGAAGCCCTCCAAATGGTGCCACTCTGTCTGGGGTCTACAGGATGTGTGGGAGGGGGATTAGGCACCCTGGACTGAGTTGCCCTGGCAACTCAAGTCGCACTCTTGTGTGATTGGCCCAGTGGTGAGAGCATGTTTGAATGACAACTAGGCTGTTGAATGGGGGTTTTTCTGCATAAAAGCAGGGCTTTGGGTACTGGAACTTCAGAAGTCGCACACAGGACCTAATGAATCCGAAGAGGGGAGAAGCTGAGCCATCTACAACGACGACGACACCACCGGTGGAGCCCTGCTGTACGAACTCACCACTTCCCCGACGACTGAGGAGATCTTCTTCCAGGAGAGTCTTCTTCCCTTTGAGCTGGTGGGACCAACCAGTTCGCCTTTTTCACCTTCCTGGACGTATCGTGGTTGAATCGCCCGTGCCAAGCACCCCGGCGGCCGGATAGCCACGCTTCACCACTACCGCGAATAAAAGGGTTGTACCTTTTAATCGGGAACTCCACGGCTGGTTTCTTCCCTGGCAGTGCAACGACCTCCAGCTTTCTTCCTCGTCGAGATCATCTCTTCCTCTGGTCGAAGCCACGACTTGCACCCGCTACCAGGAACAACTGCCACCGCTGGAGCTTTCTCACCATTTCAGGTACTGTGTCCCGCCTGGTCTCCCTTGCAACAGATTGTCCAAGGTGTCCCGTAAATCCTTGACCTTCCAACTGGGTTGACCTCAGACCTGCTAACTTTGCCTTTCTGAACTGATCCAACATTTTTTTTTACTTTTCTGCAAAGACTTTGAGTGCATTTCCACTGTGTGATCTTGGGCACATTCCTCCTTGCTCTCTCCAAGTGTGGGTCTGGCCTATGAACTTTTGGCTCTACAGTAGACCCTGCCTTTCTTAACTTGCTGTGGTTTCTTAAAAGCGCTGGTACTGTGTTATTGTCATACTCTGTCTTTTCTCCTCCTTTTTAAATGAATTATTGGAGTGCCAGGTACGGTTACGCGCTCACCTCTGTTTTGCTAAATAAGTGGTGTCTTAACCTAGACTTGTCGATGAATTTACTAGGGAGGTGTATATACTTACAGTGACTGTGTTTGAACTTGCTTGATATATTAGTGCCAGTGTATTTTCATAAGTGTGTTTTTAAATAAATAATTATATACTTTTATAGCAAAGCTCTGGTCAGTGTTCGCTTGTTCTACTGTATTTTTAGCCCTATTGTGTATACTCTATATACTGCCTAACTCTTCTTGAGAGAAGTCTGACTGCTCAGCCACAGCTACCAATTAAATCAGGGTGGTGCAGACTGCTACCAATTGGGTTTACTGCTTACTCCTGTAGTCTTAAACTTTTTGCAGTGGTCCCTAAGGGAACTGCACAGGATTCTGCCTAACACCTTGGCCTTGTGGTTGTCCTTGGGGGCCTTCTCCAACGAGGGTAGGCCAGACACCCTCCCCTGCTTGGTCTTTTCCATGGCCGCCTCAGGCGCCACTATCAGCTTGCCGGGGTGATCCGAATTACGCTTGAATCACAATCCGGATTGTTGACTAGATACCGATGCAGCCAGGGATGTAGGACGTGCCCTGGCCGCAGAGGAGCCCGCTGCAACAGCGCTCCCGGTGGCAGTGGACTCGCAGTGCTTGGCCTTTTGTTGGAGCCCTGCGGTAGGGATGCTCTCAAGGATTTAGAAGCGCGCTCAGCCTTTCACGGATCCGGGAGAGATGCTCCTGGGAGTGACCTAGTGCAGAGGCCTTGGTCTGAAGACACTCATTCAGCCGCTTACGCCGATCCTTTAACGTGTGTGTGTGTGTGTGTGTGTGTGTGTGTGTGTGTGTGTGTGTGTCGAGAGTCCACGGCAAAATGCACAATATTCCTACTTGCGCGTTGGGTACAGGCAGTAAATGCACTGGGAATGTTTGTCTTCCATGGAAACATTCGGTGCAAAGCTTGAAAATAGAAGGGGAATCCTTCTCCTCCGACATGATCCACGTGGCGTAGGCCTGACCAATCCTCTGGAAGCCTCCACGAATAAACCCGACGAAATCCACCCTTGAGGGGTGTTAGGTATGATTTCCACAGAGCTGGTAAATATTCATCTCCTGGTCCAACCCCAGAACTTTTTGCTTTTCTAGTGGAATATTTTTCATTAATACCTCAGTGAGTGGGAACCTTTTTCCATGCTCACCTAATCTTTAACTCTTTTTATGGGTGTCATTTGTAAGACTCTCCATAGTGTCTTTTTAAAGTTATCATGTTTAACAACTTATTGGCAATAAGTGGCTGTTGTTGGGTTGTCCTACGGGCTCCCCATTTAACTTTCTTGTGCTAACCTTGAGTGAACTTTGGATCCCTTTTACATTTTATTCTGTGAAACCAGCACACCCCACCTTATGTGGAGTGCTGGGGAGATACAATGTATCCCCTTTCACGTTAAAACTAACAATTCTGTTACAGTGACAAGCTTACCTTTAAAGGCTGGTGGCAGTGATACCTTTGACTAATTTGGTGCACCTTTACCGTGGACTGTAATCACAGCTGCAGTAAAGGCACCCAAGGGTGCTCATTTTACTAAAATGGCCCCCCGTCTTCTTTTGCTGCCATTTTAGTGTTTGTCATTTCTTGTTCCTTCTCCTGACATCCAGGGTGGGAAATTACTTTGTGCGAGTTTTGTCTTCGGCAAGAGTCCCTTGGACAACACCGCCCAGGTTCCAGTCAGTCTGTGCATAGGAAGTGATGGAGGAGTCCAAAACTTCCCCATCCTTTGTCTTACACCTTGCTTCAACTGGGACAAATCCCAGTGGGGGGCTCGCTGTCCTGATTGTACAACCAGACGCCCCTTTCTTGTAAAATGCGGGGAGAGAATGCAGAGGTTGTGCTGTAGTTCTAGATAAATACTGGAAACCTGGAAGCTGAAGTCATGTCGACCACTGGAACAGAAAACCGAAGAGGATGACGAAGGAAAAGAGGCAGAGATGATTTCCAGCGACCGGAGAGTCTGCTGTGTAACTGCAGCCTGCTGCAGCCCTTCCTTCCAATCGACCTGGGGTCTCTGAAAACGACGACCCGAACCTGGTGAGACCCACTAGACTCAAGAAGACATGCATTTTGAGCCATCCCACGGGTTGGTGCGACCTTGCGATCTTGCAATACCCCAATACCATGGTACCTCCTGCCACTGTGTAGTGCACGGTCTTCCGAATTCCGAATCTTGCTGAAACTTCGTGGGCATCTTGGTGTATCTCCAGAGACACGAATAGAGCCTGAAAGGTCCCCTCACAAGAGTGCTGGACCTTTTAAACAACGAGAATTCAACTGCGATTTTCTGTCTTCTTCTGTGCTCCTTGAAAAGGCACCAAATATGCAGAACCGCATACAGCCGTGAGAGAAATCTTGTCTAGAGCCTTCTTCATCGATCCCTGCTGCAAAGTCCCTTCTGAGGTCTTGTGTTCAGTCTCCAGGACAAGGAATCCACTGATCAGGCATTTGGCTGCAGTCCCTGAAGTTCTCCTGCTGCAATCTCTTCTTCATTGCTGAGGTACTGTGTTGGCTTGGGTATTGTTGGGATTTCTGTGCAGTCCTGGGGTGTTTTCTGTGATTGGGAGGTTCCTTGTCCAGTGCACCCAGTCCCACTGCTAGAATCCTGCTGGGGTGTTTCTGTGAAGCCCCTGGACCCTCTTCTAACTCTAAAAGTAAAGTACTCACCTGTTCGCCCAGTTTTCCTAAGGAACTCTGACTTTTGCTACTAAAGACTAAAAACTTATTGTAGCACTGCCTGTTGGTCAATAGTCCTAGTGACCCCCCCTTCTGCCACTGAGAACACTCATGCTCCAAGAATAAGGTAAATACTTTAAGGGATTGGGACTTCTGCCTAGAAAAGAAATCAAGTGTTTTACTTACTTGTAAAGAGTTGGTGGGTGACTGTAATTCTAAGAGTGAACAGTTACAAAAGTTCTTATTGATCTGGAATGTGTGATTCACTATTCTTAAAAGCATGGTTAACATGTTTTCTTCCTTAGCCACTGTTTTGCCAGTCTAATAGAGGGTGTGCAGAAGGTCCAATAGAACATAGATTTGAAGGTATTTTACTCTCCTGTGATTAGGTTGTGCCTCTTTACAAAAGTAGTGTGTTGGTTTCACCAGATTATTCCTGTAGGGTAATTGTAGGAGTGTCCTCCAACTGTTGGTATCACCAGGTTAGTCCTGTTAGGATAACTGTATGAGTGTCTCCCTAACTGGGTCTTGCTTCCTCTGACTTGCTGCTAGCCTAGTCTACATTAGGTTGTTGCCTACCTAGAATAACTATTCAGTAAAGCGTGACATTGGGTTTTACTTTCCCCTTCATTGCAAAGTTAAAGTATGTGAGTTTTACTTACCTTGTGTTAGCTGTGTGCCATCCAAAATAAGCTACCAGAGTTATTGCTTACCTCAATCTGGGGTTCCCTGATTTCAAAAGCATCTGTAATTCTATATTACATCCTTAGGTTTTACTCACCTGGAATAACTGTGTTATGACAAAAGTAGTTATAGGTTTTTACTGCACCTAGGATAAGTGTTTCACTATTCACCAAAAGTATATTGTCCAGTTGACTGTTTATGTGATTTATTCCAAGAGTCAATGTACAACTAGAAGGGCCTACTGCCCTTGTATTACCTAATGTAATCTAAAAGTAACCATTGGTCTTTTACTCCCAAAGAATAGGCATGACCTATACTAAATGTGTATAACAAGGTTCTGACTTCCCTAGAACTACTGTTAGGTGTTCCAAATAAGGTTTATACTTGGGTCTGTGTGATTTCAAGTATACTGTTGCTTTTTATATTGTGATTTCATATAATGTGTTAGTACTTACTTAACCCCTAGAATTATCTGGGCCTACCTCTATTTAAATAAATCCTTTATTTCTACAATATATAGTGTTTCAGTGTTTCTTTGGATCATTTGTATTACAATTTCACTTGTGTGTCTACTGCCCTCTCTCCCTCCTAAAATAAGCCTGGCTGCTCGGTCTACGCTACCCTGAACTCAGGCGGTACATCCTTATACTAAGAGTGGAGCTTTGTACTGCCTCAGTTGGATTTTAGAAAAACTGTCCTAACAAGGGGCTCTGAAGAATCCAAAAAACGGGTCCCTGTTAATTGGAATGATGATCGATGGAGCACGAGGCTCGATTGACTGAAAAATAGAGTAAAAGCGAAATTTTCAGCAAAAGCTTGAGAGTGAAGGACAAGGAATGCCAACAATGGAACGAGCGGTAAAAATCTGAAGATGGCTGCAAGGGGAGGGGGTTGGGGTAGAGGGCAGTTATTGGCCGGGTTAGTATGACCCAGAGCTCAGTGATTGGTTGTTAGGGGAAAGACAATTCAGAAAAGAAACAGATTTTTTTTCTTTACCGAGGATTCCCAACCTGACGGGGAATATTCATGAGCATGTGAATCCATGCCAGACCCCATGCTGGAGAATTAACAGTACCAGTTACTCTAATGTAAAACCAGATTTGACTTTCCTAAATGTAGGGGCCTAAAAAAAGACTTTTTTTTTTTTTTTTTTTTTTTTTTTAAAAACACAGCAGCAATGCAAAACACCCAGATTCAGCTTTCCCAAAAGAGGGGAAAAAGGCCTAGTTTAACACAGCAGCAATGCAAAATGTCTTTCCGGGGGAGATGTGAGGGGAGGCTAACAAAACGATTTATTGGGATACCCATGTGTGGTGCGGTAATGACGCGACGTAGGAACGATTCCGGGGTGGGTCAGTTTGGTGGTGTGTTGTGATTGCTGGCCCTCTGACCGTACCTACCTGATCAGTCGCAGCAGGTTTGACAGCTATGGGCTTCCTTCTTCCAAAGTGGACATTGGCTGATGCCACTGGAGCGGTCTTTTAGCGCAGGGGGCTGCCACAGTCAGTGGGCTGCACTAAGAACCTGAAAGAATAAGTGGGGCACTGTGCCAATCAGACACAGGAGAGACGGAGGGGAGCAGGAAGGGAACAAGGGAAAGCAAATGCAAGCCACGGAGCGGCAACACAGAGAAAATAAAAATGGACAATTTAAAAGCACAAATTCACAATGCAGTGAGCAAGGCTCACATGATACTTACCAGCCAGCAACGGCCGCACGCACTTGTTTTCAGGGCACAGATGTAATACAGGGCACATGCTTAGAACCTTTTTTTTGGTACAAGTAAGTATATTGACTGTGGCCAGGACTGTGTCCATTTGGACCCTTTGGATGGTAAAGATAGTGGCCCTTGACCAGTGGCCATGACAGCTATTGAGGGGCCTGATAATCCTTTGACGGCCCTTGATTGGAGTGCTACGGTAAAACTCCTGTGGAGTATGAGGCCTGTGTAGGTCTGGAAAAAGATTGCCCTCAAAAGGAGCGATGGGTGTTAAAAACCCAGAGCTGTAGGTACGACTTGCTGGATATTTGGTTTAATGACTTTAGATTCTCAGGCTCCTTTTTTGACGCCACAAGTGCATCATCGACTGCTTTCCCCAAACAAAGCAGACTCCTATATCGGTTTGTTAAGAAGGGAAGTCTGCGTCTCGGGGTTGAACCCCGAGCTTCGTAACCAAGCTTGACACTACAGAAGGGTTCCTTCCGCTAACACTCGGCCAGCTGTCTCAGTCGAAGGTGTTCTTTAAAATAGTGAACAATGGTGAGCATCTGCGACTTGGCTAGCTCATGAACTCTTTCCAGGCCATCCTGTACAAGACCCCATTGAATGTCACTAAAGCTGGCAAACAAAGTGGTGGTGTTCGCAATGCGGGTGGTATAGGCTGATAAAATCGTAATGCTTCTGCAATAAGGCATAACATGTTTTACATTCCTTGTCAGGAGGAGCTTCAGCTGAAGACAAAGGGACCCCCGCATGTTTCCTGGTTGTGGTGACCACCAGAGAATCGGGAACAGAATGTCGACAGATGTAAAGGGGATCCGAGGAAGCAGGCCTGAATATTTTCTCACCCGCGGGTTGACTGCTCGTGTCAGGGAAGGCATGAGCAGAGAAGGAGCAATCTGCTTCTTTATAGAATTAAGCAGGGGAATCGATTGACTCACTGGCTTCTTTTCCTTAAGGATATCCTCCACAAAGTCAGAATCAGGCACTGCCTCCCGAGTGTGTATTTTAAAATGTTCTGCTTCATTTTTAAGGATCCTATTAAATAGCAGCTGGCCATTAATAGGGGAATAGTCTCGGGGCTGCGCAACAGGTGTGGTGTTTGCAAAAATGTACGTCTGGCTTTGCCGCACAAGTGGGGGTAGTAGCCCAAGGCCTGAGGTCCTAGTATACACCGAGCAATGTGTCAGGGTCCTGGGAAGTAGGATCTCGGGATTCGTCTACATGACCAGGGAGATAATAAAAGTTCATATCCTGATCATATAGCTCATCTTGAAATATAGCCCCTGAAGTCGGTTTAAATACAGGAGAGGGAAGATATCTATTAGGGAATCTGTCTGATAAAGAAAGAAACTCAGACACCATCTCCACACACTCCTCAAATCTTTCCCTTGTCCAAGTCCCTGTATTTGGGTTTCAGGAAGTGGAAACACGATTTCCTCTTGAACAAGACCTTTGTGACCCTTTAAGGACTAGGATAAGGAGGAAGGGGCAAGGACATACTTCTGAGGTAAAGCTGGAGGAGCTTGGGTACGAGGTTGTTTAGGTGTTTTGGAAACATTTTCTCTTCATTTCGGGGGAGTTTTAACTGTTGATGTGCACTTTGGCGTGTCTTATGACATGCCTGAAATGGCCGTCGAAGATTTAGGTGGAGCACCCAGAGAAGTCGAAGGTTCTCCAGGTTTCGCCAAAGATTTCGACATACCTGTAGGTGCAGCTGGCTCCTTCGACGATACTATTGAGAAATGCCTGTGGGGTGAGTGCTTAGCGCGGGGTGTGTGCCCCTGTCGCCAGTGGGTGAAACAACCTTAGCAGTGCGTTCAGCATGCCTAGTGGGGCTGTGGACGCGGCAGTCGGAAGACTCTTAAACAATGTCTTTGGCATCCAAATGAAGCTGTGGCTGCTAGATTGTTCCTCGTCCGATGCAACAGCACTGGTGGGGGGATAGGATTCAGCCTGCATGGCGTAGGCCGCCCACCGGTTAATACGCTGTTCTTTAAGCATCTTAGGCTTTAAGAGTCAAGGTGCCTTGCAATGCTCTTCGTCGTGGTCATGAGGCAAACAGTTGTTACACTCTTTATGATATATGAGTGCCCTTCCAAGGAAACTTCCCGTTATAGGAAGGGCAGAATTTAAAAGGAGTTCACGTCATTATTAAACATAAAGAAAGAAGCAGCCAGACAAGGGGAAGAAAAGTGAATGACAAGAAAATGCATTCCCTAACAGAGAATGTCAAGAAAAACCCCCACTCTCCCTGGTATCAAAGGTGGAAGGCTGATGGTGAGCCCCGCAGCCTGTCTTCGAGAGTCCAGGAAGTCTTCAGACGGTCAAAGGGAACAGTCGCAGGGATGCTGAAAGTTCTTCAATGGCTGGACCAAGTTTAATAATAATAAATAGCAATATATTCATAGTACGCTATGAGCTCTGCATTACGCGACCGACCAGTATGGTGGAAAAAAAACAATCGGTGGGACCTTGACTCGTGAGGAATCATGGGTTCAATACATATTACAGTAGAGACGCCCAGGTCAACGTCCCTTTTCAATCTTTGAAAAAACATGCAATACTCTGCGATTACCACTAGATGTCGGACTATATGCATAGCATGTGATTCTCAGCAGATTCACAAGCATCAGAAATGCTGTTTGCCAAGATTATCTGCTTTTCCACCAACAACTGGCTTTTTAAGCACTCACCATACTCTGTGTACACTAGCTCTATTCTGCAGTGCTCCATTTCTGACATACTGGCATCATTATAACTTCAGTGTATCACCGCACTTATCCCTGTGATGATCTACAATTTTTTTTGCCAACACCCTGTTTTCCCCCAGATTAACTCTGCAAGGATCAAGAAAGTGTCATGAATTATGGTCGGTAACCAATATTCAACCAACATGTATTGTTTACACAAATTATAACTGACATGTGTTCAAGTTCTGACTTACCAGCATCATTATACTTTGCAACTTAACCCTTCAATGACCTGCAAGGTAGCTTTGAATTATGGATACTTTATCATACAGCTCATAGCTGCTGCTTCTTTCAAGGCAGATTTGATCTGTACATTCTGTCCTCTCTTCTGTTAAAGAAGTACATCTTTGGAATTACTGCTCTTTCACCTGCTATCTTTCGACTTGTCTTCCTCTATAGGACTTGGATATCCCTGGCCTTGGGGAGCCTTTCTATCTAGACCTTTATAAAGTTATGATCCACCCAATGACTGTCCATGGTCAACCTTACCCACAGCAAATCTAGGATAGCTCGAGCACATCTCGAGCCCCTCATGCACCCATACTATACATTCTGACTTACAATACATTATTCTCTTCTCTAACTTTTTTCCCACTCATACTATCAAACTCCCATCCTTTCTTCCTGCACTGCCTACCTTATAATTTATTTGATTCTGTTTTCCCGTCATTTCCTGCAAAAAGACTAAGGTCCTGGGATCCCAGGGCAGAGACAAAATATGCCTATATCTCGGACAAGGTTTACATGCGTTGAGACCACTATGGTGGTGAACCGGCGCAGTATAAAACCCATTAATTAATAATGCCACCGAACCATGCAGTGAAACATATTTGCAATTTACTGCAAGCAAAGCTTGTTTACAGTAAATGACAAAATAAAAGTTTCAAACATCCCCATACTGGCCAGCAATATGAGTATCATGCAAATAGTACTAGCCATTCCTAAAATCTCACCAATGCGAGTGGGCTAGTAGATTTTTAAGCCCTGCTAGTCCATAGTCCCCTTTCTTCCATACTAATGGGATGTCAACTCGGAAAGAGACTGGACCCTGCTGTACACCATTCATTTATAAAAAATAAAAGCACAAGGGCACATTGCACATGTGCATTTATGCCTCCAGCATAGGACCTCCCTTGCGCATAGTCCACATCCCAAGTCAACTCCTTTTATTTGCATGGAAAGATCTTTTCTTATTAATGGGGATGGAAAGGGTGTATGGAGGAAATAGGCCTAGTCACTATGGTGAGTAACATGAACTTACTCATATTTCACATCCCCTTGATTACATACATACGGGAGACTGCAAAGCACCCTGAACTTAAAAGGGTGGATGAAACAATCATTGACCAAAATAGTTTTCAAAGGACAGCAATTTTAACCGAGCAGCCGTTTTTGTGCTCAGATTCATGGAGAAATGCAAGGAAAAGGGTGTTGCCCAGGTCTCAGCCTTGCTAATTTCCTCTAGAAGAATATGGCACTATAAAATGCCACCAATGTTTCCTTTGGCCACACTAAAACATGCATGTTCTCCGGTAGGAGAAATTGCCTGATTTTGACACATTTCAAAATGCAAGCAAGCAGTTGGCAGCAATGATTTGCTTTGAGGCATGAGACACGAAAAGGTTTTTGAATAACATAAAAGGTCTACCACGCTCCAGAGATAGAGCAAGTACTTTTGACACATCCAAGTGATGCAGTATGCATGCTGCCTCCCAAATACATTTAGAAAAATAACTGAAAGAAAGCCCCCGAGGCAGGGAGAAGGAAGACACAACCTTGGCACAAAAGAGGGATCAGTTTGAAGTCATTTTTTTCTGTGAGGCCTCAGGTATGGATCAATGAGTCTACAGTTCTCCATTGCAGCAAACCAAAAAGATTGCCACCATGGAAATATATGTTTACACATAATTGATACTTTATCCGGAAAAGCAATGGGCTCAAACAATGTGCTAGAGTGTCAAAAATATTAAGAAATCAGGGGGTAGGGGTGGAGTCAAGTTCCCCAAGTGTGAGGAAACTGAGCAGTCCATTTAAGTATCTTTGGCCACCAGGTTTGAAAAGTTGATAACCTTAGCGCCCGCAGTGAGATAGCTATCCAGCACCGACAAATAAGTAGGTCAGAAATCCAGGAAGAGTTCAGACACAGACATGTGTGTCACAAATGACAGAACCTAGTGATCGTCAGTCTGGAGACTGAGACGAGCAACAGAAACAAGTGAAATTGCTGTGAACTTGTAGAAGACTATCCGGCCACATTCAAATTGTCAAGGTTCTCCGGAGATCATCTCAATCCTGCAAAATACAGGTTGCTAAAGAAAAAGAACAAACCCGCCCTTGCTGTGACAGGCGCTTCACCCTATGTGGAGCGTAAGGAGTGCACCACTGTTCGGCCAGTGAGGAAAGATCCTAACAATGTGACAACTGGGGCTCCACCTTGGATATTAGTGGGAATGTGTAAAGTGCAAATTCTTCCCATGGTAGGAGGAATACATTCGTTACGGACAATTCAAGGTCGATAGAGGAGACCCTTTTTGTTGTTGTGTGAGGCAACTAGATTAAGAAAAGGAGAATCCGATTGAGCAGAAAATAAAACTGTACCTCTCTCTTTTTGAACATTGAGGGGCGTCTAGAGGATCAGGGATGTCATGTCTTCTAGGAGAGGAGATACCGCAAGGTGTAGGCAAGGGTGTCCCTAGAGCCCCTTCATGTGTCCCATGCCATCATGCTTCATGTTATCAGGAGTAATGCAGCCCAGCTTCTGCAATCCAGGAAACGTTTGAGGAAGAGTAGTCATTTCGCCCGACATCCTTCACACAGATTCACCACTCATCTCAAACAACCCCTCTTGTATAATGCCAACATAAGTACCTGTAGAAGTCTTTCTCCAGCTTAAGGGGTTATTCTTAATGTAACCCATTTCAAGCCACCAGAACATAGATAGCACTTAGTGTTATGCTGTAAACAGAGTTTACTCTGGAAGGAGACAGGTCTGCAAGCCACAACTACTCATGCAGAGTCCTGTCCCAGCTTGCGTGCATAGCAGGATTCTGGAACAAAAACAACCTTGCTTTGGCTGTATCGCGATTCAGGCCAAGAGACCAGACGATGCAGCATGCAACCATGCAGAGGAATCCGGACTTTCCCTCCAACTTAAATATCAGATAGGCAACGTAAACCCTTAGCTGCCACCAAATTGGTATTAAGCGTTACCAATTACCACCAGGGGGACAACAACCAACTACAGATAACATGGTAATGGAGAAGGGGACACCTATGAAGGGGAGCAAGCACAGAGTACGAAAAACCAATCTCCTCAAAGCAAAGAGAAATTCGGAAATCACGATTATGAGCTTTCATTTAATAATAATGCTAAACAACAGCTCTATAAAAGATGCCACATCCCATCCATCAGGGGAACACACTGGGATCAAGATGGGAGACGGGGCACTCGCTGAAACTAGAAGACAAGAGCACGGGGTCACTAGCCAAGATAAGACCCTTTTCTTAATCCTCTCTATGGCTGTAAAAGGGCTTATCATGGACCTTGAAAGACTAGGCAAAGAAGGAAGAAAAGTTTGCCGAGAGAAAAGTCCCGATTAGAGAAACTGAAAAGCTTCTGCAGCGATGCACCTCAGACACAGGCAGAGAGACTATCAAGAAGGTGACAAGATGGCAGATGCCAGAAGGGTGACAACAATATCACAGCTTTATCAAACCCTAAGCAAGGAGGGAGAACTACTTGCTTGAGGACTGTGTGTGGAAGGTGGTATCATGGCGCAGGAGGGTGACCCGCACCTACAGGGTGATATATTTTACAAAGACCCTAAGCAAAAGTGGTGAAATAATTGTTGGAAGGAAAATGCTAAGAGAGCAGAACATTACATCATTTGGATCAACTTCTTAGAGGTGGCTGAGCCCTATGTCCTTGGGGTGGTACATTTAAACCAACAATGCTGGGCACTATAGCCATCTTAAATTAGGGGAGTTTAGGAAGATTAGTATTACTATAGTTAGGCCCTTGAGATACTGAGTTAACCCATCCTGGCACTGTTTTGCTTAGATTGTTCTCCCAGCAGAAAATCAGGTTTGGGTACATAGGTGTTTATCCCAAACCCTCCTGAAAGTTAATGAACCTGTTTTAAACTGTATGCATGACTTGTGTGTGTTTGCGTTCTGTTGACCATTCATCACACAGTGTATATAGAGCACTTTACCTCCTGAGGGACAGCTGGAAGGATTCCATTAAGATCCAAGACACTGATATGCAGATAGTCATCTTGCTGGGTCTTCAAGTCATCAGAGTTCAGGTAGCCCAAAACCGATCCCATCAATTGCATTTTTATTTGTTTGAAGAACAGGGATGTCAATTTAGTTCAGAAATGACTTCATAACACATTTACATATCACGGGTGTATTCCCTGGAAGGGTGCATGCACAATAGCAAACTGATAGTGGCAAGCCAGTTCATGGGGATTTGAACGTATTGGGACTTTTAGAGAATGGATTTACAAAGGCAATATTAAAAGTAGGGGTGCAACTGCTTAAAACTAAAGAGGAATACTGTAAAAATAGAAAAGAAGAACCGGGAAGAGAATCCCTACTGATGTGCTGAAGCTCCGAATTCGATCCTCGGGACTTCCCTGAAGCAGGACTGACCAAGCCTGAGCCACCTCAAAAGAGTGCTGAACCCCAGATGCAAGGAAAGTCTAGAGTGGTATCTGAGAACCACAGTGTTGCTATTTGCTGTCAGATGTGAGGAGCGGAAACACTGAAGAACAGCTGAATTGAAGTTTGCCCATTGCTGCCGCTGACCTTCCCACTGCAGAGCAGGACTACCCAGACTTCCTCCCTCGTGTCCTCTCTACTGAGGCTCAGGAACAACAGGATCTGCAGAGCTGTACAGGAACAGTAGCCAGCTGGAACCATTTCTTCTAACCAGAGGTACTGTAAAGTCTAAGAACACCTAGCTCTTCTTGTGTAGCCTTACTTGCTCTCAGTTGAGACCTATCTTGGTTACCTTGCAGAGTTGCTAAAGCTTTGCCCCTCACAAGCCTCCTAGCTTGTAGCCCTTCAAGTGTTCGATTTTCTACAAACATTTCTAAAAACATTGTGCAAGACTTTTTACCTACCTACAAAGAAGATCTTCAGCTCCCCTAGACATTGTGCAGTTACCACTGGCTGTCCTGGTTCCCCGAGTGACTCCTCTTTACCTCTGACTTTGCGCTTTGACCTTTCACCCAGGAAAGGGTTAAATTTACTGAACATTGGAAGATTTTAAAAAGTACTTACCTGTTTATGAATTATTTTTTAACCTTTGTTGTATTCCGCTCTTCTATCTTTTATACCAAACTCAGTATTGCTCTAAATGTACCAGTGATAAATCAATGTCCACAGTGTCCTAGCTATTTAAGTCACCTGAGGGTGTAGAAAGTGTGTGTGCCATCCCCAATGGGCATCATCTGATTCAGAGAAACTAAGAGTGTGGTTTGAAGTGTATATTGTTACATATATTGCTCCCTTCTGAAGAAGGCTTATACAACCGACTTAAATAAATTAATAATACTTTTAATCAAGAAACCTTGAGTTTAAGTGTCTATTTGAATAGCTACTGTGGAACTCTGCCACAACATTACTGCTTACATTGACCCCTCTTGATATAAGCCTGGCTGCTGAGCCACACTACCAACCTGTGTAGTTTAGACATATACCAAAGGTTGGGTCCCTATTGCTAGGAGGCCAAGGTTATTGTAGTGCACCCAAAGGGTACTGCATACAATCTTGCCTAACATCCAACTTCCCCGGCTTGAACAGTACCATCTCCTCTAGCTTATTGGCCAACCTCAATTTTAGGTCTGCATCCTGTGTCCTTTGAGCCAGAAATAGGAAAGGCACACTCCTCCCCTCCAACTGGTGGGTAGCATTGCGATGAATTTTAATCCTTCCTTCCGCCCTGTTCCCGATAGAAACCACAACTGGCCCTGCGTCTTGAGCTTCGGTTTCCTGCTCGGAGGAGCCTTTATCTGTGTAGGTGGATGCATTCAAAATTGCTTCCACATCGTTCTTCAAATCCTCACCCTCTGTGGTTTCCTCTAATAGACGTAAATCCAAGGAGGCTAGCGAAGACTCCAAATTGGCATTCCTACCCCGATTGCGGACCTTTTTATTAGAGCCATCAAGCCAAAGAGAGGTGGGGTTACCAAACACGTTTTCTGCCAATGTTAGATTTCAATTTCTTCCCTTGGTGCATTCTTCTGTTGCTGCTGGTCTGTAATGTTTTCGTAAGACTGCTGTGGCTGCTGCTTTTTTTCTTAAATCTAAAAATGTTGGCTAATCTTTGTAGGATGACTCTTGCACTTCTGGAGCAGCGTCTTCAGTTTCGGGTGGCAGAACTTTAGGCTCATCTTCCAAGTTAACAATTTCAATATCGGTCTCTACGGTCACGGAGCCTAGATGGTCTAGGGGTCAATTTCTGGGCAAAGATGTCTTGCCATCTACACTGTCACCCTTTCGAGGGGTTCCTGTCCTTGGTTAGTTGCTGCTGGGGCCCTGATGTACTAAAGCCTCAAGATCTCCCAAACATCTGCCCAGAGTCAACTTTTCAGCCTTCTGGTTCACACCAGCAGCAACATGCATGTTACTGTAAATTGCTCCTACTTCACAAACGCCTCTCATCCATTTTATGAAACTGCAATAGTGAGTCCATTATGATCTTTTTACCAGCCGATTCCCCTTCACGGAGGTCAAAAAGTCTTGTTGATAAGTCGATGTTTACGCTTCACGATTCAATTTGCTTTGTAAGAACGTGATGGAATATTCCACATAGATCTTTATTTAATGTATCATAGTCTGGCTTGCTCCTTGAAATGTTTGTTTATTGTATCATAGTTTTAAAAACAGAGATAGGAGATAGAGCAGATGAACAAGTTACCTTACCAACTGTAACGTTATTTCGATTGGATGTTCCTCCTACGTATTCCTCATCTTAGATATATCCTTAACTTCAGCTTGCTGCTTCAGAATTCTTTTTTCTTCTCTCCACCAGAGGGCGCTCCTCTCGAGGCCGCGGCGTCGATGTCCCTCGGCGGCATCCGTCGAGCACCGACGTCATCCACTGTATAAGAGCCTCGAGCACGCCCGTTGGCTTGAGTTCTGTTTTTTCGTATATTGTAGCCCATGGATTTTAATTAATGGCGTGCCTCTCTTGACCCAAGCCTTAAAAGAAATTAGAGTGTAATTCACGTAAACTGTACTGTGGGGTTGGTTGGGAGGGTCAATGAGGAATACGTGGGAGGATCATCCAATCGAAAGAACGTTACAGTTGGTAAGTAACTTGTTCTTCGAATGGATTGTGTCCTCTCACGTATTCCTCATCTTAGATCGACTACCAAAGCAGTTTTGTCTCAGAGGTGGGAGTACAGAATTTTTCTAATCGTGAACAAAATGGAGTACAGATTTAGCAAACAGACTTCCTTGAGAAGAAGTCGAGTCAAAGCATAATATTTTATAAAGGTAAGCATGGATGACCATGTGGCTGCTGCACAAATATCTTGTACAGAGACACCCCTTTTTAATGCTGTTGAAGTTGCCATGTCCCTGGTTGAATGAGCTCTCAGTCCATCAGGTGGTTTTTTCCAAGCCAATCTATAACATTCTGTTATAGCCAAAATTATCCACCTAGATCATTTTTGTTTAAGTTACCGCAAGTCCTAGTTTGCGTCCAGTGTATCCCACAAAAAGTTGATCACACTGACGTACTTTTACCAACTTCTGGGATCTAGTCTATGTAGCCGCTCCTCTTTGCTTGCATGAGGAGAAGGGTAAAAAGTAGGTAAAGTTATTTTCTGTGACAGATGAAAATCCGAAACAATTTTTGGCTAAAAAGATGGTTTAACTCTAAGAACTGTCCTTGTAAAAGATAGTGTGAGGAGGACCGCTAGAAA
The DNA here is from genome assembly GCF_040938575.1 of Ambystoma mexicanum. Taxonomy (NCBI): domain Eukaryota; kingdom Metazoa; phylum Chordata; class Amphibia; order Caudata; family Ambystomatidae; genus Ambystoma; species Ambystoma mexicanum. The sequence continues at coordinate 1,106,378,065 of NC_090921.1, read as the reverse complement.
GCACCTGCAACTCACTTACCCTGCGGGCTGATGTCAATGCTAAAAGAAGTATTGTTTTTAAAGTAAGGAGCCTTGGCGGACAAGAATGTAAAGGCTCAAATGGAATGAATGTGAGGAATTTTAGAACTAAGTTCAAATCCCACACTGGAACATGGAAAGATATTGGTGGAAATACATTATTTAAACCTTTTAAGAATTGAATTATTAAAAGTTATCTTGAAGATTCTTCTTCTGAAGAGCGCTTAAAAATGGATAGAGCTGCTAAGTATCCCTTTATCGTACCAACCTGGAGCCCCAGATTAGCTAAATGTAATAGAAAAGATAAAATTGTGGGGATATTACATTGAAATGGATCCACATTCTTTTCTCTGCACCAGTTATTGAACTTGTTCCAACGACACCGATATAGAGATTTGGTTGCGCCGAAAGCAAAATTTCCATCACTTCACCCGGAAGATCCCAATCCTTATATCTCAATCTCTCAGAAGCTATGCGTGAAGGTTGAGTGTGTTGACCTCCGGATGGAGAACATGACCTTCCTCTCGCGAGAGAAGATCCTCTCTGCTTGGAAGACGTATTGGAGGGCAGATGAACATATCCAGAAGGTCTGGGTACCAAGTTCTTCTGGCCCAATCAGGGGCTATTAGGATCATGGTTTTCCTGAACTTTCTCAACCTCCTGATTACTTGAGGGATCACAGAGATTCGAGGGAATGCATACAGGAGTGGAAACTCCCAGTCCACCACAAACGCATTCCCCTCTGGGGGAAATTCCCTTGAGCAGTACCGTTCGCACTTCCGGTTGGTACCGGTCGCGGACAGATCCACTTGAGGATTTCCCCCAAAGGGCGAAAATCTCTTGAATGACTTCCTGAGCTATCTCCCACTCGTGGGAGACTGTGCTCTCCCTGCTCGGAGCATCCGCTGATGTGTTTTGCTCTCCGGCTAGATGAATTGACGATAGAGAGATCCCTTCTTGTATTGCCCAGAACCAGAGTTGCATCGCCTCTCTGCACAGCGGCAGTGACCCCACTCCTCCTCTCTTGTTGAGGTAGTACTTGGCCACTGTGTTGTCCGTCATTATCAGAACATTCTTCCCCCGTACAGAGGGCAGGAAGGCCTTCAGCGCTAGTCTGATTGCCCTCAACTCAAAAAGGTTGATGTGTAGTTTGGTCTCCGATGGATTGTCAGATCGTTGGTATGGGCTCCCCACCCCATGAGTGAGGCGTCCGTCACTACTGTCATCTCCAGCCATGGTTGCCAAAAAGATTCTCCTCTGAGGATATGATGTCTGCAAGCCCACCATTGTAGATCCTGTGCTACTTTGGCTGGAACCTGCAACAGATCTGATATTTCCCCTGAGAATTGGGACATTGACTTCTGAGAGCCCATTGAAGGGATCTCATTCTCAAACTGGCTTCTGGCACTAGAAAAATGCAGGATGCCATTAGGCCGAGGTTTCTGAGAAAATTGAAGGCCTGGAAGATACTGGGCATTCTGGAATTTTGTTACCATCTGCAGCATGTGGTGAGCTCTCTCTTCCGGTGGCGAGGCTTTCCCCGATCAAGTATCCAGGACCTCTCCGATAAACTGGAGTTTCTGTGAATGTATCATTTTTGACTTTTTTATATTCAGAGAAAACCCTAGTTTGTGAAGGAAGTGACAAGTCTTGGACAGATGATCCTGGGCTTGTTCTGGGGAACGTGCTATGATCATCCAATCGTCCAGGTAGGGGTAGACATGAATCCCCCCTCTCCTGAGACTCGCTGCCACCACCGCCATCAACTTGGTGAAAACTCTTGGGGTAGAGGTTAACCCGAATGGCAGAACTCGAAACTGATAGTGAGAATTGCCAATCGCAAACCTTAGGTGCTTTCTGTGCTTGAGATGGATTGGCACATGAAAGTACGCACCCTGAAGGTCCAATGATACCAACTAATCCTGGAGTTGGAGAGCCTGAAGGATCTGAGAAAGAATGTGACCATCTTGAACTTGTCCTTCCTTAGGAACTTGTTCAAGTTTCTCAAGTCCAAGATGGGTCTCAGTCCTCTGTCTTTCTTTGGGATGAGGACATATGGGGAATACCAACCCTTGTTCCTCTCCGCTACAGGTACATGGTCTATTGCACCTTTCTGAAGCAGGGTTAAGACTTCCTGCAACAGGAGCGGATCCGGATGTTTGACAGAGTTGTATCCCGGGGGGTTTCTTTAGAAAAGGAAGGCAGTAACCTTGGGATACTGTTTCCAGTGCCCAAGCATCTGAAGTAATGCCCTGCCATTCCTCTAGATGCTGTGAGATCCTGCCTCCCAACGGGGTCTTGTGGGTCAAAACCTCAGAGTGGTTTTGCAGCAGCTGCAGCAGTGGCTGAAGGGACAGATGCCGCTGCTGGGGAAGATCTAGCACCTTTTCCTCGCCCCCAAGGACATTTTCTTTGACCTCTGACTGACCTGTCTGCTTCCTTGTCCAATTGAGGAATAATAAGGGCGACCCCTCCAGGAAGATGAGCCTGTGTTAAGCAGAATCCTGTGCAGTGCCCTTAGGGACCACTACACACAATTAAGACCACAGGTGGCAATACAGTTTTACCTTTGGTACAAGCCTGTACTACTTTGTTAGAGTGGTAGCAGTAGCGGAGCAACCAGGCTTATCTCAAGAGTATATGAGCAGTAGCAGAGATTACACAAAGACACAATTACTGTGGCTCAAGCAAACACTGACTCAAGGTTTCAGGTAAAAAATATAAGTACATTTATTTTTAAACCATTTGTTATTAACACAACACTTCTATGAAAATTTAAAACCACACGTTAAATACACTACCCCTGACCAATTCACTTTGTACGGTATGAATCAAGGTAAGTACCCTGTTTTTGAGAGAACCGGTGTTACGAAACAATACACGTTACCGTGAATACGATTGCGATCACTTTTTGACAGTTTGGTCTACTAAATAAATGCGTATCCGCTGCAAGAAATGCTACCGGGGCAAAAACACACTTAGCACCCGAGATACCCAGAGAGAGTTGGGGGCAAAAATCATAGGCAATATGTTAGATAGGCAGACAGAATCAAAGAACACTCATGGACAGAAATACAAGAGTCAAGAGGCCGCAGCCAGTGTCAATTGGAACCGGGTTCCTTTATCGAGGATCACACGTTGGATAGTTCGGGATTCAAAGTTGCCAAGAGTACTTTAGATATTGTTAAATGTTCGGAAGCAAAAGTTATAAGGAGGGAAAAATAAGGGCAAGCCTGATGAGCGAGAAATAGGGATTTCACCCAGAATTCCTCAAGCAGGACACAGTACCTTTTCAAAGAAGAAGCGGGTGCCATGGCAGTTGTTCCTGGTAGTTTCCTGTAGACCCAAGATTCCTGGCTTCGGCACAAAGAAGGACAATGATGGGGTTCTACACCACATGGGGATGAGGCGGGCAGCAGCGACGATTAATAAAAAGGTGCGCTCCTTAAAAACAGGAGAGGCTCTTCAGCTGGCTATCCGGACAACTACAGCAGTTTGCAGCGATTCCGTCCACGAAGGCGACCTCTGGCTGAAGAAGATGAGCTGGTTATCCCCACCAGGCACAAGGGAAGAAGACTCCGGAATGGATCTTCTCTGGTGGTTGAAGAGTAGATAGCTCAGGACTGCAGCAGGGCTTCACCGGTACGGGATAGTTGCAGCAGTCGACCTCTCCTCCGCTTCTCTTCGGTTCCTTGTAGTTCCAGTGGTGACTCTGACTTCCAGCCCAAGAGACCTGCCTTTTATGCAAAAATCCCCCATTCACACAGCCTGGCTGTCAATCACACAGCAGGGGGGGTTGTCCAGCCTGGACAACCACCTCAGCCAATCATGAAAATGTGCGACTTGGGTTTCCTAGGATACCCTGTGCAGGGGGTGACTACACCCTTCCCTCACATTCAACCCACCTAGACACCCAGGTGCCTTGAGGGGGGCTTCTTGGCAGAAGCCCGCCAAAAGACAGTGAACAAAGGAGGTAAACCTGGTTTGCCGCGCAAAGTAAAACACAAAAAGGATTTTAACAAAAAGAAATGGCGAATAAACCGCACCGGAGCGAAACGAAAAAGTATTTGGTCAAGCGGGTTTAAGCTCGAGGCTAACACAATAGCCTACAATATTACCACGGTTATATAAGATAACCGTGGTAGAAAATTAGGGTAGATACCACTGCCACCGCCATGTCTAAATATTAAAAGAGCGAAACAACGCTCTACGAGGTAAAGATAAAAAGGGCTAAGAGTTAACCCTCCCAGTACTCCATGTAAGATGGGGTGTACTGGATCTGTGGTTAATTTGACTAAGTAAAGTTAATGGTAACTTTACCCTTTTCTGAGGGACGGTAGTCAGCCTCAGAAATGGAGTCGGTGGGAAGTCTGAACGACAACCCTGTGTCACTGCACAGACGGTGCTGTGTGACACACAAAAGAAGGAGGCTACTGAAGTAGTGTACTCCAGAGTCCACAATCACAAAAAACACATAGCAAAACGCAAGTAAAAGTGGTGAAAAGCTCACACTCTTACCAAGTGGAAAGAAACAACTCCAGCAAAGCTGCTGAGGGACTCACAAGGTAAGGGAAATTAGCCATGAAATGAGAATTCTCCCTAACAGCATGTGAGGTTGTCTTATAGCGGCACAGAAATTTAGCTGCCACTTCGGAGGTCTGCAGCTTCTCCAAACTTTCATCCGCCTTGCTGCCAAACAACCTCGAGCCGTCAAAAGGCATATTAAGAAGCCTGGATTGCACATCTGGTGCAAAACTGGACACGCAAATCTACGTAGCACTGTGCTAGTTGCCATGGACCTACTGATACTATCAGCTGTGTCCAAACTTGATTGAAGGCATTCTCCTGAAGTCTCCTTTCCATCCCTTATTATGGTTAGAAAGCCATCATGCTCTTCACCTTCTGGGATGTGTTCAGCTGCCGCTGACATGCAGTCCCACAGGGTATATGTGAGGTTACATTAGTAGACTTCAAAGCCATACTCCCTGATGTAAAAATCTTCCTAGACCATGCATCCACCTTTTTATCGTCCCTATCTGGCGGGATTCTAGGGTATGCAGCATTTCTTGTAGAAGTGGCTGCTTGTACTACCCCACTTTCTGGAGTTGGATGTTTGCTCAGGTATTCTGGATCAGAATTGCAGGGTCTATATTTAGACACACATTTTTTATTAACTACTGGGATTGCTTCAGGGTGTTCCCATGCAGAATGAACCCTTCTCTGCAAGGCAATGTGGAATGGAAGAATGATGTCTTGCTGAGGTGTTCCTGATAGAATATCAGTCAAGTCATCACCCTGACAGACTGGTGAACTTCTACCCCACCCCATAAATTCAGTAACTCTAGTCATAAGTTTTCTGTAACCCGCATCAGCCTGCTCTGATGGGTCTGGCTTATCAAATTCATACTCTGGAGAAGTGTCCAGACCACTTGCTGTTTGCAGACATTCTTGTAAATCTTGAATTTTTGACGAAGGATTAATTCATTCCTCTGGAACAGATCTTGTGCCAAATTTAACACCAGCAGAGGTGACTTCTTCCTCTTCGGATGATTCTCCCTCATAGATAGGTGACATGGTCCTAAAAAAAATCATGTCTACTCTCAGGTTGAAAAACCTTTTCTGGTAATGTAGGTCTTTCCCTTATTAAAGGCTTGGGCGTCAACGAAAACGTCGATGGCGCCGATGCCGTAACCACAGCCTTCGATGTCGTCGAAGGAACCTTCGATAACCTCGATGTAATTGTCGAGGGAGTTGTGGAAACTGTCGAAGGAGCTTTCGAAGTTATCGATCGTGAACTCGATGTAACTTCCTTCGAAAGAATTGTCGACTCGAGAGCCTTCGAAGTCTTCGATGGCGTTGATGTCGACTTCGATGGCGTATTATGTTTTGACACTATTTTGTATCTCTCTACCTTCGATTTATGCACCGGAAGGTCTTTTTCACGAGGTGATCGGGAAGACTCCCTAGATGACACCCTCGGCGACTTTGTCAGCTTTTCTTGTTTTAGAGCCTTCCTCAGTCACGTTTTTCGTGAGCAGGGGCCTGGTCTTCTTTAGCCTTTTTTGAGGGGGTCTGAGCCACGTTCTCAAAAATCTTTAGCATGGAAACTTGAAAGGCTTCCCATTTACTCAGGGAGTCATGCTTTGATGGACATGCCATCACCTCCTCCGAAGACTTCGAGGAAGAAGAGGGAGATCGATGCAGTCTTTTCTTTGTCTTCTTGGATGACGAAGAAGACTATCTACTCCTCAACCTATGTTTTTTTACAATATTTTTTCGAAGACCCGGCCAAGTCTTTCCCCTTCGAAGTAAACTTTGATGAACCCTCCCCCATCGCCAGTTTACCTCTGCGTTCTTTTAAGGGCTTATGGGTCATCGACTGGCATGAACCAGTCTTCAATTTGGTGGTCGGAACCGAGGCACCAAAGACAATTCTTGTGTTGATCGGTCAAAGACATTTTCTTTCCACATTTTAGACGTTTTTTTAATCTCGTCTTCGGTGTGGAAGGGTTCGATGAAGACGACATAGCTTTTCTTTTCAGAAAAGACTGAAGCGCCGTTTGAAATGTTCCGAAACAAAGCTAACGGAAAAACTGAAGCCAACGGGCGCGCTCTGGCTCTTTTTTTACAGAGGATGACGTCGGTACTTTACGGATGCCGCCGAGGGACATAGAAGCCGCGGCCTTGAGAGGAGCGCCCTCTGGTGTAGAGAAGAAAAAAAAAATTCTGAAGCAGCAAGCTGAAGGTAAGGATATATCTAAGATGAGGAATATGTGCGAGCACACAATCCATTTGATATAATTTTACATTGTGTTTGAAATGCTGTACAATTAACGCTGTTGTAGACCCGAGGCTTTATGTTCGGCGAGAAGATAGATTCATTGAGGGACGAGGACCCAGAGGGGGTAAGAGTCACTCGTCAAGCTTTCCATGGGCTCCTGGAGGGTCTGACGCCCCAAACCAACACTCTGATTCATCATCTCATTTTTACTTGGCTGGCATTGGAAAAGTAGGGCATCAGCATGTTTTTCCAAATTCGGCGCCACACTCCACACTGTTCTGATTTCCTGCTTCAACTACAGATCGTACTGGAAAGATGCTGACATCACTGATCTCCTCCGACCTCTTAGCATTAGATCATTTTCTTAATGTCTGCAATACCACGATTTAGGTAGGCTTCCAAGTTCAGCAAATGCCCCTCATTTCCAAGTGAGGCAGATGGCGTGGCCTCTTCCATCTCATAATTCTCGTGCGATGCAGGCAACTGAGGGCACTGGCACCTGCCACACCGGAGGGGAGGCGGTAGGGCAAAACAAGCTGGTAGCAGACCGTTCCAAATTACGGGGCTGACCTGAGGAAGGCATGTCCTCAACCACTTCTGATCTCCCGGACCACCTCTTTCTTCCACCCTCCCAACCTTCCCTGGAGTATAATGCACAATCTCAAACATTTCAGCATCAGTCAGATCCAATGCATGACTCGCAGTGTTATTTAGTCCGGTCTCATCAACCAGCGGGTTGGCGGGTTTCAACATCAGTGTATTCAGAGCATACATTTCTAATGGTTCGAATCGGGAGGAGAGAAGGGGGGGGTTGTGATGCCTCACAGCTGACCTCTTAGATTTTAAAACTTCAGACAAACCCTCACATTCAACACCCACCTCTGAATCTTGTTGCCACATCGCGGAGTCTTGCTGCCACAATGGCAGGCTGGATGGTTGTAGGGGTGTCGGACTGTCCCCCAAAAACGGCTCTAAGGCAGGTAATGTGCCGTTTCCGTGAAGGCGCAAGTGACGTCTTGAACGCGGGGCACAACGCCTCTCCATGTTGTTCAAACGTTTGCTATTAAGCGGTCTATAGGTGCAAATGACTTGAAAACCTTTCTTTAAAGCTGCTCTTTCCTGCCACTAGACTGAAGCTCGACTGAACTCCCTGCCGGACTCACGCCCAGCTCTTCCTTTATACACGGTCTGGATCAGGTCTAAAAAGTTAAAGGAGTTGTAGTGAAGCAGACAAAGCACTCTTTAGGACAGTTTCAGATTTGAAGGCATCAGGGAAGGGTCAAGAGTAGAAAAAGGTTGAAGAACTCAGAGAGCTGAGGGCAGGTGGGTCTAAGTATTTGACCTTTTGAGGAGTAAACAGGTCGATAGAAGCACAAGATGGATTGGCGCTAGGAAAAATTAGCAATAGTTTGGTAGGAGAGGGAAGAAGTAGTAGAGAGTAGAAGAGTTAGAGGCACAGGGAGGAGAGCTTCAAGTCATCATATTGAGGTTTTAGAGGAAAAGGCGAGAGCAAAGTCATTAGCAGATTGAGAGGAGACTATGAATATTGGCTTAGAAGGTGTGAGCAAAGCTTAAAAGGGTGAATTAGCGTTTTCAGGGGTGACTACGAAGGAGGAGATTACGATTGTGAAGTAAGAGGATTGTACAGAATCCAGTGCAAAAGAGGGCAGCAATGGAATTTCTGAACCAAGAAAGTCTGATGACATGCATTCAGAATAGAGATTAATATGAAGCATGTAATACAAGATTATTGTGGTTGAGAGGTTGCCATGTATAAATGAGTCTCTCAATTATGAGGAACCGCCAGAATGCAGCAGGGCATGTGTCGCAGAAGCCTCTGGAATCAACAGACAGAGGGTTCACCTTCCACCATTTCTTTAGAGCGGCCATCAGTGATTTCCATCTGCCTCGTATCTTAGGGGTCCTCTGAGGGAGTAGACAACCTTGTGCCTGGGATGTCCAGTTGTCCAGTGCCAGGAACTAGCTGGCCAGAGTATGGAACCACCCACTAGCCGGATCCAAATCCTGATGGCAAAAAGTGACACCTACACCCACGACCTCTAGATCCCCTCCAACGGAATCAAGACAGAGCACGGGCCCCAGCAATTTTAGGAGCTGCTAAAGAACTTGCATGTGAATCAGGAGTGAGTACCGCGTGAGTAAACATACTTGGTCGTCCACCTCCTAATTCAATAGGGCTTTAACAGGAGTAAAAAAGTCCATGCCTGACAGACTGGTGAATATCTGGTCAAGGATCCTCCCCTAAGGTGGTTGGATGGAGAGAGGGTCTCCAAGTACTTTCCTAGAATTGTTCTACTACTTGGAGAAACTTGCATCTGCTTCCTGACTTTTCCAATCCTTGTTGAGACTCCTTTAACCACTTAACTGCAGGGGACAAGCTATCTCGCCCTATGCAGTACTTAGCAGTTTGGAGGTGGGGTGAGGCAGATTGCTCCTCTGGAGCAGCGTTGATGCGCCTGAACCCCAGGTTCTGAAGGGGAAGACTTCCCCTTCTGTCCCTGGGGGTCAGACCTGATGACGTTGGTGCACGCTACGTGCATCAACGTCATAAGGAAGTGATATTTACATGCTGAAGCCAAAAGGCTCCAGTGTGTAAATATAGTAGCCACACCTTTGCGTGCTGCTCAGGCATTTCTAGCCCGATTTACTTAAGTGAGGGCTTGTGGGAAAGAGGAGACTCTCCCCTTTCCAATGAGCCCTCACTCAAGGAGATTGCTGGTTGAGGACCGTTCAATCCTCGACCAGCAATTACCATGGAATTGATTTTGGGGGTGGCCCCTCCCCCCCCCCCAAGCCAAACAGCCCCCCACCCAAAACTTTTTTTTTTTAATAGGGCACTATGTTGGCCTTCTTTGGGGGCATTTTCCCAAAGGCAGGCAAATAAATAATAAAAAACAATGTGCCAAAAAGGCACACTTGGGGGCTGGCCCTGTGCCTGTGGTCCAGCCCCACTAGAAATCCCCCCAGGGAGGGGCATATTCTTGCTGCTTCCCTGCGGGGGGGGCAAATTTGAGGGTCTGACCCCATTTTGTCACCCCAGGGAAGCAGCAAGGCCCACAAGGCCACCAGGGATTTGATTTTAGGGGGCTGGGGGGCCCAGACCAATTAGCCCCCACCCCCAGAAAATGCCAACCAGATGGCATAATGTTGTCTTGCCTTATTCGGGGGCAAATTGGTGCAGTTTTGCACCGATTTGCCTGCAAGGAAGGCAAAACAAAATTGATCTCCACATGTAGTGGAACGCTTGGGTGTATCAGGGGGCTGGCCCCGTGCCTGTGGGCCAACACCATTAGGATTCCCCCCCCCCAAGAATGGGCAGACCGTTGCTGTTTCCCTGGGGGGGTGGGGCAAAATTGGGGTTCTGGCCCCATTTTGCTACTTATGGGAAGCAGCAAGGACACCAACAATATGATCTTCGGGGTGGGCTCGCCGGGTGGGCTCCCCCAGGTCAATCCATCATCCACCCTCACAAAATACTAACAAGATGGCATAATGTTGTTTTGCCTTCTTTGGGGGCAATCTGTGCTGTTTTGCACCCATTTGCCCCCAAGGAAGGCAAAACACCATAGTGCAATTTTGTCAGAGGCACACTTGGGGCATCAGCTGTCCAAGGCTGTATGCCTTTAGGGACAGCCAACTCAGGAATCCCCCCATGGAGGGGCAGATCCTTTCTGCTTCCCTGGGGGTGGGGGATAACATTGAAGGTCTGGTCCCATTCTCTCAACCCTGGGAGGCATTAAGGAGCACTAACTCATCAGGGAAAGGATTATGGGCTTGGGGGGCTGTTTCACCCGTTCCCCATCACAGTTCCCCTGGTTGTCCTGGATCTCTGGCTGGGCAATGTTAGTGTTTTTCCCTCCAGGGAGGGATGGGGAACCTGCAGGGGCTCCCTGGGACCGCCACTGGGTTTTGGTACGGCCAACCCACATGGGAGACAGGCACCCAAGGCCGGGGGCAGCAATCCCAGCCGTCCTGCAGTTCTGGCCATGCCATGTTACAGCTTTTACCTCCCGGGAGTGATGCGACCCTGCCAGGGCTCCCAGGGACTGCTCTCGACTTGGGGTTGGGCGACCCACATGAGAGACAGGCACACAATGCCTGGGATATCTCCCCCAGAACTTTGGCTGGGTTTTGTTACTGCTTTTCGCTCCAGTGAGGGATGGAGACCTTGCCAGGGATCCCTGTGACCATGGCTTGACTTGTGGACGATCGACCCACATTTGAGACAGGTGCCCAAGGCTGGGAGTAGCATCCCTGGCTGTTCTGGAGCTCAGGCGGTTCTGCATTACAGCTTTTATCTCTGAGGAGGGACAGGGACCCTGCTAGGCTTGGGGACGGTCAACCCACATGGGAGACAGGCACCCAAGGTTGGGGGCAGCACCCCTGGCTGTCCTGGAGCTCTTGCTGTGCAGAGTTACTGCTTTTCCCTCTGGGGAGGGATGATGACCCTGCAAGGGGCTCCCTGGGACCGCTGCTGGATTTGGGGACGTCAACCCACATGGGAGACAGACATCACCCCCAGTCGTCCTAGAGCTCCGACTGGGCTCTGTTAAAGCTGTTACCCTCCGGGGAGGGATGGTGAACCTGCCTGCCGGGGCTCCCTGGGACTGCTGCTGAGCTGGGGGGGCAGTTGACCCATGTGCAAGGCAGACGCTCAAGGCAAGAGGCAGCAACCCTGACCGCCCTGGACCTCTGACTGGGATGCGTTACAGCGTTTTCCTGCAGTGAGGGAGGAGACCATGCCAGAGATCACTGGGACCGCCGCTGGACTTGGGGACAGCCGACCCACATGGGAGTCAGGTGCCAAAGGCTGGGGATATCACCCCCAGCCGCCCTAGACCTCTCACTGAGCTGCGTTACAGCTTATCCATCCCGGGAGGGATGTGGACCTTGCCGGGACAATCCATGACTGCCGCTGGACTTAGGGACAGTTGTCACACACATGAGACACAGGCGCCCAAGGACGGAGGGAGCCCCCCGGCCATCCTGGAGCTCTTGCTGGATTGCATTACAGCGTGTCCCTCCGGGGAGTGATGGAGACCCCGTTGGTGCTCCCCGGGACTGCCGATGGTCTTGGGGACGGTCACTAAAAGCAGATCCTGGGTATCCAGCATTAATAAGTGACTAGGAGCTACTACTGGGGAACAAGGAGTTGGTACATAGCGAGATGCGTCCTAATGTTTATTGTTTTTTGTCCCAAACACAAAAGTTAAATTTACACAGGTGTATTTGGTCAGCATCAGTTGTCCTGGGGAGCCAAAAGTAGCTCCTGGTAGCTGTTGGTGTCAAGCTAACTAGGCTCTTCTAGGCTACAAGCAGGAGCTAAACAGCTCCCAGCTCTGCTCAATTTTGAACCCTGATGCTCTACAGTCCTACCAGGCAGAATGTGAATGTGTATATAATAGTGTATGTTTGGTATGATACTTAACTGTGGTTTTTGATTGCCAAGAGTTTGTCCAAGACCTAAATAAAATGGATTTTTATATATTGCTGTCTAACTTGTATTATTAAGAATTCCCTGGACAGTGGAGCTGGGTGAAGTGATTGATCAAAAATGCTGGCTGCGTTGCTGTGGTAATGTGAGGCTTGTGAGCATGGACTGGGGCTTAAGAGCGTCGCAAACCAAGCTTCTATTTAGGGCCTTTTGGATGCCGGTGCGTCTGTTTAAGAGACACTTGTTGGAAAATGATCTGTGCTGGAAATGCAAACAAGCAAGAAGTCATCAGATCTGGTTCTGTCCCAAGACTAAGGTATTCTGGGAGGGAGTTTGTGAGTGATTAGGTTTGGTGTTGAGCTTCACCATTCCAATGGTTCTGTCTCTCTTAGTACTGGGTGATGTGTCATGGTTAGAGGATGTTGACTTTAGAAAGAAAATGTGGTTCCTCGGGGCCTGTATGATTGTGAAAAAGAGGATTCTTAGGGCTTGGAAGTCGTCCAGCACTTTTTGCATCGGGTGGATGAGTTGCTTACGATCTCCACCTATGAAAAGGCCATTTGCAAATTGAAAGGAGAGACTGAAAAGTTTATGGATATATGGGGGGGATCTTTCTCAATGTGTATGGTTAAAGTCTCATGGTGACTCAAAATGCTGGTGTGTTTTGTCCAAATTCACTATTACCCTGAAATGTATTCTGATTTGCTCTTATGCTAGCCAAGATTATGCCATGTTGCGGGGAATGTGTTTTGTGATTATCTATAAATTGCACTGCCAAATGATACAGTTAGATATTCTTCTGTTTCTTTCTCTTCTCCTTTTCAGGTCTCTTTTCAATTTTCTTTTTTCATCTTCTACTTTTCTTTTTATTTATGTTGTGTTATGCATTATTAGATGATTTTTTCTTCTTTTTCCTTCTATTTTGGACTCAATCTTGTGACCAGGTTTGTAATTTTATGAAGCGTGTTTATTTCTGATTGTATTGCAAACTTTATTGGTGAAGAAAAAAATATGATAATCAAAGAATTCCCTGTGTGTGTGCTTAGCTGAACCCTACATCACTCTCCTAAATCTAAGCCTTGCTGCTCAGTCACACTAACCAGAGTTTGGCTAGACATTAGTGTCTTGGCTGTCCCCCAGAATAGGGTGGTCTTTCAGAATTTGTCCACAGGGCAGATTGGGAAAACAATTAATGTTTTTTTAGGTTTATTCTGGGGGCGTGAAGAGCTGTCCAGTCTGTCCCATCTTTGGGCAGGAGCCTTGAAACTCTTGAAGTTACAAGAAGGCATGTTGCTGTCACCCTTTTGCTAAAAGCAAATTACTTAGTTTTCGTTAGAGTAGAATACGACATTTCTGCTAAGCCACAAACGCCACAGCGCCACCAAATATACATCCTGGAAGATCATCTTGTTTAGAGCCACTGAGCAATGCCCCAAAAGATACAAAGTTTCTGGAGTGAAAATGAAGCATTTGAGCTAATTTGCATACACACATTTCACTGCTCTGTGATTTCTAACTAGAGGTGAACTTCTGGGTTTGGCTACTGGGCGGCGCCGAGGTTGCTATTGCTTAGCTGAAATGACTTATTCTACTATTTTCAATATTTCATTTGCAACATAACATTAATCATGTTCATTATATTATTATATTCAATAGAGACCTTACCGTCATTGTATTCGCTTTCCCTTTCGACAGGTCCTCAAATATGGCAAAGGTTACTTTGTCTTGAGCCTCCAATATCAATTCTGTACCCCCTAGCGATGCCAAATTCTGAGGTCTAGACCTAGACACATGCTGCATGAGACCGTACTGACATGGTCTACCATAGCATACAAAATGTCTGGGGCTACGGTCAACCTCAGACAAGCCCAAAAGGAACTGTGGCTTTTTATCTGCAGGGGGTTTGTTTGCAGAGTCGCCCGTCTCCCAAAGTATCGGGTTGAAAGCTTATAGGATGACAACTGTGTTTGCTTGTCTGAGGTATGACAAACGGTTTTGGTACACCTTCTTGCCCTGGTAATTCAGCGCCTTTATCTCCTTTCCCAAAGGAGAGGACATGACCAGAGACTGGTGAGGCAGAAGATGTTTATTACTGAGCAAGGGATGCAGACACCACTGTTGGTTGAGCCAGAGGATTAGATGCCAGGGAAGTCTTTTCTTCAGGTAACAACCTGAATTTCGAGTCAACCCTCCTTATTTGGGAGCAACCATGGAAGAGACTCCCAAATTCTCTCGCCATCCATGATAACGTCCAGTCTTTGCATCCTCAGATCCTCCAAACACTTCATCCTACACAAAAATGTTAAGATGGTGGGCCACAAGCCCCAGGTACTTTGTCATTTGTAAGACACACTTATGGAAGATTGTGATAGATGAGGGCACTTGTGTCTCCACCTTCTCAGTGTCTAAAGGAAGGGTAGAAGACAGGTGAGGGATAGAAGGAATCTGCACCTTTGAATGGGAAGGCAGGGAGGCAGATGCAACTGAAGGGAAAGGTGACACGGGCATTACTGAATGACGAGGTTGCAAACCTAGAGGCACAGTTGGGAGATGGGAAGGGAACAAGACCTGAAGGAACCAAGGGTGGAACCAGTGTAGTGCTTATTTGAGGGGAGACACCATAGTAGTACCAATGGTGCATCGTTTAGGAGGTCCAAAACAAAGAATGTCATGGTAAGGGGAATAATCAAAAGGTGAAACCCCAACAGCAGCAGCTCTTTGTTCCCACAGTTTTAGTGCCTGCTCCTGGAATTGGCCCAGGTAGCAATGCCCAATTTTAGGGCACAATTCAGTGGTAAAGGCTTGTGTGGGACTCTGGCAGCTGGAACATCATTAGTTTGAACATAGGTGGAGGTTGGGGAGGAGAAGAATGGTGTGAATTGCACAAACCGCATGTACCAAACATGGAGCAGACCAGTACCAAACACGGAGCAGACCAGTCGACCCGGGACTGGAGATTTTGTTGGTCCAGGATGAAAAAGCAGATATCCCCTCTGGTGAAAAGCTCATGGTTTGAGCCTTCGAGTATGCAGACCAAGACCATATTCGGGGATACAGGTCAGTTTCTGGGAGGAAGTAGAGGTTTCTGAGAAAACAGCTCATACAGCCAGTTTAAAAAGGACTGTGAGCACTCTTTCTGCTACCAGTCTTAAAATAGTGCCCCTTGGACATCGCCTTAAATGGGTCTGCCTCAGACATACACTGGCTCTGTTCTCCCAACAGAGCGTGTGAGGCGCTGTTAGGTAGGATTTTCATCTCAATAATAAATCTTCCTGACCTGTGTCAACCCCAGAACATTTTGCTTGGACTTGGTCATTATTTGACCTTGCCCCTAGGTGAGTGGGAATCTTTTTCCCCTCTCACCTATTCTTTGACTCTTTATGGGTGAACTTTTTAATGTCTCTTCGTAGTGTATGGTGGGAGTTAGAGTTTCCTATAACTTTGAACAGGCTAATCTAATATGGCAGCACACAGCATTTTAAATGCAGCGGCTTCCTTTTCATTTTATAATAATTTCTTCAGTGAACTACGGTTCCCAAGAAGTAAAGTGGGATTCACATCCCCTTTACATTGATTTAAGTGAGCCAGCACACCACATCTTATGTGGAGTGCTGGGGGGATTTAATGTATCCCCTTTCTTACTTACCTGGAAACATTTTTGTTACAGTTACAAGTTTACTTGAATGGCTGGTGGCAGTGGTTTAACCTTCGTGACTTTCCAGTCTTATTACTCGCAGGCTGTTAAATCAGCCTCAGTAATGCACAGAAGGGAAACCATTCTGCTCGAATGGTGGGCTCCTTTTTTTGCCAATTCTCGTTTGCTTGTGGTTTCTGAGGCCTTCCTCTGCCAATCAAGGCGGGAACGGCCTCAGAGGAAGTTTTGTCTTCGGCAGGAATCCTTTGCATTTCACCCCCAGGCTCCAGAGTGTATGAGAAGGCAGGAAGCGAGGGAGGAGTCAAAAACTCTGCAGCCCTTTGTCTTTCACCTTGCCTGAAAGGAACCAAGTCCCAATGGGGGACTGGCTGTCCTGATTGGATAGTCACACCCCCCTTTCTGTAAACTGCAGGGAGAGACTGCAGAAGTTGTGCTGTAGCTCCTGATCGATGCTCTGAACCTGGAAGCTGCTGACAAGTCGACCACTGGAGCTGAATCCCACATTCTCATTTCTGTGCCAATTCCCTTCAACCTTAGAGACCCCCCAACTCTTTTGCTGGACCTTAGGACTTTTAATTTTAACCATGGATTGAATGGGACCTTTTTCTCACTCTCTCATGTGTTTTGACCTCCAATATGATGCATCTTCCCCAACTAAATGAAATATAGTTGACACATATAGTTGCCACAATGAAATGTAGATACACTAGATATACTAACTTAAACTTTACTGTAAAGCATGAAGAAGATGCATTGTTTTAAAGTATCAATACTCGAATTATGCATTATGTAACCACCTATATTTTAGGAATGGAATTGCATGACTGTCTTTTTAAAAAAATATATAAAGTTGACACATACTGGTCTTTGCCAGACAGGATATAGAAAGCTCATTAAAAGTAGCATCCTGATTATTTCTAGTTTGAAATTATTTGAAAAAGAAAATTCTTGCCTAGCACTCCCACACATGCCTTTGGCCCTTAAGAGTGGATGAGATGATTACTGTGGCACTTTCCCTCCATTAGGACTTGAAGTGAGCAGAGAAAAGAGGGGAATAGAGCACACAGGGCAAGAGATGAATGCAGGGCGAGCTGTGCTTTCTTTGAAGAGGGCAACTTAAATAGCTAGCTTTGCTACACAAGTGTCCATTTGATTAGCAAACTGGCAGAATTGCATAGCAAATTGCTATGCAACACTGCTTATTTTATGCCTTGTATACTGGCTTGGTATAGGGCTTTGGACATATACCTAGGCTTGGGTTGTTTTATCCTGGAGGTCCAGGCCAGGCATCCTGAATACTTCTGCTGCCTTCCCTCATCTGATGGGTCAAGTCTTCTCTAATAATGGAAGTTTTCTGGGCTGTTTACCATTGCTTCCTGCTGTTTACAACTAAGACCTGCCACTTGGCTGTGGCCCTCTGCCATCGCCTAGAAGGCTCCTGGCACTTCAGCACTCCGACTGATCTCCTGCATGGGACGTCCGAAGGTGCCTCCAGCTGTTATCCCCATGCTGGGATTGTTTTCTGCTGTGCCGTCACCCTTTTTGTCAAGTGAGCCAGCGAGAGCCATCTTCACAGGTTCCTTCGTCTTCCCAGGGTCTTCCCATCTGACCTTGTGGGAAGGCATTCTATTCCTTTCATTTATCCATAGGAGTTGTTGCTGGCTGTGGGTTCAAGCCCCTGGGATCCCGATCCTGTAAAACACACCTACACAAGAAGCATATAAAAACTAAGAAGTGAGTCCCTACCTCTGGGTACTGGGTGGGTCATTATTAAAGATCCTCCCCTCAGGTTTCCTTCTAGTCTATGGTCGAGATTAACTGGGAGGAGAGTCTCAAGCACCTTTCCCATTGACTTACATTGGGGTCGTCCAGCTCTTCTGCGTTTCCCTGCAGGGCTTCTAGTTCGTCCTCCGACCTCCGGATCTCTTCAATGGGATCTTCTATAGTCCTCACGGACGTGGTTTGCTGCAGAATCACCTGTAGTATAACACAGGCTCACCTGAATATTTCCCATTAACGTATATGGCTCATTGACTTGTCTCTCACTATTCCTATGGAACTTTCTACCTGTCCTGGAACTCTTCTTGAGTGACTTTAGTAGCACTTACCCGCCCGTGGTCTTTTTTCCAGTACCCATAAAGGGTTCAGTAAGCTCTGTACGAAGAGCTATAATTGTAGGACTTACCCGTGATTTTTCATGTATTTTTCACTCCTTGTGAACATATTACACTAGCTCACTTTGGTGACTGTAAATATTTTTTTCCTGAATTGTTTTGCAAAGGTAATTGTTTCGAAAATGACTAATTAAATCTTGGAGGGCTTTGGCTATGGTTGTGAAAGGATTCCTACCCACTACCACTGTATTTCATAACCATATGTGCATTTCATTTATTTTTAGTACTATGATCCAACGGGTCAACATTAATGTGGTATGATATGATATGGCATTTATAAAGCACCTATACTCAAGTGTTTCAAGGCACGAGCATGCCAGTGTTGGCCTAAGCGATTTTTAAGATATTTCTCCTACTGGTTAAGGTGTTGTATTCCCTTTCCTCTTACCCCCCCTACCTACATATAACAGAAGTGGTTTGTGGCTTGCCACTGCACTTGGATGTGCAGGCCCATAGAGGATTTTACCTGCTTTACTAGATGATATAGTACTCCTGTTCTCACCCGCGCTTTGTTAATTTATGTTGGGTGCCTATCTGAGATAGTGGACTCACATATAGGCACCAAGGCGAAAAGAGGACTTTTATACATTTACTGTTTTTATAGTACACCATGTATTTTTTAATACTGTAAAAGTATTATTTGACTGGACAGAGTTCTTTTATATGTGTACCATAATAAAAGTATACATTTTTCAGTATAAAAGTGTAGTGCATTTTCGAGAGAGAAGTGTGCAGACAAATTGTACCTTTAAGTCAGTCAGCTACTCCTACATGAGAGTTCACCCTTGCTGCTCTGCCCACGTTAATTCCCTTTAAGAGACATTTGGCAGCTTCCCTTTTATGTTAGATGGGGCAGCCTACCACATTAAGGTCCGAGGTTGTAGATCCCCATAAGTCCACCTGGAGGTGAGACTATAAAATTATACCTTGGTAGAGGTTAGGCAAGATTGTGTGCAGTACCCTTTGGGAGACTACAGCAACAAATAGGGAGTCCAACCTTTGGTATAAGTCTGTACTACACAGGTTGGTAGTGCGGCTGAGCAGCCAGGCTTATCTCAAGAGGCTGTGCATAGGCTACGTAATACTTGTGTTTAGGCGCGTTATAAATGCCATATAATAATGTGAGCTGTGGGTTGTAACACAGTCTCACAGTGACAGTTATTCAAATAACTGCTTATACTCAAGGTTTCTTGGTTAGACAATTATTAATTTATTTAACAATCAGTTATATAAGCCTTCAGAAGGGAGCAAAACATTTAACACTTATAGTGTACGTCAAAACATACACCGTTTCTCTACATCAGAGGATACCCCATTGGGGATGGCACACAGACACTTCCTACACCCTCAGGTGACTTAAATAGCTAGGACTCTGTGGACATTATCTATTACTGGTACATTTACAGCAATACTGAGTCTGGGTGTAAAGGATTAGATAGGGGAATAAAACAAAGGTTAACAGATAATTCATAAACTAGTGCAAAGTAAATTAACCCTTTCCTGGAGGAAAGGCAAACGCACAAAGTCGGAGGTAAGAAGAGTCTCTCAGGGAGCCAGGACAGACAATGTTAGTTGAACAGAGTCTAGGGGAGCTGACTGTCTTCTTGCAGGTAAGTAAAAGTCTTGCATAATGTTTTTAGAAACATTTGTAGAGATAAGATTCACTTGAAGGGCCACAAGCTGGGAGGCTTGTGAAGGGCAAAGCTGTAAGCAACTCTGCAATGGCAACCAAGACAAGTCTCAACTGAGAACAAGCAAGGCTACACAACAAGAGGTAAGTCCTCTTAGGTTGACAGTACCTTTGGTTAGAAGACATGGTTCCAGGTGGCTTCTGTACAGCTCTGCAGATCCTGTTCCTCGGCCTCAGTCATGGGGATAAGAAGGACGACGTCTGGGGACTCCTGCACTGCAATGGGAAGATCGGCAGCAGCAATGGGCAAACTTCAATTCAGCGGATCTTTGCGGTTTCAGCGCCTCACGTCTATAGCAAATAGCAACACTGCGGTTCTCGAATACCACTTCAGACCTTCCTTGCATCTGGGGTCCAGCACTTTGTTGAGGTGGCTCAGGCTTGGTCAGTCCTGCTTCAGGCACTTCGGTTCCTGCAGCAGCAATGTAAGTACAGCCAGCTTCGAGAGGATGTCCAGACGAGTTCACTTTGGGGTTGATTGGTCCCAACAATCCAAAGGGAGAAGTTGTCCTTGCAGGATAGTCGAGGCGAATTCAGAGATTCAGCAAAGCAGCAGGGCCGAGTTGCAGCAGGCGTCTCTTCCAAGTTCCTCTTTGGATTCCTTCGTCCAGTGGTCTACTCTGCCTTCCAAGCCAAAAAGCCTCACCTTTTATGGAGGTTTCTCCCATTCATTCCAGTCCAGCTGTCAATCACACAGCAGGGTGGCTGTCCTCGTGAATCTCGCCAAAGGCAAAACGTACAAAGGGACCAAACCTGATTTGGCGTGCAGAGTAAATCTCAAGAAGGACATTTCCAACAAGAAATGGCGAAAAAAGAAGACCGGGGCCATTTTGACAAAATGGGCATCCATGGGTGCCTTACTGCAGCTGCGATTGCAGCCCGCGGTAAAAACACACAATGGTAGTAAAAGGTAAGCCACTGCCACCAGCCATTAATTGTAGAAAGGGTAACATAAAAATGTTACACGAGAAACTAGACAAGGGGACACTAAGTAACCCCTCCACCACCCTATGGTAAGATAGTGTGTGCCGGGTCTAGAAAGTTACGGAATGGAAGTAAAGTCAATTTCACTTCACTGCTCTTGGAAACAGTAGTTTCAGCAAGAGAAGGTATTAAAACTTTTGGGGAATCTAAGAGACTTCCCTGTGTCACTGCACTGAAGGTGCATTGTGTCACAATGTCAAGATGATGCCTATGGAGTTTGTCAGGTTCCAAAGTCAAAAGAAACACAGAGTCCAAAGCACAAAAAAACACGAGAGAGTGGGAAAAAGGTCTCACTCTCTCCAGGTTAGAAATTAAAAGTCCTAAAGTCCAGCAAAAGAGCATGGGGTCTCTAAGGTAGAAGAGAATTAGCACATTTCTGAGAATTCTCCCTAACAGTAGGCAGGTCTCCACCTTGTAGTACAAATCTGTACTACCAAAAGAATTGGTAGGATGGCAAAGCAGCCAGGCTTATCTAATGAGGAGGGTGTGAGCTGCAGGTAAGTACAATGAACCCAATCAATACACTAGCCCAAAGAAACTATTACGCTCTGGAAGTTATTATAAAATATACATTTATTTTATATACACAAGGCAAGATAGTTACATACTATTTCAGACTAACCAATACACATAGGAAATATCAGCAATACTTTTCAAAGGTGACTGCTTCAATAGTAGTTATGATATTATATAAGTCATTCATAACACGCTTGTACACAAGTGTTTGCTTGCTCGTGCTTACAATTGTTAAAGAAAATGACAGAAATGAAAGTTGCACTGTTTAAATAGAAGTGGCGCGCACACCTGCATTTGTTACAATGA
This sequence comes from Ambystoma mexicanum, assembly GCF_040938575.1. NCBI lineage: Eukaryota > Metazoa > Chordata > Amphibia > Caudata > Ambystomatidae > Ambystoma > Ambystoma mexicanum. The sequence continues at coordinate 1,106,356,486 of NC_090921.1, read as the reverse complement.
AAGGACAGTTTCATTCATTTACAAAGTCACTCAAAGTCTGTAGGAAGGAAAAAGAGGGTTATTTAATACCAATAGCAGCGATCTACGTTTTAGGAACACTTGTCAAGGCTTCTAATGCTTTAGCAGTCCAATCCCTAAATATCAAAGTCAGTGTAGGATGAGAGCAAGGAGTCTTAAACAGCAATGTTCCTCAGGATAGTTTAGTTACTTAAATAAAAGGATTTAGTAGGATAACAGTTATTAAGGCCCCTGCAAAGGACTCCATAATAGCGCACAAGCTGTTAATCCAGGGCAACAGGTATGGGTGGACACCCAAACACCTAGTATCACACTCCAGTTACACTGGAGCAACTATTCGGTTTGAGGCAAGTTCTACCATGAGCCCCTCAGTACCTTAGGGTGGTTGAAGAAAATGTAGTTGGATATTTTTCCTGTGCAGCAGCAACAGATCTCGGTCTCCGGATTCCGCAGCCTGGTGACGAAAGGAAGGACGATGTCACAGCAGCAGTTGCGAGAAAACGACCCTCAGCAAGGATTTCTTTGGTCGCCCACATTGGTCTGTGGTTTTGGCGCCTTTTTATCAGCTCCAACAGTGACTAGTTACAGCCTGTTGATGCTCCTCGATTCTGCAGTCCTGCACTCTGGTGAGGGGACTTGGATTAGTGCGATTGTGCCTCTGGATTTCCAACAGGAGCTCACCAAAGTTCTGAAAGTATTCATTCACGCAAAGACGTTGCACTGCAAATGGGTCAGAGGTGCCCTGGTATTCGTGGTTTGCAGCCCTGTAAGGTGACAGCACCTCGGGGGATGGGTCGATCTACAGTTTGTCTCAGGGCTGGTTGATCCCATTAGCCAAAGGGAAGGAGTCGTCCTCTTCGGAGCTCCTCTGTCAATGTGAAAACGAGGTCAGAACAGCAGTGGCCGCTTCACGGTTACTGCAAGGGCCTGCATGCGTCTCTGGTCGTCTTCAGCACCGGATCTTCTGTTCTAGTGGTCGACTTGCCTTCTGCCACAGGAACCTCACCTTTTATTCAGGTTTCCCATTCACTCCTCTGCAAACTCTCCCTGCATTTTACAGAAAAGGGTTGGCTTACGCTTACACGACCGGGCAAAATGCAAAGGGTGTCCTCTCCATAGCAGACGGTAACGGCAGCCAGACCAAGAAGAGAAAGAGAGGAGTAAAGGAAATACATTCTTAGAGAAGAATAAACCAAGGGCCCCACTCTCCCTACTTTAAGGGCCTGGCCAGAGGGCCGAGGCCTCGCGATCGACAGTGTAGATGTGAGCTCTGCATAGGCGACCAACTAGATTGGCGAAAAAAAACAAATCTGAGGGACCTCGACACGAGAGGGATTTTGGGTACATACACGTCACATTAGGGGTAGTGTTACAGTCACGCCCATGTTGACATCCACTTTCGATCTTCGAAAGAAAGATGCAATACTCTGCGATTTCCACTAGAAGTCAGACTATATGCACATCATGTGATTCTAAGCAAATCCACAAGCATCAGAAACTAGGTATCCCCTCAGCACGCCATGTAAGGTAATGTGTGCTAATCTCTCCTAAATCAGAGTTTTAGGGAGGATACAAAGAAGCCCTCTTTCCTTAAGAACAGTAGTTCTTGGGGAAAATACAAGAGGGTGCTCTGTGCTGCAACAGTGTAACACAGATGCCTTTAAGAGAGATGGTGGAAAGCAAGACTCCATAAAAAAAAGGTCAAACAAAGAGCAGAGTTCCCATGGTTCAAGCATGTAAGAAAAAAAAGGTCCAGAAAAAAGTACTGGGGGTCTCACTAGGAGGGGGAATTAAGCATACAACTGATCAATCTCCCCAACAATCCCTCAACACAGGGTTGTACAAAAATAACTTCAACAGTACATGATTGACAATGGTGTGGAAACTGTCTAAAGGAACCTCAGAGCAAGAAAAAGATTTCAGGATTGTTAAGATGGGAGTTCCAAAATCAGCTCTGAGTGTAAGGTTTTGAGATGCCATCTTATTATGGTGAATAGGGAAGACACAGAGAGGTTAGCCAAATCAAATTAAGGTAAAGCTTAGTCACAGGAAGGGTGCAAGTGGTCTAAGGATACAATGAGTCCACAAGAGCAATACTAATAATTCCAGTTAGACAGGAAAGTATAAGCATATAATTATTTATTAGGCCTTTAAGATTAGACACTAAGTAAGTAAAACATTTAGTTAAATATTGTCACACAAACCCTTATAAAATAGATATATGCACTCATCATTAGAAGAAATAAAATAGTATGCGGTTTAATGAACAATGTAACAGTTAAGTAATCATAAATAAAAAGAACACTTCAGGATAATCATGCCTAGCTCTTATAAAATCTAACCCTAAAATGGTTTGGGTATTTCTACCCAAAAGGCACCAGTTCCAAAGTATATACTTCACAGGCAGGTGTAGAACGAGATTTTCAATGCCAGTGGTTATGATCAATAAGTGTCAAAAGTTAAAGTTCAGTAGAGTAGAATCACTCAATCCCAGTCCTTAGGATAGTCCTAGGAAGGGATCCTTGATCAGGCCTCTACCAACCAAAGTAAGGAAACAAGTGATTTAGGGAGGACTTTACGCTCATGTAACCCTAAAGAGGGCAGGAGGGGCAGAAACAGGTAGGATTAATTATCCTTCTGACTCTGATATTTCAAAAGAGAGTACTGCTGGTGTTCCAAAATTCTTTGGGCACCCACCTCTGTGCCTGGCCCCGTACAGGAAAGCGTAGGGTCGCAGGTACAGAGGTCTTCCGGAGTCAGGATTTAGTTTCATCTGGTCACAGTGCACAGTAATTGTTTCCAGACAGATTCCAGTAGAACACCTATACAAGGAAAAATGAAGACTTCTGTGGGACAGACCACCCAGTACACTTTACAGGATTGAAGGAGTGTTGCAATGGGAGTCACCATGGACAGGCAATGACACATTTCAGTGGATGAACACAGGAGTGGGCCCAGCACAACTTCCGTTCATGAAAGAAGGCTGATAATACAAGAGCAGGCGTCATGTTCCATGTGCTGAAGATTCTCAAGTACCAAGGATGTACTCTGAATGGTTGCAGCAAGTTTTAGGGCGATTTGTCATTTTTATGCTTCAACCAGTCTCCTAGCGAGACCCCAGCACTTTGTGCCAGACTTCTGGACCTTTTTCTTTCAATCCTGAATGAGTGGAGCCTTTTTCCACTCATTCATTCTTTTGGAACTCTGTCCTTTGTATTCTATCTGTACTATGTAGTCTGTCTGCTCAATAGCTCTTAAAGGCATCTGTGTTTTTACTACTGCAGCAGACAGTTCCTTATAGATAGCGTTGCTGGGGACCCTAAGGGTCCTCCTTTAAGATTGCTTTTTTTTTATCCTCGAATAACTACAGTTCTTAAAAATAGAGTGAAACTTGGTATCTCTCCCAAAACTCTTTAGTCTGAGAGATTGGCACACACCACCTTCAGTGGAGCACCAAAGGGATGCCTAGTATCCCTTCTCTCTGCTCCTGTGACTTTTTAGTCACAGACAATCTTCTAGTTATGGCTGGATGCAGTGGACGTGTGCCACCAACTATTGTGTCATTTTTATAACGTGTGGTATGTCCATAGCCTCAGTAATGCATAATAGTGTCAACCAAGTACCAACTGGGGGCCTCCCTTCTTTACTCTCCATTACTAGCGTGGTATTTCTTTGTTTGCCCTTCTTGTGCCATTCTGGGAGGGCTAGGTCAGTGTGTGTTTTTCCTTTGGCGAGAACCCTTGGGTGTCCCTGCCTAGGCTCCAGAGTGTCTGGGCAGGAGTCTTCCATCCCCCTGTCCTTGGTCTGCCAGAGTGCCTGAATAGAACCAACTCCCACAGGGGATCTGATCTGGCTGTACTCACAGGACAGCCAAACAGCTCTTTCTGTAAAACGCGGAGAGAGATTGCAGAGGAGTGTGTGCAGGAACTGTATAAAATGTGAGGATTCAGGAGTGAAAAGCAAGTCGCCCAATGGAAGCTGAAGTAACCGAAGAAGACTACCAGAGATGCCTGCAGACGCTTTGCAAGACCGTGAAGCGACCACTGCTGTCCTGACCCAGTTTTCTGTGCAACAGAGGAACTCCGAAGAAGACGATTCCTTCCCTTTGGCTGGTGGGAACGACCAGTCGCAAGACAAACTTTGAATTGAGCCATGTCCAGAGGTCCTAGGAGTTTCCAGAGCTGAGGAACGTCAATACCAGGAGACCTGCTGCCCATTTTCAGTGCATCTTTGTGGAAAGGCTGAATCCGTCCAAATCTTTGATGAACTCGTAAGGACACTCCAGAGATCTGATCCAACTCGCCCAAACCCCATCATCAGAGTGTGGGACTGCAGGAAGTGAAGAAGTCTGACCGGGTGATCGCTGTCCTTTGTTGGTGTTACAGAAAAGGCGCCAAATCTGAAGGGTGAACCAAGATGTTGCTGAAAGTCGTGCCCCACGTACTCCCTTGAGACTGCTGCCGAGTGATCCTGTCCATTGTCCTGCCTTCAGTCATCAGACCAAAGAATCTGCAAGTCGGGTCCAGAGCTGCAACATCATGGAGCTGTTGGGAAAAAGGTATTGCTTAATCAATTCCAAGAAGTCGCTCCAGAGCGTTGGAGTGCACCAAGAGGTGTCCAGGGTCATGCCTTCTTACCTCCGACTCAAGCCGCTGCTTGTGTCCCTTAATTGTGTCCTTTAACAGATCTCCCTCATTAGTTGTTAACTTGCTCCTTCTATGACACTAGAGACTGGAAGAAACCCACAGGAGCTCTTCGTATTCGGTTGCGTTTTGGGATTTGAAAGACTTACTGGGCAAACAAAACCCACTCTAGAACCTTGAGCCAAGCTAATGTTCCTTTTTCCTCCCTTTAAGTGACTTTACTAAATGTGTTTACAGAGTAAATGTATTACAGTTAGAAATCGCAGCTGCGCGTAGTCACTGGTAACACGATAACATTGTCTTTTGCCTTTCTAACATTGCTACTAATGTAACCGCAACAAACACAAAAGTGAAAGTGCCCTTTGAAGTGCATTCGCAAGTATTCCAAAGTGTTCTAGTGTAAACGTCTGAAGTATTTTAAGTGATTGTGGTGTACATTTAATAAATATGACATGCATTACTTACAGTAATAGCATTACTAATGATTTTATCTGCTTAGATTTACATGCTGTGCATATAGTCCGACATCTAGTTGTAATTGCAGAGTATTGCATCTGGTCTTTCGTGGATCGAAAGGGGATGTCGACATGGGCGTGCTTGTAACACTATCCCTAACGTGACGTGTAGTGTACCCAAAATCCCTCATGTGTCGAGGTGCGTCTGATTGTCTTTTTTCTGCTGTGAAGGAGCCTTATGAATATTGCGAGTACAGATAGGGAGAAAGAGTAGTAAGATCTCTATGTTCCTTCTACTTCGAGTGGGGAGGAAGGGTGGGCGCATGTGAATCTAAGCCGATACAATCATCAGAAATGATATTCCGGTAAGTAATGCATGTCTCCTGTTGCATGTGAATCTGCTTAGAATCACATGTTTTGCACAGACTAGCAAGCAGTACCCAGAGTTGGTGGTGGGATGTGAGAAGAAACAGTAGTAAAGTGATGTCTTAGTACCGCTTGTCCCACCTGAAAATCAGACCTAGAGTGAGTATCTAGGCAGTAGTGTTTTGTAAAGGTGTGTACAATACTCCAGGTTGCCACTTTGTAGATGGACTTGAGAGGAACATTTGCAATTAATGCTATGGAAGGAACAAGTTACTTAACTTTAACTGTTTTTCTCCAGCATGGGTCTGGCATGGATTCACATGCTCATGAATATTCCCTGTCGTCAAACTGGGAATCCTCGGTAAAAGAAAGAAATCAGTTTCATTTCTGAACTGTCTTTCTCCTAACAACCAATCAGTCAATCACTAAGCTCTGGGTCATACTGCTCCCAGCCAATGACTGCCCTCTACCTAAGCCCCTCCTCAGGCAGCCATCTTCAGATTTGGTAGCACGTAAAGTGGCAGTAGGACCAAGAGAAGAGCCACAGAGGGGTAAGGTGGGATGGTTCGCATGTGAATCCATACCATGCTGGAGAACAACAGTTACAGTTAATTAACTTGTTCCTTTTCCAGCATAGGGTCTGGCAGGGACTTGCATGCTCAAGAATAAAGAATACAGAGCAGTACACACATGCACAACCACGGGAGGTGGCAAGGCTCAACATAAGCATCTCTTACCTCCTCACCAGGCTCAACTTCAAACGAACAGGTTGCGCAGCACTGCTTGGCCGACTCTGCTATCCTCCTTGGAATCCCTGTCGACGCAGTAGAACTTCGGGAACATGTGCGTCAACCTCCACGTAGCAGTCCAGTAGGGGCTCACCAGACAGGAATGCTGTTGTAGCAGTGATCTCCCTGGTGGAATGGGATCTCAGACGGCCAGGCAGCTGTCGATTTGCCAACCGGTGACAGTGGGTGATACAGCCAGACAGCCATCTGGAAATGGAAGCCTTTGATGGGGCCTCTTCCTAAGGTTCACAGGACTAAAGTTCACGAAGAGCTGAGAAGTTTTCCGGACCCTCTTTGTGCGGGCCACATAAAACGTAAGTGCTCTAGCCACATCCAGCGAGTGCAAAGTCCTTTCAGCTGGCGACAAAGGCATCGGAAAAAAACACAGGCAACACCAAGAGCTTGTTTAGATGAAAGTCCGACGGCACCTTGGGCATGAAGATGGGGTGCGTCCGGAGCCCCACCCTCGTCTCGTGGAAAGTCAACTAAGGTGGCTTACAGGAGAGGGCCTGGAACTCACCCACTCGTCATGCAGAGGTGATGGCCACGAGAAAAGCTGTTTTCCACGACAGAAACTTGGGCAGAACGGAATGCATAGGCTTGAACGGAGGTCCTATGATCCTAGTCAGTACAACATTTAGTTCCCACGCCAGGGCCGGAGCCTTCATCGGCAGGAAGGAGCGGAATAGTCCCTTGACGAATTCCTTGACCAATCGGTGCAACCACAAGGAGGGTCGTCCTGGGGATCTGGTGTAGCGGGAGATAGCCGCCAGATGGACCTTGATGGAAGCATGACCCAGCCCTGATTTGGCCAACGACCGCAAATATGGAAGTACCTGAGGGGCCTTGACCCACAGAGGGTCGATCTTCTGGGAACAGCACCAAATAGCGAATCTCTTCCACTTCAGTCCATAGCATTTCAAAGCAGACAACAAACTTCCTTGCAGTCTGCCGGGAGATCGTAGCCACCAAATTCTAGGGCTGCAGGAGCCAGGCCTTCAGGTTCGGAGACCCTGGATCGTGGTGAAGAATGGCACCTCCTTCCCTGGCGAGAAGATCCACGACTGCTGGCAGCTTGACTGGTGGGGCCGCTGACATGCTGAGAAGGTCCGGGTACCAGATCTGCCTCGGCCACGCCGGTGTGACGAGGATCATCCGGCACCGTTTGAGTTGACCGATGACTAGTAACATCAGCAACAGAGGGAAAGCATACAGAAAGAGACCTTCCCAAGGAAAGGAAATGAGAATGTGTCCCCCATGCTCCCCTACTGGGGAAACCTGCTGGAAATCCTCCAGCAATTGGTGTTCGTCACCATCACAAACAAGTCGATCTGGGGATTGCCCCATTTGAGGAACATGTTCTCCACTAGGTCCTGCCGAAGTTCCCATTCATGGCAAGAGGGAAACTCCCTGCTCAGAGAATCGGAGACCGTGTTCTTTTCTACTGCCAGATGAAATGGGATGAGGAACATCCCCTGGGCACCGGCCCAGTGCCACAAGTCCAGCGCCTCTTTGGAGAGCGCTGGGGATCTGGTGCCCCTGTTTCCCCGATGTAAAACATTGTAGTGGTATTGTCTTTGAAGACCTGCACCACCTTGCCGGGTGGAAGGATTTGAGGGCCCAAAGCCCTGCCTGTAGCTCCAGAACATTGATGTGCAATGTCTTCTCCGGCAGCCAAAGGCCTCTGGCGTGCAGAACTCTGGTGTGGGCTCCCCATCCTTCCAGGGAAGCGTCCGTCGTGACCGTCTCCTGGTGTGGTGAGGCCTGGAAATCCACGCCTCCAGTCAGACGGGAGCGCACGCCCCACCTGCTTATCACTCGACGGAACCAGTCGTCGAGCGTGATCCTGTCCTGGAAGCTTCCAGACATCTGAATCCAACGGGTGTCTAGGAACTTCTGCAGTGGGCGCATCCATAACCTGCACAGTCAGATGCGATAAATGCATGACGACATCATGCCGAGCAGAGTCTTGATGGCCCTCACTGTGGCGATCTTCAGAGCTAGCAGCCGTATGTATTTGTTCAGTCGTCGCAGGTCGAGAATGGGCCTCCAGCCCCCAGTCTTCTTTCTTACGAGGAAGTACCTCGAGTATACCCCGGAGCCCCGGAGTAGCTGTGCAACCAGATCTATCGCCCCTTTCTTTAGCATGGCCTGAAGCTCCAGCAGCAGCTGAGGGACATGGTTTTCCTGTCGGGCCACTGGCCGTATCTGGGGACACTTCCGTTGGAACTCTAGAGTGTCCGTGGGTGAGAGCGTCCAGCACCCAACTGTCAGTGAGAATGGTCTTCCACACGCTGATGAAGTTCGCCAGCCGGCCTCCCACTGGGAAGCACAGGTAGGGTAGGGGCCCCCGACGTCCTGGCCAGTTCATTCTTGCTTGGAGGCCGACAGGCTGACTTGGGGAGCCTGGCAACGACGGCATCCTCATCCGAAGGCCTTGGAGCGGCCCCTGTTGGTTTCCTGGGCAGAGGGGTGGGAGGGCTGGCGGAGACTTGCCACCTGAGGGCTGAAAGAACAGCCATCACTGCTGTAGCGTGCCTAGGGCACGTGCCGTCTCCGTGTCCTTGTCCGCCTTGATGACTTGCAGAGACTCATCCACAACCTTCCTGAAAAAATTGTCTCCGTCAAAGGGCATTTCCAACACCCTTGCCTGGACCTCCTGTCGAAAGTTGGTGGCGTAGGCAAATGCCATTGCCCATCTGGCGGAAACCCAGGTCCGTAATGTCCGTGGCCACCGTGATGGCGTGGTCCGACCCCATCTTGCCCTCTTGAAGACTCTCCAATGCCTCGGCCTTCTTATCTGCGGGGAGGAAGTCCAGCAGAGGTGCAAGCTTGAACCACAGCTCCTGGCTGTAGAGCGCTACCATAGCAAAGGCGTTGGCAGCCTTCATGGTCGTTGCTGCAGAGGAGATAACTCGCCTCCCCATTGCATACAATTTCTTCCCCTCGCTGTCTGGAGGGGTGGATGCTGCCGAAGACGTAGAGCCCAAGGAGGACTTCTTGGCCGCTGCAAAAATCACAGAGCCTGGCGACGGTTAGGCACACAAGAACTTATGAGCAGATTCTGGCACCCTGTACTTCTCCAAGTGATCCCTCTTTGCTGGGGCTGTAGAAGGGTTCTTCATAAGTGCCAGTTCTTCATCCCAAAAGTCATCCAAGAGCAGGACTGAGAGGATGGTTTTCCTCTTCGCCTCGCGGCGCTGGTATAAGAAGCCCTTCTCCTCTGGTGCAAGCTGGAAGAACTCCTATGCTCAGGAGGTAATCGCAAGGAATGATCCTATCTCGTCCTTTGGAGAGGATCTGGCCCGAGGCGACGGGAGGTCCCCCATCCCGCTGAGTCTGACTCCGTCTGGCCCACAGGCAAGGGGCAGCAGCTGCCTCTTCCTCTTCTTGGATGGAATAAGTTACTTACCTGTAACTGTTGTTCTCCAGCATGGGTCTGGCATGGATTCACATGCTCATGAATATTCCCCGTCGTCAGGCTGGGAATCCTCGGTAAAGAAAAAACCAGTATCAGTTTCGTTTCTGATCTGTCTTTCGTAGTAATAACCAATCACTGGTCTCTGCGTCATACTGACCACAGCCAATGACTGCCCTCTACCTAAGCACCGCCTCTGGCAGCCATCTTCAGATTTGGAAGCACGTGAAGTGGCAGTATGACCAAGTGAAGAGCCGCAGAGGGGTAGGCGGGAGGGTTCGCATGTGAATCCATGCCAGACCCATGCTGGAGAACAACAGTTACAGGTAAGTAACTTGTTCCTTCTCCAGCATGGGGTCTGGCATGGATTCACATGCTCATGAATAAAGAATACATAGCAGTACACACATGCACAACCACGGGAGGTTGCAAAGGCTCAACATTAAGCATTGCATCAAACTCAACATTAAGCATCTTACCTCCTCACCAGGCTCACCTCAGGCGAACAGGTTGCGCAGCACTGCTTGGCCGACCCTGGACTCCTCCCTGGAATCCCGATCGACGCAGTAGAACTTCGTGAAGGTGTGCGTCGACCTCCACGTAGCAGCCCTGCATATGTCCAGCAGGGGCATACCAGAAAGGAACGCCGTGGTAGCTGCGATCGCTCTGGTGGAATGGGCTCTCGGACGGCCGGGCAGCGGTCGGTTTGCCAACCGATGACAGTACATGATACAGCCGGAGAGCCATCTGGAAATGGAAGCCTTCGAGAGAGCCTTCCCCTGATTGACAGGTCCAAAGTTCACAAAGAGTTGTGACGTCTTCTGAAAACACTTCGTGCGGTCCACGTAGAACTTCAGCGCTCTAGCCACATCCAGCGAGTGCAAAGTCCTCTCAGCCGGTGACGAAGGCGACGGGAAGAACACAGGCAACACCAAGGGTTCGTTGAGATGGAAGTCCGACGGTACCTTGGGCATGAAGGAGGGGTGCGTCCTGAGCACTACCCTCGTGTCGTGAAAAGTCAAGTCGGGGCCTTGCAGGAAAGGGCCTGGATCTCTCCCACCCGTCGTGCGGAGGTGATGGCCACAAGAAACGCTGTTTTCCACGACAGAAACTTCAACGGGGCCGAGTGCAGAGGCTCGAACGGAGGTCCCATGAGCTTGGTCAGCACCACGTTGAGCTCCCACGCCGGGGCCGGAGCCTTCACCGGCGGGAACGATCTGAACAGTCCCTTCATGAACTCTTTCACCAGACGATGAGACCACAAGGACGTCCGTCCAGTGGTTCTGGTGTATCGGGAGATCGCAGCAAGATGAATCTTGATGGACGCGTGTGCCAGTCCAGCTTTGGCCAGCGTCAGCAGGTACGGCAGAACTTGGGGAGCCGTAATCCGTAGAGGGTTAATCTTCTGTGCGTGGCACCAGACAGAGAACCTCTTCCATTTGTGTCCGTAGCATTTAAGAGTCGAGGACGCCCTGGCCTTTGCAAGAACCTCTCTGCAGTCGGCCGGTATGTCGTATCCTCCAAACTCTAGCGCTGCAGGAGCCAGGCCTGCAAGTTCAGCGATTTCGGGTCGTGGTGGAGGATGGCGCCTCCTTCCCTGGAGAGCAGATCCGTGTCCACCGGCAGCTTGATTGGCGGGGACGCTGACAAGTCCAGAAGGTCCGGGAACCATATCTGCCTCGGCCACGCAGGTGCGACGAGGATCATCCTGCACCGTGACCTCTTGAGCTGGTTGACGAGCCGGATTAGCAGTGGCAAAGGAGGGAACGCGTAGAGGAACAGGCCCTCCCAGGGGAACGAGAAAGCATCGCCCATGCTCCTCGCCTGGGGAAACCTGCTGGCGAACCTCCGGCACTTGGAGTTCGTCGCCGTCGCGAACAGGTCGATCTGGGGTGTGCCCCACCGTCGGAAGAGGCGATCCACTAGATCCTGCCGTAGTTCCCACTCGTGGCACGAGCGCAGCTCCCTGCTGAGTGAGTCGGCGATGGTGTTTTTTATCCCTGCCAGATGAAACGGCACCAGAAACATCCCTTGGGCGACTGCCCAATCCCACAGGTCCTGCGCCTCCTTGGACAGTGCTGGGGACCTGGTTCCGCCCTGTTTTCTGATGTAAAACATGGTGGTGGTGTTGTCGGTGAAGATCCTCACCACCTTGCCCTTGAGGGACGGAAGGAAGGACCTGAGGGCCCAAAACACTGCACGGAGCTCCAGGACGTTGATATGTAAGGATTTCTCCGTCGGGAGCCAAAGGCCCCTTGCGTGCAGATTTTCGGTGTGCGCTCCCCACCCTTCCAGGGAGGCATCCGTGGTCACTGTCTCCTGGTGGGCTGGGGTCTGGAAGTCCATGCCCGCCGTCAGATGCGCGCGGGTGCCCCACCACCGGATCGCTCGTCGGAAACTCTCGTCGAGTGTGATCCTTTCCTCGAAGTTGCCCGTCGTTTGGATCCAGCGCGCGTCCAGGAACTCCTGCAACGGGCGCATCTGGAGCCTGCACATGGGAATGAGGTAGATGCAGGAAGACATCATTCCGAGGAAGGACTTGATGGACCTCACCTTGGCCGCGTCGGCCACCAACATCCGCTGCACCTTGCCCAGGATGGTCCTGGTCCTCTCCTCCGATGGGGAGGCCCGAAGGGACACTGTGTTGAGCCTCGCTCCCAGAAACAGAGTGTCTTGCGCGGGTACCAGGTGGGATTTGGCGTAGTTCACGGAGAATCCCAGGTCCGTGAGAAGTTGGACGGTCCTTGCCGTGTGGACCACGGCGAGCTCCCTTGTCTTGGCTCGGATGAGCCAGTCGTCCAGGTAGGGGTAGACCTGGATCCCTTCGCGGCGCAGCTGAGCCGCCACCGGTGCGAGGCACTTGGTGAACACCATGGGTGCCGACCGTAGACCGAAGGGGAGGGCTTTGAACTGGTAATGCCGCCCTTGGACCACAAACCTGAGGAATTTTCGGTGCCCCTTCAAGATGGGAATATGGAAGTAGGCATCCTCCAAATCCAACGACGACAGGAAGTCTCCTTCCTCCAGCTGACCCAGGACGTGCTGGAGGGTGACCATCCGGAACTTTTGCGCCTTGATGAACTTGTTCAGACGTCGCAGGTCCAGGATGGGGCGCCATCCCCCCGTCTTCTTCTTCACGAGGAAGTATCTCGAGTAGACTCCGGAGCCCCGAAGCCTCTTTGGGACGAGTTCGATGGCGCCCTTCTTGAGCATCGCCTTCACCTCCAGGAGAAGTTGAGGGACGTGAAGTTCTTTCCTGGCCACGGGGGGGACGCGCGGACCCTTTCTTTGAAACTCGAGCGCGTGGCCCCGGGCCAAGGCATCCAGCACCCAGCGGTCGGTGGAGATGGACTCCCACACGCTGACGAAGCTCGCCAGCCGGCCTCCCACCGGGGTGCTTCGGTGGGGGCCCGACCCCCCGGCCGGTTCAATCCTGCTTCGACGAGGCTTTAGCGCCTTGTCCTTGGCGACGACGGCGGGGTCCGCCAGGCTTGCCTCGTCCTCTGTAGGCCTCCTGAGATGACGAGCGGGCCGCTTGACGGTAGGAGGAGAAACCGCCGCCGGAACCTTTGGAGGCGCCCTTGCCTCCGCTGCTCCGAAAGGGCGTCCGTCGTTGTTGCAGAACTCCAAGGGCCCGGGCCGTCTCGGTGTCCGCTTTAATGGCCTGAAGGGAATCGTCCACCGTTTTCCCAAACAGGTGGTTCCCATCGAAGGGCATGTCCAGGACTCTGGTCTGAACGTCTTGACGGAAGTCCGTAGCCTTGAGCCACCCACGCCGCCTAAGGCAAACGCCGTTGCCCAACTGGCGGAACCCAGTGTCGGCGATGTCCGTCGCAACGGTAATGGCGTGGTCCGAAGCCACCTCACCTTCCTGCAGGATCTCCAGGGCCTCTGCCCTCTTGTCGTCCGGCAAGAAGTCCAGCAGGGGAGCCAGTTTGTACCAGAGCTCCATGTCGTATCGGGCCACGATAGCCAAGGCGTTGGCAGCTTTAATCGTCGTCGCTGCAGACGAGATGACTCTGCGTCCCATAGCGTCCAATTTCTTTCCCTCGCCGTCCGGTGGGGAAGTCGATGTGGAGGCCGCACCCCCCCCCCCGCTTTTTTCCTGGCCGCCGCGGAGACGACGGAGTCCGGGGTAGGCTGCGCCCGGAGGCACAGGGGGGCCGTGTCCGGGACCCGGTACTTTTTCTCGTACCGGTCTCTTCTAGCTGGCGTCGTGGACGGGTTCTTGAGGAGGGTGAGGCCCTCATCCCAAATGTCGTCCAATAGAGGCACCGCGAGGACCGTCTTCCTCTTGGCCTCGCGCCGCTGATAAAGGAAACCTTCCTTCTTCTCCTCAGGGCAGAGTTGGAAAAGCTCGGATGCCCTGGCGATCATTGAGTGGAACGATCCAATCTCGTCGGGCGGAGAAGCCCTGGTGGGAGGCGACGATGGTACATCCTCGTCGTATACCTCGTCGTCCGTACCCGTCGCTGCCGTGTCAGTCCCCGTATCATCCCCTCGGGTGGACGGGGAGGAGGGCTGGAAGGGGCGCGACGGTTGAAAAGGAGGTGGAGGGTGGATCCTTCTTTTCTTGGTAGGGGGAACACCAGAAGGTCCCGGTTCTGGGTCCCCCGACGGGAGAGGTTCCGTCGGCAACGGTAGTCTCGTCCTTATCTCAGAGCATAAGGACTGTATAGCCAACAAAATGGCCGCCGAGTTGTCTCACGGCGCTGGCAGAGGGGAATCCGACGGGCGATCAGGGGCCCCGTCGGTACCCTCGACGATGTCGTCGTCACCTGCGTCGGGATCCATCCCGACGGGCCGGTCTTCTTCCACGCCGAGGCCGTGGCTTAAGACCTCGACCAGCTCCTCCTCCGAGGTGGAGGCCGAATCTACGACGACGCCCTGCCCCCCCTTTTTCTTCCCCACGGGGGATTTCACGGGGGTCCTATCGATGGGCACAAAAGAGGACTCCCTCCGAGGTGGCAGGGAGACTCTGAGCCCCGAGGTCGCCACCACTGGTGTAGCCTCCACAGGCTGAGCCAGGGCCGCCGCGACAGTTTCGATAGAGGGCTTGGCCGGATGGATTAAGGCCTTTACCATCTTAGGTGCGCTCACCGCCTTATCCTTGAGGGGGGGGGACACTGCCTCGCTCCCCCTCCGCCTTCGAGCTCGACCAGGGCCTCTCCAGGAGCTTCGCCGGGTGCTCGGCCTTCCTCTTACCCGACCCAGAGCGTTGGCTCGTGGTTGATGGTGCCGGGGAGGGTGCGCCCTGCCTGGCACCCATAGAGCCCGACCGTTCGGCGCTCCCGGTGCCAGCGGACTCGCGGTGCTTGGCCTTATGTTGGACCCCCGTCGCCGGGGCGTCCTCAAAGGTCTTAGAAGACCGCTCGGATTTCTTCCTCTTCTTCTCGCCGGACGGGCTCTTCCCTTCTAGCCAGTTGGCGAGACGTTGATGGCGGTCCTTCATGGTCCGCTCTGACATGTTGCCGCAAAACGCACAGTTCTTCTCCACGTGCGTCTTGTCCTCATGTAGGCAGTAAAGACAAAAAGAGTGTTCGTCCTCCTTGAAGACGTTCTGCAGCTGGCATCCAGGACAGACCCTGAACAGCTTTCCGGGCGTTGAGCTTCCCTTCTCCTGGGCCATGGCCGGGCCTGAGAAACTTCTGGAGTCCCCCAAAAGCGTAGCTCGACGAAATCTTCACCCTTGAGGGGCGCAGACGAATCCGAAACGGGTCCCCGTTGATCGGATGGAGAGTCGGTGGAGCTTGAGGCTCTTTTGACCGAAAAAACGAAGTTTTTGAGAAAAAACGTGAAAAAATAGCACTAACGCTCGAGAGCAATAGCACGAGGATCCCAACACATGAACGTGCGGTAAAAATCTGAAGATGGCTGCCAGAGGCGGTGCTTAGGTAGAGGGCAGTCATTGGCTGTGGTCAGTATGACGCAGAGACCAGTGATTGGTTATTACTACGAAAGACAGATCAGAAACGAAACGGATACTGGTTTTTTCTTTACCGAGGTTCCCAGCCTGACGACGGGGAATATTCATGAGCATGTGAATCCATGCCAGACCCCATGCTGGAGAAGGAGGTTCCCCCGTTGTCAGCGGATCGGTCGGCACCAGCGCTGCTGGGAGAGCGGGAGACAGTGTTGTCGGCATCCTCTACTGTATCTCAGATACAAGTGTATGAAGGGTAAAGAGAATGTCCACGGAATTATCCTATCTCGTCCGGTGGAGAGGATCTGGGCCTAGGCGACGCAAGATCCCCATCCCGCCCCAGTCGTCGCTGTGTCCGACTCTGTCTGGCCAGGGGGGTTAACGGAGGAGGTGACGGGTGGCAAGGGGGCAGCGAGTGCCTCTTCCTCTTCTTGGATGGAGGTTCCCCCGTCGTCAGCAGATCAGTTGGCACCAGCGCTGCTGGGAGAGTGGGAGGCGGTGTCATCGGCATCCTCTTCTGTATCTCAGATACAAGTGTATAAAGGGTAGAGATAATGCCCATAGAAAGATCTCTAGGTGGCAGCTGTGGTATAAAGACCGGCAGCTGGGGCACGGGAGTAGGGCCAGGGACCTCCTCGTCCTGGGGCTCCTTGACGGTATCTCCATCATCGTCGTAGTCTCCCTTATTGTCACCATTGTCGGCGCCTTCATCGTAGGGTGCGACTGTCACCACCCTCCTCCTGGATGGTCTGGAGGTAGACGAGTTCCTCCTCCTCAGCAGATGATATATCTGTGCCCTTGAGGACATCAACACCCCCGCCCCCTTTCTTCTCATCCAGAGGGGATGGTCTCAGGGAGAGACCGGCATCATCTTCTCCAGAGTATTCTCAATGGGCTGGAATTAAGACTCCCTTCTGGCCGGGAGGGACCCTCTTGCCTTTGGAAGGGTGCCATGCGGGTCCGCCCCGCAGCCTGGCTTTCACAGTCAGGAAACGCCCCTTGTCCTGCTTGGCCTTCGTGGTCGCCCCCGACACCTTATCCTGCTTGGTCTTCTACTTAGGGGCCACCTCGGAGGCCCGGTCCCCTTTGGCCTTCTACGCCGAGGGTAGGCTGGACGCTGTACCCAGTTTGGTCTTCTACTTGGTAGTTTCCGGGGCCACCTTCAGCTTGCCCGGGTGATCCGACTTCCTCTTGGATGAAGATCGAGCATTGGCTGGAGACGAGACTGCTGCGGCTGGGGATGTCAAACACGCCCTGGCGGCTGAGGCGCCCGCCACAACAACACTGCCGACGGTAGCGGACTTGCGGTGCTTGGCCTTCTGTTGGATCTCCGCGGGAGGGGCGCCCTCAAAGGACTTAGAAGCCCGCTCAGCTTTCCGGGAGAGGAATGCTCCTGGGAACCACTCAGTGCAGAGGCCTTGACCTGCAGCTACTCCTCCAGCCGTTTAGGCTGATCCTTCAACGTGCGTTTTCGAGAGTTCACGGCAAAACGCACAGTCTTCCTCTTTATGCGATGGGTACAGGCAGTACAGGCATTGGGAAGGTTTATCGTCCATATAAACATTCCTCAAACCGCAGTCAAGGGGAATCCTTCTCGTCCAACACGGTACACGCGGCATAGGCCTGAATAATCTTCTGGAAGCTTCCATGAAGAAACTCGGCAAAATCCGCCCTTGAGAGGCGCTGAAGAAATCCAAAAATGGGTCCCCGTTAATTGGAAGGATGATCGATGGAGCACAAGGCTTGATTGCCTGAAAAATAGAGTAAAACTCTTCCAAAAAAGCGAAAAATGCAGTAAAAGCTCGAGAGCTAAGCACGAGGTCTCCCAACACTTGAAGGTGCAGTAAAAATCTGAAGATGGCTGCCTGAGGAGGGGCATAGGTAGAGGGCAGTCATTGGCTGGGGGCAGTATGACCCAGAGTTCAGTGATTGGTTGTTAGGAGAAAGACAGTTCAGAAATGAAACTGAAATTTGTCTTTTACCGAGGATTCCCAACCTGAGAGGGAATATTCATGAGCATGTGAATCCATGCCAGACCCCATGCTGGAGAAGCCCCTGTGCCCCGATTAGAGTGTGCTCTAGGCTCAAAGGGCAGGTCTCACTTGGCAAGAGTGTAGCAGAGTACGATTCATTTTATAATCCACTTTGAGATGGCTGATTTGGAGACAGGGTCCCTTCTCTAACAGCCACCACTGAAACAAAAAACTGGTCTGTTTTCGATAGTGGTTTAGTCTTTCTAGATAACATATGACCGCCCTCAGTACATCAAGTGTGTGTAGGCTCTTTTCTGCCACGTTAGTGGGGTTCTTGAAGAACGTGGGTAGTTCTATTCATTGGTTCACATGGAAGTTTGAAATTAATTTAGGCGCAAACCGTGGGTGAGTGCGCAGAACCACCTTGTCTTTGTGAATTGTTATGTTAAAGGTATTTGTATAGGGCACCGTCAACAACGGAATTGGTCCCCAGGCGCTCTGGCGGATCTGTAACCAAGAGGGCGGGCGGGTAGGGTTAGTCGGGTGGAAAGGGACTAGGATAGTGGGAGAAGTGGTGTGCTGTTGGCAGCTTCAGTTCAGTATACACCGAGCTTCGGTACAAGTATCAGACCGGGCGAGACCTTGTGTGCTGTTGGTGCTGTTTATGTGTTGTTTGTATGGTGTTGATGCAGTGTTGTAAAGTGCGTGCGGATTGCCGTTTGAGTTTTGGGTGGGTTGGGTATACAGAGAGTTGAAAGTAGAGTTGCCGGATTCTGTATCCTGGTTCTAATTTGAGTTGTATTCCTGTGGGTGGGGTTGTTACTGATTTCTTATTGGCTGTCTGGCTCTCCAGTTTCTTTTCATGGTGGTCGTTGGTTTGTCTTGTTGCCCATTTACTGTGGTGGTCATTTTGATTGCGAAGGGAATAATGAGGTGGTCGCTCCAGAGAATTTGAATTGGGGGTGCCGTGGCAACTAGTTCTTTGTTCGCAAAGATTGCGTCCAGCGTATGCCCTGCCGAGTGGGTTGCTCCTTTAACTAGTTGTTGTAGATTCATTGCTGCTAGTTGGCTGGTTAAAGATTTTTGTGTGGGTGAAGTTTCTTCCTCGAACAAGATGTTGAAATCTTAAAAGACGATCCGGTGGTTGTGTTTGATGGCTAAAATGTTGATTGCTTCTGTGAGTGCCTCGTTGAAGGTTGCATCGTAGGTTGAAGGTCTGTATATCAGTATGAATTTCAGGTTTGTTTTGGGGTTTACTGATAGGCGTATGATTAAGGATTTGCATTTATCAATGTTCAGTGGATTTTCCAATTTGATAGCCAGGTGTTCCTTGTGGATGTTTGCAAGTCCCCCCTCTTTTAGATTTTCTATTTGTTTGGACGCATTTGAAGTTTTCAGGCAGGCAGTTGTTGAGGGTGATCTTGTAGTTGTCGTCTAGCCATGTTGCAATGTATGGGGTGATGGGGTCCGAGTTTTCCCACTCTCTTTTTGAGTGCTCCAGTCTTTTTTCTGGCTGTAACGGACGATTCATTTCATGGTTCGATGTCTCGGTGTCGTTGAGGTATCCGGGCTCTGGGGTTGTTGCAAGTAATGGTCTGTGATATAAGGATTTTTATCTTTCAAAGTTTGTTGTTATCCTATTGGTTTTTGGCAGCGAGTTTCCTGCATTTGAGGCTGTTACTGCAGGGGTAAATTGGATTTTTGTGTCCATGTCCATTGCGGAAAGATCTTGTGATCTTTCTCGGCACCCATTCCTGTTCCGGGGCATTTCAGTGCTGATATAACGCGTTAAGTGGTTGATTGTAATTTTTTGTACTAGGGCAGTACTGGTGATTCCTCTATTGCTGGTTGGCTTGGGTGTTTTATTGGTGCTGTCTGTTCTTCAGGTAGGGTAGGTATTTATCCTAGGGAGCGCTTTCCGGGAGGTTTGGGGGGTACTGGGCATACGGTTGTCGGGTGATCTAGGACTCAATTCGGTGGCTGCCTATGTTCTCTGAGGTATTGGTGGGGGTAAAATACTATCACGGTCTGTTCCCCTCTAGATGTGTGTCAAATTAGTGTAAGCAGGGTTTGAGTGTAAGACTAAGCACAGCTAGACTCGAGAATCCTGTACAGTGGGAGAGAGACATACACCTAACAGTGTAAGGTGACTAAAAGACTGAACACCGCTAGGTTAGGGTACAAAACTAAACAGAGGTAGAATTGAGTGCAAGACTAAACGCAGCTAGATTTGGGTGTAAGATTAAACACTGCTAGATTTGAGGATCCTGTATAGTGGGAGAGAGGCCTACAGCTAACAGTGCAAGATGAGTACAAGATCAAACACAGCTATATTTGAGTGCAGGACTAAACATAGCTAGATACGAGTGCAGGACTAAACATAGCTAGATACGAGTGCAGGACTAAACATAGCTAGATACGAGTGCAGGACTAAACATAGCTAGATACGAGTGCAGGACTAAACATAGCTAGATACGAGTGCAGGACTAAACATAGCTAGATACGAGTGCAGGACTAAACATAGCTAGATACGAGTGCAGGACTAAACATAGCTAGATACGAGTGCAGGACTAAACATAGCTAGATACGAGTGCAGGACTAAACATAGCTAGATACGAGTGCAGGACTAAACATAGCTAGATACGAGTGCAGAGTGCAGGACTAAACATAGCTAGATACGAGTGCAGGACTAAACATAACTAGATACGAGTGCAGGACTAAACATAGTTAGATACGAGTGCAGGACTAAACATAGCTAGATACGAGTGCAGGACTAAACATAGCTAGATATGAGTGCAGGACTAAACATAGCTAGATACAAGTGCAGGACTAAACATAGCTCGACACAAGTGCAGGACTAAACATAGCTAGACACAAGTGCAGGACTAAACATAGCTAGACACGAGTGCAGGACTAAACATAGCTAGATACGAGTGCAGGACTAAACATAGCTAGATATGAGTGCAGGACTAAACATAGCTAGATACGAGTGCAGGACTAAACATAGCTCGACACAAGTGCAGGACTAAACATAGCTCGACACAAGTGCAGGACTAAACATAGCTAGACACGAGTGCAGGACTAAACATAGCTAGACACGAGTGCAGGACTAAACATAGCTAGACACGAGTGCAGGACTAAACTTAGCTAGACACGAGTGCAGGACTAAACATAGCTAGACACGAGTGCAGGACTAAAAATAGCTAGACACGAGTGCAGGACTAAACACAGCTAGATTTGGGTTTAAGACCGAACACAGCTAGATTTCAGAATCCTGTATAGTGGGAGAGAGGCCTACACCCAACAGTGCAAGGTGAGTACAAGACTAAAAACAGCTAGAATTGAGTGCAGGATTAAACAAAGCTAGTTTTGGGTACAAGCCTAAGCACCTCTAGTTGCACGGCACAGTCTAATAATCACAGCACTATTTCAGAGGCACAAGCTAACAATCACAGTACTGATCCAGGTGGTATGTGGATTTGTTGTATGGCAGGGCTTCCAGAGTAGAGTGATTGCTCTACTCCCCACCCTGGCCTCTCCTGCCTTGTTTGTTGCTGCTGGTTGAGGGGTGGCCACTGGCTTCCCCTGCTGACACTGGCAGACACGATCTGGAACCACCTCTGGTGAAGCCGCCCTTTGCCTTGGGGCCCTTCACTGCAGAGGCTGCCCAGGGTACGGGGGGGGGGGTTAAGAGACGATGTGGAGCCAGTCAGGGCCGGGGGTGGGAGGGGAGGCAGGAGCTGGGAGAAGCGGGCACTGGACGCAGTTAGGAGAGGGGAAGGAAACAAGGCTGGTGGCCTCAGAGGGGAAGAAAACGGGGCTGGGGGCCTCATATGTTACACAAAATGGCCAACCAAGGCCCAAAAAGGGTCAGGGGGGCTTGCACACTCACCTGCACCACTCAGATGGATGAGGCCATGTGACAAATGGGTGTTGAACTGAAAGGGCCTGTAGTTCACCGACTTCTTATTAAAGTGACTGCCATTAAGAAGGCGGTCTCGTAAGGGAGTGCTTTAAGGCTAGCTGTATGCATAGGTTCAAAGGGAGATTCCATTAGTCTAGTTAATACCACATTTAGGTCCCATCTGGGAGCTGAGTTTGAAATAGGGGGATGGAGTTTTTGAACCCCTTCCATAAAAGCCTTGATGGCTGGGATCTTCCACCACAACAACTTTTTCTGGGACATAGTATAAGATGAAAGTGCAGCTAGGTGTACCTTCAGGGAATTAAAAAACAGACCTGAGTCAAGTAACCTGAGTCAAGTAAATGAGTCAGGTATCAGACAATATGTGTTGGAGAGCAGTCTACGGGATTGATGCTCTTGGAATTACACCAGATAACGAAGCGTTTCCATTTATTGGAGTAGCAATGTCTGGTGTTAGGCTTTCTTGCTTCTCTAAGTATGCCCATGCATCTCTGATGAATTCTGAGGTGCCCGAACTCTGACTTCAGGAGCCAGGCCGCTAAACTGAGAGTTTGCGGGCATAGATGTAGAGTCTCCCCACGTCTTGTGATAGCATGTTGTATGGGCAAGGTAGCCTCCTGGGAGGAGAGACTGACATTGCCATCAGATGGGAGAACCAGGGTTGGCGGGCCCATGTTGGGGCCACCAGAATCATTGCGAGTGGTTCCTGGTGCATCATGTGCACTATCGTGTTGAGCAAGGGAGTTGGGGGAAAAGCATAGACAAATTTCCCTGACCATGTTATCCAGAGACTGTTCCCCTCTGAGCCGTTCTGGGGATACCTGGAGGCGTAGTATGGGCATTGTGTGTTCTCCAGAGTTGTGAACAAGTCGATCTCTGGGAAGCCCCATTCTGCGAAAACGTTGGAGACGATGTCTTTGTGTAATCGCCATTCATACTCTGTGGGTAGTGGGAAGTCTCTGCTGAGCAGGTCTGCCAGAAAATTGAGTTCCCCTGGAACATGTTGAGCCAGGAGGAACATCTTGTGTTTGAGAGCCCACTTTCATATGTTCTGGGACAGTTTGGATAGACCTGGAGAGTGCGTTCCCCCCTGTTTGTTCAGGTAATACATGGCTGTGGTGCTGTCCGTGAGGACTAGTACTGTCTTCCCCTGTAGTTGTGTTTGAAAAGCCTTCAGGGCTTTGAACACTGCTAACAAATCCAACAGGTTTATGCGTTTGGATGCTACTGCTGGGGACCAAACGCTGTGCGCCGTGTGATGAAGGAGGTGAGCCCCCCCCACTCCACCCCGTGAGAGTTGCGTCCATGGTGAGAGTGGCTTCTACTATGGTGGTGGCAAAGGTTTTCCCCTGTAAGAGGTTTTCCCTCGACCACCACTGCAGAGAGAGAGTGAGGGCTGCCGAGACAACCACTAGATCGCCCCACTGTCCGCTGGCCTGACACCATTGGCTGTTGGGCCACTCTTGCAGGGGGCGCATGTGCAAATGTGCGTGTGGGACTAAGTAAATGCAGGAGGCCATCATCCCCAACAGTCGCATGGCTTTGCGTAGTCACCTCGTGACTGGCTATATCGAGGGATCTGGAACAGCATGTTTTGAACCCTCTCGTTGGAGGGGATGAGGCCGTCCTCTGTCCGAATTAGAGCCCCCAGAAATTGTTTGACTTGGCTGTGGTTTATGCTGGACCTTTTCTCATTGATTGAAAATCCCAGACTGAAGAGTAGATCTACCGTCTTTTGGGTGTTTGATAGGCATGTTCCGTACACGTCCATGGTTATTAGCCAGTCGTCGAGGTAAGGATAGACTGGAATGGACTGCCTGCGCAGTTAGCGGTAACTACCTCCAGCACCTTTGTAAATACCCTTGGGGCTGCCCCCTCGAGCAGTATTGACCTTTGGGCGAGCGGGAGAAGGATTGGCCATGAAAGGACGAGTGCAATCTTGTCATTCTGAGCATTTGTGGCTTGACAAATTTGTCTAGCACAGGGCGTATGGTGAGATCCTTTTTGAGTACAAGGAAGTACATTGAATATATACCTTAGTTTACCTGTAGAATGGGGACGACTTCTATCGCAGCCTTTACTTGCAAGATCTCCACCTCTTGCAGCAGGATCTTGAGGTGTTCTAGCGATAAGCAGCTGGACTTTGGGGTCGGTATCGAGTTGGTCGGCTGAACTCGATACAGTACCGTGGGTGACTGTCTTGAGTACCCACTGGTTTGTGGCGATTCCCTCCAATGCATGAAAGAAAAATGTTATTCTTCCCCCGTCCTTGGAGGCATGGGAGGGGACCAAGACCGGTAAGTCATTTTTGAGTGGAGGCCGGGGAGCCTCCTGGGGTGGAGTTTCTACCGCTTCCTTTGCAACTGCGCTGCCCTCTTTGCTGATATTGGCCCATGGCAGTTGCCCCTTGTGTATTCCCTGTTCCGTATGGATTGTGGGGGGGAACGTGGGAAGGATTTTCCCTGAAAGGAGCGGCAAGAGCTACGCCTCGCAGCTGGTAGGGTCTTTGAGTAATTTGGCTCAGAGACTTCAAGGTTTCGTGTTCTGTTTTAACTGTCTCCAAGGCCTCGTCCACTGCCTTCCAAAACAGGTTAGTCTCTTCCACTGGCTTATTAATTAGGGATGTTTCAGGTTTAAATCCCACATTTTTTAGCCATGAGTGCCTTTTAGGTAGGGCCATGTTCGTCCCGCTGTTTCTGCAGCTTCCAGGGTGTTTTTGAGGATGTTCTGATTAACCTGCCTCCCTTCTGACACAACCGCCAGAAGGCGTGATCGTGTTGGCTCCTGGAGCAAATTACATTGGACATCGCTATAATTAGCCAGCAATGTGGCGTTAGCTATCCGAGTGGAATAGGCTGCTGATGTTGTAATGCGCTTCCCAAGGGCATATAACTTCTTGCAATCCTTGTCTGGAAGCACCTCGGCCGTAGACAAGGTTACTCCGGCTCCCTTACTTGTAGTTGTGACTACTAGGGAGTCAGGAGTGGCATGTCCCCGGATATATAGCGGGTCTGTTGGAGAGGGGCGAAAGAGCTTTTCGACTCGTGGATTTACTGCTCTTGTTTGTTGATGGAGTTAACAAAGAGGGAGCGATGTGCCTTTTGATAGAATTGAATAGTGGTATTGCCTAGACTTGTGGGTGGTTTTTCCTTTAAAATGTCCTCCACAAAGTCGGTGTCTTGTACAGCCTCGAGTGGCAATCTTTAGATGTTAGCTGATTTTTTTTAAGAATAGCATAGGTAGTTCCTATACTAACTTTTGGAGCCGAGGTTAGTTGGCATATTAGCGAGCAAATCTGGAACTCCTTAGAAGGGCGTTTTTGGCGCTATGTCCTCCACTTACCACAATGTGTTTCAATGATATCCCTACAAGATGAATTGTCACTGAATTCTTTATATAGCTATGTGATTTGGAAATCAATCACATTAATGCAAAAAATGTCTGTTGAGAATCCAATGCCCGCCTATCAAATATTCAACAAAACCTATGTTGACAACAATGTTACCCTATTAGACATGTGGCATCTCAGAGTATAAGCCTGGGTCGATGCTGCAGGAATCTGAGTTTGACCTTCTCATTAGACCACAACATGCAAAAAAGAAATTTCATTCTTAGGGTTGGAGCGTCAACCTAGACAAACAGGAAAAATTGTCCTCTACAAACTGGTCGAGCATTGGACAAAAAAAGTTAAACATTCAGTCGCATTATCTAATGCATTCTCCATCTCGCTACCATCCTGACAATTCCTAAGATTTCGATTGAACATCTTGAAATCTAAGGAAACTCTGGCAACGAAAAGACAAACTGGTAAAAGACAATCTGTGTCGTTTTTGCTCATTGGCAGTTGAATGATTGAAACACTTAGTTATTGAGTGTGAGAAAACCAGTGCCTTGCATTCTGTACACCTTAGTCAATTTGCTCCTCTTCATGATATGACCGCTTGGTGGCATAAGATTTCATCCGGTACAAATGTAAAACATTTTGGTGCAATTGTGAACTATCTAGATGCACTTTTAAAATGTCCGCTTGAGCAGTGATCCCCATCCTTCTCTTGTCTGTGTTTTGGAAGAAACGAATTGGGAAAAGAATTGATCCTTTTCATGCTCTGTACAAACTGGTTGATGTGTTCTTTCTCTTGTTTTTGTGCATCTAACTCCTAAACCTTCCCCGGTCTTTGAGGTGGTGAGGAGGGAGGATCTATACACAGGGTGTCTGGATCTGGGGTAGTGGCCGGTGACAGCCATGATGCCTCACCTACCGGTTGTTCATCACCCCAGCCTGGAGACTGGTCTACAGTCTCGTCAAAGGGAGATCATAGGGGTCCTGATGGATTTCCTATGGTTAAGTTAGGTCAAACACCTCATCATGTGGGAATTGACTGGAAGTCTTTTGAACTTTTGACAAAGTAGGGTAAGCGTCTTCCTCTCTTGCCCTCTTTGGGGTGATAAATCTTTCAGAAAAATCTACAAACTTGGAAAGCTTGTTCATGTATCCCTCAAACCTATCTCTGGTCCATAGAGATGAACCAGAAGGGTGTGTAGGGGGAAAGCGCTCTCGAGTATTTGGGTCTCTAGGCGGTCGAGATTGGTCAGCCAGTGGACTAGGGTCTCTAGGCGGTGGAAATGTGTCTGCCAGTGTCTTAGATGGAGGCTGGGACCCATCCGAATATTCTTCTCGACCTTCTCGCTGTGTCCTTTGGCCCATTTGCTGCCAAGCTGATGTTGGCCAGACTCTTTCGGATCTCTGGCGTTTCTGGGAGTGATTTCGATGGGTCTAACGGCTTTGACGCAGTTTTCTGAGGCACCGAAACCTTTGGCACCAACGCGCTCTTATGAGGCATCTCTTATGATGTTTGGTGCCAACGCCCTTTTGGCTTGGATACCCGGGCGCATGCCATATAGACGGTTGCGGGGAGGGCGGCTGATCATGGGGATCAGCAGGTTCCGTTGAGAGTTTCTGCGTTCCCGCTGGCGTCTGTGGCCATCCTGATGAGTTTGTCGAGGAGGCTCGGGGAGGTTCTGTTTTTTTCCCTTACATGTTGTGTGTGTCTCCTTGTGGCAGGGTGTTGTCTCCCCATAGCAGAACAGGTAGCCTGCCTGCCAGTGCCAGCGAAGTACATCTCAGAACTTGCCTGTTCCGCAGAGAGGTCAATGGCCTCCGCATCGAAGCCATGGCCGTCACTTACATCCTCGTCACTCAAGGCAGCTGTGCCGTCGGGGGAGCTACCTTCGGCCTGCTGCATGGAGTAGGCCGCCCACCGCTTTGTCTGCCGTTCTTTTATCATCTTCGGACATACAAGTTGTCGGGACTTGCAAGACTGCTCATTGTGATCTCGAGGTAGACACTTATTACACCTCTGGTTTGTGTCTTTCCATAGATATTTGCAGTTGGAAAGAGGGCAACATTTAAAAGGAGTCCTGTCCCCATAGCTCAGGTTAAAAGCGACAGCAAAACCAGAAGGAAAAAGAGAGGGAAGAAGGAAATGCATTCTACAAAAAAACAGAACCCTGGGCCCCACTTTCCCTACTGTGTAGGCCTGGCTGGAGTGCTGAGGCCACGCGGTCAACCGAAGCACCAGCCGCCGAAATCTGCAGCCGTCTTCAGCGTTGGTTCAGGAGTAGTCGTCGATGAAGTGATGAATATTTATCGACCAACGGTCGTGGACAATAAAATGGAACATTTACGAGCTCCGCATAAGGCAACCAGCTAGCTGGGTGGAAAAAAACAATCTGAGGGACCTCGACGTGTGAGGGATTTTGGGCACACTACACGTCACGTTAGGGATTGAGTTACAAGCACGCCCATGTAGACGTCCCCTTTCGATCATCGAAAGACAAGATGCAATACACCGCGACTACTACTAGATGTCGGACTATATGCACAGCATGTGATTCCAAGCAGATTCACAAGCATCAGAAATAATTTTATATATAAGTGTAAGAGTTGCTTTGTTGTGCATGTCCAAGGTTCAATGTACTTCCCTACAGCTCCCAACTTCCTCTTAAGATAAACTGCTCTGCGACTGTACCAAGGTCCTGAGTTATTACAGACCGATACTAAGAGTTGGAGATCTACAAACCACTTGATAGCTTAGTAAAGTCTTACTGCCAGCAGGATTTTAGGAAAACTCCCCTGACAGCGAGGTAGCCCAGGAAAGAGATGGTAAGAAACAGTCTCTCAGTACTTTGTAGTATAATGGACAAGTCAGTTCCCCATAAGAATGAACAAACAAGCATAAAGAAAGGGTGTCCGATAGAAGTCTATGGGAGGAAAGCTGCAAAAACGAAATCTTTCTCAACAGGGATCCTCTCCCGATTGGTAGCACTGCTCTTGGGTACCCAATTAGTCCCTGAGAGAACCTTGGAGCGGTGGGCGGTGAGAGTGAGTTGGGGGGGGGGGCATGGTGGAGCGAGGAGTCTGAAGAAAGGAACTCTGCAGCTCAGTTTAGTCCTTGGGGAAACCTCAGAGAAGATCCCAGTGTAAGAAAGCTTGAAGGTCAGGGGAGGTTCCCTAGAGCAGGCCAAGAAAGTGTCTCTTGGCTGGCGTGCCCGAAATCCATGACGGGCGCCGGGGGATGGCGAGGCAGTGGGGGGGCATGTAAATGATCCACTAATGTGCCATTCAAACATGCCAGAAAAGCCATTGCATAAAACGTAGCTTCCCATGCATGATCTAAGCACAGACACTCAATGGGGAATGTGTATGAATCCTTGGGGGGAAAAAGCGCTAGAACATACAGAGCTTATACCCACACTCATCGAGCATAATCGTGGGAGGTCAAAAAGAATATTTGTGTCCTTGCGCACAGTCCCTATCTCCATCTCCAGTCCAAACCTGCGCAGAAAAAAGGACTGACATTTAGGGAGCAAAGCAGGCATAAGCAAGGTCCCTTGCCCTAGGCAACATATGGCACGTACCCTGCTGCATTAGATTTTTGCATTAATCATGCAAAACAGCAAGGTACAGTTCCACTTTAGGGGGGACTTCCCATAAGTATGCAGGAGAAGGGAAAAAGAACCTAGAACTACTTATGAAAATCATGAACTGCTGAAGGGCACACAAATGGAATATATTAGTGAGGTATTCAAACCAGCAATGAGGGACTTTCGTTTGTACAGGTAAAAAATATGCAAGTGTTTCATGATAGACAGCTTCATTGTTAAATAGTACAAGCAACAAGTTTAAGACTACCTTTCATTTCGTACATGCGCGGACCTCGGTCGTGCTGCATTAGCTCTCTGCAGTCCTGTGAAAGACGATTCCTTCTGGCTGAGACATATTTGTGGCCCCCTGAGTCGATAGCGATCTGGAACTCATCTTTATTGAACTCTCGCAGCTTCTCTCGCCCCCTACTGCACAAGTGAAGCATTAGATCAATGAAAACCTTGTGTTGGAGACCAGCCGGTGTGTTAATATCACAGCTCTCATACAGTTTCTTGAAGTCTTCTTTGCTTAAGGGTTCTTTGTGCTGAACGTAGGCCCGGCCTTCACTTTTCATCCTAGCCAACATTGCAGCCATTGTGGTGTTTGCATCCCTGAAAGCTGGATCATGCAGAATATCAATGCCTTTCAGTTGGGCAAAATGTCTTTGGAGGCCATATCGGAAAGAGGTGATTGATTTTTTGGCATAGTAGTCACCATTGGGTTTACGCATTCCAGCATAAAACATGCACAGGATGCGATTCAATTGGTTCTTGTTGTACTGCTCTACCTGTTTTAAGTCCAGGTGACGTGCCCTGAGATAATATTTAAAAATTGCCAGAGAGGTTTTGATGAGTATCTGGGTGTTTTTTGCTTCCTTCTCTTCAACGATGGGTCGTTCATTTGCAAACATCTGTTGTAAACGGGCTCCCGACACTATTAAATGAGGAAACAAGAGCAGAATATTATGAATTTGAAAAATCTAAACTAAATTCCACACAATATTTAGAAGAACACATTATTTACCTCTGGTAATATTATTTCAGATTGATATTGATACGTTCTGAATCCAGTCCAAAAACAGTCTGCTTCAGAGTCCAGAAGCAGTCTGCTTCAGAGTCCAGAAGCAGTCTGCTTCAGAGTCCAGAAGCAGTCTGCTTCAGGAGGTTTTTCTCTCACCACTACGTGGCACTGTGTTGCTCCAAGTCCGGTCTTGTCATGACTGTTTAGCACAGCCTTGTGCAGAAGGTCATGCCACACATATATAAACACTCAGAGCCGCTGGTAGACTTTTTACAGTTCTGCCTTTGACCTGGCGTACCCAAGAATTGTCATAACTGTAGTATGTTCATCTCTCGACAGTTTACGGGAAAATGAATTTGAAAAATGTTACAGAGAAGCATTTGTAGTCATATTTACGTGGAAAGAGCATGGGTAATAACGAATCAGTGGGAGGTATTAACATATCCATTGGAAGAACAAGTTACTTACCAACTAGTAACGTTCTTTCGATTGGATGTTCCTCGAACGTATTCCTCATCTTAGATCTATTCCATCCAGCTTTGCTGCTCTTCGGAATTTTTTTTGGCAGAGGGCGCCATGCGTCGATGTCGTCGAGTCAATGGTCCCTCGAAGGCCTCCTTCGAGGGGGACGTCATCGGGTGTATAAGTAGCACGCGCGGCGCCCGTTGGCCTCAGTTCTGTTTTTCCCCCTTTTTATCTTTGATCTTGTACTGTGTAGATTGTGCCGGCAGACAGGTATGAGCCTTGCGAGATTTGAGATTGCAATAACCGGAAAAATCTACAGAGGGGTAGGCTGGGAGGGCGAAGAGGAATACGTTGGAGGAACATCCAATCGAAAGAACGTTACCAGTTGGTAAGTACCTTGTTCTTCGAGTGGATTGTGTCCTCCAACGTATTCCTCATCTTAGATAGACTCCCAAAGCAGTATGGACAATTCCTTTGGAGGGGGGGTAGATTTTTCGATACTCTTAGATGGCTGAGTATAGTGCTGCTTTTCCAAAAGTTAGCTCCCTAGACTGGGAAGCATCCAGGTTATAGAATTTTGAGAAGGTGTGTAGCGAAGACCAAGTTGCTGCTTCGCAAATGGATCTTATAGGAACACCTCTTTGAAGGGCCGTGGAGGAGGCGATGCCTCTGGTAGAATGAGCCCTTAACCCTCCCGGAGGGTCTTTTTGAGCTAGTCTGTAGCATTCTGAAATGCAAAGCACAATCCAGTGTGAAATTGTCCGTTTTGCCACCGATTGACCCAGTTTCCTTCCTGTGTAACCTATAAACAGCTATTTGTCCACTCCAAGTCTGGAAAGTCTAGAGAAGTAAAAGAAGCTCTTTTCGGATCCAACCTGTGTAATCTTTCCTCCTCCTTTGAAGGATGGGGTGGAGGATAGAATGCGGGTAAGACAATTTTCTGACAAATGAAAATCAGATATTACTTTTCGGTAAAAATTATGGTTTTACCCTCAACACAACTCTGTCCTTATGGAACACAGTATAGGGTGGCCCAGAAGACAGTGCCTGCAATTCGCTCTCTCTTCTTGCTGATGTTAGAGCAACCAAGAAGGCTGTTTTCCACGTTAGTAATCTTAATGGACATGTGCGCATAGGCTCAAAAGGAGCACACATTAAGAATTTTAGGACTAAATCTAGATCCCAGATCGGTACTTGAAATGGGTAAGGAGGAGCATTCTTCCGATGAGCACTTGAAAATGGAAAGCGCCGCAAGGTAACCTTTTATTGTTCCAATATTCAGACCTCTATGTGCTAGGGTCAGAAGGAAAGATAATACTTCCGGAATAGAACATAGAAAAGGATCGACATTCTTTTCTCTGCACCAGTTGCAAAACTTTTTCTAACAGCAATGATATAGAGATTTTGTTGCTGGCCTTCTTGCCGAAAGCAACACCTCCATAACGTCATCTGGAAGGTTCCAATCCCTGTATCTCAGCCTTTCAGATACCAAGCATGAAGGTTGAGCGTTTTGACCTCTGGATGGAGAACCTGACCTTCCATTTGAGAGAGAAGGTTCTCTCTCTTAGGAAGACGTACTGGAGGACAGATGAACATGTCTAGAAGGTCTGAGTACCACGTTCTCCTGGCCCAATCGGGGCCAATTAGGATCATGCGGCACCGAAACCTTCTCAGCCTCCTGATGACCTGAGGAATGACGGGAATCCGAGGGGACCCGTACAATAGTGGGAAATTCTACTCCACCACGAACGCATCCCCCAGGGCTCCTCTCGGGGGAAATTCCCTTGAGCAATACCTTTTGCATTTTTGGTTGATTCCGGTTGCAAACAGGTCTACTTGAGGGGTTCCCCAGAGGGCAAAGATCTTTTAAATGACTTCATGAGCCAGTTCCCATTCATGGGATACCGTGCTCTGCCTGCTCAGAGCATCTGCCATCATATTCTCTTCCCCAGCTAGATAAATTGCTGTTAGAGATTCCCTCCTGAATTGCCCAATACCAGAGCTGCATTGCCTCTCTGCACAGGGGTAGTGACCCCCCCACCTCCTCTTTTGTTTAGGAAGTGCATGGCCACTGTGTTGTCCTTCATGATCAGGACATTCTTTCCCATGACAGATGGCAGGAAGGTCTTCAGCGCTAGTCCGATTGCCTTAGGATTGATAGTCCTAAAAGGTTGATATGTAGTTTGGACTCCGATGGAGACCAACGACCGGCGATTGTCAAATCGTTGGCATGAGCTACCCACCCCAGGAGTGAGGCGTCCGTCACTACTGTGATCTCCGGCCATGGTTGCCAAAAAGGTTCTCCTTTTAGGATGTTCTCTGTACAGATCCACCATAGAAGGTCTTGTCTGACCTTGTTCGGAATCCGAAGAATATCTGTCATTTGACCCGAGAACTGGGACCACTGAGTCTTTAGGGCCCATTGAAGGGATCTCATCCTCAAGCGTGCCTCTGGCACCAGAAAGATGCAGGATGCCATGAGGCCTAGCAACCTTAAAAAGTCGTAAGTCTGGAGATTTTGGGCATTTTGGAATTTGGAAACCATCTGAAGAATGTCTTAAGCCCTTGACTTGGGAGGTGAGCTCTTTCCCAAGGACGTGTCTAATACAGCTCCTATGTACTGAAGCTGTTGGGAAGGCGTCATCTGTGACTTCTTGAAATTGAGGGAGAAGCCCAGTTTGTGGAAGAAATGGCATGTGACTTTCAGATGATCTAGTGCTTGCTCAGCAGAGCACGCTCTGATCAACCAATCGTCCAGGTAGGGGTAGACATGAATCCCCCCTCTCCTGAGGTGCGCTGCCACCACCACCATTAACTTGGTGAAGACCCTTGGGGCGGAGGTCAACCCGAATGGCAGGACTCGAAACTGATAGTGTGAGTCGCCAATTACGAACCTCAGGTATTTTCTGTGTTTCAGATGAATCGGCACATGAAAATAAGCATCCTGGAGGTCCAATGACACCAACCAGTCCTGGAGTTGAAGGGCCTGAAGGATCTGAGAAAGGGTAACCATCTTGAACTTGTCCTTCCTGAGGAACTTGTTCAAGTTTAAGTCTAAGATGGGTCTCAATCCTCCGTCCGTTTTGGGGATCAGAAAATACGGGGAGTACCAACCCTTGTTCCTCTCCGCTGCAGGTACTGGTTCTATAGCTCCTTTCTCCAGCAGGGTTAGAATTTCCTGCTGTAGGAGCGGGTTTGAAAGTTTCAACGGGTGTCTCCCTGGTGGATTGCTTTGAGGTTGCTTTAGAAAAGGAAGGCAATAGCCTTGGGCTATTATTTCTAGAGCCCAAACATCTGAAGTAATGGCTCCCCATTCTTGCAGATGCTGCGACAGCCTGCCTCCTACAGGTGTTTTGTGGTGCACGTCCTCAAAGTGGTTTTGTGGCGGATGTTGCAGCTGCTGATGGCAAAGAGGCTGCAGCTGGAGCTGGCTTAGCACGTTTTCCTCGTCCACCAGGAGTGGCCTTTCTTTGGCCCCTTTGACTGGACATTCCTCTCGTCTTCCCGTATGAGGTGTAATAACGATAGGATCGTCCCCTCCATGATTGCACTTGCGCACGAAACGGCTGAGGTTGCCTAATAGCAGCTCCTAAGGATTTTGCCGCTGCTTTTGAGGTCTGCAACCTCTCAAGGCTCTCGTCAGCCTTGTTGCCAAAAAGGTGAGACCCGTCAAAAGGCATGTTCAGGAGACAGTTCTGTACGTCCGGTGCAAAACCCGACTTCCGTAACCATGCAAACCTGCGCATTACCGTGCTAGTGCCCATGGACCAGCTTACACTATCTGCAGTGTCCAATCCAGATTGAAGGGATTCCTGCATGGCCTCCTTTCCATCTCTAACGATGGCTAGGAAACCTTCCCTTTCTTCCCCTTCTGATATGTGCTCCGCCGCCATTGCAATGCACTCCCATAGAGTGCACAAAAATGTTGCCAAGGCACATGTGGAGTTGGCAGATTTTAATGCCATGCTCCCGGCTGAAAATACCTTCCGTGCCCAACCATCCACACGCTTATCGTCCCTGTCTGGAGGGATAGACGGGTACGCAAGTTTGTTGGAAGCTGTGGCTGCCTGTATGACCAAACTCTCTGGAGTTGGATGTTTTGACAGATAGCCGGGGTCGCTACTGGCTGGCCGGTATTTTGATGCAAGGAATTTATTTACCGGAGGAATAGAATCCGGAGTTTCCCAATTCTTGGCCACCCTGTTTTGTAAGGCTACATGAAAAGGTAGTACTGGGTCTTCAGTGGTACCATGGTCCAATATGTCTGTTAAATCGTTCTGGACGAATTGGGCTGGCGGTCTAGCCCATCCCAAGTAATCTACCACCTTGGTCATTAACTGACGGTAAGATGGACTGGCATGCTCTCCTGGATCTGGTCTACCGAAGCCATTCTCAGGAGAGGTGTCAATGCCACTTGCATTGTGTAAAGACTCCACCAAATCCCTCATTCTGCTTTCCTCTGAGATCAAGCATTTTGGGACATTTGGCGTGCCATACTCCAATCCAAAAGGTACATTTTCCTCCTCGGATCTCTACTGTTCCTCAAAAATTGAGGTCAAGGATTTGAAAAACTCCTTCCTAGTTAGAGGCTTGAAAACCTTGTCTGGGAAAGGAGGAGGAAGAGATGTAGTACCAGGCTCTGAAGGAATTACATGTCTTAACTTTTTCCTTCTCTTTTTCTGGCTGCCCTGGCTCGGTTGGAGCCTTTGGCGACAAGGGTTTTGGCGTCGCCGTCGATAAAGGCGTCGACGATGACATAGTGGTCGTCGACAGGGTCTGCTTCGAGGGCATCGAGGCGGCCTTCGACGGTTTCCCCTTCGAGGTGTGATAGGTCTCGGACGGCGTCAGTGACCTCGAGTGGTCGACTCGACTATTTATCGCTCGGCGTACTGGAAGGTTCCCTATCCTTCCTTTTACGATCACCCGGGCTAGAGGGCGTGCGAGTGTCGGAGCAATGAAGCTCCCGGCCAGCTTCCGAAGAAGGCGCGGACCGAGGCTTCGCCTTCTCAAACACCTCCATCATTTTGACCCTGAATGCTTCCCACTCTTCGGTAGACAAATATTTTGTGGGGCACTTCATTTTCGGAGACTCGTCTGACGAAGAGGTGGAGGGAGACCTATGGCGTTGTTTCTTCGACTTTTCGATGAAGGCGACGAGCGATGAGAATCGCTTCGGGATCTAGATCGATGCCCTTCGCGTCGAGGAGATTTTTCCCCATGGGGTCTCGACTCGACGCTAGAGGCTTTTCGATCCTTCCGACCTACCTGTAGCTTTCCTCGCCTTTCTCGCAAGGCCTTCTCCGTCATCGCCTGACACTTCGAACAGGCCTCCATGTCATGGCCTTCCCTGAGACACCACAAACACTCGCGGTGCGGGTCAGTGATCGACATTTTTGAGCCGCACGACTTGCATTTCTTAAAACCCGATCTCGGGGTCGTGGTCGGCGTCGATGACGAGGACAAAATTACTTCTCTATATATTATATTTCTTGACAGAACTCGAGGCGCGCCAAATGTCCGAAGCAACTGCAGAAAAACGGAACTGAAGCCAACGGGCGCCGCGTGTGCTACTTATACACCCGATGACGTCACCCTCGACGGAGGCCTTCGAGGGACCATCGACTTGACGACATCGACGCACGGCGCCCTCTGCCGAAAACATTTCCGAAGAGCAGCAAAGCTGGATGGAATACATCTAAGATGAGGAATACGTTGGAGGACACAATCCACTCGAAAGTACTTTACTAGAGGGAAGTAATTTCTTCTTCTAATGGACACATTCTTCCCACAGATTCCCAATCTTCTGAAAAGTCTCTCAAATCTACATGCAGAGAAAGAGGTGCGAGATCTGAAGTGAATGCCTGTGTCACAGACCGCTCAAGAACTACTAAAACTCTCAGACGATTCAAGGTTTTTTTTATAAAGGTTTCAATGGGCCCTGTGACGGACTGTCTCTCACTCGCTTATATCTAGAAAAGCATCTTCTCCCCAACTCAGGGCCCCTTGCCAAAGTTAGTGGGTATTGACCCCTACTGCCAAACTCTATCTTATTCTGAAAGCGTGGACCGAAACGCAAGATGCCTTCTATATCTAAACGTACTCAGACTTCCTAGACTGTCCCTACACTATCGAGGGTAGGGGGTAGTTGGTAATTATTAGGGAGATTTATCATTATTGTGTTTCATCCCCTCTCCTAGTGAGACCCCCCCAGCACCTTTTTCTTACAATCACGAATGAGTGGAGCCATTTTCCACCCATTCATTCTTTTGGGCTGTGTCTTTTGGAACTCTATCCTTTGTATTATAACTGTACTATGGAGTCGGTCTGCTCCATAGCTCTTAAAGGCATCTGTGTTTTACTACTGCAGCACACTGCTCCTTATGGGCATTGTTGCTGGGGACTCTGAGGTCCTCCTTGAAGATTTGTTTTCTATATCCAACTACAATTCTTAAGTATAGATACATAGTATCTCTCCCAAAACTCTCTAGTCCGAGTGATTGACACACCCCACCTTCAGTGGAGTGCCAAAGAGATACTTAGTATCCCCCTGCTCCTGTGACTTTTTAGTAACATAGGCAATCACGGGGGGAGGGGGGGAATAGGGGGGGTTTGTGTGTGTGTTCACCCCCCCCGCCTAGGCTCCAAAGTGTCTTGGCTGGCAGGAAGTGGGGGAGGAGTCTTGCGCCCACCCCCCCTTTCCTTTGTCAGAGTGCTTGAATAAGACCAGCTCCCACAGGGGGTCTGGATCCTGACTGGATAGCCAAACACCCCTTTCTGTAAAATGATGAGATTGCAGAGGAGTGTGTGCTGGAACTGTATGAAAGGTGAGGCTTCTGGAGTGTAAAGCAAGTCGACCACAGGAAACAGTACCCGAAGAAGAAGACGACCAGAGACACCTGCAGACCGTTTGCAAGACAGTGAAGCGGCCGCTGCTGTCCTGAGCCCGTTTTCTATGTGACAGAGGAGATCAGAAGAGGATGACTCCTTCCCTTTGGCTGGTGGGAACAACCAGTCCCAAGACAAACTTTGAACAAGAGATCCTAGGAGCTTCCAGAGCAGCAGAAGCCCAATACCAGGAGACTTGCTACCCATTTCGGAGAGGTGGAACTGAGAGAAGCCATGGAGCCAGTGGCAATTTGAAGGTTGGAGAATGCCAGTCTGAGACGCCTGAGGCCTGGCAAGGCAGACAACAGAGAAACCGTTGGAAGGATGAGGTGAGAAGAACCGTTGGACGTGGTGCATGACCACGGATGTACTGTGGTGGGTTAGGCACCCGTCTAACAAGGCCGAGGCCAGTGCAGCCAGGAGCGCTGAAAGCCCCCACCCCACCAGCGTCCAGCGGCCGCAGCACCCTGCAGAGACACCGAGAGCAGGACGAATGCAAAGCCTGAGACCTGGAAGCAAGAACGTGAAGAAATGTACCTGAGTGGGTGCCGACCCCCAAGCTCATGTAGAAAATCACTGTTGGGCCACAAGCTATTACGATTGTGAAAGTCAGAGCTGAGAACAACTCTGCAAAAAGCAGCTACTTCAAGTCTCAAGTGAGATAATCCAAGCTAGACAAAAAAGGTAAGTACCCCTTAGTCAGCACAGTACCTTAGGTTAGAAGAAGAAGATCCAGCTGGCTTCTCTTCTGGTTGCAGTGTTGCATTGTTAGGCAGAAACCTGTGCAGTTCCCTCTGGGACCACTGCAAAAGATTTAAGACTACAGGTGCTTGGCAGTAAACCCACTTGGTAGCAGTCTGTACCACACAGATTCACTTGGTAGCTGTGGCTGAGCAGTCAGACTTCCCTCAAGAAGAGTTAGGCAGTATACAGAGTATTCACAATAGGTCAAGAGAACACAGTAGAACAAGTAAACGCTGACCAGGGCTTGGTGTAAAAGATATAATGATGTATTTAAAACCACATATAGAAAAACACACAGGCATTAATAGTAAGCAATTCAAAAACACGGTCACTAAAAGATATACACTTCCTTAAAAGAATATTAGACAAGTCTTAAGTAAAGCCCCACTTATTTTCAGACAGCGGTGAGCGCTTAACGTAGATGGCACTCTAATAGTTTGTTTTTAAAAAGGGAGAGAAAAGCAGAGAATAAATTGAAACAGATCCTAACACTTTTACAAGAACATAACAAGAGAGGAAGGCAAAGTAAAACCGTGAATTCAGAGTCAGTAGGCCAGGTCCGCTTTAAGAGGATCAAAACGAAATGTGTCCAAGGTCACACGGTTGCAGTGCACAAATGTCTTGTAAAGGTTCAAAAAAGGAGTTGGACCAAAGAAAGGGAAAAGTTAGAGGGTCAGGGCGGCCAGCCCAGTCCAGAAGGTTAAGGGGTTATTATTACCTTGTAGCAATCTTTAGAAAGGGAGGCCTGGCGTACACGGTACCTTAAAGTGGTGAGAATACTCCAGCAGGGGCAGTTGTTCCTGGCAGCGGATGCAAGTCGGTGCATCGTCCGGGTGAAGAGAGGATCTCGTCGTGGAGGAAGACAGGAGTCCGTTGTACTGCCAGGGAAGAAACCAGCCGCAGAGTTTCTCAGGTACAAGGAGCGGTCCGTTGATTCGCGGTTCAGTGGTGAGTGGCTATCCGGCTGCTGGGGTGCTTAGCACGGGCAGTTCAACTACAAACCGGTCTGGGGTGCGAAGAAAGAAGGTAAAACTGGTTGTGCCCACCAGTCAGGGGAAGAAGCCTCTCCAGCCGGGAGATCTTCTCTGTTGTTGGGAAGTGGCAAGTCGGTTCCGCAGGGCTCCACCGGTGGTGTCGTCGTGCTAGGTCAGCTCAACTTCTCCCTCGTGGGATTCTCAGGTCCTGTGGCGACTTCTGAAGTTCCAGTCCCCAAAGCCCTGCTTTTATGCAGCATACCCCCCCCATTCACTCAGCCTAGCTGTCAATCAAACATGCTAAGTGGTGAGCCGGCTGGACCAATCACACAACAGTGCGACTTGAGTTACCAAGGTAACTCAGTCCAGGGTGCCTAAACCCCCTCCCACGCCCCCTGTGGTACCCAGACAGAGTGGCACCACTTTTGGAGGCTTCGGTGGAGAAACCCGCCAAAAAGTGGAACAAAGGGCTCGACTTGGGTTGGAGTCACAGAAGAGAACACAGACGCCATTTTAGAATCGAGTCCTGGCAAAAAATACCAAACGGCGAATTGATATTAATTAAATAAACCGGCGGTCTGTTCGAGGCTATGAGAATTAAATAATTAAAGTTGGTAGCCTCGAACAATGAGAAAATCCCATAGGAAAATATTTGCGGTCAAATATAAAAAGTAGTTTCCACTGCCACCAGACAAAACCGATCAGGGGGGACGGAGACGTGCCCCCTCGACTAACAGACCCCGGGGCAATCGAATTGCGCCGACCAGTACGTCCACAATTTGATGGTTTGTACTGGTTTCTGTTAATAATTTGGGACGAGTAAAGCCAATAGTGACTTTACATGCCCTGGGAGACAGTCAGTCCCAGGGTATGGAGTGTATGGTGGGGTGTCACTATGACACCCCTATGTTACTGCACGGAGGGTGCTGTGTAACACACATAAGAAAAATACATGAGACCCTATGGAGTAAAGGACCCCATAGCCCATAAAACACATTAACAGTCAAAGGAACACCATAAATCATGTCCAGAAGTGGGAGAAAAAGAGTCTCACTCTTGGCAGGAGAAAAAAACAAACTCCAGAAATCCAGCAAGGCTGCTGGGGGACTCACTAGGTTAGGAAATTCAGCCTAAAGAGAGAATTCTCCCTAACATGCATATCCTGGGTTCCTGGGCCTCAGTCGTGGCGACAAGAGGGAGGATGTATGGAGTACTCCTGCAGAATTGGGGTGATTTATACTGCGATGCAAATGTCTGAGGGAGAAATGACCGAAGATCATTTGCTCAAAATAACTTTTGGGCATTTCTCCCCTGAACATTCCCAATATACCCAAAACCCTACCCAAACCCCCACCCAAACCTCTAACACACCCCCACCCCCTTACTTACCTTGTCATCTGTTTCTCTATATCCCTACAACGCCGGTTCCACTTCACTTCCGTGATCAGGAATCGGCGCCGCAGGGCCCTTTTCTTTTTAGTTTTTTTGTCGGGTCAGCTGTGGGGGTGTCCGCCGCAACCCCCGCTCACT
Organism: Ambystoma mexicanum; assembly: GCF_040938575.1. Taxonomy (NCBI): domain Eukaryota; kingdom Metazoa; phylum Chordata; class Amphibia; order Caudata; family Ambystomatidae; genus Ambystoma; species Ambystoma mexicanum. The sequence goes on along the minus strand of NC_090921.1, from coordinate 1,106,316,434 downwards.
ATACTGTATAGTATGGTGAGCGGAGTGTTGCGGGGGACACCCCTGTAGCCTTTTATTTTATTGGTCTGTGGGACAGCTGCAGGGGACACCCCTGCAACCCCTGCTCACAGTATAGTAAGCAGGGGTTGGGGGGGGACACCCCCTGCAGCCTTTGTTTCCTACCTACTACACCAAATGGATACTGCCAAATTTCCTACAAACATTCAGTCAGTAGGACATTTGGTAGTATCTATTTTCGGTAATTTGGTGGGGTAGGTAAATTGGATTCATTCATTATGGCCGAATCCCTCCTGCACTGCAGTTCGAAGGTAGTCAGCGGCTACAGGCTCTTTTCAGTTCAGCAGCACTTCGTGGTTTCAGCTACCGGCAAATAGCACCACTGCAGATCTTGGACACTTGATGGGCTTCCTTCACTCCTTGCGTCCAGCACTCTGGTGAGGTGACTGGAGCTTGGATCGTCCTGCTTTAGGAGGGTCCTCAGGATCTTCCTGGAGCTCTGGTCCAGTTTAAAGATGTTGCACTAGACTATGGATTTCTCAACCCCTTGGACTTGGTTACAGCAGAATCAAAACAAGTACAGCCAGTTGGGGAAGGTATTCCAGAAAAGTTTGTATTGGGTTTATTTGGTCGCACCAACCCAAGGGAAGAAGTCGTCCTTTCCGGAGCTTCTTTAGTCGAGCCGGGAAAAGCACTTTCAACACAGCAGCAGGGCTTCACCGGGAAGTTCAACGGTCCAGGAGGATGCAGCAAACTTCTCTTGATGTTTCGTCCAGTGGTCGACTCGGTCTTCACTCCTAGAAGCCTCGACTTTTATGCAGGTTTCTCCCATTCATGCACAGCCTAGCTGTCAATCACAGCAGGGTGGCTGTCCTCCAAGGACAGACAGCCAGCCAGCCAAGCACGACTGGGTACATTCAGGTTACCAAGGAGACTAAGGACAGGGAGTTTCGGGCATCTCCCTCGCTTTCTGCCCTGCCAGACACACTGGAGTCAGAGGTGGGTTTCAGTACGGAAGCCCACCAAAGGCAAAATGAACAAAGGGGTTAAACCTGGTTTGGGCACAGATTAAAACACAAGAAAGACCTCACAAACAAGAAAAAAGAAGTCCATGCCATTTTGACACTATGGTCACTCATGGGTGCTATACTGCAGCACAGGATTCAGCCTGCGGTAGAAAAGCACAATGGTACGAAAATTAAACCACTGCCACCAGCCGTTTAAAGTCGTGAAGGAAACAGAAAAAATGTTACATGAGTTAAGTAGAAAAGGGGGCTACCAAGTAACCCCCCAGTACTCCACATAAGATAGGGCGTGCTGCACATACATGGGAAAAAGGTAAGTAAAGTCAATTTTACTTTACTACTCTTGGGAAGAGTAGTTCACTCAAAAGAAGGTATTTAAACCTGAAGAGAAATCTAAAGGATTTATCTGTGACACTGCACTGAAGGTGCGGAGTGTCACCATGCAAGAAGTAGATGCCTGTGGAGTTTGTCAGACTCCAAAAACAAAGAAAATACAGAATCCAAATTGGATCCAAATACATCAGACTGAGAAAACTGTCGCACTCAACCCAGGATTAAAATTAAAAGTCCTAAAGTCCAGCAAAAGAGCTGGGGGTCTCTAAGGTTGAAGGGAATTAGCACAGAAATGAGAATTCTCCCTAACAAGCTCTTCAATTTAACCCTATTCCGGTGAGTACATTTCTGCACTATCGCTCCACTTGGACAGGGCTTTGTTGTCACCTTTAATCAGTTTGGATTTGATCCTATCAATCATGAGAGGTGGGTTGGCCCTCATACATTTCCCAAATATGTTCAATGTTTTCCATTGAGCTGACATTTCCATTGAGGTCGGACCCAGTTAATTCCTAATGATCTGTATCAGGATTGATCTGGGGAGGCAGAGGATCTTCTTCCAAAAGATGCCCTCTAAGAGTGTCCAAAGTCTTTCTGGCAGTGAAAATAAAACATTTATTTTTCCTGGCCTTTTTTAGGGTAAGAATCAGTCTGGTCTATGTTGATTTTGAGATTATTGCCCATTGCATATTCTGCTAGTCTGTTCAGTTGTCTTTGCAGGCTGTCTTCCGTGTAGGCAAATAAAACCAGGTCATCTGCATACAGCAGGTGCGTAATCTTCACCTGGCTGATTTGTTCCATGTATTTTCCCAAGTCTGCAATGTACAGGTTATAGAGAGTCAGTGCCAAGGAACAACCTTGCTTGACACCCCGTCCTGTAGGTATTTCGTCACCGAGTATCCCGTTGGCATTAAGCCGGATTCAGATCGTTGCATTTGTATGCAATCCACAAAGATCAATAGGGCAGTTACGATCAGCCAACTTTTTCCTTAGAGTATTTCGATTTAAACTATCAATGGCCTTCGGGAAATCTACAAATGCCAAGTTTAACATACCGCTAGTTTTCTGAAATTTTGTTTTAGGCAGTGTAATTAAAAGAGCCAGGAGGGGTTGCAGGGGTGTGTGGGTGGGCAGGCGGAGGGGTTCCCAAGCCCTTTAACAAAACCTGCCAGAAACGTTGTTTATCCCGTTCTTCTGGAACCAATCAATCAGTAGCAATGCAGCATATATTTTCCCCATTATATCCAGCAAGGCTATCGGCCGGTAATTACTGGGGTAATACCGGCTCCCATTTTTGAAACTTGGAATTACATGGGCCGTTCTCCAGGATGGCGGAATTGATCTTGAGGCTAGCACATTTCTCAGAACCAGATCTATCATTCTTGCCCATTGTTCCGGGTTTTCTTTTAATATTGCATTAAATAGCCCATCCGGTCTGGTGCTCGCGATGAGCTGAGTCTTTTTTATCATAATAACTAAGTTGTCAAGGTCATACGGCAGGTCCCAATGATCAGCTTTTTGGAAGGGATGATCTTGGAGGGATGGGAGTTCTTTGAACAGGGATCCAAAAAATGTTATCCATTTTGCTTCGGTCACTCCATGAACCTGGTGGAATTCTTACCTCTGATTTGTTGGTCTGATCAAGGACCAGATCTCAGCTGTCGATTTGTTGGCCGAGGCCCGTAACAGTTTCAGCAGCTTGTTCTAGTAGGGCACTTCTATGATTAATTAGCCAGGTTTTATGATTCGCATTTATATGCTTAGTTTCGTTCTCCGTTGTTCCAGTCACAAGTTTCTTGAGGGCCCGCAGGGCATGTCGCTTCTCTTTATGTTGTACTATTTCTTTGTCAAAAGATATGCAGACGTATTTGCCCTTGGCTGGTATGAGACCGTCTTACTTCTATGCAATACTGAGCAATAACGGCTGTATATTCAATTGGGGTTGTGGCCCCCGTTGGTTGCACTGCTTTCAGCCTGCTCCAAATATTGCAACAGTTTGTTCAACTACCCTGGTATTCATCTTCAGCCTACCACCTTTGTTAGTCACAACGACTTCGGTAGGTTGTTTCTGTATGGGCCGTACGAGGTCGTCAAGTTATTTTAGTCAATTATGGTCACTTCTCGTCGTAGTAATAACCTCAAAAAGAACGTACGTCTTGAATTAGATCTTTTGAGAAAAAGATATAGTCTAAAACAGATGATTGAGAGCCTCTTTTTCCATGTTGGATGGCACATTTGGCTAGTTTCAGTGTCCATTTGTGACATGAAGATCGAGTCTTCTCATCACGTCTGACCACAGCTCTTTTTTCTTTTTTGGATCGGTCGTTGCAAGAATGATAACCCTCTTGTTTTCAATTTCCTTTTACAATTTGAAGGTCAAATTGAAGTCACCACACAAGATGACTTAGGAATTATCTAGAGTGTATGCTTGGTCGATACAGCCTCTGCCATCCCGTCCAGCATCTCTTTATTATCTGTTTCTGTGGTACTCCAATAGATGTTAATTAGTATGAGATTTATTTATTTATTAAATTTATTTATATTGCGCCGGTAGCTCGCAAGCTTCGGGACGCATAGACAGGAACACAAGAGACAAGTGACAAATCAAATACACGTAGCACAAGACATTGGAGCAGATATAGAGCTGGACAAGCAGTATTATATGTTTTACTTAAAGATGTAAGTTTTCAATTGTTTTCGGAAGCATTGGTAGTTGGCTTCCATCCTTATCTGACCAGGAAGATTGTTCCAGAGGCCTGCTACACTGATAGGGAAGGATTTACCTGCTCCGTTTTTGAGTCTGAAAGGGGCTGTCATAATCAGTCCTTGTTTGGCTGATCTTAGCTCTCTGGAGGGCTTCTATGGGATAATTTTACTTTTCAGGTAAGCTGGAGCTTCGCCATATGTACATCTGTGTGTAAGCGTGAGAGACTTAAATTGAACTCTTTCTTCGATTTTTAACCAGTGTAGTTCTTTCCTGGCTTCGCTAATGTGCTGGTTCTTAGAATTTTGTTTGATGATTCTCACTGCATTGTTTTGCAGGACTTGGTAGCTGTGGTAGCAGTTTTTGTTAGAACCCAGTATTAAAGCGTTGCCATAATCGAGGCGAGATAGAATGGTGGCTCTTGCGATCGTGGCACTGTTTTCCTCCGATAGGTGGGTCTAATGGCTTTCAATAAGCGAAGGTGGTAAGAGAATGTTTTTTTCACATAAAGGGTTTGAGCATCAGATCCCAGGGATGCTTCTAACATCATCCCCAAGGTTTTAACCTTGTTGAGGACCTTGATTTGAGTGTTTTTGATGGGAAAGGTGTTATATGCGGGGTGGAGCTTGGATCTGACCAAATTGGAACTGAACAACATGAGCTCGGTTTTATTGCCATTTAGACACATCCAATTTTGGTCCATCCATTGCTCCATTGCTTTGTACACTGTGTCGAGTTTTTTGTTGTCCTTTTGAAGGTCTCCACTTAGTTCTATTACCAGCTGAGTGTCATCAGCATAATTGGTAAAGAATGTGTTTATGTGATCAAGGACTATACATAGAAACCTGAGGTATATGTTGAACAGGAGTGGGGACATGCTGGCGCCCTGGGGGACTCCGCATGTAATTTCTTTTCTATTGAAAATAAATTTCCCCAATGAACTCCGGATGTTCTATTTTGTAAGAAGGACATGATCCAGCTTACTGCTTCGTCTGAGCAGTTTGCTGTTTCTTTTAAAGCTGTCTTAAGTAAGTTGTGGTCTAGTAAGTCAAAGGCGCGCTCAGATCTAAAAGTATGAGCAGGCCGGCTTTTCCCTGATCAATGATGTTAAGCATCTTGGTCTGTAGATCAAGCATAGCTGTTTCTGTGCTATGTGCTGGTCGAAATCCAGACTGTTGATGGTGGAGTTCTGAGCTTTCTACGTGTTCTTGAAGTTGTGTGGTGGCAATTTTGTCCATGATTTTGAGTATAAAATTGCAGTTGGTTATGGGCCTTAGATTGTTTGGGTCCCTTTGGTCTAGGTTAGGTTTTTTTTTTACAAAGGGCGTAACTGTTACCCTTTTTATGCTTTTTGGTACGTTTTGATCACGGAAGGATGTGTTTATTACTTTAGTTAGAGCTGGTGCAAAAATGGCAGGATGGTCTAGAATGAAGTTGGCCGGGAGTATGTTTTCGGCGCAAGTGGTGGATTTCATGGATGCCCAGGTTTTTATAATGTCATTGGTAGTGATGGGTTGAAACCTGAATTGGGTCGTCTGGTGTACACGTCCCTCTGATATGTCTTTAGTGGGTAGCTTATGTCCGGTCTGTATACATCAATGCAACAGCAAAGCTATGAGATGACTCTGGGTAGGTTTTCTCTTTGGAACCAAACTTCTTCTTTCGCAGGGTCGTTTGTTGAATAAATTCTTTTTGTGTGCTCAATTACTTCACAGTTGGCTGTGGTGTTAATTAATGGTAACAGACCCGCCCTCAGTCTGCCAGCCTCCCCCATGATTACAGGGTTACATAATACAGTAAATCCATCGAGGCAGAGCTCAGAGCTTAGCCAAGTCTCTTGTAAACAAAAGAAGTCACAATTATCCCAGTGAATCTCTCCTTCCTCCAGCAGATGGGAAAATCCTACTGTGTCCCATGACACAAGTGAAAGTTGGTTTTGTTGAATCCCCAGGGGGTGTCTCTGCTACTGGGATGGCTTTGACACCAGGGCTGTTGGGAGCCAGGCCTAGTAGTCATTTTCTGACTCATCCTGTGTGGGCTGCATTTTGTAGATGATTTTCCTGTTCTGTTTTTTTCCTGGCTCACAGGTGATGGTCAGTGATACATTTGGTTTCTGTTGGTTTGAGGGCTGGTCAACTTTGACTGCAGTTTTTATGTTTATTTCTGCTGAATCATTGACTTCTATGTCTTGCTGAAGCTTTTTCTTTATCCTGACCCCCTTGGGGTGGGTTCATTTGTTCAGTTATACTTTTATGGCCAATCTTGACTTTCAATAAGGAATCTGCAGACTGTTCTTCTATTGCTCTTGTGCTTAGATCGGTCAGGTCGAACCCCAGAGAAGGAAAGCTTTCCAATGACGTCAGAAGCAGATTTTTGACCACAATAGACCTCAGATGCAGATGCACTAGGTCCATTCTATTCTCTTCTGAACTATAATATAGCAAAATCCTGTATGGTGATTTATCTTAGTTGAGGGATACAATGGCATAGTAGAACCAAATTGTAACTGTTTAAGATGAAGTAATCTCCTTCTTCAACCACTTTTTCTAGCCCAAGACATCGTAAATAATCCTTTTTAAGAATTGGCTGACTCAGCATTGATTTGTCTTCCTCAGCATTCTTACAACTTTTAGGTGACGTATGGCTTTTTTCTTATTTGCTTCATGAGCCTCCGGATCTCTACTCCTGTGTCTGGTCCGGTTAAATGGAGCCGTGGGAAATTCATTCTGCTTTGTTTTGCCACTTCATCATTATTTTGGGCAAAACTCTGGCTCTTATGTGGTGAATTCGGCCCAGTGGGGATTTAAAGTTCTGTTTCCTTGAACAGGTGCAAAGTTTTCGGAGGGTTTGCCCTTTTTCTCCGACTCTAGATTTTGTGATTGTGCGGTCTCTTCTCTCAGCCAGTGTAAGGACGGGGGAAATCCATTCCCCGACACGATTTCTATCTAATAGTGGGCTTGTTTTTTAATCTTCAAAAAGGTGGCTGTGCATCACATCCAGTTGCCGGTATATCGTGTTCACTTTCTTCAATCGAATAAGTAGACAAGTCCAACAGTGGGTTGGAGTCCCCTTGAACTGAGAAATCCTCAGCCACTTTTCGGTGGCCACACTTATTTTCAGTACCGTTTTTCTTCAGTTTTGGAACACCGACCTTCCCATTGTATGTTTTTTGAAGAACTTTCTTGCGTTATTACCTCTTGGGCGATGGGCATATCTTTGTTGTAGAGCTGGCAGTGCAGTCTCCGCTCTGCTCTTCCTTTTAGGACGAAACAGCGGATATGTTTTTTCCCTAACTGCTGCCTCAGTCGCCTCGAGGTTGAGTTCCCCATCTGGGTAGATTGTGATTGGCTCTTCGACTTGAGTCTCAGACAAACTGGTTTCCAGAGTAGATTTTATAGCTATCCCCTTGGTCTCCACCTGTCTATTGGTGTACTCTTCAGAGGTAGAAGCCCTATGGCTGGGATCCCAAAGGGTTTGGCTGCTCTCGGGTGGCTCAACTTCTTGACGGTTTCTCAGGGGGATTTGTTGTTCCATCGTAGATCAGTCCCTGTCATGTTGGTCTTTTCCTTGTAAAGTTACGGGTCCAGCTTCACCTTTCTTTTGTAGTTTGGCAGTTATATAACCCTCAACATATCATTTTTGAATGGACCATAGCAAGCAGAGTAGTGCGATTTTCCAGGGTGTCATGAATAGCTTCATAAAGCTTCATGACCAGTGCCATTGCAATAGCGATCATTGATATCTGGGTCAGTGAGGCCTTTGATGTTTGGGATCCTGCGTTCCAGTTGATGGTTTATCCTTGACGTCTTCTTTTGTTCTAGAAGGAAGAGGATGTTGGGGAGATCAATGTAGAGTACACAATGAGATGTAGACAGCCTTTCTCCTACTTCTGAGTTTAGACTCACCTCTTGTGTTTAGCCAAGGAAAATTCAGCACTGCCTCTTGCTGACTGAGAATTTTGCCCCTGCCGGTTTCTTCCTGAGGGTACGATTGCTTGTTCAGAATCAACACCTTTGGTGTCCAGGGCTTCTTTCATTGCTTTCAGCGTAGCCAGGTCTCTCTGTATTAGAGCATTGGAAGATTCCAAGGCCGCAGTCACACTACTTTCGATCTTCTTGGAGCACTCCAACTCTTCATTTTCCACAGGATCCAAGTTAATAATATTGAAATCATGACCTTGGACATCTGTTTGTGGTGCGTATGAATTTAATCTCAGTCTTTTTAGCCATGGACCCCTTCTTTCTGTAGGTTCTTCGCGATCAAGGTGAGCGGTGGGATTCGAAGTAGTTTGAGCCAGGGCCAAGCACAGGCTGGCCTCTCCCGCTAAGCCTTCTAAGAGCTTGAGGTCCAATAGTTCTCTCTGCACTACTTCTGCATGGGTTTTCGCGCTGGATTTGATATTACGTTGTATGGGCTTGAAGGGTTGCATTAATAAGATGAGACGGAGTGACCTCTTGCGTGTTTGGCTGCACCCGCCCATTTCCATTTTAACAGGGCAGAAGTGATGTGGGCAGTGTTGGGCACCAGTAGCGTGGTATCAGCAACTTTGGCTTTGGAAGTGTTGCCCCCCGATGCTTTAAACAAGCACATTTGCATTGGCCGGCAGATCTCCATACTTCCTTCAGCACGTTCTCCATCCTCTTCTATTCCCACCTGTTGGGGTTCATTTAACATTGCACCCCAATCCTACCCGAGTTTCAGGCACAACTCACTGAACTGGCTGCGCACCAATGACATATGATCTACCTGGACCCATTATTACCATTGAACTTATCTGCTCTAACCTTCTAATGCATCTTCCTATTTCGCCTCTTATTTATTTCCCTTGGAACGGTTTACCATGCTATTTTTACGATTGCCTGTTCTTGCTCCCAAATCCTATGTATTAAGCTTCATGTTACCTGTACTTTGTTGCGCCCAGTTACCTACGGATTCGGTGCGCCCTACAAATAAACAAACAGACAAAGGTCATCTCTGTAGTTGGTTCTTTTGTATAAACCTGGGAAGCTAGGGTTTCCGTGAACTTAATCGGCTCTGCAGCTCCATTTTCATGGTCACCGCCTAGAATACTGGAGTCACTCAGGCAGCTTTTAGGCATATGTGGTTGGATGAGTTGCTTTAGCTCATGTCTATCGGCCTCCAATGTTATCCTGTCGCAAAGACTTCCCCCAAACAAGATATACTGGCCCCATCATCCGCCCCCTCTATGACCTGTAGATTTTTGTCCTGGTCGCGCAAAGGAAAGGCGGAAGTGGGTAATGGTGAATGTGGCAGCAGGAGGGGGGGGGGGGGGTGGCGAGGGTTTCGGTTTCAGTGGAAATTGGTCGACTGCTGGGAAGGCCAGGGGAGGGGCATGGATGGTCAGACACATCTACCTCTGGGGGTATAACCCAAGTTACTTCAAGTTCTTTAGCTGACTTACCTGCCATTCCATGGGATAAGTTGCGCCCTGCACTTCTTACCTCCCCGGTCATAGATCTGGTGCTTGCACTCTGTAAGTTCCGTGGGCTGCTTGCACTCTGCAAGTTCCGTGGGCCGATGGCTTTATCTCCTCTACTCTCAGTCGACTCTGGATTTTCCCCTTTGTTGGTCTTTGCAGTTAAGAAGACGGTTCAGCCAGTCGAGACAGTCGGTTGGCTGCCGAGTGACTAGACTCGTCACAGGACTCCACGCAGGTGCTCCGCACAGCGTACGGGTGAATATGTTTTTCCTTAAAGTGACAGCTGCAATCAAACAGTCAGCACGCTTTCTCCAGCTTTCACCAGCAGAGTATTGTGAACTAGGACTATGAAGTAAATCAAATAACGAGAGAAAAAAATCCAGTAGAGACCACAGGAAAGGGGGTTCAGAATTCAGATAAAGTCACAACTGAACTCTGAAAGGTTGGACATCAAGAACCCCCCCGAGAACTCATCAAGAACCCCTTCCCCCGAGAACTCTCATTAAGAAAGTGTTGTGAATTAACACTACAAAGTGCATCAAATAACAAGGAAATTAATCCCATAGAGAAATAGATACTGTGATGAACCAGGAATGAGACATGAACATAGAGGATTCATGGCGTTTGCCATAAGCCTTTATTAAATGAAAACGGGGTTGGAAAATGCCTCACTGTCCCTATCCTAGGAGGTATTTCCCTACCTCAACCAAAAACAAAGGGCCTGTTGTGTGTTTAGATGTCCAAAAGCAAAAAACATCCGGTGACCGAAATCTTAGCCTAGCCCTCACACTCTAAAAGTAACTAAGATGCCACGGGTAATGTCTCTGACTTGCAAAGTGCACAAATGTTCAAGTTAAAAAAAAAGGCGTAAATCCAACAAAGTTCCAAATTAATAATGTTCACAGTTGTAGGAAATCTCTCCATTCCCCAGGTTTCTCTCCAACCAACAGTTCAAAAGAATAACCAAGTACTTTGTAACTCAAGAGGATAACTCTCCTCCTCAATGTTGCAACTTGTTCCAGGGGAATGTCTGTCAGGTCCTTCTCACATTCAATGTAATCCAACAGTCCTAAGGTCATGAAGCTTGCTTGGAATTCTCAGACGCAAACACCTGGTGTACTCTCCTGACAGGTTCTCTTTACACCTTCATCATAGTTCTGAATCTTTAGAGCATGGGTCTTCCATGGGATTCTTTTGCTCACAAAACACCTGGTATAATCCCTTGTCAGGTTCCTTTTTACATGCACTGTAGTTCACTTCACCTTCTTGGCTTTGCCTGGTATACTCTCCCACCAGGAGGTGCTTTATATAGTTCACTTTATAGCAGGAATTTTTTACATTAATTTCACTACAGTCTTGTCTGCCAAACTGTTTTCCCCACGTGTGTTTTCTAACGTAATTGGTCCCAAACTATTTTACATGTTCTTATCTTGTAATCAAATGTACCAGGGGCTCTATTCACCTGCTCAGGCTTCCCCTAGCTCTCACACTGTTTCCTTCGGCATGCTGTACACCCTCCAAAGCACCCCAGCTGCCCTGTCTCTTAACGGAATCACCGGTTCTCTGGAGAGGCTTTGGGTCCTTCTCGTCTTGTGTCGAGTCGATCTGCGGCTTGTCAGGTCCGTGAAGTGATTTGTTCGCTCGTCGACTTCCAACATAACTCTGGCTCCCCTAGGCAGCCGCCTCTCTTCCCAGCATCTGTGTTCCGACCGGTGAGCGTCTTTGTGTAAGGGAGAATTCTCATTTCTGTTCTAATTCCCATCAACCTTAGAGACCCCCTCCCTCCCCGCGCTCTCTCGCTGGATTTAGTACTTATTAATATTAACCCTGAAGGGAGTGGGACCTTTTTCTCAGACTCTCGTGTTTTTATCTGATCTTTCTAAATAGGAACTTTAGTAAACTCGACACTGCAGATTTAAACTGACTTCAATCCATCATGGCCGTATGGTTCCATGTAATAATGTCGCCACAAAAATATCGCCGAAAAATGGTGTTTTTTTTGTGGCGACATTATTGCATGGAACATGCGGGGGACACCCCCGCAACCCACAAATGTTTATTTTTATTGAATTATTTTTTTTTGCCCCCATCACCACATGTATGGTCACCCAAATAATATCGCCACAACATTTTCCCGGCGATATTATTTACGGCGACCATATATGTGGCAATATTAATACCGGATACCGGCCGTATCAACAGATCAAGTCTATAATGTGCATATCTCTACACTACTTGATAAAAGCGCCCCTCTCATCTGAGAGTACGCAACCGCCAAAACCAGCAAAAATGGTTTACACCAGAACTATGATAGGCTATTTATAACGTGCTTAATACCCAGACGTTTCTAAGCGCGGAGCCGGGGATCGAACCTGTGGTGCTAGGTGTCGTCTTGCTTCCAGGACGAGCACGTTGCACCTGAGCTCTCCTCGGAGTCTAAACATCCTAAAAAAAAGAAAAAAAGACAGACCGAGAGAGCAGGGGCCAAAGATAAAACAGAAAATAGACAAAGTGGAAATCTCGGAAAGAAAGTACAAAAGCAAAATCGTAGACACTAAAAAGCATTTTTGCAATGAACAAATATTGTGGGAAAACAAATTTAGTTAAAATTGATATAATTTACTACTATGAAGCCATCATTCTACAGTTCTATAGCTAAATAAAGAAGGCAAGTAGGAGGAATAGATAAGATTAAAAATAGACAGAATAATGCACTGTAATCCCCTATACAGAATCCTGAGAACATCCTATGAAAGGAAAATGTGTCCCCAGAATTCTCATTTAAAGTTACCTCTACAGAAGAAATGGAAACAATTCTATCCAACTTAAGACCCACCACCTGTCTGGGAGACCTGATACCAACCAAGATCATTCTAGCCGATAGTAAAATCTTTGTCCCCTTCCTTGCATGATTCGCCAATGCCTCTTTCGCGCACAGGAAAGCACCTACAGCCATCAAAGTAGTATCAGTAACTCCCCATGTAAAGAAACCTGGATTTAGCACATTTAAGACCAATCACAAACACACTCTTCTTACTACAAATCTTGGATAAAGTGGCTGCATCAAAACTTCAGACCCATCTTGAGATATCGTCGGCTTTCCACCCCTAAACAGTCAGGTTTTATAAGCAATCACGGAACGGAGAGTGCCCTGATTGATTTACATACCCAAATGTTGGAAAGGATGGACAAGAGCAAGATAGGGTTGCTGATCCTGCTGGATCACTCAGCAGTTTTTGACATGCTAGACCACTCATGCTTTCTCGAAACACTGGCAACCACGGGGGAACTGCTCTAAATACACAATTGAATGGATAAACTCCTTTCCGAGCAAAAGCAGCTCAAAAATCTGCTGGGGAAATGCCTGCTATGGTCCATTCCCTATCAACTACAGAGTCCCCCAAGGAGCCTGCATTTCCCCCCAGACACTTTTCAACATAAATATAAAACCCTTATGTGAACAACAGGAAACAAAGGGCCTACATTTCACTAATTATGCTGATGACTTACAACTCATAATGGACCTGTGTGGAGACTATACCACAGACTTGGCTAATCTTAATTCTATCTATACATCCATCAGGGAATGGATGGTAAATAATGGGATGTGCCTTAACTGCTCAAAACCGAGCTTATGATTGTTGGTACCAAACAAGCCATGGACAAACAATCAGGTATACTCAAGCTTTGAAGTGGATGACCGTTATCCCAGTAGTCAATAGAGTCAAGACACTCTGCACCGTACTGGAGGCATTGCTCAATACAGATGTGCACCTTACCATCGTAAACAATTCCCATTACCATCTTAAAGTCCTTCGCCAAATCAACCCCCTGGTCTCACACAAAAACGGTGAAACATTAGTCAGAGCCATCATAATGCCCAACCTGGACTATTGGAACGCCGTTCTTAGTGGAGCTAGCAAGGAAAATGTGCACAAACTTCAGATTATTCAGAATGATGCTCTTAGGACAATATGCAACATCGCTAGAAAAGAACACATTGCCAGTCCCCGAAAGGACCTGCATTGGCTCGCAGTGGAAAAGAGGATTCAATAAAAAATATATACATCTTGTCCCTGACCCATAAATGCCTACATGGTAATGCCCCGGGATACTTAAAACAGTCAGTGACACAGCACAAAAACCTGCAGAAACTTGTAATCCAGCTCAGCACACCTACACACCGTCCACAGAGTGAAAAGAACCAGAGGCTATGGTACATCTTTTGCAGTCAGGGCCTGGAATGCTCTTCCTGTAAGCCTGCGTACAGAAGACAAACTCGATTAAAACCACCCCTTACTCTGACCTTTTTGTCTTGTCCCTCCTGAACTGTCCTAGAGTAAATGTGCGCCCTGATGCCCGCGGGCTAGGGCACGTTAGAAATAAACAAATAAATAAAACTGATTGTATTAATGGGATACATTGTGAGACTGATTTTTTGTCACCTAAACTATCACCCACAAAGTCCGTATCTTGTAGGCCTTCTTGTGCGAATTTTAAAATGCACTGCTTTCTTAATGAGCAGGTAATTATACTACAGCTGGTTATGTATAGGAGAATCAGCAATGGGCTGCTCCTGGTCTTCAGGTGATGGCAAGACGTAAATGTCTGGGTCAACATCATCATCAGAATATTGATCTTGAGTAAAAGGGTCATTTGCATAAATTGGTCCTCTTGGAAATATTGGTCACCTGTTGTTGGTTATCAATGATGTAAAGATCATCTGATGCCCCCTGGCTATCTGGAAGGGAAGTTGGGGTAGAAGAAGTGTCAGGGGGGTGTATTGAGTGCAACCCTTGGGTCTTTTTGCAGGAGGTTTCCACCCCCACACCCCAATGGGTTTGTAAATTGTTCTGGGTGCCCGTCCATAACATCTATAAAGAATGACATTCTGTTCAGGGTTTATTCTAACAAAGTTACTCACCGTATGGATTACCTGACTCCTAGTCCATAGTCCCCTTTCCTCCATTCTTGTGGGACATTCCATCCTTCGGGACGGGACCGGAGCACTTTTTCAAAAAAGCATCAAAAATTGAAAATGTTTGTCTTTCTTCTCTTTTTACGTGGGGTACCGCACACAGCTGTAACCCTGCCTTCCTGAGCGCCGCCCCGCGCATCGCCCTTTAGTCCTTCTCTATCACCAGGTCTGTGACCAATTTAGCAATAGAGGATACTTATTAGAGGGGACGGCGAGCGGGCGTATGGAGGAAAGGGGACTTTGGACTAGGAGTAAGGTAGTGACTACGCTGAGTAACTTTGTTATACTCCTACGTCCCGTCCCCTTTCCTCCATACTTGTGGGAGATTCCAAAGCACTCCTCTCATGTAAAACGGGTGGATGGAACCTCATTACTGAAAGAGGTTTTTAAGAACAGCCTGACCGAATTGAGCATCGGCTCTGTAGCTCAGGTCCAAGCAGTAATGCTTACAAAAAGCTGATGGGGAGGCCCACATAGCCACCTTGGCAATGGTCTCCCAGGGAACATACTTTTGGAAGGCAAAAGCAGCTGCTTTGCCACGTACAAGATGGGCATGAATGCCCTTCGCATGTTGAAGGCCCTTAATGGTATAGGCCTCAGATACAGGAGGCAATCTATCGGGAGATAGTAGCTTTTGAAGCATGCTTCCCTTTCGGGACTGCAAACGTAACAAAGAGTTGGGGGGAGACCCTGAGTTCAGTTGTTCTGTCCAGATAGAACTTCAGAGCTCGTCTGACATCTAGATTGTGTAATACTCTTTCGGCATCCGAGGCCAGGTTCGGGAAAAAAACAGGTAATGATATAGATTGATTCAAATAAAAATCTGACACTACTTTAGGAAGTAAAGAAGGATGAGTGCGGAGCACAACCTCATCCTTATGAAAGGTAAGGAACGGATGTTCCACAGACAAGGCTTGAAGCTCGCTTACACGCCTTGCCGAAGTCACTGCAATCAAAAAGGCAACCTTCCAAGAAAGGTACTTCAGATCCGTCGCAGCCATAGGCTCAAATGGCTTTTGGCATAAGCCGGTCAAAACCACATTTAAATTCCACTTTGGGTGAGGATTGCGTACAGGTGGAAAAAGATGATGTAAACCTGCGAAATGCCTTTTAATGAGCGGGTTCATCAAAGAAAAAGAGCAGTCATCAGTGAACAGTTAGGCAGCAATAGCCGACAAGTAAGTCCTACAGATAGGACATGGATGCCCCGAAGCAGCCAGATGAGAAATTGACAAAAGTACAGTGTCAATCGTAACATGTCTGTGTTCTAATTGCTTAGCTAAACACCAGTGACAAAACCAGAGCCACTTGCTCCTATACTGAGACCTCGGAGAAGGCTTCCTGGCCGCTAGGATAATGTGCATATTGTCCTCGGACAGGTTAAACTATGCTAGGGACTTTAATTCAGCCACTAGGCGGCCAAGCTGAATGATTGTGGGGAGGGGTGCCACATCTGGTGATCGCACTGGTGAAGCAGGTTGGGAATCAACGGCAGTCTGATTGGAGGACAAATCGACAGATGCCGAAGTTCCGAAAAACAGAATCTGGCTTGCCACCAAGGAGCTATGAACAGGAGAGTGCAATCTGATGCATTCCTGAGCTTGCAGAGTGACCGATGAATCAGAGGAAGAGGCGGGAAGGCATATGCCCTCATGTTGTGCCACGGAATCTTGAGAGCGTCCCCTAGAGAGGAGGCCCCGAGACCGTTCCTGGAAGCATAAAGAGGACGTTTCCTATTTGTGTCAGTCGCAAAAATGTCCACTTCTGGAGTGCCCCATTGGCAAAAGATGTTGGAGGACTTCCATGTTCAGTTCCCAATCGTAGCTGGCCGCAGTCTACCGGTTGAGTGAGTCTGCAGTCACGTTGAGTTGCTCCGGAATGTGTACCGCCAGCAGCTAAATGCCATGCTGGGTGGCCCATTCCCACATCTGAATGGCAAGGTCCACAAGAGGTGGTGACTTGGTACCACCCTGCTTGTTGATGCAAAACATGGAAACCGAGTTGTCCGTGCAGACATGGACCACCCGGTTCGTGATGGATGGTTGGAACGCTTTCAGCGCCAGAAAAACAGCCAAGAGTTCCAAATAATTTATATGAAACTGCCTGTTCTGCAGTGTCCATAGATCGAAAACCTGGAGATAATCCAGAGTTGCTCCCCACCCTAGGAGGGAGGATTCTGTGGTAATCATCACTTGTGGGCAAGGCTCCTGAAAGGAGGCCCCCACCGTAAGCTTGCTGGTCGAAGACCACCATAGAGGGTCCGCCATCATGCAGGAAGGAACTAGTATCATCTTGGAACCTGATTACGAAGCCTGACACCAACAATTCTGAAGAACCAGCTGCATACGCCTCATTTTGAGACGCGCAAGAGGAAGAGCAAGTACGCACGAGGCTGAGAAGTCTCTGGAACCACCAGGCTGTAATGTGTTCGGACTGTATGAACAGATGATATGTGGCAAATAGATCCGCAATCCTGTCCTCCGTCAAATACACAATGGAGTCGATCATGTTCCAACGGAAATCCAGGAAGATCTGGTCTTGGGAGACCGTCATGGAAGATTTCCGCCAGTTCACCGAAGGCCTGAGCTGGAACAGGAGCTGAAGGAGAGACGGGAGATTGCTCAATGCCGTCTGGACAAGGGCTGCGTAGGAGCCAATCGTCCAAATACGGATATACATGAGCGCCCTGTAGCCGAAGTATGCTGCGATGACCGACATCTTTGTAAAGACGCGCCGCGCCAAGCTGAGACCGAATGGGAGCACACAGAACTGAAAATGCTCCCCTCCCAGGGTGAACCGCAGATACATCTTCTTATCAGGATATGCATATACGCGTCCTAAGGTCCACAACACTGAGCCAGTCGTCCTTCGGAAGAGAGGACTTTATTTGCCAGGGTGTTATCTTGAATTTCTCTTGGGGAAAAGAAAGATTGACTGGGAAAGGTCGAGGATGGTGCGCAGGTCAGCCTGGTTGGGTTTGGACACTGAACAGTCGAGAGTAGAAGCCCTCCCCTTGCTCCCTGAGGGGAACAGGTTCCACCGCCCTGAGGTCTAGAAGCTGCTGAACCTCGGTTCTGAGGGAGGGTGTCCAGATCTGTTGGAGAGAGGATTGAAGGTTGGGGTACGGGGGAATCAAAGCAAAAGCCCGCCCGAGCGATGGACACAATCCACTGATCGTCGGTGATGGTCTTCCACACCTCCAGATGAGATGAGATTCGTCCTCCCACCAGAGTCTTGTACGACCGACAAAAAATATGATTTTGCAGATTTGTCGGCAGGGAGACTACCTGCTCCTGGAGAGGAGGCTGAAGGCAGAGAGAAAAACCAACCACATTGTTGTTTTGGACGGGTGCCACCAACTGTATGGTAGCTCTGCGCGCCCGGCGGTCCTGAAAATCTCTGGCCAGAGAAGGATCGAGACTGAGACCCCAACCTCTGAGTATAATGGGCCTTAGCTGGAACCTTTGCCAGGACTGACAAGGATTTGGCAGCTTGGGTACTCACCTTGGTCTTTATGAGTTTGTCATCCGTAGAAGAATGAAACAACTGCTTTCTGTAGGAGAGAAGGTCCAGAACTTTATATCGCACCTCCTTCGAAAACTTTGTTGCATGGAGCCACGCCTGGTGTGAGGTGTCAATTCCCACCATCAGGCCTCGAGCAGAAGTATCCACATGATGTGCCGCAGCCTCCAGGATATCCTGTACCAACACCCTAGCATCTGACAAACCGGCCCTGAAGTCGTCTAGCCTATCCAAAGGAATGCACTCCTGGAAATCAGCCAACTCCCTCCACAGCTTCATGTTAGCTAAGAATCTCTTGCCCAAGGAGTCCAGAATTGTGTCTTCCTTGGAGAGAATCTGAGCCGCAGCTGTAGAGGTCGCAGAGGACGGCTTGGATTGAAGCGTGGCTGCAGCTACGATCGTCGATGAAGGGAGTGGACAAGACACCAAGGCTATCTCCTCAAAGGTGTGAAGCCTGTAACGGGCAGCGATTCTTATTAATATGCAGCCCGGTGTGGGGCTTATCCCAGACCTTACAGGCCTCAGCCAAAACGTCATTCTGGAGGAACAGGCTGGTGCACTCTTGTGGTGACAAGGTGAATGCTCCCGAAAGCACCCCTTCCTGCGGAGCGTGGGCCTCAGGTACTGGAATGTCAAGGAGGGCCATCATATCCAGAACCCAGTCATGGAATGCTCTGACAGAGCAGGGCTGCTCATCGCTATTCTGATCTGCTTGAGGGTCATCCAGTGTATCGGTGGCAGACGGCTGGGCTGCCACAGGTTTTAAGTGCTATCCCGCTCTACCGGTGTCTTCTCTACGGGAGTCAACGGGGGGAGGGGAGGAAGAGCTGGACGCAGACCGATAGGGAGAGGTGGTACAACTGCCAGAGCCGCTGGAGCCACTGGAGTGAAAGGTGGCAGCAGAGGTTCAGGGTAGATTTCCTTGAAAAGACCCTTAAAGTACTCTTTCATAGGCTCAGAATGCCTGAAGCTCTGAAATTTCCCAAAAACACATCCTCCGATGAAGGTTTAGGCGCTGGGGTAGGCAAAGGCCTCTCATAAGGGGCGTACCCCCACAAACGCAATGAGGATGGTTGACAGGAAGGCCCACCACCAATCGGGTCCGCGTAGATCAGCAGAGCAAAAGTAGGAGGAAGCGAGACGGTATGTGGCAGCAGCATCCGAGCACGCCAGTCATAAGAAGGGTGGAACAGATTTTTACATTCCACCTGAGGTGAAAAAGGCTGCTCAGCCCCAAAACTAAGATTCCCAGCACCCGCCATCGAGAACGTAGGTGTAAGGGAAGAATGCAAAATGGCTGCCGTGGACCATGACGGGTGGGCCGCCATTTTGTTGATGCCTGAAGAGAACTGCGTCACATGTACGGCTGATGCAATAGTCTCCACAGGCTGGTCAGGGGACTTAAGTAACAATTTAGCCTTGACACAAGGATCCTCGGCTGAGCCGGTACTGGGGGGGGGGGGGGGTCTTGGATGTTTGCTTGACATCTTAGAGGTGGCTCCAACATTAGCCTGCAAAGGAAGAACCGGTAACAGAGGAATTACGGTGCATGACCGCACTCTTTGCCCCCTCAACAGAACTGGTATCTCTGCGATGAGAGCGGGAAAACTGAGGAATGACCCTTACAGACAAGACCTTAGGAGCAGATCTCTCGGTTTTGTCGGTACAGACTTTAGCCTCAAGAAGAGGAAGCTTGGGTTTTGTCCCAGTATGTATAGCTCCCTTGTGAGGGGCCTCAAACCGTGCCTTGGTACGGAAAGCTCCAGAAATGGAGGCCTCAGGGCGTACCCCGGTGTCTGTGTGCAAAGCTCCAGAAACTGAGACCTCGGAGCAAACCCTGGTGTCCAAAGCCTCAGACGAACTGGGCCAACGCTCATCACCCGATAGGTGAACCTCAGAACATGTTCCGGTCTTTGCAGGTCTGTTGTGGGAACCCTCAGACAAAACTCTGGTACGCCTATTAAGCCTGCGAGGCTACTCAGAAGAAATCCTGGTGGTAGAGCTACTGAAGCCCCTTCCGGACCAAGAAGATCCCAGAAAGGAGACCCCTGGCCGGGGCGCCCTAAAAAGTAAGGGACTTCCCAGGCGTCTTCTTTTCGTCGATGAAAAGCTGAAGATGAGGCGGAGGAACGCACTGAAAAGCATCCTCCCACCAAAGAAGACAGCGGTGGAGTGCCCGGACGCAGAGGGAATCGCAGTAGAAGCAGTAGTCCCAGCGGTGGTCCAGCCCGAGACACTCCAAGCAGAGAGAATGGGGATCCGCCTTAGCGAAGCGACGCTCGCATGAAGAACAGGACAACAATCCCAGATGCTCTGGCATAGTCTGAGGACTACGCGACCACAGAACCGGAGCAGGAGAGAAGGACAACAGGAACAAAAAACTCCTGAAGATGCAAGTGCGTCCAGTCCCGACCGCGCAGAGAAAAGGACAGAAGGGCGATGCGCAGGGCGGAGCTCAGGAGGGCGGGGTTATGGCCACGTGCGGTACCCCCGCGTAAAAAGAGAAGGACACACATTTTCTGTTTTTGATGCTTTTTGAAAAAAGTGCTCCTGTCCTGTACCGAAGGATGGAATGCCCCACAATTATAGAGGAAAGGGGGTGGGGCGTAGGAGGAAAACTTTTCTCTAGTCCACTGGCTTCAGCTAGGGACATTTTTAAACTGGAGAGGATCTGTGGGATCCTTTCCCTCAGAGTGTAGAGCTTCTGATAAAGATGATGTGAAAGGTGCATATTGTGTGTCTTTCGACGTGATGCCAAAGGGCATGGAAAGAGCAGCTTATTTCAAAGGAATAGGCTTTAAATCGGTCTTCAAAACGGGTTTTAACCAGAACTGTTTTGACATACGGTTAACATTGTGCGTCGAGGGTTTGAGTTTCAGCACTTGTTTTTTGGCATGCGTATGGAACGATTCTTCATGCGCGGTTAGGTATCTATAGTTACTTTGCTCTGTGTTTGTTTCAGATGTTTGTCATGTGGCGATCGAGTAGGCGCGGGCCCAGCGGACTCTTGTAGCTAGAACAGGTTTTACTGCTTTTCTGTGACACCACATGGCCATGTTTGTCCAACGATTTAGTCGATGTATGGCTAGGGGTTGTGTACTTGGTGCAATGCGAATGTGTGCCTTTGTCACCGAGTGTGGCCTCCATCACAGGGCCGCCAGCCTGTTTATGGCAGGTGGGGGCTGGCAGTAGCGATTGAGACAAACCCATGTTGTCTTCAGCGTTACTGTGTACGCCAAAGCTGAATTGTTCCTCCCCTGATTCTTCGGCACCTGTTGGGACATCAAAGGATGCCTCGACTTGCATAGCGTGGGCCGACTAACACTTTGTATGCCTGTCCTTTAATGCTTTCAGTTAAAATGATTTATGAGATTTATAGTGTTTCTCAGAGTGATCTCTGGGGAGGCAATGATTGCACACATGGTGTGTTTCCTTTCACGGGTATTTACGATTGTAGGACGGGCAAAATTTAAGGGGTGCATTTTCCATAATTGGTGTAAAAGGCGGCACAGCGACAAATGTAAAAGAGAGAAAGGAAGGGAGTAGTTTCTTACCTGTAACTCCATTTCTCCAGCGTTGGTATCTTTCATGGATTCACATGCTGCGAATATTTACCGTTGTCAGGCTGGGAAACATCAGTAACTAATATAGTGGTTTTCCTATGGAAAAACTTCCAACACCTTGAGTGTCCCATCAACATCTTTATGGGTGCTTTAGGCCGCACCAATGGGATGTTCAGTATAGAGCCCTGCCCCCATGGCTTCCCTTCAGATTTTAACCTCTCCAAACAAGGAGGATACATTAAGAAGATGTTATCCTGAAGGGGGAGGCCGGAGGACGCATGTGAATCCATGAAAGATACCAACGCTGGAGAAATGGAGTTACAGATAAGAAACTACTCCCTTCTCCAGCATTGGATCTTTCATGGATTTACATGCTGTGAATAGACTATGCAGCAGTAAGTGGACCTGGAGGTGCATAACAGGCAAACAGCACCTATACTACAGGTAATATAAACAACAGAAAACATCACTTTGTTATTTGAAAACGAAGACATGAGCAGAGCCAAAAAAACCTGAAAGCTGCAGGGCCTATCTTACTGGAATAGGCGTTAAAACACAGCACGCCACACTTGCACGTCCTCGGCATGTTGTTGATTCAGACAGTAGTGTTTAGTAAAAATGTGCGGTACTGCCCACGTCGCTGCCTGGCAAATGTCAATGAGCGGTATGCCCACCCAAAGAGCTGCCGAAGATGTCGTGGACCATGCAGAGTGAGCCCTGGGAGTTGACTGTAAAGGTTTGTTGGCTTTTTTGTGGCAGAATGATATCGTAGACGACACCCATCGTGAGATGCCTTAATTTCGAAACAGGCTTCCCCTTGTTGGAGGGGCCAAAAGCCACAAAGAGTTGCCTAGATGCCCTGAACTACTTAGTCCGGGCCAGATAGAACTTCAAAGCTTTCTTGACATCCAATGAATGCAAAGCTTTTTCCGCTGGAGTGGAAGCCTTAGGAAAAAAGGTAGCTAAGGCTATCGTAGTGTTCTTGTGAAAGTCAGACGGAATCTTAGGAATTAAGTAGGGATTTGTAGAGTGGAGAACGTTGTCCTTCATGAAACGCAGTTATGGAGGGTCAATGACCAGAGCCTGCAGTTCGGAAACCTGCCTGGAAGATGTAATGGCCAACAGAAAAACAAACTTCCACATGAGAAATGTTATGGCTGCCGTTGACATAGGGTCAAATTGTGGTTTCATGAGGGCCGCAAGCACCAAGTTGAGACTCCAGACAGAAGAAAACGTCTTCTTCGGGGAGAAAAGGCCTGAGAAAGGCCATTGAGGAAATGTTTAATAAATCTGTCGCTGACCAGAGGTGTAGAGGTGCACTGCCGCGTGACCCTTGAGATGGCCGCCAAGTGGACCTTGATAGACGACAATGCCAGACCCTCCTTCGCCAACAGCAGAAGGTAAGGAAGGAGTTTTGGGGGCGAAACCTGCAATGGCTGCAAGTCCGGCTGCTGCGGACACCAGATATAGAAACGTTTCCACTTACGGGCGTATGCCATGTTGGTAGATGGCGCCCTCGCTGCAGCCAAGATGCAGCGACAATCCTGAGGAATCCTTATATTTCCGAATTCGGAGTGGTCAGGAGCCATGCTGCAAGGTTGAGGGAGCCCAGATTATGATGCCACACCCTCCCCTCTTCTGTGAAAGAAGATCCGGCTCTGTCTCCAGGTGAAGAGGGTCGTCCACCGCTATGTGAAGAAGGTCCGAGAACCCGGTCTGTCTGTCAGAATGGGGCCACCAGGATACCCTGCATGGAACCTTGCGAATCATCTGAATTGTTTTCCTGATCAAGGGAAATGGAGGAAACGCATAGGTGAACAGGCCCATTCACGGAAACGAGAACATGTGATTGTTCTCTGGGCTGGCGAAGAAGTCCAGAGGGGGAGTCACCCCATTTCCCGAATATCCTCGCCACCTGATCGTCCTTCAGCCGCCATTCATGCATCTGAGCAGACTCCCTGCTGAGATCATCTGCCTGAATATTTTGAATCCCTGGTAAGTAGAAAGCCAGGATCTGAACCTTGTGTGCTATGGGTTAGTGCCAGATAGCCTGATCCTCCTGGGATAGGGGCTGTAAATGTGTGCCCCCTTGTTTGCATAGATCGAACATTGTTGTGGTGTTGTCGGTGAGAATCTGTACCACTGAGTCCTGAATGAGGGGGAAGAAAAGATTTGAGTACCCAGTGAACTGCCCTTAATTCCAGAATGTTGATATGCAAAGAAACCTCAGTGAGGGACCACAGTCCTTTGACCAGGAGCTGGTCTAGGTGAGCCTTCGCATCCGACCTGGGAGGCATCGGTCGCGATTGTGTACCGAAAATCTGGTTCCACCCGGGGCATGCCCCTTACGATGTTGCCGGAGTGAGTCCACCACTGCAGGCGTCTGCCAGAGACCGGGAAATGAGCCCCCTTTCGGACCAGGAGCTGTGGATCTGTGACCAACTTGAAGCGAGAAACTCCTGCACAGGTCGCATGAAATGATGACAATTCGTGATGAGTGAGATGCAGGACGGCATGGTGCCGAGAAGAGACATGTAGAAGCGGACCGTGACTGAAGTTCCCGGTAAAAACGAGCCCATCTGTGACAACAGCTTCTCTATCCTTTCCATTGACGGCTTGCCCCGATTGAGCGAGTTTTCAAAATGAGCCCCCAGAAAAACCAAATCCCATGAGGGCGTCAGACAGGATTTGCTGAAGTTGACTGCAAAGCCCAGACGCTGTAAAAGGGAGCATAGCTGCGCTGAGATTCCGAAATCTGCTGGCGAGTTGGCCCCCTGACCAACCAGTCGCCCAGGTACGGATACACATGGTGTCTGTTTCTGCAGAGATAAGCCGCCATCAGAGCCAGGCACTTGGTGAAAGTCCTGGGAGCTGACTTAGGCCAAAGGGAAGAATCCGAAACTGGTAATGCTTGTTGCCGACCATGAACTATAGAAATTTGCGATGCCTAGGGTGCATGGGGATTTGAAAGTATGCATCCTCGAGATCCAACAACGCCGAAAATTCCCCCAGCTGAACAGTCCGTATGACGTCTTGCAACATTCGCATCCTGAATTTTTGTCGTTTACATTTTTGTTGAGCGGCCGCAGGTCCAGAATGGGGCGGCATTTTCCGTTTGGCTTTTTGATGACAAAGAACCGGAAGTGGGTTCCTCTTCCTGACACCGGGACCCACTCAATAGCCCCCTTTTGCAGCATCAGACGCACCTCCTGACGCAAGACCTATAGGTGCGGCTGAGCTCTTTTTACCGGAGGAATAGGGAGTTGCAGACGCCTGAACCACACGAGTGGCCGTATTGGACTGCTTCCAGCACCCATCTGTCTGTCATGATCAAATGCAACTCGCTGAGGTGGTGTGTCACCCTCCCTCCTAGTCGACTGCCCTTGTGGCAGTCATTGTTGAGGCTTGGACTGAGGAGGAGGAACCGCTCTTTCGCTGTCCTTGATACTCCTTGCTCCACTATGCAGACTGGAAGGACCATCAGAAACCCTGGGAGAAATAGGTAGATCCATCGTACCTATTATCGCGAGAACCTGTAACCTTGCGTTCCCCGAGATCCCGCGAAAATGGGTGAAAAGAACGTCTGCCCTGCAGGGCTGTCAGGGACCTCGCAGTATCGGAGTCTGCCTTCATCTTCAACGCATCGTCAATCTTCTCTCCGAAAATATTTCCCCCATCGCAAGGCATGTCCACCAGCTTATGCTGAAGCTCGGGCCGGAAATCAGTACAGAGAAGCCAGGTGAACCACCCCATTATTAATCTGTGTAAACCCATTCTCTGCCAGGTCGACCGCAATGTTAATACTATGATTCAACGCTTCCTCATCCTCACAAACCAAAAGCATTGCCTCCTTTCGCTGCTGCTCTGGCAGGTGGTCCAACAGAGGAGCCAATCTGTGACACATCTCACGGTCGGACTGCGCCATGATAGCCAACAAGTAGGCAGCTTTGACTGTAGTAGCACCACCGTGGAAAGCGTCCAGTTTACGGCCTTCTTTTTTGGGGGGTGTCACACACTTGTGCTGTGTACGAGCCTACTTGCGGCAGTCGAAACAACCAACTCCGGAGTAGGCTGCAGCGCCAAGCACTGACTACGGCGCCTTGAACTTCTTCTCCAAGCGGCCCGTGATCGCAGGCTCCGTAAACGGGTGCTGCATTGTCGAAAGCCACTCCTGCCACAAGTGGTCCAATATAGGGGATCGAGAAGACTGCCTTTCTCCTCTTCCCCATGGCTGGCCGGGCTACTCTAAGCATTCAGATCAGTATCCCAGTTATCCGCCCGTCTGGGCGAAGACAAGACCGCCGAAAGAGTGTCCTGCGAAATGCTGTCTAGCTCAGACTCCACTAGTTCCCCTTCCTCCTGATCCCTTAGAGGAGGACTGAACGCCCTGTAAGACGACGGAGGAGGCCGAACCGAGGAAGATCTTCTGGGATGAGGCCCTCTCCTGTGAAGGGCTTTGATACATCCTTTCGACAAGGAATAGTAGGTAAGTCCTGCATCAACAGAACAGCCGGAGCCTGAGGCACAGGGAGCTTGGCATCCAACTGCTCCAGGAGCGATTGCAAAGTTGGAAGCACCTTCATCGAGAGTAACGAGTGTGGATTGACAAGAAGATATTGAGGCGGGACAGTCTCCAGACACCCGGATGTGGATGAAAGAGAAGGATGCAGGCCCAAAACCGAAGGATCCAGAAACGGCTGCACTTCCTCTTCCGGATCTGAGTCACACTCATAGGCCGAGGGCGGCTCATCTTAGAGAATATCCATCAGGAGTACGGATGTAAATCCTGTCCCTGACTGCCATGTCGTATCCATGGGAGATGACAGATCTGCAGCGGCCACTAGCTTCGCCGTGGACTTCTGCATTTCCACTGTCGCTGGAGCTGTCGTCGACAGTCATCAGCGGGGTCACCGACAGGGCCATCAGCAGGGGGATTGTTGATGGGGCCGTAGATGTTAAAGCTGTCGTTGATGGAAGGTCCCTTGTCGAGGAGGCCATCGTCAACGGAACGGACAATAACAGACCAGCCGTTGGCACCGTCTTTGGCACTGACACATCCTTAGTCGGACTAGAGGGCCGCTTGGACGAGGACTTGGACCAGTGATTCGATGACTCATCGCCCGAAGAGGAGCTGGAAGACTACTTCTATGTCGACGAGGACGACGAATGAGACCTGGACTTCTTGTCCAATGAGGAGGCCTTGTGCGTCGGTTCCGCAGATCTCTGCAGGCGTGAACCTGAGACCTATGGCTTATCCGCCCTTGGCGCAGATTTGCCTTGAGAGGGGGGCCCCGACCCCGCTCTACTCAGCACCGGTCATGTCACCAAAGACTCACTGCCTTTTCCCAAATCCAACATAGGCCTGGCCTTACCAGTGCATTGCTTCTTAGGCGGTGGCTCCGCCAACCACCCCCTCTGGAGCGATGGCAACCTTTTGGCCGAAGGAGTAGAGGAACTGCCCCTGTGGGAAGAGCCCACCTCTGAAGCCGGATAGGCCCCTTCGTTCAGCCAGCAAATCAATCGCCTGTTACGGTCCTTGAGTCTTCTGTGAGAACCCCTTACAGATTGCACAGATCTTGGCTTAATGATTGGGGTATAAGTAGTACAAGCAGTCTGCATGGCCGTCGCCTTCCGTTAAGCAATATTGTATGCAGTACCCTTTGGGTGCACTACACAAACCCGACAGCTTGGCAAAAGGAAAGCAACCTTTGGTATAGGTCTGTACTACACAGGTTTATAGCGTGTTGAGCAGCCAGGCTTATATCAAGAGGGGTCAATATGAGCTGTAGGATTACACAGAGATTAACAGTGACAAGTATTCAAATAAACTCCTACACACAAGGTTTATTGATTAAACAATTATTAATTTATTTAACAGTCAGTTAGAGTAAGCCTTCTTCAGAAGGGGGCAATACAATAGTAACACACAAATGCACTCCAAAATCCACTTAATATTTCTATTATTTCTAAACCAGTAAGTACCGTTTTGGGATGGCACACAGACACTTCCTACACCCTCAGGTGACTTTAGTAACTAGGACACTGTGGACATTAATATACTAATGTTTGCATTTAGAATCAGACTTGAGTTTGGCAAAGAAGAAAAAGGTTATTAGAACAGGACAGGAGATCAAACAAATATTCTGAAGCAGCTAAGTACTTTTGGTAACGCCCTATGCAAAGTTAGTTACGCCTTCCTGGAAGGAGGTCCAAAAACAATGTCAGAGGGGAGAAGAGTCATTCAGGGAGCCAGGCTAGGCCAAAGTCAATTGGGCAAAAGTCTAGGTGACCTGAAGCACTTCTTACAGGTAAGTAAAAGTCTTGCACAATGTTTTAGAAGTATTTGTAGAAAATAAGAATTCAAAGCATTGCCACAAGCTGTTTAGACTTGTGAAGTAAATAAGCGATCAGCAACTCTACAGAGTAACCACAACAGGTCTCACCAACAGAGAACAAGTGCAGTTACACAACAAGAGGCAAGTTCTTAGACTGTACAGTACCTTTGGGTTGAAGAAAAAGGGCAGCATATGACTTCAGTTCCTGTGGAGATCCTGGTGTTCTTGGGCTTCAGTCGTGGGGACAAGAGGGAGGACGTCTGGGGACTCCTGCACTTCAATGGGACGGTCACTGACAAACAAGTGGCACTTCGGTCTTTCAGCTCCTCGTTTCTGCCGCAAATGGCAACACCGCGGTTCCTGGCTGCTGAGATAGGTTTTCCTTGCATCTGGGGTCCAGCACTCTGTTGAGGTGGCTCAGGCTCGATCAGTCTTGCTTCCTGGGAGTCCGGAGGATCTTCCTGGAGCTCTTGGCCAGTTTAAAAGCAACAATCTGATGTTCCTCTCCCAGGCTATTCAGTTCCAGCAGCAACTGCAGTGGAATTTCAACCAGCTCCGAGAAGATGTCCAGGTGGCTTTCTTTGGAGTTGATTGATCCCACCAACTTAAAGGGAGAAGTCGTCCTTGCAGGAGCTTCTCTGTTGATACAAATTTGGAGTTCCAGCACAGGAGCAGGGCTTCAGCGGGCAAAACAACAGTCTGGAGTTGCAGCAGGAGTCTTCAAGTTCTTCTTCGGATTCCTTCGTCTAGGGGTCGACTGCCTTCCAAGCCAAAAAGCCTTGCCTTTTATGCAGGTTTCTCCCATTAATTCCAGCCTAGCCGTGCAGTCAGCCGGCCAATCACCTAACAGTGCATTCCTGCCTCCTAGGAGACTAAGCACAGGGAGTTTCAGGCACCTCCCTCGCTTCCTGCCCCCGCCAGACAACCTGGAGCCAGTAGCAGGTTTCATTATTGAATCCCCGCCAAAGGCAAAACGAACAAAAGGGAACAAACCTGGTTTGGCGCGCAGAATAAATCTCAAGAAGGACCTTTTCACAAAGAAATAGCAAAAAAAAGAAGACCATGGCCATTTTGACAAAAACACACGAAAGAGTGGGGGGGGGGAAGGGTCTCACTCTCTTCAGGCAGAAAATGTAAGTCCTAGAGTCCAGCAAAAGAGCTGGGGGTCTCTAAGGTATAGAGGAATTAGAACATTTCTGAGAATTCTCCCTAACACCTTCTTATACATTCTTGAGGCTGCAGGTCTCGCATGGCCAAAATAACGACTTCTTCTGACCCACAGATGACACAACGGGGCCTAGAAGTACAGAAAGACGCACTGGAAACAGCGAAGGCTGTGTAGAAAAAAAGAGCAAATTCTCTGGAGAAAACACAAGGTGATCCCACAGTTTGGAAGATGGTTGAAATCTGAAGGGAAGCCGCCGGGGGCAGGGCTATATCCTGGACGCCCCATTGGTGCAGCCTAAAGCACCCATAAAGACGTCTACAGACACTCAAGGTGTCGAAGTTTTTCCACAGGAAAACCACTATATTAAAGTTACCAAGGTTTCCCAGCCTGACGACGGAAAATATTCATGTCATGTGAATCCATGAAAGATCCAATGCTGGAGAAAAGACATTCTCTATGTGAAAGAGTATATGACAACCCCACTCTCCCTACTGTAACAAGCCGCTGCCTGGTGTAGGCCGAAGTCAACGGTTGTCGAGAAGCGAGGAGTTACCGTTGAGCTTTGGATCTGGAGTCGTTCGTCGAAAACCATTGAAGGAAGGTTGTTGAAACGATAAATGAGAACGGGCGCGAACAACCAATATAAGTTTATAACTTTCTGTAATGAATGACACTCGCGACTGACGACGATGGCGGAAAAAAAATCTGAGGGACCTTGTTAGGCAAGATTGTATGCAATACCAATAGGGTGCACTACAACAACCCTGACCTCCTGGCAGTAGTAACCTAACCTTTGGTATGACAATGCATTACTTACCGTAAAAGCATTTCTGATGGTTGTATCTGCTTAGATTCACATGCTGTGCATAGGTCCGACATCCAGTGGTCACTGCGGAGTATTGCATTTTGTTTTTCGCAGTCGAAAAGGGGACGTCGACAAGGCATGTCTGTAACACTATCCCTATAGTGACGTGCGTTGTACCCATTTTTCGCAGTCGAAAAGGGGACGTCGACAAGGCATGTAACACTATCCCTATAGTGACGTGCGTTGTACCCATTTTTCGTAGTCGAAAAGGGGACGTCGACAAGGCATGTCTGTAACACTATCCCTATAGTGACGTGCGTTGTACCCATTTTTCGTAGTCGAAAAGGGGACGTCGACAAGGCATGTCTGTAACACTATCCCTATAGTGACGTGCGTTGTACCCATTTTTCGTAGTCGAAAAGGGGACGTCGACAAGGCATGTCTGTAACACTATCCCTATAGTGACGTGCGTTGTACCCATTTTTCGTAGTCGAAAAGGGGACGTCGACAAGGCATGTCTGTAACACTATCCCTATAGTGACGTGCGTTGTACCCATTTTTCGTAGTCGAAAAGGGGACGTCGACAAGGCATGTCTGTAACACTATCCCTATAGTGACGTGCGTTGTACCCATTTTTCGTAGTCGAAAAGGGGACGTCGACAAGGCATGTCTGTAACACTATCCCTATAGTGACGTGCGTTGTACCCATAATCCCTCACGCGTCGAGGTCCCTCTGTTTGTATTTTTCTGCCCTGAGGGAGCCTTCTAGACGTGAGTGAGTACAGAAAAGAGAGATATAGAAAAGGATGTCTATGTTCCTTCCATCCGAGCGGGGAGGAAGGGTGGGCGCATGTGAATCTAAGCAGATACAACCATCAGAAATGCTTTTACGGTAAGTAATGCATTGTCTTCTGATGTTTGTTAATCTGCTTGGAATCACATGCTGTGCATAGACCAGCGAGCAGAACCCGGAGTTGGAGGTGGGTTGTGAGAAGGAATAGTAGAGAAAAGATGTCTTAATACTGCTTGTCCCACCTGGGAATCAGATCTAGAGTGGGCATCTAGACAGTAGTGTTTTGTAAAGGTGTGTACAGAACTCCAGGTTGCCGCTTTGCAGATGGACTCAAGGGGAACATTTGCAATGAATGCTATGGATGCCCCAGTGCCTCGAGTAGTGTGCTCTTGGCTTGAAGGGTAGTTCTCTCTTAGCAAGAGTGTAACAGAGTGATGCATTGTACAATCCATCTAGATATAGTGGATTTTGAAACTGCATCTCCTTCTCTTCCTGCTGCCACCGAGACAAAGAACTGATTAGTCTTTCTCAGTGGACTAGTTCTTTCCATGTAAAACATGACAGCTGTGCGCACATCAAGTGTATGCAGGCTTTTTTCTCCTACATTTGAAGGATTTTGAAAGAACGTTGGTAGTTCTATAGACTGGTTGACATGGAATTTGGAGATGAATTTCGGTGCGATCCTTGGGTGTGTGCGTAGAACCACTTTATCCTTGTGAACTGTTACAAAGGGGTCTAAAACCGAAAGGGCCTGTATTTCACTTACTCTCCTAATGGAGGTAATAGCTATTAGGAAAGCAGTCTTAAGAGGGAGATCTTTAAGAGTTGCCTTGTGCATGGGTTCAAAGGGTGACCCCATGAGCCTGGTGAGTACCACATTTAGATCCCAGCCGGGAGCTGGGTTTGCTATTGGAGGGCGTATTCTCTTTACCCCTTCCATGGAGGCTTTGATTACTGGGATCTTCCACCACGATACTTTGAGTTGTGAAGTGGTGTAAGCAGAAAGCGCTGCCAGGTGTACTTTAATAGAATTGAATACTAGACCCGAGTCCAGTAAATGGGTCAGGTACAGAATAATTAGTGTGGGAGAGCAGTCAACGGGGTTGATACTCTTCCCTCTACACCAGATGACAAATCTTTTCCATTTGCTAGAATAGCAGTGAAGAGTGTTAGGCTTTCTGGCCTCTCTGAGGATGTCCATGCAACTCTGTGGAAGTTGTAAATGTCCAAATTCTATGACCTCAGGAGCCAGGCTGCTAAGTTCATGGTCTGAGGGCATGGGTGCAGTTTCCTGCCCCTGTCTTGTGACAGCATGTTGTACGGGCAGGGCAGTTTCACTGGAGGAGATCGAGACATCTCCACCAAGTGAGCGAACCATGGCTGTCGGGCCCACATAGGGGCCACCAGTATCATGGTAACTTGTTCCTGGTGCATCTTGTGCACTATCTTGTTGAGAAGGGGAGTCGGGGGGGAAAAGCGTAAACAAATTTCCCTGACCATGGAATCGATAGACCGTTCCCCTTGGAATGGTTCTGGGGGTACCTGGAGGCGTAATCGTGGCATTGAGAGTTTTCCAGAGTTGCAAACAGGTCTATTTCTGGGAAACCCCACTGTGTGAAGACGTCGAAGACGATGTCTTCTTGTAACCGCCATTCGTACTCTACGGGCAGGGGGAAGTCTCTGCTGAGTTCGTCTGCTAGCAGATTGAGTTCCCCTGGTACATGTTGTGATAGTAGGAACATGTTGTGTTTGAGAGCCCACTTCCAGATGTTCTGGGACAGCTTGGACAGTCCTGGAGAGTGAGTCCCCCCTTGCTTGGTGAGGTAGTACATGGCTGTGGTGCTGTCTGTGAGGGCCATCACTGGCTTTCCTCGTAGGTGTTCCTGAAAGGCTTTCAGTGCTTTGAACACCGCTAGTAGTTCCAGCAGGTTTATATGCTTGGATGCTAAGCTCGGAGTCCACGCTCCGTGAGCAGTGTGATGGGATAGGTGAGCCCCCCATCCTGTAAGGGATGCGTCTGTGGTTAGAGTGGCTTCCACTGCGGGTGTGGCAAAAGTTTTCCCTAATAACAGGTTTTCTTTTGTCCACCACCGTAGCGAGAGAACCAAGGCCTGCGAGACCACCACTAGATCGTCCCATTGTCCGCTGGCCTGACACCACTGGCTGTTGAGGCACTCTTCCATTGGGCGCAGGCGCGCGTGAGGTACCAAATAAATACATGACACCATCATTCCTAGCAAGCGCATTGCTTTGCGTACCGTCACCTCTCGACCTGCCACATAATGGGGGATCTGAAACAGCATGTTTTGGACCCTCTCGGAGGGGAAGACGATGCCGTCCTTTGTTCGAATTAGAGCCCCTAGGAATTGTTTGATTTGGCTGGGGTCTAAGCTGGACTTCTTTTCGTTGATGGAGAAGCCCAGTTGGAACACAAGGTCTACAGTCTTTTGGGTATTGGAGAAGCATGTTTCGTAAGAATCCCGTTATGAGCCAGTCGTCGAGGTAAGGGTATACCGGGATGGATAACCTGCGCAGAGTTGTTTTGGACCCTCTCGGAGGGGAAGACGATGCCGTCCTTTGTTCGAATTAGAGCCCCTAGGAATTGTTTGATTTGGCTGGGGTCTAAGCTGGACTTCTTTTCGTTGATGGAGAAGCCCAGTTGGAACAAAAGGTCTACAGTCTTTTGGGTATTGGAGAAGCATGTTTCGTAAGAATCCCGTTATGAGCCAGTCGTCGAGGTAAGGGTATACCGGGATGGATAACCTGCGCAGGTGGGCCGCTGCCACTGCCAGTACTTTCGTGAATACCCTTGGTGCAGATGCTATCCCGAAGGGTAGTACTCTGAACTGGTAGTGTTTGTTCTCTATCTTGAACCTGAGGTATTTTCTGTGCGCTGGCAACATTAAAATATGAAAGTATGCATCTTTCATGTCCAGTGTTGTCATGTAATCCCCCTGTGATAACAGTGGGATTACTTCCTGCAAGGTCACCATACGAAACTTTTGGGGTTTGACAAACTTGTTCGCTGGGCGCAGATCTAATACAGGGCGCATGGTTAAGTCCTTTTTGGGTTCAAGGAAGTACACTGAATAAATACCTTCTGTTACCTGAGATAGGGGGACAGCCTCTATAGCTTCTTTTTTCAGTAGCTCTTCTACTTCTTGTAGAAGAATGGTGAGGTGTTCCGGTGTCATGCGTCGGTTCCGTGGGGGTCTGTACTTCGGGGAACCGTTGAATTCGATGCAGTATCCATGGGCTATGGTGGATAATACCCAGCGGTCTGACGATATTCCCTCCCATGCTGAAAGGAACGATGTTAGCCGGCCCCCGACCGGTGATGCATGGGAGGGGACCCGAATCTTCGGGTCATTTGTTGGTATTGGGCGTGAAACCTTTGGGGCTGGAGCCGCGACCTCTTCCCCTGCCACGGCGTTGGCCTCTTTGACTGAACTGGGTGTTGTTACCCTGGTTAGAGGGCCAGTTGGTAGCAGAGTAAAATTGCTGTTGGTTTTGCTGCTGGCGTTGGCCACGAAAGGAGCGTCTATTGCCATAGCCGCGTCTGTTAGGGGGCCTAGAAATTTGGTCAAGAGTTTTGATGGTATCAAACTCTTTCTTCGCATGTTCTAGGGCCTCATCAACTGCTTTCCCAAACAGATGTGTTTCTTCTATGGGCTTATTTATCAGGGAAGCCTGGGTTTCCGGCTTAAATCCCGAATTGCGCTGCCAGACATGGCGTTTGAGAAGTGTTCCCTGAACCAGGGAACGGCCAGCCGTCTCTGCGGCATCTAAGGAGTTCTTTACGATGCCCTGGTTTACAAGAGTTCCCTCTGAGATTGTAGCTAACAGGCGTGAACGCAGGGGTTCTGGTGCGTCCTCTGCTTCGCTGCGCAGCTTGCTCCACTGTGCATCTGCGTAGCTAGCTAGTAGGGAATTGTTATTTGCAATCCTAGTTGAAAAGGCGACGGACGTCGTGATTCTCTTCCCAAGTGCGTAGAGCTTTTTGCCCTCTTTGTCAGGTGGTACCTCACTAGTGGATAGTGGTACCCCTGCTCTTTTCCTTGTATTAGTAACTACGAGGGAGTCTGGAATAGAATGGCATCTGATGTACAACGGGTCAGAGGTCGAAGGGCTGAAGAGCTTTTCTATCCGAGGGTTGACCCCTCTGACTAAGGCAGGATTGGAAAGGGAGGGAGTTATTCCTCTCTTTATAGAAGCCAGGAGCGGAATAGACTGACTAACGGGGGCTTTTTCTTTAATAACTTTCTCTACAAAGTCTATGTCAGGAAGAGTCTCCCCTGTGTCTATTTCAAAATGCGCTGCTCCCTTGCGCAATAGTGCATTAAGTGAAGGTTGGTCAACTATGGGAGAGGTGTTTCCAATAGGTGAATCCTTGGGAGGAGAAGGGTGAAAGACATCAGGGTCTGAGTGCACTGATGGGGATTGCCAAGGCTGCGAGGTAGCTGTATCTTCTTCGAAAGCTCCTGCACTAGTGTAAGGATCTTCTTCAAACCCCTCTTCCTCATGTTCTTCCTCTCCACCCAAACACTCATCTTCCTGGAGGTATTGCTCCTCTTCCGTGAGGTCATATACGTCTGTAGAAGGGGGAAACAGCCTAGGAATTTTGACCCTAGGGTCATCCTGGGGCCATTCTCTTAGTCTTTTGGGTGTGGGTGGGTTTTGGTTTCCCAAAAACCTTTCCATTTTCTCCATACAAGACTGGAGTCTTTCAAGGGTCTCATGGGGGACCCCTGAATAGTCTAGAGGGGGGAAATCAGTGTTTTCACCTTCAAAACGCTTAGAACGCTCCCACGTCGAAGAAAGGTTTCCGTCGCCATCTGAAAAGCCCTCCGGTAGTTCCGAAGTGCCCTTAGATGAAAGGGGCAGTTCCTGGCTACTCATGCTTTTTCGGCGTTTCTATAGCTTTTTGTGCGGTATTCGACGTTTGTTTTGTCGTCCGCTTACGTGTGTCTTCGGAAACAATTCTCGCCAGGCTCTCGACAACGAGTTTGTCAGTAGAGGACTCTGGTGTCGACGTTGCCTGCGTTACGCGTTGTTCCTCGACGGCCGCTCTATTGAGCGTTACGTCGGATGATTTTGGGGTAGCGCCCGTGTTTGATGAAAGCCCAATCGCTGGTCGCGACTGAGTTTGCAGGTGGGGCTTGAGACCCTTACGGTCTGAGGTAGACGGCGGAGTGCCCTGCGTCCCCTTCGGCGCTGATGGATCCTTCGTCTTCGACGAAGAAGAGCCGTGGGTTGTGTGCTTAGGCCTATAGGGTCTGTGTGCGCCCCCGTCGCTGGGGTGTTCATCCCCATGAGCAGGGCGTGAGCCGAGCCCGTCGGGGCCGGGGACGGACGTCGAGGAGCGCAAGCGCTCCTTCTGGGGGTTAATGACTTCCGTAACGGACGTCGAGTTATCACCCTCCTCGTCACTTTCTGTAACAGCGGCGGCTGGTGAGGAAACTGACTTCGACATAGCGTAGTCCGCCCACCTCTTAACTTTGCGTTCTTTAAGAGTTCTTGGTTTCAAGAGCTTACAGGCCGCACAGCTGTCCTCCTTATGATCGCTGTGTTTGTCCTTCCAAGTGTATTTGCCCCTACAGCGTGGGCAAAACTTAAAAGGTGTCCTCTCCATAGCTGAGGCAATAATAACTGGTGATAACCCCAAGGGAAAGATAGGGGAGAAAGAAAGACATTCTCAAAGAGAAGATAAAAGTTCGAACCCCCACTCTCCCTACTGTATGTTGGCCGGCGAGGCCAGGCCACGTGTTCGGCAGCGCCGAAGGATCTCCTCCGTCTCTTCCCCTCCGTCGAAAACTTGCATGTGATTCTAAGCAGATTAACAAACATCAGAAAAATCTATACTACACAGGTTGTTGGTGTGGACGAGTAGCCAGACTTATCTCAAGAGGGGTCAATGTGAGCTGTAGGTGAGCTACACAGAGGTTCACAGTGACAAGTATCCAAGAAAACACTTACACGCAGGGTTTCTGGATAAAACAATTGTTAATTTATTTACCAGTCAGTTAATGTAAGCTTTTTTCATAAGGGAGCACTGTTAAACAACACACAAATGCACTTCAAAATTACACAATCTTGGTTCAGAATCAGTAAATACCCATTTGGAATGGCATACAGCAGAGACCTACACCCTCAGGTGACTTCAATTGCTAGGGTGCTGTTGACATTAATGTATTACTGTTGGCATTCAGAATTAGTTAAGAGCAAATCAAAGGAAAAGATTATTAGAGCAAACAAGCAAACATGATACCACAAATATTTCTTAACCAGGCAAATACTTTCAGATCCCCCAATAAGAGTCATTCAGTTAAAACAGGAAACGCCAAAGTCAATAGGCAAAAGTCTAGATAGGCTGAAGCACTTCTTTGAAGGTAAGTAGAAAAGTCTTTGCACAAGGTTTCAGAAGTCTTTGAAGAAAAAGATGAAGCAATGTAGGACCACAAGCTGTTAGACTTACGAGTAGTAGAAGATGCAAGCAACTCTACAGCAAGAGTTAAGTCCTCTTAGACTTTGTACAGTACCTTTAAAATGAAGAAAAGATGCAGCAGAGGACTCCTCTTCCTGTGCAGCTCTGCAGGTCTCACTGTTCCTGGGCCTCAGTAGCGGGGAGGGAGGACCTTGGGCGACTCCTGCAATGCACTAGGATGGTCAAAACCTGCAACCATCAAACAGTGGCTGTTCAGTGTTTCAGCTCCTCGCGTCTACCGCAAATAGCAACACTGCAGTTCCCGACTGTCGAGATGGACTTTCCTTGCTTCTGGGGTCCCACACTCGGTTGATGGGGCTCGGGCTCGGCCAGTCCTGCTTCCTGGGAGTCTGCAGGATCTTCCTGTTTGGCCAACTTAAAAGCAACACACACAAACTGGTGTTCCTATCCCTGGCTTTACGGTTTCCAACAGCAACTCTGTGGAAATTGAACCAGCTCTGAGATGGATGTCCAGGTGGCTTACTTTGCAGTCGATTGGTCCCACCAACTCAAGGGCAGAAGTCGTCCTTGCAAGGGCTTCTCTGTCGATGCGAACTTGGCATTTTGACACTGCAGCAGGGCTTCACCGGACAAAAAAACGGTCCAGGAGTTGCAGCAGGCATCCTCTTCAAGTTCTTCTTCGGTTCCTTCGTCCAGTGGTCTACTCTGCTTCCCAAGCCAAAAGACTCGCCTTTTATACAGTTCTCTCCCTTTCATTCCAGCCTAGCTGTCAATCACCCAGCAGGGTGGCTGTCCATGCCGGACAGTCAGCCAGCTAATCACAGTGTGCATTTGGGTCTCCTACGAGACTAAGAACAGGGAGTTTCGAGCACCTCCTTCACTTCCTGCCTACCCCAGACACACCCTGGAGCCAGAGGCGGGCTTCACTCTTGAATCCCGCCAAAGGCAAAACGAACAAAGAGACCAAACCTGGTTTGGAGCGCCGAGTAAATTTCAAGAAGGACCTATCCAAAATTAAATATCGAAAAAAGAAGACCGGGGCTATTTTGACCAAAAATGGCACCGTTGGGTGCTTTACTGCAGCTGTGAACACAGCCCGCAGTAAATGCACAACACGGTAGTAAAAACGAAACCACTGCCACCAGCCATTCAGTGAGGAAAGGGCAACATAGAATTGTTACATGAGAAGCTAGACAAAGGGGATACTAGGTAACCCCTCCAGCACCCTATCGTAAAATAGTGTGCGCTGAGTCTAGAAAGTTACAAACGTAAGTAAAGTCAATTTCACTTTACTGCTCTGGGAAACAGTAGTTAATCCCAGAGAAGATAGTTAAACCTTGGGAAATCTTAAGAGACTTCCCTGCGTCGCTGCAGTAAAGGTGCTGTGTGACAATGTAAAAGATGATGCCTATGGAGTTTGCCAGACTCCACAAACAAAATAAACACAGAGTACAAAAAGCATGTTAAAATAACCGAGTGGGAAAATGGATCTCACTCCAGGGAAAAAAAAAATTCAAGTCCTCAAAATCCAGCAAAGTTGCTAGGGGTCTCTAAGATAGAGGGAATTGGCACAATTCTCCCTAACAGACCTCGACGTGTGAAAGGCCATGGGTACAATACACTCCACACAAGGTATAGTATTAACATGCTCAGTCGACGTCTCTTTATGAATTTTGAAAACAAGCCATGCAATACTCTGTGACTACCACCAGATGTCAGCCTATGCACAGCATGTGATTCTAAGCAGATCTGCAAGCCTCAGAATAGGTTTTATAAGAGTTTGTGTGACAATATTTGACTAAAGGTTTTACTTGCTTAGTGTGCATTTTAAAAGCCCAATAAACTATTGTATAATGCTCTGTGTGGACTCATTGTAGCCCTATACCACTCGCACTCTTCTTCCTGAGACTAAGCTTGTTAGGTAAGATTTTCATAATAATGATAAATCTTCCTGACCTGTGTCAACCTCAGAACATTTTGCTTTTACTGGTGGATTATCTTTCCTTATACCCCTGAGTGGGAGCCTTTTTCCACACTCACAGAATCTGTTTTTTATGGGTGTCATTTTTAAGACTCTCCATATTATCTTTTAAAAGTTATCCTCTTTGACAACTTTTTTGGCAATAAGGGCATATTATTGCTGGGTTGCCCAGGGGGCTCCCCTTTTAACTTTCTCTGGCTAACCTTGTGAGAACTACAGTTCCCAAGAGTGGAAAGGATCCCATTTTTTTTTTTTAGATGAGACCAGCACCCCACACCTTATGTGGAGTGCTGGGGAGATACATTTAAAATGAAAAAGGGGATACTCATTTATGTTACGAGGACAAACTAACCTTTAAGAGCTGGTGGTAGTGAACCTTTTTATTAGTTTGATGCATCTTTACTGCAGGCTATTTGCACAACCCTGGTAAAGGAACCCATGGGTGCTCATTTTACCAAAATGGCTTCTTTCGCCAATTTAGTGTTCCTTGTCCTTTCTTGTTCCTTCCCCTCACCTCCATTGTGCGGAATTCCTGTGGACACCCCGCCCAGGCTCCAGAGGGTCTGTGAAGGCAGGGAGCGAGGGAGGAGTTCAAAACTCTGCAGTCCTTTGTCTTCCAGCATGCCTGTGAGAATCAAGTTCAAACTGTGTGGATGGCTGTCCTGAAAAGGACTGCCAATCCCCCAAATTTGAACGTTGCATGGCAGTTTGTTTGGCAGTGTTCCTGCATAAAAGTCTGATCCTGGAAGCTGAAGAGGTAGTCGACCACTGGAACCAAAACCCGAAGAGGAAGATGAAGAATTTGCAGCTGAGACGATTTCCAGTGACCCGAGAGACTGCCCTTCCTGCCACTCAACGTGGCGACTGCGAAAACGAGACCTGCACCCGGAGCCTGGAAGGACCCACTAGACCTGCATTTTGAGCCATCCTACGCTATGCTGTGACCCCGCAGTGCTGCATTACCCCCAATACCATTGCCATGATGCCTACCCCCGGGCATCAGGACCAAGGCCCTCAGCTCTGGGAGCAGGCATCCAGACATTTGTTTAAACCTCAGCAGCCCCGGCTAGGGGCTGTCTGGGTTCAGTCCTGGCGCCTTAGGCGCCAGGCTCATCATAGAAATCAGTCCTGGCGCCATAGGCGCCAGGCTCATAGACTTGACTTACCTGATGCAGACCATGCTGCAAAAGAGTCCAAGCGTACATGAGGCCTGGATGGGACTATTTTGTTACAGGGACTATTTTTTACTCGGGCGTGGCTCTAGGGAACTTCTTACCTGGAACTACTTTGGAGGCTATTTAAACCACACCCGAACAGCAGCGCATGCTTCGCGTTATTCTGCATCCAGCAGCTTGACGCTCACCGTGCCTGCAGCCAGCATCCAGTCTTCTGCCACGCCCGCGTTCCTGCAGCCAGCATCCAGTCTTCTGCCACGCCCACCTCGAATCCAGAGCTCCTAGAATAAAGAAGAAGAAAAGGACAAGGTTAGAAAACAAACTTATTTCAAATTCCTCACCTAATTCCGGAACCATTTCATCTCCGGACCTGGAAAGTACATCAGTCCTGCACCCGTCGCTTCGCCAGCTCCAGCATGGCGCCATACTCGCCAGTTCTCACAGCATCTTTAGATCCGGCACTGTCTCCATCATTTCTTCGCCATAATCCAGCACCTAGGGGACACAAGAGGTGAGCCAAGGGAATCAACAAATACAACCTCTTCCCACCATAGACTTACCTGATTTACCACCGGCGGTATTATTCCATAACTCTCCACATTTTCATATGCCACATCTGTAAAGAGGGAGAAAAACAACACGTTAACGCATGCAATAGTTACTGGACAGCGTTGGGTAACAGACTCTTACCTGAATGCCAGCAGCAGCTACGAGACCCTCTTCTCACGAACTCTAGTGCAACTTAAGGAAGGAAGGGGACAAGAGGGAACATCGGGCACATTGAACTCTTTGAACTTGATACTTATCAATCCCGCCAGGGACTTCAGAGTCAATACTTACCGGAACTCTCCCAACGCCTTCAAACCAGTGAAGTAACTGGTATCTACGTGCCCCTGCAAGACACGCAGGATGGAGAGCTCATCTTTTACGAACATAAGGTGAGATTACTAAGGGGATATCGGAGGTGATTAGTGGGGGAGAGCGAGAAAAGTTGGGCGGCCATCACTAAAACCCACAGGTGGTTAATCCCCGTCTCCACTTGCAGGAAAATACTTCTTAGGGTCCAGCAGACACGACTATGCAGGCCAGTCCAGACAGTCATCTCTGCACTACGCATCGCGTTGAAGGAGACCGCAGTTGTCCGGGTCCGATCGACACCCCTGTGGGGTCCAGGTGAGCGTAACAACCATGGGACCTCGAGCCATTGTGCGGTGCACCGTCTTCCGAATTCCGAATCTCACTGACACTGTGGGCATCCTGCTGGACCTTCAGAGACGTGAATCGAGTCGGAAAAGTTCCCTCACCAGAGCGCTGGACCTTGCAAACAACGAGAATCGGACCAGCATATTCTGTCTTCTGTGCTCCTGATCAAGATGCCAAATACACAGAGCTGCATCCAGCCATGAGGAAAACCTTGCCTAGAGCCTTCCCTGTGATCCTTGCTGCAAAAGTCCTTCCACTGTCCAGTCTTCTGTCTTCTTAATGAAGGAATTGAACAACCAGGTTTTTGGCTGCAGATCCTGAAGTCCTCCGGGTGCAAAATCATCTTCTGTGCTGAGGTAATGTGCTGGTATAGGTATTTAATTACTTAAAGTCTCTTGTGATTCTTGTATAGGTTAGGAGTGTTTTCTGTGATTGGGCGGTCTCTGTTTGGGAGAATTCTCTTTTTAGGCTGAGTTTCCTAACCTAGTGAGTCCCCCAGCAGCTTTGCTGGATTTCTGGAGTTTGTTTTTTTCTCCTGCCAAGAGTGAGACTCTTTTTCTCCCACTCTTGGACATGATTTATGGTGTTCCTTTGACTGTTAATGTGTTTTGTGGGATATGGGGTCATTTACTCCATAGGGTCTCATGTGTTTTTACTATGTGTGTTACACAGCACCCTCCGTGCAGTAACACAGGGGAGTCATAGTGACACCCCACCATAGACTCCATACCCTGGGTCGGACTACTGTCTCCCAGGGCATGTAAAGTGACCATTGGCTTTACTAGTCCCAAATTATGAACAGAAACCAGTACAAACCATCATATTGTGGACGTACTGGTCGGGGCAATTCGATTGCCCCGGGGTCTGTTAGTCGAAGGGGCACGTCTCCGTCCCCCCCTGATCGAGTTTTGGCTGGTGGCAGTGGATACTACTTTTTATATTCGACCGCGAATATATCCCTATGGGATTTTCCCATTGTTCGAGGCTACCAACTTTAATTATTTAATTCTCATAGCCTGGAACATACCACCGGTTTATTTATTTATTAATTCGCCGGTTGGTATTTTTTGCCACGACTCGATTCTAAAATGGCGTTTGTGTTCTCTTCTGTGACTCCAACCCAAGTCGAGCCCTTTGTTCCACTTTTTGGCGCGCTTCTCCACAGAAGCCTCCAAAAGTGGTGCCACTCTGTCTGGGTACCACAGGGGGTTTGGGAGGGGGTTTAGGCACCCTGGACTGATTTACCTTGGTAACTCAAGTCGCACTCTTGTGTGATTGGCCTAAGTGGTGAGCCGGCCGGCTCACCACTTAGCATGTTTGATTGACAGCTAGGCTGAGTGAATGGGGGGTGTGCTGCATAAAAGCAGGGCTTTGGGGACTGAAACTTCAGAAGTCGCCACAGGACCTGAGAATCCGACGAGGGAGAAGCTGAGCTGACCTACCACGACGACACCACCGGTGGAGCCCTGCGGAACCGACTCACCACTTCCCGACGACAGAGAAGATCTCCTAGCTGGAGAGGCTTCTTCCCCTGAAGGGTGGGCACAACCAGTTTACCTTCTTTTCTTCGCATCCCAGGACGTCTTGTGGTCGAATTGCCCGTGCCAAGCACCCCGGCATCCAGATAGCCACTTACCACTGGACCGCGAATAAAAGGGCCGCTCCTTTTACCTGAGAACTCCACGGCTGGTTTCTTCCCTAGTAGTGCAACGGACTCCTGTCTTCCTCCCCGACGAGATCCTCTATTCCCCCGGACGAAGCACCGACTTGCATCCGCTGCCAGGAACAACTGCGCGCGCTGGGGTATTCTCATCACCTTAAGGTACTCTGTCCGCCAGGCCTCCCTTTCTAAAGATTGCTACAAGGTAATAATAATCCCTTAACCTTCTGGACTGGGCTGGCCGCCTTGACCTTCTAACTGGTCCCTTTCTTTTGGTCAAACTCTTTTTGAACCTTTGCAAGACTCTTGTGCACTTCAACCGTGTGACCTTGGACATATTTCGTTCTGATCCTCTTAAAGTGGATCCGGCCTACTGAACTCTAACTTCACGGTTTTACTTGCCTTCCCGTCTTGTTTTGTTCTTGTGAAAGTGTTGGGATCTGTTTCAAATTATACTCTGCTTTTCTCTCCCTTTTTAAACAAATTATTAGAGTGCCATCTGCGTTAAGCGCTCACCGCTGTCTGAAAATAAGTGGGGCTTTACTAAAGACTTGTCTAATATTCTTCTAAGGGAGTGTATATCTTTTAGTGACTGTGTTTTTGAATTGCTTACTATTAGTGCCTGTGTGTTTTTCTAGATGTGGTTTTAAATAAATAATTATATCTCTTTTACACCAAGCTCTGGTCAGTGTTTACTTGTTCTACTGTGTTCTCTTGACCTATTGTGAATACTCTGTATACTGCCTAACTCTTCTTGAGGGAAGTCTGACTGCTCAGCCACAGCTACCAAGTGAATCTGTGTGGTACAGACTGCTACTAAGTGGGTTTACTGCCAAACACCTGTAGTCTTAAATCTTTTGCAGAGGTCCCAGAGGGAACTGCACAGGTTTCTGCCTAACAGTCTCTCGTCCAGTTTACCCAGGCCCGCTGCTGAAATAGGTGTCTTCTCTGAAGTCCCTGGACCCTCAACTAACTCTAAAGTAAAACACTTAATTGTTTGAACAATTTTCCTCTCAAACTCTGAACTTTTCCTGCAACTGAGCCCTATCTCCCCCTGCCTACAGCTGGCTCCTAGACAACTAGGGTCCCTCTTCTGCCGCTGAAAGAACTCATGTACTAGAATTGGGAAGGGCTGGATACTTTAAGGGGTCTGTCTTGAAAAGTAAATAAAAAGTGTTGAAAAGTGTACTTACTTGTAAAAGAGTTAGTTGGTAACTTTAAACTCTCAGTGAATAGTTACAAAAAGTTATTACTTACCTTAGACATGTTCTGCCATTCTGAAAAGTATATATAGGATGTACTTAACTTGAATAAGCTGCGTGCCGTAAATAAGTATTCTCAAAGTCTTACTTTCCTTAGAAACTGCCACGCCATTCTAACCGAAAGTAGACAGATCAACTCGCTCACCTGTGAATTGGGTTCCCCTATTCCCAAATGTAATGCTGTTGGTTTCACTTTATTATTATTCTTGTTAGGATAATTGAAGGAGTGTCCCCAATTGGGTCTTGCTTCCCATGACTTCCTGTTAAGCCTGTTCTGAATAAGTCATACTTACCTTATAGGTTGCTGGTAGCTCATTACAAAAGTATATAGGTTTTACGTACTTTGAGAAGAATGTTATCCTAAAATAAGTTTGTGTGTTATTGCTTCCCTTAGTCTAAACTGAAAAGTAGCTTATTGATTATTACACCCCAAGGTCTAACCCCCTAGAATAAGGAAGACGTTACTTGCCTGTAACTATTGTCCTCCAGCATGGGTCTGGCATGGATTCACATGCTCATGA
The DNA here is from genome assembly GCF_040938575.1 of Ambystoma mexicanum. Lineage (NCBI taxonomy): Eukaryota > Metazoa > Chordata > Amphibia > Caudata > Ambystomatidae > Ambystoma > Ambystoma mexicanum. Next base: position 1,106,271,524 of record NC_090921.1, on the reverse strand, counting down.
ATATTCCCAGTCGTCAGGCCTGGAATCCTCGGTGTAAAAAAAAAAATCAAAAACAAAAAAAAACGTTCACTTACAAACTGTATTTCTCCTCTAAACCAATCACTGTATTCTGGGTCATACTGTCCCCAGCCAATGACTGCCCTCTCCATAAGCCCCTCCTCTGGCAGCCATATTCAGATTTAGTAAGCACATAAAGAGGCAGTATGATCAAGAAGAGCAGCAGAGAGGTAGTAGGGAGGGTTTGCATGGGAATCCATGCCAGACCCATGCTGGAGAACAATAGTTACAGGTAAGTAACTTGTTCCTTTCCCAGCATGGGTTTGGGTTGGATTCACATGCTCATGAATAAAGAATACATAGCAGAACAACATTACACAACCACGGGAGGTGGCAAGGCTCAACAGAAGCAATTAATCTTACCTCCCGAACAGGCTCACGTCAAGCGAACAGGTTGCGCAGCACTACCTGGCGGACTCTGGACTCTTCCCTGGAATCCCTGTGGACGCAGTAGAATCTCGTGAAGGTGTGCGTGGACCTTCACATTGCAGCCATGCAGCGGTCCAGCAGGGGCACCAGACAGGAACGCCATCGTCGGAGCTATTTTTATGGTGGAATGGGCTCTCAGACGGCAGGGCAGCGGTCGGTTCGCCAACCCATGACACTACGTGATGCAGCCGGAGAGCCACCCTGATATGGAAGCCTTCCTATGGTTTACAGGACCAAAGTTCACAAACAGTTGAGATGTCTTCCGAAAACTCCTTGTACGTGCCACGAAGAACTTTAGAGCACGAGCAACGTCCAGCGAGTGCAAGCCTCTTTCAGATGGTGATGAAGGCTTCGGAAAAAACACAGGTAACACTAAAGGCTCATTGAGGTGGAATTCCGACTGAACCTTCGGCATGAAGGAGGGGTGCATCCGCAGCACCACCCTTGATTCGTGTAAAGTCAGATGGCTGCTTGCAGAATAGGCAAATAACAAGGGCGGTCCTGGGAGACTCTCTGCCAGACATGAGTCCTGGTTACAAGAGCCTTACCCAGAGTCTTTAGCTCACTATCTTTCACAGAGGAGAAATATCCTAAACATATCAGTCTTTGTCCTGCCCTCGGGCAGGACAGCACCGAAATGCTAGGCAATTCTCCTCTGAACAAGAGTACCAACAGCAACCCCAGACACGTGTTTCGGTCTGGTTGAACCTCATCAGTAGGGTGTAGCAGTGCCTCTCTCTAAGAATAGTGAGCAAGGGGTCCACGTCTGGATTCCCCTAGTAACTTAGGGTGAAACCCAAAGTTACTTGAAATATGCAAATAACAAGGGGGCTCCTGGGAGACTCTCTGCCAGACATGAGTCCTGGTTACAAGTGCCTTACCCAGTCTTTAGCTCACTATCTTTCTTTGGGTCTCACCCTAAGTTACTAGGGTAATCCAGATGTGGACCCCTTGCTCACTATGCTTAGAGAGGCACAGCTACACCCTACTGATGAGGTTCAACCAGACCGAAACACGTGTCTGGGGTTGCTGTTGGTACTCTTGTTCAGAGGAGAATTGCCTAGCATTTCGGTGCTGGACTGCCCCAGGGCAGGACAAAGACTGATATGTTTGGGATATTTCTTCTCTGTGAAAGATAGTGAGCTAAAGACTCTGGGTAAGGCTTTTGTAACCAGGACTTATGTCTGGCAGAGAGTCTCCCAGGACCCCCCCCCTTGTTATCTGCTTGCAGAATAGGGCCTGGATCTCACCCACCCTCCTGGCAAAGGTGATGGCCACAAGGAAAGCCGCTTTCGACAAGAGGAACGAGAGGGGCCTGATGCATAGGCCATGTTGAGTTCCCACACCGGGGCAGGAGCCTTCACAAGCAGGAAAGAGTGAATTGAAACAGTCCTCTGAGGAACTCCTTGACAAGATGGTGGGACCAATGAGAAGATCTTCCTGTAGATCTGGTATAGCGGGAGATAGCCGCCAGATGCTCCTTGACAGAGGCGTGCGCCAGCCCCGACTTTGCCAAGGACAAAAAGTATGAAAGAATCTGTGGGGCTGTGACCCTCAGAGGGTTGATCTTCTGCGACCGGCACCATGTAGCAAAATTCTTCCACTTGGAACCGTAGCTCTTAAGAGTCGATGACGCTCTAGCCTTGGAAAGGACCTCCCTGCAGACAGCCGGCAACTCGTATCCTCCGAACTATAGGGCTGCAGTAGCCAAGCCCTCAGGTTCAGCAATCCTGGGTTGTGATGCAGGATTGTGCCGCCTCCTCTTGTGAGCAGATCCGCAACCACTGGCAGCTTGACTGGAGGCGACGCTGTCTGGCTGAGAAGGTCCGGGTACCAAATCTGCCTCTGCCACGCCGGAGCGACGAGTATCATCCTGCATCAGCACTGTTTGAGTTCACTGATGACTCGCAGTGGGAGAGGCAACAGAGGGAATGTGTACAAAAACAGGCCTTCCCACAGGAAGGAGAACATATGCCCCATGCTCCTCGGCTAGTGGAACCTGCTGGCAAATTTCTGGCATTTGGAGTTTGCCGCCGTCGCAAACAGATGGATCTGGGGCCTGCCCCACTTGATGAAGATGTGATCCACCTGGTCCTGCCGAAGTTCCCACTCATGGCAGGAGCACAACTCCCTGCTGAGGGAGTCAGCAATGGTATTCTCGACTCCCGCCAGTTGAAAGGGGATGAGGAACATCTCTTGTTCGACAGCCCAGTGCCACAAGTTCTGCTACTCTCTTGAGAGCGCTGGGGATCGGGTGCCCCCTTGCTTCCTGATGTAGAACACTGTGGTGATGTTGTCCGTGAAGATCCTCACCACTTCCATCCCTGAAGCGCGAAGGAATGACTTGAGGGCCCAGAACACTGTCCGCAGCACCAGGATATTGATGTGGAGATCCTTCTCCTCCGGCAGCCACAGGCCTCTGGCGTGCAGACGTCCGGTGTGGGCTCCCCAGCACTCCAGGGACGCGTCCGGGGGGACAGTCTCCTGGTATGGGGGTTTTTGAAACCCTATGCCCAGGGCGATGTTGGAGTGTTCGCCCTACCACCTTACCGCACGACCAAACTCCTCGTCGAGAGGGATCTTGTCCGTGAAGCTTCTGGACACTTAATCCAGCGGGCGTCCAGGAACTCCTGAAGAGGACGCAACCTGCAGAGCCGGATTCGGTAGATGAAACATGACATCATGCTGAGCAGCGATTTGATGGTCCGCACCGTGGCGGTCTTCAGTGACAACAGCCATTGCACTTTCTCCAGCACGGCCGCTATCCTCTCCTCCAAGGGTGACGCTAGGCAGGAGACCATGCTGAGCCTGGCTGCCAGGAACAGTGCATTCTGCGATGGTCTCAAGCAGGACTTCGGATGATTGATGGAGAACCCCACATCCGTCAGCAGCAGGGCAATCATATCTGTGTGTTTGGCGGCTACCTCTCTTGAATTGGCCCGGATGAGCAAGTTGTCGAGGTACGGGTACATGTGTATCCCTCGTAGATGTAGATGGGCCGCCACTGGTACAAGGCACTTCGCAAACACCCTGTGGGGAGAATTGGTAGTGTCTTCCCTGCACTACGAAGCATAGAAACTTTTGAGGTTTCTTGGGAATGGGGAAGTGGGAGTAGGCGTCCTCCAGATCCAGCGACGTCAAGAAGTCTTCCTCCAGTTGGAAGAGAAGATGCTGCAACGTGACCACTGAATTTTTGGTACTTGAGGTACTTGTTGAGACGCTGCAGGTCAAGAATGGGCCTCCAGCCCCCAGTCTTCTTTTCAACTAAGAAGTATCTGGAGTAGACCCCGGAGCCCTGGAGTCGTCTTGCAACTAGCTGTAACGCCCCCTTTCTTAGCAAGGCTGTACCTCCTGCAGTAGCTGAGGGATATGCTGCTCCTCTGGGATCACCGGAGTGATCCGCTGACACTTTTGCTGAAACTCCAGGCTATGTCCATGGGTGAGAGCGTCCAGCACCAATCCGTAAGTGGATATCTTTTTCTACTTGCTGACGAATCCTGTCAGCCGGCCTCCCACCAGGGTGCATGGATGGGGGCCAGACGTCCTGGCCGGTTCAGTCCTGCATTCGGTGCCTGCTTTCCCCCCCTGGGGGGCGATGACAGCGCTGACCACTTCCACCGAAAGTCTTGGAACTGCCTCTGTAGGCCTCCTGGGTCGTGGACTGGGAGGGTTGACGGTACGATGAGGAGCCTCCACCAAAACCCTTCGTCGATCTGCCTGACTTTCTGCCGGAGGCGCAAAAGGAAAAGCAGTGCTGTTGGAGAGTACTGAGGGCACGAGCCGTTTCCATCTTGATGGCCTGCAAGGAATCGTCGACGGCCATCCCGAAGAGGTTATCCCAGTCGAAGGGCATGCCCAGTACCCTAGTTTGGACCTCCTGGCGGAAATTGGGTGGCCTTGAGCTATCCTCAACGACGGTGGCAGACACAGTTACCCCATCTGTTTCGGCAATGTCCAGAGCCACTGTGATGGCATGGTCTGACGCCACTTCATCTTCCTGGAAGAGTGTGATCGCCTCCACTCGCTTGTTGTCGGGTAGAAACTGCAGAATAGGGACCAGCTTGTACCAAAGTTCCCAGTCATACCTGGCCGGGATCGCCAATTTGTTGGCTGTTGTGATGGTCGACGCCACAGAGTAAATGACCTTCCTCCCCACGGCATTCTACTTCTTCCCCTAGCTGTCCGGAGGGACTGAGGACGATGATTAGGGGTTAGACGACCCCTTCCTCACAGCTGCCGACACCACTGAGTCCGGCGACGTTTGCAACCGTAGGCAGTTGGGTGCGGACTCCGGCACCTGGTATTTTTTCTCCAGCCAATCCTGCTTGGCTGGGACCGAGAAAGGATTCTTCAGGAGGTCTAGGCCTCAAACAGGTCGTCCAGGAGGGTGTGAGAAACCTAGGGGTATTCTCTCATTTGGACCCAGAGAATCCTCTATTCAGGTTGTCAGGACACGCCCATTGCCTTTGGATCCAGAACCTGGGGGTGGCCAGTGCGGGAGGCCAGGGCGGGAGGATCACCCACGTAGAGGAGTCCAGCGTTATTCTCATGGGAATACCCTAAGTGAGACGCAGTATTCCAATTTTTCCAATGCACACCTACCCGATATCCCAGCAGTCTTTATGGGATGTTGGCACCAAAATGACCCCCCCACCACGCCCTTTCCCCCATTGAAAAAATGGAGGAAAGACCATGGGAAATCCAAATTACATCTAAACCCCAAAACTAATTTTACTTTTCCACAATACTACAACTCTTATAATACCATTCCCCTCATTGAAATCCACAATGACTGGGACGAGGAAGAGGCAGATGGGAGTCATGATAATTGCATAGACAAAGAGGCATTTATGTGCCCCCCTTACGAAATGGCTCAATGAGAAGAACAAGTTACTTACCAACTGTAACGTTCTTTCGATAGGATGCATCTCCCACGTATTCCTCATCGACCCTCCCAGCCAACCTCACAACACAGTTTACGTGATTTACACTCTAAATTCTTTTAAGGCTTGGGTCAAAAGAGGCACGCCCTTTAACTATAATACATGGGCTATAATACACGAAAAAATAGAACTGAGGCCATCGGACGTGCTCGAGGCATTTATACAGCAGATGACGTCGGTGCTCGACGGATGCCGCCGAGGGACATCGACGCCGCAACCTCGAGTGGAGCGCCCTCTAGTGGAGAGAAAGAGAGAAAAAAATTCCGAAGCAGCAAAGCTGAAGGTAAGGATATATCTAAGTTGAGGAATACGTGGGAGGACACAATCCATTCGAAGGGATTGAGATACAGGTGGGGTTCCCGTTCTCTATATCCTTTGAAGTCTATGGCTATAGCTATACGTTGGTAACAGAAGACAATATACAGAGGGTCATGGGGGAATTGATGGGAGGGGGGGAACAGACGATGGAAGGAGAGGCAAAAAGCGCTGAAGAGACGCGGTGGAGTATAAAAGGGCCAACCAGGCGCAAAGTCCCAGGTTCAAGAAGTTCATGAAACGGTACACCACCCATCTGGGCCTTCATGAGTCTGATGAAAGTGACCTCCTTGGTGGGAGGTGGAGGGGGGGCAGGGGGTTTGGTGGTAGGGGAGGAACGAGGGATATGGAGGGGCACTACTGAAGTTCATGGTTTTTCCTGGTTTGTTTAGGACTGTTTGAGGGACAATGAGCGGTTGTGAAAGGGGAGTAGAGTTTGGTAGAAAGTCCATGGGGGAGAAGATAAAAGTCTGGGAGGCGGGGGGGGGGGGGGGGGGGTTTCAGCAGCTTTCCTCAAGGATGGTTATTTCTTGAAAGCACAAATGGCACTTCTGGGACAAGGGGGAACGGAAGGGAGGTCTACGGATGGTGAAACAGGAATGTACGGGGGTTCGTAACTGTGAGGAGCACTAGGAGAAGACCCGCGGGGTCAGGTCCTGTTGGTGGCCCGGTGTTCGTCCAGTGATGTTAACCGGAGGGGTCCGGGCGCTTTAGGGGGGCACGGTTAACACACCCTTACAGGATCCAGGGGTAAACTGTTCTGGAAAGAAAGTGGTGAGCCCAGATGGAAAGGTTGATGTATCTGGATGGCAGACCAGACTAGAGGGGGAATTCAGGGAGGGGGCTTGTCGTTCAGGATATGCACATTAAATGTCATGGGGTTAAACTCACTGACTAAAAAGGTCCCTGGTAGCCACAGAATTCCGAAAACTGGGTATGGATTAGGGATGTAACGGTATACCATTAAAGATACTGTGAACAACTTAATTGAACAATAATATCCGTCAAGTTGTTTATACCGGTATACCGTTTATACCGTTAAGTGTGCTTTTCAACCTGATTTGGAAAGGCTGCAGCAAGCAAGTGCTGCGCAGTTTTGGTCTTGCACTGCTGGATGTGCCGCCTGCCAAGGGGGCCTTGTTTGGTAGACAAGAGCATAGGGAAAGCGAGGTCACATTAGTAAATGCAGCTTTGCTACTGTGACCGCTCTTTCTCTGTGATCAGTAGAGTCGGGTCAAAGATCAGCCAATTTTTTCACAAATTGTGTTGAAAGCTGCCCAGTGCCTGAACCTTTGTGTTCCCCATGCAAAACTGGTAACGATGAGTTGACTGACTGGCTCTATAAGCAAACCGGAGAATCCAGTTCATAGACTCCACCAGACCTGGATTTCATGGGCAAAATAGAACAAAGTTATTCTGTTTCAGGCATTATTTATTTGAAAGGCAGCATAAAGATTTTAAATGTTTTCACACAGTCCTGCTGCTCTGCGCTACAGGTCAGATCTTCTATGGTGACTGTCCCTATTTTCAATTTGCAATTAGCAAGACTAAAGGGACATCACCAGGGTGAGCTGAGGGCCTGAACTGAAAGTAAGTATTTTATTTTTCCTTTTGTACGCATGTAAACAAATTTTATAAAATGTTCAGTGACTTGCAAAACAGTGGAGCCAGAAGCACTTTGCTTAGCAACCACTCAGCCAGCAGGAGCAGAAATGTATCGATTCAGCTGGGCCCAGCATCATGTGCCATTAGTTCAGTAAATTAAGGTCCTACTGCACTGAGCAAGCACCCATTGGAACAGCTGTTGCTCTGGCTGTGCACATTGTAAAAGAAAAAAAAAAAAAGGACAGCCAGCGAAGTAATGCATATCGAATTACTCTCCCCAAGGTTTAGATTCAAGGAACTTAAGTTTCTCATGGTCATGGATCAGATAGACATCCAGTTCTGTTTTAGCTTAGAATTCTGGGATTTGTAGTTTTCCAACCAATTTGATAGATGGGGAAATACACATCCCAGAATTTAAAGGGCAGAATGAACTGGATGCCCTTCTGATGCATATCCACAAACGACTTTAGCTCTGTAGACCAGGCATGGACTGGCCTTTAGGGTAATAGGCCCATGGCCGAACCAAAAACGCAAAATGCTCGTGTGGGCCAGTTTTTTGGGTCAGAGTGGGGCACATTTTTGGCCAAAGTGTGCCAGTTGGCTAAGTGATTTCACTATGCAGCTAATAGTTTTGACCACTATTGCTGAATAAATATGCTTTTAAATGTACAATTTGCATCACATTATCAAAAATCTCCCCCTTTGGTACTATTCAAACAGTGTTCCAAAAGGAATTAATTCCCATTTGCAACTGTGGGCCACTTTTATGTTGGTGCCCGAGACAATTTTATGCCCTGGTCTGACCCTGCTGTAGACGGTGTGAACACTGGGCCCATCAGTGCTTTCTACTAGTAAATAAACCCCCCCCACTGTCCTCTGTGTATATTTGTATATTGGCACTAGAGTTATTGCTTCGCTTGATCCTTGACCTACCTGCCTTCTGAATATAGCACTGGACACAAACAGGCAGGACAGATTCTACATTCAATTGGAAGTATCCAGAGCAATGGGGGTGAAATATTTCTTCGGTCAATTCTCAATTTGTGACACCACCCATGAAAGCATCCCTCCCTCTGAACTCGCATCACAAGGGTCGTAATGCACTCAGACCTGGGGAAACCGGTAATGATGGGGCTGTGGTGAGGTGGTGGTCTAGGCCATATTTGTGCCGATATGTATGTTAACTTTGTCCTTTTCAACGTTTTTTTTGCCACTCTCTTTAAGAAGGTAAATGAGCATGTATTGCAAGAATCAAGAAAGAAATCAACAGCACCCAATGAGCGCTGTGCCTTTATGATTACATGGTCGGTGGTGACTCCGACATCAGACCTTCATAATACACCAGGCAGATGGCAAACAGGCTATAGTGATTAGATCAGTATGCAACCTTTCGGTGTGTCTGTGTTGGCTATGACATTTTGACAAAAGAAACGCAATGACATGGGCTTTCAGACCGCACACGAGTGACTTTTCTCCCTTTAATGGGATAAAGAGTTGTCAAAACAAACTTTGTCGCAGCGAGGGATCATGATGCCATGTGGTTAAAAAAAACGCAAGTCGAGGGCAATTTTCAAAGCAATGACCTGTGAATGAGCAGCAAGCTCATTGCTCAAAATGTGCATTATAACACTTCCACTAGTCACTCTTTCATTCAAGGCGATCAACGAGTGAGCGCCCTGAAAAACCAATTCTGCAGATGCCTTAAATTCCTGGAGGATCAGCTAAATAAGTGCAGAGACAAGTTTCAAAATGATACCTTGCTCCAGCTGGAAAATCCTGCCTGTGTATTTGTAAATTAACTAAAAAGCATTGATTTAATGGTAAGTTAAAGAAGTTGAAATGCAAAAAGGCAATGTAAAAAAAAGGTTCTTTTTTTTGGTACAACTAGTTTCAGTTGGAGCAGATTTTAATGCTATTCTGTAACCCACCTGACACAAAATCAATATGTTAGCAACAGGAATAAAAATATAGTGCCAAGAAGGAAAAGGATTTACTTTGGGTTGGTGGCTTTTGGTTTTTATACATTTATAATGGATAATGTTTTCAAAACATACGACAATGGGGGGTTTCCCTGTTTCTATCCTTGAATTTATATATAATAGGTCACACCGTGAAATTAACTCATCTCTGCGGGTATTCCCTGCTGCCATACCAAAGGGTGACATGTCCGTGATCACTGAACACCTTTCGTCCCGCTAGTAAACTAAAGGCTGTAATGTAAAGAGAGAAAGTGTGTGTGCAGATTATCAAGATGGCAACATGTTCATCTTCACCAGTAGCCAATGGGGGAGCTAAAAGCCTAAATGACCACTTCAGAAAAGCTATTAAGTTTGCATTGCCAGTCGCATCAGGGCTCCCCCCCCCTCCTCTCCACACGTGTTTGGTGGAAGCACGGGGTGGCATTTCAGTGGAAAGTATGTTGAAAAGCCCAATTCTGGCCCTGGGTGACTGCTTTTGTTTGTGATGATAAATCTGACAATTTATGACCCTTTTTAAGAAAATATTTTCTAAGATTAGTTAACTCCACCTGCTATACCGTGATAACCATGATATACCGTCATTTGGCAAGAAGATTAACGTACCGCCATAAAACTAATACTGTGGCACCCCTAGTATGGATGTTCTCTTCCTTCAGGAAACATGGTTCCTTAAAGGCGAGGAGCAGAGGAATCCCTGTGGCCTCGTGGGGCAGGCCAACTGGGGTTCGGGGGAGGCAAGAAAAGGGGGCAGTGGTAGTCTCCTACATAAGAGATTGGGAATGGAGGTAATGAAGGAGTGGAGGGGAGGGCGATTTTCCCGACTGGTACCATGAGAGGAGCTAGTTTAACGCTTGTGGCTTTATATGCCCCAATCAATGCCAGCTGCAATTCCTGAAGCCCGTGCTGGCAAGGACCTTAAATGAGGGGGTGGCACACCTGATTTTGGGAGGGGATCTTAACATGTGGGCAATTTCACAACTGGACAGAAGGGCCATGGGGACGAAAGGTACAGGGTCCACTCCAGAACGGTGACGGGGCTTGCAGGTATGCCTCGACACACATGGACTGTGTGATGTGTGGTGCCTTTTTCACGTGGAGGAAGGGAATGTATTTTTTACTCTGCGCCACATGGGATCTATACTCTCATTGATTACCTCCATCTCAAAGGAATTAAGGGAAGTAGCAATGGGATCAGACTTTCACCTGATAGCCTAGCCTGGTACGATCACAATATGGAGTCACTAGACTTATCTTGGACGAATCTAGAATCTATTAGTTCTAAGTGGAGGTGTAATGAGTCCCTCTGGAAGGACCCAGTGTTCATGGAGGAGGTGATACAAGAGTATTTTCAGTTGAACTATGTTAGGGTGAATTCTCACATCTGTGCCAATTCCCTTCAACCTTAGAGACCCCCAGCTCTTTGGCTGGACTTTTAATTTTAAGCCAGGAGAGACAGCCTTTTTTCTCACTCTCTCAGTATTTTTATCTGATTTGGATTCTGCAGTTCCTTTGTTTTTGGAGTCTGGCAAACTCCATAGGCATCTGCTTTTTGTATGGTGACCCACAGCACCTACAGTGCCACAGAGAAATCCTTTAGATTCCTGTTAAGATTCAAATACCTTCTCTTGGGAGAACTACTGTTCCCAAGAGTATAAAGGTGAAATTGATTTTACTTACCGTTTTTCCTGTGTAGGTCCAGCAAACCCCATCCTATGTGGAGTGATGGAGGGTTACTTAGTAGCCCATTTTCCTACTTACTCATATAACATTTGTTATGTTACCATCACTACTATATATGGCGTTAGGAAAGATTTCCATTTATGTGTAAATTTCCCTCCAGTTGTGTACCCCCCCCCCCCAACTTTCTTGCTGCTGTTTAACACCACCTGAATTTGCCAGGAGAGCCCAGCCTTCAACTGCACTCCTCTGGGCTTTCGCTCAATTTTTATTGAGAAACTGACATGCCCTTAAAACAGTCAGTACTGGGAGACTTTGTTTCCCTTAGACCTTTCCAATGTTGCAACTTTACTGCAACTTGAAACAACTGTACAATGTACCTTCCAGTACAGTACAGTTGGGTCTCTTAGTCATTTCCAAAGGCCCTAGATACTCTCGAAGGATTTTATAAGAGAAGTGCAGATGTGTCACGGACAGGGATGGTGGCAGCTTATCTTTTCATGTAATTTAACCCTTTCCTGCCAGGTAAACCTGGATTACTGTGTTTGGCATGAATAGGTGGCCTGGCTCCAAAATGGCCATGTCACAAGTTTCTTTTGTCCTGTCCTTTGGCCATCTTGCCTCTTCGCCTTCCCCAGGTCGAGCCGACCCGGTCAATCCTTATTTGGGCATGCATTTACCCGCAAAACACCAAGCTTTTGCTGGCTTCTGCATGCCTTGTGTGTGTGCCTCCAGGATGTGGGCTGGTGTGTCTGTCCCCAATACACATCCTGGGTGCCAGAGAGTCTGGAGTGCTGTAAATGCCTGCTACCACTGTGGTCCATGATCGGTCCACGTATGGTATGCATGTATGTGACCAGATCCACCATCGAGTCCTCTTCGTTTTGGTGCGAAGGAGATTCTGGATAAGAGAAGCCCCCAAAAACACATACCAGGTCAATCTCTGGAGTTCTCACTGAACTAAGGTAGGATCCAAGTATCCTGAAGCTAAGAAGCCGAGTCAAGGAACGGCTGGTGACCTGCTGCAAGGTTTGGCACCCTGAGGCCGCTATCGTCCCGTGGGACACCTCTGCATCTGGTCATCCTAGAAGGTCTGCGAAGACAGTTCGACCCATTGGAACAGTGGGACCAACTATTCTCGGCACCTTGATTTCACCCTGCAACTAAGCCTTCTCGGAAGTGTACCTGGGCCAACCAGTGAGTTGACCTAGCTTACGAAGGACCTTTGCTCTGTCTCTGCCGCCGTTTCGAGGAGGATCTCGAAACTTGGTATATCGCTAGCTCGGTGTTCACAGCACCCTCACACTGAATTTCGTACACTTGGCTTTCCCAAGTCTGAAGTGAGACGAGTGCGCCCGAACCGGAGCACAAGCGGTTACTGTGACGACCCTTCCAGGTGCGCTGCACTTGTGCCCCTCTTGCCCCTGAAGCCTTCTGCAGTGAAACTGGCCTGATCCATCCACCAGGAGCAGAGAAATCGTCACTGTTCCGTTTGGGAATCATTGCTGTATCTTCGTCGCTGAAAGCCGCATAGCCGCCAATTTGCCGCACTTGAACCTGCAACCGAAGTGGACTTGACTGCCGAAGTTTGGTCCGAGGGTCAGTGAGTAATCGCAACCCTAGCCAGTAGCCCCTAGCGCCTCCATCCATTTTTACACATGAGAGCCCCTGGGGGCCCCTCTCCTTTCCACTGCTAGTGCGAACTATTCCCAACTCTTGGAATCGACTGCCCTCAAGTGTAGACCCTCCTCGAATCGTGGGAACCTATTTTTGATCGCATCACCCACCTTACTGAGCTGCTACAGACCCCAAAGAGACCCCGTTTTTGCCTATTGGTACCACCGCGTGCGCTTGCATTGCCTGTATTTTTGAGCATTAGGCTCCCCTCGGGTGCCCATTTTGTCAAAATGGGCCGGTCGTCTTTTTTCGCCATTTCTTGTTGTAAAGGTCCTTCTAGTTTGGTGCGCAGAGTAAATCTCAAGGTTTGGTCCCTTTGTTCATTTTGTCTTTGGCGGGATTGATATGATATGGCATTTGTAACACGCCTATACACAAGTGTTTCAAGGCGCGGCGGGGTGGGGGGACAAAGGGAGACAGACCACGATCCTACTAGGCCAGGTGTCATTCAGATAGCGCAAGTGCAAGGGTAGGGAGACTGGGAAAAAGTGCAGGGGAAGGGGAGAGGGGAAGTGCAGTACATGGTTAGTAGAATACAAGATAAATAATAGGGCCAGCTGGTGGCAAGTGCAAGGAAAGTGCGGTACATGGTTAATAGAATACAAGATAAATAATAGGGCCAGCTGGTGGCAAGTGCAAAGGTAAGTGCCGGGAGAAAGGGGCTGTAGGATACAGAGACAGTCCCATAGTGCATGTAGGCAGTGCAAGGAAGAGTGGCTTCGCCAGGACATGAGATCGGTGAGTGGCCCAGTTGCAGATTTAGTGCAGGTTCAGTGATTTTAGCTGGGGAGAGAGGGAGAGAAAGCGGAGGCAAAGAGGAAGGTTTTGAGGTGCTTCCGGAACCGGAGATGGTTCTCCTCAAGTTTCAGGGAGGCAGGAAGGCTGTTCCAGGGAGAGGCCCCTGCTGCGGTGAGAGATCTACCAGCAGCTCGTTGCTTGGAGAAGCGGCTGACCCTGAGGTAGTTGGAGGTGGATGAGCGAAGGGCTCGAGAAGGAAGATATTTAGGAAGAGAGAGAGTTGCAGGTATTTTGGCCCAAGGCCCCACAAGGCCCCAAGATTCACTGGTGAAGCACGCCTCTGGCTCCAGTGTGTGTGGCAGTGCAGGAAGCGAGGGAGGTTCCTTCCTGTGCTTAGTCTACTTGGTTACAGGAATGCACCCAAAGGTGATTGGGTCAGCTGGCTGTCCTTGGAGGACAGCCACCCTGCTGTGTGAGTGACAGCTAGGCTGCGAATGAACGGAAGAAACTTGCATAAAAAGGCAAGGTCTTTTGCAAGGAAGGCAGTCTCGACCACTGGATGAAGGAACCGAAGAAGAAACTGGAAGAGAAGCTTGCTGCACCCTCCTGGACCGTTGGTTTGCCTGGTGAAGCCCTGCTGCATTGCTGAGGCTCTGAATTTCAAATCGACTAGAGAAGCCCGGAAAGGACGACTTCTCCCCTTGGGTTGGTGGGATCAATCAGCTCCAAGACGAACTCGACTGAGACCCCCTCACTCTGCTGGCTGTACTTCTTTGCTGCTGCAGGAACCGATTGCCAGGGGACAGGAACACCAGAATCAAGTGCATCGCCTTTAAGCCGGACCCAAGCTCCAGGAAGTACCTCCGGACTCCCTCGAAGCAGGTCTAACCAAGCCTGAGCCACCTCAGAGTGCTGGAACCCAGAAGCAAGGAAAGTCCACAAGGTGTCCATGTGGTGCTATTTGGGAATAGCTGAAATGGCAAAGTGCCGCTGATCTGAATTGTGCCCACTAATGCCGCCGACCTTCAAACCGTAGTGCAGGAGTCCCCAGACGTCCTCCCTCTGGTCCCCACGACTGAGGCCTAGGAACAACAGGATCTGCAGGACTACAACAGGAACAGAAGCCAGCTGGACCCTTTTCTTCAGACTCAAGGTACTGTGTAACTTGGGGTACTTACTGCTTGTTGTGTGTAGCTTGCTTGCTCTCACTGGAGAATTGCATTGGTTGCCCTTTGCAGAGTTGGTTGAATCTTTGCTTTTCACAAGCTTGTGGACCAACAGTGATTATTTTACTACAAAAATTCTTTAACTTTGTGCAAGACTTTTGTGCTATTGACAATTAGTACCTCAGCTCCCCTAGACTCTGCTTAATTGACATTGGCTGTCTTGGCTACCTGATGACTCTTACCCTCTGACTTTGTGTTTAACTATCCCTAAAAAAAAAAGTCATACATATCTTACTTGTATTGCTGGGAAAGGGTAACCCCATATTTCATTGGGGGGTTCAAAAGTGCTTACCTGTTTGAGAAACTTGTTAATCTTTGTTTTCTTCTAAACCTTTTCCTTTTTGCCATAACTTCAGTATTACAATTTAAGTGTGAAAAGTAATATATTAATGTCCACAGTGACCACACTATTGAAGTCACCTCAAGGTGTAGGAAGTATCTGTGTGCCATCCCAAAATGTTATCTACTTAACTGAACTGTATTTAAGTGTTGCATATTGCTCCTTTCTAAAGAAGGCTTATTTTAAAAGTCAATGTTAAATTAATAAATAATTATTTTATCAAGAAACCTCGAGTATAAGTGTTATGTGAATACATGTCACTGTAAATCGCTATGTTACAACCCTGCAGCTCACATTGACCCCTCTTGAGATAAACCTGCCTGCTCAGACACTCTACCAATTTGTGTAGTACAGGCCTATACCAAAGGTTGGGTTACCTATTGCCAAAAGGACAAGGCTGGTGTAGTATCCCACAGGGTTACTACATACAATCTACAATCTCGCCTAAGAAGTCTTAGTTGCTTACCTCTAACTATTTCTCCAGCATTGGTATCTTTCATAGATTCAGATACTTGAATATTCCCCGTCGTCAGACTGGGAATCCTTGGTGATAAAAATAATTGCTCCCTAGCAGTGCCTGTACATAGCCCATTAGGGCCTATGAGCCATTCTATTGTGTAGTCCCTCCACCTCACTTTGGTCCTTTATGGCCCCAACCAATGAGGTGGCAGGGCTTAAGCTCCGCCCCCGGAAGCCATTTTCAGATTTTAAACTGTAGAGATTACAGTATGATGGATGCAGAGTG
Organism: Ambystoma mexicanum; assembly: GCF_040938575.1. NCBI lineage: Eukaryota > Metazoa > Chordata > Amphibia > Caudata > Ambystomatidae > Ambystoma > Ambystoma mexicanum. Next base: position 1,106,255,793 of record NC_090921.1, on the reverse strand, counting down.
TAGGAGCAGCCTTTCAGGGAAGGCGGGCGGGCGCATGTGAATCTATCAAAGATACCAATGCTGGAGAAATAAAGTTACAGGTAAGTAACTAAGACTTCTCCAGCACTGGATTCAGATGCTTGAATACCAAGCAGTTAAAACATGCCACCCTCATATACATATATGCATAAATACAGAAAAACACATTTCTGATCAAACCTTTACCATGCAGCAACACAACGGTTGCATACTTCAGGAAAGGAGGCTGGTCCTACCTTATGCAAAGAGATGGCGGAGCACTGCCCGTCCAACTGCCGTTTCTTTGTTGGCATCTTCAGTCAGGCAGTAGTATTTCGCAAAGGTGTGCATAGTGCTCCTCGTGGCAGCTCTGCATATGTCCTTCAAGGCCACCCCTGCGTGGAATGCTGTTGACTCCACCCTTCCTCTGGCGGAGTGCGCAGATGGCGGTCTAGTTAGAGGGTCGCCTTTCATCTGATGGCAGTGGGTGATGCAAGACGACACTCAGCGTGCCAGACTTTGTTTAGAGATATGCTGTCCCTTGGTACGGCCAGAGAAAGCAATGAACAGTCGGTTTGAGGATCGGAACTCCTTGGTTCTCTGCAAGTAAACTTCAACACTCTAGCAACATCTAGAGAATGTAGTGTTCTTTCCGCTTCCAAGCGTGATTCTGGAAAAAGGTTGGTAAAACAATGCGCTCAGTGAGTGTCATCTCCGAAAGCACCTTGGGAAGGAACTTAGAATGTGGCCTTAAAATGACGCGGTCCTTCTGGAACAAAGTAAACAGAGGTTCAGACGACAAAGCTTGTAACTCACTGATCCTTCTGGCTGATGTGATGGCTATCAGAAAGGCTGTTTTCCAGGACAAGAACATCACTTTGCATCTATGTATGGGTTCGAAGGGAGGTTCCATGAAGGCTATCAAGACGGTGTTGAGGCTCCATTTCGGGACTGGCGTGGGCATAGGAGGATAAGTACGCATCAGCCCTTTCAGGAAGAATTGAACCGCCGGTAAAGAGTAAGGATTGCATCTCCAGAGTTGTTGTGTATGCCCCTATGGCTGACAGATGGACCTTGATGGAGGACAATGAAATCCCTGTCTTAGCTAAGTACAATAATTAGGGTAGAACTTGATCAACCGAGACTGTGAGAGGATTGATGGCCGATCTCTGGCGCCACTTGGAAAATCAAGTCCACTTCCTGGTGTAGGTAACTTGTGTCGACGTGGCCCTTGATGATATCCCAACATTCTGATGGTAGCTTAAGGTTCATCAGTTTGTGCTGCTCAGGAACCATGCTTTGAGAGATAGGCTCCTTGGGTCGTGGTGGAGGACCTTGCGGTTCTGTTGTGTCAACAGATACTGATGCGCCTTAAGGTGAATCGGGGGCCGACTGGACAGATGCTTCAGAGTCGAGTACCAGACTTGCCGCGCCCAATCCAGTGCAATTAGGATCATTGAACAATTCTGTTCCTTCATCCTGTGAAGTACGCTTGCCATGAGGGGAATGGGGGAAGGCATAGAGGAACTTTCCCGTCCAATTCACTGAGAAAGCATCTCCCAGCGATTGATACTCCGGGTACTTCGAGGCAAACCTTCTACACTTCTTCTTGTCCCTGGTGGCAAAAAGGTTGATTTGCGGATGGCTCCATAAGGCAAAAATCCATTGGGTTTCCTTTTCGTCCAGCTCCCACTCGTGGGACGACATGTATTCTCTGCTTAGTCTGTCCGCTAGAACATTGTCCACTCCCGGAAGATGCTCTCCCTTGATCTGCACTCCATGGTGCAAGGCCCATGCCCATAGCTGTTGGGCTTCTTGTGACAGGATCTCTGACCTCATGCCTCCCTGCTGGTTTGTGTAGTGCATGGAGGTCGTGTTGTCTGTCTGGACTGCAAGTACCTGTCCAGCTAGTCCAGCTACCACAGGTAGGAAAGCTTTCAGCGCCCACCTTATGGCCCTGAGCTCTAACACATTGATGTGTAGCTGGGATTCTTGTGCCGACCAAGTGCCCTTGGTTTGGAGGTCCGCAAGGTGAGCGCCCCAGCCTGATAAAGACGCGTCCGTCCTCGGCAGAAGGGTCGATATCGGTGCTTGAAATGGCATCCCCTGTAGAAGATTTCTCAGAACATTCCACCATCGAAGAGCCTTGTGTAACGTCGATGGGATGTGGACCATGTCCTCCCAGCATCCAAGAGCTTGTTTCCATTGGTGGTCCAGGGCCTCCTGAACCGGTCTCATGCGAAGCCTGCAATTTGGTATGAGGAAAATGCACAAGGACATCATGCCCAGAAGGGATTTGTAAGAGCGCACGGATGTTGTCTCTCTTCAGGAAGCCCACTGTTGAGCATAGAATCGCTGCTACCCTTTCTGCCGATGGTCTCAACCTGGGAATGCTGGTATCGAACTCGGCTTCCAGGATGAAAGCTGTCTTGCAGGGAACTGGTCAGGACTTTGTGTTGTTTATGGAGAAACCTAACTCTTCTAGGAGGTTGATAGTCCTCGACACTGCTGATGGAGCCCTTGCGGCGAAGCATGCTTTTATCAACCAGTCGTCCAAGTATGGAAAGTCTTCCAATCCTCTCCTCCTGAGTCTTGCAGCTACTGGTGCCAAGCATTTTGTGAAAACCCTGGGTGCCGATTTTAGCTCGAATGGGAGCACTCAGAACTGAAAATGAAGCTCTCCCACCGTGAACCTGAGGAACTGTGTGGGCTGGATGGATCGGTACATGGAAGTATGCGTCCTCCAAGTCTAAAGTGGCCATGAAGCCGTGCTGGTTTAACCAAGGCAGCACCCCTTGTAATGCCACCATCTTGAATGTTATGTGTTTGATAAATTTGTTGAGTGCCCTCAGGTCCAAGATGGGTCTCCATTGACCATTTTTCTCTTTGATGAGGAAGAAGCGGGAGTAGAAACCCTTTCGCCTCTGGGAGTAAGGCACCGGTTCTACCGCTGTTTTCTGGAGTATTTTTTGCACTTCAGACATAACCTACCTTAACATATGGACCCTGCGCGAAGTTGGAGGCAGGTAAGGAGGTTGGTCTAGAAATTCTAAGGTGTGACCCTTTTGGATCACTTGCAACACCCATTTGTCCGATGTAATTGACTGCCAGCGCTGGAAGAACTGGCTTACCCCCCCCACCGGGGTGTGGCGTTGAGGGGGAAGAATCGGATAGTCAGTTTTGCTTGCTTTGTGACTTCTCTTGGCCGGAGCCACGCCTGCCTCTATGGGCTTATCTGTTGGAGGACGGATACTTATTTTCTTGGCAAGTGCCGCCTTGTGCTTTCTGGCCATAAGGGGAGTGACCGTGTCCTCTGTATTTGGAAGATGAGCCTCTATAGGGACGAAAGGATTGACGGTCCTTATCCTTGTCCTTCAAAGAATTGATGGCTCAGGCTGTGTCCGCGTCTGATTTGATTCCCTTCAGGTGATCGTCTATTTTCTTTCCGAAGAGATCTTGTCCATCAAAGGGCATGTCTAATATCTGCGCTTGGGCTTCAGGCCTGAAATTAGTAGCCTTCATCCAGGCCTGCCTTCTGAGTACTGTGCCATGTGCCATCTGTCTGAAGCCTGATTCAGCCACATCAACCACTGAGTCGATCATATGATCCGATGTTGCTTCACCATCGGCGATTATCGATCTAGCCTCTTTCTGGAGCTCTGGTGGTAACTGCTTAGCCAATTCGGACACGAGGAGCCAAAGCTCGCAATCAGACCTTGCGGACATGACCAGCGCATTACCCGCTCTGATAGTAAGTGACGCCAAAGCTGACACCTTCCTGCCCATGGCTTCTAGCTTATGCCTGTTCTTGTCCGGTGGTGCTGACAGAGGCGAAGCGGGATTGGCGAGCTTCTTTGCTGCAACTGTGATAACCGAGTCGGGCTTTGTATGACCTCTTAAACAAAGAGGTGCAGGCTCGGGTGCTTTATATTTCTTCTCCTCTGGCCTGGACACCAGAGCCGGAGTAGACAAGGGCGTAGATAGGATCTTGGATCCGGACTCCCAGATGGTGTCGAGGAGAGGGATGGTGGTAAGCGTTCTCCTGCGTTTGACCCTGTGCTCAAAAAGCACAGATTTCCTTTCTCTGATGCAACCTGAATTTTGAACAATTCTGCAGCCTTGCCTATTTCTGGTGTGGAAAGAAACCAGATCATCAGGCAGTGAGGCATCGCCTGGTGAATTTCTTCCTGGGCTTCTCGACTACGTAGTCATCCCACTCACTGGTTGCGTCAGGGTCCTGTGTAATTTCGCCTTCTTCTGGATCAGAGAATTCTCTAAAAGGCTCCTCCTGCCAATCAGACTGAAACGGAGGACGGCACCATTGTTGGATCCCTATCCGGAGATCAGGCTCTAGGCGATGATTGTGGTTATGGGACTCTTGACGGCTAAGCAATGAGAGTCCTGCTCCTAGGCCTTCGAGCAGGCTCAGGTGATCTCGTTCTCTTCTGAGGTCTACCCTTGTGAGGTGAATTTCCCGACGTGCCTGGCATTGGAGATGTGTCTCTCCGATGGGTTTCCGTTTCTATGGGATGAGTCGGTATGTTTTTCTCCCTTTGACGCCTGTAAAAATCCTCCACGATCCTCTGTACGGATAACATCAGTATCGGGTCATGAGGTAGTCGGCCTCTTCCGTGGACGGCTGCCAAGGAGGACTGTGTTGCTTAGGGGAGGGACAAGGTCGCTCTTTGTTACGCTCACCTGGTTCCCACAGGGGCGTCGATCGGACTCGGACAGCTGCGGTCTCCACCAATGTGATGCGTAGTGCCGAGAGGACTGTCTGGACTGGCTTGCCTAATCTCGTCTGCTTGATCCGTAGAAGTATTCACCTGCAGGTGGAGAAAGGGATTTAGCCACCCGTGGATTTTAGTGATGGCCCCCTCCCACTGTTCTCGTTCTCCCCTTTTAGTAACCTCAACTTATGTTTTTAAATGATGAGCTCTCCATCCTGCATGGCATGCAGGGGCGTGTAGATACCAGTTACTTCACTGGTTTGATGGTGCTGGAGGAGTTCCGGAGGAATATTGACTTCGGGGTTTATAAAGTTCAAAGAGTTCAATATGTCCGATAATCACTCTTATTCCATTCCCTTGTTGAATTGCAACTGGTTCAAAAGAATATTGCTTGGAGGCAGCAGATGGCGTTCAGGTAAGAGTCTATTACCCAACACTGTCCGGTAAATGTTGCATGAGTTTAACTTGTTGTTTTCTCCCTTTATAGGTGCGGCAAATGAAGATGAGGCGTATTAAAGGGTAATGCCTCCGGTGGTAAATCAGGTAAGCCTATAGTGGTAAGAGATTGTATTTGTCGGCTCCCTTAGCTCACCTTGTTGTTTCTTTTGTTTTCCCCCAGGTGCTGGAGTTCGGGGAAGAAAATGATGGAGGCAGCGCCGGATCGAAAAATGCTATGAGGACTGGTGAGTATGGCGCGGCGCTGCAGCTGGCGATGCAACGCGTGCAGAAATAATGTCCTTTTCAAGTTCGAAGACGTGATGGATCCGGAATCAGGTAAGAATTGAAATAAGGTTGGTGTTCTAACCTATCCTTCTTGTTTCCTCTTTTGCTAGGAGCTCTGGATTCGAGACGGGCGTGATTGAAGACTGGATGCTGACTGCAGGCACGGTGAGCGTTACGCTGCTGGATGCAGAATAACGCGAAGCGTGTGTTGCTGATCGGGCGTGGTTTAAATAGCCTCCAAAGTAGTTCCAGGTAAGAAGTTCCCCTGAACCACAACCGAGTAAAAAATAGTCCCTGTAACAAAATAGTCCCATCCAACCCTCACGTTGGCTTGGATTCAGTTGCAGCATGCTCTGCATGAGGTAAGTAATGTCTATGAGCCTGGCGCCTAAGGCGCCAGGACTGAACCCAGACAGCCCCTAGCCGGGGCTGCTGGGGTTTTAATAAATATCTGGATGCCTGCTCCCGGGGCTGATGGGCTTGGTCCGGATGCCCGGCGTTAGGCATCATGACACTCTTCCACCATTTCTGCATCTGAAAACTGTTCCTGGAGAATCACATCATGGAGCTCTGCCATGTCTCCCAAAGGCGAAACTTGTGGTACCACTGGTTCAGCAGCTTCAGCACCCTCAAAGAAATTGTCCTCAATGACAGGTATCACCCTGTTGTGAGGAGAAGGTGTCTCAGACATCAATTCCTCCGTAGCTGCAGGAACTTGCGGTGTCGCCGACGGTGTTGTGATCGATGGTACCTTCGTCGACGAGCATCCCGCCGACGGTAGTTCTGTCGGCGAATGTGGTTCGGATCCCGTCGAATAGTGTGTTTCGTCGACGAATGTGGTTTGGCCGTTGACGAGTGCTCCGTGGACGAGCGCGTTGTGGACAAATGCCTCGTGGACGAATGGTGCGTTTTCTTTGTCGACGAGTGCTTCGTGGACGATAAATCCGTTGACGATGATCTTGCCGTAGACGAGGTTTTAGGTGTAATCGTCGTCGATGATGATGGTGGTTTCGTCGACGGTATGGCCGATGACGGGCCTTTACCTTTCCCTTCGCTCGTGGACGGCTTCCCCGTTGAAGACTGCCCCCTTCCCCCCAACTCCAGCTTCCTCTTGCTTTTGGCAATGGGAGAGTAACTCCTTTCCACTGAAGACCACCTTCTCTTTGAAGTTAGCCTCTCAGATGGAATGCTGGAGCGGACAGGAGCTGTTCTGACAGACTCTTCGCCCGAAGATTGATCTCTGGCGGCTTCCATGTGTAAAAGAAGTCTTCTGTGCCTGTCCTGAAGGTTCTTGTTGGAAAAAGTTTTACAAATATCGCTTGTCATGTGGGTACAAACAATAAATGCAATGTTCATGGGGTCCTTCATGTAAACTAACTTCTTCTTGCACCTTGTGCAGTCCCTGAACAGGGAAGGCTTCTTGACAGCCTGAGATGCAGCCATTCTGAAGAGAGGGTTTACACAACGATTTTGAGTCAAAAACAACTATTATTTGTCCCAAAAATTCACTGAGGCCAAAGCCCCTTAGTAGCGGAACAAAGCAGAATATATATTTGTAAAAAATATATTTCACAAAAAAAGTAGAATAGAATTGAAGAGCTCAGAGAGCTTGAGGATTCCCCGTGTCTGTTAGACTGCGGTGAAAAATCTGAAGATGGCTGCCGGGGCGGAGCTTAAGCCCTGCCACCTCATTGGTTGGGCCATAAAGGACCAAAGTGAGGTGGAGGGACTACAAAACAGAATGGCTCATAGGCCATAATGGGCTATGTACACGCACTGCTAGGTAGCAATGTATGTATATTATTAAAAAAAATGTAATAATTATTTTTATCACCGAGGATTCCCAGTCTGACGACGGGGAATATTCAAGCATCTGAATCTATGAAAGATCCAATGCTAGAGAACTCCCGAATGACGGGCGTTCTTGTGGGGGTTGTAATACAAATTAGGGCTATATGCAGACAATGTTTTTCTACACCTTAGAAACTCAATGTCATTGGTCCCAGCGGTGGTGGAAATTTTGGAGCAATACGTTGCGCTCTCTGGCTTCAACATCAACAAAGGGAAGTTCATCCTGTTCCCGCTGGACAGAATGGGGGACAAAGCTGCAGAGACTAGCCACATTGGGGATACAGGTCAGGTGGGGGAATCAGTTACAGTATCTGGGTATAAACCTTATGAGAGAAATGGGAGACTTATTTGAAGCACATTTCACCTTTCCAACAAAGGTTATTCAAAGATTTTGAGAAATTGGGAAAATGGAAAATCTCGTGGTTGGTTAGGTCGACTGAACGCCATAAAGATTAACTTTCTCCCCAGGATTCTATATTTCTTCCAGATGCTCACAATTAAAATGCAGGACTATGTCCCATGAGGTTAAGGGTAGCCTCCTGAGATTCTTGTGCGAGGGAAAGCGGGCCAGCGTGGCTTATGAGACCTTAGTACTTCCGAAGGAAAGGGGCGGAGTAGGGTTCCCAGACATTTATTTATACTATAAAGCGACACAATTTAGGGTCCTCATCCCACACTTGAGTGACCAAAGAGGCAGCCAATGGCTAGGGCAGACAATTTCCATCTTCAGCCGGCTACGGTGGGGGAGTGGATATGGGCACCGAGCGAGTTTCTCCCGAGAAGGATAAGGGAGCACTCCATCTTGGGAGTTATTTGGAGTATTGGGCAAAAGGGATCAGAGATTAAGAGCGTGACCACATGGCCCTCTCCCCTGAGCCATCTCTGGGCCCGGGGGTGAGGAAACAGATCCTGAATTTGGAAAGATTTCAGTCATGGTTTGAGGCAGGGCAGGAAGGAGTGGGACAGTTATGGAAAGAGAGTCAGTTTATCTCGCTGGTGGACTTAAGAGGAGGCACTGGGCATTGAGAGAGTGTCAGTATTTTCGTTCCTCCAGTTGAAGTGGGTAGTTATGGCTGGGCATTGGATGGAATTAGTACAGAGGGAGCTGACCGTCTTCGAAAAAGTCCTGGATTCTAGACGGGACATGAGGGGGGGCTGACCTCCCTACACGGGTCCTTGGTGGAGGCTGAGAGGGGGAACACATAGAATCTTAGGGTCAAGTAGCAAGGGGATTTGGGGGTGGACAAAGCGCTATGGTGGAAAATGTGCTGTAGGGCATACAGAGTCTCAATCGCATCGCAGTACAAACTACACACTATTAAACTACTCCACAGATGGCAGTATGACCCAGTGCGCCTTTCCAAGATGTTCTCGGGGTGAGCCCTTAATGCTGCCATGAATGCAGTGAAAGAGCGGACTATTGGCACGTGTGGTGGGGCTATGCAAAAGTCCAAATGTACTGGGATGAGGTGTTGGGCTGGATCAGGGAGTTGGGAGGAATCCCCAGAACAAAGTCTACTCTATTGGTTCTATTTGGTTTAGAAAGTAGGGAGGTGGAATACAGAAGCCTGCCGCATCTTCCACATTTCCTGCTACTAGTGGCCAGAGCATGTCTGGCAACACACTGGAAGAAGGTAACTCTCCAGAGTAAAAAGGAATGGATAAACACGGGGAAGAATATATACGTGATGGAAAGGATTTCAGCGGCCATACATGGCAGGGGAATACAAGAGATCGGATGGGGGGCATTTCGGACCACGTATATGCATTTGGGGAGGGTCCATGTGGGAGAAGGAATTGACGGAAGGTGATTGGAAGGAGCAATGGGTGAAAAGGGGTAAGTAAGCTGGAAGGTGAAAGAGAAGGGCAATCCGATGCAAAGGGGAGCGGGAGGAAAACTCGGGTCTTCTAGTAGTTCGGATGAGGTTGACCTTAATAGTTGTGGTTCCACTTGGATTGGGTGTAGGTGTTGTTTTGAGAGGGTGGGAGGAGGGGGGAGGGGAGAGGGTGTGTGGATGAAACAGCCAGACGACTGGGTGATAGCCCAATGTTAAGAGATATTGAGATTGGTTTATTGCTGGGCATGTATCTTATAATTGGCTGTATTGCATTTTGTGATGTGGAAAATCCTAATAAAGATGAATTAAAAAAAGAAATGGTGTACATTAGGACAGCTGAAAAATGATTAATCCACCAGTTCACTGCCACAAGCCTGCCCTATGCACATCAACAAGACATATGCAATGTTTCCAGACAAAAGGGAAAACATTATACACAATATCCCTACAACTTTCCACTTAAGTTTCCAGGGCATAAACATATGGTGGGGAGGGTCCCATGGAATCAATGATGGGGAAGCTGCAAAACGCAAACATTTCCCCAACAGTTTCTTTCAGAAATAGTGCATAGGGAACCAATCATTCCTGTCGCCAGGATCCTCTAGTTGGTTTATTTTGACTGGATAAATAAGTACCTTGAGAATAATGGACTTGCAGATGGATTTCAAGCTGTATTTTGTATTAAAACACTCGACAGGGAGTGCACTCATGCAGGTCTTCAACTTTTGCGCTAATGCTCGCCATTCCAAACTCTTCTCTATATGCATCCTATTGGACCTGTCCACTGCTTCCCCTCCTCACTTTCCAGGACCTTGGGTTTCACAAATCTGCTCTTGTCTGGATCTCCTCCTACCTGGAAGGTCGATACTTTAAAATCTCTTGGTTCTCGTAAACCTCTGACCCAATCACTCTCCCTGTCGGCATCCCCTAAAGATCAGGCGTTCGACCTCTGTTCTTTACCCTACTTCTGCCTTAGGAAGACTTACCATCCTTTGGCTGAGGACACTCAAATATTTTTCTACATTTCCTCCCACACCCCAGCCATCTTGGAACAGATTACAAATAGTCTCACTGCATTTCGTCATTGGATGACTCACCACTGCCTCATGCTGAACCCATCAAAAACGGTAGTCAATCTTCTTCCAGCTTCCAATACCGTTCCTACCCTCCCCTCTCCCATCTCTTTACCTTCATGCTCCCTCCCCCAAAGCTGGCAATATTGGGCTCCTCTTCAATAGTGACCTACAACTGTGACAGTTCATCACCAACACTGCTTATGCTGCTTGTATTAACTGCCTCAACATTAGGAACATTTGACCTTTTCTTACTAGCCACTCTACAAAAACTCTAATCTCGACCCTCGTGCTCAGTAAAACTGATCACTGCTCAAGTCTATTGCTTGGCCTCTCTCTCTACTCCTCCCTCTAGACAAAGTGCTCAACTTTGCAGCCCACACTAAAACCTACCCAGATGCTTCTGCACATCTACCTACCGACAACATGCTGGATGGCACTCTATGCACAACAGCTCTCTTTGGTCTCTTTTCAGGTTCCTTCTTCTAGTTTTCAAAGCTATGAATGGTCTTGCTCCTCAGCACCTGTCTTATTATATCTCAGTTTACGCACCATATCATTCCCTCAACCTCACAATCCCATACCCTCACTGTGCCTCCTTCAGGACCATCATAAGGAATTTTTCGGGCTGGGGACAGATGCCTATGGGGGCCCACCTGAACAAACAAATAAAGGGATCCAGAATATCTGGTCGTATCCCGCCTCAATACCATCACAACCAATAGCTTAAAATATATTTGGGTACTCCCTTCCAGTCCCCTAACCTTCTTCAGACTTGCTTGAATCAGAATAATGAACAAATGGCATTTTACGTGCAACATTTGGCATGAGATAGGCATTTGCCACACATGAAGATCAGCTAACGGTTACCCTCACTACTAAGGCAATTAGTGTAGCGTTTTTGTTAACGGTTTGTTTTCTCTGAGGTGCCCGGTCAATGTATCCACTCATTGCCAGATTCATTTATTCACATGAATACATGAGGTTGAAATTAAATTTAGTTGATACAATGGACCAAGACCAGCAGTGAAATGAACTAAGTGCATTTGCAGACTGTGAAAGGAGGCGGTTAAGGAGGCGGCTAAACATCTTCTCTGCATTTGCCAGAGCCGAATAAAAGAGAAAGGCATTGGGACCTATTAGCAGGAGGGGTAAACAGGAGCAATATCATGGCTCCTGATATAATATGGAGAATGATGCAAGACGAAAATGATATTCCTCTTAGCTACCACTTGACTAAACTGTGGGTGTAAATCAAAACAATACTTAGAGCATTTTCAGTGTATAATGTGGATGTAAGTATATATGAAAAATATTGATTGATTTTAATGCCTTGAAGATTTACATGATATTATCAAGGATGAAGTTATTTTAGGTTATAATGTATGTCGAATGTGCAACTATTGATTGATTGTAAATAAAAAGCTATAATTGGCTGTATTATATCATAAAATAATCTTTTTAAATAGTGTCATTTAAAGCTACATTGTGAAAAGCTATTGCCGAGTCACTAAACAATAATATTTTGTAGTTATTTCCTATGCACAACTTTATTATATAGAATACAATTTTCACGGCATATTGTGGGACCATTCCCTTATTGTGTATTTATCGATGTGTTTACTTTAACTTTAAAACAGCTCGGATATTCTGGCAAGCTGCCTTGACCTTTCAGCCACTGTAAAACTTGGAGTGAGGAACTTCAAGGAAACAATCTGTAAACGTAGTAGTTCATATATCTGATCCCTCGAAATAAGGCCCAAGATAAATCTTCCAAGCACATGACAGGAATGGGCTATGGCATACATCAGGCAATCATTTCAATGATACCTGCTGTTGCTTATTTAACCACTCACTCGCCACATTCCAAGCCTTACAATGTGATGGGGCATTTCATACCTTTTAATACCTACATCCCAAACTGTGAAATTCCCTACCGTCTACTGTTCAACATCACACATCCCTCTTCAAATTCAGGAATCGCCCCAAAATACTGAAAACAAAATGCTGAATGCGCAATTTCTGCGCATTTTGCATGATCTAAAATGTCGAATCCCATTATACCGAACGGGGGTTGCAGGATTGTCCCCCACTCCCTGTGTGTGGTATAATGGCATCGGGGGTTGCAGGGTTGTCCCCTGCTTCCAATGCGAGGAGAGCAGAAGCGCGGTTCTGGAAAAACCAAAAGAAAAATGAAAAAATTGAGCGTGAGACACAAGTCCCTACCTACATCAGGGGAAGGAGAATTACGTCCATGGGGACGGACGAGGGGACTAGGAAGAGACAGGAATTCAGGCAAGTGTGAGGAGGCAAAGTTAAGTAGGGAGGGCGGTGCGGGTAGAGAAAAGCAGCACAATGCAATCCATGTGGTCACTGCGCGTCGCCGCTTTTGAATTCGACATATTCGGATTCAGTAAAACAGGGCATGCAGTAATCACATAGATTCACTGGGGAAACATGGCTTTTCCTGAACAAACTCTTCTTGCTCTAAATTGTTTATTGTCCAGCCAACTTAATGCATGCTCTTAGGCTACTTACATGCAGCTTGTTACAAATGCAAAGATAAATACAAGTACAAAGAAGCTTTCTGCTGCAGTGTTCTTGTTCTCCACATGGTATTCCCATCCTACACATATGCCAAACACAAAATATAAACACACATCAGGGAAAGATATGGCATCAAGCGGCTGGCTTTCAACAACTTGTGCCCAAGAACCCCCTTTTACAAGCACTAAGCATGGCACATAACAAAGACTTGGTGTATTTCTGGCTTCTGGAGAGGACAATGTTAATGGTTACACTGGTTCAGTGGGATTAAGTTGCACACTTGTGTGACAGTAAGTGACCCTATCAACAACCAAGGCACACAACTCACCTGATATTGGTACATGAAAAGTCTCTACTTTCCGGGCACCTTGAAACTTCATGGGAAAAGACTCTTCCTCTTGCTTTATACACAATGAAAGATCAGCATTGCCATCTTCACAATCTGCCATAAGAAATATAAAAATGCCACTGCAGTGAATGTCCATTGGTGTTATTCTGGCTCTATCACAAACATGCTAAATTAGCACTTACTGGCACAGAGTTTTTTGGGTGGGTGTGAAGAGCAAGAATGGAGTCAAAATTGCAGGCATCACATTTTCTGGGAACTATTTAGCTTCTGCTTCTAGCATAGAAGACATGATTACCTTGACACCACCAGCTACTGGAAACTGTGTCGGACTCCCCAGGTCAACTAGTGCCATACATGCATGCCTATATTAACTTTTTGTTTGGGCTTGTACACAAAGGAGCATTAGGAAACCTCAATAACAGATGTACAATATGATGGGTCATATAGAATGCACAAAAAATATAGTTTGCATCTCATGTGAAAGTTAGATTTGTAGCAAGATATGTGCTAGCTCCTCATTTGCCAGAGATCGTTCTCGCACAGTGGGCGATGCCTGATAACTGGGAGCTGTATTTAGCTACTTCTAATCAAATCTTTATTCAAATCTCTCTGAGTGGAATAATACAATGTTATGTCCAAGGACCATTAATAGTCCCTGTAACCTTCAAACCTCTAACCTTCGTACTATTAACGACGAAACATCAACTCATTTCTTCTTCTTGCTCCCTTCTCTTGCCTTCCCGCCTCGTCACATGACACATTTATCAGGTGAACTCGTAATACTTTGGTATTATTACTCAGAATGTTCTGGTCTTTTTGATGCCCTTACTCAAGCAGGTTTTTCCTCAAGAATATTTGAAAAAACATGTTTTAAAAGACGTGTTCTGAACATATCAGGAGCAGCTAGACACCCAAAGATTTCTCGTGAAAGACTATGAGATGGATTGTGTATCTGGACCATACAGCGACTGCAGGAGTAAATACAAGAGAGACGTTTTCTGGACTAACTGAAGGCTTGGCAATAGGTTAAAGCAGCCATGCATTCTGCAAAATTAGAAAGCTCTCCGTTAGGCAAGATTTGGAGCAGTACCCTTTGGGTGCACTACAACAACCTTGACCTCCTGGTAATAGGAAACCAACCTTTGGTATAAGTCTGTACTACACAGGTTGGTAGTGTGGCTGAGCAGCCAGACGCATCTCAAGAGGGGTCAATCTGAGCAGTAGGGTGGTTACACAGAGATTCACAGTGACAAGTATCCAAATAAACACTTACACTCAAGGTTTCTTGATTAAACAATTATTAATTTAACAGTCAATTTGAATAAGCCTTCTTCAGAAGGGGCAATATAATAGTAACACACAAATACACTCCAAAATACACACGCTTAGTTTCTCTGAATCAGCAAATACCCATTTGGGATGGCACACAGACTCTTCCTACGCCCTATCGCTAAATAACGAGGACACTGTGGACATTAATATGTCACTGGTACATTTAAAGCAATACTGAGAGGAGTGTCAAACTAAAGAGGTTTCAGAATAAAATAAGAGATCACACAAATATTCTGAAGCAGTTAAGTATTTTTGAACCCCCCCAATGCAAAGTAAATTAACCCTTTGCTGGAGGGAAGGTAAGACACAAGAAGGAGAGAAGAGTCATTCAGGGAGCCAGGCCAGCCAATGTCAATTGGACAAAAGTTTAGGTGAGCTGAAGCACTTCTTGCAGGTAAGTAAAAGTCTTGCACAATGTTTTAAAAGTCTTTGTAGAAAAAGTAGAATCAAAGTAGGGTCACAAGCTGGGAGGCTTGTGAGAGGTAGAAGATGCAAGCAACTGTACAGAAGCAACAAGACAGGATTCAACTGAGACCAAGTAAGGTTACAACAACAAGAGGTAAGTTCTCTTAGACTGTACAGTACCGTTCCACTCCCTGGCACTTTGGTTCCAGCAGAAGTACAGCCAGCTCCGAGAGGATGTCCAAACGAGTTCACTTTGGAGTGGATTGGTCCCACCAACTGAAGGGGAGAAGTCGTCCTTGAGGGGTTCTCTAGTCGAGGCAAATTCGGAGCTTCAGCACAGCAGCAGGGCTTCACCGGGCAAACCAATGGTCCAGGAGTTGCAGTAGGCATCTCTTCCAAGTTCTTCTTCAGATTCCTTCACCCAGTGGTCGACTCTGCCTTCCAAGCCAAAAAGCCTCGCCTTTTATGAAGGTTTCTCCCATTCATTTATTTGTATATACATAGTGTTTCAGTGTTTCTTTGGATCATTTGTATTACAGTTTGTACTGATTCTACACCCCCCTCTCGCTCCCAAGATAAGCCTGCCTGCTCTGTCTACGCTAACATGTACTCAGGTGGTACAGCCTTATACTAAGAGTGGGGTCTTGTACTGCCTCAGTTGAATGGTTTTACTAAGCCCTTAGTTGGACTTCAGAAAAACTGTCCTAACAGATTTATTGGTTGGAGGGGTTGTAGGCAAGCAGGGTGCATGCTCCCATTTCTTCTGAGATCTAATTTTACCTTGTTTAGAGATTTCCCCTCTAACACTAGGATTTATACTGGAGTCTTCAACAGAAGTATCCAAAGTCTCAACGTGTTTAGCCTTAGACCTACCTTTCCTGGTTTTCCACCACCTTTGAGAATGACCAGTTCTCACAGACCTAGATAGGGGTCCAATTTGTCTAGCCACCTCTTCCTCAGAAGCATAGTGGGTCAAAGTCTATACAATTTGAGTGGCAATTCTGCTGGCCAATAACCTTTGGGTGCATTCCTGTACCCAAGGGGATTAAGCACAGGGAGTTTTGGGCACCTCCCTCACTTCCTGCCCCTGCCACACATACTAGAGCCAGAGGCGGGCTTCACTCGTGAATCCCGCCAAAGACAAAATGAATAAAGGTACCAAACCTGGTGTGGCGCACAGAGTAAATCTGAAGAAGGACCTTTCCACCAAGAAATGGCTAGAAAAGAAGACCGGGACCAATAATGGCAGTCCGCGGTAAAAACACACAATGGTAGTAAAAAGTAAATCACTGCCACCAGCCATTAATTGTAGAAAGGGTAGCATAACAATGTTACATGAGAAACTAGACAAAGGACTTACTTGTGCCACTGCACTGAAGGTGCTATGTGTCACAATATAAAGATGATGCCTATGGAGTTTGTCAGACTCCAAAACCAAAAAGAAGCACAGAAAACACAGAATTAAAAATACAAAGTCCCAATGTTCAATTAAATTCTTCCCACCTTGAAGGTGGGAAGAATTTAATACTAAACTGAAAATTCTCCCTAACACTCTCCTACCCAGACAGGTTGAGTTGAGACAAAATGTGCGAAAGAACAAGCCTGAAAACTATGCAAAGTCTATGAAAGCACCTGCTGGATGAATGGACTTACTGAAAGCATGGAGTTGGGCAACATTATGGTATTTCTAAAACCAGATAATGACTCCTCCATCTATGGCTGGTTGTCAGGTGGGTTCTTCTATGCCTCTTTAACAAGAATAATGCACATTAAGTGAAGGAACAACTTATAGGTTGAACACAATCTACATACATCAAAACAGAACATTGTCCAAAGCGGACACCACCCACACTTAATTTGTGCAACTAATCTCTATTTGATCACAAGAGGTTATACTGTTGCATTAGTAAAGTGGGGAGGAAAACAAAAGTTGTACGTAAATACAGACCTCAGAAGTTAAAATCACACCAAAAGAAATCACCAGTGTTGCCTAGAAAAGCCCAACACTAGACTCGGATCAATTGCTGAACAAGTCGCAGGTAAGTTATCAGCGTCACTTACTTAGAAGAGATCAATATGAAAAGTTCCCCCATGGGCTAGAATAGAAAAAGGTCAATAGTCAAGTGTGCTTATTGTGTAATACATTGGTTAAGAATGCACTTCTACGTTTCCTAAAAGAAAGGCAGCCACCTATCCAACGGCAGATCACTACATCCAGGTTCTGCCACCAAAGACGAGGCAAGGGGTGGTTGCACGTAAAGACTATGCGCCCTGTGGAGCTTTTCCATGGTCTGGGAGGGGATGGGGTGAACATGGCATTAGGAACCCCCAGGAGACCCACCCACAAGGACGATTAGTGATTCCAGATACATCAGAAGACCTGGGGAAGAGTACTCTCACCAATGGTTGCTCTGAAGAAACCTAGGAGCGCAGATGCAAGATTTGTGGTTAGGCTTGGGTTGGCTGGTACAGTTCCGATCTCAAGAACTTACAGCCACAATTGGTCCCCATAGCTAGACCTCAGCATCTTGACGGAGGAGGGCTTCCAGGGGAGTTGCACAATGCTTGAGAAGGGAAAAGAATTCAACTGCTGGTGAGCAGTCATAAGGTGCCTCAGCAAGGGCTTGCTGGCAACAAAGAGTAACAATGGGCTACTCGGCCTGGAGCAGCGGCAGAAGCATGAAGAGGATGTCCCTTGACATCACACAGCACGACGAGTCACAGGTACTCTGTGTCCACATTCAAGATGCAATCCACTCTCAGGATGTGCAAACCTTCCAAACGTGTGTAGTTCTGAGGGTCCTAGGAGACATGACTGCACCAAACGGAAAGTCAGATGTAGGTCCAGTTGCCTCTCTACCTAAAGGAAAGGAAACTTTTGTTGTGGTAGAGACACAGAGGTTTGCCATGCCGAAGTTGGCTTGCCAACGTGTTTCAGTGTCAGTCCCAGAAGGCGTCACATTGCTGTTGGTGCTTCGGTTTAGAGTTCCATTGGTTATTTCAATTACGGCTCCAAGACTTCCTCAGATATACAAAATGCATTGATGGGAGTGACCCCACCGCAGCTTTCAGAAAGCAAGCACCATTCAAACCCAGAGTGGCCGACACAAAGAGTCATCATTCTTAACATTTAGCCATTTTATTAACAGAAAGGGGTTTAGATAAAGGCCTAACTTTCCTTATCTGAACATGAATGTCCCTTTCTATGAAACTAAAACAAGATGACCTTGTTTCAAGTCTAACCCTCACACTAAAACATGCTGATCCGGTATGTCCTGTCCATGAAAGCCTCCTCCAAAAAGGTTGACCCATACCCTCCTAAAACCATCTAGGACAACATTGATTCTCTTGCTCCAACCTTGGCCGACTTCTGTAACCTCTCCTTCGCCACTGGAGATTTCCCAAACTTCTCTCAAGCACTCTCTTGTGCACCCTCTGCTCAAAAACCCTCTGCTGACCCTTCTATCGTGGCAAACTATCGCCTAATCTCCATCACTCCTTTCCTGAGCAAACTCCTGGAGAAATTAGCTATCTCTCAGCTTGCCCTTCACACTGAATCTGTTGATTGTCTCCATGACCATCAGTCTGGCTTTAGAGCCTCCAGAGGCATGGAAGCTGCTCTTCTGAACACCCATGAAAACCTACTCTCAAATCTAGATTCCATCTCTCTTCTGCCTTCGACGCGGTAAACCACAACATCCTGATCTCTAGTCTTTGGTATCACAGACCTGGCTATGGTGTGGCTTGCGACCTTCCTCTCTGACCGTCCTTCCCAGGTGGAACTTGGATCCTTTCTCTCCTCTATCACTCTCTCTACTCATGGCGTCCCCCAGGGATCTAAGCTACCCCCTTGGTTCTTCAATGTCTACATGGCCCCTCTGGCCCACAGGATCTCTACCTTCACCCTCTAACTTTCAGTGTTATGCAAATGACACATAACTCTCATTCAGGATACCCTCATCCTCTTCCACATACTCACTCATGCCTGCCTGTCTGCAATGCAGTCTTGGTGTGCTGCTAACGATCTCTGCCTCAATGCCAGTAAGACAGATCATCCTCATTGGGACCCCTGCGCCTGCTTTCCCAATATCTCACTGGCCGGCCTCCCTTGGCCCTGTGCCCACGTGCTAGTGAGGCAAAGAATCTGGGGGTCATTGTTTCCTTCTCTTCTCACATCTCAGACACCTCCAAAAAGTCCCACTACCAGCTGCACTGCCTCAGAGGTTTTCTACCTTTTCTCACCATCCCCCAAAGGCTCACCATCTTCAGAGCCCTGGTTCTCTTTAGGCTGGACTACTGCAACAGCCTCTTTCTCAAACTTCCTACTTTTACTCTCCGTCCGCTACAACTCATCCTGAACAGAACCGCAAGACTTATCCTTGACCTCAAGCCCAGGGACCGCATGTCTCCAGCGCTGAAATCCCTCCACTGACTCCTCGTGGCTGATAGGATCAAGTTCAAGACCCTCTGTATAGTCCTCAAGGCTTTCTGGGGACGAGGCCTGCACTAGCTACAATGTTCTCTTCCTAAATACTCTCCTTCTAGAGTCCTCCACTCATCCTCCTCCAACTCTTTGTGGGTGAGCCGTTTCTCCGAGCAGAGATTTGAGGGGAAGATCTTTATCCTCTACAGGTGTCTCCCCCTGAAACAGCCAACCTGCTCCTCTCCCCCTTGAGCCACAGCTCCTTAAGTTCCAGAAACTCAGCAAGACCTTCCCCTTCTCTTCCTCCCCCCTGCTAATCTCCTCTTGCTTTCTCACCGCCTCACTTCTCCATCTCTCCCCTACATCTGTTCAGCTTTTGCTGACTGGTCACCTGGCTCACCTCCAGAGCCTCACAGGTCCAAGGCTCCCCTCCAGCCATACACTTGCCTCCGGTCCTGCACTTTCAGCATCTGTTCCACGATAGGGGTAACCTCTCTGCACTTATCCCAGGGCCCTGCTGGACTGGACACACTTGTTCCCCCCTCCCTTGCACTTCCGTCAATACAAGTGCATGACCTGAATTTACTAGGTCTAGTAAATTCTGTCTTGTCCTCCCTTTGTCTGCCCTCCCTAATCTGGTTGCGCTTGAAACACTTCATGCACTTGCACTAGGAGAAATTCCGTCAGGCCTAGCACACTAGCTACTTTTTTGTTAGATAATTTGGAAACCTCAAGGCCTAAGAATGACTACTGCATTCCCTTGCTCCCTGCCCACCTTGAAGCGAGTTAAAGCACTTCACTTGGGTATAAGCGCTGTACAAATAAACAATTACCATCACAATATGCAAAGTAAATGTTTCAAAGTTCAACAACACAAAAGTGCAATAACTCCAACATATAACTTCAACCAAAACACTTCTTGTATCCAATGGTTGGCTCCCTTGCCCTGGATTATTTTTCAAGTAAATTATTCACAAATTCTGTGTCAAAACCAGTCTCGTAAAGGCTTTAGCAATCAATGTCTCTTTTACCTAATACTCTTATGATAACAAAACAAATATTCCTTCCACAAGATTTAATTGGAAAAAGTAAGCCTTTTCCTAGTCTCTCAGAATGGCAAAACAACATTTCTTTCCCACAATTCTGGTTGGAATAAAGCTAAGCAAAGTCTTTTCTACTTTACAGGATGGCAAAACAAACGCCTTTTTCACAACAGAGATTCAAGTATTGCGAAAAGCAAATCTTTTCAAAGTTTCTGGTTGACAAAATGTTCAAAGAAAGAAAGAACTTAACATGAACAAGTCTCTTTTCAACACACCAATTCAAAGTGAATTTCCTGGTACACGCTCCTGCCACAAACTCCTCAAATACAAATTCTTGATTCCTTGGTGTACTCTCCTGTCAGATATCTCTTTACAAAAAGGCTTCACTAACTGATATCATTATCGGGCTTGTCTGCAACATTCACTTTCTCCCTAAGTATCACACAATTGTGCTTCTTCATTAGCACACTCTTGGTGACTTCATTTGTTACTTGTGCCAATTTCCCTCAAACTGAAACGTCACGTGTGAGGAGTTGTTCAAGCTCTGCATGTCAACCTTTCTTTCAATCTCTCTTGACTCTTGGCAATGCTTGTCCCAGGTTTCCTCCAACTAACATCTCATGCTAGGAGCTCTTGGCAATGTTGGATCCAGGTCCCCCCCACCACCCACAACAGACATCTCATGTCAGGAGAATTTCAACATATTCGCCTTTTTCTTTCAATTCTATTAGGTTGGTATTCAATTTCAAAATGTTTTTTTGGTACTTTTATGTCCCGGGGCTCCCTACCCAATTATGCCGACTCACTGGCTCACTGTGCAACTTCTGAAGAGCTTTGCGAGAGGCCAGATTCCCATTCTGTTAGGGAGAATTATCATTTTATGGCTAATTTCCCTCACCTAGTGAGTCCCCCAGCAGCTTTGCCAGATTTCTGGAGTTATTTTTTTCCACTTGGTAAGAGTGTGAGCTTTTCCCCCACTCTTACCCATGTTTTGCCATGTGTATTTCATCTGTTTTTGTGATTGTGGACTCTGGAGTACACCACTTCAGTAGCCCCCTTCTTTTGTGTGTTACACAGCACCTTCAGTGCAGTAACACAGGGTTGTCTTTTAGACTTCCCACTGACTCCATTTTCTGAGGCTGACTACTGTCCAAAAAGGTAAAGTTGCCATTAACTTTACCTAGTCATTTAACCACAATCCAGTACACCCCATCTTACATGGAGTACTGCAAAGGGTTACTCCGTATCCCTTTTTATCTGCACCTCCTAGAGCATTATTTCGCTCTTTTAACATTTAAATATGGCTGGTGGCAGTGGTATTTACCCTAACTTTTCTACCGCAATTATATTATATAAACGTGGTATTGTTTTAGGCTATTATATTAGCCTCGAACATAAACCCGCTTGACCAAATACTTTTTCTTTTGGCTCCGGTCGGGTTTATTCACCATTTCTTTTTGTTAAAGTGCTTCTTGTGTTTTACTTTGCGCGGCAAACCAGGTTTGCCTCCTTTGTTCACGGTCTTTTGGCGGGCTTCTGCCAAGAAGCCCTCCTCCAGACGCCTGGGTGTCTAGGTGGGCTGAATGTGAGGGAGGGGTGTAGTCACCCCCTGCACAGGGTATCCAAGGAAACCCAACTCGCACTTTTCCCTGATTGGCTGAGGTGGTTGTCCGGGTTGGACAACCCCTCTGCTGTGTGATTAACAGCCAGGCTGTGTGAATGGGGGATTTTCCCATAAAAGGCAGGTCACTTGGGCTAGAAGTCAGAGAGTCGCTACTGGTACTACAAGGAACCGAAGAGAAGCGGAGAAGATGACGGCTGCTGCAACTACCCCGTCCCGGTGAAGCCCTGCTGCAGTCTCGTGCTATCTACCCTTCGACGACCAGAGAAGATCCAGTCCGGAGTCTTCTTCCCTTGAGCCTGGTGGGGATAACCAGCTCATCTTCCACAGCCAGAGGATCCTCTTCTTGGTTGAAATCGCTGCACACTGCTGTAGTGGTCGGGATAGCCATCTGAAGAGCCTCTCCTGTTTTTAAGGAGTGCACCTTTTATTCACCGTCGCTGCTGCCGGCTTCATCCCCGTGTGGTGCAGACCCCTCCAGACGTCGTCGTCCTTTGCAGCGAAGCTCCAGGAACCGTGGGTCTGCAGGAAACTACCAGGAACAACTGCCGTGGCACCAGCTTCTTCATTGAATAAGGTACTGCGTTCTGCTTGAGGAATTAGGGTGAATCCCTTTTCTTCGCCTCCAAGGCTTACCCTTGTCTTCCCTCCTTCTTATAACTTTTGCTTCCTCTGTTGACAATATCCAAGTACTCTGGCAACGTTCAATCTTGAACTGTCTGACTGTGTGATCCTCGACAACAGGAACCCGGTTCCACTTGACACTGGCTCCGGCCTATTGACTCTTAAATTCCGGTCAACTAGTGTTCTCTGATTCTGTCTGCCTTGACAAAAGTATTGCCTATAATGTTTGCCCCCAACTCTCTCTGGTTAACTCAGGTGCTAAGTGTGTTTTTTCCCCCGGTAACATGTCTTGCCGCGGATACGCGTTTCTTTAGTAAGACCGTACTGTCATTACTGTCAAAAAGTGATCGCAAGTGTATTCCCGGTAACATCTTTTGTTTCACAACACTGGTCCGTTAAAACATAGGGTACTAACCTTGAGTTAGAGTGTACCAAAGTGAATTGGTTGGTTGTAGTGTATTTTACGTGTGAATTTGAATTAATAGAAGTGTGTTTATAACAAATGGTTTAAAAATAGATATACTTATATTTTTTACCTGAAACCTTGAGTCAGTGTTTGCTTGAGTCACAGTAATTGTGGTCCCTTCGTGTAATCTCTGCTACTGCTCATATACTCTTGAGATAAGCCTGGCTGCTCCGCTACTGCTACCACTTTAACATAGTAGTACAGGCTTGTACCAAAGGTAAAACTTGTATTGCCACCTGTAGTCTTAATTGTGCATAGTGGTCCCTAAGGGCACTGCACAGGATTCTGCCTAACACTTTCCATGCAGAGTCTTGTTGGGTCTTTGCACCGGCTCCTCTATCCTTCGCCGCCACGACCAACGTAGCTCTGCAGGACTGTCTCCTTACACAGCCCCGCTGTGCACCATCTGCTTTCTCTGTTCTTCCAGCGCTCCTTTCCTCCGGTCTCAAATGCCGCCAACTTGCCTCTGGCAAGCTTCTCTCCTCACAGTTCCTTGTGGGATTTCCTCTGCCACTGGTCACGCTCCGCACACTTTGCAGCCTAACTTCTTTCTCCTTCAGCGTTCTTCTTGGTCTCCTCGCTGCAGGTGATTTGGGAATGTAAAGGTCCTGCACATCCGAATAGATTCATGAAAACTAGACTGCACAGTATTCTTAGAGTCACATTTCCACCACATGAACTCCTTGCTCCTCTTCATAGTACTTAAGGCTTTCTGGGACTTGGAGTCGAAGGTTGTTTCAATGGATTTTATATCACATGGTTGAACAGTTACAATAAAATTACATTCACCATAAACTTCAGATGTTTCACATGTTCTAGGTTTGCCATGTATACATGAAGACTGAATAGGGTTATGTTTAATCAGAATGTTTGTCAGAGTTTTAAAATCAGATGGTCTTGACTGCTGGCAACAAGCCATCAAACACTCTGGAATTAAAGGATCTAGTTCACAATAAATAGAAGTATACCAGTTCTCTCCTTGTGGAGTCACCACTCTCCCCGGACAGCCATCTCCTTCCATCTGATCGACCGTCAGAATACCACCCCAGGATCAGGTAGCGGCTGTATTCCTGTGGCCACAAGGGAGGAGACTTTAGGCTGGGGATCAGCGATGACTACGCATGATTCTTCCCACTATCCAATTCTGGATAACCAGTGTAGAGGCAGTCCTGATGTCAGTCAAGTTTAGGATCTGGGGTTGGGTGCTGAGTTTAGTGCAGTCTGCAGAAGAATTGTTGGTCTTTGTTCTGTGGCTAATGCAGAGTTTCTTCATAAAAACCTCTCGACAGTGGAGAGTGCCGCAGAGTTTGGTGCCGAGTATGGTGCAGTCTGCGGGAAGCAGAGAAAGTGGTGTGCCTGTCAGTCAGGGTAAGCAGACCTTTCATATTAGCAACTTTTGTCTACTGTATTGTAAGTGGTTTTGATATTATTTCTTTATCTCATACATATTGCGAAGAAAAGCAACCACATCCTCTGCAACCCGTGTGTGACCTTGTCATCAACGAGCCTCAATCCCAGCACGGCCCCTAATGGAACTGGCTTCTTTTCTTTCACCACCTGGCGCGGCCTTGGTCTTGCATGCGCTTATATACTCACCGATGACGCCTAATATTAAAGTAGCGACGTCCTGCATCAGGGTCACTGTCATCTCAGACATTCTTCCCACAAGTGTTTCACAAACTATTGAAAGTGTGCCTCTTTCAGCCTCTAATTTACTGTTCAGCTTTGATGAAATCCCAGATACAGAGCTTTTAACTGGCGCCCAGGCTGTGGAACTGGCACCTTTGGCCTCTGCTATATCTGTAGGAACAAAGTCAGCCTCTCCCCATTTATTGGATATTAACATGGAAGTTGAAAATCCCTTCAAAGAGCTTTACCCTTTACCAGATTCAATAGTGATACAGCCATTTATTACAGAGAATCTCTCGGCTTGGCATTCTGTTCCTCCTTTAAAAGTGGATTGTCAGGTGATTCCCGCATCAGCTTCTCCTAATCTTTATCCAGAGTCGTTAGAGAGTTCATTGGATTCCTTTATCTCGTTTGTGCAGCCAACACCCAGAAGATCCATGGGAGTTACGCAGGATACCTCAACTGGCTTAGGGCGTGTTTTGCCAAGTTTGGACAGCATGCGGATGCCTTTGATTAAAGATTCCTTAAACTCAAAATTGAACGAACAAGCTGGTCTACTTGTTCAGCTGAATACGAAGATCTCCTTTATTGAGGGTTTTTAACTGCGTTGAGATCCGCTAGAAACATTTTTACAGTTCCGTAGCATAATATATATAAAAAGACCGAAACAGATTGTGTAAATTTATGTGTTGACTTCTCGCATGACATTTTATTGTCATCAGAAACACAACACAATAGAGGGGTCAGTATAGCTCTGGATGTCTTCATACTAGAAGATCCTATTGCAGTATCTTCTGCTACTCGTCAACCAGTTTCAAATATTCCTAGCTTGCTTTTACCCCTGCTTGCACTAAACAAGGTTTGTGATCAGCAAGCCTACCTTTCCATCTTTAACCAAAGGAAGGGCCAAAAACCTAAGACAAAGCCTCTCACTCTGGGGAAAAAGGTAAAAAAACAAATCAGAAACTTTGATCGAAGTCTCTTCTTTATGGAGAACGTTTCTAAGGTCCTTATCGGTGCCATTGATAGATTCCACGGTAGGTGTTATTCAGAAAGAAAAACAACAAAGAGCAAGAAAACAAAAAAACAAAAAAAGAAAACTGCATCAGTGCTAGGCAACATTGTACGTAGTAACCCTGTGGGAAACTACACCAGCTTTGTCCTCTTGGCAATAGGGAACCCGACCTTTGGTATAGGCCAGTGCTAACATTTTGGTAGTGAGAATGAGCAGTCGGGCTTATCTCAAAGGGGTCAATGTGAGCTGTAGGGTTGCAACACACAGTTTCACAGTGACAAGTATTCAAATAAACTTACACTCAAGGTTTCTTGATCAAATAATTATTTATTAATTTAACAGTCAGATAAAAAAAGTCGATACCCTTTTGGGATGGCACACAGATTTTCCTACACCCCGAGGTGACTTCAATTGCTAGGACACTGTGGACATTTATATATTACTTTTCACACTAAAATGGTAATACTGAAGTTGTGGCAAAAAGAAATAGGTTAGGGAAGGAAGCAATGGTTTACAAGTTTCTCAAACAGGTAAGTACTTTTGAACTCTCCCTCCCCCAATGCAATGTAGATTCACCCTTTCCCAGCTATACAAGTAAGGAATGTATGACTTTTTGGAGGGATAGTTAAACACAAAGTCAGAGGTTAGAAGAGTCTTCAGGGAGCCAGGACAGCCACTGTCCCTTGAGCAAAATCTAGGGGAGCTGAAGCACTCTTGAAGGGAAGTAAAAGTCTTGCACAATGTTATAGAGAGTTTGTTGAAAAGGAAACCACTGTTGGCCACAAGCTGGAAAGCTTGTGAGGGGCAAAGCTGCAATTAACTCTGCAAAAGGCAGCAAATGCAAGTCCCAACTGAGAGCAAGCAAGCTGCACAGCACAACAAGAGGTAAGTACCTCTCTGTTCACAGCACCTTAGGTCTGAAGAAATCGTTCCAGCTGGCTTCTGTTCCTGTTGTAGTATGGCAGATCCTGTTCCTGGGCCTCAGTCGTGGGGACACTAGGGAGGACGTCTGGGGATTACGATTCAAAAATCCGCGGCAGCAATTGGCAAAGTTCAGATCAGGGGTACTTTGCGGTTTCCGCTTCTTGTGGAATGCAACTAGGTATGACATGCACGAGGAAATATTGGATTCAAGAGGATACAGAGAATATCCAAATGACTAAGTGCATGCACCCACTTTTTAATAATGAAACAAACTACTTTGTGGGACTGGCAGTATACACAGGATTAATGTGGCACCTTGTGGACTTTCCTTGCTTCTGGGATTCAGCACTCCATTGAGGTGGCTCAGGCTTGGGCAGCCCTGCTTCGAGGGATTCCGGAGGATCTTCTTGGAGCTTGGGTCCAGCTTAAAAACAACAAAGTCGATTTTGGTGTTCCTGTCCCCTGGCACTCTGTTCCTGCAGCAGCAATGGAAGAACAGCCAGCAAAGGGAGGATTTCCAGTCGAGTTAGTCTGGGGGTCGATTGGTCCCACCAACCCAAGGGGAGAAGTCGTCCTTTGCAGATCTTCTCTAGTCAAGGCGAATTCTGAGCTTCAGCACTGCAGCAGTGCTTCACCGAGCAAACCAACCGTCCAGGAGTTGCAGCAAGCTTCTCTTCCAAGTTCTTCTCTGGATTCCTTCATCCAGTGGTCGACTCTGCCTTCCTTGCAAAAGACCTTGCCTTTTATTCAAGTCTCTCACATTCAATCGCAGCCTGTCACACACACAGCAGGGTGGCTGTCCTCCACGGACAGCCAGCCGGCCAATCACCTTTGGGTGCCTTCCTGTAACCAAGGAGACTAAGCACACAGAGTTTCGGGCACCTCCCTTTCTTCCTGTCCTGCTAGACATGCTGAAGCCAGAGGCAGGCTTCAGCAGTGAAACCCGCCAAAGACAAAACGAACAAAGGGGCCAAACCTGGTTTGGCGCGCAGAGTAAATCTCAAAAAGGACCTTTACAACAAGAAATGGCGAAAAAAAGACCAGGGCCATTTTGAGAAAATGGGCACCCATAGGTGCAATACTGCAGCTGAGGATTCAGTATCTGGTAAAAACAAACAATGGTAGGAAAAAGTAAACCACTGCCTGTTAGGGATAATTCTCAGAAATGTGCTAATTCCCTCCACCTTAGAGACCCCCAGCAACTTTGCTGGATTTTGAGGACCTGATTTTTTACCTGGAGGGAGTGAGACTCTTTTCTCATGTATTTTAATGTGATTTCTGAGCTTTGTGTTTCTTTTGGTTGTGGAGTCTGACAAACTGCATAGGCATCATCTTTTATTTATTATGGCTGAATTTAATCAACCTTTCAAATATGTACAAAATCATTAATACAATTACAATAAAATGCAAAAGCGTAAAACAATACAAAATAAATTATGTTCTGTAACCTTTCAATTAAACACAAAAGCATAAGAAAAGGAATTCAGCACAATTAAAGGAAAAGAAACCAATACGAGAGAGAATATAAAAAATAAGAAAATAGAGAATGAGAAGGTCAATATTAAAATTCAACAAATCTTATCAAATTTCACATAAAAAAATCAGAACTACAAACACCTTAAAATCACTTTAGACAAAATTACTAAATGCACTTGTTTATCATTAAACAGACAGTAATCAGAAATCAACACTTTAAATCTCTAAAAAAAAAAAATCTTTTCCATGTCAAGTATCTTAACATTTTTTTCCCCTTACATTTCGATATCATCAGCTCCCTCTTCCAAGTTTAAATTGGTAAGGTAATATTAAGGACCAACATTCTTGCTGTGTGATGTTTCCCAGTAGTTTACAATGTCTGCCAAAAAAGATCTCTCTTTTTGGCTGAAGCGCAGGGCATTCAGTAATTGTGTGAACTAAGGTTTCGCGTGTGTCATCCACTGCACAGAAACTACATATTTTTTTCAGGGGACAAAAGTTTCCATTTTGCTTTGATATCAAGTGTGGTCCATAAATTGAAACGTAAACGAAGTATACCACTTCGAAATTTAACTGAGGGACAGCGTTGCAGATATTGTGGTAGAGTACTAACTTTTTTAGGTGGAAATCGAAGCACATCCCCCCCATCTCGATAAATTAAACATAGTTCCCTAGTTTTTATCCAGTCCAACTGATAGGTCTTTAATTTGGCTTTATCTGGATTACCTAGCAATGTCTCAATCGATATCTCTGCTTCAGCTAATGTTTTATATACATTTCCTAGCCAATTAATTACAAATGGATGTTTAACTGTGAACATGTAGTGAGAGACCACCTTAACTCAGATGACAAACATTTTTTAAAGAAAGAGCACACTCGCCAATTATAGTGCACCTGGAGCAAAACCAGCCCAAGCTCATACCTAAACCAAGCTGTCGGGATACATAGAGGGAGGTGTAATACTGCTCTCCAAAATTTGGCTTCCCATTTTGTAAATTGGAAGGATGAATCACAAGGGATGGTTTCCAGTTCATACATTAAAGAAGGTATGGTTTTCATTTTCCAATAATGCCAAGCCGGCTTGATCGAAAATTTCCCGTATCTATACAAGATAAGATAATGTGAGCTTGGGAGATGGCTGTGGCTAGTTTAGCCTACACATGCTCCAAATTACACTGTGCCATCCCTTTCCCTTCAAAACATATTCCTAGGTAGTTGTAATGTTGTACCACCATGATGGGGGAGCCATTGATGTTCGAGACATGCGCAAGAGGACCATTGCATCTGGGCGAGTATTGCACAATTTGCGTTTTTGTTATATTGATTTTCAATTCATTTAGCTGTATATAAGACAAACATGCGTCAAGTAACCGCTAGAGCCCCATCTGGATTTTTGATACCAATACGAGATCATCCGCATACATGAGTGATTGTATTTGGTGGTTATTAAATTTGGGTGAATCAGACATTACCTGATCATTTATTATCAGAGCGTGAATATTATCGTATGAGGACTCAAGCTGCCAAGCTGATTTAGATATTGGTTCATTTTGAAGTTTAGCATAATTTGAGTCGGCATACAATGCGGAGAAATATACAATCCACTCATGTTCATGGACATCATTTATTTGTGCATCTCCTTGTTGATGATGTGTGTGGTTATTCAAGAGGTGCCACATTCCAGCTGAGTTTTTATTGCATATTGCATGAAACATAGCTCCGCTATCGTGTTGAAACAAGAGTGCTCTACGCCCTCGCAGCCAGTTTTTATATTTACATTTGGCAGTGGCTAAATCTCGCCAGCGGGTTAGTGAATTCGAGTTTTGCAGACGTCTTCGTTTTCCTGAACTCTGCCTTAATTCGCTGGGTTTCGTAATCAAAGACATGGGCATGGTGAATTCTATTGTTGTGTGGAATCGTGATTTTTTTTTTGTTGCAAAAGAGTACAAGATCGGAATACTGTTATGGAAGCATAGATTCCGAATTAATATCTATAACATTCTTGAACATATCAAATGTGTTCATATTCCAGATTAATCTAGATCGTGCAGAATTTACAGTTAGTTGGGGATGATAGTGTATCCTTGTATTTATTCGTATGCGATTCCATTCTAACTGAAGAATCAGCAGACTGTGATCACTATTTAAATGATCTTTAATGGTTACATTTTTAATGTATTGGAAAAGTTTACGATCGACATAGATCTAGTCTATAATACTGGTACTCAGTCCCCGATGGCATGTGTAATGTGGCGGGGAATCACCCAAGACTGCTCCATTGACCATGATGTAGTTACGTTCACTCATAAAGGTGATCCAATTTTGCATTCCTATCTGATTTTTGCATTCCTCCTTCCAACAGTCTAAGTTTAAATCTCCAACAATTATTGTGTGAGTGATAGTGGAGTCTAACAAGATACTGTGAAAAATGTTGATTAAACCGGCATAAAATGCCTCATCAGACATTGCTGCAACATTACGATAGATGTTTATCAAGGCAAGGGACATATTCAAATTTGAAATTTTTACAAGCTGAATGTGTGCACCCACAGAAGCCCAAGGGGCGATCTTGAGGCCTGATTTAATATGCACCGCTACAAGTAGACCAGACGACG
Source organism: Ambystoma mexicanum (assembly GCF_040938575.1). NCBI lineage: Eukaryota > Metazoa > Chordata > Amphibia > Caudata > Ambystomatidae > Ambystoma > Ambystoma mexicanum. The sequence goes on along the minus strand of NC_090921.1, from coordinate 1,106,225,112 downwards.
GTCTACCCCCACTCGGGACAGCCTGTATCATTGTAAGCTCATAGTTATCCCAAATTGGGGTATTGACTAACCATGTCTCCTGAAGTGCTATAATGTGATACAATTCGGGCATGTTTTTAAATGAGGAATATAAATGGGCATTACCTTGAGTATTCCAGCTTACAATTGTTAGATTAGACAGTGTTGGACCGATTGGCGGTTACTGGTGCGTGCTCACAGTTCTTGTTGGTTCGCGCCTTTCTCCATTAAAACCAAAAAGAGATTTAGTTTCGTTTTGGGGATTTGCACTCTTGCTAGAATACTCTCTGGGTCCTCAGCTAATAAAAAACCCATGTCGAAATGTTGCATCTTGCAACACCAGATTGATTGCCAAACCACCCCTGGGGGAATCCATACTCTCACTACCGATGATAAACTATCTGAAATTAATTCAATTTGATCAATATCCAAAGTAGAGATATTCTGCAGCTCTTCAATTTCCCAAAGATGTTCAAAACACTCTGCCGATTTAGATCATATACTGGGTAGTTATCCTCTCCACATTTTAAAATAAATGTGGAAAAGTTTTCTCGGTGTGGGTGTACATGTCAGGGAGTGGACGGCAACTCAATCTTACGAGGAATCCATTTGGGTTGTGCCGTCTTATAACAAATCTTTTGAACGTTCTGTTCCTCAGACCAAGCTCTACCTTCGGGTCTCAAGAACATATCTGTTTGCTGACATGGTCGTGTCTCTGTGATAGCGCGAGATACGGCTAACGGGGCAACTTGCGGCACTGCTGGATTGAAGAGTGCTTTTGCCAAATTGGTTGCTATGTACGTATCTACTTTCTTTTTTATTTCTTCAAATGCAACTTGTGTCATGACAGACTCCTTTAGGGGACTGGCCTTGGGTAGTGGGGCAAAAGAGACAGTTCTTGGTTGTAGCACAGGTTCCCTCACCGGTGGCTGAGGCCTCAACAATTCCTGTGTGGTGTGGCCTGCAGGAGCAAAATGGCCCGTGGGTTCGATTCAATTGGTACCTTTGCAGTTAAGATGTTAGCTCCAGATTTAACAGTCTCCTCAACATATTCAGCTGGCTGAGCAGTGTCCTTTAGATGTTTCAGGGCACTTACCAACTGAGAAAGAGGAGAAAGTGAGATTGTTGAACCTTGAGTAAGCCCAATAGCACTAACTGGTGGTTTACACTGGTTATCAGCTGACCCCTTCTTCACTGATCCCGCAGGGTTCGCTGTTATAACCACATCACAGTCATCTGTGTGGTAGAGGTTTTCCCAAGTGCTTTAAAAAAGGCATTAAGTGTTGTTTTGGACTAATTCAGTCCCAGCATATTCTTTGTTTTTTTTTATAAGTGCTAATGATTTCGTTTTAGTAAATTTCACATTCCTGGCTTTTAACTGCTGTACATGTCCTGAGACAGATCGTGGTGATTCATCAACTCTCTTATTCTTTAATGGAATCGTGGTGGCTTCCGCACCATTAGGGGGCGGCTGATTCTCTTGGAAATCTATAATAGGTTGTACCATGGGCACTTGTTCTGAATCACAAATAATGCCAGGAACTGGTGGTAGTGGACATTGCGGCATGGCTAAGGGCGCTGCAGCCACTGGTGTTTGAGGAGCAGAATCCACAGCCTTTTGCACATCCACAAAGACAGCCGATTCACTCTGCGCCACAGATTTCGATTGACTGTAGCTCCTGTTATCTTCTCTGACCAAATTCTGAGAAGATAACCATTTAATTAGTTGCTCAAATTGGTGTGTTTGATTAGCTAATTTGGAATCTAATGACTCAAACAAATTGCATAAGCTATACACAACAGTGTTTATAGCAGTAAGAACTGGATGAATCATAAGCAAATGTTGGAGTGTATTGTCAATCGTGTGGGGTTTGTTAGGTCGAGGAGTAGGGACAGCGAAAGATTGCAACATGGGATTAGAATGCACTAAAGAGTGACTGGTCGTTGAAGTCTCTAGAGTCATATGTGAGATTGATTTCGGACTTTGCGTAATGTTTGCTTCCCCCAATGAGATTGGAGACTCGAGTTGGCTTGCATGAATAGATATGACAGACTGGTCAGGATACAAGCACAGGAATTCAATGGGCGATATAATCATATCTAATTTGGACAAAGTGTGTATTTTTCAATGATGCTATGTTTCATAGTGACATCAGAGATAGGCTGTGGATTTGCTCACCCTAATGGCGTGCAATTTGCTATATGGACTTCCCCTATGGTCAGGGGAGAAGGCGTACCCGCACTTAATGAAGAAGCGGGAAGCGGAGATGAAGAAGTCAGAACCGCACTGTTTAATTGGATATCAAATGGGAATCTGGTTTGCATGTTTCCCGGACAGGCAGTTGGCGTACATGAGGAGGCAGAGAAGAAAGTTTGAAGATTTGTAGCTGAACATGGTATGTCTGTAGTTGTGAGAACAGGGCAAAAGGAAGAAATAGGCAGTGTTAAAGGTGCAAGTGGGGGTACATTTGTAGTGAGTTTATATTTTGAGAAGGCCATCCTTTTGAACACAGTATATGAAAAGACAAATAGTGACAACTAATATCTAATATCAACTAACTAATAATATCACACTGACACTTGAACACTTGAACCGAAGCAGTCAAAATGGTTTGTGCACTCACCAATTTTTGGTACAAGTCCCAGATTTTCTTCCAATATGCCCTTAAAATAACTGCCAGCCAAGAAGCAAACAGGACTAAGCGAATCCTAACATAGGGTCTAAACTCAAATTATTCCCTGCCGCCTCTCTGTGTCTTTGTGGCTAAGCGGACAAGCGTACTTACACAAGTACTTGCCAACGAGTGCACGCGCGCGGGTGCAAACTTGTATTTGATGAAAAGCTGCAATTGGTCGAATAAGAAGGCGGGACCTACACAAATAGAAACAATTTTGACAGTTAGTCCCAATAGTTCAAAAACATTGCCAATACGTTGCCTCTTGCAGTGGTAAGCAATCAACAGCTTACTTAGTCCACAGTCCAGGAAGGCACTGAAAGCACAAAACTCTCGAATTGGATCGCAGCCAGGAGCAGGAGCAGCACCTCTGTTTCCCAGAGCAGTAAAGTGAAATTGACTTTACTTACATTTGTAACTTTCTAGACCCAGCACACACTATCTTAACAATAGGGTGCTGGAGGGGTTACCTAGTACCTCCTTTGTCTTGCTTCTCATGGAACAATTTTATGTTACCCTTTTTCTACATTCAATGGCCGGTGGTAGTGGTTTTGTTTAAACGACCGTGGTGTGCATTTACCGCGGGCTGCATTCGCAGCTGCAGTAAAGCACCCAAGGGTGCCATTTTTGTCAAAATGACCCGTCGTCTTTTTTCTTTGTGGAAAGGTCCTTCTTGAGATTTACTCTGTATGCCAAACCAGGTTTAATTCCATTATTCGCTTTGCCACTGGCGGGATTCACAAGTTAAGCCCGCCACTAGGTGAGGTAGGTGCCCGAAACTCCCTGTGCTTAGTCTCCTAGGAGACCCAAATGCACTCTGTTGTGATTGGCCAGCAGACTGTCCAGCAAGGACAGCCACCCTGCTGGGTGACTGACAGCTAGGCTGGAATGAATGGGAGAGAACTGAATAAAAGATAAGGCTTTTGGCTTGGAAGGCGGAGTCGACCACTGGACGAAGGAACCGAAGAAGAACTTGGAGGACACCTGCTGCAACTCCTGGACCGTCGGTTTGCCCGGTGAAGCCCTGCTGCTCTCCTGAAACACCAATTTAATATCGACCGAGAAGCCCCTGAAAGGACGACGTCTCCCCTTGAGTTGGTGGGACCAATGAACTCCAAAGTAAGCCACCTGGACATCCTTCTCGGAGCTGGTTGAATTTCCAAAGAGTTGCTGGAAACCGTATAGCCAGGGAGAGGAAAAATAGATTGCGTTTGTTGCCTTTTAAGCTGGCCTAGAGCTCCAGGAAGCTCCTCTGGACTCCCAGGAAGCAGGACTGACCGGGTCTGAGCCCCCTCAACAGAGTGCGGGACCCCAGAAACAAGGAAAGTCCCTCTCAAGAGCCAAGAACCGAGGTGGTGCCATTTGCGGCAGATGCGAAGAGCTGAAACACTGAACAGCCACTGATTTGAAAGTTGCCGGTTGCCAGCGGTGATCGTCCCATTGCAGTGCAGGAGTCCCAAGCGGTCCTCGTTAGGGAGAATTCTCATAAATGTGCTAATTCCCTTCACCTTAGAGATGCCCACCAACTTTTCTGGATTTTGAGGACTTGATATTTTTTTTTTTGCCTGGAAAGAGTGTGAGCCTTTTTTTCCCCACTCTTTCATGTATTTTGTTGTGTGTTTTACACTGGTGTTCTTTGATTATGGAGTTTTAGATAACTCCATAGGCATCATTTTTTCATGTGTTACACAGTACTCTCAGTGCAGTGACACAGGGATGTCTTTTAGACTTCCCAAAGGTTTAAATACCTTCTCTGGGATAAAGTACCGTTTCCCAGAGAATGTAAATTAAAATTGACTTTACAAGTCTTTCCAAATTTCTAGGTCCAGCACACACCAACTTAAAATGGAGTGCTGGAGGGGTTACATAGTATCCTCTGTGTCTAAATACTCATGTAGCAGTCAAATGCTATCCTTTCCTATTGAAAAGGCTGGTGGCAGTGCTTTTACAACAAACTACCATGATTTTTCCCGACCGTAAACACTGGTAGCTAAAAATCACGGGAGCCATGTTTTTCAGGATGGCAGCCACGGTCGTCTTTTTTGCCGTTTCTTTTTGGAAAGGTCCTTCTGCGCGCCAAACCAGGTTTGGTCCTTTTGTTCGTATGCCTTTGGCGGGCTTCAGGACTGAAGATCGCCTCTGGCGTCCGAGTATCTGGGGTGGGCAGGAAGTTAGGGAGGTGCCCACAACTCACTGTGCTTAGTCTCCTAGGAGACCCAAATGCCTTCTGGTGTGATTGGCTGGCTGACTGTCCAGCAAGGACAGCCACCCTGCTGAGTGAGTGACAGCTAGGCTGGACTGAAAGGGAGAGAACTTTTTGAAAGGCGAGTCTCTTGGAATGGAAAGCAGACCACTACAACGAAAGCCGAAGAAGAGCTGGAAGAGGACAGCTACTGCAACTCCTGGACTGTTGGTTTGCCCGTTGAAGCCCTGCTGCAGATCCAAATTGCCAAGTTCATCTCGACAGAGGAGCCCCTTCAAGGACGACTTCTCCCTTTGAGTGGGTGGGACCAATCAACTCGTAAGCCACCTGGATACCATTCTCAAGGCTGGTTAGGCCAGGGAGAGGGACACCAGCTTGTGTGCTTGAAACTATAGCTACTTGAACTGAAGCGACTCCATTTTGTTTGCATTTTCCGACAATCCCGTGCAGTGCATGAGTCCCCTGACGTCCTCCCTCTTGTTCCCACGACTGAGCCTCAGCAACAGTGAGATCTGCAGGAACTGCTAGGAACCAATGACTTCAGCTGCATTTGTTTCTTCATACTAAGGTACTGTGCCAACCCGAGTGAGAGAACGCCACTCTCACAGTGAAAATTTGTGTGAAACTTTCCCAACTTGCAGGCCTAATCAGCTTGTGGCCCAACATATAATTCTTTTTCACCTAAACTACTTCTGATAACTTTTGCAAAGACTTTACCGTTTGATAAAAGAACTGCTCTTTCCTATCCAGACCACTAGCCCATTGACTTTGGCCTAGGCCTATTGACTTGAATTGAACACTTCTGGTGAACTGAAACTATTTGCCCTGTCTAACAAGTATGTGATCCATTCTACTTACCTTCTGCCTTTTGCTCATTTCTAAGTAACTCAATTGCCTTTTGGCTCCTATTTCACGGAAGATAAAACTTTCTCAAAATCTAGGTTTTGTATTGTAGTGTATTGGTATATATTATTCAGTTGCCTCCTTCTAGTGAACGTTTTCTAAATGACTGTGTAATAAATTAATAAGTGTTTTACCAAGAAACCTTGAGTATAAGTGTCTACTTGAACCACTGTGATTGAAAGACCTCTGTGTAATAACTTGTACTGCTCACATTCACTCTTGAGATAAGCCTGTCTGCTCAACTCGCTATCAGAAACTGTGTGGTACAGACTTATATCAAAGGTTGGTTTGGCTTACACCTGTAGTCCTAATTGTCTGAGGTGGTCCCAGAGGGTACTGCATGCAATTCTGCCTAACAGTCCTCCCTCTTGTCCTCATGGCTGAGGCCCAGGAACAGTGATATCTGCGGAGTTGCACAGGAACAGAAGTCATCTGCTGCACTTTTTCTTTAATTCAAAGGTATTGTACAATGTCTTAGAGAATTTACCTCTTGCTGTAGAGTTGCTTGCATCTTCTACCACTCACAAGTCTAACGGCTTGTGGCCCTACATTTGATTCTTCTTTTCTTCAAAAACGTCTAAAATATTGTGCAAAGACTTTTCTACTTACATATCAGAGGTGTTTCATCCTATACAAGACTTTTGCCCATTGACTTTGGCCTAGCGTGGTATACTCAATGACTCTGCTGTGGGGATCCATAAGTATTTGCCTGCTTAAGAATATTTGTGGTCTCTTGTTCTAATAACCTTTTCCTGTTACCAACTTATAATAGTATTCTAAATGGGAACAGTAAGATATTAATGTCCCCAGCACCCTAGCTATTGAAGTCACCTGAGGGTGTAGGTTGTGTCTGTGGGCCATCCGAAAAGGGTTGCTACTGGTTTAGAAACTAAGTGTACAGTATTGAAGTGTATTTGTGTTTTACCATTATATTGCTCCCTTCTGAAGAAGGCTTATTCTAATTGACTGATAAATTAATAACTGTTTGTCTTTTCTGTTACCTTGCTGCCTTCCTCTTATGTTTCTGCTGCCTCGTTCTTCTTCTTTGTACTGTGTCTCTCTGTCTGCGTTCACTCGCGTTGCTTCTTTTTCTCCTGGAACACTGGAACTTCTGGAACATTTAATTTGTAATAATGTTTTTGCTACAATTAAATCAAATTAAAAAATAAATTGCTAATCATGTACTAACTAAATGTGTAAATATGATGGATACTTACAAAGTAAGTTATAGCAATTCTGTCCACGATACGGCATCCATTGGGGAATCTGCATTTTGGCTTCGCCTTATGAATACGCAATGTCGGCAGCTGCAGATTGCTACCTTTAGAGTCTGGTTGGTAATTGAAAGAACTCTGAACATATATATATATGAACCTGTCTGATACTATGATACTATGATACTGACTATTAGCGGTTTGGTGATCTCTATATTTTCGTAGGAGCAACTTTATATTTTCGTAGGAGCAATTTTATTAACGATTAATGTTTAGAATAATAGGTATAACATGCCGGAGTTGTGCTTAACTTTTTTTTTTTTTCTTTCTCGATCAATAAGCAATATATGTATTATGAGATCGTTTTTTAGGCTAGTTTTTAGTTTTTGTCTTAGTTTAGTTATGTTTAAATTCTATCTTTAGGTTTTTTTATGTGTAAAGTTTAAAATAAACTGTAACACATTATTAATAAATTAAAAATAAATAACTATTCAAGAAACCTGTGTAAGTGTTTATTTGAATACTTGTCACTGTAAAACTCTGTGCAACTCCCCTACAGCTCATATTGACCCCTCAACACACTACCAAAACTGTAGTACAAGCTTATACCAAAGGTTGGGTTTCCTAGACCTGTAGTCAGTTGTTTGTAGTGTTCCCAGAGGGTACTGCATACAAACTTTGCCTAACACTGCTACCAGCCATTCATTGCAGAAAAGGTAACAAAAATGTTACATGAGAAAGTTGACAGAGGTGATACCAAGTAACCCCTTCAGCACTCTATGGAAGATAGCGTGTGCTGGGTCTACAAAGTTACCAAAGGTAAGTCAACTCTTGGAAACAATAGTTTATACAAGAAAAGGTATTTAAACCTTTGGGAAATCTAAAGGACTTCCCTGTGCCACTGCACTGAAGGTGCTGTGTGTTCACAAGGTAAAAAGATAATGCCTATGGAGTTTGTCAGACTCCGAAACCAAAAGAAAAGCAGTGTTCAAATCAAATAAAAATGCATGAGAGTGGTGAAAAAGGTCTCACTCTCTTCAGAATGAACATTTAAAAGTCCTAAAGTCCAGCAAAAAAGCTTGGGGTCCTAAGGTAGAAGTGAATTGGCACATTTCTGAGAATTCCCCCTACCAATCAGTCCTCCAACTTTAGATCAGGAATCCCCTTTCAGTCAGGTTAATGGAAGCCCACAGGCAGAGAACCAGTGTACCTCTCATCATGGAGGAATTATTAAATATTACTGCGCATTCAGTGGTCTCGGACATACCTCATAAAATGCCCTCCATTTCGCCTGGTCACACACACTGCAGGTTTCTCTGCTTGTTCTGTTCTCTTTTCACTTTTGTGTGGCTTTACAACCGCCGGCTGCTCAGAATTTGGATCAATGCAAACCCTGCTAAGGTACCGAACCACCAACCCACACCCCTGCACCCCCCTTTTCCTTTTTTGTTTTTTTTGTTTTTTTGGTTTTTTTTTACAATGGAGCAAAACTCAGCCACAAACAACTCCTCTCCAAAGAGCCATCTCAGCTACAAGAAGGTAGTTGTTGGCCGTTACTAAAGTCATTAGATAGCAGCCATGTGGTCCATGAGAAGGCCTGGAGTTGTATGATTGCTGACAAAGCTCACTCCAGGGATTCTTTTTTTTTTTTAGCGTCCAAGGCAGATATGTAACAGTTGAGCCTACAGCGGTGGGAGGACGACTCGTCTGCGCTTTCCTTCTCTTCGATGCTGTACACTTTTGTTGTTTGCCTCCTCTTGGAGCAAGTAGTGGGTTCAAGACACAATATTATTTTAAATCATTTGAACCTATTAGATTTGTTTGACAGTATTCCCGATCTTCACTCCATTTCAGTATAGAGACATCAAACAGATTGAATTTACTGACTAATTACTTGGACAGGGTTTTGTTGCACGTTACCTCTAAAATTGTGGCAAATGCCATTTTGGATGCAGTACAATATCACTTGTCATTGGGCTACAACATTGTGGAGGTAAACAGAGAGGATCTCCTACAATGTAATAAGGAAGCCCATTCTGTGGCTTGGGATAATTTTGATATGTACTCACGTACCCCTATGAAAGTTACTTGCTTTTTATCTAATTCAGGATTTCCTAGAGTAGCTGAATTATCTAGACACCCAGATAGTCGGAATGAGGTTGACAACTGGTCCTGGCTTCCTGGAGCGCTAGCTTCTGAGATGAAGCATATATAACTGGAACTGGATCGGGGGGGTGGAGCGAAAAACTTGGAAGCTGGGCTCTTGGAACACACAAGGGTTTAGGCATCTTTTACAGATGGGTATTAATATATTGAGTAGACTGAATATGTTCATATTGCAAGAGACATGGCTCACTTCTGTTCCAGTTATGGAAGGCTATTCCGTTATATCTTGTTTAGCATATAAAGTCCCGAAGGGTCGTCCCTCGCCGGGCCTTCTTACAGCCATTCATAATGGACTGGGTTTTGACCACCTAAATGGATGTACCCTAACCCTTATTTTCAAACCACCAAATTGATATGGAGTGTGCCCCATCTGAGGAATTTGGGAACCTTTGCTCTAATTAATGCCTATTGGAAACCTACAGGTATTGCTACTGATGAGTTTTTGGATGTGGTAGCTGATCTTTTAGATGCATGTCTTTCGGATCTGGATATTACAGCTGCTATTATAGTAGGGGACTTAAATTGTATGTGTTTGAATCCATCTAGTTCTACAATCTTCCACATCGGAACAAGGGTTAATGGAAATGTCAGGGTTGATGTTCCTTCCCAATTTACTTGGCATAAGGGAATTCAATCAGCGACAATTGACTATCTCTTTGTTGCAGCCAATGTCTTTTCTCTTATAATTGATTTTATTGTTCTCTCTTCAGGGAAAAGTGATTATTGCCCGTTACAAACTGAACGGGCCATTCTGATGTCTCAGTTTGTAAGAGATATTTATACCACAATGGTGGAAATGAATGTGGGCAGGAACCACCTGGTATGGAACGAGCAGGCATTGTTGCTACCCAAGCATCATCTTTTGAAGTATTCAGTGACCATATTAATGTTCACTCTCTTGATAAATATGTTCCCGCTTTGAGGTTATTTACTGAGAGAAAACGGTCTAATAAGCTTGCTTTGAACAATAAACTTTCTTTTGATATTCATCCAAGAGCAAAAACGAATGCTGAGAGCAGATATTAGGAGCTTATCTAAATTGGATCAAATGAGAGGCTGTCTACTGATTAAGAACCGGAAAACAAAGTATGAAAATTGGCTTACCTGCGGACATTTCGGAACAGATCTGAAGAATGATAGCTTGCGGCGGCTTCCTTTACAACTCACTACCATTGCGGAAGATGTTTGGGTGACTTATTTTAAAATCCTATTTTCATTAACTTGTTCTAGTTCCTCTGAACGGTTAATGCATCAGGAGGTTGAATGGCTGGTGTTGATTGACAAGGATGATATTATTTATTTATTTTCCAGAAGCAGTAAGTCTGGGGCACCGGACCCGGGTGGCCTTTCCAACATAATTTTCAAAGCCCATCCTTACGTTTGGGCTGACATCCTGCTTAATTTGTTTCAGCAAGTGATGATGAGAACATGTAGACCAACTTCTTGGAGAAAGTCAATTATTGTGCCCATATTCAAGAATGTCCGACCGATCGCCCTTCTTGAGGCTCCAAGTAAATTATTTGCCTCGATAATTTTAAGGGAACTGCTCTTGTGTGTAAGGGAGAGTTTTAGCATTGACCAAAATCTTATTGGGGTTAGTTGCAGGTTTGGCACTTCCTGGAATCCTTTTATCCTAGAAAAATAAATAGCACAGAGGCAAGGGTCAGCACTTTATTTTGCATTTATTGATTTGAAGACTGCATTAGATTGTGTTGATAGAGATCTTCACTGGAAAAAACTGCTCGCTCGGAAGTGTCCTTTATATTTGGTAAATATCATTAAGGAATTATATAGCAACACCTCCTTGCAGGTTGGATTGGATCTCTCTGGTAAACTTAATCAATTCCAACATTTTGATGCCTGAAGCAGGGTTATACACTAGTCCTGCCCTTTTTAATCTATTTATTGCATATCTGGGTGTTATCTTAAATGCGGCCCAAGTCTTTCCACCTGAACTGAACGGTCACCCTGTTCAATAGTTATATGCTGATGATCCGGTCCTCTTGGACCAGACCCCGGATGGGCTTTTTGGCACTTGAATCTTATTTGGATGCCAACGACTATCAATGTAGCCAAATCTAATATTTTAAAGTTTCAATCAAATATAATCCGCAAGAAGAACACGTTACTTACCCGTGACAAGTTTCTTTCGAATGGATGTTCCTGCCACGTATTCCTCATTAATATCTCCAATATCCAGCTTCATTTGATTTGGAAAGAAAATGCGTCAGAGAGCGCTGTGCGTCGATGCAGTCGATACAATGTCCCTCTAGGGCCCCTGTCTTGAGGGCGATGTCATCGAAGGCATATAGAGCACGGAGAGCACCCATTGGCTTCAGTTCTGTATCAAAGAGGATTTGACCATACTAGACTCAAGGAGCGACAGCTGCAATAACATGGGAAATTGTACTGAGGGGTAGGTTGGGAGGGGCAATGAGAAATATGTGGGAGGAACATCCAGTCGAAATAACCTTACCAGGGGTAAGTAACTTGTTCTTTGATTGGATTGTGTCCTCGCACGTATTCCTCATCTTTGAAAGACTGCCTAAGCAGTGTTTGATTTGGAGGAGGGAGTAAGAATTTTGTCATCAATGGTTTCCATGAACGGAATGAAGGACTGCCTTCCAAAAGCTTCCATCCTGACTTGAGGTGGAATCGAGGCAGTAATGCTTAGTAAAAGTATGACTTGTAAACCAAGTGGCTGCCTCAAGTGCTTTTAATAGGAACACCTCTTTGGAAAGCAGAAGAAGTAGCCATGCTCCTAGTGGAATGTGGTTTCTATGTGTAACTGTTGATTAACTTTGTATCACTATTTTTAGGAGTGTATTAAGAGCGTATGGGCCTAATACTGTAGGCCTAATTGAGTCTTAGCTTTTGGTGGCCCTCAGGGCTTGGCCCTCAGGGCTTGGTTACCAAAGTGTTAACCTTGTTTTCCTCCCTCTACGTACTATATGTAATGTTTGGTGTATATTTGTATCATTAATGCTTCTAAGTATTAGCCATGAGGGGGACTGTTGTGATTAAGGCTGGCCTTTTGGAATCCTAATTACGACTTTACAAATGATGTGTATTATGGTCTAGGGTTCCCTTTCCTTCGCACTCCATAGCCCTATACGTATTGTGTCTTGTTAAGGAGGATTTTCATTTTAGTGCTCAATTCCCCCCACCTTAGAGACCCCCAGCTCTTGTGCTGGACTTAGGAATTTTTAATTTTAACCCTAGAGTGAGTGAGACCTTTTTCTCATTCTCTCATGTATTTTTACCTGATTTGGATTTTGTGATTTCACTGTTTTGGGAGTCTGGCAGACTATCTTTTACTTTACTTTAATTTAAAACACGCAAGCAGTGACCCTTAGGCTTAAGGGTGGACTTTAAAAACAGACTAACAAACAGGCAGAGTATTAAACAAAAACCTATTGTAAACGGACCAGATTAATTAGATATGTAGGAGAATAGTATAGTTTTTAATTTTTTTCTAAAAACATTGGTAGACTTTAGTTCTCTCAGGTCCAGCGGAAGGGCATTCCAGGCCCTTGGTGCTGCATTAACAAAAGCTCCTTTCATGGCTTTATTAGTGTTGCATCTAGTGGGCTTCAGCCGATTTGAGTTATTCGATCTGAGGAGTCTTGTGCTGGATTTCTCAGTGAGAAGTTCCTGTAGGTAAGACGCCATCATTCCCACACAACATTTATGTGTCATCAGCAATAAACTATACAGTAATCTAGCTTCCAGTGCAGACTCGGTCTGTCCTTACAGACGTGATCTCTCCGGGCAAGACCTTTTGCTACTCGAACGGCACTATTTTGGATCACCTCTACGCGGTTACATTTGGACTTTGCGATGCCATACAAGAGAGACTACAACAGTAATCAATTTTTTATCCAACTATGGCCCTGCAATAGTTTCTGCATTAGTCACTCCACTGGAATCTGCTTTTTTATATGGTGACACACAGCACCTTCAGTGCAGTGTCACTGAGAAATCCTTTAGATTTCTCATAAGGTTTAAATATCTTTTCTTGTGTGAACTACAGTTCTCAAGAATAGTAAAGTGAAATTGAAATGTTCTCTTTGTAGGTCCAGCGCACACCATCTTAGGTGAAGTGCTGCGGGGTTACCCAAGAGCCCCTTAGCCTACATTATCATGTAAAAATGTTATGTTACCCTCACTACTTTATATGGCTGCTGGCAGTGGTTAATGTTTTCTTCCATTGTGCTTTTCTACCGCAGGCTGAACCCTCAGCTGCAGTACAGCTCCCATGGGTGACCATTTTGTCAAAATGGCCACTGTCTTCTTTTTTTGCCATTTTCGGTTTGTAAGGTCTTTCTTGGGTTTTACTCTGTGCGTTGGGACAGTTTTGAGCCCTTTGTCTTGCCTTTGGCGAGCTTCAAGCCCTGAAGCGAGTCTCTGGCCCCAGTGCATCTGGAAGGACAGGATGTGAGAGAGGGTCTCGAAACTCCTGTCCTTTGTCTCTAGGAATGCCTGAATGCAACTAGTCACAATATGCTGGCTGGATGTCTTTTCAGAAAAGCGGCCCTGCTGTGTGATTGACAGCCCAGGCTGTGCATTAATGGAAGAAACCTGCTTAGAAGGCAAGAGTTTTGGGACTAGAGGCAGAGTCGACCACTTGGAGAAACACCCGACGAAGAAACCGTGAATGAAGCTTGCTGCAACCTCCTGGACCTTTGAATTGCCTGGTAAAGCCCTGCTGCTTTTTCACCTCGTCAGAGAAGCTTTTCCAGATTGACTTCTCCCCTTAGGTTACTGGGACCAACTAACCCCGAGATGAACTCCACTGGAACACCATCCCAGACTTGCTGTGCCTCTCAGTTGCATCAGACACACAATGCCAGGGGTCGAGTGTCCTTAGCCGAGTGCAACGTCTGCCGTGGAACGAATCCAGCTAGAAGCTCCAGGAGTCTAAGGACCCTCCACAAGCAGGACCTCCAGAACCAGAGTCCCCTCAATAGAGTGCAGGACTGAGGGAGCGAGGAGAGTCCAACCGGTGTCCAAGATCTGCAACAGTTCTATTTGCTAAGCGCTGAAACCGCGAAGCGCAGCTGAACCGAAACTAGCCCGTAGCGGACGACGACCTCCCAAGTACCGCGCCAGGAGACCTCAAGACATCCTCCATCTTGTCCCTACGACTAAGGCTCAGGAACAAGGGTTTGCACCGCTGTAGCAAGACAGAATCCAGCTGGACTACTCTTCTTCAAACCAGAGGTACTGTTTAGGCCTAGGGTACTTACCTCATTGCCTTTTAGCCGCACTCTTCTCAGTTGGGAATTGCATTACCTTACCTTTCAGAGTTGATTCCAACTCTCTTTTAACAGCCTTAACAGCTTGTGACTTTACAAGTGATTTTTCTAACAAATTCTCTGTGTGCAAGACTTTGATCTAAAAAGTGCATCAGATCGCTAGACTGTGTCCCAAATGACTTTAGCTGTCCTGGCTGCCTGTCAATTGACCTTGATACTGTTTGTCCCTCATAGGTGGTAGCTTGTTGCATACTGTTACTGCTGGGAAAGGCTTATCGAGATTTAAATGGAAGATTTAGTTGTCCTCACAAGTATGGAGAAACTAACCTTTTTCCTTCACTAACCTTTCCTTTCTGCAACCTCGGAATCTGCAAAGTATACTCGTGAGATATATAAAATGCCTTTCTCAGGTCATCTCAGGTTGTAGGAAGCCTATCCAAAGATTATCCACTAACTCGTGTTAATTCTGAAGTGATTTTAAAGTATATTTACATTGTTACACAAATTGCTTTTTTAAAGAATGCTTATTTAAAAAAATGATGTTAAATAATGATTCATAACAGAACCTTGAGTGTAAGTAGTTTAGGGGTTCATTTTTATTCATTTTTTTACTTCAGGGGGTGTTTTCCAGTGTTTTCAAAAAATTTCAGAATCTGTGTTTGTGTTTTCTCGTTTGCTCCTTTCAAAAAATCACGGATAAAAGTTTTTTCAAGTGTAAACACAGAAATGTTCTTTATTGCATGCATATGTAGGGTAATCTGTCAGTGCAAGATGTTCTAAACCACTTTCATGTTCATCCAGAAATCTGTTGCATATCTACAAGTCAAGAATATTGTAATAAATCATGCAATACTTCAAGGACTCTTTGCCCATCCTTGCCCTGTCTTTTCTTCCCATAAAGACAGGATATGCTGCTCATTTAGTACTGCACATCACATATTATGCTGGCATTACAAAGAGCATGGAAACTACTGTAAACGAGACAAAGTATGCATAAGTACTACTGTGAACCTAAAAGCGAGCAAGCTCCATATAATAACAAAACGTGAACAACGTTTAAGGGCTTTCCATATTACAATGTGAATGCTTGTAAAGTGGGCAATAAATACTAGACACTAAAACGAAATGCATAGGGACGCTGCAATAAGCGGCACTGCATCAGCCCGATGGGCAGCAACAGGCAGCACTGAGCACGGAGAGGCACCCTGCACCATTTCTGTGGCTGGCACTGGTGGCAGTGATCCGCACAGGCCGGCCTTGCGGACCCCACCACCAGTGCCAGCCCTGGCCAGCGTGCCCTCCAGCAGTACAGATGGTGTGCTCCAAACTTAATTCCCCCACTGGTCCAAGCATTTTTAGCCTAAAAGACTCACATGGGAAGACCTTCCATTGCTTTTTGTCCTCCATAACAAAGTGCCTCTGATTTGGCAAACCAAATTTCCACCCCTTCCCCCCTTTTATTTGCGAGCAGCTCAGAGTCAGTAGCTGAAAAGTTGGCCTTGGAGCCGGAAGCCGTGGTTCCGACCCTGTGATCATGACATGGCCGGACATCTTTATGCAGGTATGTTCAACTACTGCATTGACATCGACTTTGCTCATTATTCAGGGGCAGTGGAAAACACTTTTCACCCCTGAAATCCAAGACCCCTCCCGATAAAAAAAGCACAAACTGTCTAGCGAGGGGCTGTGATTTGCAGCCGGGGTGCACGCTGTCATGTCAGGACTGCCTCAGCCCTGGCAGCAGGCACAATTCTTTTATTCACTGTTAAAGTTAAGTTGTCGAACTATTATATTTCGAAACTCATAGCAGCTCTACAAAGTTGACAGCAGACTCCACAAAATATTCATGTGTAATATTGTTTTTAGAAGTTGATACCTGGTCAAATTCTAATCGTCATATTAGGGCACCGTTGCCGTTTAAAAAATAAAAAAAAAAAGGAAAGGGTTTTGTGTTGTTTTGCTGTATCCATGTTGCAACTGGGCAGTCAATTTGACCTTCTGTCACTAGTGGATAATCATTTGAGACTTCGTAGCAATATCAGTTCCAATAGACAGCTCAGAAGCAGAGCTGCGGGCATAGCTCATCAGCAAAACTTCTGTCTCAGAAACAAGACAACACAGAACAATAGGGTTGGAATCCTGCTCTCCGCACTTTGCAATTATGAAATACCGTGGTTTATCAGAGTCCCCCAGGGAATATAAAAACATTAACGAGGGGCAAATATTAGATTTTTTTTGCGGTATTCTCCGACATCCGGAAACCCTAAGTGCAAGTCTTACTTGGCTACTTGTATTTACAGATTTTTTTGTACAGCTCTACAGCTCAAATGTACCCCTCTTGAGATAGGCCTGGCTGGCTACTCAGACACTACCAACTTGTGTAGTACAGACCTATACCAAAAGGTGGGTTACCTAATACCAAGCAGCTAAGTGTTGTGTAGTCTCGCACAGTGTGACTGCACCAATTCTCACCTAACATGCCTCACACCAGGTAGAGGGCGTACAAATAGTTTAAGGGCTAGTGGGTCATTTATGGCTGTTAGGAGAGTTTTCCTAAAGTCCACCCGGAGATAAGACGCTATAAAACTATCCCTTGGTATACAGGTCCCCCAACTCTTAGTATACGTCTGTACTACTCAAAGGATTGGTAGACTGGCAGAGCAGCCAGGCTCATTCTATGAGGAGGATGAGAGCTGTAGGTAAGTACAATGTACCCAGTCATTACAATAGCCCAAAGATACTCTTACACACTGAAAGTTATAATAAAATATGCATTTATTTGATGTAAACAAGGCAGGTAAGTAAATACTATT